>NC_080765.1:16239458-17565292 GCF_020826845.1 Diceros bicornis minor
TTACCTTGAACAACAACAATAAAAATTTTTCTCTGTTTTGTGACCATTGAACAGATATAATTAAAAAATAAATCTGTTCTGCTTTCCTCTGTGCAAACTGCCTGCTCCCCGCTGCCACCCTGCCAAAAGAATCCAAAAACTAAATCACCAAGTGAATCTTACTTTAGCTGAATTATTCCTAACTCTGCCATCCTACCATTAAGTGGCCATAATCTGCAAGTGTCCTCACCTCTTTGAATTACCCAACGTGAGCTCTCATCCAAACTCAGAAACTCACACCCACAGAAGTAAGTCTATGTAGAATTTGTAAAAGGAATTGGAGCAATGCAATGCCAATAAATGGTTTTGAAAATTGAATGGACAAACTTATCAATCAACCAACGAATTAAGAAATGAATTGATGCAAAAGCTTGGAATCCAGCAGGAAGGGAGGAAATTTGAATTGGGCACACATTAACTCCAACTTTCATCCAACTTCAAAAGAAGTTTCAGAAAACTTCTTTTTATTTATTTATTTTTAATATTTTTTTTAAGATAGGCATTGAACATTTTTTGGGGAGAGGAAGGTTGGCCCTGAGCTAACATCTGTTGCCAATCTTCCTCTTTTTTCTTTTTTCTCCCTAAAGCCCCAGTGCATAGTTGTATATCCTGGTTGTAGGTCCTTCTAGTTCTTCTATGCAGGACGCTGCTTCAGCATGGCTTGATGAGCGGTGAGTAGGTCCGCGCCCAGAATCTGAACCGGCGAACCCCAGGCTGCCAAAGGGGAACGTGTGAACTTAACTGCTACGCCACTGGGCCAGCCCCTCTTTTTATTTTTTGATTCACCAGAACAGTTGGTCTTCAATTTTACCTCATTTCTGCTTCTGCAGACAGAGAATATGCTTTCTAGCAACACACTCGTGTTGACAGGGGAACGGTCCCATGGAGTATGGGGTAAAGAGATTCTGCTGGTGGTGTTGAGGAGTTGGCTTCTTGTCATTTAGTGTGAAGGCAGGGTGGCCCTCAGACAGCAAGGGAGTCAGAAATTATGTATTAGGTGCAGTTTTTAGTTTCCCAGATATGAAATACTACCATACATTTGACGGCTCACTTACACATCAGTCCTAGTGGCTGGAAAGATGGAAAAAGAAATGCAAAATCATAAGGCAAATATAATAGTGTGCTAGTCTTGAGGCACAATCTAATTATTTTAATATTTGTCATGTTTCTTTAAAAGGCTTGATAAACAGATTTTGTTTCCATCTGAGTCTTTCTTTTCTTTCTCCTTCCTGTTCTAAACAGATAGAAAAATTCTGATGATTATGAATGAGAATATATAGTCCCTGATGGGATCAAGGCTTATAATTCTATTTCATCCCATTCATAAACTTTCCTAGGTAAGCTATCAGTTGAATTCTAGTCCTGAATTATTCAGTGAAAACTGCATTGAAATATTGTGTGAAATAAGGGAGAGCCTGTAATACACATTTAGTGTCCTCTCAATCTGCTGTCCTATGTCATGCCTTCCTTTCTAATTCTTCTCTCTACCCTCAGCTCAGTAATGCCTTCAGTGGCATACAGACACACACACACACACACACATTCTGAATATTTTCTTCCTTTCTTCTACAACACAAGGAAGTCTTCTTTAACATACCTCATTCCATAATAAAATCCTTTTTATAGCTATTTTTTAAAATGAACAGTTATAAATTATAAATAGCACTTCATTAATTGAGACCCAGCCTCAATAATTTTATATATGTGAGAAGCATGTAAAAATGCCATATCTGATCCCTTATGAGCACAGATAATTTTCACTGTTATTACAGTCACTCTTCCACCCCGAGGATATGGGTGGCCCATTTCTGACGCAGGTGTATTTAAAAGAGTTTGGTTTAAATGAGACCAACTTAAAATGAATTAGCAAATGAAATCTAGCGACACATTTGAGGAGGAAAGAGGACTACAAATAGAGTGAGACTTGATTGAGAATATAAGGTGTTTTGAGTCAAACAAAGATAGAAAGAAAAATGACTTTGCTCTGTAACTTCCAACAGTGGGCAATGACCAAGTTCATGTCATATACGGAACAGTTGAAGGAACAGGAAGATGATTTGCCTAGAGGAAGGGGTAGAAATAAGAAGCCAGTGTTTGGGAGTTGAGAAAAAGGGGAAAGGTGGAAAGGAGGAAGAAGAAGACAGAGTTGGGAGAGAAAGGAGACAGAGGGAAGAAGAATAAGATCACCATCTTGAATATTTGTAGCAGATGATATATTAGAAAATAAAGCTGACAATCTATGAGGCCCCAGAGAGCAGGACAAAGAGTAAGAGTCACAGTTTCAAGAAGCAGATTTTTCAGCTCTCTGTAAGAAAGTACATCAGAGTTAAAATGGGATATGTCATATGGTAATGAGCACTCCATCAGAAGAATTATCCAAGCAGAGGCTGGGTCATCATCCAACCTGGCTCCTCTCAAAGAGATTGCCCTAGAAACTCTGAGAGTCTATGACTTTTTGATCACGTCAGTAGAACATGCCTATGGCAAAATCCATTACTCAAAGGAAGTAGAGTCAATTCTCATTATTCTCAGTAGTTTTTTTCTATAAAGTCACCAGGAACATTGAATTAGCAAATACTGAACCATTGCTCCTAGGGGAAATGTCCAGTTAGGTTCCTGCAAGGCTCTGATTACATTTTCATCATCCAATCAATACACAACCTTGTTTTATGTGTGTTTGTGTTTAAAGACACCTTATTTAATATATATTGTTGATTCATTGACTTTGAACTCATGGCCAACAACACTACAACTCATGCCTAAACAAGGCTTATCTAACACATATTTTCATCATAAGGCACATCAGAGCTTTCTTGCACTTAAGAACACTAGACAGCTCTTCAAGACTATGCTTGGAGGCCATTTTAAACAGGAAATCACCAAAAAAAATGCAAAAAAGTTGCATTAAATAGATGGGGAAAAGGACACTTGCTTATATCATAAGACCTGAAACAGAAGGCAGAGCGTTGCCATACTCAGCCTCAGCTGGGAACGTGCATATTGGATGATTTAAATTTTCACTGCTTTGCACATGTCTGTGAATGACTGTGAAAGTGCTGCAAGTATTGATTTTGGGGTTACAAATAAATTTTAGCAAGTAGGTGAATTCACAAATATGAAATCCCCAAACAATGAGGATCAACTGAACTTGAGAGGGGAGAGAGGGGAGAAATAACAGGTAAACTGGCCGGGTAAAGGGCTCCGAACAGTCCAAAAACTCTACTTCCAATTCCACGACCTCCCTTTACAGAGCAGAGCACAGTGGAGTTTGCACTTTTGCCTGAACACGGCTGTCAATCCATCTGGTCACAGGCTAGCCAGGCAGCCGGCTTGGTGGCCCAAGCCACAAGGGTTAAGTGGCTTCACTGTCTGGTAACAGCTGAAACTTTCCATGAAAACCAGAAGAGCTGGTCACAAATGGACCACTCTAAGTGAACTTATGACCACCCCTTTGCTCCTGCCTGGCCCTTCACCTCAGAACTCCAGGGGGCGCTGTTATGCGGCATGTAGACAGTGTGATCTCCCAGTGGCCCACATGAGGAAACTGAGACAGAGAAATGTGAAGTGAAGAGTCTCAGAACCAATTAATGGCAGATCTTTCCACTTTCTAGCACTGCTTCCAGTCATCGTCAGAACGCAACTCTCTCAGAATTAAGAGGATTATTTATGCTCTCAGTAACACCAACTTTTGTCCTGCAATGGACCAAAGTACCTCATTGAAACTGACCCATCTATGTAGCATCAGCATCCACACTTATCTCCTCACATTGACACACATCTGTGAAATAAGAACGTGATCATCACCATCAGAGTCTCATTCATTAAAAGACAAAAATATTGATTTCACATTTCTGAAAACAGACAGAAACATAAAGATAAGAACATGAAAAGCGTTTTAATTTCTTCCCAAATTCAAACAATGTAACTGAAACATAAGATCTCCCTGTGAGAACAGTGGACCTATTTCATCTGCATTTAGTATCCTGCAAGGGGACATGATTGCTTTGTTATAAAAGAAAGAGTATATACCTTTCTGCAGATTTTAATGTAATGATGTGTGCACACTCATTATTAGTTCCTAATGGATTACAAGAATCGAGGCCTTGGGAGTTAAAAAGATGCTCTATGATAATTTGGCCTCAATTAACTCTCTGGGGGAGGCTGAGGACTGGCTGGTGTGGCAGCCCCAATGGTTCTTCCCAGCTGTCACCACTACGTCAGGAAACACCTCTTGCCTCAGAATCTCCAGTGGGGACCAGGGCCACTGTGAACAGAAAGCTGAGGGTACCATGTACACTCTTGCCTGGCCGGAAACAGGATGTCCTATGCTCATAGGAGTGGCACTCACATGGAATATAACATGAGTGGAATCCTCTTGGAGTCCTGCAACCCAGTGGCCCCAACTTGGAGATGAACATCAGTGCCGGTAGGGACTTAGTGATCACGTGACTCCTCACTTGTGTGTAGTCCTACAGACTTTCACAAAGAGGAATTACTTCATTGTTACAGAGACAACGCAATCGCTCTCCTGACCTGGAACCTGTTTGTCTCTCCAGGCTCCTCTCTTGCCATCCCTCACTTACATTGAGCTTTTTTTTTTTTTTTCAGTTTCTTCAGTGAGTCAGGTTCTTTTCAAAAGCCACAGAGCCTTCACCCTTCACCTAGAAGACCTTGTGCTCTCTCATCCCCTGAGTATCTCCTATTTGTTCTTCAGAAATCAACCTTGATATAACCAGGTAGGGCTCTTTTAGCTGAAATCACAGAAGCGCTATAACAAAGATGTATTACCTCACAAAACAGGAAGACTTAAAGGAGTCCTCAGGTTGGTGAATTCAGCTGCTCAACAATGCCATCAGAGACCCTGGTTTCTCCATCTCTCTGCCCTGCCATCCTTTGCCTGTCTTCTCGGCTCCTTGGTGGTCATAGATGGCTGCTACAGATCTAGGCAAAAGACGAGGTCACAACAACGTCCAGAGGAAGAAAAAAAGTTTTTCTCTCCCTGTGTGTCTCTCTTTAAGAATGAGAAAACACTTCTCAAAATCCTCCATTAGACTTCCTCTCAATTCTCAGTGACTAGCATTGTGTAACAAACCTGTGCCTAAATCAATCATCAGCAAGAGGGGGATTACCATGATTGGATTAGTGAAGCACAGATTACAGGAACAGAATCAAGTCTGCTAGAAAAGAGGATGGTGTTGGGCTGGCAACCAGTCCTATTTTCTACAACCCCACCCCCACCCCTGCTTGAGGAGAAACTGTGCTGCCGCTGCTCCCTGTTATTCCCTATCTCGGAAACCTGAACCTTTGTATCATAATTGACTGTTCACTTACATATCAACCCATTAACCTTTGAGCTTCTTAAAGCTAGACATGATGGCTTATTCACTGTTATATCCTAGTACCCAGTACCTGCTTGGGGCTTATGAATGAATGAATGAAGACGTGAATGATTGCATGGATGACAGCTACTGGGTGTGTGGGTAAACAACAAACTTCTAATGTTGGCATTCTTTCTCCCATTCTACACTTGCAGAAACTCCCCTCAGAAAGAAGGAAAGACTCCTCCAATGTCCAAAGGTACAGAGCAGAGCCAGAACTTAGCTTCAGAGTCTCTAGCTCCAGGTTGAATGTTGTGTCAACAGAAATGAGGAAAAGAAGGCCAGAGTATTAAATGGCCTGCCTAGCATCCCAGAGTTGTAGTGCTGGGAACTCTTCTTCAAATAATTTTATTAACATACACAAGGACCACTTAAAATTTCGAGTATAGACACACAAATAATCCAAAGACTCTTTTTTCCACCTGACTCAAGTCTTACTCTGCCTTCAGCTTTTTTCATCCCAGAAACATTTATATAACAAATGGACCTCAATCTTTTGAGGATTCAGTTTGCAATCCTGACAAATTAAGGACCCTGAAGAATCAATTATTTTTACTTATCTCCTAGGCTGTAAGGGAGAAAGCCCTACATTTTTGGAACTTTGGCTTTGAAACCTCTTGAAAGCATTACCGAAAAGCCAAGGGAATTAGACAATAAGGATTCTTTCAAAACAGTAGGATTTAAAGGATCTTATTACCTACTTTATAATCTTACCTTAAGGCTGTAGAAAGTATTAATTGGAGCAAAGACATCCAAAAGGGAACTGCTACTATAAGTCATCTATATTGTTGAAGTCTGTCTTTTATCTCTTTAATTTGTTACATTGCCTCATCCTCAGCATCTCTTTCAGATAAACCTATCCAACTCCTGGCTCCCTGCTGTGTTTTGTTTTTGTTTTTTTTTTCTGGGCACAGACAAGAAAAAAAAAAGAGCTAAGCCAAGTGAATCAGTGGCGTTTCAAATCCCATTTCCTGCCCTGATCAGTGGTTGATCTCTTCCAGGAAAGTAGGGCGGAGAACAGAGCAGGCAGGCTCTAGGCACCTAGAAAAACTCACTCCAAGTATCTCTAGAGGTAGCTTACATGTGGCCTGCATCCCCAGCACCCAGTTCATACTAGAAATAACATACTGTTTCTCTGTGGAAAGTGTGAAATGCTTTAAAATAGGTTGGAATGGCTGAAAACCCCTCTGATAAATGAAAGCCAGATGTGCTAATAGGATCCTGTTGTTCCTCACTGGCAGGACCTTGGAGACCACCTTCATTCCACTCGTACATTTTTGTAGTGGGATTGGAAATACTTCTTATTTTTTATTTGAAGTAATAATCTTCGGCAAAAATGTCATAATTCCATAGAAAATGGCAGGGGAAAAGGGAGGTTCAATCTTCAGAAAGGAAACAAAAAGCAAAATCAACTCCTATTTTGGGAAAATTGGTCTTGGTATAATTTCCTCTCCCAATTTGTAGAAGGTTTCTGAGTGCATTAGGCTAGCATATAATTCCTTTTTTTTTTTTGTAAGTGCTACCTTTCTGAAGGCAATCTAGGGTGCTGAAATAGTTCTCAAATTGCAGTCCTGTATCAATCAAGAAATGCAGATTCCTGGGTGCCACTCCCAGATCTACTGACTCCAATGCTCTAAGAGGTAGGGCCAAAAATCGGAAATGTTTGAGGTGGTTTGGGTGATTCTTATGCATACTAAAGTTGGAAGACCATTGGCATAGTGAATGAATTCACGGGCTTTGGAGCCAGAAAGAGCAAAGTTTGAATGCAGTGAGCTTAATAAGCAAGAGAAATCAACTACTATGAAGAAAAGGAAGATATTTCATCTTTCTTGGTTTAACTACATAAACAAAAGATATTTATGAAGATCAGTGGCTCCAAAATGTCAGTTTCACAAAAATTTTATAGATTACAACTAATCAGTTCCATTTAATGAAGAGTCCCCTGCCCCATTAGGGCAACGCTGCATTCAGTGTAACTGACTTGTGTAATTTTTGTTGCTTTCTCAACTCCTCTCGTTTTATCATAACTTACGAGTTAGACAATCCTCTTTGATTCCCACCAGTTCTGCATAAGCTTACATGGTAGACTCTGCAGGATAACAGCTGCCAGTGAAAGATCACTTGGATTCAAACATTCAACCTCTCTGAGTACTTTGACACATTTTGACAGATTCTAAACTTAGAAACAGCCAAAGGGCTCACTCAAGAAAGCCTGGGATCTGGGCACTGGGTGCTTTGATTGGTAGGGATCCCAGAGTCTACTTTCTGAGTCTGGTTGACACTCAGCAGAGCCAAGGCCCCCACATGTTGTGGTGAAATGGGTTAAAGTATGGATTTGTGTATCTCTTAAGCTTACTCTGATTGCAGTAATAAAAAACAACTTGAGTGTGCTTAAGATAATGATGATGATGATGATGATGATAATGATAATGATGATGATGGTGATGATGATGATGATCTGAGGCATTTCAGAGAATCCAGTGAAGAGCTGAACAACCAAACCAATAGAAAGATAGGGAGCCAGAGCTGCTGTCGGGTTTTCAGCAAGAAGAATTGATCAGTGTTTGTTCCAGGACCCTGATGTTACTTGATTCTACTCTCAACATCCACTGTCTCAAGAGAGAGACTCTAATGATCCCCCTCCAGTCACTTTCCCCCTGGTTCAATGTGCCATGGCCTGGAGGGAAGTGTCACACAGTGGAAGCACAGATGTTCTGTGATTGGGGTGGCCCATTCCCCAAACAGCAATCTTAGGGAACCCCATTGGCATTTACCATGGTCCAAAAAAATAAAATCAAGTGGAATAGACTGTAGGCTCCCAGCAGACTAGCAGCCTGTTGAGGGCAGGATCTATGCTTGATTCTTCTCCCCAACACTTCCTACAAGGGCTCAGTGGCTGGGAACACTGGTTTTGGATTCAGCCTGCCTCAGTTTGAATTGCCACTCTCCTTACCAAAGTTACTCGTCTGACTTCGGGTATGTCTCTTAACTCTCAAGCTACTGTTTATTCATCTGTAAAATAAAGACAGCACTAGTACCTAACTGCCAGGTTGTTGCAAGGATGAAATGTGAATACTGGCATCCACCTAACACAGCACCACCATTTCCCAAGCACTACCAGGAAAACTTCCTTCCACAGCCCAGATGGAAAGGTACCAACCTCATTAACTGACAGCAGCAAGACTGTTTCTCAACCTGAACCTGTTGGATGATAAGTAAATTGTCCCTTTAAATCTAGAAGAGACATTCCAAGGGCAGTGGTACAGAGTTTTCAAAGAGGTCCCTTAGCAATGAGGAGTTCTCCATGATGAACCAATCCCAATCTCCCTCCAATAAAGCCTTGATATCGCCAAACAGCCACTCTCATGCTGTTTCTGCTATAGGAACTATCCAAATGCTCACTTGGTATAGCGAGGTGAGAAATTAGTTGAAGTCTTGTCCTCTCCCTCACCCATCTTCAGACTTTTTCCCTCAAGGCTGGGAATAGAAAAAGGTTTCGGAGTTCCACTAAGGAGGAAGACCTATGTTCATACCCACAAGCTGCCTGGAGAGGCCAGGACCTAGATAGGGCATGGCTTCAAGGAGGCCTGTGAGACTTAGGGCCAAGCCTTAGGACATCAGCAACATGGGTGTTCTGGTGGTCCATAACTGTGGCCAAGCCTTGGGACATCAGCAACATGGGTGTTCTGGAGGTCCATAACTGTGTCCAAGCCTGCTGTCAGCAGAGAGCATTCAGGGGCATCTCGGGGCTGTGCTGGACAGAACTTCAAAAGGTGTCATGGCTACCCCCGGGTAGCATCCCACGCTGATTTTAATGGAACTATGTAAACTCTTGAGTTCTTGTACAGCCCAGTGGGGAAGGCACCCTAAATATCAGATTTCTTGATGATCCCAGCTAGTTGGGACCATGGAGTTTTCTTTATGTAAGAACTGTGGCACTTCTTGTATCTCCGTCACTGTGCACTAATCCCTCCCTGATACACACTAGCGTTAGCTAACCTCCTGCTTGCTCCCTGATCTGGGCTTCATCACTTTCTTCTCAGTGGGGGCAATTCTTCCAGTAGACCCTGTTCAATGACTGAGACTAGACCAAGCAAAGCATGTGGTTGGGGAGGAACAGTGATTTAACTCTTTAGGTGGCTTCGACCCCATGCCCCTCTGTGCTCACGACTGCAGAATGAGGGTAGAGTCTGGTTGGAGTGAGCCCATGGCCCCTGCTTCAATCCACAGAAAGCCAATGGGGCCTGGGCACCAGAAAAAGGACCCAGAGCTTATAAGGTCTAGAAACAGAGAAGACAAGAGAGACCAGCAGAAATGGACCAGCAGCAGAAAAGAGAGAGTAAAAGTGAGGCCTGGGCAAGAGTCAGAATAACCTAACAGGGAGGGTTTGGAACTCCAGCATTACAAAAATAACTCCAAACCAAGATCCTAATAATTGTATTAATAATCATTAAGTTTTATGATGATCTAGGTACTGTGCTAAGCACTTCACATATTGATCTCACCTAATTCCCCAAACAGCCCTGCCAAATTGTATTAAGAACCCCACCCTATAGAGGAAGAAACAGCACATAATTCACCTAAGATCTTCCAGCTGGTAAGCAAACAGGTCACTCATCTCTTGAAGCAGCAAATCCTCACTTCCATCATGCATACAGCTAGGGGCAACCCAGGACTCAGACAGGTCTGATCCTAACAGAGGAGAATGGAGCTCTGGCTAGGGTGAGGGTGCCATGGGGCAGAGGCCAGATCCCTCTGACAGTCTTTCCTCTACCTTCTTCGAGGATGGCAGAAGAGGCAAACAGAATTAATTCAAAGTACAGTCAATTCTCGTGATTCACAGTAACCATGTTCTATAAATCACAGCAAACAGTGAATTAACAAATACTGAACCCTGCTCCTACGGGAAACCCTGCTCCTAGGATTAGGTTCCTGCGGGCCTCTGGTCACAACATTTTCATCAACAAATCAATACATAACCTTGTTTTATGTGTGTTTCTGTTTAAAGCCACCTTATTTAATATCTATTGTTGATTCATTAATATTGAATTCATAGCCCACAGCACTGTAACTCTGCCCGAACAAAGCTTATCTAACACATGTATTTTCTCCACAAGGCACATCACAGCCTTCTTGCACTTGAGAACACTAGACAGCACTTCAGCACTATACTCAGGGGCCATTTTAAACAGCAGAATCGCCAACCAAAAGCACAAAAATGCAAAAAATGTGGCACTAAATAGACCATGAAAACGACACTTCTCAACAGTATGAGCTGAAACAAAAAGAGTGCCGACACGTTTGATCTCAGCTGGGAATGTGTGTGTTGCGCAACTCAAATCTTTTGCCGGTCTATGCATGTCCACAAATGACCACAAAAGAGTCGTAAGTATTGATTTGATGATTATAAACAAATTTTAGCAAATAAGCAAATTCACAAGTAATGAAGATTAACTGTAGCTTTTCCACCAGTTGCGCAGCTTGAGCAAGACAAGCACCTGAGCCCATTACCTCATCTGTAAAATGGGTCCAACACCAGCCTTCACCCAGGGTTGCAGGGAGCTGTAAGGGAGATGAGTCAGGGAAGCAGGCCATGGGAGCTTTGTGAAATGGGCTCAGAAAGCATTCATTCCCTTCTCTCTCTATCCAGGTGCATACATGGATTATCTCCAATCCCGACACTGCTAAGAAGACTCAGCAAGGCTAAGTGAGTCTCAAGGCCACACAGCTTAAAAGCATCCAACCCAAGACTATTAGGAAGAAGGACTTGTTTTAATTCCTCCCAACCCCTGCTAAAGTAACTGCTATGCGAATGGACTTGGTTGGCCATATTCTTTTTCTCCCCTTCTCCTTCTCAATTCCTCTTCTCTCAGCCCAGGGAGATTGGCTACAGGGAGGAAGCAAATGAGCCGATCAGTCTAGGCCAGGCAAATACCATCACACTGCAGGCCTCTGTGTGAGGAGCTCATGGTGTCAAGTGCAGGCACTGAACCCCAACATCACAGCACCAAAGTCATCTTCATCTTTCAGCTTTTTCCAGGCCATTCATTCACCAAATAGACAAATATCTGCATTTTTGTAGATAAAATAAATGCAGAAGGAGTCATTTCCAGAGATAGATGACTGTCCTTTTTCCTTCAGCAAAGTTTAAAAAGGTAAAAATTATCATATTATGGGCACGGTGGTCACGGAGAGAAAATGAGGCAACTGCTCAACAGGGGAAATTACTCTCCTTGCCGGGGAATGTTTTAGCATTAAATTAACTCTCCTGTCTCCTGCCTGCTAATAGGAAAGCTTTCACCTCTCTGTTTGGCAGGGGATCTACATTTGCATTTAGATGGAGCTGTTGTAAAGATGGCTCCACACAGGGGCCTCTATCCCTTATTTACAATAGCAGCCGAGTGATAAAATGATTATCACATAAGTGGTTGTTTCACTGGTTTTGATAGGGCTGGAAGCAGAATGGGAAAGGCTGTCATCTGAGTTAGTCAATGAAAGGAAAGGATAGTTTTTGCCTGCGGTGAGAGCTCTGTGGCCTCCTTGACGACAGTGAGGCATGCTATCTCCCTCCTGTCTGCCAGAGCAAGGCAGCCAGGACTCTGGATGCCAGTTGAACAGGCAGCAGTGACTGTTGCTGCTGCTGCTCCTTTATGGACAGGTTCCCTGTTACAGTTTGCACATTTCCTTACACTTCCTTTGGAGTCAGCAGCACACGGACTATTGTTCTCATTTTTCACATGAGGAAACTGAGACTTCGGGTTGCGGTGCAATGATTCTTCCTTGGCCATACCTAGAAAATGGCAGAATTTGAATGAGATCCTAGGGTCTACTACCAACAAGCCTCTTTATCATCCATCCATCCGTCCATCCTCTCAACATCTTCTTTGCACCTAGAATGAAAGGTACACTGAAGTAGGAATCTAGAAAACTAAAAGCCGTTCTGATTTCTGCAACTAACTGCGTAGACTTGGGCAGCTCCTTGCCTGTACTCACACTTTTTTTTTAGCCTCAAGGTTTTATCTGTAAAAGTTAAAGATTTAGACAAATGGATTCGTAAGAAAAATTTGCCTCTCTTCTCTGAATGTTCCGACTCGTTCCAACATCACATACGCACCTGTCCTGTGGACTGTCTGAGCAAATTTGTAGCTGTTGCAGCTGTCAAGGAAATCAGTCTATTCCTAGCTCTGGATCAGTGTTTCTCAGACTTTAGCTGCCATCAGCATCACCTGGAGGGCTTGTTAAACTTCAGTTAGCTGGGCCTCAGAGATTCTGATCTAGTAGGTCTAGAATAGGGCCTAAGAATTTGCATTTATATCAAGTTCTTGGACAATGCTGATGCTGCTGGTCCAGAAATGACACTTTGAGAACCACTGCTCTAGAAATAAGAAATTTCTTTCTAGGAGGGACTCCAACCCCTTGTTTTTTGTGCCATAACTAAAGCTTTGTCCATTCCTACTATTTTTGCCTACTTGTGATGACATCAAATGGTGCAAGCCCAACCAGTGAGGTATCTCATCATCCAAGTGCCCTTATTGGCTACAGGGATAATGACCAGAGTAACTGATCAACCCAACACATGGGTAAGAGGAAGTGATCTTGAAATATGCCAGTGGAAAAATTCTTACTTTGCAGAAACTATAAAACCAAGTCATGAAAGGTCTTTGGAAAGCTGGCCAACTTATATGCATTGGTTATATATTCTGGAATCAATAGAAGTGTAACTTCTCTTTATCAGGTAATAGAGTCAAAGATAGACAGATTTGGGCCCAGATCAACTAAACGGATCCAGAGGAGGAAAACCCAGGGAGACCCAGGATAACCAGATAAGGGAAGCCCTGCCTACACAGCAGATACTGTGCTGTCCCTCTAGGCCCAGAAGATGGTCATGCTAATCAGTTTCTGTCTCACTGCTTGCAGGCTGGAATCCACCCACACATCCCTACCTGGGATGGAGTTATTGGAAAGAAAACTCCACATCTCTGGGGCATCAGAACAGGTTATCCCAACAGGTTAGGATAATGAGATGGTCTCCAAGGCTTCCTGTAAGTATTAAATTCCCTCTTAATGAGCATCCCAGTGATTAAGGCAAGTTATTGCTCCAAAGACAGTGCCCCATCCTATTGTGGATGACAAAATTATCCTCAATAAAAGACCGGTTGATTAACAAAAGCCAGAAGACCCAGTTGGTGTAAGCAGATCACGTTCTACCCACGAACCCCGTGAAAACAAAAGACTAGGGGAATGAGGTGGGCAGCAGTGATGTCAGCTCTCTCAGAGGCTAGCTCTTGCCAGTCTGGGGCAGACACTTATACCTGAGCAGTAAAGGAAGGAAAACTTTCTATCATCCACACTACACAAAGAGAAAAGAAGACCAGAATGTCCAAAACAGGTTCTCCCCAGTCTATACTCTTTGGTCTCAGAATGACATGCACCCTCCCCCATCCCCCAATACACCACACACACGCACACACATGCACACATGATCCCTGTACTTGCTCTCGATCTCCCCACAGTGCTACCCAAGGTCAAGCACTCAGGTGAGCAAGGGCTTATGAAAAAGGGAACAGGAAGAAGACTGACAACTCATGATGACTGAGTGTCGTTAGGGCCTCGGCACTTGTACCCTTTTTATAGTCCTTGTACTGGATTTCTTCTCTGTCAATTTAGCTACGATGGAATTATGTTTCCCGGAAGGCCCTTCCCCGCACAGTTCTGGGCCAGGGTGGATCACAGCAGACATTTTACGAGAAATTTGGAAGGTGGACCTGAAGCAGCAGCCATACGCCTTATTTGCTTGGAAGGTCGGTGCTGGGCGCCAGGTACTGTGTCAGCTCAGGTGCGCCGTCACCCTTCTCTGGAGTGCCTGGTTGGCATGGTGAGGTTCACACACACACGGCTAGTAAATGGTGGAGCTGGAATCCCAACCTTCAGGGTCTGATTAACGAGGTAGTCCAACCTCATCTCGGTGGTGGGAGGTGGGGCTTGGGGGAAGGAGCCTCCTGGAAATGCACCATCTTTAACCTGAAAAGACAGAAGTTTCCCTCTGTTTGTGTTCTTTTAAATAAAACAGACATATAGATAACGTTTAAGAGAACTTAAACTCATCATCTACTATGTGTAAAGAATTGCTGACCCTTCAGTTGAGACGTCAGCATTCATAAACGTCCTGCCTTGCCAGTACTCAGAGGTGCCTGGGTGAGTGAAGGAGGCTGCCTGCCCATGCTGGCGCTGATGGAGGGAGGGCCACCCCTGCTGCTGCTGCTTCACCTCCAGCCCCCACTGTGGGGTGACGACCCCAGAGAGAGGAGGGGGACGGCTGGACAGGGAGTGGAGGGGAAACGTAGATGAAAAGAAATCAGAAGGCTTTTTCTTTCGCGTTTCAAGTACCAAATTACGCTTGACATTTGCATTTTCCCCAAGGCTCACATCCATAAAATCATGCCAGGTTACCCTGAAAGGGTTGGAGCTTCCCGGAGAGACTTTTGACTGTAATCAAACAGGTTTCTTTCAGTGTTCCAGACACTCTGAAAGGATCTGGAGGAGAACGGGGTGGAAAGGCAGGCGAGGGAGAGCTGGCTGAGGCGTTTCTGGTCAGACTCACTGTGAGACTGGGCATTGAAACAGCTCCTGAAAATGCAGACACCCCAGTGACCTGGGAGGATATGAAGAGGCCGAAACATTCTAATGCAAAGGGACATGTAATAATAATACTCATATTGGCTAACATTTATGGAGTTTACTGCAAGGCGGGCATCTTGCTGGAACCTTTACTCATTCGAACTTCATGAGAGCCAGGCACTGTTATTATTCAGTTTGCAGATGTGAAAGCTGAGACTGAGAAAGAGGAAGGAATTTATCCTGGTCTTTGGATGCCAAATGTGAGATACAGGTGCTACTGTACTGCCTGAATGACCAGGTGTAATGCCAATGCAACAGGAAGAGGAAGGGCAACAGAGTGCCAAAATATCATTGGCTATCAAAATATCAATGGATGTCATTGTTTGATTGAACCAACCAAATCACCCAATTTCAGGGGCCTCACCTAGACTAGCTTGTGTTCACTGGCTAATCAGAAAACACTAATTCTCTCACATCATTCTCCTGCTGGACATGCCAACATTATGGTGGATGGGAGTGGATGCCAATTTGGAAAAATTCTTTAAGACCAGTATAAGCTCACTGTTGCCAGAAGCCTTAGCCCTTCAAAGGAGGTCCCATGGCAACAGGTCCTTCTGGATCTTGCCTCAAAAGCTGGGCCTGTTTCCTCATGGACCCCTGGCTGGCTCTGCTCTCTGAGCTGCACATGGACTGTGGGATGCATTCTTGTACCCGCTATACCTTGTTCTTTGCTCTCTCATAGCAGTGCATTCACCATGCACTGACACAAGCTTAATTGAGGTCACCATCATTCTCTCACCTGGATTATTGCTAAAACCTCCTAACAGCTCTCTGCTCTGACTCTTGACCCCTCTGCATTCCTGCCAGAGTGATCTTTCTAGAAGCGAATCTAATCGCGTCACTTGCCTGCTCCAACAGCTTTCCACTTCTGAGATCAAACCCACCTGCCTCATGGGCTGCACAAAGGCCTTCTGGCTCTGCTCATTCTGGGCTCAGCTCTTTCCAAACCCTGCTCATTACTCTGGGCTCTACCCACTCTGATTCATTAGCATTTCCTTAAAGGCACCATGATTTCTTTCACCCTCAGAACTTTGTGTGCCACTCTCAGATTCTCAGGCAGATAAAGTTGTGGTGGTGGGAGGAAATGTGTGCCAGGCAAACTCATGCTCATTCTTCAGTTCTCACTCAAATGCCATGTGTAGGCACAAGACCAACTCCTCTATCTGAGCAATAAACAGCACGAAACAAATGCCTCCACTTCATTTCTATGCCAACTCGACAGTTCCAAGGATTGACTGAAGGGACTGAGTGGGAGTTTCAGTCGTATGTGACTATTGAACAAGCAACACATGGAACCAACTAGTTATCCAGGGGTAAAGTTCACCACCAGGAAACGGTTCCCTAATAGTATGAAAACCACAATTAACACCGTAGAAAAAGTCAATTTTAATTCCCAAGTTGTGGCACTCCAGAGAAGCGAACTTGGAAGATATTTTTTCCATTGCAAAAGTTAGCCTCATGAGTCTCTTTTCCAGTTTTTACCTTCAGTCTTAGGTCAGCTTCACCGCAGAGACAACCCTGATGCTGCAGAGAGTGAACTCTGTGCCCATCCCCCAGCAGGTGGATGCTGGCATCTTGTTCTGCTACTGTAGGCTTACCCCATGCTCAGATGTATTAGTTCAGTCTGTATGGCACGTGCCTTTCTATTCCTGCCTAGGAGACTCTCAGAATCTCAGACCAATTGGCTGGATCCTGACATCCTGCTTAGCTTTTGTCGGCCTTTTTCACGGAGAGCTGGGCCCCTAGCTATTTCCTGGCTTCCACTCCCTATGATCTATAAGCACTGTGATGTTCCCTGCCTGTAATTACTTAGGTCTTTCTGCTTTGGACTCAATACTGACCCAAATCAATCCTATGTCTCCACTGCCCCTTTGAATAACAAAATTTGAACTTCCGCTTACACCTCTTAGGGGCAAGTCCTACATCTGGACCAGTTCACCTAACCTGGGGCCCACCTGTTTCTGGCATCTTCCCCTCCCCTGTAACTCAAAATATTTCATTTTAATTATATTATCTTCCTCTCTAAAGGATACACTGAGGCAATTTGCAAATGCCTGGTGACATCATTCAGCGTGATGCCTTACATAGAGTAGGTTTTCAATGAACACATTTGATCTGAAACATTAAGAGTTTCAATTTATAGTGATGAATTGTCACTATGAGCTGGAGATTATCACTACTAAAATCACTTGTCTAAAATATGGTGGAACTGTAAATAAAGTCTCATGGGTTGGGGTCTCCAAGAAGCAGATTTTGAAATGGAGAGGAAGTTTATTAGGAAATGCTCTTGGGATCAAGCACAGGGAGAAGTGGAGCTGCTGTCCAGTCTCAAGGAAGGTCTCAGCAAACTTCTTGGGAAGCTCCAAAGTTGGGTTGGCACCTCAGAGCTGTCCAGGATTGAGGAGAAGGGGTTGAGACTTTAACTCTTGCATCAGCCAATCATTGAGTGCAGGTTGTTCCAGAAAGAGCGTGTGACCTTGGATGAGGTAGCTTTCTTCAGCCAAAGCACTTTCTAAAGAGAAATGAAAGCTAAAGGCTGTCTGCTGGCAGTACTTTCAACTGCAGAGGATTAAATCCTTCATTTCTCAAGGGGGACCTGAGTGGCACATCTCACCATCCAGCAGAGAGGCAGACAACACCCCCCTCTCCCCCAACTCAGCCAAGTCAACCTGGTACTGCTGCATGAAGGTGAATGGCAGATGTCCCAGCTCTATCGCCCTTGCATCCAAAATGGCTGTTCACCATTATTCCCTTCCTGTCCCTTTCCCCTTTCCAATGCCCCTGATCCATGACTTTGAAAGTCATAGTCTCATCTCCTTTTTAATTGAATGCTTTATATAAAGCCAAAAAAGGCAGTATTACTTTTCTCCTTCTAAGATTCTCAGATAGCAGGTTAACAGCTAAAGAAGAAGTAAAGGGTGTCAGGACACAGAATACTAGGGCACGGCATGATAGAAACCAGGACAACATGAGATCAGAGCAGAGAAGCAGGAGCAGGCACGGTGCACCAGGTAGTAACACAGGAAGGAGCAGCCAGGATTCAAAGATGGCAGATCAGTGGATGATGCCAAGAGCAGGAAGAGGAGCAGGAGAACCAAGCAGGACATTCATGGGTCAAACTTAGGACAGCAGGTGAGAGAGCTGCTGTGGGACCATGGAGCCACCAGTGGATGAGCTGACTCAGTTCTGCTCGGGGGTAGTGCCTTCTGGCCCGGGACCCATGCAGCCTCTTTCTAAACCCAACGGCATCTAAACTCAAAGGCATCATCTAAAAAAGTGAAAGCAAATTATGTGTTTTTTTAAATCTAATTTCCTAAAACCTAAAGGGCAAGTCAGGAATCAGAGAGGATCTTGAAGCATCGTAGACTGTTGGACATGGACAGGAGCCCAGAGAGGAGTGACGAGGAGGGTATGAGATCCTTCCTCGGAAGAGAGAAGTAGCCCCCTCGCCAGCCTCTTCCTGGAGCTCCAGCCTCCTCAGGGATCAGGCTGCTCTGGAACTTCCTCTCCATCTGTGTGCATTCAGAGATCGCCCAGGTCTCGTCTCCAGAGCTCCAACTTGGCCAACTCCTAGCAGAGCGTAGGCCTGGGACACCAACCCTGGTGAGACCATTCAGATGCTCAGGGGAAGTGTGTCTTAGGCTCTAGGAAACAGGGCATGCTTTCCCTTGTGCTTGTGCTTAAATGTCCACCCAATTAAGAAGCTTATGAAGAGATACGTGTAGCTTGAATTAAAACATTAGAGATGGTTTTGCTCTGGCCCTTCATTTAAAAGTAAAATGGCAGCCATGAAGATACGCCACTCAGATCTCCTTTCAAGAAAGAACTTGCCATTCTAGAGTAAGGAGTACAATTAGATGATGGCCTCCAGCTGAAATATTTGGGCTGAGGCAACAGTCTTTTCAGATGGTCCCCAGTTTATGACTGAGCTTGGAGGGGGCACCAGGGCCCAGCCAGTTCTGCCTCAGTATTGGACTTCTCTGTGGCAATCTCCTTCCTGGAGCTCCCCATTCAGCTGGCTAAGACTTTCTAGGAGCTGCACCACTGTCTGAAGCTCTTCCCACCCTATCTCCCTTCCTCCTCCTCTCCTTTCACAGGCGTCCGGCCTGCAAAATGATCTGACAGCTTTCCCTGCCCACACCATAGTGGTCTGAAGGCTTTACCGGCTCCTCCTATGTGTCTCCCACAGGTAAAGCTCTTGCACTTCTAACTATATCTTAGCATCTGTTTCCTGGAGGGCCTGTACTGGTATAGAATCATCTACAGAGTATGATACTGAAATCCAGACAGACTAAATAATATGCCTTAGGTTGCAATACAAGATGATATAGAACAGACAGAATTTATGTCTTGAGAGATGAATATCATAGTCTAAAGCACAACAGCTCCAGCCCTGTTAGTGGATGAATTGTCTAAGATACCGGACAAGGATGGTTGATGCTGGACCTGCTATGGTTTGGGCTGGGCAAACCAGAAACATTCCAGTCAGCGCCAGAAATCAACAAGCAAGCAGAAGGTCCAGTCATCACCCTAGGATGAAACAGGAAACACAGGTATTTGGAGATCATTAGGGTTCACCAAGAATCATGGAAAGAATGTTTTGAAAATCTTAACCCAGAAGGACAATCTACAAATAAGAGATAGGTAATGGAAACCAAGACTGGCCATAAGCATGCTCCAAGGGGGGTCTATTGACCAGGGTCTTTCTCACCTCCAGCTGCCTGTGCCAGTTCTCTACCTCCTGATATCTCAGAGGCAAACCGGATAGATGGGCCTGAGAAAAGCCTATTTCCCTCTGTACTTTAGTTCCTTCCAGGTAGAGCAGCAGGTTTCAAAAGCACAATGTGGATTACTATTGCTGAGCAGACATTTCTTGGTCATTTTCCAAGATGATGGGACTTCCAGAGTGGTGTATCCCTTATAGGCTGTGTACCATGCAGAGCAGACAACAGAGACTGGCATATAAGAATAACACCTCCCACTGTATTGTCGATGTTTCCCAACCCTTCAGAGCATGCAGTGCCCTTTTACCATCAAAAAAATCCAAAGAGCCCTCTCCTCCAGAGTAGCAGTAATATACTTTATATCCATTGTCTGAGGAAATGGATAACAACTACTATGAAAGGATACTATGAAGGAGGCAAATCTTTAAAAAAAAAAAAAAAGTGTGTTTTATTAATCTCAATATTTACAAAGATTAGAAAATTGGTAATACATAGATGTGCAAGATGTCTTACCTATTTGGTCATGAGACAAAGTTTTTCTGAATACAATCTTCACATATATGGTGTTACACCTGATCCTGACAACAATGTTAATGATCCCCATTATACAGAAGGAAAAACTGAGGCCCAGAGAGATCTAATGAGCTGATAAAGGACACTTGGTAGAACATGAACCAAAACCCAGGGCTTCTGATATCCAAAAATTTCAAAATTCTTTCCACTCTGGCAGAACAGCACAAAGTGTGATGTGTTCGACTCCTTTCCCGTCTCACACGTAGAAGAAAATGGAACTTCAATAGCTTTAAATGATATTGTCTGAATTTTAAACCAGAAAATGGTCAATTTCCAAAAAGGAAAGTATTCCAACTCTCCCCATCAACCTCTCCCACTACCCAAGCTGTGTTGGCCACCCGTCACTGGCCTGGCTGCCCACCTTCTGTCTATACAGCTCAGAATCCTTTCTGTCTGTCCCACTGTCAGCTCCTGAGGTTAGCGATGGTGGCCTGTTTCTCTCCACACCCTTAGTGTCTAGCACAGAGTAGGAGATCAATAAATATTTCTTGGCTGTGGAATAAATGAGTCTGAGACGCCAAGTCAGGATAGAATTTCCATGGAATGGAACAAATATGCAGAGTAAATCCCAGACACTATTTAAAGTGCAGAGGCCCCTGCTCTTTGCTCAGACAGAAATCAGGAGACCAAGGGACAGAATCCAGACCATGGGTCTGTCAGTCAATGACAGTCCATCAGTGACCGTAAGATAATGAGAACCTGATCTTGTGGTGGTCAAAAACCCGGTGGGTGTCATTATGAATATAACAGCAGCACCAATTTTTAAAAAATGATTTGCAGACTCACTACAATACTGGGCTATAAATGCCAAATAATATATTACAAAATAGGGGGGGAATCAGATAAATGGGTGTTTGAGTACCGCAGAGAAAAAATAATTATATCCAGCCATATCCATCTGTGTACCGAGACACAACAAACCGTTCTGTGCTGTCATTCTGAGCAGAGGGTACTGATTAATTGCCAGGTTCTCAAACTGTTCCAAGTCTGTTTTTAAACTCAAAGGTCTGACATTTCAAAACATAAATGTTGTGGCCTGGTGTGTTTGTAGTGCGGCAATTCCAGACACGTCACCAATTCCCCACAAAAGGAAGAAATGAGGGGACATCTTGCTTGTCTTTGAAACCACCTTCTACTGGAGGGTTTGGGGGAGTGATGACACACTGTCCCCTGTTTAGAAACTCACAGCAGCAGGAATCCTGGCTGGCTCACTCTATGTTGGCCTCGTGTCCCCTGGGAGCTGAGCGCTGGGCAGAGACCTTGCGCCCAGCAAGACAGAAGCCAAGGTTGTCTCATAGCAAGTTCTCATGAGGGAATGTGCTCTCTCTTACCTGATGCCACACAAAGAGATCTTCCTGGGGATTACAGCTAAAAGGTTTAATCCAGCGGGGAACTACTTCCCCTTGGCTGTAAAGCTTCTATGCAAACTCTCTAAGAGATACACACCTAGCTACACAAATTCAAGTGACTATAACTTTATAGAAATATGGCAGTGTTATACTGACAATAAGAATAGCTGACATTTATTGAGTACTTACCAACTGCTGAATTCTTCCATGTCTCACAGCTATAGCCAGCCCGGAAAACAGAGCCCATACCGGGGAGTACAATAGCAGGACTTGAATGGGGGGACTAGATAGTAATGTGTGGGAACAGGACGACGTGGCATGCCAGAGCTGAGCAACAGCAGGAGGCCACTACCCCCTCTGCTTTTTCCATTCAACCCTCAGCCACACTCAGAGCAACTGGGACCAGCTGTGATCTTTCCAGCCATGACGTTTGAGCTGTTTGCTCTTCACTACCTTGACAGCCCTGCTGGCCCCACACTGCCCTTCTCTGTCTAGGGAACTTCTGGTCATTTGGGGACCCTATCCTCTGCTCCCCTAGGCTGCCTCAATTCATTCTTTCTCTGTGCTTCCAAAGCCCTTGGAGAAGCAAAACATAATTACAATGCAGCATGCTGTCACCCCACCATATCGGGACCTCACTGATGGTAAGGACCATGAATGTGTCATCTTTGGTCCTTGATACCCGTTGCCTTGCACAAAACAGGCCCTTAGTAAACACTAGTTGAATGACTAGATAAACTAATGGTATAGCACACAGCTTTACTAATTATTTTAGATGTAGGAAAAAGGTTCCTCTGACATTCTTTAGGCTCCAAAGCACTACATAATTATATACTAAAAAAAAGTTTAAATGAATGAAACAATGCCATATTAAGGAATTCATTTTTTTCATGCCCTTCTTCTTCAGGGCATGAAGAGATGCAACTCAACAGCTGCTTTATAGATCAAAATGCTCCTTGATATTCTTTTTCTTACCTTTGCTACCATCCTAGTCTCGGGCTATTCATCCACATAAACTTGTTTGAAAACTCCAGAATTCATTAAAATTGAATAACCAGTTAATGGCTGTTAATAACCATTTGAAAAATAACCTGTTGTTGAGCAGGTTTTAGTTCAGGCCTTGTTGAGTTTCCTTGTCGTTTGGGGAGGCAGTCTGTACATAGTCATGGCCTACATAATTATTCCCAAATGCAATGACGTTTCCAACGGGAAATCCTTCTCTAGAAGTCATCCCCAGCCCAAGCAGTTGGTCTATTAAGCCCATGGAACATCGGGTGAGAAGGCCAAAGACTGGTTTCCATTCCAGTGGGGTCTCCAAAGGGGACCATACATTCCCAAATGTTAATAGAAAGGGGAATAGAGGTGAGTTGTTCTTGTATGTGTTGAAGTCTTATTCTTAGCATAAGGATTGTTTATGATTATATTTTGATTATAGATTGTACTGTAACTATACCATAGATATAGGTAGATTTGATAATAGATTATACTATTTTTTAATTAGAAAAAAATTATTTGTAAAATGAGGAAAAATTAAATTTAGAAGCTTAATTTTTCTTTTTACTTCAGAAGCAAGATCCAATATTTTTTACATGTAAATAAGAAAGACAAACCAGAGTAGGAACATGAAATGAATCCAGGACTGAGTCGAAGTCAAACACACACGCCTCTGAGACCGTGCACATGTTTTCCGCATGGGCCACGTATGTGGCTCTAAGGTTTCTAGGGCCAGTGTGAAAAAGGACACCTGAGTCATCCCCCAGTTCTGACTTCAGATGGGAACAGACCAACTACTCTCAGAAGGTACAACATTTCCTGACTGGGGACCTGAATGGGAACTTCTTCTCAAGGCCTTATGAGAAGGCTGATTCTGCTAGCAGTGAGTTGGGTTTTTCTGATGGCCTGAGCTGACCAGCCAGGTCTTTCAAACATCTCGCCACCTTCCCCCAGGTTTGCTGAGCCAGGAACACACGTCCACCACAGGGCAGAGCTGCCCCCAGTCTGCCTTCTCCACCATTTGTACCTCACCCTGTCCTCCTGTGGTCTTCTGCTGACAACTGGTCCTCCTCTAGTTCTCTCCTGTCAAGTCCTGCCAGTTCAATCCAACATTTCGCTGCTTTCCCAGCTCTGCATCAAGGACTTGGCTCCCCGGACTCAGTCGAGACTTTTCACCTCATGGTGTCACCTCTGCAAACTGGTCGGTCTTCAAAGTCCCTGAGCCTCCTCATGGCCTGGGCCTTGTCCCACTCCCATTGCCTCCTGCCCTTCTTGCCAGTCACTTGGGTGAAATCAGAGAATGAACAGCTGCTGCCCCGAGTGATGGCACAGCCATCTGAAGCGGTGCCCCTCAAAGCTGGTGCCTCAACCAGTGCCAGTTCACAAGCCGCTTTGAGGGTTAATGGCCCATCAAGAGAGAAGGGCAGAAGCTGGCAGCAAGCTCATCAAAGCTTTGATGACTTTGCCGGGACAGCCAAGCGCGGAGCACTGGACTTGCTCGTTGTGCAGGGTACAGACTAGTTCAGTTGTGGCTGACTCAAGGTGAATCACGTGTGGGCTGAGCTGCCTACCAGTCATATGCAGGAGAACCACTTATCGTGCCTGATGGATTGGAAATCTTTAAAAAGCTCCTTCTCCAAGTTGGTTTGAGGAACTATCCAGAGCCCCGCAACCACAGACAGTCTCTTGTCTAAGCGTAATAGCACCATCAGGAACTGAGTTCTTACCACTTTCCAGGCCCTGTGCTAGACAAATTGCGTATGTTGTTTCACAAAATCACACCACTCCAGGAGGTAAGTGTCATGGTAATCCCCATTTCATAACTAACACAACGGAGTCCCAGGGTGGTTCCGTCGCTTACTCTAGGTCTTGGAGGTGGCACGAGTGAATCAGGGATTCAGACCCAAATCGATTTGAATCTGAAACCCATGCATCACTACTGCCTTTCCTTCATGGAGTGAAGTGTCTGCTGAACTTATGCGACTGGTAGGAAACCTCAGGCTGTTTCCCCCTAATGATGAGGAGGTGAGGGGTCCTACCTCCCCTGCCTTCCCTACCTTGGATCTTTAGAGTGCAAGCTCATTATTCGTGATTTAAAAACCATTGTTCCCATGGCAACACCCTGGCAGCTTCCCTTAGCAACCATGCTATCTTTCGCAATTTTAACAAAGTTGGTTCAAATACAAAATTGCTTTTAAAAAGAGTTTTCAGAGGCAAAACCACACTGACCAGTTGATCAGAGCTTAACTTTTTATGTATCTTAAGAAAATCATAGCAAGATTTGAAAACCACTAGAAAGCAGTTCCATCAACCTGAACAACAAGTACAAAGGAAAACACCCAGCTTGGCAGGCCAGGGTACTGTTTTAAATCTAAAAAACAACAACATGTAAACTCTAAAATGTGAATTTTTTCCTCTGATTGACAAGAAGTTCACAAATTGAGAGCATTTAAGGTTTATAGATTGTATGAGTTTTCTATTGCTGCTATGACAGATTTTCATCAATTTAGTGGCTAAAAACAATACAAATTTAATATCTTACAAGTCTTATATGGAACTCACCTGGCTAAGATCAAGGTGCTGGCAGGGTACCCATCGCTTTCTAGAAGCTCTAAGGGAGACTCCCTTGCCTTGCCTTTTCAAGTTTCTAGAAGCTTGCTGCCTGCTTTCCTTGCCTCATGACCCCCTTCCTCCCTCTTCAAAGCCAGCAGCACTGAGCTGTGTCTTCCTCATGCTGCCACCTCTCTGACATCTCTTCCATTCTCTCTTCTGCTCTTAAGGACCCTGTGGTTACGTGGGCCCTTGGATAATCCAGGCTAATCTCTCTATTTTAAGGTTATCTGACTGACAACCTTGATTCCATCTGCACCCTTAATTCCTCTTTGCCGTGTAACCCAATATGTTCACAGGCTCCAGAGATTAGGATGGGGACATCTTTGGGGAGCTATTTTCTCTCTACACAGTGGATATAGCAGTCTAGTCAGGTTTTCCTAATGAGGAAGAGAATGGTGGGGTTGCTACTCTAATATCTTCTCCTTGTGTCCAGAGCACAGCATCTCCTTACCCTCAGCCACCATGGATCTCGTTGGCCTCTTCCTCTTGCATATTCTGGCTACTGGCTAAAGTACATCCTTATGAAGAAAAAAAATGTGGCCCCAAGTCTTTTTCCCAATCTTTGCCCAAAACAGCAATGGTTAGTGCTGAGGAGAGGTCCATGGAACAAGGCTAGGACACTTAGAATTTGTTACAAGGAGATGGGGGCTGGTGTTAGGGAGACTACGAGGTTGCCCAGGATGAGCTGGGTGGAGTAGTTCAGACTCAGAGCCACCAGCATTTGAAGACAACTGTGATGGACGCTGAAGAAAGGGCGTTGACTCGATGAAGTGCGAACCTTCCCTGAAACACTGCTGCAATTATCCCATGAAGACATTTATGGAGCAGGACAGAAAACAAATCCCCGTGGTAATCAATAAAATAAACTGAAAGCCACAACTAACAGGGGAGAAATGGCTTCCAGCGCCAGCTGAAAAATGCACGAGAACGTCATCGAGTCCTGTGCCTGGGTTTGTGGTGACACCATGGAGGGAGATGCTGAGGGAACGGGCCCTCAGGAGCCTCACGCCCTAGCTGTAGCGGGGAGAAATATACTCCGGGAAGAGCTAACTTACAATTGCAAACACACCATGCAAAGAGCCCAAGAATTGTGAGCTGCTTTTAAAGAGTCAGAGGAGTTAGAAGAGGTGGGAGTCCCCGTGGCCTGGCGAGAGGGGAGGGAGGGGTCAGCAGAGAGAGGTGAGGAAGCAATAAGTGGTGGAAAGTAGGGCTCTACTGTTTCCCAGCTGCGTGACTCTGGAAGTGACTTCACCCCTCATGCCTCAGTTTCCCTCTCTGTGGAAAGGTGGCAGTGGTGAAACTCTTGGGTTATACCCTGTGCACCTTGCCGGGAACGTGGTAGGCATGCTCTGTGTTGTTTTTGTTTGTTTGTTTGTTTTTGTTTCTGTATTTTTGTGGTAAGAACACTTAACATGAGATCTACCCTCTCAGTGGATTTGTAAGTGTCGGATCCAGTATTGTTCTCTAACTTACTCATCTTTCGTACCTGGAATTTTACACTCGTTGACTGGGGAGTTGCTACCAGTGTGTTCATTCCTGTGCTGCCACTGGGATGTCAGTATACTTAAGGCTTCTCGAAAAGATGGGAATGAGGCTGGGCCATAAAGGGTCGGCTAGACTGCGAGGAAAGAAGCTGCCACAAAGGTGAGGCAGTGAGACCCAATTGGGAAGAGGAAGAGCCCGGGCAGGTGGTCTGACCAGGCTCAGGTCGGGGAGCTGGAGCCTCTCTTCAACAAGGAGGGCAGGGTCACGTCCTAAAGGCTGCCGAAAATCCCCTGGAAAGTCCCCAGACAAGTGAGATCAAAAGAGAGACACCAAGGGCGGTGAACATGAGGCAGCCTATACGTAAGCTGAAATATAATAATGTACACCTGAAATTTACACGATGTTATGAACCCATATGCCTTCAATAAAATAATTTTTAAAAAGTAAAAAGAGAAACACCAGGCCATTTGCAGTTAGAATGCGGGGTTTTCTAGGGAAAGTCAGAGCCTCTGGCTTGGGAACACTCTGAGCCCACTTGAGGATGGCAGTCACCTTCCTCAGAGGGTGGGAATGAGGAGTAAAGGAGGAAATATCTTTAACGTGCTCGGCACAGTCTCTGGTACAGTAAGCACTCCAAAAGTATTAACTATTATCATTCCAAAGGGTGCATGGTCGTCTTTTCTAGTGGTTTTCAAAACGGGTTTCTGTTGATTTTAACAGTGAAACATTTTTTTTCCCCAAAGAAACTCCGATAGTAAAAGAGGGCAGGCCTGTTTGATTTGGGGGTTCAAGGCCCAGAGCCCGCCTTGCCCAGCCTTCTCCCTCCTGGCAGGGCACCTCCCTGCAGAAGGGTCTTCCTTGTGCTCTTCCAACCCCCTCTGGCCCCACTGCTTGGCCGGGGAGGCCCACAAGGAGGGGCACCAGGGCCAGGGCCACACCTTGCGGTCTCCACCTGGCACCAAGCCTGGTTTCTGAACAACCAGTTCATTGAACAGCCAGTTTGTGGAGTCAGTTTGATGAAAGTCAGTACACGAATGTCTGTCTACTGAATGCCAAGTTACCGAATAACTAACTTCTGAGTTTCCCAAATCACCAAAAACTTGCTCCAGTTTTAACTGCTTATTAGGTTTACAACAATTCATAGTGGACCCATGGGCAGGGCTGTAGGGAGCCTCAACTCCTTAGTTAGGTACCTTCCCATCCTTGTTCAGGTCTCCCTCTTGCTGCCCCCTAATTCCCACCCTCTCGGCCACCAGCCTGCCCATCTCCCGGTCTTTTCCTCATTGCCCCTCAATGCTCTGGGTTTCCCCCCGCCTTACCCTCTGGCCTCTGCCCCTCAGTTTACCCTGCCCCTGCCCTTGCCCCTGACTTTGGCCCTCTGCTCCTTGGGAAGTCCCTTGTGGCGTCTGCAGCCCAGGCTGTGCACTCAACTCACCCTTCTCTGGGGCTTCCTCCAGCAGAGGGGCTCCCCTCTGATCCTGCTACCTGAGCTCCAGCCACGTGGAGCTTGGGGCAGAGACGGGATGAACAGTTCTTAAAATTGGAAGGCAAAATGAAAGCTGATCACCTAAAGCTTCACTGAAATCTTCTAAACCTGTTTTTTAAAATAAACACATTTTTAATAAATTTAGCAAATTCTTTGAATTTATTATTTGGCAGGTTGACCGTATAATAAATTGTCTTTCAGCAGATTGGTTTTTGGAAAATTGACCTAAAACTGGAACTCAGGCCCCAGATTTCAGTGCAATCACTTTCTTCTAAACAATATCTCTCAATACTCGGTTGTAATCAGTGTGTCTTTATTAGTATGGTTAAATTTGGTTTCTTTTGTCTCTATATTTTTGGCAACTTTGCTTTTGCAAAATGCCTTTCCTCAATTTTTTTCAATCTTGCTTTCTTTTAAAAACTGCAGTGTATTTAAGATGTTAATGGCCTCATTTTAATTTGCACATATTCTTGTAATAATGAAATCTGCTTAATGTGAGTTAAAACTAAAAGCCTGTCAGGGTAATTCACAAACATTTAAAAACTCTGTAGCAATTCTAGGAGGATTCCCTGTTAATATTCTTGAGGACTTTCAATGGATATACTAAGCAGGCCTTGGTATTAACAGAAATAGCAAACAAATTAAAATTGGACTCTCGGTAACAATTGGGGAAAATGAACATTCACATCCTTCAGCACGCAATTGAATTTAGTTGTACGGGTGCCTCCGACACACTGAAGGAGAACATATTTACTGAATAACCATCATGCTAAGTATCACTTAAGATTGATATCAAGTCACCTGACTTCACTATATTTCTTTCAGAAATGCACAAGAGAACCATGTCAATCAAATTTAAAATAATGCAATTCTCATTTGGCATTGATGTTAGCAGCAATCTCTATTTGTAGTGGATAGCAGATTTTCATGTGAGCAAAGTAATTTACAAGGAATGTACATTTTATTAAAATTCCAGCCTAGGAGACATCTTAAAATCCATTCTCACGCCTTGGAGAATATCTCGATGATCCATGAGAAATGTCAAAATGATCCCCCATTTCCGCAGTGCCTTACAACTTCAAGAACAGTGCCCATCACTGTAAGGATAAATCTCTCTTTAGGTTTAATCTCTTTGAGAATTCAGTTTATATTAAAAGAAAAACACTTTGCTATGTATTTGTACATAAAAACCGGGATTTAAAGTGGAGCTTTGATAACGTTACCCTGTGTCACGTTCACAACAATCTTTGGTGGTAGGTATTATAAACACCACACGGAAGATGAGGCGCCTGAAGCTCAGAGAGGCTAAGTGACATTTCCAAGTTCACACAGCTAATGAGAAGTAATAGACAGGGATTAAGTTCAAGTCTCTTGGCTCTGAGTCAATAGTCAATAAGTTAAAGCAAAAAACGTGCATTGCTTATATTCACAGACCTTATTTTTTTCCTTTTTTCTTTTTTCCAGCTTTATTGAGATGCAATTAACATAGTGCATTGTGTAAGTTTAAGGTTTACAACATAGTGATTTTATATATGTCTATATTGCAAAATGATTTCCACAATAAGTTTAGTTAACAAATCCATCACCTCACATAGTTACAATTGTGTGTGTGTGTGTGTGTGTGTGTGTGTGTGTGTGTGTGTGATGAGAACTTTTAAAACCTACTCTGTTAGCAACTTTCAAGTATATAATACTGTATTATTACTGGAAGTGCAGATATGTCTTCAAGATAGTGATTTCATTTCCTTCAGATATATACCCAGAAATAAGATTGCTGCATCATACAGTAGATCTATTTTTATTTTTTTGTGGAACCTCCATACTGTTCTCCAGAGTGACTATACTACATGCCCACCAATAGTACACAAGTGTTCCCTTTTCTCTACATCCTCACCAACACTTATCTCTTGTCTTTTTGATAATAGCCATCCTAACAGGTAGGAGGTGATATCTCATTGTGGGTTTGATTTGCATATCCCTGATGATTAGGGAAGTTGAGCATCTTTTCATGTACCTGTAGGCCATTTGAATATCTTCTTTGGAAAAATGTCCATTCAGGTACACAGACCCTTCTTGATTGGAATGTCTGTGGGGAAGTGGGAACTGTGCAGATTGCCACTAACTTTGACCCATCATCTCTCACCTGGATGATTTCGACAACTCACTCATGCTTATCCTTTTATGTATTGTCTACGGCTGCTTTGCACTACAAGGACAGAATTGGGTAGTTGCAACAGAGACTGTATAGCCCATAAAACTGAAAATATTTATGATCTAACCCTTCACAGAAAGTTTACTGATCCCTGTGCTGGAATTAAGGTCAAAAATGTAAGTCAATTTGTAGCCCTTTTGGCGAGCTATAAGGGGGGGTGGGGGGCTATGCAATGTCACGGACTTGAGTTTTAGTCTAAGTTCTGGGACAGGCTTACTCTTACACATTGGACAAATCAGTTCCCTTGTCTGGACCTCAGTTTCCCTATCTGTAAATTAGACTAGATTAGAGGTTTTTAAACCAAAACTCTTTCCCAAAAAGTAGTCTATATATCAAGTCTTGTGTGTAAAGCAGATAAAGACAGACCTATTCTGATAAGGGCTGGGGCAGGAGGCCAGATTCCTGACCCATTGTCTCTCATCCTTGCCCTAGCCACACAGGGGCTCTTGGAGGGGTCTCACAGTGCCCCACAGCCCCAAATACAAAGGCCACTGATTGAACCACTCTGAGTCCCTTCCACAGTCACCATCTGTGATTCTGAGTCTAAGGCACCGTGTAAACCTCCCAGATTTAGAACCCTCCAAAATCAAACTCCATCTTTTAGGATTTTCTCCATAACCAAACCACAGCTGAGACAGATTGAAAAGGAAAAAAAAATAAATTTATATGATCAGACATTTCCCCCAGTTAGCCATAGGACAACCTAAAATATACTTTCTGCTTTCTGGAATGAACTGGCACTTTCTGTGATCTGTCTTGGGTATTTTAAAACACAAAAGCAGAATGTCAGCTTTGGGGAGATGTACAACATGAGGGATTGTCACTCCAATGACAGAGCACTCCTGGGAACGGTGTTGCTTCAAAAGTCATCAGGCAGGTAATGACATTGTGAGTTATTTGTTGCCTGAGTAGGGACTATTTTGAGCAGCTCACAAGTACACTGGACGGCATCAAAGAGTATTTTGGTCCCTAGTAGGGGGCTTCAAAGAAAGATAGCTGGTCAGAGGTCCTCAGAGTTCAGAGCTCTGGACCAGAAGTCAAGGCGTCTGCACAGTCTTCCCTCTGACACTTTCTGTGTCCCTGTGAACAAGTTCTCTGCCCTCTGTGGGGCCTGGTTTCCTTATCTGTGAAATGAATGGGTTGTACCAGATAATAGTTGTGTGTCAGGCTCTGTGCTGAGGCTTTGCATACAATAATTCAATTAATGCTCACAAACCCTCTATATACATAAGATCCTCATTTTATGAAATATGTAGGAAACCAAGTCTTAGAGAAGTTAAGTAACTTACCCAAAATTACACAGCTAGTCAGTAAGTCAGCAAGGCTTTAAATTAGCTATAGGAGCAGTTTATCTAAACGATTAAGTTATGGCTTTGAAGTCAAATGGCTTATATTTGAATGCCGGTTTTGTCACTGATGGGCTGTGACACTAGTCAGTTTGTTTAAATCCTTAACTTCAATTTCTTTGTCTATAAATTGGCATGATGGCACTACCTGCCTCATAGAGTTGTTTAGAGGATTAGATGAGATAATTTTTGTGAAACACCTGGTACATACTGAGCATAATTAGTGCTGTATCTGCTTTACACACAAGCTATTATTGTCATCTGGCTAACTCCAAAACCCATGTTATTAACCACTCTGTAAAAATCAAGCTTTCCTCCCTCTCTCTTCTCTGATAGGATTCTTATCAATGTCGCTGATGACCCATGTCAGGCAAAGCCAATGAATGATCAACTCCTTGTCCTCATCCCATTGCTAATCTCTCAGCAGCATTTGACATTGCTGAACACTCCTCCTTGAAATATTTTCTTCTCTAGGCTTTGGGACACCACATTTTTCTGGTTTTCCTCTTGCCTCAGAGGTCACTCCTTCTCAGCCTTCTTTGCCAGGTTTCTTCATTCTCCAGACTCGTGAAAGTAGGGGATCCCCAAGGTCCTATTCTCTTCCCCATCAACACTCTTTTCTTGGGTTATAATATTTAGTCCCACAGCTTCAAATGAACTGACAACTCTCAATTTCTCTCCCCACCTGGACCTAGCCTCTGAGTTCCAGATGTCCTAATGTTTCTACTTGGATGTCTCAAAGGCATCTCAGACTTACATGTCCTAAACAGAAATACTGGCTTTCTCTCTACTCAAATTGCTGTCCTCCCTCCATGTCAATAAATGGCACCACCATTTTTCCAGTTGCTCAGGACACAAACTAGGTGTTGTCTTAGTTCCTCTCCTTCTCTCACACCCCATATCAAGTTCATCAGTAAGTTCTTTCTGCTCTACTTCTAAAATATATGTTGAATCTGGCATTTTTCACCATGCTTACTGCTACAAGCCTAGTCTAAACCACTATCACCTACTTCCTGGGTGTCTCTTACCACCTCTTCCTAACTCTGATATGCTTCCTTTTGAGCACTGAATACAATTCAGTGTGTTTCCAAAAACTTTACTGGATTTTAAGTTTCTCTAAGGACCATGGGCTCAAGAGCTCTCAACTCAGCAGAGTCAAGCTGTGTCACTTTATTTTCCTATATTAAGAATGGAACAAGTCATCAATGAAGTTTGGTCATTTTTATAAACTGGAGGAGAATTTGAGCCCAGCTGCTATTCCATCCACCTCCTCCTCACTCTGCCTCCACTACCTGACCCTAATCAATCAAGTTACATGCTGAACTTTCCTTTTGCCAGCCTTTGTCTGTTCATAAATGATGTGATCATAATGATAGATCATGCTGGAAGCTTTGACCTGGGAAAAACAAGTGAGTTGGAATCAATCAAAGACTATGCCAGGACAGAGAAATGGACCCCATGTGACAGGCTGGGCTGACAACACAACATGTCCAGGAAGGTATGACAAACTCAACTCTAGACCAGGTGAAAGTAAAGGCCAAGGGGTCCAATTAGAAAGGCTTGGGCGAAGGATGACTCTGTGCTTCGAGAGGGCAGTGATTCTCAGTGTTGACATTCATTCAACAGATATCTTAAGGATCCACTATGGTTCTTTTGAAGTGGAAGCATTTCAAATCTCTATGTCAAACAACTGTTTGGATATCACAGAATCAAACCACATTCAGATCTCATCTAGGATCAGAGGTATCTCATTTTGAGGGCCAAAACATCTAGATGGTTCATGAAGGTAGTCTATGAATGATTTTTTAATACGTGTTTCAAAAAAACTTAGGCAAACCCGTACAACAGCTGCTGCAAAAGCTAACTGCTTTAAATTTCTTTGCTTTTTTCTGAAATTACATCAACTCAGTTATATACCACTCACATTCGCATCACTTACTCTCTGGCATTAACAAAAATGAAGAAACAAATCTTTATTTATATTAAAGTATAATTTTCAGAATATTTAAGTCATAACATGCAAATATAAATGAACACTTGTCAAAGATTTTATTCTACTCATTAATTATTGAGGGAACTAGTGAGATGTTAAGACTGGTTCAAATGGCATTTAAGGAACCAGGTCTGTATAGGCAAATAAGTAAAGGGCTATTAGGATAAAATTTCTGGACTAGACACAAACCCTTTAATGACAACTAGGGCAAGAAGCTATAAACTCTGGAGTTATCTGTTCCATTGGACATAAATCATTTGCATCTCTATTGGACAAAAATCTATAAAAGTTAACATGTAACTTCACTAAATCTGGAAAATTTAATCAATATTAAACAATGAGTTGAACAAGATAAACCCCTCTAAATTTGGGTTGGCTTTTGCTCCTGTAGGACATTGAAAGGACTTGTCACCCCCTTTTTTGCTCCAAAAATAATTTGGCCTAATTATTCACATATGTGCAAAAAAGGGTGTTTACTAACCATGCATGCCTCCTCAAATTTGCTCTGCAATATTAGAGCCCTTCAGTATGGACCAACTTCTACGTGGAAATTTTCATAAGGAGTCTTGGATTGGACTTTTGGAAACCTCTACTACTTGCTTTTCTGCCCTAAGGCTAGGGAAACAAGCACGAGACACTTGCTCCACCAGATTTTATCTGGTGGTGTATGTACCTATATTTGGGGGTGAATTCCTCTTTTCTTGAGGTCCCTCAGATTTTCAAAAGTCCCTGGCCTAGCAGGAAATGGGCTTCTTACCAACGGTGACACTGGTACTCTGTAAGTCAGATACCAAGCCGGTTTCCTTGGGAGTGATTTGTAGGCATTGGCTCCAGAGCAGGTCAGTAATTGTATTAGTCAGGGTTCTCTAGAGAAACAGAACCAATAGGATATACGTATTTAGGAAAAGATTTATTATAGAAATTGGCTCATGCAATTATGGAGACTGGGAAGCCCCACGATCTGTCTGCAAGCTGGAGATCCAAGAAAGCCAGTGGTGTAATTCTAGTCTGAGTCTGAAGCCCTAGAAACCAGGGGAGTCAATGGTATAAATCCCAGTCCAAGGACAGGAGCACACCCATGTCCCAGCTCAAGCAAGCAGGCTGGAAGCAAAAGGGAGTGAATTCCTCCTTCCTCTGCCTTTCTGTTCTATTCAGGCCCTCCACAGACAGGCTGATGCCCACTCGCATTGGGGAGGGCAATCTAGTTTACCAAGTCCACTGATTCAAATGCTAATCTCATCTGGAAACATCCACTCAGACACACCCAGAAACAATGTTTAATCTGGGCACTCAGGGAGGCAACCATAAAATAACCATCACAGTAATTTTCCTTCAGAGTGGGTTTGTCATACCTAATTAAACGAGAATTCTCCTTAAATATGATATTCAGTCATGGCCTCGGTTTGCACCATTGATTTATCCGATTATATTCTGGTAAAAAAGAGGACAGATTCTCATGAACCCATACAAAAACTAAATTGCCATAAAAAAATAAGAAAACTCAGTAGAAGTATCTATTTCTGAACTCTGGGGGATCGAGTAAGAATCCAGTACCATTGAAAGTTTCACTTCAGTTTAAAAGCAAAGTTTACTAAATTGAGGGTTAGTGACCAAGAAGGAGGAAAGGCCTTTTCATATTTTCTTATATGTCCGTAAAATATAGAAGAATCAAACAACATCAACAATGTTGCAAACAAACAACCCAAATTAAACTTCCCTCATCAGTTTATTCAGTCCCATGTAATTAATTCTCATTCTGCTGGATCTCGGTAAGCAGTCTGCTTTCACTCATCAGACTAAAAAGAGTCCTTGAAATTCTGACTCTGTCCACTGATGCAATTTAAAGTTGTTTCAGCCATGTCAGCCCAGAAGCTGGTACCCAAGAGACTATACTTAGACACATCAATAGTTTAGACTATTTGGTACAATCCTATTCCAGGAAGCTCTGTGGCTGATCTTTCTTACTGCAGACACAAATTGTAGCCTGTAGAACCTTCGGGCAAGAATCAGAAGAAAGCAGAAATCCTTTGATTATGAAACAAAATGACCATGGTTAACTTGTTACAGTAATCAATAATATCAGAATGGAGAAGAAAATTCTATATTGGGGTAGAATGCATAATATTTCACGAGAGTTTGATTGCTGTTTCCCCTGAGGGCAAGAACATATTATGGATAGCAAGAGTATTTGACCAGTCTCCAGGGCATTATTGTAAAGTATACGACTTCTGAAATATTTGAATTAATAATACTTTAACTATGGAAACTTAACCTAGGGAAGGTTGAACATCTCTTTTGATTTGACAAGTTTTCCCATCAGCTCCTATGATAATGTTGAATTGATTTAGAGGTATGGAGCAAACCAAAAGAGAAACTTAATTATTTCTAGTATCTATTTTTCTAAGGTGAAATAACAAATCTTTATGATTTCCAGGGGACCTCTTGAAAATCTAAAATATTGTTTTAGATGTAAAAAATATCATGGGAATGTCATTTTATTTTTCTCAATTTAGGATCCAAACTTGGGCAAAATCAAAATAGTTATCAGAGGAGATTTATTAACTTGACTAAGACAGAATCACGGGTGCCTGAGGGAAACTATTCGGCTATCTATTTAATCAAAGTGACAACATAATATTTTTAAATATTTTAAAGGCAACATGATTATAAGGAACCTGAGCTTGTTTACAGCAAAGAAACTTTGTTCTTCGTTGTTGTTGTTTTTAAATAATCAAAGATGTGATAAAGTCAATACAAAGGTCAGAAAATTATCCTAGGGAGACACAGAATCTCTTCTACTAGGTGGAAAGAGCTGTAAAACCTATTTATCATTTTAACAGAGAGATAGCCAAATTCAAGTTATGAATTAATATAGTGGTAGCAGAAAAGATTTCGTGAGTTTTTTTCTTTTTCTTTTTTTTTTTGGCACAATCTTGTAAATAAGCCCATCAAAATTGAGCAAACTTCGCCAAAATTTTAGCACATTTTGTACCCTCTTTTCAGACTCTGGTATTACAAACCGAGACAAATAAAATTCACTTCTTTCATATCCTCTGTAGCTTGCTGTACATATCAACTAAGTTCTTGTATTCTGGAACAAACTGATACTCTAGGACAAATCAATTCTATTTTTCTTGAAAAACAAACCCTAATCCCATCAGCTTACATACATAGTTGTATTTCTCTATCACTATTACTCCTAGTATAGGTTTAAGCCCCAATATTATTTTATTGAAGTATAATTTACATATTCAAATTCACCCTTTCTTAGTGTACAGTCCTGGAGTTATGATACCTGACAGGCGTTTAGTCAGGTAACCACCCCCGCAGTCAAGGCATGAAACAGTTCTTCACACAGACCCCCAAATCCCCTCATGCCCCTTTTTAAGGAACCCCTTACCCTACTCCCAGCCCCTGGCAACCAGTGATCTGTTTTCTGTCCCTGTAGTTTTGCCTATTCCAGAATGTTCTATAAATGGATTCCAACAGTATGTAGCCTTTTGAGTTTGGCTTCCCTCATGTAGCATAATGCACTTAAGATTCATCCATGTAATTGCAAGTCTCAGTAGTTTGTTCCTTTCTGTTGCTGAGTAGTATTCCATTGTGTAGACATACAAAATGAGATGTAAATTCACAAGTTGAAGGACACTTAGATTTTTTCCATTTTTGAGCAATTTTGAACACTCTGTAAACATTTGTGTACAGGTTTTTGTGTAAACATAAGCTTTTGTTTCATATTGGCACATCTAGGAGAGAGGTTACTGAATCTTATAGTAAGTGAATGGTTAACTGCCAAATTACTTCCAATGTGACTATACTATTTTGCATTCTCACAGCAGCATATGAGAGTTCCAGTTGCTTCACATCTGCACAAGTACATGGTATTGTCAGTTTTTCCTGTTTGGTTGGATTCTTTTGGTGGTGGTGGTGGTGTTTCAGCTGTTCAAATACGTATATAGTGGTATATAGTATATTACCGTTTATTTGCATATCTCTAAAGACTAATGATGGTGAGTGTCTCTTCATATGGTTACTTGCCCTTCATATATCTTCTTTAGTAAAATGTCAGTTCAAATCTTTTGACTATTTTTTAGTTGGGCTGTTTGTTTTCATTTTGTTGAGTTTAGAGAGTTCATATACAGTCACGTGCCGCATAATGACATTTCGGTCAACAACAGACAGCATATACAATGTTGGGTCCCATAAGAGTGGTACATATAGCCTAGATGTGTAGTAGGCTGTACCGTCTAGGTTTGTGCAAGTACACTCTATGACGTTCACACAACAACAAAACCACCTAACAACACATTTCTCAGAGCATTATCTCCACGGTTAAGTGACGTATGACTGTATTTTAGATGCAAATCCTTTATCAGATACGTGTTTTGCAAACGTTTTCTGCTAATATGTGGCTTGTATTTTATTCTCCTGAAAACAAAAGTTTTTAATTCTGATACAGGATAATTTATCATTTTTCTTCTTTTAGGGATTGTGGTTTTAGTGTCATATCTAAGAAATTTTTTCCTCACCCAAGGTCACAAAGATTTTCTCCTATGTTTTTCTTCCAGAAGTTTTATAGTTTGGTCTTTACATAAGGTATGGATTGAGAGTCATTCTTTTGCATGTGGATGTCCAATTGTTGTAGCATTTCTTGAAAAGATTATAATTTCTCTAGTATTGCCTTTGCACCTTTGTTAAAATCAATTGACCATATATGTAAAGGTCTATATCTGGACTCTCTATTCTGTTCCATTGATCTATGTGTCCATCGTTTTGCCAATACCACACTGTTTTGATTAGTGTAGCTTTATAATAAGTGTTGAAATCAGGTAGTGTGAGTCCTCCAACTTTGTTCTTTTTTAAAAATATTTTGGCTCTTCTACATTCTTCGCCTTTCTATATTAATTTTAGAACCAGCTTGACAATTTCTACAAAAGTCGTTCTAGGTTTGATTGGGGTTGCACTGAATTTATAGATGAATTTGGGAAGAATTGACATCTTGACAATATTGAGTCTTCTTATCCATGAACATGTCTCCATTTATTTGGACCTTCTTTATGTTATTGATCATTGTACTACAATTTTCAGCATATAGATTTTTTACAGAATTTGTTAGATTTATATCTAAATATTTCAGGATTTTTTGGTGCTGTTGTAAATGGCAGGGTTTTTAAAATTTCAATTTCCAATTGTTCATTGCTAATACATATAAAAATATAACTGATTATCATATATTGACCTTGTATCCTGCATCCTTGCTAAACTCACTTATTAGTTCTGAGAGCCTCTTTGTAGATTCTTTGGGATTTCCTATGCAGACAACCATGCTGTATAAGAGTAGAGACACTTATTTCTTCCTTCTAATCTATATGCCTTTTAATTCTTTTTGTTGCTTTTTTCTTGCCTTATTCTGCTGACTAGCACCTCCAGAATGATGCTGAATAGGAATGGTTAGAGCAGCCACCACCAATACAAGTCATAACTTTCAACCAAAATAACTCACTTTAACCAAAATAATTTCACAGGGAAAACTGGGAGGAGAGTAATTGAAAAGTCAGTATCATACACAAACCTTTTAGTAAACTATCAAATTTCATGAACACACATAATAGAACTATCTATACCTGCACACCTCTTTGCTCCTTTTTAATGTGATAAAAATGAACAAGGTTCCTTAATATGACCCAAAAATATAGCCACTCTTTAGCATATAAAAGTAATACATTAAGTATATAAATTTAAAATTATGTTTAGTCATCAATGTTTCATTATTCATTCTTACTCAAAAATTATCTAGGTAAACAACAATTATCAGTCAACTTAATTTAATATTAATTCAAGGTTTCAAGTTACCTGAGGATGTTGGAAATTATGTCCAAGCTGACATATTACAAAGCATAAATAATGCTATGAAAACATTTTTCAGAATTATCATTCAATTTAGTTAAGGGAAATTTACATTTTTCATAATCTTAAATGCTCCATAGGAGTAATATTAGTTTATTTTATTGGTAAACCAATATGAAAAGGTTACTAGGTTCATGAGAAAAAATTACCAACATCTCAAGGGAAAATCATATAGCTATTATTTATGTCTTTAAACCAAAATTATTGAGCAAGTCTAATTTTTCAAAAGATTTATCTTAACTATGTGAACTTGAATCCTAATATTAAAGTGTTTGTGAGATAACATTTTCATTAAAAAGCATTTTTTAAATCTAGTACTTTAAAGTGTAGTTTCCTTATTTTCTGTAAATTTGGAGAATATGAGATTTATATAAGATTTATCAATCTCTGAAAACTAGTCAGATCAGAGCTTCTTTATTTTAAGACATAATAATCTAACCTGGAGGTAAGAAAATATTTAATACTACTACAATGAGATATCAGGGCCTTTTCTGAATCACAGATACACAGACCTCCAGACACATAGAGAGCTCACAACTTCAATTCTATAGCTTCAGCCTCAAGTCAAAAATAATCCCAGAAACACAAAAATTCACTGGTTCAGATCACAAAGAACTATTCTTTACAGTGAGCATGAAATTCTTAATTGATGTGTGCTCACAAATAGACAAACACAAAACAATAAAAAAAATAAATAAACACTATAAAACCAGAATGTCTGTCTCATCTGGCAGAGAATAGATCTCCATCATCCATTTACAAAAGATCACCAAATGGTCAGACCATAAAACCAAAGTCCCATTTATTGCTGACACCAATGGGAATAACAAACCAGGAACCAAACAAAAATATAAAATCTTTAAACTTGGAAAAAAGAAGAAATTTAGAGAAATAGCGAGCCAGCAAAGTTATAGTTCGATTGCCACTTGGAATTCACTCTGGAAGGAAGAAAAGACGCCTGGGCTTACGCGGCCCTTGAGATTCACTTCTCAAGCAACACAGTTTAATCGGATCTGTCAGGTTAGTCCACTTGGGCATCTCTGTAGAGCAACCTACAAAAAAGCATAATTTTCAAAAAGATAAAATTTTGACTCTCGTGTAAATATAAAATGAACACATGTCAAAGGTATTATTCAATTCATTAATGAATGAAGGAACCAGTAATATGTTAAGACTTGTGCAAAGAACATTTGAAGAGCTAGGTATTTAAAGATAATTTACCAAAGACATGTTAGGATATGATTTCTGTGTTGGATACAAAACCATTCAAGTTCAAAAAGGTAATAAACTATAACATTTTGGGTTATCAATTCAATTAGACAGAAATTACTTGTATCTCTACTGGACAAAAATCTCCAAGTTAATGTGTAACTTCACGTAGTCTGAACCTTTAACCAACAGTAAACCAAGAGTTGAACAAAATTCATTCCTGACCGTGGGTGGGTCTGGGGCCGTGCGTGACATTCAAAGGATATGATACTCACCTATTTGCCTTATTTCCAAGTTCTGAATAATTTTTCTTAACAGTGAATAAAAGCTGTACTACGTTGGAGATAAAAGCTTCATGCCATTGTGTCCTTGGAGATCAAAAATAGTAAAATTGATTGCTCTTGATTGATGAAAAGACATCTACTTCCCTTTGCCTGAGACCGCAAAGCCACAGCAGGTCAGGACCCAGGCTAGAACCCGAGATTTCAACTCCCACCATTCTACATGCATTGTTTGAAATACTACTCTCTAAAGAAGGTCGATTGGTTCTTCAAGACACTTTCAAGACAGTCAGATCAATAAAATGAGGGAAATGGATACTCAATGTTAACTCACAGGCACCCATTAGAGGAAATTGATGAGGTAGAGAAGATTAAAGAGAGTGTACCTCTTCCTATACCCTTGTATTCCCAGTTACTACGTATGGGTGAGAAAGCTGGGCTGTGAAGAAGGCTGACAGGAGGAAAAATGGATTCATTTGCAATATAGTGTTGGAGGAGAGGTCTACGGATACACTGGACTGCCAGAAAGACAAACAGTGGGTCCTAAAGCAAATTAAGCCTGAACTACTGCTGGAGGTGAAAATGATAAAACTGAGGCTGTCTCACTTTGGGCACATCATGAGAAGGCAGGATTCTTTGGAAAAGACAATAATGCTGGGAAAAGTAGAAGGCAGTAGGAAAAGAAGTCGACCAACTAGGAGATGGATTGACCCCATAAAGGAAGCCATAGGCATGAGTCTACTAGAGCTGAGTAGGGCTGTTGAGGGCAGGATATTGTGGACATCGCTCATTCAGAGCATCGCCAGGAGTCAGAGTTGACTGACAGCATGTTAACTACAACAGCCTCTTTCTGAAGGGGTAGAAAGACATTCAAAGTTTGAAGTTCATGACAGTAAAATACCCTGTGTAGTAATTCTCTCTCTCTCTCTCTCTCTCTCTCTCTCTCTCTCTCTCTCTCGTGTGTGTGTGTGTGTGCGTGAATGCTTCCTTCCAAAGAAATTGTAGACCCCATTCTGAGGGCATCCCATCTGGCTAAGTCCCTGGCCTGTCCAAGGACTCAGGGGAGCCACCAGTGGAGGACAGATTTGGTTCTCAAGTGCTCCCCACCCAGCCTCTGCAGCATGACCAGAGGGGCGGCTTTGCTGCTCTGCTGTTTCCTGGTCCCTTAAATCACCTTTGGATTTTTTGGTTTCACCTTCTCTCTCTGCTTTAAAAACAAAATAGAGAGGGGCAGGAAGCTGTGATACGATTCATTCAGGTTTCCACACCCCTCGGACAATGTTTTTCAAACTGCTGGAACATACATTTTTAACCTTTATATAGCAAAATAAAACATGGGTACAGATAACCACAGGAAATGATTGTACCACCTACTGAATCATTACAAGGTTAACATCCCTAGAACCACCACCCAGGTCAAGAAACAGAACTTGACCAGGCACCCCAGACACCTACTGCCATCCTCCAAAGGTTACCATGCTGGACCATGCTGTAAGTGGAGTGGAGTGGAAAATATTTGTGGGTATGCAGGAGAACTAAGCATTGTATCTAAAACCTCTGTTCCATATAACTTTGATGTGAATGTGTCTGTGGGTGTATTTGTACTGGGCCACAATTTCTCACTGTAGGTCACAATCAGAAAAGTTTGATCACCACCACCATAGATAACGTCCTGCCTGCTGGATGACCAGGGGGGAAGGAAAACTCCATGATTTTGTTAGTTCCCCAAAAGCCGGGGCGGCACAGGCTCAGAAGCCATGTGCTTCCCATTTCACAAGGAGTGCACAGCTTCTTTTCTCACCTATCAGAACATTTTGGAACACATAAAACATTTTTAAAGAAGATGAGATATCTGTCCATAGTATGCAAAAAAAATGAATATGGAACATTATAAAGTAAGCAATTAATCCACACTTAAAACTAATTGCCTAACCCAGTGGGTCTTTAAATTATTCATTACTGCTATTTAAAAATAATTGCAGTTTATGAGGAAAACCCATTATGGATTTCTCTTAAGAACTAAAAAGAAAGGGTTTCCTTTTTTATTTACCAACTGCTTACAGCTCTTGAAACCAACCCATTTTTAAACCAGTTTAATATTCTCATTATCCTCTCCCCAATCGAATCAACTTGAACATTGATCATACCAACCCTTTACAAGGTTCCCTCTAGTAGATTCTGAACTCACAGAGAGGACAATGACATTGTTCTAAAAGAATAGGAAGGGTGCATCCAAAAAGGAAAAAAAGAAAAAGACTTTCAGAGAACAAAGCAGGAAACCACGAACAAGACGTGTTTCTGAAGATGAAGTTCATGCTGGTCCTTCCATCTCCAACCAAATGACCTGGGATTTCCCACTGTGTTTGCTCCTGTGGGCCAGGACTTCTGAGTCCTCTCTCTTCTCTCTTCATTTACTTCATGCCTCGAGTTCCTTAATTTCTCTGTTTCTCTGGTTCCTTCAAAGAGCACTCAGAACTGTAGCCTTGAAATGGTAGAACTGGAAAGGACTTTTGTCAAATTTAGTGGCATTTAAACTGTGTTCACCAGCACCCCAGGAGTTCCTCGGGTGTCCCAAGGCTCCCCAGTGGGAAAGGGCTCTGTGATCCCCAATGCCACCCTGACTCCCCACTCCCCACTCTCCATCAGAAGAGCCCACTTTTAGTCATTTAAGATTTCACTTTAAGGAAGTGTTCTTCTGCTAAAAACAAAGCTTAAAAGTGATTCTCATGGTGCAGATGGGAACACCAGAAAGGAGGAGCAAGTGACCTGCCCAAGGTGGGACAGCCAGGCACAGAATTGGGAGCAGACCTGGCCTCTTGACTCCAGGTCTAAGATTGAACCCCTCTATTGGACCAGTTACAACAAAAAGAGCATGACTCTTGGGACCAGAATGATCTGGATCTAAACCTGATCTCAGCCACTTTCTAGTTATTTGACCTTAAAGTTATATTTTTGCATATGGTATCTGAGCCTCAGTCTTTTCATCTGCTAAAAAAGGAAGTAAAAATACCAGCCTTGCGTAACTAGCTAAACTATTGCACATGAAAACACCTTGTATATAATACACACATACCGAGTGCTCAGGTGTGAACAGCATCATTATCATCAGAGATGCCCAATAAGTACCCCACTGAGAAGGTGCTGGTGACAGTCACCACGGTGCCAAAGGTGAGAGTGCTCCCCAGGCTAGACAATTGGTCAATTGAGGAAAATCTTCACTTCCTGTCCCTAACACAACCACTGCCCACAACCTTTCCTGGCATGTGTAGCCTAGCGTGTAGCTGTGTGCACACACACACACACTCATACACACATACTCCTACTGTTATTGTGACTGCACACAGACACAAAGACCTTGTGGGCTGCAATTACACTGACACCCGCCCCCTCACCCTAACAGTGCAGACCCATGGGTACCCAAACCTCTTAGAGCCCTCCTATCCACATCAACACCTCTTCCTTCTTGCCCTCATTAAAAGCAAATAAACACACTGGCGGTGGGGGAGGCAACATAGGGAGAACATGGACTTTTGACAGTCATGATAAATATCAATCTGTACAGTTAGCAAATGAACAGATTATTGTGGAGGACTGGAGAAAAGATGGAAGCTGGTTATTTAAATTAATAACTATAATGAAATGGACTTTGTTGACATCTGAGATGCATGCTCCCTTCCTAGAGCACCAATACTCTGATTGTTATGGTCTTTCTTTTTGGAGCCAGTTCTCCCATTCAGTCATTTGGTTGGAACGGGACCAACCCCACCAGAAGGGGACCTTTATTAGCTGAAGCCAATGGATGTATCCCACTCCTTTGGCCACAGCAATGGATTCCAAGATGGGACATAACTCAGTCATGGCCTGGAAAAGAAAAAAGATGTTCGCTGGAACTACTGAGAGAAACCATCTCTCTTCAGTGATTCTGATTCTTCCTTTATTTAAATCTTTGATATTTTGTTCATCGTGGATTTTTGCATTATTTTTTTTTACATATAGCACGAAAATATTATGTATCTTGATTACCAAGTTTTTTTGGTGCCCACTTAAATTTTGCATCTGAGACAAATGCCTCAATCCCCTCAGCCTAGTCCTGGCCCTGGAGGGATGTGGGGCTCACACCTGCCACAGTCATTTTTTTAACTTGAGGAGAGACTTGGGAGCTGAGGTAGGGCCACCACACGGAGCTTTAGGATGAAGCCATCATTACATGGGACCAAGAGAAACCACGTCCTGCTTATTTGAGCTACTAGATCAAGCTTTGCCTAAAGTTAGTCCTACTGCATGATAATTTACAAAAACATGTAAGTTCTCTTTACTCTGTAAGCCAACTTGAGTTGTTTTCTGTGACTTATAACCAAATCAATGCAAACTGACACAATGGCTAATTACAAGGAGTTAGCCTCTGAATATCTGTAGAGAGTGCTTCTAAATATCTGACGAACACTTCCTCCTTTAAATGTGTGGCCCATCATACAGAGCCAAAGTGTCCTTGTTGGCTGTAGTCAAGTTTCTTTCAATGAAAGGCAGCTTTCATTGCAGAGTAACATTTTATTCTATAATTTACTAGGCCCCTTTTACATGCCAGATGCTGTGCTAAACACTCTGTAGACATTATTTCCTTTAATTCTTGCCCCCCAAAAATATCAGATCATATTATTATTATTATCCATATTTTACAGGAAAGGAAGCCACAACTGAAAGAAGAAAAGCAGCACGTACAAGGTCACATGAGGAGTGGCAGACGAGACATTCATAGCCACATTTGTCAGCACCAAAGCCTGTGTTCTTAATGACTACCCGGTATGGTCTCAAGATCTTAGCTGTGGATAGAAGGAAATACCTGTACATAATAGATGCTCAATATGTATTTGAGGAATGAGCAAATGAATTAGTTAATTAGTTGAAAGGGGAAATGTTAACCATTTTGATGACCATTCATTTCATTTTAATTTACCTCTCTTTATAAATAGGGTGCAAAATATAGCCTCTTTAGGTTAAGTTTGGGTTAATAGAAGTTTTTCTATTAAGAAACTTGATTCTCAGGAGTTACATATCATCAACAAATTTGAATACAAATTGATGAAAAAACACACAGATGGAATGAATAACGGCTATATATCTAAAGAAGTTCCACGGCAAATTTGGTCTCCTTACTTCAAAGGTTTGGGAGGGAATTAAACCAGGTCAATGACTTCAAAATGTTTTGTAAGCTATAAGGCAAATATACAACTGATTATTAGTACAGTCGTGTGTTGCTTAACGATGGGGATACATTTTGAGAAATGCATTGGTAGGCGATTTCGTCGTTGTGCAAACATCACCGAGTGTACTTACACAAACCTACATGTTGTAGCCTACTAGACACCTAGGCTCTATGGTATGAACCTTATGGGACCACCGTCACATATGCAATCCATTGTTGACTGAAACATTGTTATAAGGCACACGACTGTATGTTTTTATGTTTATTTTCTTCACACAAGGACTTACCATCCAAAAAGCATCAATGGAATTGCTAAATTTCTCTCACTGTAAGACCTAGAGCAATCACTTGATGAGTATGTTTGTGAGCCAAAATCAATACAGTCTTAAGCAATAAATTTATCTGACGAAGGTAAATATCACAGTAGAGAGTTCCAGGTTTTTAGCATTCTTAACCAAAGCAATAAATAAACACACTCCTCCCAAAGTAAAGATGGAAATATAATTATTCAGTCTCTCCATGTTAGATTTGCCCAGAAATTGAAATATTGTTAGCAAACACAGATTTAAATTTTGTGCTCCAATGAATTGGTAGATCTCTTAGTTTATTGTTTTGATTTCTCTGCATTCTACCACAGGGAAATTATGCAGACTCTTGCAGTACATGAAAAGAATACTGATAATTATGGAATTTGCTGCTTAGCTTGAAGATAATTTCATGAACCTCTTCTGATCTATTGGCGTGGTAGCCTGTGTATGTTTGTGTTGCTGCTATTAAGACCTGTGATCTGCTGAATGTGCTAAGTGTATATGAAACTGCACAAAGCCAAGCCAACTGTTCAATTCAGCAAATAAAAATCAGCTCAGGCGGTTTTCTCTGAGGGCTAGTTGCTTAACAGACTTAAGTCATCCTATAGTCCAAGGTTGGCAGTCCAGAATCTGGTTCCACCCCATCTGCAGGTCAGAAGCCCTTAGAAAGCGTCATAAAATGGAAAGCCCAGGGTCCAACCCCAGACCTGTTGGATGAGCAACAGAGCCCAAGGAACCTGTCTTTAAATACGCCCTTCAGGTGATTCCCCTGCACTGCCAGATGGGGAACACTTCTATGTCCATGACCCACAGAGGCCAGAAGAGATGAAAATAATTCAATCCTGTGTTCTGTCTGCGTGACACTTAACATAACTACTTTCATTTTGTTGTATTTATTTACTTATTTATTTTTTACAAAACCCGTTGGCCCCCCTGACTGCTATAATACCATGGAGATATAAGCTCACAGGCTGTTCTTCCTTCTGGAAAGTCTACACTGCTTAGAAGCTGAGAGAATTGTATTCATCACAGAGTCTTAGAGGGTGTCTGTTTCAAATATCCCATCTGCATTCTCCAAAGCCGTTCTCCTCTGTTGAGGTTCAAAGTTCTCTCTCTGTTATAAATAATAATCCTTCAACTCTATGCAGGCAGCAAGTCTCTCAGCTACAGGGTAAACATCTCTTTTCACCTGACCATCCAAAACATAAAAAGGTAATGGAGTGTAGCAGAAAGTATACAGGCTTTTAATCCTGCACCCACTACATGGCAGACTATTGAGTCCCATTGAGCCTCAGTTTCCTCATCTGCAAAATGGGATTTAATGGTATTATTATAATATATCATGCCTACCTCATGTAATTATGAGAATTAAACGAGATAACTCATATAAAATGCACTAAATAAATGGTAGCTATTCTGATCATTATTATGACTAAATAATGTTTTCCAGACCTCTGAACACTGGAGTTTGGTATTAGGTAAGGTCTAATGTACCATTTTCTTACTGAGACTGTGAATATAATTCCAACTATGGTTTGCCCCAAGCAGTGTTAAATAAACAGATTATTTTATTTAGGTTTGGGGAGGTCATACTCCCACAGTGGTTTTCTCTAATCAGACAACACCAGGAATATTACAATGATTTCTGGACACCCCACTCTGAGAAGGACACTGACAAACCAAAGTGTTGGGGAAAGTGTCCAGGGAAGGGTTGGAAACCAAGATCACGTCATATGGGAAATCGTTTTAGAAACTGGCATTCTCAGCTAGGAAAAGAAAAGCTGCAGGGGAAAGTATGACAGTTGTCTTCAAATATCTGCAAAGCTGTTCCAAAGAGGGAGAATGAGGCTTACTGAGATGGCCCCAAGTGGTAGGATTAGGATGAGGGCGCTGGAGATGGGCCATAAGGTCTCCCCAGCACTGGGAATCTAAGGTGCCTTGGATCCAGGATTTTCCTTGAACCGAGTGCTCTGCTTCTCTTCAGCCTAACAAGAAATGTGTGTTAATTTTTAAACAGTCATATTACGGTGCTGCCCTTTCTGAATATTCAAATGTGACTGGGGTTCTCGCTGGGAACGGGTAGCCTGCACATTAGAAAGGAAGCGCTGTAATTCACATGAGGAAAACAACCCCAAAGGCATAGAGATCTGAGCAGCAAAGGCCAGCTGCCTCGGTGAATGATTTCACGGGGTCCGAAAGCCCCATTTACAGGTGTCAGGCTCTCCGGGTCTGTCTAGAGCTCTTACTCTGAATAGCATTATTCCCGGCAAAGTGGGAGGAGGTTCATACACCAACAGCCCTGGTTGCTCCACAAACCCGGGCCCACAGAACGAACACCAGTCCAGAGCAGAGCAGGGACTTTCCGTAATCTGGAAAGCAGACCATTGGTTAACAGGACCCTAATCCCCTAAATTCAGAAAAGAATAGGAAAGCAGCTTTTTATTAAACTTGATGTTCACAATACAAAGCATGATGCAGTAGATTAGGAACCCTGAAATCTTTAACTTTATTCCATAAGAATATTATAACTTTTGGTTTGTTTGATAATGATGCTACTGCATTAAAACACATCTTTTCTGGAAAAATCAAAGTCTAATGAATTTTTTTATGTATAGACTAGAAAAATAAAGGAGTTAGCTAATCTAGATGATGTATAAGGACCTTTCCTGCAAATGAATTTCACGCCTCTGTGACTCTCTATCATTTTATTCCCCAAACATAAACTATTATGGGTGCTATGGTCTGAATGTGTTCCCCCAAAATTCACATGTTGAAACCTAACCTCAGGGTGATGATATTAGGAGGTAGGGCCTTTGGTAGGTGATTAGGTTATCAGGGTAGACCCCTCATGAATGGGATGAGTGTCCTTATAAAAGACTCTTCAGAGAGCTCTCTAGCCCCTTCTGCCATGTGAGGATACAACACGAAGTCTGTGACCAGGAAGAGAACCCTCGTTCGACCATGCTGGCACCCTGATCTCAAACTTCCCCACCTCCAGAACTGTGAGAAATAGATTTCTGTTGTTTAGAACCTACCCAGTCTGTGGTATTTTGTTACAGCAGCCTGGACAGAGTAAGCCAATGGAAGAGCCATTTAAGGAGAAAAACAGTGGGGCATGAGGGCTTATACCCCTTGCTCTGGATCATGCAATGAAAGTGACAGAGTTGGCACCAAAACTCAACCTGCTTCCCCTCCTGTTATGTAATAGACTGAAGCAGCCCAAGGCCTTGAGGAGAGTATTGGGCTGTGGTGGCAGAAATGCCAACCCAACCTGGGCTAACCCAAGGCAACAGAGTAAACTGGAGGGGGTGGCATGTTAAAAGCCAAGGCTAGAAAGAGTGGAGCCAATGCCAGCAACGCCATAATTAAAGTAGAAGCTGGGAAAGGGGCTTTTTGGAAAATCTGTGACATTCCAGATACTCTGAGAGTTATTCTTGTACCAAGCAGAGCATTGGCATTTGCAAAGTTAACTCGAGTTTCCAAATCTTAGTTTTGAAATCTTGGGGGTAACCTGGAAGGTCTATAACATGGTCACAAATTAGACCTCCACACAAAGGCGCAGCACCACCATTTTGCACAACTCCAAGAGCCATGATTTGCAGTGTGGAAGACGTCTTCTAGAGCTGTGCAGTGAGGCAGTCCTGAAGGGTGGTTGGTACATCAGCAGAGACCTGAGCTAGTGAAAGAGCCCAGCTCACTGCCTAGCATCTGTACTTTGATGTGGCCTTGTCACCTTCTCTATTCAACGTCAAATATGCCATAGCACTTGCGTTCTATAAAATATTTGTGTCTTTACAGAAAAAAAAAAAGAGCCTGTTTACAAGCCAGTTGCAAATACGAATAATGGAAATGAAGAGAAAGTGAAAAGAACTATTGGATAAATTCAAGGGTAAAAATATCAAATTTGGTAGCTGCTTAGAGCCACCAAATACTCTACAAGAAATCAAGAGAAAGTAATTTCTGAAACTGTTCAGCGAGTGTTCCAGCAAGAATTTATTTTAATTGCTTTATAAATTGCTCTAATCCTGTATTTAGGGAATCATTAGGGGCCTGAAAGGGTCACTTAAAATTTTCACTTATGCTTAACTAAATTTTATGGAGAAAATTACATGTTTTAATAGTATTCATAGAATTGGGGACTTGCAAAGGTCTCAAGATGTGTCCTTCTGAAATATCAAAGGTCTGTGACTCAATATCACTTAATTCTCACAATAGCCCTGTGAGATAAGGATAATTATTCTCTTTTTACAGATAAGGCAACTGACCCTCAGAGAGTTTGAATTATTTGCCAAGTAAGCAATCTGGAGGAAGGATCCTGCCTTATTCATCTTTCCATCTCTAGGATCTGGAACATGGCAGACAGTCGGCATATTATTTCAAGGGTTCTCAAAGTGTGGTCCCCAGACCAGCAGTGGCAGAATCACCTGGGAACTTGCTGGAAATGCAAGTTCCCAGGCCTCGCCCCAGACCTCCCGACTCAGACACTCTGAGTACAGGGCACAGCAACCCATGTCTTAACAAGCCCTACAAGAGCTTCTGATGCACAAGCAAGTGTGTGAGAAGCCTTCTGTCAAATGAATGGTGAATGGAGGTCATGCAGCTGAGAAGGGGTGGATCCCGGCGCCTCAGAGCCCAGAGGCCAAAGTCAAAGGGAAGAGCTGTGATGAGACACACGGGCACAAGGTTTGCAAGAGCTAGGAAAGGACCATCCCAGCTGTGCTTGACCTTTGATGGACTCTCCCCGTGTCCTAATTCTTAAAGGAGCCGCATGCCTTCAAACCACAGTCTGCCGGGACTAGTTCACAGCTGCAGTGCCCGGGCCTCGCATCTCCGCCAGCAATGTGCACAGCATCCGGGTCCCTTCCCTGCAATGAATACAATTAGTCAAGTTTCCGTTTTTCTTTCTTCCTCCAAAATCCCCCGCAGTGATGGCCACCTGAGGAAAGAAAATTTCATCTTGCATGAAACCAGATTCATCTTCGTTCTTTGCACAACAATACAATGAAAGCCCAAATGCTTTTTCCACATTTGGTAGCACTTAGAAGCTTTTCATCAGCGCAAGAATGAAAAGGAGAACTATTTTCCTCATTTGTGTCTACGGCAGCGATACAGCTGAAAGAAAACAATTTAAATCTGTAAACTACCGAGATGTTTTTGACTTCAGACAAGCACCAAAGTTTCAGTCATTTGTCTAGAATCACAGCTTGTCTGAGATGAAAAGGGCCTAAGAGATCATCTAGTCAGTGCAAGGTTTGCAGTGGTACCCAGATACACTTTCTTTTAAAGAGTTTTATATATATTATGTATCAGGAAAAAAAATACATAACTTGCATATCAAACTCATGATTTCATGGATATTATTTCTTCGGGTAAAGCTAAAGTAATTAGCAAGTAAGAAACAAAAGTAAGGTGATTTTAAAAAAAAGTCAGTAAATAAGCAATAGCACAGGTGTCATACAGATATAGCAAAAATCACGAAAGGGATACACGAAGTTTGGTGATTAGCTAATCAGCCCTAAGAGGGTCCTGGCCGGAAAGAGAATTCATCCCACCTCAGATGGTTCAAATGGAGAGACTTCAATGAAGGAAATTCTTAGGGACTGTGGGCAGGGTTAAGAGAACCAAAAGTGGTGGTGAGGGACCCGGAGCCCAGCTGGAGGAGGAAGTCATCGCTGCCCCGAGGCTGAAGGGACAAGGAAGGAAACAGTGTGACTGGAGGAGAAATAGCCTGGTGAGAGCCAAGACAGAGTCCTGGAGAGAAGGAGCAGGGAAAAAATAGCTCAACCTTTCCTCCTGCCCGCTGATCTCCTGCCTCTACTTCCCATTGGCCGAACCCAACTGGAAGCCAGGGGCCAAAGGAGCGACGCGATCCCAGTAGTTAAGGCCAGCCCCCAGGATACAGGTGGCACAAAGGATGAGTACGATGGCGGGAAGGGCATAGGCTAGTGACAGGGAGACACAAGTCTTTTCTACTTTCTCCTTTTATACATGCAGAGCCATCCAACCAGCAGGAAAGTCAGGTCAGGGGCACTTCAGGGAGGTTCACTGGGCTGGTCAGAAATACTACCAGAGAGATTTGTAGATCTCAGAAAAGTTATCTAAGGTCTCTGCACCTCAGTTTCTTTATCAGGAAAGTGGGAAGATTATGTGTATTTTGCAGGTTTGTTGTGAAGGTTATAAATTACATGTAACATTGCTGGTACACAGATGCTTAATAAAAAGTAGCAATTATCACACCAAGTGAAAGAAACCAGACACAAAAGGTCACATATTGTCTGATTCTAGTTATACGAAATATCCAGAATAGATAAATCCGTAGAGACAGAAAGCAGATTGGTGGTTCCACAGGCTAGAGGGAGGGGAGAATGGGAAGTGGCTGCTAAAGGGGTTGGATTTGTGGGGTGGAGGGCGGTGGGGAGTAGCGGGGAAGATAATGAAAATGTTTTGGAACTAGATAGATGTGGTGGTTGCACAAGATTGTGAATATACTAAATTCCATTGAATTGTTCATTGTAAAATGTTGTATTAGTTTGCTAGGGCTGCTAAGTACCACAAACTGAGTGGCTTAAACAACAGAAACTTATTGTCTCACAGTTCTGGGGGCTGGAAGTCCAAGATCAAGGTGTCTCAGGGTTAGTTCCAGGCCCCTCCCCTTGCCTTGTAGATGGCTGTCTTCTGTGTGTCTCTGTGTAGCTCTACAGTCCCCACCCTCCATTGTGCCTCTGTGTGTACCATCTTACGACCCATCCCTGAGAGCAACACTTCTAGAGATTCATGTTCACCACCATGTGCTCGACGTAGCAGATGGCAGTATGAAGCCCAAAAGGATAGTTTTACCTGGAGGACAGCAGACCGCTACAAAAACCAGGTAGAAGGGTAAATTCAGGACCAAGGGAGGATGCCAGAGTAGGGACAAGGCAGGACAAGAATGACAGGAAGCCAGCAATGGTCCAAGGACCTCATTGGGAGGCTCTTATTCAAGGCTGGCCACCAGCACATGACAGAGAATGTTCCAGTCTTGGAAAAAGGCAGCATCCAAAGGGGTGGTCTTAGCACTCATGTCTCTCCCAGCCGGGATCAAATTCACACTGGGGCTAAGGTAGACCTTAGTTATCAGCCAAGGTTAGAGGTGAGGTGATAGAGGAGGGGCAGGGTACCATTATACCATTTCCCCCATGCCCCACAGGGTGGTCCCACCTCTCAGAAGATGATACAGAGCCCCTGAACATCTTTCTTCCCAGCCTTTCTTCCCTACCCACTTTGCTCTTAACTCATCTTCTTTTTTATTCCACTTGCTACCTTTCCACCTTTATTAGTTACCTACTGCTGTTTAACAAACCCCCAAAACTTAGTGGCTGAAAACCACAATCATTTTCTGTTCACAATTCTGCAATTTGGGCTGAGCTCAGCTGGGAAGTTTTTCTGCTAGCCCCGCTGAGGGTCACTCATGCAGCTGCAGTCATACAGGAGCTCAGCTAAAGCTGGATGCCCCAAGATGAACTCACTAACATGCCTGGTGGTTCCTGGGGGCTGTTGGCTGGGGAGACTCAGTTCATTACCATGCAGCTTCTCCAGCAGGATAGCTCAAGTTTCTTACATGATAGCAAGCCTCATGTTTGCTGAAGTCCCATCAGTCAAAGAAGTCACAGGCCAAACCCACAGTCACTGTGGGAGGGCCATACACAAGGCATGGACACCAGGAGTCATGATTCACCAGGGACCATTGATGTTACAATTTACTTTACCATTTCTTTTTTTTTTTTAATAATTTTTTTAAAGATTTTATTTATTTATTTTCCCCCCAAAGCCCCAGTAGATAGTTGTACATCATAACTGCACATCCTTCTAGTTGCTGTATGTGGGACGCGGCCTCAGCATGGCCGGAGAAGCAGTGTGTCGGTGCGCGCCGGGGATCGGAACCCCGGGCCGCCAGCAGCGGAGCGCGAGCACTTAACCGCTAAGCCACGGGGGGTACTTTACCATTTCTAAGGATCCAGTAAGGTCAGAGGAAAATCTTAGGGGAGAGAAAATGAAAATTGAAGTCATCAGACATTTTTAAGCACCTACTATTGGCAGAGATTATGCTAATTGCTAGAGAAACCAAACTAAATAAGACACGGACCCTTCCTTTAAGAAATCCACAGTCTAGTGGGACACATAAGAAAATATATCATAACACAGTGTGATAACAACTAACAAACAACAAGGTGCAGTTGGCACTAAAGAGGAAGTGATTGACTCTATTGGGATCACACCCATGCTTGAAGCCCTTTAAGGACTCCCCACTGTGCTTAGAATAAAATCCAGTCTTTATAGCAGCTGAGGAGACCCAACATGAGCTGTTCCTGCTTAATTCCCCAACCTCTTCTCCTGCCTCTCCCCCCAGGATCACCACGATCCAGCCACACAAGCCTTCTCAAAGGTCTTCAGACACCCGAAGTTCTTCTTGAAATGCCACCCCCTGCCCTCAAACACCCAACTCCAGTGTATCAATCAGGCTCCCTTCATGGAGAACAGAATGCCCACCCAGTGCTTCAATCATGGGAAATTAGTTATAAAGGTGTTAGAAGAAATGGAAGAGCAAATGGGGAAAGTGAGGCAATCCAGAGGTTAGCAAACTGCAGAAAAGTGCAATGATACCCAGGGATGGAGACCAAGGGAGGAGGTGGTATTAGTGGAGCCCAGGAGTTGGGGGCCTCCAAGCAGGAGCTGGGACCATAGAGAAAGAGGCTACACAGCAGATGCTTGAACCATGGAGAGACACAACCACTGCAGAAATGCCCCCTTAAGCTGAGAGAGAAGATAGAACACACCTTGATTGTCACTTTTCCCACCCTCCAAACTCCTGCCAGTGCCACCCATTTGCCAAATCTAGCCAGAAGCCAGTTTGAAAGGGATCCTGGGAATTGTAGTTTACAAGGGCCAGCCCCTTACTATACAGAACAGAGCTGGGAAAGGGCAGGAAATAAATGTGAGAGAAATAGGCAAATAACCTCCATGTTGCTCACTCCTACTCATCCTTCAGGCTCCAGCTCTAAGTCACCTCCACAGGGAGGCCTTCCTTTGAAATTCTAGGTGAGCCTCCCCTGTCCTCTATCACAAGAACTGCTTGTTCGTTTCCTGCATAGCATTCAAATTATGAAACAACAATGAGATACCACTACACACCTATTAGAAAGGCCAAAATCCAGAACACTGATGACACCAAATGCTGGTGAGGATGTGGAGCAACAGGAACTCTCATTCACAGCTGGTGGGAATGCAAAATGGTACAGCCACGTTAGAAGACAGTTTGGTGGTTTCTTGCAAAGCTAAACATACTCTTACTATATGATCCAGAAATCACGCTCCAAATCAGCCAACTTATAATTTCTTCATGGTTTACTCTAGGGAAGCCTCTGCACAATCTGAACCAGCTTAGAGCTCATGTTCCCACATATATGAGAACAGTGGCGGAGTCACCATCTTGCACCAACCTCCACTCTCAACCTAGATTTAAGAGAAATATTATGCATTCCAGCTCTATCCATTTGCCATTTGGCATTTCAAGTCCATCTCCTGGCTGGTTCTAGCACATGAAGTTTAAGTGCTGCATTAGGGAGACATCATCAAGACTTCCTGTCCCAAGGTCACTCTTGGCATTATGTCTTGATTATGATTTGACCAGCTAAGATGAATGAGAGCTTTATTTTTTTTTCTAATATTTGAAAAAGTTGTACATGATCTGAAAAAAATAACCAAATGCTAACTTCAGATGACTAGGCAAAATGCATTTCTCAGAAAGTGAAACATAGGGTTACCATATGTCTCAGCAATTCCACTCCTAGGTATATGACCAAGAGAATTGAAAGCTTATGTTCACACAGAACTTTGTACAAGAATGTTCATAGTAGCATTATTCACAATAGTCAAAAAGTGGAAATAACCCAAATGTCCATCAAATGATGGGTGCATAAAGAAAATGTGGTTTATCTATACAATGGAATATTATTTGGCTATAAAAAAGAATAAAGTACCGAGACATGCTACAGCATGGATGAACCTTGAAAACATTATGCTAAGTAAAAAAAGCCAAACACAAAAGGTCACATATTATATGATTCCATTTATATGAAATGTCCAGAATAGGCAAATCCATTGAGACAGAAAGTGGATTCCTTGTTGCAGGGGCTAGGGACTGGGGATAGTGACTGCTAATGAATACAGGGTTTCTTTTTGGTGTGATGAAAATGTTCTAGAATTAGATAGTGGTGATGATTACACAACTTTGTGAATATACAAAAAAAAACTCCACTGCTTTATATACTTTAAAATGGTGAATTTTATGGCATGTGAATTATATTTCACTAAAAAAAATCTTCAAGAAACAAGCCACATGTATATCACATGTCTGGATTAATAACACTGAGCCCATTTTCATAATCATAATATATTTTTAAATGGTCTCAAAGAAAATGGTAGGTGCTAACTTAGTGGATCAGTAATATGGCCAGTATTCTGAGGCATGGAACCCTGAGAGTTTATGATCATTTCTCTGTAGTACTTTCTCGTAACAATCATTAACATTGAGGACTATGTCTCCAGGGATGTTCCAAGAATCTTACATGTTTAAACTCATGGAATTCTCACAACAACCCTGTGAGGTTGGTACTAGTATTATTATCTCTATTTTAGAGATGAGGAAACTAAAGCCCAGGCGGGTGATGTGTCCCAAATCGCAGAGCCGGGACATCTCGGAGGGCAGCTGAGTTAAGGAAGTCTGGCTCAAAGACCTCTGTTCTTCTCCCCCACATTGGACTATCTTTCAATGCCATAAATGCTGTTCATATTGCTATTCTACCAATGTTTTACATCTGAATAGTGCTTCACAGTTTACAGAATATGTTAACATAACTAGACAACAATTTCATTGAATTCAGTGCCAAAATAGCATCCTGGGCTAAATTCAGATTCGACAAGCCTTTATAGACTACCTGACTTTAAAAGGTTTTTCCTCACCTATAATTTCACACATATTGCCTAAGAAAAGGAGTATACTCACTGTTTGAATAAAAGCATGAGCATATCTTATTTATCCCCCTGCTTTACGGTTTTCAAAACATCTCCACATATGGTATCATATTTGATCTTCATAAAACTCCTTAAAGAAGAAAAAATAGGAACAATGATTCCTGTATTTCACATTATAAAATTGATGCTCCAAAAAGGTGAGACAGACTTGAACTAAGGTCTCCTGGCTTACAACCTTCTATACAACATGCTATCTACCAATTGAGTCATTTGGGAACGATATATTCACAATAATTTGGCCAATTTGGCAAATGCTGTTTTGTCATCACTGTTGTAAAAGGCAGCATGCCACTTTCCCTCCATCTAGCTAGAACCGATTTCTAACAATAGCATGCTCCAATAGGAGTGTTTCTGTGCTAACAATCATGATTTCCAATGCTGAATTAAAACATTCAAATGACTGGTTTTATATACAACATGTATGCAATGAAGGTGGGAAAATGACCCCTGATTCTCGTTGGTATCAATGTTCTTCATCTAATTGGGGGTTGGGTTGGCCATGGGGTGAATGTCTGGGCTGTGCCCCTGTATCCAGAATCAGCACATTCAAGGCAGGGCAGCCGCTTTCCTCCTCATTTAGAATTACAGGAAGGAAGGAGATTTCAGATCTCTTGTAGGCATCCCATCCCAAAGATCATATTTTCCTTTGTGTTTTCACAGCCAGGAAATCCCTCATCAAATCCAAGTAAATCCCTCTTTCTCTTCCCTAAGCCCTCATCTTGTTCTGTATTGTAGGAGGAGGGAGAACAGCTGGTTGTTCCTGGAAGAAGAGGCAACCCCTGAAATCTGCCCACCCCAGCATGCTGTGGGATTCCAAATATTTCAGTGTCAGACACCTGAGTATTAATTAGCTTGTCGTGGCTCCCACATCGAAGCTGGCGGGTGCAAAGCCAAGCTGGCCACGCTAAGCATTACAGGAAGAGAAAGCAGAAAGCAGGTTATGGCATCCCCAGAGGATCCTAACATCACAGCACAGATTCTCACACGTCCCTCGTTACTCTGCCTCACCCACCAGTGCTCTGCCCGTCGGCACACCCTGAGCCAGGCACCCACATATGCAAAGACACACTCTGATACACAAACAGAATCTCCTTGGGTTTGCCCTTTCACCCACTTTCTCAGCTCTCCTCCCACCCCATCTCACCCCACCCCGATCCATTTATTTCCTCTTGGGTTTTGGAATGTTCCCTCCTCCCTTAGTCCAAAATTAAAGCCTCTTCTCTATAGCCTCATGTCTTATCTATTCCCTTGTCCACAGCCGGGGTTTCTCAAGCCAGCTTTATACAATAAATACTTTCTCATATAGCCCGCGGCATTTTTCCATGGTGTCGAATGACTGGGAAGAGTAGAGTCTGCATCAGTCATTATTGACAGGAAGAAGACACAAGGAGACCGAGGGTGAAATAAATGCAGAACTAACCCTCCATATATGTTTGGTCTACCCTGACCAAGGATGCAAGAGAAAACCTTACAAGTTTGTCACTGGCCCTCTTTTCATAAAATCTGCCATGGGTGGGAGGGCACTTAGCTGGAACTAGATCATGAATATGATCATAATAGTATAAATGTATTATAACAAATATATGATCTAGTTATATAATAAATGTAATGATCTAATAAATATAAATCATAAATATCAAAAACTAGATCATAAGAAAATAGTCCAGTTAACCAGAGAGAGTTCTAGCATCCAGCCACTGTTACTACTGAGGACCCAGGGTTCTCAAGGACTCGAATCCATGTAACCCTAATCTCTATGCTCCTCTTGGGTCCTTTGTGGACCACACAATATCTCCACTCCACTCCTTCCTCTGCAAATGGAACATTATCAGGAGCACTCAGATCCCAGGCTCCAGGCCCTCGTCGCCTGGTCCCTGACACACTCCCCGTGAGGGGTCTAGATCTAGGGACAGGCAAAGGAGATTAAGGTTTTGACCATTCCATGGAATAGAGGGGCCATAACCTCATAATCACCTACACTACAGCCCTTAATGGGAGGAAAACCCCCCAGTGATCCACCGAAACCTTTATATATCACCAACTTGGGCAATTACTTACTGTTTTGCAATTAAATTCACTTAGGAAAATAGAATCATTACTGCAAGGAGTAGCTAACCAGCAAAGGAGAAAGTGTGCTTTCAGCCATATGGTAGGCAATTCCCAATGATGTCAACAGAAAATTGCACATGAGTAACTGCGAGGCAAGCCTCATCCCTGGGAGAGGCTCTGAAGTTTTACTGTCATAAAGGGAAATAGCAAATGGAGGACCTAAGCATGGCTGTGTAAAGCCATCATGTTCATGCAAACACAGACAGACCTTCTAGGTCAAGTCGACCAATACCAGATGGTTCACTATAGCTTATTCTTCCATTCAGTCCAATTTTTAGGAGGACAGAAGAGAGTGTCTTTCACAAAATCTTCATTTTTTTGTTTTCTTTTTGCACACTGAGATTCTGCTCATAGCAAAGAGACACTCAAGTATAGTATCTCTTTTGAGTTAGTGAATAAAGATCCTCAACATGCTGAGAATCACGCGGACGGAATACACAAGGTCTAAAATACAAAATTTACCATTATAGGGTCTGTGTTAGAGATTATTGATAAGATGGAGAAGTTACACATTGAAAACAATAAATACAGAGTACACGTTCTATTAAGTGTGGTCGCTTCCTCAACAAGGAGGCAAAAGAATGCATTAGAGCGAGCCTTGTCATCAGCCTCTTCCCGGACAGCCCCTCACGTATGAGGGTGTCGAACCGGTGTCAGGTCACTGGATAGTGCCAAACAGCCCTGGTGCTATGCTAGCCTGGGTCGGATCCCAGACAGCATGTTGTTGAGAACTTACAGTCGAACCTGAAATAAGTAAAAGTGATCGTTCCTATGTCAAAAGTTATCGCGATTTTCACTCATTTGTATGAAATACAGCTGCTACCCTAAGGGCTTGTTTTGTAAAGGCTGGATATGAATTATAAATTCAGAGAGGAAAAACATTGCATCTTGCTTTTATTTCACTCCTGTAGGCTCTTAGTATGTGATTGCTCCATCATTTCCATGAGAAGGAGGGATGCCAATGAGAAAACAAGTGGAAGAGAACACAGAGTTCATTGGAGAAAGGTAGGAGCTTCAGGAGAATCCTTCACTGCATTCACCATGGCATTGTTTGCTGGGAGGATAGTGAGCCAAGCTGGGGTGATGATCATAGAAATAATACTCCAAACAATAATAAAGTAATAGTTAACACATACTGAGTGTTCCCTGTATGCCAGGCTCTGAGCTAAGTGCTCTACACACATTCTCCTACCATATCCTCTCAAGCACCCCACGTGGCCTTCAACCTCCCAACTTCCCCGTGTGGTAGATACTACTGTTCCCATTTTACAGATGAGGAAAGTGAGGTTAAATAATGGAGGAAAGGAGTTTTAAGGTGAGAGGATCTGTTAGGAAGGGATGGGATTGGGCAGAAAAGATAAGGAATGGTCATTGAGTAAGTGGGGGAGTCTGGCCAAAACCTGCGGTCAAGGCAGGGGAGGGACTAAGCCCACAAGGTCAACAGAGGCAGATGAGAGCAGACGGGTACCACGGATCCCAGCAGGAGGCAGGGACCAGGGTCTAGACTATTAACAGATGAATCAACCAGCATGGTAGTCCACCTTAGGCAAGCTCTAATCATAGGCATGGAAAAACCATTGAGCAATGACTCATTCATAGTTGCTTCTGCATGTGATTCTTATAACAACCCTGATGTACAAACACCGGGACAGAAGCTCAGAAAGTGGCCTGCCTAAGCTCACATCACTGGGAATGGGCAGAGCCCTTCACTTGAGGCGCCATTCAAGCTCAGGTTATCCCCGTTAAATTCAGCTGCCCCCAGAGCACGGGGCTACTTAACCACTGGCGCATACTGTTCTTGAAACATCCACGCATCGACCATTTGAAGCATAAACCACAGTCCCCGAGTGCACTCCACTGGATAATGAGAGAAGACCATACCTACAGTGGGATGGACTGTTAGCTCCATTAGGTGACCTCTGGTGGCAGGGGCAAGGATACCAGGCTTAAAGGACAAGAGGGGGTCTAACCATCAAACTGAAAGAGTGAGCCAGGAGGCATGCCAGGCGGTGCCCAAATCACAGAAGGAGTCAGGTCTTAAATCAGTGGATTGGAACGAAGCAAAAGGCCTGGCCTTCAGCTGGCCCACCGCATCCATGGAGGACCACAGCTGAGCTTTGGCTGGACTATGCAGTGGACAACTTGTCAGCAAGAAACTGCACTGTGGATAGGAAGAAAAGAGCCCTGCGTCATTCCAGACGTGCTCCCCCTGGCTGCTCCAGATGCTGAGGCTGTAGGCGACAAATTTGAGCCTCCCTTGAATTCTTACCCCGTTGGACGGCCAAGATCCAACTCAGTATCTTTTTTTTTTTTTTTTTTTTGAGGAAGCTTGGCCCTGAGCTAACATCTGTTGCCAATCTTCCTCTTTTTTTCCTTTTTTCTCCCCAAAGCCCCCGTAGATAGTTGTATGTCATAGTCATACATCCTTCTAGTTGCTCTATGTGGGATGCCGCCTCAGCATGGCTTGATGAGCGGTGAGTAGGTCCGTGCCCAGGATCCGAACCTGTGAACCCCGGGCAGCAGAAGCAGAGCACGCAAACTTAACCTCTATGCCACCGGGCCGGCCCTCCAATTCAGTATCTTTTTTTCTCCCATACTATCAATGTGGTGTCATCCCCAAGGTCTTATTCAAATACTCCTTTTTAATTCACTCCCAGATCTTTTCCTGGGGGTCAGACACTTTGGGGCAAGTCCAAAAATCCAAAGCATTGTGTTATTAAAAGCTTCCTCCCAGTGATGTGTCCTCAAACCCTCAGAGGCTCCCAGCCTGTCTCACCTGAGATACTAGTAGATGCTCCTTGTTAAACTGTCAGGGTTAATTAACAGTTCCCTCTCTGACCTCTTCGTCAATTTAGAAAGAATCTTCATTCCAGTTTCTTTTTTCTTCCTTGCTTCCATTCTCTCTTTTCAGCAAAAAGACAGGCTAAGGTCTAACAAAGTTTTAGTGCCACTAAGAATGAGAAAACCCTTTGGTTAATTTTTCTAAAGATAAGGATGTAACAGGACTCTCAAACAAGGGAATAGAGAGGTTTTCCAGAGGAAGCAGCTGGAAAGGTGATAACTAAACGGAGAAACAGTGTGTCAACAGCGAGTACACTTCACAGTCTGCGCTTCTTTCCCGGGTGCCTTTTGAAGCAGACTCTCCTGGAAGCATTTGTTTCTTTACAAGAACAGAATGTTTGAAAACCAAAATTAAACACGGATTTTGACCGCATGGTTAAACAAAGTTTGTGATAATAGAGGACAGAGCTGAGTTTAAAATAAGAGAGAAATCGCTGCTGCCGTACACATTGTTGGGGAGCTAGGAATTCCCGTTAGTGAAACGGTTTCAGTTTTCAAGAGTAGACACGTGCGGTAAATTGATGATCAATTTTCAAATAATTCGCCTCTTTTTTAAATGCACTTACCACTCAAACCATACTTCACCTCATTTAATCGCGAGTTGGTGTTTGAAAAGGCACTCTAGAATCTAGCGAGGCTCAAGGTCTTCACTCTAAATTAGAAATCTAATTCCACCATGGACGTGTCTCGCTGCCTCTGGCCTTGGCTCCCTGGAGTCTGGCTTCAACCCGGCAGCCAGAGCGATCCTTTGAAAACGGGACAGCTCACTTCGCTCTGTGCTCAAAATCCTCCACAGCTTTCCTTTTATCAAAGTCCCAAGTGACTTCCAAGGCCACCCAGTCTACCCCCACCTCCTAACCTCCTCTGACCTCGTCTGCAACCTGCTCTCCCTCCCTCTCTCTCTCTCTCCACTCCTGCACCCTGCAGTTCCTGAAACAAACTCACCACCGGCTCTGTTTGCACGCACTAGTCCCTCTGCAGAGAATGCTCTTCCCCCAGGTTTCAGCATGATTTATTTATTCCTTCACCCCTTAGATCCAGACACAAGTATCCCCCCACTTACCAGTGAGGCCTTGACTACCTTGTCTGACCACTCTGCGTGCATCAGCAAACTCCTCCCCAACACACACACACACACACAGACACACACACACATGCACACACATTCCTTGTCTCCTTTACCCTGCCTTCTTTCCTCCTGTCACTTACCCAACACTGCATTCTTCTATTGCTTGTTTATTCCGTGAATTCCCCCCATGAGTTCAGGGCTTTGTCTCTTTTGTTTGTTGCCGAATCCCCAGCACCCAGAACATTGCCTGGAACATGGTCGGTGCTACTGAATATTTATTGAATCATTAGTGCATATGCCTGGTGCGTAAAAGTTGCTTGGGAAGTCCAAGTTCTGGCTCACCTGTCCAAATTGCTTGATACAAGGCCTGGGAATTGTCTGATTGGCTCAGGAGATAGATAGACGATTCAAATCACCCATCAGCCACTAGCTAGCTGCATAACTTCAGAACCCACTCTTGCTCCTGCTATAAGCACTGGCCACTTTATATTTTAATTGTGTATTTACCCATCAACCCTTCTTAGACATCGACTTCTCTGGTGGCCAAAGTCATATTTTTTCATATTCAACATACATTGGATAAATGGTTACCATGTGTCAAGCACTGGGCTAGACATTCAGGATATAGAAATAAAATGCAGTGTTGATCTAAGGCTGCTGCACAAATTTGGACAGGCTGAGCCACTCACATCAAGTTGTGCAATGCACAACCTGCACAATGGTGCACTGATGATCAACCAATGACCAATTCCAATTGATCGTAACTTCCAAGGTCTCTCATATCCTTGTGCTGTACTGCTGGTTATCTAGTTTATGTCTAATTAGTCTAATTAAATAATCTTCCTGGATTATTGTTTTACACTTCTGTGACAGCCATGAGAATGTACCTTGCAGGGACTGTAATTGACCAAGGGCTTCAACTGCTTGAATGCTCTAAAATCCATTGCTCAATCTGTGTTCCCCGCCAATGCCTAAGCATGGCCGTCCCACTAGGAAACTCGTTGCCTAAGGAGGGGTGACAGGCAAATACACAGGCCGGTTCCTGGAAGACACATCTTTTTCTGATGGCAGACTTGGCCTGAGGACACTCTGATAGCCTTTCCAAACCTTCCTAAGACTATACAGCAGTCTAGGATGCTGTCACCCCACCTTCCTTACCCCTCTCCTTCAGTGGTGGTCTGGCTTGCATCCCGGTCCGATGGCTCTCCCAGCCTTCTCCAGCTCCCTCTCCAGAAACTCACACGCATTTCCCCTAATAAAATCCTTGCACGTTTAATCCCATCTCTGCTTCTGCTTCTTGGAGGACCTGAACCAACACACCTTCTTTCTCAACTCCCCAGCTCTGCTTTCAATTCCCTACAACATGTCCCCCAAATACAGTGAGCTTCCCAACAAGAAAATTAGATCATGTTTCTCCCTTGCTCCAAATTCTTCGCTGGCTCTCCATCACTCACAGGATAAAACCTAACCTGCCAAGTGTGACATATGAGCACATGCAGCCTTTTGCACGAGTCTTTGCCGACTCTTCTGGACCCTCCCAGCCTTTGCTGCCTTGCATTTTATGCTTCAGCAGCTTCAAAATATTATAGTTCCCAAAAGGGCTATGCTTCCCCAGGCGCTTTATTTTCAGCACATGATTTTTTCCCCTGCCTGAAAAGCCAGCCTGTCCCAACCTTCCATGTCCCCTACACACGCACACATGTTTCTTTTTGCATTCAAGATTCGGCTCCAGTGGCACATGCTCCATGGAGCCCTCTGCACTCCTGTCAAACTGACCCAGGCCTTAAGCTCTAAAATACGGGAAAGCCTCCTTTCCAGAACTCCTCACAGCACAGCGTTTAGAGGCTTCCCCCTCACTTTTCTCCACTTTCAGGTGAGCTCCTGACAAGTGGCAACTATGGAGGGGACCCCAGTGGGCTATCTGCTCAGCTTTCCTTTCACAGGAGCTACTCCACCATCCCCATCCATGGATGACTCTCCTGGGCCCCAACAGCCACATTATTCAATGACCTAGCTCCCCTCCCCACAGTGGAGGGAACCAGACGTCCTATGTAACGTTTCAGCCAGTTAGCTTCCTCCCCAGGAATTTGGATTTTGAACCGAAAGAAAGTCAGGCTCTCTTTGGGTGGCTGCGTCTGCAATATCACCTCCCACCATTTTGTGACTAGCAGAGAAGAACAAAGCCAGTACATGGAAAGGAGCAGAGATGAATGGTAGTTCTAATGCCGTGCTGCTTCCATCTTCCCCTTTGCTGTGGTGAGACACCCCCATATCCTTAAAAGAAACTTCTCTTTTCTGCTAAACTAGTTTGAAAAAGACAGATCATCTTTTTTCATCTCTGTATCCAAAGTGCCTGGCATGGAGTAGATACACAATAAGTGTTTGGACTAGAATGAATGAACAAATGAACGAATGAATGAGTGGGTGAGAATGAACAAATGAATGAATGAATGAGTGGGTGGGTGAGTAGAAAGTTCGTGGTGGAGGGCAATGACGCCCTTCATGGGTAGCCTAGGACACTTTGGCTGAGAGACATTGGGAGACAGCTGTCTGTCTCCAGAGACGCAGAGGGAGACTCATGATAAATGTCATAATAGCGGCATTCCATGCACGTGCGAGAGGACCTGATGGGCAAATAAGAACTTCTGACTCTGCCTGGACGTCTTGAAGTCAGCCATGCTGCTGGCTAGCAGGTGCTTCGACTACTGCCCTAAGTCAGCAAGCCCTGGCTGACTGTGCAGGGCCTTGCAAAGAAGTTTGTCCTGAATTTCTAGCGATGTTTCATACTTGTCCAGTGCCCATGTGTTCAAATTCAGTGACGTAGTCCTTTTGGGGACTGGTGCCTTAGCAGCAGAGAGCGGACTCAGCTTAAGTTAGAGGTCTCATTCTAGCCCTTAGGGGTGCCTTGTGGTGACAGATAGCACCTGCCCCACGGGGTGCTGTACACAGTACATGAGGTGCTACCTGCAAAGTACTTCACACAGAGCCTGGGTCCTAGTAAGTGCTCAATAGAGACTACTTAGCCTGTCTCAGCCTCAATTTCCTGTCAGTAGACTGAATGAAATTGGACTGGATGCTTTCTAAGGTTTTTCCCCTTCTTAATGTCTATGATTTTTATCAGTCCTAGCACAGTATGGGGGCATAGCTTTGGGGCATTCTCGGTGTCACCCAATCAAGCCTGTGCCGAAATCAAAACCTGCCAAGAAAACAAGCATCCCACGAGGACTAAAGGAGCAACATCAGGGATGGTGACAGTGATGGCAACGTTCTTTTGTGGAGTTAATGGTCGTTAGCTGGTCTCCAATGGTCCCCCAAGTGCCTCTGCTGCTAATTAGGAAAGACGCAGCAAGAGGCGTCCAGGTCCCCAGGGCTCCTTCTTCATAATTTCTCCTGACTCCTTCTTCTTTGCGGCTGCTGCTCCATCCCATTAGTGCAGGCTGCTCTCCCTATCTCTGATTGACAGGAATAAAGTAGGACAGAAGCAGGAAGAGCGGCCAGCAAGCCTGGGTCCCCAGGCAACGCTTCAAGCGCCATTTCCGAAATGTGAACCCTTATCCCTGGAAACCTCCCAGCAGAATCTAGATGCTCAGAGCCCTGAACTTGACCCACCTTCACTCCCTCAGTATTTGGGAAGAGCCTCCATATGTGCCAGGCATGGGTAACTAGGCACCAAAGTTATAAACAAGCAATTAGTGCACCATAATAAGTGCTTTGATAGATGTATGAAATTACGTGGAAAGCACCTCGCTCTGCTGGAGAAGGTCACAGAGGAGGTAATTTCTGCAGGGCCAAATGGCCTATCTGAGCACTTGATGAAGGCCAGCCTGTGTGTAACTCAGTTACCCCGTCCACACCCCAGCTTCCTCCTTTTTTCTGCAGCCCTTGTAAACTGAGGTCCCAGTATGCCTAGGACCTGAACCCAAATGGGTAATGACAGAGTAATGGTTATTCTCCAGTCCACCACAACAGACCCACAGTCCACCTTTCTCCCCACCCCCACCCCCAGCTCCCGGAAGACTGGTCACTATGCACTCCACCGACGGGGCCCTCTGGCTCCCTTGAGTTGAACCGTAGGAAGCACCAGCAGGAGACAGGAGACGGCAGGGCAGGAGGAGAGAGAGGTCAGAGCATTTAACCCCCAGGCTCCCTCCCTGCTGGGCGGTGGCTGGGCAATGCTGGTCCCTCCACTCAGGGCCACCTCCTATAGGGTGCCTCCTCCTATCGTGCCAGCTCTTGCAGAGTTCTAGAACCACTCTCTTCCCTTGAACCTCCAGGCCCCAGGTGCTCAGGGCTTCCTGCCATCACCAGCCCCGGGCGCTTGACTACCTCCTGTCGGTTCCCTCAACCCTGCCACATCTGTGTAAACAGCGCTGTCACTGCAGTCTCTTCAGCTTCTACTTTGGAGTGTGCCATCTGTTTCCTGCAGGGACCCTGACTGAGACAGATGTTTACATAAATACTTTGAGACTAACGGATTTAGATCAATCCCAGAGTTATTTCCCTGGGGGTACAATATTTTATAGACGATCTCGTTTGTAAACTTAAGACAGAATTTTACGAATGAATATCTAAGAAAGGCTTCTTTGATATCTTTCTCCCCCTAGGAGGCTTTCAGGAAGCCTATAATCCCCTGGAATTCGATCCTCCTGGGTTTCTGGTATGGAATCACTGCTCAAAGTTATTCAGCAACTGCAAATACCCACAAAGAACTAAGTGGGAATCTCCCACTCGGACGTTCAGAGCCCGTTATAATGAAGCACTGAGCTGCCTCCCTGTCCTAATTCTCTCCTCCCGGTCTGCACCTCCACAATCACAGCGCCTCTCCCCTCGGTTCATTCTGGTTCCTTCAGCTGGCATGTCTCGTCCCCTCCAAACATCATCCACCTCCCATTTCTCCTGTTGTTGGAGTCCTAACCATTCTTCGAAGCCCAATTCAAATCCCCCTCCCAGTCTTGCTTGGTAGTCTGTTTCTCTTGGCCTTCAATCCATCTCCTGTTCTTTCCCAATTTGGGCTCCCAAAGCATTTCTACTTTTTAAATTAACACTCAGTAAAATTGGCTCTCTGGGCAGTGTACAGTTCTATGAATTTTAACACACGTATGGACTCATGTAACCATGAAACAAACAGTTCCATCACCCACAAAAACCTCTCACGCTATCCCTTTAGAGTCATGTATGTATGTGTATGTGTTTATGGATATATGCACGTACATCTATAGAGAAAGGGATTTATTATAAGGAATTGGCTCACGTGATTATGGAGCCTCGCAAGTCCCAAAATCTTCAGAGTGAGTCAGCCAGCTGGAGGCCCAGGAGAGCCAATGGTGTGGTTCCTGTCTGAAGGCTAGCGGGCTCAAGACCCAGGAAGAGCTAACGTTTCAGTTAGAGTCCAAAAGCAGGAAAAAGCCTATGTCCTAGTTTGACAGCAGTCAGGCAGGAGAAATTCGCCCTTACTCAGAGAAGGGTCAGCCTTTTTGTTCTATTCAGGCCTTCAACTGATTGGATGAGGCCCACTCACATATGGGAGGGCAATCTGCTTTACTCAGTCTACCAATTTAAATGTTAATCTCATGCAAAAGCATTCTCACAGAAACATCCAGAATAATGTTTGACCAAATATCTGGGCACCCTATGGCCCAGTCAAGTTGACGCATAAAATTAACTATCACAATCCTATAAATGGAATCACGTAGTATGTAAACTTTTGAGACCGACTTCTTTCGCTCAGCATAATGCATTTGAGACCCATTTAAGTGATATATGTATCAATAGCCCATTCCTTTTTATTGCATAGTAGGATTTATTGTGTGGACATACCATAGTTTATTTATCCACTTACTCATGGAAGCACATTTGTGCTGTTTCCAGTTTGGGACAATTATGACTAGAACTACTATAAACATTCACGTACAGGCTTTTGTACTAACATAGGTTTTCATTTCTCTAGGATAACCCAGGAGTGGGATTTTGGGGTCATATGATAAGTGTATATTTAACATCGTAAGGAATTGCCAAAGTGTTTTCCAGAGCACCTGTGCCATTTTGCATTCCTACCAGCAGTGCGTAAAAGTTCCAGTTGTTTCCCATCTGAGCTATTGGTATTGTCAGTAATTTCCTTTTTTTTTTCTTAGTCATGGTAATAGGTACAGAGTTATATCTCATCATGGTTTTAATTTGCATTTCCCTAATGGCTAATGATCTTGCACATCTCTTCACATGCTTGCTTGACTTCCATGTATCCTCTTTGGTGAAGTGTCTGTTCAAGACTTTTACCCATTTTCTAATTGGGTTTGCTTTTTCACTGTTGAGTTTTCAGAGTTCTTCATATATTCTGGATACAAATCATTTGTCAGATGTGTGATTTGCAAATATTTTCTGCCAGTCTGTAGCTGTCTTTTCAAAGTGTATTTTTCACAGAGCAAGAGTTTTAATTTTAATGAAACCACATTTACCAATTTTTTTCTTTTATGGATCATGCTTTGGTTTCATGCCTAAGAATTCTTGTCCAACCCATCTCACAAAGATATTCTCTTATGTTTTCTTCTAAAAGTTGTATATTTGACATTTTACTTCAAATCAATTATCCCTCCTCTCTATTATGAGTTAACTTTTGTGTAAGGTGTAAGTTTAGGTCGAGGTTCATTTATTTGCATACAGATGTCCAATTGTCCCAAAATCACTTATTGAAAACACTATCCCTTCTCATTGAATTCCTTCAAACAGTTATCAAAAATCAATTAGCCATATCTGTGTGGATTTATTTCTGGACACTCTATTCTCTTCCATTGATCTGTTTATCTAGGCTTTTGCCAATACCACACTGTTTTGATTACTGTAGCTTTACGGCAAGTCTTTAATTAGGTAATGCAACTCCTTCCACTTTACTCTTCTTTTTCAAAATTGTTTCAGTTATCCTGAATCCTTTGTCTTTCAATATAATTTAAAGAAAGCTTGTCTATATCTACAAAAAAAATCTTGCTTGGATTTTTATTGGAATTTCATTAAATCTGTAGATCAGACTTTGCATCCTGTGACTGTATTAAACTCATTTGTTAGTTTCAGGGGTTTTTTTGTAGATGCCTTGGGATTTTCTGTTTAGGAAATCATGTCATCTGTGAATAGAGACAGTTTTATTTATTTATTTCCAATCAGTATGCCTTTAACTTCTTTTCCTTGCCTTCTTGTACTGGCTGGAACTTCCAGTATGATGATGAATAAGGTTGATGAAAGTGGATGTCCTTGCCCTGTTCTCAATCTTGGGGGAAAAGCATTTAGGCTCTCATCACTAAGTACAATGTTAGCTATAGTTTTCTTATGGATGCCCTTTATCAGATTGAGGAAGCCCATCTGTTCTTAGTTTGCTCAGAATTTTTATTATGAAGAGATGTTTTATTTTGTCAAATGCTTTTTCTTCATTTGTTGGTATGATCATGTGGTTTTTCTTCTCTAGACTATTAACATGCTGGATTACACTGATGGATTTTGCATGTTGAACCAGCTTTGCATTCCTAGGGAAAACTCCATTTGATTATGGTGTTCTTTTCTTTTCATGTTTTACCAAAATTGATTTGCTAATATTTTAGGAGGACTTTTACATCTATATTCATCAAGAATATCAGTTTCTAGTTTTCTTTTTTTGTACCCACTTTTTTGGTTTTTGTATCAAGGTAATCCTGGCCTCATAAAATGAGGTAGCCAATGTTCCCTCCTCTTTGTTTTCTGGAAGACAATATATAAAATGCATGTTGTTTCTATATATTTTTGGTAGTATTAGCCAGAGAAACCATCTGGTCCTGGAGATTTCTTTTTCAGGATATTTTTTACTATAAACTCAATTTCTTGAATAATTAAAGGTTCAAGTTATCTCATATCTTGGTTTTCTTGGTGGTTTGAGAGTTTTGTGAATTTGTCCATTTCATCTAACTTGTAGTATTCAGATGTGTAGAGTTGTTCATAGTATGCCGTTATTGTTGTTTTAATAGTGATACCACCTCTTTCATTCCTGATTTTGGTCATTTGAGTCTTCTCTATTTTTTTCTTTTTCAGACTTGCTATATCCATAGCATTTGATGTCTCCTTTCATTTTTTGATGTTTCTTTCTCACTTTTTCGCATTGTAGCAGTTCCCAAGTATATTTTATTCACTCTCCGCATCCCAAGATTCTTCCCAGAATCTATAATAGAGGCCCACATGTTACCACATAAAATTGAGGTTCTCTGCCTGATGCGCATAAAAAGAGCCAATTAACTATGGCAGCCTTTGGGAAAAGAAATCAGCTTTATTCTGCGAGATCAATCTGCAGGGAGAACAGGCAGTGTGTGCCCTCAGATCTGTCTCTCCGATTCAGGATTTGGGGCAAAATTTAAGAGGTTATGGAGAACAGGCTGGCACACGGAAACACTGGCGGGACAGGTTTTCATTGGTGAACTTCAAGCACTTATGGTAAGGTTTTAAACATTTATGACAGAGTTCTAAACATTTATGATGAGGTTCTAAACATTCATGATGAGGTGGGGAAGGAATTTTAATACCGGATTTTCCTGAATGAGGGACCCCTTGCTTCTGATAAGAGTCTGACTTTCAAATTCCAGTCATGTCCCCGTCCTTGGGTTCTGTGGGAAGGAGGATCTTTTGTTCCAAGGTCATTTCAGGTCACGATTTCTTCTTTTGCACATGCCCTGTGATTTTGCAGATTTTCTGAAAGTCCATTCTTAATCACTCTGTTGATAGGAGATGGGGTCAGTTGAACTGGTCCTAGGGCCCACGGTTACACACATACTGTTGAATGGATGATAAATTCTTCTTTTAAAATGAGAAGCACACACAGGTCTGTGTATAGGTCCTCTCAGAATGCAGTTCTGACTCCCTCAGCTAGATTTTGATGGCACCTTTGTCTGCTGCTGCCACGTTTACCTTGTTAGAAGCAGCAGTGCCTGCTACTGGCTACTAAAGGGAGTCCACCACCTCTCTCTACCTGCCCCCACATACCCTCTCCTCTAAGCGTGGGAGTTCTTCAGTGCATTGGTCAAGCAGAGGGACATTCACAGGTCGTTAGGCTAGGGGTATAGGTTTGCCTTCTCTTTTTCTCTTGGTGTTGCGTTTTTTTCTCCTTTACTTCCATAAATCTGGGGGGAAAGGGGGCTATAGGCACTTCCTGTTTAGCAATCACTCAACCCTGAGAAGATTTCTGGGTTTCTATCTTTTCTGGGACTTTGGAGGTTCTCTCTCTCTCTCTTTCTCTCTGGAAAAAGGATCAAGGAGATTTCACTCCAAAGGATGAGTGGTCTGCTCTGCTCTCATCATGAGGACAAACATGCTAATTTTTTCTCCATTTTTGCTAGTATTTCCTTAAATTGGTCTGTCTTCAGTTGTTAGAGAGATAGAATACAGAGGGCCAAAACATGAGTGGGATGGGCATAAAGGAGAAGAGGTGGAGGAGGCTATCCAGCTGCCTTGGCTCTATGTCTTTAGTCTGCCCGTAGGCCAAAGAGAAGGGCTGCATATGACCCAGTCTAGTTCACCAGGAGACTGCGCTGTGGTTTGGGATAAAAGCTTCTTGGTATCAAAGAATGTGCTTTTGCATGGCCCTTCACTCTGGGTATATATTTCATTCAGGTATCTCATAGGGTGGGACTGAGGGAGGCTGTAGCAGGAAAATTTTGAGAGATTCAGGTGCTGAGCCCCCAGCCATCATTCTAGACTTACACAGGGCTGTGTTGCAGCTGACGATCAAGAGGCCACCATGGAGACTCCGTGACCTCTCAAAAGGGGTCACGATCGTGGTGACTCTGCAGATGGAAGCATCCCAGGTAACAGGTCCCTTGGCTTAATTAAAAGTCACGCCTGTGTATCTAGAGAACAATTCAGCTGAAAATGTTTTGGGGGCTCCCAGCAGTTTACTCCATCTACTGGGCAGACTTTCTGATCACTGAGCCTATAAATATTGATATCTGGTTGATGTCAGTCTTCTGAAAGCACTAGGATGGCCTGGACCAAGGCCCTGGGTGTCTAACTCTGACCCCCTCCTCCTCCTACTCACCAGTTTGGGCCAAACACTAAACCAGTTCATTCAAGCAGACTACAAACAGCTCAGTGAACCCCACATCATATTTATCATAAGAGCTGTCATAAAATTATCAACAAAATTCCAAAGCATAATTTGAAATAACTTAAATTTCATTAAGCGTTTTTGAAGTACAGAAAGAAATCAAGTTAAAAAGTGAAGAAGCATTCTTAGAAAGCATTCCCACAGTGTCCTTTTCAAAGACTTGATCAAGATTTATTAAGTTTTGATTACATGTGAAGCACATAACTGGATACTCTGATGAATACAAAACAAGTAGCAAGCATGGTCAACCTTGAGAACATTCACTCTAGTATAAAGACAGTTAGACTTGGGAGCAGAGCTTAACATCCAGATCTCTTTCTGACTGGCTGTGCGATTCAGGCTCTGGATTTGTGGACAAATTATTAAGAAATCTAAAGTTCAAAGAAAGATCCGTGACACTGGGATGATAATTCCCCCAGGGTGTTTTTTGAAGAGTAAAATAAAATAACTCGTGTGAAAGCAGTTAGTGCAGTGTTGACACATGGAGGGTCCTTGGTCAATATCAGCTGGTTGGGTGGCTAAATGGATGAAGATTTGCATTGATGAGCTTACTATCTAGTCGGAACACCAAGAAAAATATAAATAAAACACTGAGGAAATAACCTTAAATTATGCACTGGCCGTAATATAAATTGCATACTTGTGTTATGAATGGAATAAAGTAAAAAAGCATCACTTGCAGAGCAAATTTGATCAAGAAACACTTTGGGGAGAGATGAAGACGTCAAGTGGGTCTGAAACATGGGCACAGCTTGGATCGGCGGAGAGAGAGCAGCAAGCAGTGGAACCACCGAGGATGAAACACAAGCAAAACAGGAAGAGGATGTGCAGCAGCTCACATCCATATGCAAGCCTCCAGATGCCATCACCAGCAGAAACACACAAAACAAAACAGCGAAACCTAAGTACTCTTGGCCTCTACCTATTCCCTTAACTAAGCCCCATGCCTCATCACACCAGAAATGACACATACTCACGATTCCCAGCTTCAGCCTCTCTGCCAAAACCTCTCCAGAATTTCTGGCAGAGGAACAAGCCTCAAGATACAATCAGCAGGCTTCCACACGCAGAGCATCTTCCTTGACTACGAGCCTTCTCACACCTCCATCTCTCATGTTCTCCAAAGGAAAGATTGCTTTCTCCTCTTTGAAACGGGTAAGATCAGAACATACAACTCTCAAGTTAAGCAATGGAGGGATGTGCAGTGAAGCTCCCCTGGGCCACTGCAGCACCTAGAAAACTCCTCCATTAGCATGCTTGGTGTAATGGCTGCTTTACCAGCCCAAGGGCCTGCTGTGAGCTCCTTGCGGGGCAGGCGGGATGGGGGCATCAACCAAATTTTTGATAAATTCTAGTCTTCAAACTAAAGAAGCTATTTCCTGTGGAAGAGACAAATGCCCTGTGTTAGAAAGTGAAGCAGAAAAGATTTCAATTTTCAAGAGCACATTCTCAGCATTCTATATCAGACAGCCCGCTAGGTATGCTGTGTGTGTTACATCCCCTGTAGATTACAAAGGCTTTAGGAGGTTGGTAAATGTATCCGTAATTTACAGGTAGTGAAACAGAGTCCATTTAGAGAGATGACATCACAAAGCTGGCAAACAGTAAAGTCGGAATTTGAACGTAGGCTTGTCTGACTCACAGCCTGTTCTAAATGCGCTAAATGCTGAAACACATTATGTGGCCTGAGAATGAGTGAGTTACATTGTAGAGCCCCTCGTCCATTCATGTCCATGAAACTTGGGGCAGTGATCTGTAAGATATGAAGGGCAAATAAATAAATGAAAATTATGTGCAAATGCAAGCGCAGACAGGTGTGGAAGACCAGAATTTGATACACATCAGAGGTTTGCTGAAGGCATTGTGAGATATCATTACTTAACATCATTATACTTCATTACTGATGCTTCACAGTCCTAAATTTTATATTTATTTGTGGCTTTTTTTCAAACACAGTCTCTTTTTGATATGGAAGTCATGCTGACAAAACAAGATTGATTCAAGTTTCTAATTATCTGTCATCACAGCATGACCAGTGGCAAATGGAATGCATTTTCTTGTTTCTGCCAGCAAAAAATATGAGAGCTCCCTAATGCAAGATACAAGACTCTTCTGGTTTACTCAAGTGCTCAATGAAACCTGCGTGGCAGGGCAATAAGAGGGGTGGGTGAAGTCACACAGCCTCCCAGCAAAACTGAAGACAACCAACCAGGGCCAAAAGTAAGGACTCCAGGATGAGTCTCCAATGCAGGCTTCTCGTAGAATTATTATTCTCTTCCTGTCTTTAATTTCAGTACCAGACATAACTGGGTTATGTCTGCCCTTCCTGTGGTAGCCACTAAACAATCCTCTCGCAGTGAGTCATCGTGCCACTTGTTTCTTTTGGCCACCAATATCCACGTGCCCCCTTCTCTCCACACATGCGTATACTCACCCCCTCCTCGGGTCTCACCCAGTTCTGCATCCAGTGCAAAGCACAGAAATGAAGGATAGCCATTTCCATCCAGTTTTTATGAAGCTCTTCATGGTATGGTAAGTCATGCACTACAAAAAAAGTTATCTGCCCTCCATACACTCAGTATATACAGTGGTGACAAAGCAGGGATCAGAGAACCACAAAAAAAAAGGAAAAATCTCCCATTCCCTCTCTTCTGAAGGGAAATCCTGCACACACCGGTAATATTCTATTTTCTAATTTTTCCCCCCAGAGCTATAGCCTTAGAGGCACTCAGTCTGCCTTCCAAGTTATTACAGACAGCACTTTTTGTTTGTCCATTGCATGACCTGGGTCTGCGCCTGTTCAGTCTTAGATACCACTATTCTCAAAGCCAGCTACCCACACACCAAGCCAATAGCACGTATTTTAGGCTTTTTCTAATGGCAGCACCCCTCACTGGGGTGGAGTTGGGGGGGTGCTTGAAAGTGGGAATAAAACCTGCGGAAGAAAGCCTCCACCCTTTCACTCTTCACAGAATTCTGAAAATGCCCCAACATGGTATTAGAAGGAAGTCATTCTAGAGATGTTATGTGTATTTGGCAGGCTGAGTTTAAAGAGTTTTGTAGAGTGGTTTTTATTAGCTTCGCAGAAACAAAGAAGCTGTGAAACTGTTTCTTTCTTCCAATCTATGATTTGATAATTTTATACGTATTCAAGGACTGGTTAAAAACAAATGCAATCAACTTGGTAACAAATCTCCTAGGCTCCATACATCTATATTGTCCCTTCAAAGAGTCTATGTTTGCATCTCAACTGTGTTCCTCTTTACAGTTTTCAGAGCCTGTAGTATCTTACTTTGACTTTCTTCTTTGTGGCAAACCTTTGTCATTAGGCCATTCCCAAAAATCTAATCTACTTTCAAAAGTACCAGTTACCAAGTCTGATGAGTAAAATGGATGATCAGAGTGCTACCACATGGGGTCAAAAATACGGGGTATGCTTCAGGAAGGGTATGCAAATAATCTGTGTATGAGAACCACCGCTGGAGCTTTGTAAAAACAAGCACCCCCAGGTGGGAATGTGGGGATATTTATTTTCTTTCTTGTTGTGAAAAAGGTTTGAAGAATGCTATAACATATACTCGTGTACACCCACCCAGTTTAAGAAACAAAGCCTTACCATAAAGACAGACACATAGACCAGTGGAACAGAAGAGATAGCCCATAATTAAACCCACACATATGTGATCAATTAATTTATGACAAAGGAGCCAAGAATATACAATGGGGAAGGGACAGTCTCTTCAATAAATGGTGTTGGGAAAACTGGACAGCCACATGCGAAAAAGACAAACTGGGCCACTATCTTACACCATACACAAAAATTAACTCAAAATGAATTAAAGACTTGAATATAAGACCTGAAACCATAAAATTGCTGGAAGAAAACATAGGCAATAAGCTCCTTGACATCAGTCTTGGCAGTGATTTTTTGGATTTGACACCAAAAACAAAGGCAACAAAAGCAAAAATAAATGAGTGGGAATACATCAAACTAAAAATCTTCTGCACAGCAAAGGAAACCATCAACAAAATGAAAGGCAACCTACTGAATGGGAGAAAATATTTGCAAATCGTATATCTGATAAGGGGTTAATATTCAAAATATTAAAGAACTCATACAATTCGAAAGCAAAAAACCAAACAATCCAATTAAAAAATGGGCAGAGGTTCTGAACAGACATTTTTCCAAAGAAGACATACAGATGGCCAACAGGTACATGAAAAGATGCTCAACATCGGTAATCATCAGGAAAATAAAAATCAAAACCACATGAGATACCATCTCACTCCTGTTAAGATGGCTATTATCAAAAAGACAAGAAATAACAAGTATTGGCGAGGATGTGGAGAAAAGAGAACACTTGTGCACTGCTGGTGAGAATGAAATTGGTGTAGCCACTCTGGAAAACAGTATGGAGGTTCCTCAAAAACCATATGATCCAGCAATTCCACTTCTGAGTGTTTATCCAAAGAAAACAAAAACACTAACTCAAAAGATATGTGCACCCTCATGTTCATTGCAGCATTATTTACAATAGCCAAGACATGGAAATAACCTAAGTGTTCTTCAATAGACAAATGGATAAAGAAAATGTGGTGTGTATAATATATATATGGTGTGGTGTATATATATAAATGTGGTGTGTGTGTGTGTGTATACATATATGTATATACATGTATGTATATACGTGTATATATACACAAGGGAATATTATTCAGCCATAAAGAAGATGAAATTTTGCCATCTGGGACAACATAGATGGACCTTGAGGGCATTATGATCAGTGAAATACGTCAGACAAAGACAATTATCATAGGATCTCATTTATATGTGGAATCTAAAAAAAAACAAGCTCATAGATACAGAGAACAGATATTGGTGGTTGCCAGAGGCAGGGGCTAGGGGGTGGGCCAAATGAATGGAGTCAAAAGGGACAAACTTCCAGTTATAAAATAATTAAGTCCTGGGGGTATAATGTATACCATGGAAACTATAGTTAATAATACTGTATTGTGTATTTGAAAGTTGATAATAGAGTAAATCTTAAAAGTTCTCATCCCAAGAAAAAAATCCTGTAACTACGTATGATCATGGATGTTAACTATTGTGGTGATCATTTCACAACATATACAAGTAACGAATCATTATGTTGTATACCTGAAACTAATATAATGTTGTATGTTATTATACCTTAATTTTAAAAATTAATTTAAAAAATAACTTTCCAATTTTATGTGGGAAAAAAAGAAACAAAGCCTTACACACAATCTGGAAGCCCCTCTTGCACCACTGTGCAGTGGCAGGGTCATCCTACCCATCCCCTCTGCCCGGAGGCATGATGCTTGTCACCTGGTTGTATGTTTCCCGTAGGTATCTTTATACTTTTACTGCATATGTACTTAAATGATATATAGTGCTATTTTGTATATTCTTGAACCTTAAACAAATGATATACTATACTCTTCCCTACACAACTTCTTTTTTCATTCAATCTTGTATTTGTAAGATTTATCCATGTTGATACACATACCTGTAGTTCATTCATTTTTCACTTTCATTTGGTGATCACTATATGAATACAGCACAAATTATTTATCTATTCTCTTGCTGTTGGACATTTAGTTTGTTTCTATTTTGTCACAATTACATATCCATCTGCTCTATTTTTATAAGTGCTTCTTCCTTATCCCATCTGTATATTTTGAGGGTTTCGTAGGTATTCTGCTTGTCCACCGAGATCAAGAACTGATGCCCCAGGGCAGGGGTTCTCAAAATGTGGTCCCTGGACCTGCAGCATTCATATCACCTGGGAATTTGTCAGAAATGCAAATTACCAGGCCCCACATCAGATTTACTGAATCAGAAACTGGAGGGGCGAAGGGTAGGGATCTGTATTTTAACAAACTCCATTTTTTAATAAGATTCTGATGCTTGCTAACTCTTAAGTACTACTGTGCTAGACTAGTGTCATAATGCCCCTTGTTTTGCATGTCTTGTAACTCAAATTAAAATTTGCAAAATGTCTGTGCAATGGTTGCAACATTGAAACAAATATAGAAACTCTCATTGACTACTTCAAAGCAGTGTATGCATCTTAATGAAATATACTAAGGTCTAAGGAAGAGCTTTGAAAATCATAAAGCATAATACAAATTAGTAATAGTCAACGTGGTAAATTTGTTTTAAAATATTATTCTTTTACTTTATAAGTCACGACTCAGGTATCTAAAGACAACAGCCAGGGAACACAGAAATACAAGAGCATAAAGTCATTTCAGTCAAGTGTAAGTGTTTAAAAAAACACTCAAGAGCATCTGAGGCATTAAATATATTTCTGAATGAGTTTCAGTATCATCACCCATATGGCATGAAATTGTTTTCCTCTGTATTTCGATGTATGCTCTTGCTTGCGTTTTGGCTGTCTGGACTACTTAAAATTCCATTCTCTTGAAACAAACAAACAAGCAAAAAGTCATATCTCAGGATCGGTTGGTAAGGCATGGCAGCTTTCTGGAGTAAGATGGAACCATAAGAACGGGGTGAGAATTGCCCACCACCAGGCACTCAGGGAAGGGTATCAGCCGGGTCAATAGGGGAAGGTCAGCAAACCAGGTATGGCCCAGTGACCAACAGGCTTGGCAATTTCTCATTACAATTCAGGAAAACATTGATGCCATGGGTTTTTTGATGTAACTGGAGGTTCCCAGTAGATGAACAAGCTTGGCTTTAGGTCCTACATATAGAACACAGAGAAATCCAAAAATCGCCAATAGTTTTCACCTAGGGTAGATCTGCTCAAAGGGTAGAAAGGGAACTGTCAACAGTAAGGAATGTCCCCATTCTTGTTGCGGGACTGGGGTTACTGAGGATGAGAAGCCAGTAGAGCTCAAGTCCTAGGAAAGAGCATAGGGGAAATCAAGCACAGGGACTCCATTAGCAAATGGGAGGTGGTGTGACCCTGGTTCAGGTTGGAACCAGGGGGGCAGCCCTGAGACATCCTTCTAAGGATCAGGGCTTCCCAAAGAATAACTCAAAGGCAAGTCCTTGGATGGCGAGATGGAGCGTGTAAACACATTTGGTCTCAATCAGGTTAGGCTCGAGAACACGGGCAGGTCAGGAGTGGGCTAAATCTGTGTGGGGACATCAGTGAGCCCAGATGGGAGGAGCCGGGGCAGGCGGACCGTGGGAAAACGAGGAGCGGGTCAACAGAAAGAAGGGAGAAGAAAAAATAAAGCAGATGTTTAATCTACTGCCCTATGCCTCTTTTCCCAAGGGATTTATGAATAGAATGATCCAATCCTCTCTCTTGAAGGAACAAGGTAAGTGGAAGAGGAGCCTCCTGACTTCAGGTGGGCATTGTGGGGAGCCATCTGGAGCCAGAGAACAGGAATGGAACATTCCATCATGCTAGAGGTGTGAAGGTCAGAGCCAGGAGTGTTGCTTAGTCCATATTAAATCATCAAGCAAGGTGGCTTGGGGAAAAGTTGGAGCCAAAATAAGATAGGGGAGGGGAGGAAGAAATAGATTAAGTATCCAGGAAAGCCAAGAGTGAGAAGTTAAAATGACAAGCTGGAGATGTTCTGGATAAACTCTGGCCACCAAGGCCAGCATCCACAATGTGAGAGAGCTGAGTTCACTCAGCGGAGCCAGACAGGATAGACAGTATCCTCCTGAGTCACACCCAGTCAATGGGAAGGGAAGGGCTTGGTGATAAAAATCCTGCGCTCAGAGAAATGAAGAGAATAGAGTCCTTATGAGAAGCATTCTGCCCTCCACCCTGCCCCCCATGTCCAGGCAGGCTTTGACTCTCAAGTAATCCACGCAGGTATTGGACCCAGAAAATTTGATACTGCTGGAGTTTGACAAGACTGGAAAGGCCAGGGCTTCTTTCACTGAGTCCTAGATACACAAAGGCCTGACTCACAAAGCGGACTCTCACTCATTTGCAAATCTAATTTATGCAAAACCACCAGTGACCAGAAGTGGATTTTATTACCATCCCTACACCACTTTCTACTGTGACAACACCAGAAGCTTTGAGCTGCTTTGTGTTTATTGAACTGAACTGAACCCACATTTGGAGCCAAATGCTTGTTGAGAACTTTCTGAGTGCCAGGCTTTGTGCCCTGAGGAGAACAAAGGTGAGTTAGACCTAGTTCCCTTGTCTGAGGAGGCAAGCATTGAGCAGGAGAGACAATGCCTCAGTAGATGCCTCCTGAGTCAGGTGGTTAACCAAGGAAACATATCAAGTTTGGGTCTTTCTTCCTTCCCTAAAAGGAGCTTCGGATTCTGTAGTGATTTCACCAAAGTATCAGACAGACATTTGAAATCAAGACGATTGCAAAAGCAATATTTATTACTACATTGGAGCCTTATTATAATACTATTTGCTTAAGAACAAAACCAATCATTAAGCTGGGTACATCGTGGATTGGATTTAGTTAATGCATGCTAAATGGACACTTGAACAACTGCATTTTATCCTGAGCCCTAGGCTAGCTACTTTATATTATTTTTCTCTAATCTTTTCCATCACTCACACACAAGGATTATCAGCACGGGCCCAAGAAATGGGAAAACTTTCTCTGCTAATTTTTTTTAAAAAAGATTCAGTTCTGCTGATTCACAGCACTCTCCTTAGTGTAATTCTCTAAAAGTACACAAATTAAACAGTAGTTTTAGTTTTTAGTAAGCCAAATGGGGGTGCAATAATTGGCACCAATATATTCCGCATTCACATTGCCTGGGTCTCCTGTGGGTGAGACAAGAAACCATGGCAAGAACTACACCCACTATGTGTCTAAGGCCATTGGATGGGAAGTAATCCCATAACTTAAGCTGTTGTTTTACTTATTAGTAAATAAGTACATTTAAAACCAGAGAGAAGTCTATGCAGAAATGACACACACACCTGCATCGTATTCTTGTGCTTCCAAAGATAGGATTACAATTCGGCTTCTCCTCTGACTCTGAAGAGTCATGTGTCATGTGTGCACAGGGCCTGCCCCAGGCAAGTCTGGCCACGCTCCAGGCAGGGGAAGCAGAGCCAAGCGTGGACACTGGATCCATTTCCTGAGGCTGCTGCAAAAATTTACCACAAACTGCCTGACTCAAAACAACAAAAATGTATTGTCTCACAGTTCTGGAGGCCAGAAGTTCAAAATCAGTACCACTCAGCTAAAATCAAGGTGATTTGCTGCCTGTGGGGGGTCTAGAGGAGAATCCATTCCTTGCCTCTTCCACCTTCCTTGGCTTGTGGCCTCCTGGCATTCCTTGGCTTGTGGCCACATCACTCCCATCTCTGCGTCCATGTTTTCCTCTGTGTTTGTGGAATCTCCTTCTGCTCTCTCTTGTAAGCACAGTGATGATGGCATCTAGGACCCACCGAAATAATCCAGGAGAATCTCAAGATCCTTAATTTAATCACATCTGCAAAGCCCCTTTTTCTAAATAAGCTAACATTTACAGGTTCCAGGGATTATAGCCTGATAATGGCTGCGGGAGCCATTATTCTGCCTACCTCACCAGACTCCCCAGGAGGTTAGGATGATATTGGGACTTTGCCAGAAATTAACCTATGCTTGGCTTCCCTTTCCCTACCAGCTTCTGGCCCTCCCTAGTCAGTTTCCCCTGGGAGCAGGTCCTCCATCAATCACTTCTCTGGCTCAGAGTCTATTCTCAGGCATCCTGCCCCGAGACAGTAACATAGCAGAGGAAGGGGAGGATTACACACTTAGGTTGTGTTGTTTTAAGCCACCAAGTGCACGGTCATTTGTTACAGTAGCAAAGGGAACTAGTACACCTGGAGTATAATTTATTGCACAGAGTTTGTTCCTTCTTGAGGCATCGACCAGGGGCAGCTGTGGGAGAACGTAAACTCCCAGACATTTTCTGCTCTGGTGCATCTGGGTAAAGCTCCAGTAGCCTGAGGATAATTGGCTGACGAAGGTTGCAGGTGTGAACAGTTAGGAGGGAAGCACGCAGAACCTAGACAAAGCCACACGGAGCCAGGAAAGGGAATCTGAGCAGAGCACCGACCTTGTGGGCAGCAGGTGCAATTGATTCCTTCCCAGAGACTCAGCTCTCCCTCAGTCTCTGACTGGAGGAAGCGCAGCTCTCCCGGACTCAGCATCAGAACCCTCATTTCTGGTGTCTGGGTTCTTTGTGACATAGTACTTATCTCTCTAGAGCCAGCCTCTCACCATCTCTCCAGACAGCCCTGTGCCAGGGGCAGGAATTGGTTGGGCTGGTGCCTGTACTGTTTTTCTGGGGCTGCCATAACAAAGTATCATAAATTGGGGGCGAGGGGGGGTAAACAACAGAAATGTATTGTCTCACAGTTCTGGAGGCTAGAAGTCCAAGATCAAGGTATCAGCAGGGTTGGTTCCTTCTGAGGGCTGTGAGAAAGCATCTGTTCCATGCTTCTCTCCTAGCTTCTGGTGGTGTGCTGGCAATCTTTGGCTTCCTTGCTTGTAGGTCTCTGCCTTCATCTTCACATGGTGGTGTCCCTATGTGTGTGTCTGTGGCCAAATTTTCCCTTTTCTGTAAGGACACCAGTCATATTGGATTAAGGGCCCACCCTACTCTAGTATAACCTCATTTTAACTACATTTGCAAAACCTTACTCATAAATAGGGTCACATTCTGAGGTACTGGGGGCGAGGATTTCAACATAGGAATTTGAGGGGGACACAAGTCAACCCAGAACAGTGTCCTTCTTACAGACTTCTCCGATGCTAACTCTCTGCCTCAATATCTGATCATCTCCAGCTCCTGGACAGCCTCTGCCTATCTTCCTGACTGGGGCAGCCCTGGCAGTTGATGTTGGACACACAGATATAGACTGCTTCCCTGGCCTACCACCAACCGACCACCATCTTACCGTTACCTCTTCTGACTGTTGACCTGGAATTCTTCCCAGCCCTTGCAGCTACCACTCTGGTACGGTTAGGCATTCAGTAAATAGCCATTAAATTAGCCAATTGACTGGTTACCATCCGACAAGTGGCTATACTTCCAGATTCTGACCCACTCAGGCTGCCACAGGTATATGCATTTAAGCCATGCTCAGCCACATCTTCAGACGTGACATTATCCAGCAGTGAGATATCGGATAAATGACTAAGGATCCATAATTCTATAACTCCTGTGTTGCAGGCCATGTTATACATGGCAGCAAAGGAAGAGAAACACACGGCTTACTGATAAGTCAATGAAGAAGATAAGATCACTTGCAGCCCCCAACTGCTACCACAACTCCTGTCAAAAAAAGTAGACCCTGTCCCTTTGTGGCTTCAGAGTCTTAGAAAGTCAATGTGGTAGAACGTGAGCCAGGAAACCTAACAAGTAATCCAGTTAGATGTAGTTTTCCTAGGGCATTTGGTTAAGTTCAGGTCTATTATTGCCTAGATCTATGTATCCATCTACTCCCCTCCCCTCCTGTCCTTCTCTCCTTTCTTAGGGGTCCATGCTCCTCGCCTTCCTCCTCCGTCTCTATTTCAACATCATCACGAGCATTCCAGAAATCCTCACTTCATCACAGATACATTTGGGGTAAAGATACAAGATCACTATCCATTTTTGAGGTGTCAATATACACAATCTAAGATAGGAAAGTAGGAAGTAATTTCATTTCCTAATCCTCTAAGAGTTCATTATTTCTTTTCTTATATTGTTTTTATTAAATACTGAATACACAGAGAAGAATGTTTTAATTTATGTCAAGATTATGAAGAAAGTCTCTAACAAATGTGAAGGCCCAAAAACCCAGATTGGAACAATTTCAGTGAATCAAAACTAGCATTGCATTGAATTCCTTCACTGATTTTTTCCATGAATCACTTAACTCAGGGGAAAATATCTAAAGGAGAAAATATCTCACCCCTGCACACTTGACCTGGTACCCTTAAATCAGCCCAAGTTTACGTTCTGTGAGTTATGGCTGGTGGGATAAACTCTCTGTTCCCACCAGTTGTCTTAGATCCTTCTTTCTTTGTATTTTGTACCCATTTCTACTCAGCCCCAACCCGTTGAACCCCGTCTTCTATATTCAGCTTCAAATCCACCCTTTGTATTTATTGACTACTCATAGGAGTTTTAGCCACAGCAACATTTTGACTTGAACCCACTTATCTAGAATTTTTCCAAAATTCTATATTTTTATTGATTCCAAATATCTGAAGTATTTGCAGTTCCCATTCTTCTGTCTGTTGCATCTGTAGGACCTGAGCCTCCAGCCAGGCTCACTTAGGTCACGCGACAGCCAAGACCAGCCCCACTCAAGGGGAGGATTGGAGAGATGCCCACCATTTTCTAAAACTGTCCTATTCAGTATTCCCATGAATGGTTATTTGCAAAAAGAGTGAAATAGCAAAAGCCAGTTGAGAGGTATTTCAACCTTATCTGCCATGGGAGTGGGGTGGAAGGGGGCACACAAATAAAACTAAGTATTGGATATACCATTTCTGAGAAGTGAGGAAGACTTACTTATATGCTCAACATTGAACCAGTTCTCTTTCTTCAAAACTTTTCAAAAACTTGCATAGTAAATGCCCCACTCTTAATAGGGGTGCTACATATATAAATAGGTCATTGCCACACAGCATGGTAAAGGGGTAAACACAGGCACTCTTTAGGGTGCAGAGAAGAGGCACCTCACCTGTCCTCAAGGAGACAGGAAGCAAAAGATCCAGGGATGACTTCCAGCAGGAAGTGACATCAAATCTGAGTCATAAAAGACAAGTAGATATCCTGTTCCTTAACCCATTTTTTTAAAGCTTCTACCCAATATGGCCTTTCCCTTCTGTGATGGTTAATTTTTTGTGTCAACTTGGCTAGGCTTCTGGTGCCCAGTTGTTTGGTTGAACACCAGTCTAGTTGCTATAAAGGTGTTTTTTAGATGTTATTAACATTTAAATCAGTAGACTTTGAGTACAGCAGATTATCCTCCATAATGTGAGTGAGACTCATCTAGTCAGTTGAAGGCCTTAAAAGGAAAGGGTGAGGTTCTCAAAAGTAGAAGGGATTCTACCCCCAGCCTGCAACATAGAACCCCTACCTGAGTTTCCAGCCTGCTGCCCTGTGGAATTCAGACTCAAGACTGCAATATCAACTCTTACCCAAGTCTCTAGATAATAGATAGGTAGGCAGATAGATAGATACATAGATAGATAGATAGATAGATAGATAGATAGATAGATAGATAGATGATAGGTAGGCAGGTAGATAGATAGATGATAGGGAGATAGATAGATAGATAGATAGATAGATAGATAGATAGATAGATAGATGATAGATAGATTATAGGTAGGTAGATAGATGATAGGTAGGTAGGTAGGTAGATAGATAATAGATAGGTAGATAGAAGATAGATGATAGGTAGGTAGACAGATGATAGGTAGGTAGGTAGATATATAGACAGAGAGATAGATAGATAGATGATGGGTAGATAGACAGATAGACAGATAGGTAGCAAGATATATAGATAGATCTCCTCTTGGTCCTAATTCTCTGGAGAACCCCAACTAATACACCTTCTAAATCACAAGTCTCTAGGGTGAGTGGGTTTTGACAGAGCTAATTCAAGACTGGCAGCAGAACCACGCTGTGAGGCAGGGGCAGGGGGCAAGTGAAGAACCCACAATGTCAGGCCTTCTGTCGGGTGGCTGCACAACCATCAAGGGAGTTACTTCTTGGGCAGCTTAAATAGGCCTCCCCTAAAAGAGCAAGAAATCTGAGACAGGCTCCTGGGGGACCCAGAGAAGGCTGCTAAGTGCCACCACCCTTGGGAAGGGGCTCAGAGGTAAGTCCCCTGAGATCTTCCCTTGTTCAATGGACTGAGTGAGCCACAAGCACTTGGGACTTGAGTGAGCAGGAACACTCAGGAACCAGGGAAAGGGAGGTGGGTGAGGGAAGAGAAGTCACAGTCTGCATGTGGAGCAAGAAAAAATCCTACTGCACGGACGTGGGTCTCTGATTTTTCATGCATTCCCTCTGCTACCCTCTGCCTCAAGATGGAATCTGAAATACACAGTTCTGGAAGACTCTAGGTGGGTCCCCCATGATTCTCTTGCCGTGCTCCTGTCTTCCATCCAAAACTGGATGCTCGTTTGATTACGGCCTGTCTGTGCCATTGGATGCTCCTGGTTTCAGGTGCTTGATTCTCAAAAAGAGGCTGAGACAAATGGCCCCAGAACCTCAGCGGGGTCTCCCAGGACACTTGGGAGTCGACTCAAACTTCCAAGAAATGCTGTATGGAATCAAGAGCTATTCATGAGAGGAGCTCACAAGATGGAGAAATCAGGGCTGGCTGAGAAGTCCAGAACATCTTCTTAAGCCATGCTTTGAAGAAAGGCTTCAATTTGGGTAGTTGAGGAATGGGATAAAGCACACATCTTAAGGGAGCAATTGGCAACATGCTGGGGGGAAAGATGGGGGCAGAGAGGAGACCAGACCCACCGCTAGATCACGGAACCCACGTCAGGAAGTTGTCAGAAATAAATGTGGAGGCCACAAGGGCTATATCTTAGCTTTTCACTTCTGCATGAGCCACACATTCATTCTGAACCGTTCTCCCCGACCCTCGCCTCTTACCTGATTCTGGTCACTCTCTGAATGATCTTGCTGACCGTTCTGGGCTGCAGCTTCACCGTGATGCTTGGGAATGTTGTTGCAGCTCCAAACTCAGCTGCTCTTAATAAAAATCCTGATTCTTCACACTGTTGCTTGGCCTCACTCTGCCTTCAAAATGCCCTGCCTGGTTTGACTTGGCCCCATGACCAGGCCCTCCTCGGTCTACATATGAGTGAGGAGCAGGCCTCTGGAATGTGATCCCCTCAACCACTGTTGCCTGACCTCCCCACTGGACATTTTCTCCCAAGTCTCCACCATCAACAATTGTCATTACAGCTCACATTCTAAATGCTCATTATTTGCAGTTTTAATAGAGATGCAAATCCAGATTATAAAAAGCACTTTTAAAAATAGAATGCCTTTGCCTATAGAATAAAGCAGCGCACACATACACACACACACACACACACACACACACACACACAGAGTTTGTGAAACGCCTGTTTGTAAAATAAAGCTGCATCCTCCAAGCTGTGAATCATACTGTCTCCAGAAAGAGGTGCCACTTTTCTGTAACGGTGTGACAGGGTCAGTGAATCAGGCTGCTCCGGGCCTGTTGAGCAAGTGCAGCCTTGCAGGATGAATTAAATGGTCATTTCCACCTGTCACTAATTTCCCTTGCTGGGTGAGCAACAGCTCTATTAATCAGGAAAGACCTTGCTTGGTACAGCTTCCCTATCTTCAAATTCAGGTGTGCCCAGGGTGGCTTGCAGAGCGCGACAGGGGCGCTAGGCCGCCCAGCCTGCTGGCGGCTGCTGGAGCGGGTCAGCGAATCTGATTATATTGCTGTTCGGTCTGAGTGGCTAGCTCTGTTTTTTTTTCCTCTCCCTAAAGAGTGGTGTGATTACTTTATGCCAAACTACTCAAGGATAATTCATACTGTCAGGCAGCCCTTGTGTTTGCCCATTATCCGACAGTTTTGGGCTCACTTCATATTCCGGAGTGGCGTGGTATAATGTAACGCGATTTGAAATACTGTAAAGCAATAACCCAAGTAACACAGTTTGACATCTTGAATCTCAGAGGAGGCATGCACACTCTGGCTACACTGTATTTCCACTTGCCCAGTAGCTGCTACTTGATATCATTTGACTTTTTAAAACATTATCTGTTTTTAAATGCAGTTAGAAAAGTAAAGCGTTGGCAAAGGAACTTCCTCATGCTTGAAAAGAGCAGTCAGTGGCTTATCAGTCTTACATGGATGCTCTCCAGTGGGCACACTCTGCCCACACATGATATGCCATAGACTGAATAGTCAGTGTGCATCCCGTGTCACGTGATGAGACAGTGCTGGCTCATTTATGGGATCCACAAAGTTCTTTGTACATCACACCTATCCAATCAAACCACAATGATTTATTGGTCACCTACCATGTGTAAGGCTTTAAGAGGAAAAAGCCGGCATGTGAATTGGAAATCAGATGGGTTATGATGGGATCTACTAGCCAGCTTAGAGCAAACGTGGTTTAAAGATTCGTGGTTTAAAGCAAGCACCAGGCTTGCTTGCCCAACTGATTTATTTGTTCTTCGCATGAGCCAAAAGCAAAAGGGTCTGGGGCCGAGTGGGGAGTGGCTGTCTCAGCCTCCCTCAGCAGCTCGAAGTTCCAAAAAGCCAGGAAAAGTTGCTGCCTCAGCACTGAGGCCCAGATTTGGCACAGAGCCCATTCTAGGGCAATGAACAAATTCTTGAAAACAAACTCCCCGCAATCTTTTCTCCTTCTCAAACGAGCCCCCAATCCATCTTTTCTTTCATTATGAACATTTTAAAACAACAGTTCCCGTTTGCTGTATCCATTTCCTTACCTCCTGTGCTCACGCCAGCACCCTGCAACCCTGCTTCCCATCATGCCGTTCCAGTGCGTTTCTAGCTGCTCCATCTTCCCCGTCCCCCGCGCTTGACCTCAGAGCTGCTCCTGAGACATGGACCGTCTTGTCCTTCGTAACACAGTCCCTTCCCACAGCCCGCCTCTGTTTCCTTCCCACCTCCAGGCTGCTTGTTCTAGGTCTCCTTTGGGGTTTGTTCACTCTCTCCCAAAGTTCTTGGCTTGATTCTCTTCTCTTTCTTTTCCACACACTCTTCAAGGGTAAGTATGTCTGTCTCCCCATTGACTGCAGTGCCACATTTGCATTTATGACCCCCAAATCCCTACCTCCAGCACAAACCTGGTCCCCAGCTTCCAGACTTGGAGTTCCAGCCAGGCATCAGCTAGCTATCTCATCTCCACCTCTCCTTCTAACCGACATCAGTGTTGGAGGCCACCCGTGTTCAATCTGGGGCTGTTCACTCTCCTTCAGCTTCTCTATCAGCAGCAGAGGACGTCTTTGAATTTCTGGAGCATGCCAAGCCCTTCCCCATCTCCTGGCTTTTCGACTTTGAGTCCTCTCTACCTGAAATATTCCTCCTCCGAATCTTCACACCTTGTCCTCAAAGATCACCTCCTCAGAAAGGCCTTCCCTGACCAAAGGGGCTACGTAGCCTCCCGTTCTTATTCTAGCTCCTCGCTTATCAAATTTGTAATTATTTTACTTATTTATTATCTATCTCCACTGCTAGAATGTAAACTGCATGACAGTAGGGGCCTTGTCTGTGTTACAGACGGATTTATTCCCAGCACCTACTGGGGATAGTAAATGCTAAATAAATATTGTTAAAGGGGCCAGCCTGGTGACGTAGTGGTTAAGTTCGGCATGCTCCGTTTCGGCGGCCTGGGTTCACAGGTTCGGTTCCTGGGCACAGACCTACGCCACTCGTCAGCCATGCTGTGGTGGCGACCCACATACAAAATAGAGGAAGATTGGCACAGATGTTAGCTCAGGCCGAATCTTCCTCAAATATATATATATATAGTTAAATAAATGATTCCTGATGACTCTCAAAATTTTATCTTCAGCACAGACCTCTTCTTTGAGCTCCAAATTGATGTACCCAATGGCCCACTTGGCATTGCCTCTTGAGTCTCACAGATAACTCTAACATATCATGTCTAAACCCATATTCTTGATTTTTCTCTTGTTCCTTCTCTACTGTCATCAGAGTAAATAAATGGTGCCAGTTACTAGCTGCTCAAGCCAGAAATCTGGGAGTCATCCTTGATCCCTCGCTCTTCCTCGCTCCCGCCCATATCCACTTCAGGATGAAGTCATGAGTACCACTCCAAAATATATCTCAAACCAGCTCCCTACTATGCCACCATGCTTATTAACCTGTTACCTCTAGAAATAAACAGCCCTCTAACCAGTGTCCCTGATTGCACATTTCCTCCACATAGTACACAGAATTGTCTTTTAGAATTTAAATCTAGTGATGTCATGTTCATGCTTAAATACTTTTATTTGCATCCCACTCTCGTGTCATCCTGCAAACTCCAGCATGTTATGTCCCTAGACTTTCCTAGCCTCACCCCATGCTCTTCACCAACTATTCACCTGCCACACTGGTCTCCTTCTACTTCCTGGGACACTCAGAGCCTTTGCATATGCTAGTCCCTCTGCTAAATGCTCTGGTCCCTCCTCTCCAAGTGGCTAGCTCCCTCTGTCCTTGAGACCCTGGCTTAAATGCTACCTTTTCAGTTCTCTAAGCTGGATCTTCCCCCACTACTGTTCTTCTGTTTCCCTGTTACCTGTTTGTTTCCTCATGGTGCCACATGGCTCTCTCCTCCACTAAAAGGTAAGCTTCCCAATCATAGTTGCCAAGTCTGTTTTATTCCACAATGTATACCTGACTCCCAGCATAGTTTACAGATTATGTTAAGTATTTATTGAACCACAGGAAAAAAGAAAGAAAGTCTAGAAGGAAGGAAGGAATGATGGAAAGAAGGAAGGAAGGAAGGAAGGGAAGAAGGAAGGAAAGGAGTTTCACAAGTACTTTTAGACCAACTAAAAAACTTTATCTTTCCCCGTCATCATATAACCCACCAGGCATCCTGAATCCCCTCTTTGATGGCATCACCGTTCATCATGTTACTCAAGTGAAACATTTTCATTGCTTCTTTCATCTCCTCCATCTAATAGGCCACCAAAAGTTATCATCTCTACCTCTAAAACATCTTAAATTCCCCCCTTGTTATCCATCCCCTCTGCTTGGTAACTCAGTTACAGCTTTCGTGATGTCTCATCTGGAATACTACATGAGCTTACTGGCTGGTCCTTGCTTCAGACCTGCTCTCCTGCCAAGATTCAAATTCTAAAACAGAGGTGTGATGTCACTTCTCTTAAAAACCTTCAATGCCTCCCCATTGACTGAAGGATGCTTTATCATGGCATTCAGAGCTCTGGAAATTCTGGCTATATCTCGTATTTCCCATCTTATCTCCAAGGGACATTAGAGACTCTCTCCCTCTCCATCCTCACAGGCACCTTATCATCCCCAAGCTTATGCATGCTGCCAGCCTTTGTCTTACCATCTCTTCAGTCTAGAATCCAATTTCACCCCCTTCCCTATCTGCAAGACCCAACTCATATCCAAACCCGGTTATCGTCCCATAAATTAAGTAAATGTCATCTTCCCATAAAATAAGTAAAAGGCAAGCATTTTTACACAAACTTGAAATCAATTATTGCACTTATGTTTTTTAACACATGAGCAACCAAACTGTCTCTATATTGATCACTTTGTGCTAGACTTTATATCTTGAATCTTTACACATACCCTATAAAATAGATACCACCATCGTCCCCACTTTTACAGAGTAAGAAGCCAAGCTTAAATAAATGGAATTACTTTACCCAGGTCATCCAGTTAGCAAATAGGAGCGCTAAGAATCTAACGCAGGTAAGTCTCACTCCAGAGCTTAGTTTTATTTAAAGCACTATTTGGTACACCCTCAAAAGATGGAGGTCCTATTTGATTTATCTTTAATGCTCAATATTTAGGCTACAGTATGCAATCAATAAACGTTCATTGATTGAAGGAGAGAGAGTGAAAAATCATCAGGCTTCCCAAGGTTCACAAGGGAAACCAGAAGCCTCCTTTGTAATTTGGCTGAAGTAACTATTCAGTCACCATTGAATCAAATGTGAATTGAATTGAGTTACCCCAAGTAATAGAGCTAGATATGTCTCCCGAACTGAAGACAGAAAACTCCCTTCTATATAACTTTGCAACTTATCACTGTCAGAAAGGCTGAGCAGGGAGAGCTGGGCTGAGCCGGCATACACAGTAGAGTCTGGAAAATAATCAGTTGAATTCAAACCACCATACATCATGGATGTTTAGAGCCAGAAAGGACCTGGGAGATCATCTTCTTCTCTTCCTTCATTTCATGGAAGAAGAAAATAAGGCCCAGCAGGAATGTAGCATCCTCTAAGTCACCCAGTTTAGTGAACCATTAGGACAAGGGACACAATGGACCAGTCCCTTTCTCTTCCAGACTAGCCCATTGCTTGCCAGAATGCAGCCTTCAGTTGCCAAAATGCCTCACTACATTATTCTCTTTCTTCCTAAATATCTTTTAAATAAACATCCAAACTTTTTTGTTGCCTTGTATGCCTATTTAGAACTTTTACTTATTTATCTAATGGTTATACTGTTTTTCTTTAAAAGATTATCTGCTTAAATGTTTTGTTTAAATTTGGAGTAGGGGGGTGAAATAAGGTAATTTATAGCATCAGCCAGCAAATAAAAGCTATGTGTTTATAGAACTTTCACATTCAGATGTGGAATGTGACTTTTCTAGCCATCAGCCCAGCAAACCATAATAACCCTAAACCTCTCACTGTTAAGATAAGGGAAACCAAGTCAAACCCCAGATAGAAGGGGTGGGGTTTAGACGGCAGGCGAATGGCCCTGAAAGGCCATATCAGCTAGGATGCTTTCAATTGCAATTCACCCAAACATTGCTGAAACAATAAAGAGAATATATGTCAGCTTATGCAACTGAAAAGTCCACAGGGAGACTGGCATCAGGTGAGGTTTGCTCTAGCAATACGAATAGTACATCCACGACCAGTTTCACTTGCCTTGCAACTGAGTTTACAAAGATGAAAAAATATGTAGGTAGCTATCCTCAAGGAGCTCACTCCCTACTGAGGGAGAAAAAAAAGACACATTATGGCCATCTTGTAGAAACAGTAATCCGTGCATGCTGAATCCACTTCCTCACAACCTATTCACCCCTCAGCCCATTATGAGCGCATAACGAGAGATATGCACAGAATACCAGAGAGCACAGAACAGGGTACTTTCTCAGACTGAGCATGGCACTCAGGTTTCTTCCTCAGAGAGGTCAGTAGGTACTTCTGAATATTTAAAGAACTAGTTAAAATTAGTCTGGGAAGTAAAGTGGAAGAGGAACTAGTAAGCACAAGGGCAAAGAGATTATATGTGTGGGCCATGGTAGGGAATTACTGACTATTCAGAGCTGATAGAGAACAATCCAGAAAGGAGAAAGGAAGAAGTAGATAGCCCAAGATAACAGAAGACCTTTCATACAGGGGTGGAGAGACACCAAGCAGATAAGAGGCCACCCTTTACTGAATTAAAACAAATGTAGATTTGGGGTTTTCAGCATATGGAACCTGAGAATGACGGGAGTCATACAGGTAGAGTTTATAGAGTGAGAAAAGAAGTTGGAAATGATCTGATCCCTGAAGAAAGCCATATTTAAGAGATAGGCATGGGAGGGGACCCATAAGACAAAGAACTAATATAGGCAGGAATTAGTTATTACAAAAGACCAAAAGATTCTTAACCATGAACACTTCCCCTGAAATAATGTTCAAATTTTTATTTGTCTCTAGGGACTTTTTTATGGAGAAAGGATTCACGGATTTCATCAGAAACTCAAAGACATCTGTGGCTCAAAATTGACTAAGAATCACTGGCTAAAAAAAAAAAAAAAAAGGAAGGCATGACAAACAGTTTTAAACCCCCCAGAGGACCAGTCAGATGAAAGGTGGAAGGGGGAAATCTAGAGGTCATTGGTGGCCTTAAAGAGAGCTGTCAATGGTGGGAAAAAGGGGAGATTGAGGCCTTACCATAAAGGGCTAAAAAGTGAATAGGAGGTAAGGAAGTGGAGGTAGCATGTCCAAACTACTGTTTCTAGAAGTTTGACCATAATAAAGAGGTGAGAGATTGGGACAGTAACTAGAAGTGAACATTGGAGCCTAGAGGGTGATTTTTAGAATGTGGGAGAGTCAATCATGTTTATGGCTTAAGGGAAGGAATCAGTGAAGTAAGTACTAGAAAGATAAATCAGAGGTTTTTTGTAGGCCCAGAACTCTGACCAAATCTTTCTCAGCCTAAAATGTACAGGTTTCTGGGTCCAGCATTTGGTGGAAAGTGTTCCACAGCCACGCTTAACATCATCTTCATGCTCAGTCAAAGAGAGGACCATGCAGCATCCTTCACACAAGTTAACTTTTTTCCTTTGCTCTCCAAAATCTCTTGCTAAAGGCCCACCTGAGAAGGCTATTTGCAATTCCCTAACATTCCCCTCCTCTTATATCAAAGAAGCATGTTATCAAATATCAAAGATACAGTATTATGCTGTGACTAGGAGAGAGGCACAAATTTTCTTTTTCCTTAAGATATACAGACAAAATATTAGTCTACATTGAAAAATCAAAAATATTTCTTCTTGATATCCCAAAATAAAGCATTTGGCAAATACCAAATTTGGTAGCAGGCTTGTATTAGTCAGCAATTGCTGCAATAAAGCTGCATAACAAACCCCCCCCCTGAAAAAAAGTAGCTTAAAACAATAAACATTTATTCTCTCACTTAGCGTTCTGTGGGTTGACTATGAATTCACTGATTTAGGCTGGGCCTCAACCAGATGGCTCTGTCCCAGGCTAAGTTTGGGTTGATAGCTACTCGATGTGTGTTCTTTCTAAGATCCAGGCTGAGGGGCAGCAGCTGCCTGTGGAAAATCCTTTCAGTGCATGTCACCAGAGCCCAGGGGATGAGCAGAAATATGCAAAGCATCTTAAGGACTTGGCCTGGAACTGGTCTATCATAAATTTTGCCTATATTCCATTAGCTAAAGCAAGTCACATGGCTAAACCCAATATTAATAATACAGGAAAAGATACTCCACCCTGTCTCTAGTGGGAGCTGCTGCAAAGGCAACTGGCAAAGGCCATAAACGTATAATTCTAATACGGGGGCGGGGGGGAGTGAATAACTATGAACAGTGATTCAATCTATCACAGTGTAAACCAGGATTTGGGAGAAAAGAATAGTTAGGATTTTCATGCATGTTAATCTTTTGCCTTTTTCAACATCCAGCACTCAATAGAATCAACCACTATGATTACACACACGCCCTTAATGTCCTTCATTTTCATAATCCTACTCCCTGGTGAGAATGTACCATCATGGAAGCCATCTTCTGAGGAGGTGATGTGGTATAGTGAAAAGATCCTTGTACTAGAAGTCAGAAAAGCTGGGTTCTAGTCCTGATTCTGCCACCAATTGATGTATCATCTTAGGCCTAAAATAGGAAGTCTTTAATGAGTCAAGAGACTGAGATTGCCATGGCCAGAGCTAAGATGAGAGAAGATGGGCTGAAAGGAAACCCTTCCCTGCCCCAGTTAGACTGACAGTCAAGAATCTACCACACCAAGCACTTGGGGATTCTAGATCTTGGATTTAACTTAAAAAAAAAACAGCTGTTTGTCAAGTAGACTCTTCAAAGAGTAGGGGAAAGCCTTGGACCTGTGATATTCCTCCCAATGCATGTGCATAGGGGAAAGAACGATAGCAGATTTTCTCCCAGGACCACACTCTCTGGGGAAAGTAACACTAATCCTGAGAGGCCCTGAGGAGCAGACGGGTCTTCTAGTGTATACTGTTGGATATAGCAGAACCACGTCCAAGTAAATAATATTCACCTGGGTCTTTGGGGGACATTTTACTGGCAGAAGCAAACCAGTGTCCCAAAGCAGAGCCATGTAAAGAAATCACAGACTATCACATGGCTCAAATGTAACTCTCCTGATCATTCCATCCATGTTTTCCAGGAAATTCTAGACTATCTCTTTTGGAATGTCCTGTACCCACTTTCAGTCTATAACAGAGCTTCTGGCTAGGCACCTAGCACCTGGCATCCTGCATAACAGTTGTTGGTGTGTCAAGATATTGATTGTTTAGGTCCTTTGAGGGCCCTATGGAGCTCCCAGACCCACTCTGGTCAGTGCAGTGTGCTCTGTTTCCCACAGTGTGCCATGCAATATCGTCACTTTCTATGTGTGTCTGACATGAAAAGATTTGAGAAGCACTGATCTCTACACTTAAAAAGGTTAAAAACTTCAAAGGTATATTCTAACATTTGCTGAAGAACCAGTAGAATTCTCAACCTGGCTTCCAAGAGAGAATGAATCCTTAATGCCTGAAGGATTACAAATTAAACTCTCCTCTGGTCATCTAGAAAGGTACTAGTCATGTTCTGCCCTTAGAAGAATGGAGAAAATAGACACTCGGATCATTTTCTGTGTTCTGTGGTTCAGATGAGGAGCCGAGTCGAGAATAATCGCATGACTGCTTACTGTTTACTTCAATGGATTCCAACTTAAAAAAAAAACAGCTGTTTGTCAAGTAGACTCAGCTTGGTTCAAATATCTAATGTAGCAAAATAAACATCACACTGATATAGATGCACTTGGGACTGCATGAATGCTATTACTCTCTTCGATGGTTTGACATTTCTTGCAGATATCTTCTTCTATCTGAAATGGGCAAATGGGCTTCTTTCATTTTTACAGGAAAAGAATGGGAGGACGAGGGCTCCAGAAGGGGCAGTGGCTTACCCCATCACAAGGGTTACCTGCAGAGAAGAGACTGGAACCAGGGTCTCGACCCCTGACGGAGCACTCTCTCCCTTCCTCTGCTCTTTTTATGTCAAAGGCATGTTTTCTGATTATTTTCCATTAAATGCATCATTCACATTCACTCTCCAGAGAGCACTTCTGAAGCATCCTCATTCTTTTACCCAATCACTTAGCATGGTTGCTCTGTGAAATCTGTGGTTTGGAAACCTTCTTGTTGCTCCTAATTATTCCACTTCTTGGATCCCTAGGATGTGTGCACCTGATAATCAAGAGTTATTCACTGGAAGTCTTCATTACATTTGATGTGGATAATACAAATTTTACTCGTGAAATGCTACTCAGGGTCTTATTTTTGAATGAAGGCATTGATTCACTTACATTTTCAGAACACACACAATAGGAGGAGAATTAAAATAATGGACACAACTAATAGAAAACAGGTGTGACTCTGAAGCTTAAATGGTGCATTCTCCAGTCTTAGAGCAATGCTGGGAGAAGAATGTTTACCATACAATAAAGGAGACAGCGAAAAATAAAATGAAATAAACAATAAATTCTCATTGGATGAGTGCAGCTTCCCAGCTGGAGCCTTTTTCAGCATCCAGCAGTGTAACCAAAAATGCACACACAAAGACTGCTAAACTGGGTTGATGTTATTTCCTCTGGAGACTGGGAAGAAGATGGCAAGAGTGTAATTTAATTTTTGTAAAATGTTTTCTAAACAAGTTCAGGGGCTGTATCATTTGGGTTGACAAATTGAATACCAGGCCTGAAGTTCTTGTAATAAGGTGTATGCCCTGACTTCATAAGAGCAACTCATCACTCAAATCCACAGTTGAGAAGGCAATGACATTGAAGGAAAATGCACAAAGAACAAGAGGCCAAACCTTCAGGCAATTCCTGATGCATGACTGGTGGAGGGCTGGGGATTTAATCTGCTGACCCTCAGTGCCCAGAAGAAGTTGGAAGTGGTAAGGACTACCGTGCGTGGTTGTTTTGGGCATCCTGTATCCACTCATGCTGTAGCACTGAATTTGTTCCACTAACCAGTTTTGGCTGAATGGCCATCATGTTTGAAGAACTTCTTTCCCTCCTGTTCTAAGCTCTGAATTACACTCCACCAAATTGGCCTAATTCCATTCTCAGTGCATGTCTGCAAGTGTCATTGCACAGATGGATTGAAATAGCTCAGGGGAACTGAGATGGGACAAAGACCAGTCATTTTTTTTTCCGAAGATCACCTGGAAGATCCAGGCCTAAGTAAGGGGAGTGCTGTAGGCTGAATGTTTGTGTCCCCTCAGAATTCATATGTTGAAACCTAATCCCAAATGTGATGGTATTTGGAGATGGGGCCCTTGGGAAGTGATTAGGTCATGAGGGAAGAGCCTTCATGAATGGAATTAGTACCCTTATTAAAGAAACCCCAAAGAGCTCCCTTGTCCCTTCCGCCAGGTGAGGACACAGTGAGAAGGCGGCAGTCTGTAAACCAGGAAGCAGGCCCTCACCAGACATCAAATCCCTCCTTGAACATGCTGACACTCTGAACTTGGACTTCCCAGCCTGCAGAAATGTGATGAATAAATTTCTGTTGTTTATAAGCCACCCAATCTATGGTATTCTGTTGTAGCAGCCCAAATGGACTAAGGCAGGAAGAGAGAGAGTGAAATCTTGTGAGACAGACACGTAGGACCTTACAAACAAAGATGATCCTGAAGGGCCCCTGTAGACCCCATCCACATCTCCCATTCATTCTAGCTTTCTCCCTACTCAAGGGTGTCCAGTTATATATCTTCAAATATCCTTCTAGGAACAATAAGAGCCAAAAGTTTGGAAGGAAACTTTCAGGTCATCTAGTCCAATTCTGCATTAAAAGTGGTACCCACTACAGCTGTGATTCTCAAAAGTCATGAGGAACTTGTTTAAAATGCAGATCCCTGAGCCTTGCTGCCAAATATTCTGATTCAATAGATCTAAGGACAGGCCCCTTATTAACAAGTTCCCCAGATGATTCCAATGCAGGAGATCTGGTGAACACACTTTGGGAAATGCTAACCAAAGTCTCTGTGCCACACCAATGCTTCAAAATCTCTACGGATGTGGTTTTCTCTTTCTAGCCGGCAGCCAACCCTCAGACAGATCTGACTATTAAAAAGGCCCTGCTTGCAGAGAAAACTATATTGTGGTTACCAGGAGCAATGGGGGTGGAGGGTGGGCACAAGGGGTGAAGGGAGTCATATATATGGTGATGGACAAACAAAAATGTACAACCCAAAATTTCACAATGGTAAAAACTATTAAAACATCAATTAAAAAAAAAAAAAAGAAAGTGGTAAAAAAAAAAAAAGAGGTATTGCTTGTTCTTCAGCCCATTGGTGCCAGCTCTGCCTTCTGGAACCACATGCAACAATCCCCTCTCCTGTAATGATCCTCCAGAGATTAGGAGACAGTTCACTGGCCCATCATCCTGAGATTTCCCTCCTCCATTCACAGTTGCTTTCAATGGCTCCCCACCTCAATCAGAATAAAGTTCCTCAACATGTAAGACCCACCATGATCTGGCTGGTACCTGCCTCTCTCCAGCCCCATCCTTGCCCCATACGTTAAATTTCCACAAAACCCAACAGCGGTTTCCCACACACATTGCCATCCACATTATCACGCCTATGCTCATGGTTTGTCTCATGTAAGGTGTGTCTCTGCACTCCTCCTTCCTTCTCCACCTTCTCCTTGAAGTGACAGAACTTCAAGACCCTCCTTAAGCCTTGTGGCTGCTAAGAAACCTTTATCACCATCACAGAATGGGCTAAATGTATCTGTTGTGTGATTCATACCACCCCAGTCAAACTCAAGTATGGCATTAACCCCCACTGTGTTAGAATTATCCATTTTCTCTGTCTCCGCTGGTAAACTTAACGACAGAAACTTCGTCTTATTAATTCTCGTGTCCCCGGCCAGTGTCATAGAAATGACTCAGTGGATGTGTGTTGAGTTGAATCAAATCCTCCAGGGCATGGACACAGAAGACAGACCTTTAGCCAAGCAGCCTCCCACTTGACCACATCTCTTCAAGGGATCAATCATGTCTTGACCCTCTACTGTGTGTCAGCCACTGTGCGATGCCAGGGGACATCAAAGTGGACACATATCACCCTGTCATTAAGGAGGAGCATGCAACTCCTATCAGGAAGACACGTCTGTATTATATGACGTGAAAATGTAAATGTTTGACAAGATGGTATGGAAACACAGGGGGGGGGGGGGCCAACCCTGCCTCAGAGAATCATGCAAGAAGGGAACAGAGTGACATTTTTCATTTATTCAACAAATATTTATTGAAACCCATATGTGCCAGTGACAATTCTGGGTGTTGGGTAATACAAGCATAAACAAAGCAGATAAAAATCTCTTCCTTCATAGAACTTACAGCCTAATGGGTGAGAGATACAATGAGATAAGTAAAACAGATAGCATTTTAAATAGTGGTGAAGGCTATGGAAAAAATTAGGAACAGGAAGGGGGATGGAAAGTGGGGGCACAGTTTTAGTGGGGTGGACAGAGAACATCTCACAGTAAAAGCTGCTTTTGAGGAAAGGAGTGAAGGCAGTGCAGGAGCAAGCTCTGCAGACAGGAGGGAAGTGTGCTTCAGGCTGGAGGGGTCAGTGCAATGCCCCGCGGCTGAAGCTTGCAAGGTGTAGTCCACGGAGAGCAAGGTGGCTTTGAGCTCGTTGTACGGCTTTGTCTTACTCTTAGTGCTTTAGGGAGCCACTGCAGGGTCTTGAGGAGAGAACGGACATGGTCCAACTCACATCGCTGTACAGTTACTGTGGCTGTGCTTTAAGCATAGACTGGAGGGAACAAGAGCCCACTATGTTTCGAGCCCTGGGTGTGCAGGTTGAACCTGAGAGACAAGTTCTGTTGTTCCTTTCACAGTCAGAAAGGGTAAGTAAGGAGCTCACGGTCACACAGCCACAAGTGGCAGGTCTGGAATTCATGCCAAGTCTCCATGGCTCCAAATCCACTCTCTCTCCGCATAGCAGTGCTACCTACCCCTCCTGAGGACCCTGGGAGGAGGAGCTGACTCCTACAAAGGCAGCAGGCACAGCGTGGAGAGGGGCAGGGGACCAGGCAGCAGAAGTAGCCACAGAATACACAGCTGTGGGAGCCCTGCTGAGTCAGAACGGAGCCCTTAGGCCAAAGTGGCATGGTCTCTTGAGTCCCCATCTGCTCCATTTTTGTCGCTGAGCCTCAGTGTCTCGACTGAGTGACTCCTCTCTCCTCTGGCCCAAGAATAGACAAAAAAAATAATCCTTTTTTAATTTTCATTTCATTTGTGGGTTGATATTTCCAAATTGAAAGATATTCAAGGATAGGAAAGGAAATAATTTTAGAAACCACAAATAGCATCCAAATAGGTAAGTCCACACATGCTCCCTGCAGGCTGCTGCCATTTCTTGGAAACACGTGCTCTGGGTTCCTTCCCATCCAAATCTCACATGTCTCTCACCTGCCTCTTCCTGGGCCTAGGCCCTGCCTGCTTGCCTTATGCAAGTGGATCCCATCAGCCCCCATCACTGCACCCACTTTATTTCCTTCCTGGCCCTCATCACATCCGAAATCATTTTAATCATGTCACTCTTGTTTGCTTTCAGTTTCTTCCAATAGAAAGGACATTGCCCAAGGTCAGAAGGCAGGTAGGGCTTGTTCACTGATGCGTCCCCAGCACTTAACATGGACCTGACACATGTCAGGCATTCCATTAATGTTTGTTGATTGTTGCTGCTGTGTAAACTTCCAGGCAAGTGTAAAAGATCTTTCTTCATCAAAATATGTTTTTCTTATTTCCCGGGTGTCCCAATGGGTCTTCCTAATTTTTGCTCAAAATTTGGCTAAAATCCAATGAATGCTTCAGCACTTTAGGCTCTGATTACCCTCTCAGCCCACTTTTGGAGTCTTCTGCAATTTAGCCAGTTGGGAGAAACCCTGACGTATTCTACCAAATTCCATGGAAGAGTTGTAGCCATTGTAGAATGCCCTCCTCTCATACCACAGTGGGGGCAGTCGTATGGACATGAGGCGAGGACACTCAGAAAAGCCAGGACGAAACCTGGAGGCCCTGCAGGGGCTGTGAGAAGCTGACTATGGAGCAGAGCAAGACAGATCCCCCCAGGCTCTGCAGCCCTCTCCTTGGCCCAGTTTGAACAGAAATGAGAATCAAATAATACAAGAATCAAATAATACAGGAATCACCTAGTCCACCCAGCCCTTGGTTTCTACATCATTTCACAATATAAAGACAGAAAACATTTGTATATTCAAGGAAAAACTGTTCCTCTACTCACACTCTGACACCAAATGTATGGGGTTTTTCTACACCAACAACAAATTCTCTAACTCTCCAGACACCAACTAGGTGTCATATAATTCAACTCAATTCTGACACTGTCTACCTGGAGTTAGCATCAGACCCCACAGGTTAAGGGCTCAGTCCCACAAGACTGCCCCCACTTCAGATGCCAATCACAAGTCACAGGCCTCCAGTACTTCTGACTGATTTGGCTCCACATCAGGGGTTCCCACAACCCCCTCCTCAGGTTCAATAACTTGCTATAATGACTCACAGAACTCAGGGAAACACTTTACTTACTATTACTGATTTATCATAAAGGATACAAATGGAGGCCGGCACGGTGGTGCAGCAGCTATGCGCGCGAGCTCCACTGCGGCGGCCCAGGGTTCGCAGGTTCGCATCCTGGGCGCGCATGGATGCACCGCTTGTCAAGCCATGCTGTGGCGGCGTCCCATATAAAGTAGAGGAAGATGGGCACAGATGTTAGCCCAGGGCCAATCTTCCTCAGCGAAAAAAAAAGAGGAGGATTGGTATCGGATGTTAGCTCAGGGCTAATATTCCTCAATAAAAATAAAAAATAAAAAAATAAAATAAAATAAAGGATATAAATGAACAGCCAGATGAAGAGGTACATAGGGAGAGGTCTGGAAGAGTCCCAAGCACAGGAGCTTCTGTCTCCATGGAATTTGGGATGCGCCACCCTCCCAGCATGTGGATGTGTTCTTGTTTACCAACCCGGAAGCTCTCTGAATCCCATCATTTAGGGTTTTTATGGAGTTTCCATTGATTATATCATTGGCCGCTGGTGATTAACTCAATCTTCAGCCTCTCTCTCCACTCTGGAGGTCAAACCCTCCAATCACAGGATTGGTTCCTCTGGCAACCTGCTCCCATCCTCCAAGAGTCACCTCATTAGCATAAATTCAGGTATGGTTAAAAAGGGCTTATTAGGAATAACAAAAGATACTCCTCTACTCATCACTCAAGAAATGCCTACGGTTTTAGGAGCTCTGTGCCACGAACCAGGGATGAAGACCAAATATGATGAAAGATGCCCCTATCACCTTTATCACTCGGGAAGTGTGAGGGTTAATTTTATTTGTGAGCTTGACTGGGCTAAGGGATGCCCAGATAACTAATAAAACATTATTTCTGGGTGTGTCTGTCAGGGTGTTTCTGGAGGAGATTAGCATTTGAACTGGTGGACTGAGTAAAGTAGATGGCCCTCCCCAATGCAGGTGGGCATCATCCAATCCATTGAGGCTGGGATCCAATGAAAAGACACAGGAAGGGCAAATTCACTCCCTTTCTGCTTGAGCTGAGATGTTTGTCTTCTCCTGCCCTCGGACACTGGTGCTCCTGGTTCTTCGGCCTTCAGGCTCAGATCAGGACTTGCACCATCTGCCCACTAATTCTCAGGCCTTCAGACTTGGACTAAATTATACTGCTGGCTTTCCTGGTTCTCCAGTTTACAGATGGCAGATAGTGGGACTTCGCCTCCACAACTGTGTGAGCCGCTTCCTATAATTAATCTCTTTATATATATATATCAGTTGCTACCAGAGAGAGATATATTTATCCTATTGGTCTGTTTCTCTGGAGAACCCTAACTGATACAGTAAGTTACAAGAATTTTGGAAGCTCTGTGCCAGGAACTGGGGGCAGAGACCAAATATATATTTCTTATTCAGATATCACTCAGCTCAATTTCATTCTTTGACAGAAAAAAAAAAGTGAGACCAGAGTAGCTATGTCTTGCTCAAGTTCTCACAGTGGCTGGTCCAGAAACATGCCATCTGAACCCCCGTAGAGGACCCTGTTATGCGCTACCCAGATCCTGCTTGCTGCCCCATAGTGAAGAGCATGGTCAGCACACAGCCTCCAGCTGTCAGCACTTCAAGTGAGATGCAGAGAACCACTCCTGGTCACACCATAGAGGTAGCCCACATTCTGATTTTGAAGGAGGTGGGGTTAGAAAGGCCTTGACATTTCCATCTGACCTGGGACCCTGGTGGATAACACTGACTTCAGAGCTGCTGTTGCACTGGCCAAAGCTTTGTGGGGCCTGCTCCATGGTTCCACTCCTTCTCCACCCAATCCTGTCTCCTTTCCCTTTCTTTCACAAGGGATCCCTCATAAACACCTTGCACCCCAAACTTTGTCCCAGCATCTGCTTCTAGAGAACTCAACCTGCGACACTCCAGTCTCTTGACTACAAATCCACCGTTTACTTTCATAAGCATCACAGATCCACTGTTTTAAAGCCTGAAGAACAGACCCTCAATACATCTACGCCTGAGGCAAAACAGGGCAGCAGATCACAAGCTTTCTGTTATGCCAAAGTCTCTCTGAGGTAAGCGTTGTGTGCAGGCATCTAAGCCCCCGGAGTTGCTGCAATTTATATTTAATGTGCAAATGCTCTGAGGAGGGCTGCGCCTGGAAGCCAGATCAAAACATTTATCCTCACTGTGTCTGGGAAAAAATGTACTAGCTGGCTGTATATCGATATTCAGGAGGAGCAGAAAAAAGGAGGAAAAGAAAAAGAAAAAAAAGATCTGTTGCTACCAGATAAATAGAGAGAGCCCCTCGGAGAGGCAGGGCGGCTGGTGGCTACTGTAATATATTGTTATGCATCGCCACCGCAGCGCTCGTAGGGCAACCACAGACCATGTCTGACATCGCCTCCACTGACCTTTTCAATATTGCCCATGCACTGTGGAGCCGGCGTTTCTAGAGGAATTCAAATCGAATGTACTCAGGCAGAAAGGATTTGGCTGTGGGCAAACCCTATCAGTCTCTTCACGTTTTGCCTTGTCATTCTCATGTAAATTGTAATTCTTTATTAGCATGGCCAGCCTTCCGCCCAGGTGCAAGAGGCGCCCACTAAATGGCAGCAAGGCCGCATCTGCCTGCACAGAGAGCCAGCCCCCTAGCAAGGACACCAGCGCAGATCATTTCCCAGGGCAGGGAGAGGAGATGAGCCACCACTGCCCTACTCAGAAGCACAAAAGAAGGGATGTGAAGTTCAAAAAGAAAAAGGGATCTACCCTCTTAAATTTTTACGTGTACAATACTGTATTGTTAATTGCAGGCACTACGTTGTACAGCAGATCACCAGAACATATTCTTCTAGCTTAAGTGAAAGTGTATACCCATTGATCAACAACTCTCCGTTACACCCTCCCACTAGTCCCTTTTCTATGAGTTTATGTGTTGTTTCTACACACACATACACACACACACACACACACATACAAAATGAGACAAGAGGAAATTTTTGGAGGAGATGATGGATATGTTTATAACCTGGATTGTGGTGATGGTTTCATGGGTATATGTCTATGTCCAAACTTCTCAAATTGTATATGGCTTTTTCTATATCAGTTATATCTCAATAAAGCTGTTACCAAAAAAAGACACATGTATAAATGATGATTCTAAGAATGCTAATTGTATATGTGAATAAGGACGGGGCTATTTAAGTGAAGGAATGTGTTCACCATTCCGGTGCATGGAATATACTCTGTAAATGCACCTGTATGAAAGATATTTCTAAGAGTGTTTGAAAAATAAACAAAATAAAGTCTGATTGAAAAAAAAGGAAAAGAAAGAAAGAACTAAACTTTGCCATTTAGTCAGCAATTTCGTTTTCTTTTTATAAATTCCCCCTAGTAGATCATTCTCTCTATGTCTCACCTCCGTGCATTCCTTTGCTGCCTTTGGAGGCAAGGAGAGCCCCAGAGGACTGGGGAATGACTAGGGGGACGGAGGTGGTGGTGACACGGTGGATTACATAATCCTTCTATGCCTTCACTTTAGCTAAGAGCAAAGCCAGGTGGACGGAGTGGGGAGCCAGCTTGGTAAGACCCGTTTAAGGCCAGGTACCTGACCATGGAAGAGCTCCAGGGCCCCTTAAGGGCGGGCTCAGCAATCACAGCCTCAATCCTTCCAAGCCTTTCTCTTATTCCTGCTCACCGTTTACCTTGCTTAAATATAGTGGTTTTCAAAATGTGGTCCCCAGACTGGCAGCATCAGCACCACCTGGAAACTTGTTAGAAATGCAGATTCCCAGGCCTCATCCCAGACTTACTGAATCAGACCCTCTAGGGTGGGGCCCAGCAATCTGAGTTTTGACGAGCTTTCCAGATAACTCTGGTACTCACCAAAGTGTGAGAACCCCTGCTCCAATACAAGCCTTTCCTATCTCTCTAGCCTTATCTGCATTCAGCCCAGGGATGTCTAACCAGTTGAGGGAGGGAAGAGGAGATTCATCTCACCACTGTCACTCCCTTAGGGGCATATCTAGGAGGGAAGAGCTTATGGACTTTGGAAAACAGAGTCAACAATTTAAAATTCTAGAAATGTGGAACCAAAAAATCAGAAGAGAAGGATTTCATGGACTCACTCCTTCCCAGAGTCAGAGCTTCCAAAATAACAATAGCTGGAGGTTGTAACGTGGAGGAAACGAGAATCACCTCTTACCTGGCACCGCCAGAGGCAAGTGAGCCTCCTGGGGAAGTAGCCATATAAGGGAATCTAAGAACTGTGCAGTTGAGAGCCCAGGTTTGATTCGGCATGGAACATTCTTGGCTGGGCCATCAGGAACCTGGCCATTAGCTGGAGATGGAGAGCAGCACCCTGGCACCTACAGGATCCTGTAGACCAGGAGGGATTTTGCAGCATTATCCCAGCAAGTGGCAGAAATGCCAGGCAGGGTAACAGAGGCAGCAGCCCAGCATCAGGACCACACATGGAGGAAGATGAAACTCTACCCAGAGAGCAGCTCAGTGGAAGCACCAGCTTGTCCAGCTGGCTGAGGGCTGACTTGTACATCCTGCCCTAGTTAAGGCTGGCTCCGTACCTGTTGGGCCTCACTTTGATAGAGAAAGCATCAGACACTCCTGTGAGGAAACACTGGGAAGACAAGGGCTGAGAGATCCAATCTAACCTTGCAGGTTTGAGAGTTCAAATAAATTCAAGGACTTTTCTCCCCAAGGTGAGGGATCTCAGGAATTCCTTGAGGCAGATACAACTGACTCTATCCTAAAAAAGAAAGCACTTTGGAAAAAGGCGGACACGTACAAGACATCAGAAAGCTCTGAGAAAACAACATTTTGTCAAGTTAAGTGTAAAGTAATAAAAAACACATGGATATATTTCTCTAAAAATACACACAGCTCTGAAAATCAGGCGGGGGGAGGAAACTGGTAAAATCTGTTTGGGGTTTGGCAGAATCCAACGTGTTTGGGAGTGAGGTGCGGGCTTCCGGAAACAGGTTTTTCCTATTATCTTTGTTTTTCTCCACCCATAATTGTTGGGATGCAAAGAGTTTTAGACGGAAAAGATCTTAAAAGTCATCTACTGGACTCCCTTGTTGAGACATGAGAAGTCTGAGGCTTAAGAAGGTTAGGTAATAGTGTGCAGTTTCACAAATAAACGATGGCAAACTTGAGAGTATTTGAGGACCAGACCAGAGATGATTGCACTAAAGGGCATTCCTTCTCGTCTCCCTGCCTTTAGGTGACACATCCAGGAGCCGTTCAAGACCATGTGGTCCACATAATCTGCAGATCTTGTTTCCTACACTCAGGCCACCGTTAGACATTGGATAAAGTGAAACCCGATGGGTCCATCTTGGTCTTGGGCCTCTTGCAACATGGGAGCTGACATTGGATAAAGTGAAACCCAATGGATCCATCTTGGTCTTGGGCCTCTTGCAACATGGGAGCTAAACCAGGACGGAAACCCAGAGCCTGCAGGGTCTGTGTCTTCCAACTCAGTCTGTGATCTGAGAGACAGGTCAAGGTCCAGGAATGAGGCTCATTAACAAGCCACTCAGAAGCCTGGCTGTGAGACAACACAGCCCCATTATCCACTGAGAGATACATACCTAATTACATAATGATAAAAGGATCAATTCACCAAGAAGTCACAACGTCCCAAATGTGAAAGCGTCAAGCAACAGAGCCTCGAAATATATGAATCAAAAACGATAGAATTGAACAGAGAAATAGACTAATTCACAATTATTGTTGGAGACTTCAACACTCCATTCTCAGCCATTGACAAAACTACTAGGCAGAAAATCAGCAAGATTACAGAACTGAGTAACACAATCAGCCAGCAGGATCTTGTTGACATATATAGAAACTTCACTCAACATCAGCAGAATACACATTTTTTAATCAAAGACCCATGTTACATTCACCAAGATGTATGTTCAATGTGATTGCTGGTGCGGGACACTTAAGTCTATCACCTTGTCATTTGATTTCTATTTGTCCCTTCTGTGCTCTGTGTCACTCTTTTTCTGGCTTCTTTCGGATTAACTTAGTATTTTTATGTTTCCATTTTATCTCCTTTATTTGCTTATAAGCTATAACTCTTTTTGTTGTTATTTTAATGGTTTCTTTTTCAACTTATCACAGGTTACCTTCAAGTGACATTATATGATTTTACATATGGTATCAGAACCTAACGAGAATATTCTTCCATTTCTCTCTCTGATCTTTGTGCTATTATTTGCATACATTTTACTTATACATACATTTTAAGCCCCAAAATATATTATTATTTTGGTTTAAACAGTCAATTATTTTTTAAGCAGATTTGTATAATAAGACAAAAAATTCCTACATATAAACCCATATAGTTTTCCATTTCTGGTGCTCTCCATTCCTTATATAGCTTCACATTTCAATCTAGTATGATTTTCCTTCTGTTTGAAGACTTCTTTTAATACTTCTTGTAGTGTGAATATGTTAATGATGAATGCTTTCGGGTTTTGCATATCCAAAGCACACTTATTCCACCTTGGTTTTGAAAGATTTTCACTGGGTATAGAATCGTAGGTAGACAAGTTTTTCTTTCAGTACTTGAAAAAGTACTGAATCCTCTCATCATCCTCTCTTGCGTTGTTTCTGAAATTAGAGAAATCTAACATTGTCCATATCTTTATTCTATTTTTTATTTATAGCATGTCCTTTGCCTCTGGAACTTTTAAGATTTTCTTTTCATCAGCAGTTTGAATAATTTGATTACACTGCATCACGGTGTAATTTTTTTGATATTTCTTGTGCTTGGAGTTCACTGAGTTTCTTAAACCCATATGCTTATAGTTTTCATCAAACTTGAAATTTGTTTGGTCATTTTTTTTTCTTCACCCCAAAGCCCCAGTGCGTAGTCGTATATCATAGTTGTAGAGTTGTAGCTCCTCTATATGGGACGCCACCTCAGCATGGCTTGATGAGCAATGGGTAGGTCTGCGCCCAGGACCTGAACCAGCAAACCCCAGGCCACTGAAGCAGAGTGTGCGAACTTAACCACTATGCCACGGATCCGGTCCCTGGTCATTTTATTTTTTTTTAATTTTTTTTTAATTTATTTATTTTTCCCCCAAAGCCCCAGTAGATAGTTGTATGTCATAGCTGCACATCCTTCTAGTTGCTGTATGTGGGACGCAGCCTCAGCATGGCGGGAGAAGCGGTGCGTTGGTGTGCATCCAGGATCCGAATCTGGGCCGCCAGTAGCAGAGCGCACGCACTTAACCGCTAAGCCACGGGGCCGGCCCCCTGGTCATTTTTTAATCTGAATTTTTTTCTCCCCTCCTCTACCTCTCCTCCAGAAACTCTAATTACGTGTATATTTGGCTGCTTGAAGTTGTCCCATAGCTCACTGATGCTCTTTTCACTTTTTTTCTTTAATTTTCATTTTACTGTATGATTCATTTTGGACAGTTTCTATTTGTATGTCTTCAAGTTCACTAATCATTTCTTCTGCCGTGTCTAATCTTCTGTAATCCCATTCTGTGTATGCATTTTTCATCTCAGACATTACAGTTTTCATCTCTGCCCCTCTGACCTGGATCTTCATATACACATATATTCCATGACTCCAATTAACTTCTTGAACATGTAGAATAGAGTTACGAAATCTATCTTGCTGTCCTTGTCTGCTAATTCTAACCTCTATTAGATGCTGGGTTGTTCTGATGGACTCATTAGGCTCCTCATTATAGACCATGTTTCCTGCGTCTTTGTACACCTGGTGATCTTTTATTGTATGGCACAGTGTGTCAATTTTGCCTTGTTGGCTGTTGGATGGTTTTGTATTCCTATAACTATTTTTGAGCTTTGTTCTGTGATACAGTTAAGTTACTTGGGAATAGTTTGATCTTTTGGGGGTCTGTCTTTTCTGATGTGTTAGGCAGGTCTAGAGCAGGCCGATTATCCTCCACTGGTGAGGCAAGACCTTCCTGAGTGTTCTACCCTATGGCCTGTGAGTCACAAGATTTTCCAGTCTGGCTAGTGGAAGCAGGCTCTATTCCCAAGTCCAGTTGAGCTCTGGGCACTGTTTTTGAATCCTTTCAGTTTCCTCTCATGCGTGTGCCATCAGTACTCTGCTGAACACTTAGGGGTTTCCCTGCAAATATCCTAGGGTCTCTCTTCGGTACTCTGCCCTGTAAACTCTAGCCACCTTGGTCTCCCTGGACTCTCAGACCCATCTTCTCTACTCAGGAGGTCTGCTGGGCTTCTGGAGTTTTGTTCCCTGTGCAGACAGGAAGCTGAGGTAGCTGTAGGGTTCACTTCATTTGTTTCTTGTCTCTCAGGCATCACCGTTCCTAAAAAACACATTGTTTTATATATTTTGACTGGATTTTTTGGTTGTTCCTGGCAGTATGGTAAATCTTGTCCCTGTCTCTCCAGCATGGGTAAAAGCAAAAGTCCCATAGGAGCTTAATCTGGAGCCAGAGCCCAGCCATAGGGATCTCAGCAGAGAGGGCAGAGCTGGGAATTTATCAGCCAGCAGCCAGCAGGCACGTTGTCTCTGGAAGGCTTTCCAGGCACCCATGGTCAGAAATCTTATCAGTCATTTTAATCCCAGTGGTGGTATGAAAACGCACATCAATACTTTCTCCTTGTGTTCATACTGGCGAAAGGAGAGGAAAAATAGAAGAGTTCAAACTGACTTTTATTTAATATAGAGTTTGTTCATTTTTTTAATTGAAAATGGCTCATTGACCCAATTTTTTTATTGTAATTTAAATTTAATTTATTACAACCATCATACAATAGAATGATAACACTATGACTTTCAAAATAACTAAAAATAATAATATTAAAAATAAGTGAGACTATATAGCCTTTATAGCTTATGAAGCAATTTCATAAGCATTATCTTTTTTAATCTTTTCTAATTTCTTTAGTACAGATACATACACTAAGGCTCTTAATGGTTATTTGACCTCAAATTCGATCAGCTAGAGCTAGGACTCCAAGTTAGATCATTATTCAACTATAATGCAAAATATATAAATAAGTATAGACTCTAACTTTTAAAAAAAATGATGTCATGGGGGGAAAGTTAGGGTCTGTTATAAATTAAGGAGATCAAAAGGACAAAATAACAAAATTCAAAGCATAAGTCTTGATTGGATCTTAATTCAAAAAAACAGCTATAGAAGATATATGGGGAGAAAACTGGGCAAGTTTGAATATAGATTGAATATTAGATCATATCAGAGAACTATAAATTTCACAGGTATGACCATGACACTGTCATTTGTATGGGGAATGTTCTTATTCCTAGGATATGTGTAATGAAATAATTTGGGTTAAAATATCATGATTTATACAACTTATAAATGGTTTGGGTTAAAATATCATGATTTATACAACTTATAAATGGTTCAGGAAAAACTATATGTATATATTCACACACACGTGTATATATAAGTAAAGCAAATTTGACAAAATAAAAACAATTATTGAATCTAAGTGGTGGGTGTACAGGTATTCACTGTATGATTCGTTCAATGTTTTTGTATGTTTGAAAGTGTTAATGAAAAAGATGGGGGGATTGAAATGACGATATTAGACCCTAAAACAGAAGAAAAAAATCTATGGATGGACAAGGAATGGCTGTAGACCTAAGCCTGCTGACCATAGGAATCCCAGGACTATAAATTGCCTGTCCTTACATCAACCACATGTACAATTTCAGCTTCAGGTAAGCGAAATTTGAAAGTCATTTACTTTAAACTAAAAGCCTATTTAGATTAAAGCATTGTTAAAGTGAGTAAACTAGTATTTATGCAAATATATTAGGATGTTTTAAGCCCTCATTGTTATAGCAATAGCAATTCAGATACTTTTTATTGTAGGAACCCACTTCCCAAAAGCCATTGATGTATAGTTGATTCTCATTATTCCCAGTAGTTATGTTCTAAAAGGTCACCAGGAACATGGAATTAGCAAGTGTTGAATCAGTGCTCATAGGGGAAATATATATAGATACATATCTCACATGGATTATAATCTTAAATAATTTTGATGTAATCATATTATAAGATGTATACAAAATACAAGATATATATAATATATACAAAATCTTATATTTATTAAATTCTTATTATAAATATAATCTTATATCCCAAAACAATGCATCCAAGTAGGTTCTATTTTCTTACTAAAGAGAAAATGAAGCTCAGAGTGTTAAATGACTTTTCTGAAGCCACTCCATTAACAGGTGCCAGAGTTGGGACTCAAACCCCTATCCAACTGGCCCCAGAGCTGGAGTTTCTTGCCCCACACTGTCCTGCCCCCTACCGTCTCCATCATCTGGTCATATGAGAAGGCAGAGTGTTAGCTGTGTTTGCCCTCAGCCAGGAAGGTGCCTGTTGAGCAGCTCAAATTTTTCACCGCTCTGCACATGTCTGCGAATGACCACAAAAGTGCAGCAAGTATTGATTTGGGGATTACAAATAAATTTTAGCAAGTTGGTGAATTCACAAATAATGAATTCGGCAAACAATGAGGGTCAACTGTAATTTACAACCATGAATCTTTCTACTAAATTGTAATGGGAGATACTCATGTTAAATTCATTTTTGTATGTTCAACAGTGCCTACCCCAGAGAAGGCACTCAATATATCTTTGTTAAGTAACCAAATGAATGAATGTATAGTTAATACCCTAAACCCAATGGGCGGTGCTTTATAGATAAAACAACTCAGAACTAAGACAAACAAGACCAGACAAAGGTTATCTCTAATTCCTTCTGGGCTTCAACCATCCAAATAAAGATAAGCAAGAACTTTGGAAAAAGTTAAAGCTCACAGCATTGCCTCCACACTTATGAGGGGAGGGTGGGCCAGAATGTACATGGAACAGTTGCTAGGCAGTTCTGAAATTACAAAATATGTTGTATACTTATCAAAATGGGAAATCACTGTTTAAAAATCAAGACATTTTCTCAGGTTCGGAATGGTACTTAGTTCCCAGTCCACCAAAGGCAAATATTACACAGAATGCAGCTTCTTACTGCAGTATATTAACTGTGAGCGACTGCATAAAGTACAACCTGTAGTACTAGCTTTTGGGTCCACAAATCACATGATCAATGAAAATCATATCCCTTCTTTCAAAGTCTGTCAGTGATTGGTCATCTGAATAATAATCTGTTATTCAGTTCACACACAGACAGCAAAGGGCGTAGTCATGTTGCCTCCTTATCTCCTAGTGATAAACCCATGTGCCATTTCAAAAAAATGGATAAATGAAAGAGGGAATTGACCAACAAAGATCAGAGTGCAGCAAAGAAACAAGAAGCATACATCTGGAAGCGAAATTTGACTCTAATGTAAATGCAGTTGTAGGAGAGCAACCATGGGAAGGTTGACACCGCCATGGAGACTCCAGACAGGCAGCCAGAAGTTAGTGAAGGCAAGCTTATCAACACAAGTGAGGAAGGATTTGCGAAAAGGGTGAGCACGTCCCAGAGGAAATGAAGTCTCGGCAAGAGACTTCACATTAAAGGAATGTTCAGAAATACTTCACAACATTGAAAGCACAAAGAATGACATGTTGAAAGTTAATTCAAACTTAGAAAGGAGAATGACAGTTCACCAAAATGCTCGCCTTGTACCACAAGTTAAACAGAGGCAAGTCGAGCACTATTCAAACTATTCTTGATAAGTTTTTTACAAAGCAATAAGACATTTTAATTCTCAATGTTTCAAATGTCTTCAATTGTTTTGCACCAAATATAGTCATCCTATTTTCTTAATTTTCCTGTACATTTGTAACTGGCAGAAAGAAAGTTTTTAATATTCTGACAGAAAACTTTAAAGGCCATCAAACAGTCATAATTTTTCCCCCTGATAATTAAGATCACCTTGCAAGGAGGGTTTCAGCCTGCGGGGTCATTTTATGGTCTCCACTATCATGCAAATAGAGGACTCTCTGTATTTACAATGATAAAAAATGTGCTATCCTGTTGCAAAGCTGGTAATTAAATAAAATTAAAAAAGCTAACAAGGAGGTAAAAGAATTCCATCTTTAAAACCTATTGTCATTTTTCTATGAAAAAGAATTGTGCATTCCTATAAAACAAGCAACATACTGATGAAGTTACAGAATTAAATTTTGTTTGAGAGTTGGATCTTTCTTAAACAAAAATTTATAGCTCTAACATTTTTAGTGGAAAAAAAATTTTTTTTTAATTGTTTACATTTAGAAAAAAGAGAAACTCGTGAAATCTGTCAGGCCTGTGAACAGAAGTGGGCAGGGGCTCACAATTGCTTCTGATAGTTAAAGCCCCTGACTCTCCTCCCCACATTCCAAGGTGTCCCCATCCCCGGGCAGTCAGGGCCTCGCCCTCCCAGCCAGGCCACCTCTCTTTCAGGCCAGAGGGCACGTTTTTATAGTCTTCCTTTGTAACCTACATGGCATTTAGCTGTCCTAGGCAGCTAATAACCCAATCAATACTTGTAGATTTATTATGAATTTTATTTCTTAAAAATATACACGTGATGACTTGAGATAAAGCTCTCACCCTGTTGAAGCCCAGCCTACTCACTACCACGGTGTTACATGTTGGAGCAGGACATTATCCTTAAAATCCTTGATACCTCATACTTTACAGTGGGGTGGGGCAGGAAACAGGATCGACTCTCAGCAGAGGGACAGATGGTGTCTATTTCACTTGACAACACAAAGACAGAGCAATAAAAGCCCAGTTTAATACCCAGTGTTTGTTGAGCACCTGCTGCACCAGGCAGGATGCTGGGAGCGCTGGACACAGAGATGCAAGTGTAGGGGAAGAAGACAAATCCTCTACCCACTCTAGGTCCTTCTGACTGGGCTATGAATTAAATTCACATGAGACGGAATAACAGGAGAAAAATCAAACAAAGCTTTATAACATGTATACATTGGAGAAACCCTGGGAACTGGGTAACTCGCCACAATAGTGGAGGCTGTTACCTTAAATACTATCTTCAGCTAAAGATGAAGGAGGATGTTGGGGGGTGGGAGGAGTCAGTTATGGGAGATTATCAGAAAAGGACAGTAAACTAGAGTAAGCTTATTATGCAGCTTTAAGTCCTTGTGCCTTCCACCTTCTGCATTGATAAGAGTTTCTAGAGGTAAGGTCATCCCCCCTTCTTCCTGGTACAGAGAGGGAGATACCTTTACAAATGGAGATTTCCCTAACAAATGCAAATATCTCTTACAAAGGATAACTTCTACTTTTGCTAGGTTTTCAGAGCTTTTCCCATGTCTGCAGTTTTTAAAAGTAAGCAGCCCAAAATAATCCTTATGCCAAAGAGACACATTTTGGGGCGGCCAATTCTGATCCCCAACACAAGAAACTGCTTGCCACGGAGCTCACCAGTGCATGGCTAGCTGGACATGTGCAGGAATGATAGAGAACCTGTGAGGCTCCGCGGGAGCACCATAAGGGAGCGATTCCTTCTGCCCAGGGTTGTAAGGGAAAGTTACAGGGAAGATGAGGTTACCCCAGGCTGACTAAGGGGCAGGGGTGTCCATCAGTGAGAGCAGCAGAGGGAAGGCGCAGAGGCGGAGGAAAGTGCAGGGCTGTTCCGGGCAGCCTGTTCCACATGCAGGTGGACCCCAGGTGTCTGGTGGGAATGGCTAGAGACGGCACCCAAAGGCAGGCTGCCACCGTAATACCTGAAAAACCTATTTTATTCTTAGTCAAGGGAGAGGCTTTAGTTCCTTCAGGTGGAGTTGATGGCTGACCTCAGCCAATTATCAGCTGACTTACCAGCAAGCTCTCAGCCCCAGCCAAATCCCTGCCTGTGCTCAGAGGAAAAATGGTGGGAGGGAGAGGGAGGGTTGGAAGGCGTGAGCCTGGAGAGAATAGGACCACGTGTGCTTTTTTCACTGCTGTCCCCCAGCAGGCAACACAGTGCCTAACAGACCGTTGGCACCCAATCAATGTATGTAAACTTAGTCCAATGCCCTTTATAGGAGCCTTTAATTGTGCAAAAAAAAATCTAGATGGAGGCGCAGAAACAAAGAGCTGAAATCTCTCCTCATTAGTGAGAGGGCTTTTCTTTGATGAAGGCATTTTGGCGTAAGATTTTTTAAATCATATATTTTTAATGTTAAGAGACTTGAAGTTTTCGTTTGGCAGGCTCACAGAGTTTTCCTGGGGGCTGAGGCAGCTGCAAAAGGTATTACCGGGTCTTTGCTCTGAGGAGGACTGGGCCTCCACAAAATAATATTTGGCTGAAACCAAGGAAAAATAAAGATTTTAAGGGACTTCCCAAGGCGAGGGCCGGCCAATAAATTTTAGGAACAGCAATATCTAATATGCATTTTTAAGTTGTTTCCTGCCCCATGCTGGTATTTCTCGCCATTGCTCAGCCCCAAATTCTCTAGTGGAGTCAGGTGTGTGTTGGTGGGCTATGGGGTTGAAGGTGGGAGGCCTCCATTCATGTTCGGTGTGAAAGATTGAGAAAGGCACAATAGGTGTGGACAACCAGCACCTTTGGGGGACATGGCAGTCGGAACCACGAAGCACGCCCTGAGAAGGGGTGGGGAAAGTTCCAGACTTACCGCAGTGAAGCAGGAGAGAGGCTCCAGTTACAGAATTCCATTACTAAAGGAAGGCTGGCGAACCTGGGACACTTAGGTTACGCGCTGTGCTCCCTCCAGAACCTCTCCTAGCGTTTAGATTACTGCTGGTGGACTTTTCCATTGTTTGAGCCTCCATACACTTGCCGGGAATCCACATGTGGGTCTTACTGGACTCACACCAGCTTTGCTGCTTAAATATCCCACCTGCTATCCGCTAAGACTGGCTGCCTCTGTCCCGCCTGCTGGGCACAGCCAGCTCAGGTCCCTTCCTGTAGGCACCAAGTGGGATGATTGTTCTCAGTTCTTGGCTCAGCCAAGAACTCACTAATTGGTCTCTCCACCTGAATCCACCTCATCTCTATGGAGTCCAATCCACTTCCCCCACCCCCTGCATCTCCATAAGAAGGCAACGTCTCCAGAAATCCTACCAGAAATCCTACCAGATTGTTCCTCTTTTCTCATCCCCTTAAAAAGCTCCTGATCCTCTGCATTCAACCAAGTCTTTCCTCCATCGGAAAGTTTGTTCCCAACAAGCAAATTATCTTGAGAGAGAAGCCCCCAAAAGAGAGCGTGGCAGTCTGAAAAGGGAGATTTGTTTGCTCATTTAACAAAGACTTCTGAGCTATGTGCTAAGTGTAGGAAACAACATGGATTTTAAACAAAGAGATGCAAAGAGTATGGTTGCTGCACTCTTGAGTTCAGTCTGGGAGAGGAGGCACCCATTCACCAAATTATCCTGTGGCCAATGTGAGTACAAACTGCAGGTGGTGCCATGAAGGGAAGGGACTCACCTCTTTGAGGGCTTTTAAGAGAAGAGCCTGGATGAGCCTGGGCAGCTGAGAACTGCTTCCCTGAAGGTGTGTTGTGTGTGAGAGATCTGAGAATAAGTTACAGTTAACCAGGCCAAGGGGCAGGGATAGGAGAGAAATGTGGCTGGAGGAGGCAGGCAAGTGCATAAGGATCCAGGGAATGGGGCAAATTTGAGGAGATGATAGGACTCCAGAGTGGGAGAGCATAGATCACGTGAAGTGAGACCCTGCATGGCCTCTACAGAGGCAACATAAGTGGGAAGAGGCTCATCCTAGACTCACTGCAAAGATGGCCCCCTAATGAGGCAAATCTCCCAGTACTCATTCCCTTTTGGAATCCCCTCCCCTTGAATCTCAGGGGGCCCTGCATTTTACTTTGGACCAATAGAACTGGGTGAAAGTGACTTTGTGTGACTTCTGATACTGGGACATGAGAAGCCTTATGGCTTCCATCAGGCATCTTGAGAAGCTTGAACTGCCATGCCATGGGGAAGCCCAGACTAACCATGTGGAGAGGCTGAGTGAAAAAAGAGAGAGATACCCAGCTATCTCGCTTGAGGCACCAGACACACGAGGGAAGAAATCATCTTAGATATCCATCCCAGATGAACCTTCAGATGACCCCAGCCCCAGCCAATATCTGGCTGCAACTGCCTGAGAGACCCCATATGAGAACCACTCAGCTGAGCCCAACCATCCATAGAACTGTAAGCGCCAAATAAATTGGTTTAAACCACTAAGTTTTGGGCTCGATTGTTCTGCAGAAATAGAGGAACAGAAATTGGTGCCTGGAAGTTGGGTACTGCCAAAAAACAATAAAACCCTAAAACAAGGCTCAAGACAAGAAAGTGTTCCAGTGGGTCATTTGGAACATTTGAGAGGGTTGTCCATTTCATGTCTTGAGTAGTGAATGCTGCCCAGACAGGCTTATGGACACAGTGCCTACTGGACAGAATTCTGGCTTCTGCCTACCTGTTGAATTTCCACAGTCTTTAACTTGGTTGAGTCATGCGTTTTCGTGATGGACACTGATAGTTCACTGTGTCCTTCTGGGCATAGTGCTGTAAAATTGTAACCGAGTTGATTAATAAGGTGTCTCTATTTCCCCTCCTTCGTTCACTGCCATTTACAAGAAAACAGCGAAAGCAGGTGGCAAAATATAGCCCTGTCAGGATCCTGCCTTAACAGAAATAAAGAAAAATGTGAAACTGTCAAATCTCAAGTGTTCTATATCCAGAGGAACATTATTGCATCCTCTCTCGCATCCCTCAACATCCCATAATGCTCCTATCAGTGAAAAAACAATAGTGTGATGTGCAGATGCTTCTTCCGGGTTTATTTCCACTTGGTTTGGTGATGACTAGGGTGATTTTTGAATCTCAATAAGACAGCTACACACAGTATTCCTGCTTCCCCAGTTGGGTAGAAATATATTTTATTCATCATACCAGCCAGACTAAAATGCCTGGCGAGTTTCACCTTGGTCTGTGAAAGAATTCTAGTACTACTGGTAGAAATTGTAGATGTTATCTAATCTGTCGAATGACCTGATTCATTTATTTCTTCATTCAAAAGTCTTTTCTTGAGTGCCTCCTATGAGGCAGGTACTGTACTGTATTAATCCAACTTTTTCCATTGTGGTGGGTGACTGTGGTCTCAGGCTACAAAGCTTCATTTACTTTGGAGTTCTAATGGAGCTACCTCTGGGCCCAGGTTTGGGCACTTGATGGTCTGTGCGTTTCTATCATTCAGGTTTCCAGAGTGGTGTTGGTGCCTTTCCTTCTGGATGCCTGTTAGTCAGTTCTTTCTTCAATTCCAAGAAGTATTGTCCGATCTTTCAATAAACTCCTTTTCTTTGTTTAAATTAGCTGGAGTCCATCTTTATTGCTTACAACTAAGGAACACCACCTGATATATTCCTACTTACAGGTCAGATGGCAGGGAGTTTTATTTTCTTTATGGTTTCAATCCAGCTTCAAATAAAATAGAAAGCCCTACTTTGTGTCCGTCTTAAACCTTTCCAGTTTTAATGTCATTCACAGGCAATGGAAGCAGTCACTTTTGGTCATATTACCTTAAGTCTTGAGTAGCTGCCATACGCCAGGCCTAATGGGGAAGTCCATGTTGAAAAAGGCATAGCTCTGGAAGTTGTATGTACATACCCCATCCACCTTACTAGACTGTAAGCTCCTTGCTGGGAGAGACTATGGCTTGTTCATTTCTGTATCTTCAAAAATAGTGATTCCTAGGCATTTGTAGGGCAGTAGACACAGTCTTGGAGACTCATTAAAATATAGATGACCATTGGGTGGATGGGAGTCTTGGAAACAGATGATGGTGTCTCGGGAGATTGGAGAGGATTTATGAACTAAACCCTGGGTAACATGAACATTTAAGAAGAAGAAAGAGGTGGAAAGAAAAGCCAGCAATAGAGGCAGAGGAAGCAGAGACATAAGAACCAAGCATGTTAACACAGAAGCCAGAGGAGACCAGGAGTTTCAAGAACTGGGTAGTAGTTTACAGTACCAAATGCTGCAGAGAGTTCAGGCCAATTGAGAACCAAGAGGAGTTCAAAGAATTTGGCAACAAAAGAGCCACTGATGACTGAAAAGGTCATTCCCAGCAGAGCAAATGCAACCAAAGCCAGATCGCACCGGTTGAGGAGCTGACAGGACATGACTCTTTATTGTGCTGAAAGGGAAGGAGAAAGAATGGGCAATACTTTGTGGCAAAAAGAAGATGGAGGGGAGCTGTGGCTGCTCTTTGTGAAAGAACAAATTGTTAAACGATGTATTAAATGAAAAATTATTTAAAAAATGAAATGTCCTAGTTAAAGCTTAATTCTCTGAATACCACTAAACCCCAAATTCCATTTTAAAGTAATAAAAATAATTAGTATTTGTGTAGGACTTTGTGGTTTACAATGCATGGGTTAGTATTCTTTCTCTCTGGTGGTTAAGCAAAACTGATTTACTCAAAACCCCAAACCAAGAATAGTCTTATGCTGAATCTCAGACAAACTAAGACTTTAAACCCCTTCCTTTGATCAGGGATTGAGAGCACTTGAAAAAAGTACTGTGGTAATCCTCCCACGCTCCACCTCTAAAAAAAAAGTAACAAGCAGTCATGCCAACAGCAAGTGTGTCTTTGCGCTTTGAACCAAAAGTCACACAATTCCGGGGGAACAAGAAAGCGCCCACAGGAAGATTTCCTGTGATGGAGACAAAGACAAAAAACCACTTCCTCACACGGTCAATGGGGCTTAAAAGTAAAACCAAAGTCATTTTCATGCTGTCTGAACGCCAAAACTTTTATCCCTATAATAATGCATTTTTCTAGTTATTTTATTTTATTCCTTTAAAGAATTTCCTTTGAATGTTGGATGTAGAGAGCACACATCCTCAAGTAAACATGATAAAGTAGCTTGGTGGATCCCTTCTACACTCCATCCTTACTGCCCAGTAACCATTCAACTTCTTGAGCAATGGGACCTTGTCCTTCTAATTCATATTGTATTCCCATGACATAACACAGTGGCTGGCATGTCATCATTATCTGTTTAATTAGTGCCTTAGCTAAGGCCCTCATCATCTCTTGCCTGAACAGTTGTGTTCCCTAATAAATGCCCCTGCTTTTATTCTCTTCCCTTGTATCAGTTATCTACTGCTGTGTAGCAAACCATCACAAAATGTAGTATCTTGAAACAATAACAATCCTTTATTTTCTCCTCAAATGTGAAATTTTGTCAGGGCCAGGTCCTCTCTGTTCCATGTGGCATTAGATGGGCTGGCTCAACTAGGGGCTGGAGGATCCACTTCCAAGATGGCCCACTCACATAGCTGGTAAGTTAGTGCATATTATCAGCTGGGAGCTCAGCCGTGTCAGCTGGGGTCCTGAATTCCTCTCTGTGGATGCTTGGGCATCCTCATGGCATGGTGGCTGAGTTCCAAGAGCAAACATACCAAGAGAGCTAGGTAGAAGCTGTGTTGCCTTCTATGATCTGGCTTGGAAGTCACACAACATCATAAGCCTGCCCAGCTACTCCTCAGTGAAAGGAGTGGCAACATCGTATTGTAAGAAGAGCATGTGGGGTGGATGATATGGTTGCAGCCATTTATACAATCTGCCACATTCTCTCTACCCATCTTTCTCAACGCTTCTAGATTTTCTAAAACACAAATCTGATTGTGGCACCTCTCTGGTTAAAAATGTCCAGTGATCCCCTTCACTAAAAGCATAAATTCCATATTCCCAGTGGGGGGCACAGAGAGCACGGAGGGCCTGCGTGGCTTCCATGACCTGGTCTCTGAATCCTTCCTAGTTTTTCCTCTCGCCTGGTCCCCCGAGCTCACACCTGTAACACCTTTCCCTCACTTGTCTTCTTGCTGTCTCCAACAGGTTATTTCACCTATCTGATGAGGCACATCCTCACTGCCGTTCCTCCACCACCATCGGGGCTAGGGTACTTTCTGTGGACCATCCAGAGCATTGGACCATTCCACTGGATTTAGCACTCTCCATTTTAAGTAACCATTTATTGTTCAGTCTATCCTCGAAAATGACCTCCTGGAAAGAATACACCTTCTTTTATTCACACATATATATCCTAGAACCTCACAACAATAATAGTTATCACTATATTAAAGGATAAAACTGAGACACATCAAGAATAAGTAACTCACTCAATATCACTATAAATGGCAGAGCTAAAATTTTAATCTGAGTCTGGTTCTAAAGCCCTCACTCTGCACAGAAAGTGAACTACATGGTGCTTGAATGTATCACTAAGGTAATATGAAGAGATAAAGTAGGTTCACAGTTTCTTCAGCTCTCAAAACTAACAAAATACGTTTAAAAGATAAATTTAAAACCACCGTAAAAATAGGTGGTATTCAAAAAACAAAGCATCACAAGCTTATACCATAATCCTTTTTGAAGGTCTAGGAAGAAGGTCTAGGAATTAGCACTTCCTATAGCCATGTCCCCCCAAAAGCAGAACAGAATAAAGATGGTCAATGGACAAAATCCTAAAATAGCTTACAAATACCTCATCATTTCTAGAGAAGCAGGCTGAGGAATGTGTGGCAGTCCGGTGAAAAGATGTAGAAAATGCTTCAAAAATGGAAGCCCTCCCCCTCAATCTAAGTGTCTCACCTTTGCATTTCCCCGGCTGAGAGGAAAGCTAGAGAGGGAATAGAGAATGATTATAATTGCTCAAAGCTAATTACCTTCAGCAATAACAGGGATTTAGCAATGCAGTAAAGAAAATAAATAAGACAAGATATCCTGAGGGAGGGAGAGACTTGGAAGGGAAAGAAACACAAAGAGACCTAGTTTTGTCTCTCTCTTCCCACAGATCAAAACACTGTGGCCAAAATCCTTGGGTTTCACCTTCTGTATCTTTCACCAGCTGGGAGCAGAGTGAAAACAGCCACTGGGGAAAGGTGGGTGAAGTCAAGTAAGAGAAACACTGGGACCAAACATCTGTTTAACATGAAATTTCAGGACTCTGCCTGGAATTAGGAAAATGACCCAAAGCCCAGGAGTGACCTCAATGACAATCCTAGGACAAGATTTATTAACAAAGTTACAGAATGCAAAGCAGAAATTGGTCCACTCACTGTAATGGCCCACATCCCCAGCTTGTTCTCTCTCCCTCTCTCTTTCTCTCTCTCTCTCAACTCTTCCCCCAACGTCACACTCGGCAAGAAGACAAAAAGATACTAGACTCAAGGAGACTTTACCCAGACCCTATTGGAATAAATAGCACCGACAAATGGTGGGGGGGGGGGGGAGTCTTAGCACCTATGCTAAGTAATTAACGCAAAATATATTAAAGGAAGAAAAATAGCATGCAAAACACAAAGTTAACAAATACAAATTATAAAATCACTGCATTTGGGGGCGAGCCCTGTGGTGTAGTGGTTAAGTTCGCTTGCTCCACTTCGATGGTCCAGGGTTCATGGGTTCAGATCTTGGGCACGGACCTACACGTCACTCATCAAGCCATGCTGTGGCAGCATCCCACATACAAAATAGAGGAAGATTGGCACAGATATTAGCTCAGGGACAATCTTCCTTAAGCAAAAAGAGGAAGACTGGCAACATATATTAGCTCAAGGCCAATATTCCTCACCAAAAAAATAAATAAATAACTGCATTTAAAATATTTTTTAAAATTAAAGGCATAAGTAAAAATGAGCAAAAATTAAGAGACTTTCAGAATAACCACACAGATTTGAAAAAGAACCAAATAGAACTTCTAAACATGAAAAATATAATTATTAAAATTCAGAACTCAACATGGTTTAAAGAGCTGAGTAACACAACTGAAAAGGTAATTTTTCAACTGGAAGTAGACAGGAAGAGATTACCTAGAATAGAGTAAAAAGAGATAAAAAATTTGAAACAGTAGGAAGGAAAGAACGATATGGTCTACCACACATCTAACCAACGTTCCAAAAGAAGAGAATGTAGAGAATACAAAAAAGAAAATATTATAAGAGGTAATGCTGAAAATCTTCCAAAAGTTGTGAAAGACATGAATCTTCAGATTCAGGAATCACAACTGACTAAAGCAGAATACCTAAAAAGAATATCCAGGGCAATCGTAGTAAAACCACAGAACACCAAAGGCAAAGGAAAAAAAAGAAAATCTTTAGAGTAGCCAGGGAGAAACGTCAGATCACCTACAAAACAATGCCAATTAAACTGTCGCCTTAACAGCAACTATAAAATCCAGAAAAGCGTAGAATAATAACTTGAAAGTGCTAAGAGACCTTCATTTGTATTAATGCCTCCCCATTAAGAGAGTCTAAGAACTTTTAAATTTAGTCTTATAAAGATGGAGGTAAGAAGATGGCCCAACAATAACTAAATTGGGATTTTTTAAGCTCATCAAGATGGGGGCGTAGATGTGAAAATAAACATAAAAATAATAGGATGTCCCATTTCATACCAAAAAAGAGTGTTGAGAGAAAATATATCCAGCTAAACTATGATCTCCTCCAAGAAGGAGCATTAACTAAAGACAAAGTCAAAGAATTTCTGAGAGAGTCTATAACCAACGGATCTAACTAAAAGACCATCCAAAGGATATACTTCAGGAAAAAGGAGATGATCTAAAAGAAAGCCTAAGATTCAAGAACCAAGGTTAACCAAATAAAGCAATAATCATGTCAAAATATCTAAAGCAAGTGTTGGCAAACTATGGATCATGGGCCAAATCCAGCCCACTGCCTGTTTTTGAAAATAAATCTTTATTGGAACACAGCCAGCCTCTCATTTGTTTATGTATTGTCTATGGCTGTTTCTACAGTACAACAGCGGAGTTAGAAAAGTGTAACAGAGACTCTATGGCCAGCACATCTGGACCTTTACAGAACGAGGCTCCTGACTTCTGATCGAAAGCATTTGCAAAATAAAACAACGAAAACAATAATTTATGGGTTAAAAGAAAAAATCAGCATAAAACTAAGTATTGATCTACAATAATATGTAAGACAGGGTAATTGATTCAATCTGAAGTGTTCTAAGGTCTATTATTGTTTGGAGAGAAAAGATATTGGTTAACTTTGGATTTTAAGGTGTTTTTTTTTTTTTTGAAGTAACATTGGTTTATAACATTATATAAATTCCAGGTGTACATCATTATATTTCAACTCCTGTTTAGACTACATCATGTTAACCACCCAAAGACTAATTACCATCCATCACCCTTCACATGTGCCCTTTTACTTCTTTAGACCTCTCCCCTCCCCGCTTCCCCTCTGGTAACAACCAATCTAATCTCTATATGTGTGTGTTTGTTTGTTCTTGTTGTTTTTATCTTCCACATATGGGTAAAATCATACGGTATTTGGTTTTCTCCGCCTGACTTATTTCACTTAGCATAACACCCCTAAGCCCCATCTATGTTGTCACAAATGTCAAGATTTCATCTTTTTAAGGTTTTTAAGCATGTTAAAATTTTAAGAATAGTGACTAAAAGAATACGAAGAGTGAAAACTTCCAAAACAGTAGAAAGGAAACATGAAATTTAAAAATACCATCAATCCAAAAGAAGACAGAAAAAGAAAATTGACAAAGCACAGAAAAGGTAGGTCAAATAGATAGTAGAAACTATGATGTCAGAAAGAAGTTTAAATATATCAGCCATAAATGTAAATTGACTGACTGATATTCAGCAGTTGATAGATAGAGAATGTCAGATTGAGTTTTTTAAAAACCAATGATACACTAGTATACAAAATGACAATTAAAAATATAGGGGAAAAAATCTGGTGTGGCTTACTGATATCAGATGAAATAGACTTTAATTCAAGAAAGAACTGTTATGAATAAAGAGAGTTGATATCATGATCAAAGGTTTGCTTCACCAGGAAGATGTAACAATTCTATATTTGTTCATGATTAATAGCATAGTCTCATTTACAAGATAAAAATCACAGAACTATAAGAGAAATTGTCAAATCCATCAACAGAGTGGGAGACTAAAATGCATCTTTCCCGGGAATAAACAGACAATCAGTGAGTTATAGAAGGTCTGAACTACACCATTAACAAGCTTGACCTAATGAATATGTGTGTGTGTCTATGCAACAAACAATTAGAGAAACAATATTCTTCTCAACCACTCATACAACATTTATAAAAGTTGACGACACTGCAGGTCAAAGAGTTCTCAAAACTTTTCATAGAATTGGCATCCAATAGACCACATTCAATCACATCAATTAAGCTAGAAAGCAACAATAAAAAGATAACTTTAAAACCAATGCATTTGGACATTTCAGAAACACGCTTTTAAAAAAACTTTTTATTGTGGAAATTTCCAACCATATGTGTAATCAATCCTACGTTTGTATCACCAGGTTTGATTAGCAACATTCACACACAGACACATACACTTTAAAATAACTTGTGGGTCAAAAAAATAAAATCATCTCGGGACTATTTAAATGCTTGAGACAGAACCATAATAAAATCTTATACATTAAAATTGTTGGCATGCACTGTTGGCAAGCAATATTCATAAGGTTAATTTATAATCTTAACTGCTTACATCAGAAAAAAATGAAGAGTAAAAATTAATGATCAAAGCATCTAATTTAAGAAGTTAGCAACAGAACACAGAATAAACTCAAAGAAAGGAGTAGGAAGAAAATAATAAAGATACAAGCTGCAATTAATGAAGTCTAAAATACAGATAGAATATAAAAGATCATCAAAGCCCAAAGTAGCTTCTTTGAAAAGACTTAAAAAGTAAACAATCTTGGGGGCCTGCCCCGTGGCTTAGCGGTTAAGTGCGTGCGCTCCGCTACTGGCGGCCTGGGTTCAGATCCTGGGCACGCACCAACGCACCGCTTCTCCGGCCATGCTGAGGCCGCGTCCCACGTACAGCAACTAGAAGGATGTGCAACTATGACATACAACTATCTACTGGGTTTTGGGGATGAAAAAAAAACGAGGAGGATTGGCAATAGATGTTAGCTCAGAGCCGGTCTTCCTCAGCAAAAAGAGGAGGATTAGCACGGATGTTAGCTCAGGGCTGATCTCCCTCACACACACACAAAAAAAAGTAAACAATCTTTCACTGAAAATACTTAAGCAAAAGAGAGAAAGAAGATAAAGAAGGCACAATATTATGATTGAGAGGGTAGAACTTAGAGAGAACAGACGCAATACAGACAATAAGAGACATGACATGCACAATAAGAGAATACTATAAACACCCTGATACTGACAAATTTGAAAACAAAAGAAATGGATATTGTCTAGGGAAAAAAGTTTATCAAAGTTACTCAAGAAGAAATAGAAGACCTGAATGCTCCTAAAACAACTAAAGAGATTGAATCAGTACCTTGTCCAATAGCAAAGAACAAACTTGTGGAAATGGGCCCCAGAATAAGTAGGCTTTTGGTTTCATGGGATTTTTTTCTTCTTTTGTCCCTCTGCATCACTTATAGTAAGGTTATTCATTTTATATAAAGCCATGGCCTTCAGCTACCACATGTGATAACTGTTTGGAGATTCAGGGAAAACTACACAACCAGATACTTCAAACATCAAGAAAATGGTCATAGGGGCCAATCCCATGACCTAGTGGTTAAGTTCAGCGCACTCTGCTTCAGCAGCCCAAGTTCAGTTCCCAGGCACAGACCTACACCACTCGTCAGTGGCCATACTGTGGCAGCGACTCACATACAAAATAGAGGAAGATTGGAACAGATGTTAGCTCAGGGCTAATCTTCCTCAGCAAAAAAAAAAAAAAGGAAAAGAAGAAAGAAAATAGGTCATAGAACTACATAAACTTAGTATGTAAGTTCTCCAAAACCACAGACCAAGGCATTGATATTAAAGCCGCTTCAAACAAATTCTTAGTGAAAGTTGAATTTCGCCTTAAAGACAGGTATCCAAAGGAAAAGGGATGATCTGTCAAGTCACCCAGATTAGGAATTAAGACATTACATCCCCTGAGTTTTCCCTTGAAATCGTGATACGGATCTAAAAAGTGCCTGAAAGTTTTCCAGAGCGGATGTGCAATGTGTCCCAGCCTGCTATGTTTACAATTCTCTGAGCCGCAGGTTTCAACCTTCCTTAGGTTGTCTCCCCTTGAATGTTTCCCAGGACTCTCATGGTGGACCCGCAATTCCTGCCTCAGTGTCCCTTCCCTCAGGGGTTTGCTTTTTTCCTAGAAAACCCGGAAAAGTCGAGAGCATGTGGCTTTGGACTGTCATGTCCAAAAGCCATGTTAGTTTGAAACTAACTCGTAGCCTTGCAGTGGAGAGAGAGCAGGGAGGCACACGAACACACACACACACTTTCGTGCACGCTACAGCTCCTCTGTCTTACAAAGAAGGAAAGAACACTCCCCCAATTATCCAAGGTCACCTCTAGATGCTACTTAATCTTATTACATCTGGCAATCAAGGGGGGCAGACACAGAAAGTAGGAAGGGAAAGCAATACAGCCACTGACTTTTCCCACCTGACTCCACTCCATCCACATTTAGCACAAGCTTATTACCATCATTTGCTTCTCCAGTGAATGCAATTAAACACGCCTCCATGCCCGATCCACTGGGAACCTGAAATGTTGCTTACAAATTACCTGCCTTCCTCGGCCATTAGCATGCCTGCTTAAGCCAGCATTGCACTCTCTACTAACCGGAGAGGAATTGTGGACAAAACAGGGCTTGGAAGTGAGATGAGCCTGCGTTTATATCCTGCATCGTGGTGGTCTCACATCTCACAGTTTAGGAAGTGCTTCAGCAAAATTTAATTTTAACATAGCATTACCAAAGCTTTAATTAAAAAACCCCAATCCCTTTGGACTGGCTATTTGTCCCGAATTCGGTCACGTCTTATCCCAGATCCACATAATTGCCTTGTTTTCTGGCTGAGGTGGTTCTGGACTTGGCTTGAAGTCCCCATGATCCTGAAACGAGGTCTCTGCAGCTGCCACTACAGGGGCAGCTACTACTGGTCCCTGATGTCACTACTGAGCATGCCCAGATGTCTTCTTGCCTCATATTTGTGCCATGCACCTTCCCAACCAACACTTGGGGGCTTCTGCATTGCTGCTAAGGTGCAAGATGCCTCAGGACCCATGAAGCACCCACACTTAACCTGGAAATGCAGGGTAAACTTCGAACAACGGGAGATGGATGTCAGTAGACGAATTCTTTCCCCCTTTCCCCTCTAGGCAACATGGTGTTTCTGAAGACTACTTGAGAAACCACGACATCACCCTGTGGTGAAGCTGTGGTCAGTTGGCAACACACTGCCTTATATCTGCTCCCTCCTTTCAGCCTCACTCCTGCTCCCCTGGGACTGCACTCCCCAATAAAGTGTTTGGCCTTAAACCCTAAAGCCTCAGGCTCTGTTTCTTTAGGGAAACTGGAATGAGAAGCCATTCTTTAAAAATGGGTTTTATCCTTTTCTTTCCGTGCTGCCACCTTCAGGAACTGGCCTCTTATTTATGGGTGGTGGGCTCAAAACAAATCCGACCATTCACAGACACTCCAGCCCATCCCTTGCCTGGTTTACACCCCCACACTAAATCCACAACACAACTAGCAATAGATTATGTACAAAAGAAAGGCTCAGCTTCAACTTTTGCAAAGGAGCTTTCTACTTGAGGCTTTCACAGCTGTATTTTTTTATGTAGCCAGAAAGCGAACACTGAAGAATCCTTTTTTCAAGCAAAGGTGGGTTCAAGAAAATACGAGGCAAGCAAGAAGGAAGAGCATCATTCTTCCAGGCAGATTGTCATCACAAATTAAAGCATTTTAGCATTCAAATATAATAACTTATTTTCAGACACTTGGGTGGTTTCCTTGGACTTTATTGACAAGAGAAAATTAATTGTCAAAATAATAATATTTAAAAGTAATTTCTCTAATCACACACACGAGTGATGTAAAAACAAGATATAATAGAAAATTTTAAATTTTGCTAGTCCACTAGGTATTATGTTACATTTCACGTCTCTGAATCACTAGATTTCAAAAAAAGCAAATGAACTTGCTGTTATGATTTGTTTTTGCTATTGCTGTGTTAAAATGAAACATTTTTACATGAAATTTTTATATTTTTAAATGCTTAGGATTTTAATTAGTGGAGGGAGTTACAGGAGGAGTTCATGCTGCCTAGTGGCTACCCTCTGCTACATCAAATTTTACCTCTTCATGATTGGGAGAAAAGAAAGTCTGAAATTCCTGTTACTTCTTTGATAAACCACATCTTGAGATAGGAGTTTTTCTTTCAGAGCATTTCAGCCTTTCCATAAACTCTCTGTTATCTTCTTTCAATGACACTAAATATATAGCACAAATATCAATACTGAAGTGAAAGCCAAAAGGAACCACGTGCTTTAGATTATCAAGTGTATTCGCTCATTGGCTATTTATCCCACCGAAGCACTTGTCTCAGCCACAATTCAAGACTTTTCAAACAGGTTTCATTTGGCAGATCAGGAGTCACAAAGATAAGCTGAAAGATTACAACTAAACGAATGTGCTGCCTAGTATTAGATCCTGAATAGGCACATAGATATATATCCTTCATTCATTCAAAAGGACAGACAAAAACATTGAGCACTGCTGTCAGGCACTGGGCTCACCATTTTGCATACGTTATCACCTCTGATTTTGTAATGGTTGGGTAACTTTAGCTGCTGTAACAAACAAACCCCCAAACCTCAGGGGATTATCACACTCTCTCCCCTAATTATCTACTGTAGGTGTTCCTGGTCAACAGGTGGCTTTCCTCCACATAATGCATCTAGGACTCAGTTCTTTCCATCAGATGGCTCCTCCGTCTATCTCCCAGGATCCTGAGTCTTCATCCAGCTGGCAGGCAAGGGCAGAAGAGGTGGGGAAGGCACACCCATTTCCTAATCACTTCTACTCATAGGGAGAAACCAGACAAGTCCTCACCTAGATGTAAGGGGTAGGGGGTCAGCAAATGTGGCATGTGGCTGGAGGCCCCCTTCCCAGAGACAACTTTACACTGCACAAAAGGGAGCACACTTTTTAGGGGATAACTAGCCGTCCCCCTCCCTGCCTCTCTTCCTCTTCACCTCACTCCTTCTCTTCTTCCTCTCCACCCACCCACACACACACACATCCCACATGGCTGTGCACACACAAACCCTACGAAGTAGGCATAGTTTTTCCATTTTACTTATGATGAAGTGGGCTAAGAGAGGTTTTGCAAATTTCCTGAGGTCTCTGAGTAACCAGGTTGGGAAAATAACCCAGGTCTATAAGACTCTATACCCTGAATCTTTCTAATATATCATGTGACATATAACAAGTATTTGTACAACTCTCTCAATATACAAGGCACTTGGGGCTTTGGGAACTGGTGTGTGAAGCAGCCTGTCCCTCCTCAGTTCATATAAATAATGTACTTCTCACAGTTTTACCCATTAATTTTGAGTGAATTAGTGTGTACCCCAGGGGAATTTGAACAATGATATATTTATTTATTTATGAAGGTTTTTTTTTCAGGTTTATTTTAGAGATATTTTCATAGTGTAATGATTTTTAACATGGCAAAAATTATTTAATATGATATATAGATTTGGTTATAATTTGAATGGAAAGCTTATATTCACAATTTTTTATAAACAACTTTGATTTGGCTTGAGGTTCACTAAAAATAAAAGTGATACGTGGAACTGGTTCTGCCCGGGTTCAGTGAAATGATGTGGTTAGTTCTGGTTTACAGTTAAGTTGAACTCTGGTTCCTAGTAAAAACAGAGTCTTATTTCAAATAAAATAGCTTGTTATGTGTTTAAAAAAATAAAATCCTTTCAGTGTAGAGTTGTTTCCTCCTTCTTTGAGGCAATAAATCTTGGATAAGATGAATATCCCTTCCACTTTTCTGTCACGTGCCCCCCTCCAACTCTGTCTACCAATTCATCTCATTTCTATTTATATGATGCCTTCTATGGTTGATTATATTGATCATTCAGGTAATAAAAACGGTGTTTCTGAGTCCAAGATTGCAGTGAACCTCAACTGGAAAGTAAGCATGAAGGGTGTTCCAGTGATCTATCTCTCTATAACAAATCAACCTAAAACTTAGTGACGTAAAACAACCATTTTATTATCCTCGTGGATTCTGTAGGTCTGAAATTTGAGAAGGACACTGCAGGGACAGCTTGCAGGCTGGGGGTGACTTCTGGGGGCTGGAACCATCTGAAGGCATCTTCACTCGCACGTCTGGTGATTGACGTTGACCAGGACCTCAGATGAGTCTGTTGGCTGGGGCATCTACCTGTGGCTTAGGCTTCCTCACAGCATAGTGGCTGGGTTCTAAGACCAAGTGCCCCTAGAGAACAAGGCAGAAGCACATGACATTTTAATGACCTACCTGAGAAATCAGATGGCATCATTTCCACCATACTCTTTCGGTTGAGGCAATCACAAAAGTCTGCCCAGTTTCAAGGGCAGGGAACATGGAGCCCACTACTCAACAGGAGGGTTGTCAAGGTCATATGGTAAGAAGAAGATGTGGGATAGGAGAGATTGTTGGGAACATCTTTGGAAAATGCAACCAGCCACAGGGGGTTCAGGAGACATACCCAAGAAGGTGGCAGCTGCCTCTCTACTGTTTCTCTCAGGCTGCCACTGCTCATTGAATCACTGCAAGGGTGGCCAGAGAGAAACAATGGAGGCCAAACCAGACTGTAACGCTTATTGGACTTTCCAAAAGACTTGGAATTAACCAAAGAGAATGACAATACAGAGAAATTATTTCATAGACTAAATATAGCTATTCTCCGACGCACAGACCTGGCCCCTGCAGGGCAGGCCCCTCAGTCCCAAGCTCCTGGGATGCTGCCAGCTTGTAAAAGTCAGCCTCCTTCCCCACAGCGGCAATGCCCAGGCACGTGTCTCCTCCACCCACGGTCCAGAACACAGCTCTCTGAGGCTCAGATAAAGTCTGGGGTCGTCCTCTCAAGCCTTCCCTCTCCACCCCAGGCTGATTGACAATGGAAACATACACCCCTTCAAATGTATGATCTTGCCCTTTGGAACCCTGAACTATGTCAGAACTAATGTGTTAGATATTAGTTTCTTTCCCAGAGCATAGTGCATTTAATACTGAGTTTACTAGGTATGGGTCTTCCGAAGAACAGTCCAGGCTGGGTCTCAGCCAGTCTATTCAGGGCCATTTGTAATATCCTCCAGTAGAAAAGCGAGAATGCGCCTTCCTGTGTCTTCTGGGTTTAGCTCCCAATTTCCTGTGAGAAAATGCATGAAAATACATGCACACACAGCTTCCAAATACATAATCACATTTGATACTCAAAATTACCTGTTGGAATAGGTATTAACACTCCCATTTTGCATACGAGGAAACTAAGGCTTAGCTGAAGTTAAGGGACATGCTCAAGCGTCTTAACCTGGGATTAATAAGTCAACTTCTAACTCCCAGTTGTTGTTTCCCTCGGACCACACTGGCTGTGCAGATGCAGAAATTCTAATTTTGAGTCTCAGCACACAAGTCAATATTTCCTACCCGATATTAACTCATTCATCATTTCCTTTACAGGAGCCTTTGCCACGGGTTGTAGGTAGCTCCTCGCCACTGTTCTCCCTCCTCCTTCCCCACCCCTCCCTTTGAGGCCATCAATTTCTTTTCCATCATTATCGTTTTGGCTTGGATCTGCACCGATTTTCTCTAAGTGATAGAACACCCTGTATCCCAAAGAGAAATGCCGCTTCTCTGCAAAGCAAGCCTTTGAGTCTCTTTTTAAAAAGAGCTCCTACAGTGTGGCAGATTTTAATGACCCCCATCTCTCATGCCTGCATTGGGTCACCTGAGCCACACTGCTCAAAATGATCTAACCACCTCATAATGCAAGCCGAGGCAGACTCAGGCTCACCGCGGGGCGCCCAGCCTAATTCATTACACCACTCAAAGCCATAAATCACAGGATTCTCTCCCTTGCCTCCCTTCTCTCCCGCCAAAAGGAGAGCTCACACGAAACCTATTTACATGGGATGATTATTCAATTAATTTTTTCATTACACTTGCCAGAAAGCATTGCTAGGATTTCTAAAACTGTCCTGTGTGTTTGCATTAATGATGACGGTGGTTCTTGCTACTTAATTTAGCAATTGGGGCCCATTTGGAGGTCATGCCCAGCCATATGCAGACTGGAGACCATGGAGGATCAACTGCCTGGTCAGGAACATGTGAGTGCCTGACACATTTCTGGGTTAATCACAGAGATATTAATATCTCTACATAGTGTCCCCATGGCTCCATCCCCACTGTGGTGGCCTTAGCATAGGCTTGGGGCCCTCATCCTCAATAGCCCAGGTGATTACAAAAGCCCCTAGTTTCTCCCCCTGTCTCTTTGACCCCTTACTATCCATCCTTCACATAGGCTTCCAGATCTTTCTAAAGGGTAAATCTGATCTTGTTGCTCCTACACTTCAGTGGTGTGCAGTGGCCCGTGGAAGAAAATGCAAGCTCCCGGCTTGCTTTGCATGCAACACCCTTTGTGATCTGGCCTGACCCACGTGGCCTGCCTCAGCTCTTGCTACTTACTCTCCCACCCCAAGGTGAGGTCCATGCTCCAGCCACAAAAATACCTCCAAGCCACTCACAATTCCTCAGCCAAACAAGTTCTCACTGGGGCCCAGACTATTTCCTCTGCCTGAAGTGCCTTTTGCTCCCTTATCCACCTAACAAATTTGCACCCACTATTTAACACCCAGCTCAAATGTCACCTCTCTTGGGAAGTTTTTATGGCTCCCACAAGGCGCTAGCAATCTTTTTCTGTGGTCTCCACAACACATTGTACACACTTTCATCACAGCCCTTACCTGGGAATTTAATTCTCTGCTTTCCTGTGAGTTAGTTAGGTAAGTGTCCTGGTCCTACTTTCTTGTATCCCTAATGCAGAGACACTCAAATGAGAACTCTTTTAAAAATACAGATTATTTGGAATTCACCTAGACCTGTTGAGAAGCCCCAGAACTGATATTTTTAACAATTTCCAAAGTTGTTTCTTTTGCTGCCAACCTGGAAAAATCTGTAGACCTTGAGTTAGGGACCTACCACCCCAGCACGTGGCCTGCCTCAGAGCAGGGGTTTAATGATCATTCCCTGAACAAGTGGAGGAATGTGTGCCTGTTGGTCAGACAGAATCACAGAGTAGGGTTGTGCTGATGAAGGCCACGGGATAGTGGCTGCTCTTTCCTTCCTCTGACCATTATAGGCCAACACTGATGTAAAAGGGATCCTAGCTTTGCAAGCCTGTGAGAAAAGAATGGATGAATCATCGATTTGGATCTCACATGAGTACACTTTGACTTCTAGGCTCCAAGCACAGTGAATACAGGCTGCCTGGCCGGCATCTGCCCTTGCCCGGGGGCTCTGGGTGTGGGAAGGGAAGGATAGGTAGGTGACACGTGTGCGGACCTGGTCCTCAGCCAATGCAGCCACAGGAGTTGCTACAGAGCATCCAAGGATGCCTCTGGAAATCCAGCCCTCTCTTCCTTTGTCCAGGCACTGGGGGACCCTTCAGGATCCACTGATCTTCCAGGCTGTGAACCAGAGTTGTAAACAGCACCTCCTATCCTAGTGTTGTTGAAGTCAAGTCCCCATGGACTGCTTCTGCCTCCTTTCTGGAGGGCCAATGTCTCCGGAGGGATTGTCTGCAGCTCTCGAATTGACTTTCCCTCCTAGTTTTACTTCGAGAATGCAGGCTCACTGTCAAGCATTGGTATATAACATATATCATATTGAGAATATAAGACTTTGGCTGATCAGGCCTTCTTCATCAGTACATCAAAATCCCCACTGGACACAAACCTTTCTCTATGAGGACCAGGGAATGGAGGGGGAATTTGTCTCTCATTGTGGCTAAGTTCACGTCTGAAATTATCGGTGCCTTTGTGCAAACGACTGGCCTTCCCTACCATGCAGGGCTGCGGCAACTTCTGCACTGTTGACTTGAGGCACACAGAATTAGCCGCCTGCCTGAAGTCCCCTCTTGGCTGCCTGCCATGTCACTGAAATGCCCCTCCCAGATACCACCCATGGGCTTCCTGACTTGGACACTTATCTTCCTGGGAATAATAACATGCAGGGCTTTTAGGGACTGGACTCTCAGTTAAGTCACCACTAACCATTGTGCTCCAGCTGAGAAAATATTAGGAGAACGTAGAAAAATCTAGAAAAACCCAGAAAATAGGGAAGGGAACTAACACTTATTGAACCTTTACTATGTGCCTGGGGTTGAACAGTCCATTTAATGCCCACAACCACCTTACAACACAGATATTATTCTCCCCATGGACAGATGAGGAAACCGAGGCCTATGCAGGCTGGGTTACTTATCCAATTTTGTGTGGGAGTTGAAGCTATGGCTATCTGACTCCAAAGCCTTTAATTATTTCATTATCCAATCCTTTCTCCAAGTGGGATCTTCCAACAGGGCCTGAAGTAAAAGTTTTTGAGTCTTTGTCTACCTACTATGCATTTTAATTTGAGAAAAACTTGTAGAGAAAGAGGCAGTGCTTGGAGTTCACATTACCAACGCTCGGACAGTATAAGACCCCAGGGTCCCTAGAAGAGTGGACTGTAGAGGGGGTCAAGGGGAAGAACCCCTATGAGCTACTCAGAGAGGAAGCTGACTCTCCCTGGTCCTCTGGGGAGTGGGGAGGCAATCAGCCAACCCATGTCTCTTTGGTTGGGAGGATAGAGTGAAAAGAGCCAGCTTTAAAAATTTAAAATCAAACCCGCACGTTATTAAGGGGACAGGAGTAGGGGAAAGAAGGAGGATATTCCAAATAATAAGACAAAGTTTATCCTCAAGAAGACGGTGGACGATAGACTCACAAGGAGGTAATTACAATAAGCCTAAGACTCTTGCTGCATTCTGATAACTAGAAATGTGCTTAAACTAGAGAGTGAGTCCACAAGAGGCAATTAGATCTAGTGGACAAAAGAGGTAGAGGGAAAGGTGACACTTGAAGGGTGAGAACATTCCATCCGTGTGGCCTCAGCCCAGGTGAGAGTAGCTGGCAGAGGCTGGGCCTCCAGAGCTGGCAATTCCCTCCCAACCACATAAAGGTGACAGGTGATTATTTTGTGTCCTCAGGCAGGATATTTATTTAACTTCCTTTTGGTGGAGACCTATAAATGTTATCATAGTCCCTGCTGTAAAGTCTTGCAGTCCCTTTTAAAAACTTAGGCTCTTAATTCACTTCACTGCCTTCCAGGGACCATGAAGTCCTCAACAGACACTGCAGGGTGAGGAAGGAGGTGGCACTTCTATCAGCACCCATCATGTCTCCTGAGGGGCCTTCTCTGTGCTTCCTTCCTGCCCCTCTCCTCTCCTCTCCTGGAAGTCTGGGTGGCAAAGCCAGCCATAAAAGACACATGAGACCTTTGGAATGTGTAGGACGGTTTAATGGAGGTGCTTCTGTTTTTCTCCTGTCAGCCTTCCCAATACTTTCACCTCCAGCCTCCCCCCAGCCTCCCAGGAAACACTGCCTGTCAGCCGCCATCTCAGCTCCTTTCTTGGGATTAGCAGTAAATCCCGTCATTGGGCCATTTGGCCAGCCTTTTGACTGTCTTTGGGCCTTTTTACTGGAGACTGAGTCCAGATTTAAATGCCAGTCTTTAAGCTACTCAATCACTATAGTTTCTTTCCAATTATCTAACTAAACTCAAAGTTAACCTACAACTTGAGCCTACTGGTCTTCATCTGAAACTGTGCCAGGAGAATCTGTGAAATGTGTGTTGACGTTGTGAAAAAGGCCGTATGGCCTTCTGCCTGTGCCTCTGAAGAAGAAGGAAAACGTAGAGGGTTTTTTTCTTTTGTATTATTGTTAGAATTAATATGTGGGCTTTTTGGAAAACTTGAAATATTCCAGAAAATATTGAAAATAAAATTAAAAAAAAAAAAACGCTGTCGTAATCCCACAATTCAGAGATAATAGTTGTTAATATTTTGGTACATTTCTTTACACACATACACATAATTTGCAATTTATGACTTTTTCCTGCTATTTTCATGAACTACTTTTCATAAGCAGCCCATAAATTAGTACTCTTTTGGTTGTGACAGAAAATACAACTCAAAGTGCCTTAAGCAGAAAAGCAGATTTATCTGGCTTACACAGCTGAAAGTTCAGGGATAAGCGTGTGCAGACATGGTGGAATCCAGAAATTCAAACTATGTCCTTAAGGCCTGGCCTCTCTTCCCTTCTGCTCTACTTCCCTATAGGGCCTCCATCTCAGATTGCCTTTCTCCTCACACTGGTGAAATGGCAATTAGCAGCTCTGAGATTTCCTTTACAGCTACACAGCAAGTTCGAGCAAAGTTCCGTATCATTAGCTCTGATTCAGTCACCTGCTTATCTCTGAGCCAATCCTGTGTCCAGGATGATACGATGCTCTGATTGGCCAGGGTTTTGTCACATACCCACTCCTGAAGCCAGTAAGAATAATCTCCGCCTCCAAAATTAATGGACTGATAGGGGACAGGTGGTTTCCTGCAAGGACTTTGAGTGTTATCATCACTGTCACAAGGTTCTGGTGGAATTAATGTCAGTGACACTGTCCACTGCTGTTGTTGCTGCTGCCATATATGTTAAGGATTCCTGCCACTCTCTCACTCATACTTCCATTAGCGTCAATGCTAACATGAGTAGGAGGAGAAAAACACGTCACGTGACTTTCCATCTTTAGGTGAATCTGATACTTTGATTTTTTCACATCCTTCATCCGCTATTTGTGGTAGAAGACTTTCAGAGAAGTAACTGACCCTCTTACTCCTAGTCCCAAATTCCAAAAGCCAGGCTAAATACCTTGCTTAATTCCACCCGCTTTGTGATACTTTATGAGGTCCATCCCCTGCTCCCACACTCTGACACAGCCATGGGCTCTTGAAAGGAGTCTTGGCCCAGGATGGTCCCTGACTGGTCGTTGTGTAATTCTTTTTTTATTGTCCCTCTTCCTGTATCCTATTTGTGGGAGCATAGGGAAGTCTGTAGGAATAAATAAGATGCTTGGGCCTTTGGGGTTTGGGAAGCTGAGTACATCAGAGTTTAAAATTTACAGCTTCTAGACATGTGTATACTAGTGCCATGTAGAACATAGGAGGGCTCCCATCACAACAATCAGAAGAAAATGAAAGGATATTTGGAAAGAAAAATAACAATGTGCATAGCAAGCATTTTCCCATGATGGTAAACATTCTTTGAATGATTTTTAATGGCCACATAATACTCTATTGTATAAATGTGCCATATTAACCAGTCATTTTTGGATGTTTTTTAGTTTTGTTTTGCACTGCTCTGATATAATGCTATAAGGAATTCCCTTGCAATAGAAATTTTTAACTCGTTCTTTAATTGTTTCCTCAGGATAAATTCCTGGAAGTGGGATTACTAGGTCACAGGCTTTTGTTACATTGGTCCAAATTGACTTGCAGAAAAGCACTAAGTTATAGCACCACCCACTAGACGTGGCCTAGGTCTCACCTGACCCTGACCATGCTGAGTCTGAACCTTGGTCATTAATTCAGACAGTCAGACATTCACTCATTCTGTTATTTCATTAACATGACAAAAAGAATATTGGGGTTGGGGAGAAAAAGCAAAGTAGATGACAGATTAAGAGTGATTTCTGCCATTCAACCTTAGGAAAGCTAAAGTTGAATCAAAATAAGAAAGTGGAGCAAAATTTATCCTCCTTGGAGTATGTATGTGGAATGGAGCCATGAGAGTGTCCTGCTGGACTCCACCTTGGCATGAAGTCTCCCTGAACAGTTCAATATTGATAGACCCCTGGGTTTTGGGAGGTATGCTGGAAAACTGCTTTGTCAGCCATTCAGTTTTTATCAAAGTCAACTAAATATGTTAAATAAAATCTACTTTTCTTATCTAATCATCCAAGCTACATAGAGGCAAAAGTTAATCTAGTCACTCACTCAATCATTCATTCAGTCAACAAACATTTCATGAGATGTTTATTTGCAAGACATTATTCTAGGACTCTGAGGCTATAGAATTTGAAATGAAGAAAATAACTCTGCTCTCTAATAGCTAAACAAAACCTTCAACACATAAAGAAATAAATCCAACATATATGCATTACTCCTCCTGAGACAGAATTGTTCCCAGGTAAGGACAAGATCTGGTGGTGAGTTAACTGATTTTATTAACTTATCCAGAGAAAGACTGTAACAGACAGAAGAGGATGTGATCGCAGAACACAGAAAAGTGAGGATGAGAGAAACTCATTTGGCAGTGCCCACCAAAGTGCTCTTCTGGTATCCTAAGAAGTCCACAGGAACACATGATTTGTTTGACTTCTCTGTGGACACAGATGCATCAGACTATCAGAGCCTGGTGATATTAAACATTCAAATCTGCCACCAAGGCCCCTTCCTCTGATCTCTTATAATCCATGCAACCTTCTGACAACTTGGCTTTATATGTAGTTTTCCTCGATGGAGAAAATGTGCAGATCAGGCTAATGTGAATGTCTGCTCCTCTTGTAAGTTGTATTTCCCATTGTAAATTAGTGAATTAACATTTTGATTTATATACATGAGATTCTTGTGAGCTGGGTTAATTTGCACCCTGAGAAATTGGCCCACTTACTACGCTGAGCGAATCAACCTTCTAAGCCCCCAAGGCTCAGGGTTAGATTCACCAGAGTAATACCAACCTATACAGCCCCCAGATGACCAACCATCCTGTTTAGCACAGTACCTGGCATGCTTAGCACAGCGCCTGGGATGCAGAAATTGTTCAACAAATGCTCCTTGAGTTAAATGGATTTGAATTGAATGGATTTGATTTAATTGAGGTTGGAAGAGAGAGATAGAGACAGGCTCTAGACTTGGGAAGTCACCAGTATAGGTCAGTTGAAGCTGTGTGAATGACTGAGATTGTCCAGGAATAATGGAACTTGTAGAGACGCGGGGAGCAGAGCTCATAAAAGTAACTTGAGAATTCCCAGAAGAAGGAGCTGGAAGAGGAGGAACAATCATTGAAGCATTTGAAGGTCAGTCAGAGAGGAAAGCTGGGCTGAGGATAATGGAAGGAAACACCCCAAGTTCCAGTCTATCCTTCTCTAGCTCTACTCTCTGCATAACTTTTCTACATCACTAATAATCTTTAATAATAATCCAAACTCCTATATCCGAGTGACTGCCATCTATAAGGAGCTGTCTAATAGGGCTCCCTAATATAACATACTTGAAACAGCTCTTGGTTTTCCCCTCTAAGCATTTTTCTCCCCCAGTCTCCTCAGCTCAGTAAATGGCACTCCAGTTGTTCAAGCCAAAAACCAAAGCATCATCCTTAATTCTTACATTTGCCTCACACACACACATTCCCTCCCCTTACCCCCACCACATCAAATCTGTCACTACCTCCCGTGGCTCTGTCTCAAAATCATAAACTTCCTTTCATCTTCACTACTCTTAGTCAAGCCACCAATATCTCTTGCATTCCAGAAGACCCTCTTGATTGTATCATTGGTGCCTCTGTTCTTTTTTTTTTTTTTTTTTTTTTTTTTTTTTTTTGTGAGGAGATCAGCCCTGAGCTAACATCCGCCAATCCTCCTCTTTTTTTGCTGAGGAAGACGGCCCTGGGCTAACATCGGTGCCTATCTTCCTCCACTTTATATGGGACGCCGCCACAGCATGGCCTACCAAGCAGTACCTCGGTGCGCGCCCGGGATCCGAACCAGCGAACCCCGGGCCGCCGCAGCGGAGCGCGCGCACTTAACCGCTTGCGCCACCGGGCCAGCCCCTGTTCTTTTAAAAATACACATTGGTTCATGTTGTTCTCCTGCATAAAAACATTCAATGATTTTCCACTGCAACTAGGATTAAACACAGAATCCTCACCATAGCCTGAAAGTTCCACATGAACTAGTTCCAAATAATCCTCCAACTCCATCTCCTACCACCAACTCCCTGTGGACTACGACCCAGCCACGCTGGCTTTCTTTCTCTTGTATGAACGCACCCAATTTCATTCCTTCCTCAGAGACTTGGCACTTGCTAGTCCTTCTGCCCTTATACTCTGCTCCAATCTTTGCAAGACTGCACTTGTTATTCAGATCCCACTCAAATGTCGCCTAACCAGCTATCTCTAAGAACCCTATCAAATTACCCAGTCTAACTACAGTTACACTGTAACACATCACCTCATTCCATCTTCTCCATGGCACTCCCTTATTGGTTACCTTGTTAACCGTCTTCTTTACTCCATCTCTCCACCACACGCATTCCATGAGAGCAGCCCACCACTGTGTTCTCCAGAATCTATAAGACTGCGCGGCACATAATTGGTACTCAGTAAATATTAATTCAACAAAAGATGAATAAAGAGAAGGTAAGGAGCTAAAAGGAAACTCTATAGGAGAAGCAAGAGGCAATCAGCCTGCTCACTTTTTACCAAAATATATTTTTCTCCACCGGGAATCTCCATTAAAGAATCTAGTTCCATTTGCAATATTTTATTTTGCAAAGACCTGAATCCTTGACCTCCGGTTCTTCTTAACAGCCTCAAGAGTCATGCCAAAAAAAAAAAAAAAAATCCACCCATCCTGTCGAAATACCAGAAAGATGATTTTCCTGCATTCAAACTCAATATTTATACTGGAATATAAAAATGTGACTCTGAAAGAAAAAAGGTAGTAAGAAGATACAATTCATGGCAATCTAGTCTCACTTTCTATTTTTTCACCTTGAACAGTTGACTTAAACTGAGCTTTAATGTCCCCAACTGTGAAGTAGGGGTACCAATACCTGCCTCTCCTTAACTCCCAAGTCTATGTTAACTCAGAAAATGTGAAAAATGTATAACAACGGCTTAAGGTTAGAGATTTTATAGGTTATAGAGCTTGTGAATTTTTTGATAGCTTTGGAGAAAACAGTGAATTATTATTTTTATGGTCATAATTCAGAGACAGTTTATCACATTATATAACTTTGAAAAGAATTGTTCTTTAACCAGAGAAATAACATGTTTACATTATGGACTGTTACACTAGTAATAGGATCCGTCACTACAGCATCAATGAAAAGGAAGAGAGAATGAGAGGAATGGAAAATCAATTTATCTACTTTTCCAACCCAACATTTATATGCTTACACCAAGTGCTGATAGTTATTGAGTCAAGTATCAGATGTTTATGTAATGTCTCCAACACCGCAGGCTGCCAAGATTTTCTTCTGCAAATTCCAATTGCCTGACTTAAGTTCCAAGTAGGATTTCTTTCTTCTTCTGCACACCCATGTGCAGTCCCAATATTCAATACTACATTAAATGTTTTCCACCTGTGTTTGGTAGGATAAGATAAATGACTTAATTGTTATATGTTAGAATTTTTTTTGCTGCAAATACCAAAAAAAAAAACTTGACTACTATTGGCTTAAAAACATTGGGACTTATTTTATCTCATCCAACAAGAATTCTGGAAGAGGGCAGCCTAAAACTGATATGGTAACTCAATGACGCCATCAGGAACCCAGCAGTGGTGTGTTGGTAAATATTTAACAACTATTCTGAAGTTCAACCTAATTTGTCATGTTTTCCAATTTCCATAGTGTACATGCTTCCACTATGATTTAATTTTAAGCTACCAACGTGACATAACCGAATGAAGATTGAGAAGAAATACTCAGTAGCACACCATTATAAAGTATTTCCACCATACATGTAATAGATGTAGATAACCTCAAGGGCATTAGATAATAGTAAAATATTATAGACGAAGTAGGAAATTATGAGTTTGGGACATTATCTTTACTTTAATATAATTTATTAATTACATTTAATTGTAAGTTCATATAAGGTAATTTTTAATAACGGCTGTGCTTAACCACAGGTTTGCAAAATTCCTGAAAATGTAACAGTCAACTCTTGAAGACCAGTACAAGTTATGTCCAACACACTACTGAATGCAGGCTCTTTATATCCTTTTGCTCTGCCATCTTTAATGTGTAGACCTTCATCAGCATGCTTGTTCCCTCATGGTCACAAGATCACTACTGCTCTTCTAAGCCTCACATGTGCATGCCAGGCAGAAAGAAGATAAACGGGTAAAAAAGTTAAAGTGGCATGCCAATTTTTAAAAATATTTTCCCAAAGCTCCACCCAGTGGCTTCTCTTTACAATTCATTGGTCAGAATTGTGTCACATGTGCCTATATTGAATATGGCTAGGTAAAAAGGCATCATGGATGAAGGTTGGGTTGGCCAACCAAATGGGTCTGCAATAACAATAAAAATATATTTATGGCACTCCAACGTTAAAGACACCATGCCATGCTCGGCACTATGAAAATAGAGCAGCTCAAGACTCAGTTCTTGCCCTCAAAGATTCTTGGAAAATAAGACATACACACATGGAGATATAGCCAACAGTTCCACGTGAATTCTTCTTTAATAACACATGAAGAGCCAAGCATTGGTTCAGAAGCCAAGTACCTCTGGACCTGGCAGAGGCAGGCATCACTCTAGACTGAGTGGTCCATTTCAACAGAAGAGCTCATCATCATTAGAAAGAGAAGTCAGGTCAAACAAGTAACTGCCAACAGGTTTATAAATTCTGCTTAATTTGAATCATTAATTAGTGTACCTGGGCATGGCCTTTGTACACTCCCCTATTTCAGTTATTTTAGCTAATTGCATAGAAGGTTTAAATTTGTGTTGAAATACGTGGACTAAAATTAAATTGCTCTCTCTGCAATGACCTACCTGCTTTTTCTAGGTAATAGATAATTATCATTTTTCTAAGCTTAGTCTAATACTCTTCAAAGTCCTCTGAAATCACATTACTTGTATCAAATGGTTTGTTTTTCAAGTGTTCTATTTTTAATTCTATCTTTCTACCCAAAAAAGAATACCACTACAATGGTTTAAAGCATCATGTGACCATTTCCAAACTATGATCATCATACTGATTTAAATATTATCGCCATTTTTCTGGAAATTTCTATCATACAAGGTTGAATTATATTATGCATATATATATATATATATATATATAAAATGCCTTCCTGCACCTGGGCAGAGTGGAGGACCCTCACTCTTGACATGAACGGACATCACCTAAATGAACAAGAATGAAGGTTGCTCTAAGTTGCTGAGCTACACAAGCCTTTGGGGCTGTGGAATCAGGCCATCAATTTTGCTTGATGTAAAAGGTTATTCTCTTACTGCCTTTCAGTTTTACCCTTTTAGCTCTGTACGGGTCACCACTGAATTCCTGCCTTAAAAAAAATTTAGCATAATGGCTTGTCTGGCACTATGATAGGTCTGGAAAGTTCAGAGAAATTCTTGCTGCAAGGTCCTTCACAATCTGTAACAGACAAATAACAGCACCCTCCCCTCCCCAGGTAACCTAGAAGCCTTTCTTTTCCCCACCACCCTGCCTCTCTCCCCATATGACTGACTTTGTCTCATACGAAAATCATATATTAATCAGCTATTGCGGCAATAATGCTACAAAACTAACTTCCTGAAAACACATTGCCTTACAACAAGCATCTCTTTTTCTAGCTCCTGGGTGTGTGGAGTTTCTGGGACAGCCCTGCTCCAGTATGTGGGTCAGCTTAGGTTGGCTGCAGACTTCCAGTGGGGTCAGGACTTCTCCATGTGTCTCTAGCTCTCTTTGGACCAGCAGCTGCCTGGGGCGTGGTCTTTTCACAGCAGACATCAGAAGCACAAAAGGGCAAGCAGAAACACATGAGCCCTCCTGACGGCTCAGCCTAGGGCTCGAATTTGTCATCTATGCTCGTTTTCCATTGGCCAAACCCACTATCAATTGGGAGGGAAATATACTCCTCTAGCTCCAGTGGAAAGTATTCAAAGTCACATGTCAAAGGGCGTGAATGAATAATTCTAATTCAGGGAGGACTTGAAGAATTTCAAACAATGATTCCATCTTGCACAGATACCCTTCCCTTTTGGCATCATCTATTTTCTCATGAGCAGTTCGCAAGACACAGTTTTACGAAGAAGCTTTTCTGGTGACTGACTTTGTTCTTTTGTCAATAAGTCTATACTGAATGCCTGTGAAATATCCCACTAATCACCTGAGGACTATGATGGGGTGCTGCTCGAAAGAAAAATTAGTAATGGAAGCAACTGGCACAAAGGCATTTGGTTTGGTTGATTGATAACACAAAGTGGTATATGATTAAGAGTGAGAATGGGAATGGTAGGTAGGATTTTGACTGACGTAAGTAAGGGTATTTTCAAAACGAGAAGCACATCTGAGGCAGGAAAAGGTTCTGCATGGGAATGAGTGTTACCTCAGACATATGTCATCCTAACCGTTATAAGGTGAGGTATGAAGGATCATATTTAACCAGTCAGTAGGCTGTGTATTTCGGCCTTGTTTCTCTATCCCTAATTTTTAGCTATCTTTCCATTACAGTCATGCATCGCTTAACGACGTGGATTCATTCTCAGAACTTCGTTGTTAGGCGATTTTGTCATTGTGCAAACATCATAGAGTGTACTTATACAAACCTAGATGGTATAGCCCACTACACACCTATATGGCTGTATGGTACTAATCTCATGGGACCACATCGTATATGCAGTCCGTCATTGACTAAAATCATTGACCAAAACGCAGTTATGCAGTGTATGACTGTATTTGATTTATTAATAAAAATGACAATAATAATAATAATTGTAAAATGGCACAAATGGAGGTATTCCTCAGAATGCTTTTGTAATGCAAACATTCACAGCAACTAAACAATTGACTAGTTTTATAGATTCAGGTTTCCTTCTTTAAAAGCAGAAATACCTTTCTACAGAGACTCTTACTCACATGTGAAAAAATAATACCCAAGGAAACAATGACTAAAAGATTTCATTGCAGGCAGGAGGAGACCTCAGTCACTCAGTTTGTGGTCCACTGGCGGTGGCGGTGCGTGAAAAGATTGCTTTATATCTTTCATCTGTTTCAACTAAAGAATAGAAGAGCAGACATTTGAGCTCTGTGCCGGTTTGGACCCAGTTCCTAAGTTTTGCTTCCAGGATTCAGGAACTCTGCCCACTGGTCTGAGCTGGATTCTGAGAGCTGGAAGGTCACTGAGCCTGCCTTCATTTTACAGGTGCTGAAAAGGAAGACTAGGAGTTTATTCAAATAAATTTGAATAAAATTGAGACTAAAATCCAGGTCTTCTCAAGTCCCCAGTGAGGGCAAGTTTCTGATGGCTTTTCCTATAAGCCATGTCCTCTCAGCAGCCTCTCCAAAACCAACCCCTCCGAACAGGCATAGGAGCTTTGACTTCAGAGAGAACTTATTTCAAATCACAGCTTCCACCTATTTTCTGGGTATCCTTGGGCACATTGCAAGATCTCTCTGTGCTTCCGTTTCCTTCTATGTAAAATAAGCCTAATGATATCTGACTTGCAATGTGATTGGAGGAGCAGGTAGAATAATGCATTGCACAGTGCCTGACATGTAGGAGCAGAGCAACAAATAGTTGTTACAATGGTGACAATTAAGTGACAGACTCCAAGGCCTGTCTAGGGAGTATGCATGCACAGAGCACGGGGTGGGGGCGGGGGGGAGTGCTATGGCATGACCTTGCCTGGGACCCAGGTGGATTTGTGTAGTTTCTCTGCCCTGGGACAGCAGGAGTCAGTCTGTTGGGAGAGAGAAGATATGGAGGCTCTCAGCCCTGCCAGGGACTTGGGAAAAGCAGCAACTGTCCTGTTGCACATCCTCACTCATCCCGCCCAGGGTCTTGCCATTAATTTAAGGACTCAGACGTGGATAAACGTGCTATTGGAGTGGGACAGGGGAGAGTGGTAATGGATCTTGAGATTCGGAGATTTCCCTGAGGATAGGGAGATCGATTTCCCAAAAGGTAAGTGGAGATGTGCCCCATGGAGACTGGAAGAGTGAGATGCTCCACAAAAGGGAGCTGAAGGTGGGGGAGCAGCAGGGGAAGAAGAATGCGCCCCAGGCACCCCTGTGGAGAGTCCGCTGGGCTATGGGAAAATTATACTGGACAGTTTTAAGTTTCTTCCTCCAATGCAGTAAGTCCCCCGAATTACCCCCACACCCATGAGGACAATCTAATCCAAGCTTGAGTGGTAATATGATGGAGGACGAAGTGTCAGGAGAATAATGAAAAGCGGACCTGCCTTAATTGTCCCGGAGGTAAATCTCGGACTCTGCACACAGACACACCTCCCGGAGGCAAACATGAATTATCAGAGCTGGCACTGCTGACATCCAGAAGGAAGACAAATGTATTTTCCTGTCTCATTCTGTCTCACGATTTGAAAGCTGCTTCTCTTCAGTGGAGACTGTCTTCCACATTATTGTGCAGAACCCTATTACTTCCTATTCTTCACCCCATCTTTTCAAATGGCACTGTATGGCCCATTGGAAAGAGGAAGGGGCCTATTGCTAAGCCATCTACCTCTCAATGACCACACGAAGGCCAGAGAGAAGCCTAGAATTACCACCTGTTAGAATACTGCAACTCTCTCTTAAAGGCAAGTTACCATAACCTCGTTAAGCATCAGTTTCCCCGTCTGTAAAAGGGAAATAATAGCTCCTACCTCATATGTGTATTGCAGGGCTTAAATGAGCAGCCCCAGTTATGTTAAAGCACATGTGCAGTGCCTGGCACATGGCTGGGTTAATATTAGTTTCCCTCTTCTGCATCTTGGTAACTCAGCAAGGTCAACCTTCTAAGTTTACATGTGAAAAAAATAAGTGTTTCCAACAACCTAAAGTTGGGGCCCCAAGGAAAGCTTTGTATGAGAGCACCTATGGAGCCTCTTCAGGAAGGATACTCCACCAGGAAATTCCTTCTAGGAATAGGGCACAAAATTATTTCCAGGAAGAAAAAGTCACTAGTTGGAAAACCAAGGCCACTGGATATTGTTTAAGGCTCCCCCAAATTGGGTTGATTTGTATCAAGGTGCGGGGCCCTGGGCAAACATCTATCGTGCGAGTTGGGTTGAGATAGACTAGAAGTGACTTTAAGGGAAAAGAAGCCCCAAAGTGGCAATCTGATGGGTGCAAACAGAAAGAGAAGGCACAGTGCACCATTGGGGCTTGGTGACGAATGGGGTTGGGGGAAAATTCTGGAGGTCAGGGTCTAATAGGAGGCAGCATGGGCCCCGACCTCTGGAGCTCTTTTTAAGAAACTGTTGGCAGAGTTCCCTTGGTGTCTTCAACTTTAATGAGCCCTGACCAGATGCCAGTAGGACTCAGGACATCGACCTCTCTCCAGGCTACCCCGTGCTGCCACAATGGCAGGAAGTTTCAAACTCTAGAGATACAGGCTTCAGATATCTCCCTTCTGGAATCACTACTGTTGGGTTCTCTTGTGGAACTCAGCACGCTGTCCTCTCCCTCCCTGTAGGTCTCTGGAGACTGTCAAAACACAAGCTGGTCCCACTCAGCTGCTGAGTCTAAGAAAAGAAAGAGCCAAGGAGTTATGGACATGGCTTTGAGGGTTTTTTCATCATCTGAGGGTTCAATATTTAGAGCAATATTGATTCGATTTATCTAGTGTTGTAATGGTCCATTGGTTGCTAGGCAACAGAGTTCTTTCTTCTCTGTTTTCTGGGTGGCTCATGGGAGTTTGACTACCAAAGAGATTACTTTGTGTATATGAAACTAAATGGACCATAGGTGCCATACATAAGTGGAAGAATACTGTTTTACTGGGCAGTGTTAAGACCACGTTTCCTATCACATCTCAGTAATTGCAATTCAACCTCCAGAACAACAGGGCCATTCATATTCACATTCTCCTACAAGATACCCACTGAGAACAATTTAACACAAAGTTGTGCTGATGCATAAAACCCTATGTTGTGTGCTTACTGTTCCAACCTCATAAAGTTCAAACGTGCACTGGGACAAGGATGGATTTATTCCTCCCGTCTGGTCCCCTCCAAAACCCATATTAATAACCAAAAATAGCAACCTGGATTATAAAGGGCAAATTCTGACTTGCACTTAAATTCTGATATGCAGGGTCTTTCCTCATTTCTTTTGTCTCATCTTCTGCCCAACTCACCCCAAAATCTCCTTCCCTTTTCAGAGGCTCTTCTGTAAGTCCTTTACACTGATGTTCACTGTTTCTTTAAAATCCCAAGTCAGAAGCAGCAGGCAGATGAGGCACTGTCAGCTTGGGCTGTATGGTTCAGTGACTTGGCATTAATGACGTTTATTTTGGAACCTGTGTGAGGGCCTGACCTATTTTAGGATCTCTGCTTTAACCATACCTCCCTCTCCCATTTTTCCAATAGAAATGAAGGCACAGGGGATTGAGAGGAGGTTGGGGATGGAGAGGGGAAGAACCTGGAGCTTGGTGCTCCAGGAGTCACATCTGAGGCTGCCCACGTTGGCCATAACATTTCACCCACTGTCGTAAAGGCAATTTGAAGCCCTACTGAAAAGGCTGGAATTCGGGGCTGTGTCCACAAAGTGGGAAGAGATTCCAGAGGCACATCTCGGCCCAGTTTCTTGGGTGTGGCCACAGGAAATACATGAACCAAAAGCCACGTTTGGTATTGTTCAGCGTTTTCCTCTATGGAAAGACCTGTGTGGGAAAGAAATGATGTCGTTCTTCCAAAGAGAAAAGCTATCTGGAGAAGAGGAAGGATGGGGAGGAGGAGGGAGAAGCAAGCGCAGGCAAATAGCCAACTACGCACATTTACGGAGAGGAGGGATGTAAAACAGATGTTGTGCAGGAAAATAAACCATTGCTCTGGGAGCATCAGCATCAGCCTCTGGAGAATAGGGTTTCTCAGATCCAGGCAAATAACACAGTAAGTCGCTGAAAGCTGCATACTCATCACAACCAGGCCTTTCTGGGTTGCCTGGTCCCCTGTCTCCACCACTTTTTCATGGCTGTGCAGTAGCCAGCAACCTCTGAATGAATGTTATTCTGTCTCTTGAACTGGGAATGAGGTGTTCTCGCCCACACCAGAGCTCCTTCCCTGCGATGGAGGGCAGGAGCAGCAGGACCTGGAACTCCAACAGGGAGATGGTGGCTCTAAGCCCTTTCCTACTGGCCTCAGTGGAATGAGAGCGAGAGATATAAGCAAGCAAACGGAGCCAGGCCACTGGGTGGAGACCCGAACAAACAGTTGTAGCCCTCATGGAGCAAACGGTGATATCAAGGTCAGTGGTATAGACTACCCATGGAGCTGCTGCTTGGACAACTCAGGGAAAGGGCAATGGCTATAAGATTGTGTGCTTGAGCCACCAGGGACCTGCCAAGGGAAGGAAAGGAATTTAGAAGGCGTGGGGTCCAGCATTGTGTGAGGTAGAGGTCAGAGGTGTGACATCTCTTCCCACCAGGTTGAGGTCTAGGGAGCAAGCCCATTCGAATCAACAGAGCTCAGCTCAATCAAAGGGCCGCAAGAACATAAAGGGCCAAGCAAGTACTAAGCAGAGAAACAGAATTAAGGAGCAAGTGTCCACTGTGGTAAGTCACCAAAGTTGAGCATAGTGATAAGTCCAGCCAGCAAACTGTTCCCTGAGAACTGAGCCCACAGAGCAAGTCTTGTAATAGATTATTTAAATCAACAATTTCTAGGACCTCTGAAATTTATTAACAAAATCAGAAATAGTCCTTTTCCTAGGCACTCCTCTTTGCCTCTCTGAATCTTTTAGAATTTCACATGGCAGGTAGGCACTGCAATATTTTGGATCCCTAAATATTTTTTAGGAAAGTGAGCTCAAAATATCAACTTGTCAGTTGTGGTCTAAAGTTATTAGCCTGTCTGGTGGATGACCTGTGGAGGCTGCCTGGAAATTTGGCCAGGTATTTTTCCTCCTTCCCTATATATTTCTTGCCTTTACCCAGTGTGTTTTCCTAGGACTGTGATTCACATATTTATAATTAGAGCAGAAAATGGGGGAAGCATGTAATTTACGTTTTTTTCCCATTCCTGGCAATACTTTCACCTCTGGAATCTAAATTAACAATGTTACATATTGAAGGCCTGGAGGGAAAATGAAAGGAGGAGAAAGAAGAGAAAAAGAAGGAGGAAGAGGAGTAGAAGAAGGGTTCACCGCAAATGGTATTTCCAGTTCACAGACCCAGAAGGTCATTGAAACTGAAATTGTTTGCTCCTAAATAATTCTACTATGCTGAAAGAATATATCTTTGTCTAAGTGGAGTCATGTGTAATAGAGGAATATTGTGCCTTAAAATTGATTATAGTAAATTAATTTCCTAATGAAACATACCATCAAGCATGAAGCAACTGAAAGGTACAAAGTATTAATGTGCCGATTAAGAGGGGTGATTGTAGGGATGTCAGTTTACAGAAACTACTGCTGTGTCTATACACACAGATGGCTTTGGAAGACATCAACCCTTCTGATGGTTGGACCACCACCAACCAGTTAGTTAACTACTTGGTTGCTTGACTGAATTTCAGCTGGTTTGTTTTGAAAATAACCCACACTCTGCCTAACATCGTCCCTTTTGAACCAACTTGCTGGGTGCTGTCTTCACTTGTCTGCTCAAGCTCAAACAGTGGGGTAGATGATAACTGCAGGTTTAAACTGAGCTAAGGAGAGAGTTAACAGAAAGTCTAGTAGCCAGGATCGGATCAAACAAGGGCCACTGGCCAACAGCTAACTCCAATTTAAGAGAGATACTGAACCAAGACAGTGGAACTGCCAGAGAGAAAACCAGATGATTCTAGAAAATCCCAAAATGTGTCCAAAATTCTAAAACGTGTCACAAGGGCACAGTTTTTCCCAGGGACCAACGCTTAGGATGCAACACTAGAAAATAGGAAGAAGGAACCAGAGAGACAGTCTGATCTCTCCATGTAGGGATTTGGCAAGGTGTGATTATTATTCAACAACATGTCAGCACTCTCCTCCATAAGGAATGTCATTCCTATTTTCGTAATCCAGAAGTTTTCAGGAAGAGCACTTTTGATGTACTGCTCAACTGAGCTTTCTTTAGTTCCAGGAGAAGGGCGGAGAAGTCCCCCAAGAGCTGGCTGCTTATTCTAAACAGCTGGGACAGAGTTGGAATAACATAGGTGTAGACATCCATTTCTAGCACCTCACAATAGTAACGCAGCTCCAGGGAAAGTCAGAGGGACTGACTCCTTTCTAATTAGTCAGAGATGCTTTTGATAAGAACCCCAGCAGTTCCTTATCCCAAAATATCACTTGTCACAAGAGCACATAGGCCCACTAATGCACCCTGGATGAGATGGATGGGTGCTGCCCAGTTCTAAATCTCCTATGGGGTTTCCTTTGACAGGCTTCTCTTATGTTTTAGGGTACTATCAGTGGCCCTGGTTTGATTTATCACTTGGTGATTCATCTTTCCAACGAGCTGTGGTTCTTGCTGTATAACGCCCTTTCCATTTTTCTCCTTTGAAGAGAGGGAGAAACAGGTGATGAAAGCCAGGCTTTGGAACAGAGTTCTAGTTTTTTCCTGCCAGAACTAGCCCTCAGTAAGAAGGAGAAACAGACTATCAGATCAATTTCAGGGAAGGCTATGCATATTAAGAAAACAATGCTTATTTACATCAAATATGTCCCTTTTATTATTTCACATATTGATATGAGAAGTACCACGAACAGCCAAGACAACATATAAACAAGTGAGTGGATTTTTCTTCCTGAACATTATGATTATTTAAAAGTAAACACAGTCAGTTTTTTAAAGGGAAATTGTATTTTAACACTTAAGTATATAGATTTATTAATATATTGAGTCTTACATTTCTGTCCTAAAAGTTATTATTGCCATTTTGAATTTTGGTACATATTGTCTGTTTTGGCATAAGTGTATAAGTCTCTACACTTCTTCTTTTCACGATATTTTTAAATGATATTTATTGTGTTTTTATGACAGAAGCAATGCATGTGCATTATAGTGAGCTTAGAAAAATAAAATTTCAGGCTAATATAAAGAAAAAATTACCTATTATACTACTACCCAGAAAAAATCATGGTTCATAGCTTGTTGAATTTTATGTATTTATATATAATGAACATATTGTACAAAATACGTAAATTAGGATCATGTAAAATAAGGATAACATAGTAACATTTTGCCTTTTCTATGAATGGTGGTCATCCTAGTCAGCCCTAATCAGCCTACAATGCCCATATATCTAGAGGAAGTTTATTAGAAAGAGAAAACGTAGAGGAAAACTAAAGTAAAATTTAGCCTCTGGAATTCAAAACTAGGATTTGGCAGCAGACAATATCTCTCAATCCCAGGCATTTTCTTAAGAAATATTTGTCTAAATCTCTTAAATCTCTCCCACCTTAACACAGCCCAGACCAACTGTTTTTGTGATATAGATTAGAGATCCTTATTTGAGAGAGGTGCAGATAGAAATAGGAAAAGAGAAAACTCAGCCTCCAATGCAGGCGTGTCCATTTACCCCTCTTCTGCCTGAGAAGGGCAGGTATACAGATGGATGAAGGTAATATGGAGAGCAAAGTAGACTATCTTAGTCTGTTCAGCCTGCTATAAGAAAAATACCATAAACGAAGTGGCTTATCAACAACAGAAATTTATTTCTCACACTTCTGGAGGCTGGGAAGTTCAAGACCAAGGCTTCAGCAGATTCAGTATCTGGTGGGGGCCTGCTCCCTGGTTTGTAGAAGGCCATCTTTCACTGTGTCCTCACATGGTGGAAGGGACAAGGAAACTCTCTGGGGCCTCTTTTATAAGCACTCTAATCCCATTCATGAAGGCTCCATGTTCAGGGCCTAATCACCTGCCAAAGGTCCCACCTCCAAATGCCACCACACTGAGGATTAGGTTTCAACATAGGAATTCAGGGGGTTGAAAACATTCACTCTATAGCAGAGGCCCTAGGCCTCATTCCTCATCTGGGACTGTGAAAAATATTTGCCTCTGAGGCTTCCTTTGCACTATCTCGGGCTGCAGTCGCATCTATTGGGCTGCAGAGCATCAGTCAGGTAGGGAGACACCTTGAGATTTGGCTCTCATGAGCTGTCCTGGGTTCCTAAACAGCAAAAATACAGAATAGAGAGCCAGATGGGTTGCCCAGGGATATGGCAGAGCAAGGTGAGCCTGTTGCAGAAGCTGGGATGGGCCCACCCACCCAGGCCAACAGGCTGGATGGGGGATGGGGCAGAAGCTCAGAAATCATTTTTTATACATAGGGTATTCAAGCACTGACTTTTTTGAGCTCATTATATTGACTCAGCTCTAGGTCAATTGGACAATGACTTCAAAAACATTTTTTTCCCACAAAGGGCAAATAGTTGGTGAATTTCCTGGATCCTTACATTTTCTAGAATATTTTGCTTCTACCTTCAACCATAAATGAAAATTCAGCCAGGTTTAAATTCCATGGATCTAAACATTTTTCCTGTAAAAAGCTGTAGACATTATTCCATCGTCTTTTGGTATTTAATGTTAAAGAGTAGAAGTCTGAAGCCAACCTGATTTTTTATACTCTTGTAATAAAACTAACTTATTTGTACTTGGATATTTGCATAATTTTGAATGGCTTATTTTAATTCTTAGAATTAAAAAAAATGTCCAGGATATGAGCATGTGTGTGTGTGTTGCCTGTAATATAGCAAGGCATTTCAATCCTTAAATTCAGATGTTTTTTCAGATTCATATAGATTCCTTCAATATACTTTCAGTTTTTACATTTTATACCATTTGTTCTGTTTCTTTCCTCAGAAATCTCTATAATTCTTGTTTTATCTTTGTTTTATGTCCTCCAAATCTGTCTAATTCTTCTCACTTTTATCTATTAGTTCTTTCCCCCTGAATGCTGAGAAAGCTTCTCAGATTTGCCTCCCACATCATCATGAATTTTAATCTTGGCACTAATATCAATTTCCTTGATTTCTTCTTCTTATTTCTCCTTTTTTGTCTCAACTTTTTAAATCTGAACCTCATCCCATTAGACCCTTCACCTCTTCCATTTCCTTCTTATGGTTTTGCCTCCCCTTTCATCAAGGCCATGTCTTCTTGGAACTACTGCGGCCCCCAAACAGTTTTCTAAAAAGTTCTTTTTGTTCCTGAAATAATTATTTTTAGAACTATATTTTTCCATTGAATACACTGAGAGAGGTTCCCGTTTCCTTATTCTGTAGCATTTTTTATATCTAGCCTATGTTAATTTTTTGTAATATTGTCATCTTGAAAATAAAAGAGTATAATTAGGGGTTCTCAATAGATTTAATGTGAATTTCTTTGGATTCTACTCACAAGCCCCATAAGTGCCAGGAGATCCTTTTCTTTGATCTAACTCTAGAGGGAATACTGGTTGCTATAACTCTCAGCTCATTTTTTAGGCTCCAATATGCATTTATCTGGTTCTAACTTTTGTTTTCTTCTATCCCCACAGCTTGAGCCTCTAATATTGAGAAATAATGGAATATGTGTTTATTGATTAGGATGTACATGCAGTAAAAATTAGACCCAAAAGTTTATAATGGCTCAAATACAGTAGACGTGCATTTCTAGTTCATGTAAGAATACACAAGTTCCTGAAGAACAGGCAGCTCTACTCCATGTGGTGACTCAGGGACTCAGGCTCCTTGCATTTCCATCCAGAAGATGGAGGAAGAGAAAGAGAACAAGGAGGAGGCACAATCTCTTCTTAAGTCTTGGCCTGGAGCTAGCACAAATCACATCTGCTCACATTTCGTTGGAAATAACTGAGTCATGACCACATCTAGCTGCAAGGGAAGCTGGAAATGTAGTCCAGCTGTGTGTTCCAGAAAAAGAGAACACTGATTTTGGTGAAGAAGTCTGCCACAATGCTGGAAACCAGAATTGCCAGTACTGCTATATGGACTTTCCCGGCTTTCCCCTCTTGTCCACATTGCTTTTCTTGGTTGCAGAAGATACAACTCTCAGTACTCAACTACTGTGACTCTTGTGGCTCCTTCTCTTCCTGGTCATTTTGAGTGAGATAGCCTACCCATCCCATTCTCAGCCCCTGGAATGCAAACTCTATAACCAGGCCAGGCAGCTTTAGATCATGCCAGAAATTAATCAGATAAAATGAAAAGGAGAGGAGGAAGTGGCCAACACAAACTAATTCTTTTTCTTTAATTACTTGGGAACACTCTCAGATTTTCTCTAGCAACAGAGGCAAAACAAAGCAGTTGCACTGAACTAACATACCTCTAGCTCAACAGTTCTCAAAGTGTGGTCCTTGGGCCAGCAGCATCGGCATCATCTGGATACTTGTTAGAAACACCAGTCTTCAGGTTCCACCTCAGACCTACTAAATCAGAAAGTCTGGGAACAAGGCTAGCAATCTGTGTTTTAACAGCCCTACAGATGACTCTGTTACACACTAAAGTTAGAGAACCACGGGTCTGACTAAAGCTTGGCTATGACCTGGGCCATAGCAAGACACCGTATGTCAACTGATAGCACTTCATTTTAGTTGTAAGCAAAACACCTAAGAGGAATATCTGGAATTCTAATCTTGCAAACCTAAAAGTATAAAGCAGTGGTAATCAAACTCAAAGCTCTAGTCCGACTGATTAGAAAAACTAAAGCCTTTGTTAAACAGAAAGCTTTCATCACTCACAAATCGTTGCTTATTTGTTTTCTTTGAGACTAATCATCTAATTCTCTGTGCTGGATTAAATGACCATCGGTAATAAACACAGAGTCATAAAATTTCTGATATGAAGGGGATCTCAGAGACCATCAAGCCCACCCACCCACTTTATAAACTGGAAAACTGAGGTCCAGGAAGAGCAAGTGGGTCTTCCAAGGTCCCACCTCTGGTTGGAGGGAGAGCCAGAACTAGAACCCAGGACTCCTGATTTCTAATACAGCTCTCTTTTGGCTAACATCATCTCATGAGATCATATTTGTAAAGCCCTCTGAAACATATAAAGTATAAAAGTGGTTGCATTATATTAATATTGAATTGAGTTCAGGTAATTTGAATTCCAAATCTTAAAGAGCCAAACTTAAACGTGTGTGCAAATTTGTTCTCTAAGCCCTGTCCAAATGTAAATAAAAAATGAATGAACAGTATCGCCTTAGAATTACAGAACGCTTTGGAACATTTATATTGATATTAAGAAATGTAATGAAAAAGCATCAGGCAGCAGGCTCTGATATCTCCTTTTCACGGTTTCCTCTAACATGCCTTTGGTGTCATAGAAATCTGAGGGAAATTTCCACAAACTGTGAGGCTAATAGATGTGAATAGAGAAGGGTAATCTGTGGATTCCATATACTTTATTTCACAAAGAGAGAAACCCAGGTATCATAAAAGAAGGTAGGAATTTGGTCGCTCCCTCACTGTCTGTCCCAAGAAACTATAGCAAAAGCAACAACAAGAAAAGTGGACAGCACAAATACTACTGTAGATGATGGTAGACAGGACATTGCCTTTGAGCAATGTGAGGTGAGGCAGACACCCCTGCCTCAGCCGCACCCTGTCATTCAACATCCCTTCAGAGACTGCAGCTCCCAGGAACCACAAAGCTGAGCAAGTCAGACTTCCAGTTTCTGAATGCAGTAAGAACCATGCACTACTCCTGACCTAGAACAGTTCAGAGATTGACAGCAAGTGAGGCAGCAATGGGATTGTGTCCCAGGTCACTGATAAGTGGAGCAGGGTGCCCCTGGCTTGGTTTTATTGGTGATCTGCCGTGTAATGTTGGGCTGGCTCAGACAGGGTTGGAGTGGACATGGTAGCCCCATACACCTTGGGGTCACCTCTTCCCAAGAGGAGTTTTCCTTCCAGTTTATTTTTTACAGTGTGAGCTGAAGTAGACTTCTCTGTGCCTTAACTTTGTAACTGGCTTAGCTGGGTCTTTGAACTGGGAATCTTTTTTTTTTAAACAGCTTTATTGATATATAATTCACATACCATACAGTTTACCCATTTAAAGTATACAATTCAATGGTTTTTAGTATATTCACAGATGTGGGCAACCCTCACCACAGTCACTTTCAGGACATTTTCATCACCTTGAAAAGAAACACTATACCTTTAGCTATCACCCCCCTCTCCACCAACCCTCCTAGTCTTAAGCAATCACTAATCTACTTTCTGTCTCTATAGATTTCCCTGTTCTGGACATTGATATGAATGGAATCATGTAGTATGTGGTCTTTTGTGATTGGCTTCTTTCACTTAACATAATGTTTTTGAGGGTCATCCATGTTGTAGCATGTATCAGAACTTCATTCCTTTTGATTGCTGAATAATATTTCATTGTATGGCTATACCATTTTTTATTTATCCATTCATCAGTTGATGGACATTAAGGTGTTTCCACCTTTTGGCTATTATGAATAATTGAATTGGGAGTATTAAAATTATCATCTAGTCCGAGGGAAAAGAAATTTTAAATAAAGGAATTCCCTTAATAACTGGCTACTTTTCCTTGTTTAGCATACTAATTCAACAAATACTGAGTACCTGCAACATGCAAAACAAGGTGCAAGCTACTTTGAGGTTGTAGTTCTTAAGAATATTTATAACAGTAGTAGTGAGAAGGTTATCTCTTACAAAGCCCTTTGATATTATCTTAGGTAATCTTTATTATTATAAAAATTTGCTATGAACCTGATGTTACTAGTCTCATTTTACATAAGACATAAGCTCTGAGGATTCAGGATTACCCATATAGTGAGCAGAAGACACATTGAAGAACTTCTAATGCAATCTCTTGTTAAGATATGTTTTCATCTAATTTTTATAGGGAAGAAATAATTTCAGAAACATTTTCCCACAATAGTTGAGACTTCTGCAGTCCCAGGTTCTGAATCAGAGACAAGCACATTTCTCCTCTTCTAAATTCCAATAGCTCTTTCCATACTTCTCAAAATATATGACTTTTTGCTTTTTTTATTTTCATATTTGTGCTAGGGGTTATCCCCTTCTCTAGCTAGTCATAACAGAAAGACTGGATCAGAAGTCTTCTGAGAAATCTGCTAGCCATAAACGTTCTGTGGCATTTTCTTCAGTGATGTGGAATAATTCCACCATTAAAACGATGTCTGTTGGGTTTTGTGGGTTTTTTATCAGTGGCTGTCTTTCTTTGAAAGTGGGTGAACCCAAGAGAAATGCTGGCCACATGGGCTCATGCTGGATGGATCTGGAACCACTGAAAGCCAGAGGCCAAGTCAACACAAAGGAGGGCTATGTGTTTGCTAAAGGAACAATACCGTGAGAAAGGGAGCTGCCAGAGACAGGGAATGAGTAAGAAGTCAAGAGCCCAGGATGTCAGATAGAGGTTGGAACTGGAGAGAAATGTGGGATGAGTCCAGTGGGCTCATGACAAGGCCTGTGGATGAATCAAGGTATCTGAGGGCTTATTTATGTTGTAGTCTTGCTTCCTGGTAAAAGGCAGAGCTGTCGAGCTGAAGGGACCAGGGCATGATTGAATGTCCTGGGCTGCTACTGAGTCTAGTTTTTAGATTTCACTTTCTAAGGGCATCATTATTACCATCTTCAGTGCAGAACTGCCACCTTGCAAGCTGCAAACAAATGGAATCAACCTAAATGTCCATCAGTTGGGACAGGTTAAACTATGGTAAGTCCATACAGCGGGCTGCTGTTAGTTCTTTAAGTACTGGTAGAGAGCTATACATTTTTCTAGGAAGATATTCATGATATAGTGTTGAGTAAAAAAAGGTGATAAAACACCCTGAATATTGTGCCATTCATGTAAAATTGTGTGTATATTTATACATGTGTGTGTTTGTGTGTGTGTGTGTGTGTGTGTGTATAATTTTATGTCTCAAGGTATAAAGGGACATAGAGGCCTCTTGTACCTTTAAATTATATTTACCGGGGCCGACCCCGTGGCTCAGTGGTTAAGTGCGCGCGCTCCGCTACTGGAGGCCCAGAGTTCGGATCCCGAGCACGCACCGACACACCACTTCTCCAGCCACGCTGAGGCCGCGTCCCACATACAGCAACTAGAAGGATGTGCAACTATGACATACGACTATCTACTGGGGTACAACTATCTACTGGGGCTTTGGGGAAAAAAAGGAGGAGGATTGGCAATAGATGTTAGCTCAGAGCCGGTCTTCCTCAGCAAAAAGAGGAGGATTAGCATGGATGTTAGCTCAGGGCTGATCTTCCTCACAAAAAAAAAATAAAGTATATTTACCAAAATTAAAGTACTTTCAGGATTAGTGGATTTTTCAGTGATATTTTTATTTTTCTTTTAATTCTTTTCTGTGTTATTTTACCATTATCCTTATCCTTAAAACTTACTAAAAGCTCAAAATTCATAAAATAGCCTTCTTTAAGATAATAATATTTATTGGGCATCCAGCAGTTGCTAGCTATATGAATTATCTCATTAGAACTTCACAGCAATTCTTGAAAGTATAATATTATTACCTCCATTTCTTTTTTTTTTTTTGTGAGGAAGATCAGCCCTGAGCTAACATCCATGCTAATACTCCTCTTTTTGCTGAGGAAGACCGGCTCTGAGCTAACATCTATTGCCAATCCTCCTCCTGTTTTTCCCCAAAGCCCCAGTAGATAGTTGTATGTCATAGTTGCACATCCTTCTAGTTGCTGTATGTGGGACGCGGCCTCAGCTTGGCCGGAGAAGCGGTGCATCGGTGCGCGCCCGGATCCGAACCCGGGCCGCCAGTAGCGGAGCGCACGCACTTAACCGCTAAGCCACGGGGCTGGCCCCTATTACCTCCATTTTTTAAATGAGGCAGCTAAAACTTAGAAATGTTAAGAAATTGGCCCAAGTTCACACAGCAGGCAAATGGCAGAACTGGGCCAGTAGTCTAGGACTATCTAACTCTACAGTACATGCTCTCAATCACTGCGCTGTGCTGCTATGAAAAATGCAAAAAGCGCAGGCCTTATCCAGCAAGGACTGTGACCATCAGTGAGAATAATTTCCCATGTTATTTATTCTCTAAAGCCACGTTGAGCAGATCATTATAAACTCAGATCAACCTTGGTAAGAAATGTTCAGAACTCGCAGACCTGTTCAAAATTACTCAATCCTCTTCAGATACTGAAGTGGTTTTAAAACACATCTGTAAAGACTTTGACAATCCTCCCATAGAGAGGCAGTATCTGTGCCCCCTCCCGCTGAATCTGGGCTGGCCTTCGCGACGTAACTAATAGAACACACTGAAAACGATGCTGCGTGACTTCCAACGCTTCCCCCTTGCTCGCCTGGATGCTCACTTTTGAGCCCTGGACCCCCCAGGGCCACCTTGACTGAGGAAGCTCAGGCCATGTGGAGGTTCTCCAGCTGACCGCCCCTGCTGAGAGCCCTGCCAACAGCCGGGATCAACTGCCAGACACTTGAGTAAAGACACCTCTCTATGACTCAAGCCTCTAAATGGCAAGTCACCCCAGCTATTGAGTCTTCCCAGCTGAGACCCAGACACCATGGGTCAGAGACAAGCCACCCCGGTCTAATTCCTAACTCACAGAATTCATGAGCATAACAAAATGGTTGTCTTATGCCACCAAGTTTTGGATTGGTCCATTATGCGGCAATAGTAAGCAGAACAGATCTCAGCTCCAACTCCAGCTCATTCCTTCACTAGCTACCCATCTTGCTGAATTCTTGCTAGTTGGATTTGAGATTTGGAAGTTATTTGGACAGAAGTTACCGGCTCTAACCTCTTTTTCCGTACAGCTAGGACAAGCTGCAAGCCCCCTGAAGGCAAGACTGAGTTTATTGTTCTGACAATGAGGTCTCAACGCCAGCCACAGTGCCTAGAGCATCTGAGTAGGCTGCTTCAGTTCTCTATCGCATTATCAAGGCTACCCCACAACTTAGTGCTTAACACAGGGTCAGCAAATTATGGTCCACAGGCAACTCCAGCCTGCCAGCTCTTTTTGTAAATAAAGTTTTATGGGCACACATTCATTCCCACTCATTCATTTGCATATTGTCTACAGCTGGTTCCACTCCACAGCGGTGGAGTTGAGTAGTCGCAATAGAGACTATAAAGCCCTCTTGCAAAACCTAAAATATTTACTGTCTGACCCTCTACAGAAAACCTTAGCCAGCCCCTGGCAATGACGATTTATTATTTCCCCAAATTCTGTGATTGGCCGAGCTCAGCTGAGCAGGTTTTTTCCCTCTACATGGTCACTGATGAGGCTGCTTTCATCTGAGAGCTTGGCTAGTGCTAGAACATCCATGACCGTCGGCTTACATATCTGAGGCCTTAGTGCTGTCAGCTAGGGCATCTCGATTCTCCTCCGCACGGCCTCTCTCTGGCCTCTCATCATTCATTAGTCCTTCTCATCATTCATTAGCCCATCATTCATTAGTCCATCTTTATTGAAGCTTCCAAGAGAGAGAACAAAAGCAGAAGCTACCAAGCTCCTTAAGATCTAAGCCCAGAACTTACACAAGCATCACTTCCACTGCGTTCTATTGGTCAGAGCAAGTCACAAGTCAGTCAAGATAGAAGGAGAGAGGACCCTACACTCCTGGTTGGAAGGAACAGCACGGACGTACAGAAAGTGCAGAAATTGTTGGTGGCCATCTTTGGAGGCTTCTACCGCATAAAGCACGCAGTAAATATTTGCTGAATGAATGAATGCAGGACAGCTCACAAAGGCATAAAAGTAGAAAGACAAGTGAGCATGTAAAAGGCAAATGCCTTGAAGGATATGTCCTAGCTTATCTACACAGGGAGGCAAGGTCTCTACAAGCTGTCAGCATGACGAGAGGACCAGTGGAGCCAAAGAAACACACACACAGGTTCCAAATGGGTACAGAAAGAAAGTGCGAGATATCAGGAACATAGTCAATGAAGTCATTTGAGGATGGGAGGCTGCAGGGGTGAGATGGAGAGGAGATCAGATAATGAGTCTTCATAGCAGGAGACACCAAATCTCCTCAGAGCAAGTACAAAAATTAGACTTCACAGGTCAATGCCAGACAAGAACTAGCAGTGATAGATGGGGAGGAAAAGCAATGAACTTTTGTGAGTCTCTGCAACATCTGGATCAACGTATTGTACGGTCTTCTATTATATTGGTTGGGTGTCAGATCAGATGGCTAACCTCAATGGATGTGACTCCCTAAGCTTATGAGTTCTCTCACGACAGCATCTGACAAAAAATGATCCAAACTACTTAGTTAATAGGCTTGGAAGAACTTGTTACAACCCAAGAAAGGAAGATGGCATCTTCAACAACAACAAAAAGGCCTTACCTTCCAATGGTATATGTAGGTTGCAACTAACAGAGCCAGCAATTCGGCAAGTGAAATGTTTGGAAGAAGATGAATTGTGTTCATTATTTCACATAATCCTGTGAAGAAGTTAAACTTTCCCCTGTTTCACAAAAAATGAAACTGAGGCTTGAAGAGATTAAAACTCTCCCGTATTCACACAGTTAACATGTAGAAGAGGCAGGATTTGGACCCAATTCTGCCTGAGTCTAAAACAGTCATGTTGCTTCCCTGTGGAATACAGAAGTTACCATATAAGGAAAAAGTAAAAATATGAGGCTTCATCTGCCTAGAAGTGTGTCTCAAAATATGCCCCGTGCAAGGGGCCGCCTGGTGGCATAGTAGTTAAGTTCACATGCTCCACTTCGGCAGCCCAGGGTTCACGGGTTCAGACCCCGGGTGCAGACATACACACTGCTTATCAGGCCACGCTGTGGCAGGCATCCCACATATAAAGTAGAGAAAGATGGGCACAGATGTTAGCCCAGGGCCAATCTTCTCCAGCAAAAAAAAAAAGAGAGAGAGAGAGAGGAGGATTGGCAACAGACGTTAGCTCAGGGTTAACTTTCCTCACAGAAAAGAAAAAGAAAAGAAAAAAATATGTCCTGTGCAATACTACTACCTTGAAATGATCCTTGAAAATAATGATCTCAAGGTAAATAAGTGTGAGAGCTGAGGCATGGTAGAGCCCCCATTTGAAAGTCACATGAGCATTTGTATATTTAAACAGAAACCTGTCTGAAATCCAAATCCTTTTTTCATGGACCATCCACTAACGTCCTAAAGAACTAGTATTCTAAGGAACGTGCTTTGGGAACATTCTATCTAGGAAGATAAAGCAGTGAGAAAGCGCTATTTTTATAATCTCATTAAGTATGTAACCATCGAGCACACATTTTTGGCAACCATTAGAATTTGGAGTACCCAATGCAGGCTGAGGCAGTTTTAAAACAAATAAAAAGAGGTTCTATCCTTCACAGTCTAAAATAAGTTGATGAACCTTGCTGCTGTGCTAAATTACTCTGCTCCCTTTTCCTGAGCACTCCTGGGTGATTCACACCAGGGCAGAGCCCAGCCCTCCCAGTCCTGAGAACTGCTCCTCTCCCAGAGGGAGGAGGTGGGCGTGTCCTCGGGCAATGGCAGCTGCAGCTGGTTAATCACCTGTCACCCAATCCTTCTTTCACACCAGTCTGGGAGCTAGGATCCCACACATCTAACTTACCACTGGCCCTGTGGTCCTTCTCATCCTACAAAGAGGAGCTGGCAGCAGGTTTCAGGCTGAACAAAAGAACCAGTTTAAACTACAACAAAGAATTGCTTCAAACCTAATGAAAATCAGGGATTGAAAGAAATAAGAAGCCCTGTCTCTCCTTTCTATTTCCTTTTCGGCAGGAAGGGTGAGGGGGGGACTCGTGAGACCTGGATCTGGAGGGGAAGGGAAGACAGGTCATCGTCCAACAAGGGCTCGTATTCCTTAGCCTCTGGGGTGATAACTGGTCCTGGAAGCCTCTTAGATCCCATACAGGTTGTGTTAACCCCGCTAATCTTCCCAACTGCCGTTTGTTTGTCATTTCCTGATAAATTCTCCCTCATCAGTACAGATTGGAAGTAAAGAACATTTCTGAAGCAGTGGTAAGATCAAGGAAATGGTCATCAAAGCAACAACGAAGTGCCATTTTACCACTATGGAATTGAAAGGAAGGAAAGAAGGGGAGACAGAGAGAAGGGAGGAGGGAGACAGAGAGAAAGAGAGAGAGAAAGAAAGAGAGAAAGAAAAAGAAAGGAAGGAAGGAAGGAAGGAAGGAAGGAAGGAAGGAAGGAAGGAAGGAAGGAAGGAAGGAAGGAAGGAAAGAAAGAAAGAAAGAAAGAAAGAAAGAAAGAAAGAAAGAAAGAAAGAAAGAAAGAAAGAAAGAAAGAAAGAAAGAAAGAAAGAAAGAAAGAAAGAGAAGGAGGGAGGGAGGGAGGGAGGGAGGGAGGGAGGGAGGGAGGGAGGGAGAGAGGGAGGGAGGAAGGGAGAAAAGAAAAAGATAATGTTAGTGAAATTGTGTTGAAAATGCTATCATTTTACATTTTACATTGGTACCACTACTCTGGAAAACATGAGAGTGTGCATCAAGAATGATACCAATAAATATACCTTTTAACCCAGTAACTCTACTGGAAGGATTTGTTTTCAAGAAATAATTTAAAAGAAACTAAAAACTACATGCATTAGAATAAAGATTTGAGAGTTATGTCCAATAATGGGAGATTGTGGACAACCTAAATATCTAGTAATATGAGAATAACTGAGTAAGCTATGAGAAATCAGCTTGATGATATATTATGTAGCCATTAAAAATAATTATGAAGAACATGTCACGTTATAAAAATTTTCTAGTAAAACATCATTAAGAAATGCAGAATTTACATTTATATGTATACTCTGATTATAAGTGTATAAAATATATGCATAGAGACCAATTGAAACAGAATTTAAAACTGAAAATTGTTGCCATAGTAAGGGTGATAGAATTATCAGTGACTTTTTTCCTTTTAAAATATTTTGTTTAAATTTCAGATTAAATGTTATTATCAGAATGACTAAGAGCCAAGAAGCACCACCAATTTTATTATTATTTTCCATCATAAAACCCAATTTTCAGATATTTATAACTCAGATCTTTCAAGATGCATGGGTTGTACAGACAGAACGAGAGAGAAAGTGAGAGAAATATCAAGCAAATACAAGCTTTGGAAGATTGATATTTCAAATACCGTGACCTAGACTGAGCTAGGCGGTATCAGGAAGCACAAAAATGTAACAACGTCATACTGGGGAAGACAGTTCGGCAGTTCTTCAATAAGTTAAACAGAATTTCTGCGTAACCCAGCAATTCTCCTCGTAAGTATATACCCAAAAGAACTGAAAACAGATGTACGGTTTTCATAGCAGCACTATTCACCATAGCCTAAAGGTCCGAACAACCCAAATCGTTGAATGGACAAACAAATGTGACATATTGGCACAATGGAATATTATTCAGCAATGAAAAGGAGTGAAGTGCTAATACACGGAAAAAATAGATGAAACTTGAAAACATTATACTAAGTGAAAGAAGCCAGACACGAAAAGCTACATATTGTATGATTCTATTTATATGAAATGTCCAAAATAGGCAAATCCATAGATTAGATGGAAATCAAGTTAGTGGTTGCCAGGGGCTGGGAGAAGACAGGAATGGGTGTGACTTCTTAATGGGTATAAAGTCTCCTTTAGGGCTGATGAAAATGTTTTGGAACTAGATAGAGGTGAGAGTTGCACAACATTGTGAATATACTAAATGCTACTGCATACACACTTTAAAATGGCTAAAATGGTGACACTTGTGATAGATGTGTTTTACCACAATTTTTAAAAAGTGCAACACTGGGTCTGTGCCCTCAAGGAGGAGTTGACAACCCCATAGCCAGAGTAGTAGCTATGGTTGTATCCACAACGCCCAACATAATGCTTGGCATATTGTAGGGACTAGGTAAGTGCTCATGGAAAGATGGGGAAAACGGAAGAAAGGTGAGAAAGGGGGGAGGAGGGAGGGAGAGGGCAGGACGGGGGAGAGAGAGGAGAGCCTGGCATATATATCTATTGAATCAAGCACCTTATACAATATGTACCTTAAAACCACATATTCCTTCTGAATAGTTTCAAGGTTATATTCACATCTCCTGCTTAAAGAATGTCCTCATTAAAATCCTAACATGCTGCAGCCACATTCTGCTCCTGGAAGTGCTGGCCACTTGAGTTGAATAGATAAGTTGGTTTTCCCCAGAGACATGCAAGACAACTATAAAATGCAATTGTCAGTACTAGTCCGGATATGACTCTAAGCAAATCGCTCACCCGCTCTCTGACTCCACGAATAGAGGCTGCTCTTCAAGATGACCTTTGATATTTAATATCCTTTTAGCCCTTGTACATATCATAGCATACTGGTTAAGGGCACCATCTCTGGAATCTGGTTCCAGCCCTGACTTCTCCTAGAAACTCCAGGCCTTCATTTGGTGGCCAAACAGCCATCTCAAAATTAACGTGGTCAAATGAAACTCTTGACTCCCCCACCAGCCTGCTCCTCTCCACTTTTCCCATCTCCGTAAATGGTACCAACCGTCTACCCAATTGCTCAAATCAAAAATCCAATATTCCTCTGAACCTCAGTTGTTCTCTCTTTATCTCACCCTCTCCATCCATGAGCACGATACCCACGCACATCTTGCCCACCTACAATCCACTCTCCATACTGAAGTCAGAATGTTTTTTTAAGAATTACATCTGACTGCGTCACACACTTGCTTCAACAACTTCCCATTGTATATCCAATAAAATCCAAATTCCTGCCAATGCCACCGGTCCTTCACGACCCTGCCTCTGCCTCTTCTTGGACCTCATTTCCACCCTGCCCCCTTCAGCCTCTACTGATGGGCCACACTGGCCTAGCTCCCCCTCCATTGGCTCTTTGCCCTAGTCCTTCCCTCTCCCTAGATGCTCTCCACTTTCTTGGCTCCTCCATAACTTGCTGATCCCAACCTAAGTGTTACGACCTCTGTGAGTACTTCCATCACCTACCCAAACGAATGACTTCATCAACTCACTCTATTTGAAACATCTGCATAAAACTTAAAAATTTTTTTAGATTATTATTTGGTGGATTTGTTGGATTATTTTTCCTTCATTTATTTATTGGTATATTAGTCAGGGTTCTACAGAGAAACAGAACCAACAGGATATATATGTATGGGTATATACATCTATACCTATATATATCCCATATATGTATCCCATATATAGATATAGATATACGTAGAGAGAGATTTACTATGAGAAATTAGCTCACGTGATTATGGAGGCTGAGAAGTCCCACAATCTGCTATCTGCAAGCTACAGACCCAGAAAAGCTAGTGGTGTGATCCAGTCCAAGTCTGAAGGCCTAAGAATCAGAGGAGCCAGTGGTGTAAATCCCAGTCTGAGAGCAGGAGAAGATGAGGTAAGATGTCCCAGCTCAAGCTGTAAGGCAGAAAAAAGGGGCAAGTTCCTCCTTCTTCCAATTTGTTCTATTCAGGCCCTCAATGGATTGGGTGATGCCTACCCATATTGAGGAGGGCAGTCGACTTCACAGAGTCCACCAATTCAAATTCTAATCTCATCCGGAAACACCCCCACAGACACACTCAGAAATAATATTTAACCTGGAACCCTGTGGCCAGTCAAGTTAACACACAAAATTAACCACCACAACTGAATTATTATCCTCTTTCTTCAGAGAACTTTAAGTCCCATGAGAGAAGAACTTTGTCTGTATTATTGCCTTCTATGTCCCCAACACCCAGGGCCCTGCCTGACACATACCAAATGTAACAGTTTTCTATTGCTATGCAACAAACTAGCCCAAAACTTAGTGGCATAAAATGACAAGAAACATTAATTATCTCAAACAGTTTCTGTTGAGTCAGGGAATTGGGAGCAGCTCAGCTGAGTGCTTTAAGCTTTGGTCCCTCTGGTTTAAGGTCCCTTGTGGGATTGCAGTCAAGAGGGCAGCCAGGGCTGCAGTCATCTGAAGGTTTGGCCACAGCGTTCCAAGACGGCTCCCTCTCATGGCTGCTGGCAGGAGACTTGATCCAAGGGAGAGCAAGGCAGAAGCCACAATTTCTTTTATGGTGTAGACTTGGAAGTCATACACTGTTATTTCTACAAGACTCTCTTGGTTACATAGATCAGTCCTATTCACTGTGGGGAGGACTGCCTCCTGGTAAACACCAACAGGCAGGGATCACAGGGGACCGCCTTGGAGGCTGGCTACCACAGTAGTGTTCAATTAGTATATATTGAGAAACAAACTCATGGCCAAATGGTAAAAAGAAAGCTGACTGCTTGTATTTTAATTCTGGCTCTGACACTTGCTAGTTGTGTGGTTTTGGCAAGTAATTTAACTTCTCTAAGTCTCAGTTTCCACATCCATAAAAAAAGTATTAAATTATATATTCAATGCAAAAGCACTTAACATGATGTGGAGCACATAATAAGTGTTCAGTAAATGTTGGCTATTTTTTATTATAGTTACTATTAATTCTTGGCCATAAGTCTCCTCATTAATACTGCTTTGAAGGGTTCATCCTTCAAGGAGAGAGAAACTCATTTATCTAAAAAAAAATGTTCAAATCACTTTACGTGTGCCAGAAAAGTCTGAAACATCTTCAAGATTGCCCTGGAAGCAAGATAATTGGCAATAGACTATTTTAAGATTTATTGAAAGGAGAATATCAAGGCCACTGGAGAAAACTGATATTTGGGAAAATCAGATCAAGATGGCAGCTGAGCACATGTTTTGGTCACTTCTCCTGCCGAGGAAGCAATGGAAAATCAATACTATGACTGGAATATAAGAAAGTGTGCCATCAGTAGACCAGAAACTTTTAGGAATTCATAAAAGAGAGGAAGCAGATGGGCACAATCATACAGCATTGGTGGTAATGTCAGATGGTAAAGCCTTTTGGAGGGCATTGGATACACGTTTCAAAAAACTTTTGAGGGGCCAGCCTGGTGGCATAGTGGTTAAGTTCGTGTGCTATGCTTGGGTGGCCCAGGGTTCACAGGTTCAGATCCTGGGCACAGACTTATACACCATTCATCAACCCATGCTGTAGCGGCCTCCCGTATACAAAGTAGAGGAAGATGGGCACAGATGTTAGCTCAGGGCCAATCTTCCCCACCAAAAAAAAACTTTTAATGTGCATGTTATTTAAACTGTTCCAACACTAGGACTCTATCTTAAAGATACAGATTCAAACATGCACTGCAGAGTTACCTGTATGTACTTATATATAAGTATATTCACAGAAATATTTTTCTATATTTGCAAAAAAATTACAAATAACCAAAGGCCTATGAATGGTCATCATTAAATAAATTATGAAACACTATGCAGACATGAAAAATTATAAAAAGACTCATATGTACTGACTTGGAAAGTTCTTCAGAATATATTATTATTTCTTATTTCTTCATGTCTAAAATTAGATGAAAAGAGCAACCTGCAGAACAGTGGGCAAAGAATATAGTGCCACTTTTGTAAAAATAAAGTCATGTATTTATGATTAAACATACATGTGTGTATGCATATGTGTGCATAAATGCATAGAAAAAAATCAGAAACTTACAAATCAATCTGTTAATAGTGGTGTATCAGTCAGAGTCCAGTCAGAAATCAGAAATTACAAAAGTTATTTCCACATAGAGAATTTGATAAAAAGAAATTGTTAACTAAGTTTAGAGTTGTTAACTAGGTAACTGGAAGTGATCTCAGAGGAACTACAGGAAGCAGCTACCACTTCTAGGGCTGGAGGAACCAAGAGAAGAGGCTGGAATTAATAAAAGTTAGAAAATTTGGAGGAAAGGCCATGGGAACCTGAAGCTCTGAGGAGGGGAGAATGGCCAGCTGTTGCTGGTGTCTCTGAGGGGGCATGATGAAGCTTGTCCTCAAGAGCTGAAAAAAGCAAACTGGACTCAGCTACTACTACAGGAAGAAACCACTACTGCTGGGGTGACACTAACAAGGACAGGAAGTCTGCAGGAAACAGATAGGAAGTCCATAGGAAGCAGACAGGAAGGTGCAATTCTCCACTTCCTCCTCTCCTTTACAGTCTCCCTCTAACCCACTATCGGCAGAGCCTAACAAAGCCAAATGTGGTTTTCAGAGTTCCTGCTCCAGGATCACAAAGCAGACTAAATACTGGAGTCAATGACTCCACGAAAAAGTCAGAATTCCAGTGGTGAAGGGTCTTCCTGAGATCATGTTGACAAGACTGTGAGACTCCACGCAGATGCATTTGCAAACCCTCTGAGATATAATGAGCAATTGCTTTCAATGATGAGCAAATGCTTCTGAATCCGTGGACCATTATTTAGAAACAAGATGGGGCTGGAAGCTAGTAATTCAATTACTAGAGGTAGCACTTCTCAACTCAAAACAGCATATATTTCCATTTCTGTGGAGAAGGAAGAGACTTTTATGTGTAATTTTCATCAAGCTGTGAAATGAGGTTTTAGATGTGGGTGTCTCATTGATGCCAGCCGTCCTCAGGAGGCTCTGTCCCTCCAGTGTCTTTAAGATTATGTTCCTGCAGGGTCCCCCATAGGCAAGAGCACACAGCCCAAATAAGACAGCAACTTTTTCCTTACAAGTTTCCTGAGACGTTTTTCTTTCCTCACAATATTTTTCAGTTTCATTCATCCTGTTATCTTTGAAAGCCCCATTCAGTACCAGCATCAGTTGCTCACCAAAAGCATGTCTAAGTTAATAAAATCTTCAGGGCAGCCAACGTGCCCTTTTGATACTAAGGGCTGATGGGCTTATGGGGGGTGTGTGTGTGCGCGCGCGCGCGTGTGTGTGTGTGTGTGTGTGTGTGTGTATGAGAGTGAGAGAGAGAGAGAGAGAGAATAAAAACAAGGTTTATAGTTCTGCTTTTCCAACACATCTGAAAAAACCAACAGGGATTTAAAAAATAATCAAAGAGTTCCTGGGGCCAGCCCAGTGGCATAGTAGTTAAATTCGGCACACTTGGCTTCGGTAGCCCTTTCGCGGGTTCAGATCCCGGGTGCGGACCTACATCGCGCATCAAGCCATGCGGTGGTGGCAACCCACGTACAAAATAGAGGAAGATTGGCACAGATGTTAGCTCAGGGTCAATCTTCCTCACCAAAAAAATAAAAAGAAGTAAAATAGCTCTTACAAATTTCTCTTAAAGCAATGAAGCTGATATACATAAAAATAATATCATTCTGAGTCAGCAGCTTGAGTTTCAGTCCAGAGTTATGTCCATTTGCTTTTTTGGAAAGCAGGATGGTAGAAAATGTAGTGTCATCCACACCACCATGTGTAGAACCAACAAAGAACTAGGACTGGCAGGAGTGGAAAGAGTTCTGTTGGTTCTTCCAGAGATACCCTCTTGGTCTAAGCTCTGTAAACTGACATCCAGAGAAGAGAAATAACCTACCCAGAGTCATACAACTGCCAAGAGGCTGAGCAAGGACTAGAACCCAGGTCTCCTAGTTCCCTGGTCAGCGCTGTGTCCATCACTCCACATTGCTTTTGCATAACAGTGAATGCACATGTAACAAGACAGAGAACATGAAATGTTCACTAGGAATCCCCTTTGGATCAACAAGCTATGTGTTAAGAGGAAACAGTTGATGATCCCTTTAGAATAGAGTTTAAAACCCAAAAGATAAGTTCAAGGAATTAGAGATCATTTCTCAACTATCTTCAAAGAATGGATCCTGTTAAATGTAGGCTTTCTGACTTCCTTCTTGAGTATGGAAATGCAGTTCAGGGTCAGTAACTGTGACAGAATAGCTCTGCCTAATAGAGCATTCAGAAGAGTGAGATTCAGATTAGAGGGTCATCACCCTAGAGGAAGGAAGAAAGGAAAGGGAGAGAAACTGGTAAAACTATGCATTACTTGGGAAAGAATGGGTGTGGAGGGGAGCATGAGCAGCTTTGCCAGAGATGGACTTTGAGGAGAAAAATGTCTAAGAGGTATTCTTGGATTATTGGCTGAGTTTCGTGTGATATAAACCCCTATGGCAGTTAGGGAAAAGTTAGCTAGCGAAACAAACCCCAAAAGTTCAGGGCTGAACATAGTTTCTCACAGATGTGAAACTCTAACGCAGATGCTCCTGGTCATTGGGTAGCCTTCCTCTGCGTGGTGCTTCAGCGACTCAGGCATCTTCTACCTTGTGGGTCTGCCACCCCCTAAGGTTGGCAGAAAGTGAGCAAGAGATTGGAGAAGACACACCCACTTCTTCAAAACTATGCTCCGAAACAATACATGTCACTTCCACCCACACTTCATTGACAAAAACAAGTCATGTGGGACCCCCAGCAGGCAACAGAGCTTGTAAAGATCAAGTCCCTATGTAGGACCTTCCAGCTATGAAAAGGAGACCAAGTTTTGTTGTATAGCTAGATATCTCTGTAACATCCCCCCCCCTCATTCCTCCTACAAAATCTTCACTGAAGTCTGTTTCACTTCTTAAACTTCTGAGAGGCTGGATTCTTTGGAGAGAACTTGAAATTCTGTGACTGGAGTGGAGTGAGAAAATCAGTCTGTCCATGGGGCCAAGAAATAAGACAGTAGTTGACGTCTGGCTTATACATATGTGCAAAGCACACCCCTTAGGCACATTCGTGTATACATATTTGTCCAGCTCTTCCAAATGAGCCCAATCTGGAATTCAGAGTCTGGCAGTTTCTGGAACTGGTTCACTGGACCATTCCTCCAGGCTTCCATATACATGTGTTGCCATGTGGTTGTGTAGGGGATTCAAGTTGTAAATTTGACAGAAGGAGAGAGAAACTTTGTTCAAGTTCTCCTGTGGAGAAGTAAGTGGAAAGGAGAATAATGAAGAGCACGATATGGGAACTGGCCCAACCAGGCTATGTGGAAACGTTTTTACTCCCTAGAAGGAAAGGACATAGAACCAGAAGGTAGAGGTGCTGTTTCCATACAGGTTGCGTTCCATGGATACGTGGTAGAATTGTACTTTCTGGATCCCTTTTATTTGAGTGGAGCCATATGACTAGTTTTGACCAGTGAACTGGGAGAAGAAGTGATGTGTGTCAATTTCAGGCTGAGCATTTAATTCCTGGTGAAGACTTGCCCAGGCTCTTTCCTTCTGCCACAGTAACCTACAATATTCAGATGGTGGCTACTCCACCCACCTGGGCCCTCGCCTGATTATAATGAACAGAGCACCATACTGATCTGCAATGGATACATAGTGATAGAGCAATTAAACTTTGTTGTTTGGGCCTCTGGGATTTGGGGGTTGTTTGTTATTGCAGCATAAACTAACCTAACTTGACTGTAAAGTCCTTGTGAGACTGTAGGATGAAAATGTGCTGTTTTCACAGCAGGAGACAAAGTACAGCACGGAATAGATGAATGAGCATTGTCCCCATTTTCACATCGGAACACAGCAACAGCAGCAACTTTGCAGCAGCAATAAAACAGTGACAGAGTTCACCATACCTAGCAGAATGGGAAAAAATCATATCCTTGAGCATCAAGAAACAGGTAAAACAACCATCTTTGAACAGGATGATGTGACCAGGACACCACCACTATTAGCTGAGGTCATTGCATTAGACACCTCCACAGCTGCTTCCAAGTAAGAATTCTAATTGGTCTCTATCTTTGTTTCTCTTATTTCTAGAGGCAGAGACCCAGGAGAGGGTGTCTAATTGGCTGAGCAGATGACACACGCCACCAAGGGTCCAGATAAAGGACTCCATTTTCTGTAGACAGTGCCCTTCAATCCTCCAACATCACAGTCAATGGAGAGAGCTCTCCAAGGCAAGAAATGAGGTGAGAAGCTGCAAAATAAAAATAAAGATGACACTTACCTCCACGAAGGGATAGCATAGCTTTGCTTGACTTTGACCCTACTCTCCCCTCCCCCGCTCTATTTTTTCACGATTAGAATTCTCAGCCTCAGATTCTCCTACCATGGGGTTTTTCTATCACAGCTTTTGTGGTTAAAAGGGGAATTCTATAATCACAACATACTGAAGTAACAACACAGAAATCTCTTGACCAAGAGTTTCATGACTCTCCTAAAAGAAAGCATTGTGAGATGCCCATTTGTTTACAACTATGCCAACAGGTTAATACCTTCTTGCTCTGAGGTGGCTGCCCGTTGCATCATTGTACCCTCAGTTCCTCCAACTGCAGGCCAAGCAACTTTGAACAAGTCAGCTTTCTAAGCCCTGGATTTTTGCACCTGTAAAGGAAGGTTAACAATCCCTGTCTTATAGGGTTGTTATGAGAAGTAAATGCAATAACATGCAGAAGTTTCTGGCAAAGTGCCTGGCACATAGGAGGGTCTCAAATATGATAGTTCATTTATCCTCTCTAAAATTTTATAAGCTATTTAGAAAGAGCAGACACATTCTTTCTGTGAGCTGAAAAGGGGTTTTTAAATCGTGTTATCCAGGAGTTTTAAAAATGGATTCAGCAGCACAATTCTCCTGTGCAAACACATAGAAACCCAAAATATAAAATAAATAAGGCCAAGCTGTTTTGGCTGAAGCTATGGGGGAGCAGGGAACCTGGCCTGCTCGAATGACCCACATCACTTCATACTCTTCCCCCCTACCTCCACATAGCAGCCCTCCGACCCCTCCACAGAACTGGAGGGCTCCATGAAAACAGATGGAAAATCATCTACTCCAAACACTTACTCTACAGATGAGGAAAATCAGGTTCAGAGAGAAGTAATTTGCTCAAAGACTCCATAAGAAATTTCTCCCCTGTTGAAAGTCAGTCACTCCTGATACTTAAAAACTCACCTGGAGGATGAATAGGTAAGTAATAAAGCAGGTACGATAAAATGTTAATGGTGGAATCTAAGCGGTGAGTATATGAGTGTTCACTGCAAAATTCTTGGCAAAAATATCCATCACAGAATGTTGGGGGAAATCTGAAGGAAGAAGTCTAAACCTATGTGGTCAAGAGGCTGATCAATCAGGTTTCTAGAAAGTAAAATGGTCTCAAGTTTACAAATATTTAAATATTTGTGTCCCTAAGTTGTGTGATCATGTGGGGATAGATTTAAAGATTTTTCTTTCTCAGGACATCCAAGAAGATAGGAGAGCACGTGTTAGGGTATGAATTTCTCTAGGAGCCAAAACTACCAAAAGAAATGCGGAAACACTTTGAAAAGAGTGCATTTACAGAAGAAATCACATGAGCAATTTAGAAAAGCTGCAATTCCTGGACAAAAGAACCAACCGTAGGATCTAGAAAAGTACTGTTATTTGAAGAAAAAGGGAAATTTTTCATAGATTTGTGTTGATAATTTCTATCTGAAGTGTAGTCTTTATACACACATACACATACACAAACACACACACACGGTGCACACAAGTGGAAACACCCCCAGGAGTCGGTCAGGAGAGACCAAGGGCAGAGGTCCAGGTTCTAAGGCCATGCTGTGGGTGGAGAAAAGAACAACGAATACAGTGAAGAAAGAAATCAGTATTGCTGAAAGGCAAATAACAGTTTCCATGTCAAAATACCAGATTTCAACAAACAGCTCTCCACTTTTCCAGAGGAAAAAAAGTGATGTTCCTAAAAATAGATCAACATTATCCAAACTCTGAATAACAGAGGTCCCTGGAGGAATAGAAAAGATAAGTAACCTTGAAATCATAATCACGGAAATAATTGGGAAAACATTTCCAGAGCTACATAGAGACCTCAGCGGACAAATGGAAGGAATTCTCAGGATCCTGGCCAGAAATATCCCTTTTAAAAAAAACCCCCAAATCATGTAATTACAAACAATGTAAACAGAAAGAAAGACAGAAAGAAAACAGAATACCAAGAATAAAGGGTAATTGACTGAGAAGAGAGTTAAGGAAACAAGCAGAGGGAAGGAACGCAAATTTAAAGTTAGCCAAGTTGAGTTGGTGTCTGGCTCTGCCCTTCACGGCCATGTGGTTTATTCATTTCACTATATTGTCTTGGCCAGTTTATTCATCTCATTATTTACCTCATCTATGAAATGGGGGTAATTATATCTGCCTCCTACAGTAGGGATTGAGTGAGATAGCCTATATTGGTGGTTTTCAAACATACTCAGGGGCTGCCATGAGTGAGTAAAGGGCTGTAAGGAGCTCAGAGCGAGGGGTACGTCTCACCCTTCCACTCAATCAAGTCACTCCAATTATATCAGTTTGGAATATTAGTCTTCTTCCTAAGACTTTGTTTGCAGAGAATGTTCTATAGTGGAAAAAAAAATAGTTTGAAAACTTCTAACCAGAGTGAAGGTATTTGATGCACCAGAAAGTGCAAACCTAATGTATTAGGATCCATTCATTCGTACAGTCATCTAATACGGACTGTGCCTGGAGCTGTTCTAAGCACTACAGATACAGCAGTGAGCAACATAACAAGGATGACAGACAGTGAACACATAAACTAATAAATACATAACATGTCCAGCGTCCACAGAAATACAAAGTGAGGTCAAAAGATTGGGTGATTGAGGACGTGATTTTAACAGGGTGGTTAGAGAAGACTTTGCTGATAATAGAGTGATGTTTGAACAGACCTAAAGGAAGGAGGGCCTGAGCCTGCAGGCGTCTGGTGGAGGAAGAACATTCCAAGCACAGAATACAGCAAAGGATAAGAGGGATAAAGAGGAAGAGCCATGGGCAAGATCACATCCGGGCTTGCCAGCCATGGAGAGGACTCTGCATTCCATCCTGAGTGTGATGGGAGCTATCTGAGGGTTTGGAACAGAGGAGGGACATGATCTGATTTACATTTTATATGGATCATTCTGGCTGCCGTTGGGAGAATAGACTGCAGGGAGTCAAGAGTGGAAATAAGAAAACCAGTTAGGAAGTGATGATAGAAACAGAAGAGGTGGAGGTGGTGAGCAAGTGCTCAGATTCAAGATGTGTCTTAAAATTAGAGCTGGCAGAATTTGTTGAGGGATTGAATATGACGTGAGAAAGATGAGTCTAGGGTGGCTCTAATGTTCTTAGCTACATGAGCGGTAGAATGGAGTTGCTGAGATGAGAACAGGGAGGTGTAATATGGGGGAATTTTGGTGGGAAAAGGAGACAAATCAAGAGTTCTGCTTTGGTGCCTCTAACTGTGAAATGCCTAACTCAGAAGAGGTGTCAGCCAGACAGCTGGATAGGCAAGCCTGGGTTTAGGAGAGAGGCTGGGTTAGCACTCTAGCTCATCGCACGTGGATGCTACTGAATACTAGGGGACAGAGAACTCTCTAGGGAATGAGGACAAACGAAGAAGAGGTCCAGAGCCTGTTAGCATCATTTATCAAAGACTTTGGAAATATAATCTTTAACCTATCATATGTACCTGATCACATATTAAAAGGACAAAGGTCACCTAAAATAAATAATTTAAATATTATACGGTGTCATTTTACCATGAGAACTTGAAGGGATAAGAAGGAAAGAAGAAAAAGAATTAAGATGCAGTTTCCAAGCCACAAAAGTATAACAAAAAGTAGGGATTTGGAAGAGAAGAGTGAGTCCAATAGTATATCTCCCATCCGCCCTGAAATTAGGGTTCAAAACAGAGTTGTAGGTTCATATATATCAAGAATAGAGGAAAAAAAAAAAAACCACACAATTTAATTTAGTTAAATAGGTTTAATTGTGAAATAATATTAGACTGGTAGGAAAAGTTTCCTTCTGATTGTGTTTAAATAGAAATAGAAAAGCTCAAAGTATTTAACAGAAATAATATTTGTGATGAGAGAAAACAAAGAACTTCATTAAGTAAAAAAGAAGACAGATTGAGGGAGAAAAGGATAAATACTATTACAACATTAAGCAGTAATAGGCTGTATTCAGCTTCTAGTTTTAAATATTATCTACTTAGCAGCCTTGAAACACCCTTTCTCAACTTTTAATTAAAATGCCTTTAGAAAAAATTAAAATTCACAACTCCATGAAAAGCCAAGACCAATAGTCAACCTATTTCTAGATAGAATTGGGGAGATTTTCCTTTACAAGGCAATGGAACCAGAAGGAAAAACACAACCAATGGCTCACTCGGACTCCAAGAGGACACATATCATTCCTCCCTTCTCGCATATTTGGTCTCCAGTTCAAGGTATGTATCGTCAGAAACCTGAGCAGTATCCCTTCTCCTGCAAAAATGCTGACTTTTGAGGCCATCAGAGTGCAATTCCTCTTCTTCCAAACTCTACCTCTCCTCCCCCAAATCAGAGGCTCTTTTCAACAGTCAGTCAGAACCTGCCACTCCCAGAAAACAACTGGTCCCAGTAGATGGGATGGGCTGGTGGGAGTACAGGAGTACGAGGCACCCTGGAAGTAAAACCTTGGAGAAGGAGGTACACAGGAAGAGGAATCGAAGAGCTATTGGAGGAGTATATTCTGGGAGCTGTAGGGAGGGTTTCACTTCCTACACTCGTTAGCATCTCAGGCTGTGGGAGTGAAAGGTCCTATCTTGGCTAGCAGACCCTCCCTAGAGTAAACTTGCCATACATTGGAGATGGTCTTGGGAGCTGCATTCACTGAATCTCCGAGAAGGGCGTTTGACCTAGGGCATAAGTAAACCCAGTAGGCAATGGACATATCCAAACGCTAGTAAGAACCATGACTAAACATATCTCCCTCTGTCAAGGATAAAGTGAAGAGACACCCACCACCATGATGACACACTAAATAAATAAATAATAATAAAAATAATAATAGAAGACCTAGTGAATAAAAATGCAGAACAAGTGGAAAAGAATTTCACTACCTAGACTAGGAGAAGCAAATCACTGAAATAAAGAACGAAATTTTAGAAAACTTATTCTCAATGGCTACATCTGACCTCTGTGACCCAGGAATGGAAAGCCATAAGAAGAGAACAGACTGAAATGAAAGCACAACAAAATAAGAAAGGAACTAAATGAAGTAAGAAACACTTGCTGAGAAATTTTAAATGTCATTGGGCAAGGAGCGTGACTGTTTTGTTCTCCATTATAACACCAAGGCCTAACACAATGGCTATATGCTATCAGTCTATCCTCCCAAAGTTGCCAGAAGCCTAGGCAAAAGACTGGAGGGCCATCAATTCACATCATAAATATTATAATATGCTGCCCTTCATGTAAAAAGAGTTCTCTAGTAGTAGGGTATGTATCTTGATTTTTTTCCCTGGTAGTCTGATAATCTAATCATAGTCTATCAGATTAATAGTCAACAGTTCACATTTCTGATAAATTGAAGGCAACTGGGGAAATAGGAATATACACACAACAGAATAAAGTCAATTAGATCCTATGGAGTGTTATAGATCAATTGGGTCCCTCTGAAACTTGTATGTTGAAACCTAATCCCCAATATGATGATATTTGGAGGTGGGGTCTTTAAGGGTGATTAGATCATGAGGGCAAAGCTCCCATGAATGGAATTAATGCCCTTATAAAAGAGACTCCAGAGAACTCCCAACATGTGAGGTCATAGTAAGAAGACAGTTGTCTAAGAACCAGGAAGCAAGCTCTTACTAGACACCAAATCTGCCAGTACCTTGATCTTGGACTTCCCAGCCTCCAGAACTTTGAGAAAGAAATTTCTGTTGTTTATAAACCACCAAGTTTATGGTATTTTTGTTATAGCAGCCCAAATGTTCTAAGACATGGATGTTACTCCATGATTCTGGCCTTGGAGAGGGCTATGCCCTACAGAATTAAGCTAATGTACTTCTTCAAATTCAGAGAAACATTTAAGGCCATTTAAAACCATTAGGATCGGTACCTCTTTTGGTTTGAATACATGTGCACTTGTCTCCCTCTTATTCAAAGTAACTCCCTCTGCTATCAACGTCTCCCCATCACATTAGTTAAAGGATGGAATAATTGTACGGTACTTTATCCTCCTCAAAGTGTTTTCACACCCATTATGTCATTAGAGCTTTGCAGCAGCCCAGAGAGGAAGTAAATCAGGTGTCTGCCTGTGTCCATGCTGAAGAGGTAAGCAGCAGAAGGAAAGAGCACTGAGGCTTCCCAGGACATGGAGGGGAAGGGAGGGTAGATTCATATCTTCCATCACAACACTTTGCTCTCCTTCCAGCTTCCTCTTCTCTCCTTCCAGCCACCATGAAACTTCAGGACATAGTGCTCAAGTCTAGCACCTGACTCATGGAAACCTTAGTCCACAAGCACACCAAGGACTCCTTGGGCTGGAAGGAACCCGGCGAAGGGCTGGCTAAGAAACTTCTAGAATAAGTGGCCAAGATCCTTAAAAACAAATAAACAAAAACATGAGAGATATTGGTTACTTTGGGAGAGGAAGGCATATGAGGGGAATGGGAGTGTTGGTGTGTTCTGTTTCTTGGCCTGGGTGCCGGCACACGGACATGTTCAAATTGCGATAGTTCATTGTATATGATTTGTGCACTTTTCTGTATCAAGGTTATGGGTTCAATAAAAGTGGGAATTCTTTAAAGGCACAGAGACCTTTCCAATTCCATGCTAGCCTTTTCCTCTCCTTTTGTCTCTCGGTGTTTTGCATTCTTTTTCTCTCCTCTCCCAGGGTGAATCACCCGACTTGTTAAAATTGTACTACAGCAAATGTTGGTAAATGATGTGTCTTCTGGTGGTGATTAAGTCAAATCAAACACATTTGTCACTGAAGAGATGGCCTCCAGCTGTTTATCTGGGAAACATAATTGAATACTAATGGGATAAACACTATAAGTTGCCAGTTTTATTTTCACTAAGGTATAGGCTAAAATATGAGAGGGTGAATTTGTCTAAGTTTAAAACACAAACTGAATTTTTTAAATATACCATAAGTCTTCCAAAGAATTTAACACAGATGATGTCATCATCACTTCTTCTCACTCCCATCAAAGAGGAACAAACACAGAAGATATTCTTATTTACGTGGTACGATTGGTATTTTATTTTAACCCCAAACTTACTATGCTCGCTACTTACATAAGGACTTATCCACACATTTCACATTGCATTTTGCTCTATTTGCACTTCCCAGAAATGTTTGTTATATCTCTGCCCTTGAGCCACACTCACTACCAAATAGCGGTTACCAAGATTTGGACAGAAGTGATAATGGGCTCTGAAAATTTTTGTTAAACGATTCAAAAAGTAGATTTACGATGTAAAAGACTATGATATTGCAAACAGAAATGAAAAGTGAATAAAATTGTTTCACTACAAAACAAAAAATGCCTGGTGACATTCTATAACACTTCTAAAGTACCCTCAGTACTCTCTAAACTGACCCACAAACTCGAGTCCCACTCTGAGGATGCCTACTGTCTCAGAGAGGTGAGACACTCTCTGAAAAAAACAGCAAACACAGACCCAGTAAAGACAACAAGACATTAGTGCAGCTCATTTTTATCAAGCATCTTTTGACTATTCGGTCCACCAAGTGGCAAAGGTATAAGGTTCAGCTCCCACTATCCCTTTTTGAGGATGAAATCACTAACATAGAGAGCAGTTAAGCAACAAACCCAAGGTTCCAAAACTGGAACCCAGGTTCCCAGGACTGTTTTGTGACTGTCCATGAAGAGAGCTAGAAATCATAAAGGTCAAGAATTAATGAACTGTAAGGGGAGTGTAAGACGAAACAAAATAAGTTTGTATTTAGGATGCTGGCATAACTATGGACTATCTCTTGGGAGTGGACCTGACCAAGACACAGGGACTAAACAGACCAACAATGGCAGGGATAGTGGAGGAGAATGCAATGGGGTAGGCAACAGGCAGTCCGTGTAGGTGGCAATCAGTATCTGGGAAGTCTGGCAATGGGCTATTGTCAGAAGTCAGAAGGCAGAGGCTGGGATCTGGAAAGTCCATCAGCAGGCAATGGGGAGCAACTTCCAGAAGGGCCACAAGTGTTCTGGGCACGAGAGACCTCACAGGATTCCAAGACCCGTGTCCATGCTGAAGAGGTAAGCAGCAGAAGGAAAGAGCACTGAGGCTTCCCAGGACATGGAGGGGAAGGGAGGGTAGATTCACATCTCCCAACACAACACTTTGCTCTCCTTCCAGCTTCCTCTTCTCTCCTTCCAGCCACCGTGAAACTTCAGGACATAGTGCTCAAATCTAGCACCTGACTCATGGAAACCTTAGTCCACGAGCACAGCAAGGACTCCTCAGGCTGAAAGGATCCCTGCCCAAGGGCTGGCTAAGAAATGTCTAGAATGACAAGTGGCCAAGATCCTTAAAAACAAATAAACAAAAACATAAGAGATATTGGTTACTTTGGGGGAAGAGGACATAAAGGGGTATGGGAGCATTGGTATATTCTGTTTCTTGGCCCGGGTGCTGGCACATGGATACGTTCAAATTGCGATAGTTCATTGCACTGTGTGTACCCGTGTGATTTGTGCACTTTTCTGTATCAAGGTTATGGGTTCAATAAAAGTGGGAATTTTTTAAAGGTACAAATACCTTTCCAATTCCATGCTCGCCTTTTCCTCTCCTTTTGTCCATGGTCAGAGATCAGACAGACTCTATTACACATATACCTTCAGGTGCTCACATTTCTGCTCTCTCCCATATATCTTTGCATGTTAAGAAACGGTTCCACAAACAAGCCAACACCAGGAAAGGAGAGAGAGAAGACAATGAATCATTAAGTTCTTTGCCCCCACCACCTCTGCTGGGTGGCTTCTCATCTTTGTCTCCCTGGTCAACATGAGTCTGTTCACGGATCAACAATTTTAAGAGGACTCTCCTTGAATTAGAACTAGAGAAACACACCATTAATAGATATTTTTTGCTCTATCAAATCATTTTTACCCTTTCCTCTCAACTCTCTTTCCATTCAAAATTCTTTAAAATGACACACAAAGGGAAAAAAGTGGGTCAGCACGCATGCTTGTGACATTATGTTCATTTCTCCACAAGCGCAGCACGCTAACAGAATCGTGTTACACTTTTGTTTTACTCTCTGTTCTCTTCTGTAGCTCACAGTTGTTATGCTCTCGCTTGGCAGGCACAGCAGAACCAAAGGGATTATACACTTAGCATCTGGAAATATTCCACTATCATCATAGAGCAGAATCTGTACCCTGCCTCTTCCCTCCTGTACCACGCAGGTAAAATAAGCAAGAGAGAAGGATACGTTTGCACACCCAGAGCAGCCCCATCAAAGGAAGCCAGCAAGCTAATGGGAATCACATGTTCTAAGAGCCAACAACTTATTCTGGAAGCGAAAACTGCATGTGGCATGGAAGCGAGGAGAGGACTTGGAAAGACTTAAGTGACAGACTTTTAACATTGTCAAGGGAAACATTCAAACCCTCAAATTCACGAATACTAGGCTATTATATCATTTCTCCAGAAAATGGGGCATAACTCCAGACTCTGCATGAGACAGGCGAACGGAGACTGACAGAGCAGCACCCAGCCTCTGGGAAGTCGGCTAGGCTCACTCGTGTCCCTACTCCACCAGAGGGCTTGCACAGGGTAGGTTTCTGATTCCTGCCTCTGCACGGATTTCTGTGAGCCTTGGAGCTGTGGGGCCACCTGGGGATAATCAAACCACCAAAAGTGAACTTGTCACAGACAAGATATTACCTTCATGGTTCTCAATCTTTGATGTGTATTAGAAACACTTTTGGATGCCTGGGCCCCACTACAAACCCACCCAGTCAGAATCTCCAAGAATGAGACCCAGGCACGCAGAATTGTTGACAGCAACATAAATGAGTTGGCTGTGATCCCCCTCACCCACACTCCAGTTCAGAACAATGGCTCCCCAACACATGGTGGTTTACAGGTTTATTTATTTTTACATCTTATTCTACTATCTGTGAAAATGGATGATTTCTTCTTTGGAGTGGTTTTCATCACAGAAATATTCCATGGGAGGACATCTAATTGTAAATTAAAAGAGAGATAAAATGCAAGGGTCTTATCTCCACATGGAATCCATTAGTTCTATTAACAATCCTTTCCCATCTCATCCCAACTCCAGTTGACTCATCACCAACATGGAAAAGGCAACAGCTTTACCAAATCTAGTGTCCAGGTCTTGGGTGTTCAAATAGAGTTTTCCCTACCAAAAGGGAGCCAAGATTGTAGGATCCTTCTAAAATATGTGCATGTGGATCCAGGCCAAATGCAAATCATGCCCTGGCCCCTTTGGAGAGCTGGCTGCATGCAGGCAAAAGAGCCGAAGCCAGGGAATTCAGAGAGCACAGTCTGTTTCTGCATTTGCCACTTAGGAACTTTGGGACTCCGGGCAAGTCATCTCCTCTCGGAACCTCAGCGTCTTCACCCATGAAACAGGGTTGTAACAAAAGTAGTTTGCGTTCCCTTAAATGAATATTTACCCACTTACCTTCCCTGGTCCCTGCCTTCACCTTCTAATCTGGAGGCCTCAACCAAGAGCATCAGAAGAGCTTGCGGATGAGGCAGAGCTTCTCCCCTGGCTACTGTCTACCCTAGCTTCTTGACCTCATTTCTACCTCTCTAGCAGGCCCCGCCTGGCCCCAATCTCTGCCACCCTGTTTGATTCCCTCCTGCCAACCCTAGACCTGAACTGGAGCAGGAAGGAGAACTGAACCCCTCCAGGACAGCATCCTGACAGTCAGCTTTGATTCCTGTGTCCTAGGCTCCTCTGCTCCCCTTCTCTGGAGCCTATTCTGAAACCTATACTAGCACCTGTTTCACCCAAACCAGTATCTATTCCAATCCTATCTTTTTATTATTTCCTGATTTAGTCAAGCTCCTGGACACCTATGTCAGATTCCAGGCCCCATCTTGGACTGAAGCCCTAAACCTGAACCCCAACCTAGTCAGTCACTTGGCCTGTTTCCTACTGAGAGCCATTCTTGACGCCAAGAGTCTACAGGACTGTCCAACCAGCTATGCCTCACCCTCTTCCCAGATGTCCCATTACTCCCCACTGCCCAACTGCCAGTGCTGCCTGGGTAGCAACTAGATATTGTCCCGCCCTTCTTCTATCTGCCCCTGTAGTCCCTGCAGATGAGGTGATGGCCCCAGAGTCTTGCTTACTCCAGGAAGAAGGCTTGATGCCAGTCCCAACCCCTTCTGGCCTGACTCATCACTCACATCCCAGGTAAACGAAGCTTTGTCCTCAAACCTGTTGTCTCCAACCCCTTTGGAAAATGTAGGTGCTACCTTGACTTAGAGTGACACCCATTGTGCTACCAACCATACACCTGCAGCTTTGGATACTGTTGACCACTACCACCTCCATTGAACACTTATTCCCTTGGAGACTGTATTAGTTTCCTTTTGCTGCTATAACAAGTTACCACAAATGTAGTGGTTTAAATAATCCAAATTTATTACTTTTATTTATAAATAAATCTTTATTATCTGGAAGTCAGAGTCTCACCGGGCTAAAATCAAGGTGTCAACTTGTTCCCTCTGGAGGCTCTAGAAAGAATTCACTCCTTGCCTATTTCAGCTTCTAGAGGCTGTCCACATTCCTTGGTTCGTGGCTCTCTTCCAACTTCAAAGCCAGCAATTGCATCATTCTGACCTCTGCTTTCTCTCACTCTCCTGCTTCTATCTTTCCTTACAAGAACCACTGTGATTATACTGGGCCCACCCAGAATAATCTCTCCATCTCCAAATCATTAACTTAATCCCATCTGCACAGTCCCGTTTACCATATGTAAGTAAATATATTCACAGGTTCTGAGATTAGGATGTGGACATCTTTGGGGGCCATTATTCTGCCAACCACAGAAACAATGACAGTTCTGTCTCCAGTTATCTTTCCTTCTCCGACAAGTCTGCCTCATTTCCCGTCACTGGATCTTTATTTCCCAGTGATCTCTTAAATGTTGGTGCTCCCCAGGATTTCACTGTGGTCCTGTTTCCACTATACACACTCCCTGTCCACTCTCACCAGGGTCGTGGTTTAGATCATAAACTGAAGAATTCCTAAATAGAGGTCTCCAGCCCAGCCCTTTCCCCTGAGATTCAGACCTAGACATCCAGCTGTCAGACCCTGGTACTCTGCCAGGGCGGATGGCAAGACCAGTGTTCCCAATGGGTCGAGGGCCCCAGAATGGTGTCAAAGCCTCAACAGGGGGACTTATAGGGGTTGTTTTGTCCCTCTTTGGTGCAATGATCAAAGAGATAAGCTCACTCTTGCAGAAGAAATGAACATAGACAGGCAGAAGGAATAAACACAAACATCTTCAATTTACTAATCTTACTTTCTCAATATGTAAATAGTCCCACTTTCCACATCTTGCTCTCCTGGCACCTTATCCATGAGAGAAAAAGAAAAATAACTTAAACATAATACAAGGAAGAAAGTGACACAGGGTAACAACATAAATGACTATCATTTATTGAGAACTTGCCAGGAATTGTGTTAAGCACAGTACATGAAATATTTTATCTTATTTAACCTGCACGACAAGCCAGTGAGGTAAGTATTTTTAATGTCAAACGAAGCAAGTGTGGGCTGGGAGATTAAGTAACTCACCAAGTTCACACAGTCCATAGGAGACAGAGCCTGGACTTGAACCAAGGTCTGCCTGACATCAGTGCCCATGCTATCAACACTCTGTTGAGATAAGAGAGAAAGCAGATGCCCACAGATAAAGAAGAGCACATGAACACAAAGAGCAAATGGCTTCTCTTCTTCCATAAGGCAATGCTCAGACTTTCTGGTGTGACTTGTCTGCCCATGGTCACTCCAGAATTCTGCAGGCCTAGAGGGAAGAATCTCTGGCTCCCTGTTAACTAGCACACATGCCACCACTTCCCAGGCTCTGGGGTCCGATTCTAACCTATCAGCCCCCAAGAAGGTTCGAGTAATGACAGTGCCCGAGGGATAGACTGCCTGGGAACTGCCCGCCCAGTCACCACAGGCCTCCCATCACGCCTGTGTATAATTGACACTGGTTGGAGGAAATCATTGCTGGCTATTGATTCTGGAAGAAACTGAGGCAAAGGGAACAAATACAATCCAGTAATAAAGCAGCAGCAAGGGAGAAAGCCCAGAGGAGAGCACCACAGGTTCACTTAACTCCTCAGGGGTCGATGGGCTGTTTATTGAGAGGCATTCCTCTTCTGCGCCTGGAGCCCAAGAGCATGGGCATCACCTGGGAGCCCGTGGCTCCTGGGCCCCTCCTCACTACTGCTCTATCCTGATGGATACAGATGTTTGTACAGTATTGGGACAATGGCAGCCCCCAAATGGAGCCCCGAAAAGCACAACAAAGGGATATAGTTCCATCCTGTAATCCTCCAATGAGGAAGAAATGTGTGCGTTCTAACCTCCCATGCCCCACCTCCCTCCACCTATCCATTCCCCTTTCCTTATGACTTTCTTTTCACAAATGTTAAATTAGATGATTCATTCTGCTACAAAAATGTTTTTAAGAAAAGAAAGAAGGAGAGAGACAGAGAGAGAAAAAGAAAGAAGAAGGGAAGGAAGGGAGGGCAGGAGGGAGGGAGAGAAAGAACATCCCCCTCCTCTGCTTTGGGATAACATGTTTTCATTATCCCAATACTCACTGAAGTCTCCGAGTACCTTGAACTTGCAACGGACGATCAGGAAGAAAGGGGAAAAATAGAAAATTTACAGAATTTGAAGCTATGTCTGCCACTCCTTAACCACAGAGAAGCTTTCATTGCGAAGAAAGTGGGAAGATTACTACGAAGGTGAGAGTGTAGTTATGAGGCTTTAGAAGGCCTTCTGTCTGAAAAGCAAAGGTGTGGAGGTGAAGAGGTTGAGGTGGGAATCAACAGGATGGGCTGAGAAATCCCAATGGCCAACTGCCAAATTTCAATGCAAATTTGACCTCTTCCATTGTAAGCATTGAGCAATTCCTCCCCACATGCCATATCCCAATTTGTTTTTTGATAGCTGTCTAGCAGTTCTTTAAATCTGGAGTTCCAGAAAAATTTGTGGCAGAAGGAAAATGCTTTATTTTATTTTATTTTTTTTTTTGTTTCTTTCTTTCCTTAGATGAGGCAACACTTTTGGGGTTCCAATGCATGATTTTCTTTAACTTCCATTACAAATAATTGCCATTCTTGGCTGCTTATGTCCAAAAGTTTTCCTCCAGAAATACCTTGAAAAAGCAAGGGCCAACCACACTACAAATTCGTCCATAAATACAAGAATTGAATGAGTGCCCACTGTATGTCAGGCAAGTAAAAGAGTAGATACCAGTTCTCTAGATAAGAATGAATGGCACAGTGTTGACCTCTTCACGGTCTTCATAGGTGATATCATGAATGACCAAGAATTTCCACCCCATGTCAGACCAGTGGTGCTTCCAGGCCTGTGTTCTGGCTCTGAGAGTGCCACCAAGGAACACTTAAGGGAAAATAGGGTAATTATAAACATTACCTTCAACTTTCTAAGTGTCCTTGAGTAACCTCGTGACACCAGGTTGTTGCACCTGGCACGATGCCTGGCACACAACAGGTCTAGCTAAAAGAGACCAAGCATGGAAGACAGTGGAGGGCAGGCATGGAAGGCTATTGTTTGGATTTAAAGGCAGTCACATGCTCATTCTTGATTACTTGCACACCACCTGGAGAATAAAAGCTAACATTTAGTGAACAAGGATTCTATGCCAGGCACTGTAAGATATACTTTACATACATTATCTCCTTAGAGCTCCCAATGGCCCCGTGAGGTAGGTCATTTTACAGATGAGTGAATGAGCACAGGAGGTGAAGGGACCCATCATGATCTCTGATGCTCTCCTGCTTCTCTTGGAAGCAGCGCTGATGCTTCCATTTGACTTTGGGGAAGCCTGGTGCACTGAAGAATCCTGTAGCTGAGTCCTGAGAGAGAGAAGCACTGAGGCGGCACCTCTGTCTGTCTTGGAAAATCCCTGAGTGCACACTGGAGAGGCTTCAAGGTGATTTCTTATGCAAACCAATGACACAATAAGGTCTACTTTTCCCCAAAACTCCATCCAGCAGGGGGCCAAAGGATTCCCATAATTCCCTCATCAGCTAATTGTGTTCAGTCAGTTTTTATTACCATGACCTAGACTCTGGTATATAGACAGAACCTACTTCCTACCCTAGAGGACATAATACTTGAGGGAGTTACAGCACCCAAGTCCCTCTTCTTTTAGTTCAGTTATTTAATAATTTTTGATTAAGAGCCTACCATGACCAGGGTGGGGCCAAGCACTAGAGAGACAATGGTGGACAAGATAGACATGCTTTCTGCCCTCACGACTTGCAATCTAGTAGTCGTTCCACTTCAGTAGGAACACTGGCAATCTAGAAAGCGGCCAGGAAGAAGGCAGATGGGAACAAGGTCAAGAAACCATATGACAAGATTGGCAAATACTGGTAATTTTTGAAACTGGGTGATGAGTACATGGGGGTTCATTATACTATTCTCTCTATTTTAGGGTGTGTTCAAAAACTTCCACAAGTCATCTAAAGAGTTGGTCATGCTGAAAATGAAGTGAACATGTCATGTGTTGTCCTAAAGGCTAATGAATACTCCTTAAATTGCTTAGCAATTTCAAAACCAATGTGATCACAACGAATTCTCACAAGAGTGGTGTGAAGTAGTCAGGGGAAGTAATAACTATGGTTATCTTAGGAATGAGGAAAAGACTAGACTGGACTCACACAAGTTCAGAGTTGAAAGAGACCCAAGAAGTCTACCTTCAATTCTCCATCCTAATGTTTGACTTGATTACAATTCCATCCACTACAATACATTAAGTCAAAGGTTACAGGAAGATAGATTTGAGCCCAATATGAACAAGAACTTTTTAAAGTCTGAAAATGGTATAGTCATCTTTGAAAAGAGAGAGACTCTGGCCCTGAAAGTATCAGGCAGAAGCTGGAAGCTTCTTTGGAGAGATTTCTGCTGTAGATGGGATAATGGATTGAAAAGCATCGAGTGGGCCCTCCAACTATTAATTTCCCATGGTGCTGGGGGTTTCAGAAGGCTTCTTTGTATTTCCTCATTGGTTCCTTCCTGGGGAAAGGGGTCATCCAGGTAAGACTTTGGTCCCCACTTGCATATTGGGAATAAAAAACACGAAAACAAAAACTACTCCCATTTGATAAGCAGGAACACTCTGACATGCACTTGCTGAATCTATTTGCATTATCTCACCCAATCGTCAACAAACCTAGTAGGTAGATACCGTAATTATACCAGAACTGAGGCATGGAGGAGTGAAGTAACATCCAGCTGACAAAAGACTCTTGGTAAGAACCTCAATAGTAAACCTTCAGTTTATGGAGAGAGACAGCACCACTCCTGGGACGTTTGCTCTCCCTTCCTTGTTTAGAATTCTCTAGCACCCAGGGAGGCCACCAGGGAGGCCCCAAGACAGACAAGGGGCACTTAGGGAGTGGAAAGGAAAAACAAAGATACCTGCAGAGCCAATTAGTGTGTTGAAATTCAACTCCCCAAACCAAACCGTTGGTTCCTTGAGCTAAAGTCGTGAGCTTTGATCACAGTTCCTCACTGGAGAACAGTGCTGACTGCCCCGGTTCCCCGCAGGGAAAGGTAAACAATCTCCTGGAAATGCAAACATATCACCAATGGTCTAAAATGGCCTGTAATGGAGGGCGTACTTTGTTTTGGAAACAAGGCCCCTATAAAGGTAAAGGTTGTTGTTTTTACCGCCTGAATGAATGATCTTTCCAGCCGCAGCCAGAACTCCTCCTTTGGCGCTGACAGCACCCGCAGGGCAGATGAAGTTGCAATAGCAATTTCCCAGCCCCAATTCCCGCTCGCTCCGCGTAAGGCGCCGGCGCCTCCCCCGCCGGGGAGGTGAGTGTCACGCACTGTAGTTTTCCTCTGAAAAGGAGGTGGATAGGTGAGGTTGAGAAGGTGTAATTACGGGCGGAGCCTGGAACATCTCGGATTGTGATCCCAGGCGAGGCTGGCTCTGCCGGGTGCACCCCTGAAAGAACCTTTCCCGCCACCTTGATCAACACTGCTGTCGGGAGAGCGCCCCTGTTATTAAATGCCGCTCGGCATGTCTGCGTGGAGGCGTAACCACAGGTGCGAGACCTGGAGGGGAAGCGGCTGAAGGGAAGGAAAGAAAGAAAACACAAGTAGGAGCTGACTAAAAACACGTAAATGAGGTGTAAAGATTCCATTAGAGACCTAGGGAAGGCGAGAGAAAATGAATGGACGGAGTGGACGTGGGGGACTCTGAGGTTTCTTTAGTTCTTGTGTGGGTGGGTCAGAGTCTTTTTGTTTCTCAGTCCTTGGCGGTGGGGGGCAGAAGGTTCTAGAAAGGTGAGAAACATGGGAGAACGTAGTCCTGGCATGGCCACATCTCCCTAACCCACCTGCTACTCACATCAATGCAGTAACGGCATAATGGAAGGAAAAGCTAGAAAGCTATCCACAGCGTGCCTGACCCGGCCTTTGGCAGGTGCACGAAAAACACAAGTGGCCTCACAAAATCCAGGCACTAGGATGGTAAGTAGGGTTTGTGACCCCAGAGACATCCTCAAGCAGGGCCAGTGAATGAAAGGCAGTTGCTAGGAGTGTGTCTCCATCATCAAATAATAAAATTATCTTGGAGCAGTGGTTAGCAAACCTCGATGCACCTCAGAATCACCTAAGGGGGCTTTCAAAACAAGTCAATGCCCAAGCCTCACTCCAGGCCAATTAAAGCAGAATTTCTGGAGGTGGGGCTCAAGCATCCCCATTGCTTCTAAAGCTCCCTGAAATGATTCTAATGTGTAGTCACTACATTGGAGACAGCAGGGCTCATGCTCTATCTCCCGTGAATATCCATCCCCCGCAATCTAAGTCCTCCCCAACCTTCAAGGCACAGCTCAAATGTCACCCCAGGAAAACAACCATGACTGAGCCCTAAGTGAGTGCAAGGTAATGAGCTGTGTGCTTGAGGGGGCACATACAAAATAAGACAGCCTCTGCCCAGTTTATAAATGCAGTGAGGGAGGAAGCTTGCGTCTGGCACAGAGAGGAGCTCAATAAATATTTATGAAATAAAAGAATGAGTGAATAAATAAGCAGATGACTTAACAATAATAAAAGAGCAAATGAAATACAGGAAAACCACAGAAGCAAGTATTATGCACAAAGTAAGAAATAATCAATGGGAGGGGGGTGGGGAGAGACTTTATCAAGGCGGTAGCCTTTGAATTGGGCTTTGAAATATTGGGAGTAATAACATTTAACATTGTTCAGAGCTTTAAAGTTGATAAATGCTTTACATACATTAACTCATTTAGTGGCTTTCAATAGCCCTTGAAGTTGGCATTTTAATCCCAATTGTAGAGGTGAGGAAAGGTCAAATGACTCAACCCAGGTCAGGAGGCTAGGGAGTGAGGGAGCCCAGGACTTAGTCTGGAATTCACTGACCCTCCTTGACACTGCTGAGGACTCATTCCATAAGTCACTTAGGGGGAAGGACATTTCAGGCCAAGAAAACATTATAAGAGAGACACGGGTGTTCCATTCTGAGCATGTGATTTGTATAGGGAAGGGTAGGGTGTTTTTTTTTTAAGGAATCTTCCTTCCAGGAAGAGAATTGTGAGCGCAAAGAGAAGGACAGACTGGAGAGCTGAGATGTTGGCGAAGGTGTCCCCAGAGACCCCTGAGCCCTCAGAACAATTGGTTAACATTTCTCTTGAGGCCCTTGTCACCTTCTCCGGGGCATTCTTCTTGGATGAACATGTCTCCTCTCCCCTCCTACATGATAAGCTCTTTGGCCAGATACTGGCCACATCTGTGTTTGAGTTTCTCTGAAACCCAACCAGGGTGGATGTAGGTTTTGTGAATCCTATAGTTTATAGAATTCAGGAGGCCTTCTTTAAGAAACCTAATATAAAATTATAAATACCAGATTAGATACGAAGTGAATATTTAGGTAGAATGAAGAAGGAACTCACAGCAAAATGCAAAATTTAAAAACTGACAAATATAACAAAACCAGAAAAGTAGCATATATTTTTATTCCTTAACTGCCTGATACCCCTTTGTAATACTTTTAACCTACAATTTTTTGGCTGCATAATCTTTGATTGCCTTTTCATATGATAAAAAATTTCTGATAAGCCTTTTTTGATAGTGAACATGGTTGTCCAAAACTTGTTTTGTATTATTAAGAGTTTTGAAATGTTTATTTGAGCATCACAACTTGTTAATGGTAATGTTATGTTTATCAAGTTATTTCCTATAAGAGCTATAAGATTTGGGGACATTATAGGTGTTCTTGTCCAGGGACGAATCTTAAATATTTGATGATCCTCATTTACCAACCAATGTGTCATATGTTTTATGTTATCTTACAGGAAGGAAATTCATTTTGTCTTAGCATGGGTGAGAAGCAATCCTCCACTTATGATTTTATTTGTCTAATACTTGGAAGAATTTTCCACAGATTAGATTATGGCCCTGTACATTTCAAATCTTGTTTCTCTTCCATTCCATTTGCTTCTGGTTCTGGGTTCTGTAGGATCCAGTCACATCATTATATGACTTCTGGCCTTGTACCGTCATGTCATGATACTAGGTAAGTCAGTACCATGGAGGTTAAGAGTATTTCTGGAAGCTATACCTACACCAGGAAGACTAGCAAAAACCTAAATATACTTAGCAATGACAGCAAACTAGATACGTTCATGCCACTGAACTCAGTTTTGAAAATGCATGCCACCTCAACTTCCCCTTCAGAAGATCAGAAAGTGCCACCACCCCTTCAATGACATTCAACGTAAGTGGGAGGAAATGTGATGGGATGGAAGGGAGGTCCGAGTGGAAAAGAGCTGTCTAAATTGATTACAGTTATAATATCTTAGGTTTACAAATTTAGCAAAAAACATAGTACAACCACGCAAACACATTGCCAGGGCTCATCCAGGGCCTCAGAAGGGACCCAGGCAAGAGAAAAGTCTGAAGCCTCAGCTCTGTCGGCTTCAATGTAAATTTACCCTCTGACAGATTCTATACTTTTCAGAGAATAAGGGCTGAATGAATGAATGGATGTTTTTTTTCTTAACATGGAAGCCTAGGCTGGGAGCTGGGATTACAGAACACTTCAAACAAATGAGAGGGAGCTCTCTCCTTCATTTGTGTCCTAGGGTGTCAGGTCCAGCATGTAGCTGTGCCCAGATTTGAGTGCAGGATTCCAGGAGTGACCTGACTCGTGCCGGAGTAAACCCATCGCCTTGCTCATTTCAGACAATTTGCCTCTATTAATCCAAACTAAAGTTGCTTTACTGCACACTTTTCCTTTCCTTCTCTTTTTGGCACCTCCTCATGACACTGATGCATATTGAGCTTGTAGTCAACTAAAACCTTTTAATTTTTCACACTTGCTAAACCAGTTCTCCCCCAGGCTATTACTGAGCAATTTAAGGTGTACGTGATAGTGAATTTTATGTGTGAACTTGACTGGGCTAAGGGATGCCCAGAGAGCTGGTAAAACATTATTTCTGGTTTGTCTGTAAAGTTGATTGTGGAAGAGATTAGCATTTGCATCAGTAGACTACCTAGGAAGATAGCCCTCACGAATACACCATATATACATATCTGTGTGTGTGTGTCAGTAGATACATAGGTTCTTTCCACGTCTTGGCTTTGTGAATAGTGCTGCAATGAACATGGGAATACAAATACCTTTTTGAGATCCTGATTTCAATTCTTTTGGATAAATATCCAGAAATAGGATTGCTAGATGATATGGTAGTTCTATTTTTAATTTTTTGAGGAACTGGAATAGTTATCTTCGTAACTCTTGGAGAAACTCGTGTTTTCCAGGTATCTGCTTCGTTTGTTTCCGTTTGTTTTCTCCATTCTCTTCATCATCTGTGTTTTGTTTTATGCTGTGAATAAGAAGTCAAATTCGACTGTAGACCTTGAGGAGTTTTAGCCCTAACATATACCATGCCACTTGTCCACTTTCTGAACTCAGTTTCCTTGTCTATAACTAACACCTGATCCTGTCTCCAATCTGATATGGTTGCTTGGAGGTGGCCAAAGTGTAGACATCTGGGAAAGGACTGTTTAGACACATCCTAAGTCATAACAGAGGCTGCCCATGCTGTTGGGATCAAGCCTCGTAGAACTCTCTCCTTCCTCTAGTGATTGCTGCCACGTGGAGACGACGGCTTTTAGCATTCTGGTATCATAGTACCTGGATCTTAGAATACTCAAAGGGGAAGTACAATTATATGTATATAAGGGAAGTACAAATATATAATGGAATACTATTCAGCCTTAAAAGAGGAGGAACTTCTGCAGTATGTGACGACATGGATGGAGCTGGAGAGCATTATGCCAAGTGAAACAAGCCAGAACAAACACTACATGACTGCACTTACATGAGGTATCTAAGATAGTCAAATTCGTAGAATCAAAGAGTGGAATGGTAGTGCCAGAAGCTAGGATGAGGGGGGAATGGGGAGTTATTCATCAACACGCATAAAGTTTGAGTTAAGGAGGATGAATAAGCTCTAGAGATCTGCTGTACAATATTGTACCTACAGTCGACAGTAATGGGTTTTACACTTAAAAACTTGTTAAGAGGGTAGATCTCATGTTAAGCGTTCTTACCACAATAACATTAAACCTCAATAAGTATGTGAAAAAATTTTTTTAAAAGGAACATAACCATTTCCAGCATGCCTCTCCCTTAAACGAAAAGAAAGTCAGATGGTGGCAAACACCCTGGAGCTGGAGTCATGTGGTGGGAGTTGAAATCCCAGCTCTGTCACTTAGCAGTGCCCACTTGGGCAAACCATTTAGTCTCTTTGGTTCTACATACATCCTGTCTGTAAAACTGGAATCATTCCTATGTTGGTGGGCTTTTCACTAAGTCTCAGAGTGCCTGGCACCTAATCTAGTGGTTCTCAAATTGTAGTCCCTGGGCCAGCAGCATCGGTGTCACCTGGAACTTGTTAGAAATATAAATTCTCAGGTCCTTTCCCAGTCCCACTGAATCAGAAGCTCTGGGGATGGAGCCCAGGAATCTGTGTTTCAACAAGCCCTCCAGGTGATTCTGATGCATGCTAACATTGAACCTAATAGAAGGTCACTAAACAGCCTGTGGATGAAACACTGGATTGCCAAAATGGTCACTTCACCATTGGCAGCGAACTGGTGATCTCCACCACTGGGGATACAGGACTCTCAAAAATTAGACTCCTCTAAGAGGACCCATTAGAAGGGTCCAAATTCAGAGACTGCCACACCCATCCTGAGCCCTCTCTTATCCAGAGGATTTACTCACTATAACCCTCTCTTAGGTTTGATTTCAAGCCTGTTTCTAGTTCTCTGGACCTGGTAAATGTACTTGGCCTGTCTGAGGTTTGACCATAAATTTCCCTATCACCCTTTGAGTAGATCCATATCCGTGGCTCTTGCCAGTACAGATGGCCTCTCAGAATGCAAACCTGGTTGCTAATCATGAGGCCAAACACTCATCCTCCCTCCCACACACCCACAAGAGGGATATTTCGGCACTCAACAGAGGAATTGGAGAGTCATGAAGGAGAAGCAATTCAATTCAGATTGCTTTAAAAGGAGATGCATTCATAATTAACTATTTTGCTTTCCAATTAGGAATAACATCAACCAGTTTCTCACCCATCCTACTCCACCTCCAACAAGTTTGCATGTATAGACACTTATACAAACTGACTCCTTACGGAAATTGTAAAACGTGGATTTAGGGCTTGTGTTTTGGAGTTCTCGATGAGTTGATAGCACCAGAATCATAGAGCAGAATTCTGAAATCAGGATCTCATCTACCCTTCCCTGAGGGTCTCTGAAATATGATAGGTAACTGAGTCAGAGTAGAGGATCAAGCAAAGGAACCTGAAGGACCAGAAATGAATGATGTGGGGTCTTCTGGAGCTATGATCATGAAAACAATCAGCATGCCTCACATTCAGAGAACCCCTTGGGGCACATCACATTTTTGAGCCCACCAACTGTCCTGAATTTCTAAGCATTCTTAACCTACAAAAGGACTTTCTCAGACTCAGTATCTCAATAATACCTCACAACAGCTCTGAAACTAACTGTATGAAACAGAGAAAAAGGTACCATGGTCATTTTTCTGATGAACCAACTGAGGCACAGAAGGAACAAGGGACTTACCACCCCAACACCTAAAACAACCATCTATGTTACTCACAATTTTGTGGGTCAAGAAGTCTTGGCAGACAGTGTACCTCTGCTCCACATGGCACCAGCTATGGAGGCAGAGACTGGAGAACCACTTCCAAGATGGCCTCTTCACTCACATGTGAGGTACTCCTTGGCTTCTCTCACTCTGCAAGGTGTCACATCCTCCAGGTGTCTCCACATGGCTTGGACTTTTTTCTGTGTGTGTGTGAGGAAGATCAGCCCTGAGCTAATATCCATGCCAATCTTCCTCTTTTTTGCTGAGGAACACCAGCCCTGAGCTAACATCTATTGCCAATCCTCCTCCTTTTTTTCTCTTTTTCTCCCCAAAGCCCCAGTAGATAGTTGTATGTCATAGTTACACATCCTTCTAGTTGCTGCATGTGGGACGCAGCCTCAGAATGGCCGGACAAGTGGCGCATCGGTGCGTGCCCGGGATCCGAACCCCAGGCCGCCAGTAGCTGAGCACACGCACTTAACCGTTAAGCCACGGGGCCGGCCCCTGCTTGGACTTTTCATAGCATGGTGGCCTCAGGGTAGACACACTTCTATGGAAGCTGGCTCCCAAGAGACAGGAAGTAGAAGTAGTAGGCCAGCAAAGAGATATGCCCAGAACTGGCATGGAGTCACTTCCACTGTATTCCATCTGTCAAAACAGACATAGGGCCCACTCCGAGTCAAAAAGATGGACAGCCTCCACTGCTTGATGCAGTAGGGCAAAGCCACATGGCAGAGGAGTGTGTGGGATGAGCGATTGTTTTGGCCACCTTTGCCACAGACCAGAACTTTGGTTTCCAGAATTCTATTCTCTTGTGTTTCCCAACAGACAATACTCCCCAATATGTACCACATGTAAATGGTGCACGTACACTCCCCTTAGCAGAACATAAGTGCTTTATGCACAGCTACATGCCTCCCTTGTATAGCATTTTCCCCTAAGAAAACAATTAGAATTTAATGCCATTTTTGGCAATTATAAATTCACAAGTTGATAGTAAATTTTTTTTTTAAACCAGGAAAACATACATTCAGAATCAGCTCATTTGGGATTTGTAGTGATTTTAGAAATATGTTTGCAAATCAAATTATCAATTCTAACAAAATTGGAAGGGGAATGTCTAACCCACTTAAGAAAATTAACTCTGGATATTTGGCAATCACTTTATCAGCATCATTTGTGTGTAAATACTGCGCTTATCAATGATTCTTATCTAGTCATTAAAGTAGGCCTTGTACTTGGCTAAGCGCTTGTCATAATTTCACAATTTTCACTCACTAGGGCTGGCGGCCCTCCAAGATATTCCAATTAAGAGTTTATTACTCTGTCACACTTTCAGGGGCCTGCGTAGACACACAGTCAAATTCTGTCTAGAGGACATATCCCAGACTACAGCTGCTCTGTGGGATTTTTTTTTGTCTTGTTTTTCTAATGAAAATTATCTATTGATCCTGTTCATACGAGGAGCACACAGCTCCCAATCATTACCTCCTGGCAGTAACTAATTTTTGAGTCCTCTCTGCTTCACCACACTCCTTAATGGCAGTTGAATAAATATCTAAGATGCAGACTTTTCACTGCTTTCTGAAGGATAGTACCTTCCAACAGGGGGGGAAAATTCAATAAAACCAACAAATATTTACCAAGCATCAAACTACATGTTAAACATCAAGCCAGTTCTCCTTAGGGTCTCTGCCCTTAAGAAGCTTCCCACACAGCAGTGGAGACAGTACAAAGCCACACTAAGGGTCATTCTGCACTGCCTGGAGAGGACCCCACCCTGCCATTTGACTTTACCTCCCACCGTCTCAAGCAGCAACTCATGGAACCAGGGATGGGCATGTGACCCAAAGGCAGCCAGTGTGACCTACGGCTCTGTGGCCTGGCTCAGGCAGATAAACTGGCCTGGTTCAGGCAGATAAATTGGTCCAAGCCGATTCTCACCAGAATTTGGTCTACAAGGCATAGAAGCTTTTGCCAACAGGAGTGATGAGCACTGGAGCTGAAAGGTCATATAGACTTAGGGACGGGGGCAGACATTTTTGAATAAAGGTCAGTCTGCAGAAACAGTAGAATTAGGCAAACCAGCAGCATGTGGCCACAAAGAGACAGAAATAAAGAGAGAACAAAACCTCGATTATCTTTCTGGTCCCTAGCCAGAGTTCCCAAGAGGCTGGTTCTATTTGGATTTTCCTTGGATTTTGGGAGCTCTCTTTACAACACAATAACCACCTTTTGTGTATGAGCTGGTTTGACTGTGTTCTGGACCTTGGAATCCAAAGGCCCAAAAGAACCTCATGTCCTCGTGTACTAAGCGCCACACGGGTAGTGTTGACAACTCCTGCAACCGGTGTTCATCTGACAAAGAGATGGCTTTGGGCTGTAGTTGAAGATTAGAATTAAAAAGTTGAGCACAGGGGCCGGCCCGGTGGCGCAAGCGGTTAAGTGCGCGCACTTCGCTGCGGCGGCCTGGGGTTCGCTGGTTCGGATCCCGGGCGCGCACCGACACACTGCTTGGCAAGCCATGCTGTGGCGGCGTCCCATATAAAGTGGAGGAAGATGGGCACAGATGTTAGCCCAGGGCCGTCTTCCTCAGCAAAAAAAGAGGAGGATTGGTGGATGTTAGCACAGGGCTGATCTCCTCACAAAAAAAAAAAAAAAAAAAAAAAAGTTGAGCACAACTTGGAATGATGTGTGTAAAACTGGCTCTTTCTGAGCCAAGAGATCCTTCTGATCTTAGCAAATCACACAGAACAAAAACTGTTAGGAGTGGTTGTTTCCAGGAAGAAAAACAGAATAGCTGGGGGACAAGGGTTGGGCAGGAGACTTAATCTGTGCTACATATCTTTTGTACCTTTTGGATGTTTGTAACCTATACAGATTGAAAAAGTAAATAAGCAATTTAATTTATTTTTTCACAGACAGAACACCCTGGCATAAATAAATGTGGTAGCGTTCCTACGTGTGCCTGAAAACAACATCTTGCCCTGGAAAAACTTTTTGTTATTTGACCTGACTACTGGGTCTACCACAGTCTGACTCAAACCAACCTATCCAATCCTGCTGTCAACTACCCATCTTCCAGAACCTGCCGTTCCAGCCACTCTGAACTCCTAATGCAAAACTTGCCTTTTAATTTTGTGTGTGTGTATGTGTTGCATTTAAATTTTATTGAAAAGCAAAACAAAACAAATAAGAATTTGTCATCTATTTTTAGTTTCACTTTTTTATTATTCTTTTTTAATTGGTTTTAATTGACATACAACATTGTATTCGTTTCAGGCGTACAACCTGATTATTTGATATTTGTATATACTGCACAGTGATCACCAGAAAAAGTCTAGTTAGCGTCTGTTCACCATACATAGTTACAAAATTTTTTTAATGTGATGAGAAGTTTTAATATCTACTCTGTTGGCAATTTTCGAATATACAGTACGGTATTATTAACTATCGTCACCATGCTGTACTTTACATCTCCAGGACTTATTTCTTTTATAGCTGGAAGTTTGTACCTTTTGACCCCCTTCACTCATTTCACCCACCCCAACTGCCTTGCCTCTGGCAGACACTCACCTGTTCTCTGTATCTATGACCTTAAGCTTTTTCTGTTGGGTTTTTGTTGTTGTTTTAGATTCCACATATAAGTGAGATCATACGGTATTTGTCTTTCTCTGTCTGACTTATTTCCCTTAGCATAATGCCCTCCATTTCCATCTATGTTGTCACAAATGGCAAGACTTCCTTCTTTTTTATGGCTGAATAATATTCTATTATATATATATATATATATATACACACACACACACCACATTTTCTTTATTCATCTATTTAATTTTATTTTTGAAAATAATAATAGCAGTCCTTCACAGATACATCAATATAATAAATCAATTTTGAGTCAATAAATAAATATTTAATTTCAAAAAATAAACACTAATGAAAAAAAAAAGCACTCTTCTGCTTTCCCTGTTCTGAGGTTTTCTTCTGCTGTTCTGCGCACCTCTTCACGCCCCTCCCACCACCTCTATTGCGCTCTGCCCTGGCACTGCCCACCCGTTCTTCAGGCCCAGCACAAAGGTCAGTCTTTCCTCTCGGAACCACTCCAAGATTAATCCAACCCACTTCTCCCACCACAGCTAGAGTTTGTACAGACCATTTGTCGGTTTTTCATGGCTTTTCAGCTAGTTCACTTTTCTACTTCCTTGGACCAACCTAGAGAACCCCAGCCTCACCTCCTCTTCCTCCCTGCCCGTTGTCCTCTCAGCATGCCTCAGGCCTGACCAGAGGGATGAAGCGGAAGGGAAATAGCACAGTTGTGTTAGCACCTGGTGTTCAGTAAATGTGGATGGAATCTGAGGATTCACAGAGGATAAATAAGACAACTGGGGTATAATTGAAAAGGTACTGATGCTGAATCCTGGCTCTACAGATGGAAGGATCATGGCCAAGTCATTTAACCTCTGAGCCTCAGTTTCTGTATCAACAAAATAGAGGTAATAATCCTTTATCCCACAAGACTGTTGAGAAGAGTAAAGGGAGGCAGCATATGTGAAAGAATCAGGTGCCGTGTGGTCTGTAGGCCTAAAATAAACAGTCATTCGTTCTTGGCTTCAACCATTGTATCGAGTGGCCACTGGTTCGCTGTATTGCTCTATAACTTCTCTTGGGTAGATCGTGTTTCCCTGGAGGTTAGAGGCCATGACCTACTTCTTCAAATTCCCAAACTTAATATTGCACATACAAAGTTCCCAGTAAATATTAATTGATTGATTGAAAGCTATGTACAGAAAATTTTTATTAGCACATACACACACAAAATCAGAAGACCCACGTTCCCATTCATTGAGCTCCATAAATCATTCACTATGTTTCCATAATCTTTTCAAAGAGCTAGTATAGTCAATTTCCAATTATCTGTGTCAGTGGGGAACAGGAATACTCTGAATAATGAAACCCACAAATAATCCATACATTTAATTTTAGTAGTTGCTTCCAGCCAGTATGAAAATTTCCTGCTGTGAATGTCACTGTTCTTCCTGCCCCTCCTTTCTCTCTGTCAGGGGCAGATATTGCCAAAAGCTATCCTCAGCAGGAAGAGGGGAAACCCAGGGTCTAGACGATCTCCCGGCTGGCTAATCAGCCTTCGAATAATGAAGCCTGTCTCTGCTTCATAGGAGGCATGGCCTGGTGTAGTGGCAAAGGACAAAGTGGAGTTAGAGGACCTTACCGGAAATTCCAACCATGACAACACCCTGACCCCTCATGGTCACCAGCCATGCATGACCCTTGGCTAAATCAGCCAACATAGAGCCGACTCTTCATTCTGAGACCCTGGAACAGAGACTTGCAGGGCAAAGAGCACATGACTCCCACCACACAGTGCCAGATCTGCTTCATTCAATTAGCAAATATTATTGAGCACGTACTATGATATGTGCCACTTACACAGACATATGTGTATATGTGTGTGTGTGTATAGTGTGTGTTATGGGTATTATGCAGATACAAAGTAATTACTGTGCGTTTGAAATATAAGACAGACTCAAGAAGAAATAAGCCTGATTTGAGAACCATTCCATAGGGTCACTACTTACCAGAATCTTGAATGCAAATGTCAGTTGGGTCTATTCATTTCAGATGACTTCCTTTAATGATAGCCAAAAGATAGTTTGTGGTTGTTTTAACCTGGGCTTAAAAAACAAAAGGATTAATTTATTTTCTCTAGTCTCTCCTGAGACGTAAGCAGTTAAACCTAAGGTTGCCAGCAAGTGGACTGAGAGCTGACTCTGGCCGCAAATGTGCTTGCTTGGCTCTCCCAGTGTGGGTGCTGTCCAGTCCACCGGTGCCTCCTCTACCCCCTGCTTCCCCCTGACACTGAGGGCACTCATGGACTGCTCTCGTCATCTGACACCTGACCCCTTCACTACCTCACATTATCCACCTGGCTTCTCTAGGCATTTGCTTTTATAGTCTGTGGTCTATTGTACTTTCTAAATTGCAACAAAAGTACCCCCATCCCGCAAGCTCTTACAATGTGACTTCAATACCGTTACCATCAAGAGATGGGGTCTAAGTTCCTTCCTCTTGAATTCGAACATGTCTGTGGACTACAGTAGGAGTGACACTTACGTGACCTCCAAGGCCAGGGCAGTTTCCACTTGTGAGTGCTGGAGCCGGCTCATACCAACTCCTGAGTGCCGATGGTGCACCTCTCTTGCCACCGGTGTGTTCAGGAGCTGGAAATTGGCCACGGTGGAAGTATTTACATCATGGAAATCAGCAAACACTAAAAATCAGGGATTTCCGCCCAGAAAGCCAATTGTTAAACATTTCCCAGCACACTGCTTCACTGAGTTCTCTTGCAATGCTCACTTCTAGAACCCAGCCCTCACGCTATGAGGAAGCCTGAGCAGCATGTGGAGAGGCCCATGTGGAGGGAAACCAAGGCCCCTAGCTCACAGCCAAACCTGAGCTTCCAGATGACAGCCAACACCAACTTGGTAGCCATATGAGAGAGCCATCTGAATGTGGATTCTCCAGCTCTCAGGCACGCACTGGAGCTGACACCATGTGGAGCAAAGACAAGCCTTCCCTACTGACTCCCGTCTAATTGCAGCCTTATGCGCAAAATTGCAAATTCATGAGCACCTATTAAGGTTTGGGATGGCCTGTTCAGCAGCAATAGTAACCAGAACACAGTTCCCGGAATCTTGGAGTAGCTTGGCTCTGCCCTGCATGGGCACTTTTACCCATGGTTAACCAACTTCACTCCAGTTTGCTGGTTCCCACACTGTTTCACAGCCTACACTAATTTAGACATACTTGGCCATTTCTTCTGTTTCTGGGCTGACATCCTCCCCTTAGAAACTTCCAGAATCTCTGTTCCTAGCTGCTCACAGTTCAGCTCACAGCAGCTTGAGCTGGAGCTATTCTGCGTCTGTTTTCCTGAATCTCCTGCTCTGGATATTCCTAATTTGAATGTGCAGGCTGTCTACAAAGCTGAAACTTAGGGAGTTTCATTCTTCCTACCCATGGCTATCATCCAGAATGCCTTGTCTCTGGGTGTTGCCAGGCACCTGACATTTTGGACAGAATTGGAAAACATCTCTGTTTAGTGTTACCTGAAAAATCTCTCTCACTATCATAATTACTGACTCTACCTCACTTCCCATAGCTCATGCTCAGACATACCCCCTTGTGGTGGCAGAACAGGCCTTTCTACCTAGCCATGTCCTTCCTGCCCGTGTGGGGGTTACACCAGGTGTGAGACACACAGTCACTAGGAGTCTATCCTTGCCCGCAAGGACTGCAGTCTACTGGGTGTATGCACTGAGGGAACTGGGGAAGATTCTCTCACTCGGGGTTTTAAAGTTTGAATAAGACCTTGCTTGGAAGGAAGGAAGGAAGAGCGAGAGAAGATGAGAAAGGAAGGAAGGACGGAAGCAAGAGGGGAGGAAGGAAGGAAGGAAGGAAGGAAGGAAGGAAGGAAGGAAGGAAGGAAGGAAGGAAGGAAGGAAGGGAAAATTACTTCCAGGCAGAAAGGAAAATATGGATGGAGGCGGGTTTGGTGAAGAACGAGAATTTGGATGTATTTGGAGAAAAAGGTACACAGGTAGAGAGGTCAGCAGATGGAATGGGGTCAGACAAAGTATAAACTTCATTCCATGGGCAATGTGGAGTTACTGCAAGTAAGACAAAAATGACATGATCTGATCTGCATTTCCTAAAAATAACTCTCTTGGAGGCAGAGTAGAAATGGTTCAAAGGGGGAATAATTGCCAATCAAAGAAGGCCAATGTGAAGGCTATTTCTAGGCAAGAGGTGATGAGGGCTAAAAATGATATGGAAACAGTTGGAAAGAGAAGAGAAAGTACTTGTGGAGTAGACACCACTACATTTGGTGAGCGCTTGCATCTGGAGCCAAAGGGAGGTTTAGAGGGGTTGGAGTGTATGGTGTAGGAGTATAATAATAGCAGTAGGGGCGGCAGCAGCAGCAGCAAACACTTATATGGCACTTACTGTGTGCCAAGCACTATTTTAAGGGCTTTACTATATTAAGTCATTTAATCTTCACATCAATCTTATGAAGTAGAGTTTATTATTATTGTTATCTCACTTTTACAGATGAGGAAATTGAGGCACAGTGAGATTAAGTCACTTACCCGAAGTCCCAGAGCTAAGACATCAAATTAGGCTCTTAGTGATTACCCAGCACTGCCTCTCCAGGGCATGACTCAGGGAGGAAGATGCAGAGGATGGTCATCAAAAAATGAAGTGGTGGATCTAGCGCCAGAATGGGGGCAATGGAAATGAGGAGGAGAGGGGCTCTCAAATGTGCTTTAAAGGGGGAAACAGAGCTAGGTAGCAGAGTCAGTCTAAAGGACTGCCAGGCTCTGCTTTGTTTTGCAGCCTCAGCTTCCCAGCTTTCAAGGCTAATGGCCTGAAAGCTCCCATATAAATGCTGAAGCTCTTATTGGGCCTTGAGTCAGTCCTGAGCAAGTCAGGGCCTTGTCATCAGTGACCTCAGGACTACTGCCCTGGGAGCTTAGTCTGAAGTCACTCTCCCAGTCCCAGGACTCTGTGTTCCAGCCTCTGTCCTAGGATCCCCCTGCCCCCAGTTTCCCAGGGATGCCAACCGGACCTGGCTCCAATCCCACGTGGAGGCCCCAAGGAGCAGCCTTGCCTTCCTTCCCCTCCCAGTGCCCCCATTCTGCAGACAGCTGACAAGTCCCATCCTTTGCTCTGATCACACACTCCGCCAAGTGCTCCAGGGTCTGCCTCTGGCCAGAGCCCAGCCCACAGGCTCTCACGCTGTTCTGCCTCACCCAACTGCCACATACTGGCTGCTACCCAGATGCCCTGCTGCTGCACAACCCTGACTGATGGGTTCTTGGGAGCTCATCCCTCCTAGAATTGATAATGAGACTGACAAATGCTCTCAGACATTGTCCTGGAGCTAGGTCAGCTCTCACCCACATCTGCCCTATCCTAGTGGCTGCCCTGTGTGCCCAGTCTCCCCCTCCTGCCCCATCCCAGTTGATCCAATGTTGGTAAAGGACATCAGCCCTCTGGATAAAGCTACGCTGAACCACAGCTATGGGAAGGAGGGAAGTGACAGCAGACTCAGAGCTAGCAGCAATGTTTCTAGCCTGGGAGGAGGAGTAATAACAGTGGCAGAAGCAGAGTCTCTGGAAGGATGTGGAGTCGTTCTGTTCCCTTACTTCTGGGTGGGTGAGCTCCGCAGCATCGCCCCTCATGTTGTGCAGGCAGCTGTGCCCATCAAACCATCTGCATCACAGAATGCCTAGGGACTCACGCAGGGCTTGCATCTGCTTGGGGGTGGGGCGACAAGCCTTCAGATGACTCAAGGGCTACTGCACAGCACTGCTCATTCTAGCATGCCTTTCCAATGGGGCCAATTTGCCACCACACAAAGCCCAGGAGCTGCTGATCTGAGGCCATTTGTGGGTCGTTTGTGCTCACTAATGAGGCTCAGTTGTCATTGAAGGCACCCCTGATTTCCGAACATTATGTCTGCACGGAATTCTAAGTGAATTTCCACAAAGCCTCAAGACACAGGACACTTTATTTCAAGACATAGCTTCTAACCATATCAAGAATTCTTAAAGTATCCAGGGCATTGACAGCAAAGGGCTGGGCCTAGTGGCCTCCCATGAGTGGCTGTTTTGGGTGTTCTTAATGGCACCAGGGATGTGACCTTTGCAATTACTGTCCCACATGGAGAAAGAATGAATGCTCCTTCCTATATGCCTTCTTTAGAGCCCTGCCTTCCACCCTCATGGGAAACTTTAACAATTTATGGCCAATCCCGGACTAATCTGGACAGCAGCAATTAGCAAGCCAGTGTTCGTTAACAACTAGCAAAGTGATAGACTATATGTGTGAATACGAGTGTGGGTAGGTGAATGATAGACAGATCGATCAATAGAGAAAAATCTCTACCAGTATGTCAGGTCTTACATTTGGGAAGGGTAAAATGGGGTCACATTACAATGAATCTAAGCTCCACAACTTACTCAGGAAGAAAAGTAACCCTTGTCAAAGGGTCTTCCAGGTATTTGAGGCAGCCCACAAAAGGGGTACTCTGTAATGCCCCTCAGGGACTGTAAGGTCAACAGGCCCTGTGTAGGAAACTAATGCAGGTTCCAAGGTGTTTCCTCAGGATGCTCCCAAAGTTGTCATTCTCCAGCAGACTGCTCCCCACCTGCACGTTACTCACGGCCCCCACTTATGACCAGAGACTAGCACATTCTCTAGACTCTCGCTACCAAGAGTGTTGTCCATGGACCTGAAGCATCAGTATCACCTGGGAGCTTGTTAAAAATGCCCAGGTCAAGGGGCTGACCCAGTGGCATAGCAGTTAAGTTCGCACATTCCGATTGGCAGCCCGGGGTTCGCAGGTTCGGATCCCAGGCACGGACCTCTGCACCGCTTGTCAAGCCATACTGTGGCAGGCATCCCACATATAAAGTAGAGGAAGATGGGCACAGATTTTAGCCCAGGGCCAATCTTCCTCATCAAAAAGAGGAGGGTCGGCAACAGATGTTAGCTCAGGACTGATCTTCCTCACCAAAAACAAACAAACAAACAAACAAACATGCCCAGGTCCCACCCCTAGAGATTCTTATTTAATGGGTATGGGGTCCATCTAACCTACTTCTCAAACTTTAATGGCTGAGGAATCACATGGGAACCCAGTTAAAATAGAGATTTTGGTTCTGTTAGGTCTGTTTTGGGGCCTGAGATTCTACATTTCTACAACCTCCAAGGCAGTGTTGATGCTCCTGGTCCCCAGACCATACTTTACAAGAATATAGAGAATAGTCCTCTTAGTGTCCAGTCTTGGACCATTCACCTAAGGGTCTCAAACCCAGGAAAGGGACAGAAGTGTGAACACCCAACATAGCAAGTTCTTCCTCTCCCTCCTCCCTGTTTCTCCAGTTCCAAAACATGTCCCCCCTGAAAATTCAATAGCTGGAGTGTGGCAAGATAGCCAGACATGCAGTGAGTGTGTGTGTTTGGAGGATGTGGAATGGGTTGTCTACATGAGCATCATCTCTGCCAGCCTCGTCCCACCTCTGCAAAAAAAAGGTGAATATGAGAGAGAAGGAGGGGTCATTACCAGGTAAAACCAAGCAAAGCATTAAAATTATGCTTGCACTTACCCTCAAGTTCTCTTGAGGAAGCTTACAAAAAATTCTAAGAATGCTTAATAATCCTCAAAGTGATAAACCATTAGTTGGAAACCAGAAGTTTCAACCCACACGCAATTTGGAATTGGCCTACGTGTGACAGATTTTAGACACAAACAAAATCATTCTTGGTTTCATAGCAGCACTCCTGGGAACTGCCCCGAGCATAGAGCTGACGAAGCTCACCATCAGGTGCTATTCTTCATGTTCGGTGACCCTAAAGAAAAGCTGCATGTCACCTCTGTGCCCACCTCGGGCCTCTCCAGCCCCTCCTCCCCATGCCTGCAGCTGCCTCCTTCCTGGGCTCGTACAAAAGTCCCCTAAGGCCTCTCTCATCTCCAGCCCCCCTCACCACAGTCTGCATTTACTCTTCCACATGCACAGCCCTCAGCGTCTCCTGCCCTAATCCAAGGCTCCCCCTAGTTCTTCATGGCCCCTAGAATGAACCCTAAGTTCCTAGCCTGACATCAGAGCCCTGTGTGCATGGCTTAAATGACCCACATGACCATTTCCCCCCAAATCTCCCTCCCTCCTCTGGACATGCGCAACAAGCCTAGAGTCCAGACTGGCCTCTTGCTATTTCCCAAATGTCTCCAGGCCTTAGCTCATTCTATTTCCCACACCTGAAACACCCTCTGTCCATCCATCTCCTATTTTGTTCTCTTGTACCTGTCAGAGAGGGTAATCTTTGTTCTGAAAGAGGCGGAGTGAACAATGAAAAGCAGGAACTGGAGTTCAAGAGAGGCGGACTCTGTAACCAAAGACTCAGGTGCTAGAAAGTGCAAGTATCCTGAACTGACTGAATTCCAAAGGGAGTCTAAGAACTCATTAATTAGATGGCTGAGCCAGGAGCAGGAGCAGCAGACAGCAGACCTGAAGATGGACAAGTTGAGTTCCGCTTCCCGAAAATGCAAGGGCAATATTCAACTCTGTTTGACAAGCTGTAAGGCAAAGGCTAACCAGTCAGAAGGCAGCCCTGGCCCAGAGTCCTGCGGGCCCCCTGATGAGCTTGGGAAGATCTACGGAGCTTGGGGGGAAAGACCAGAGGAGGCAGGATAGTGGTGGGGACAGGGGGCCTCCAGGGGCTACCTAGTTCCTCTGTTTGAAAGCTCCCTCACTCCCACCCCTAAAACTGAAAACGTGTCTTGCTTTTGCCAATTTTCTGAGACAGAAAAAAGAGATTGGAATCTTGCCTCTAAACCCAAGAGGAGTCCAGACAAATATGCTTTATGTTGATCCAGGAAAGATTCTAGAAGAGATGGTTTTTGAGCACTTAAAAAAGGAAGCAGCAAGAATCGATTAAGAACTTGCTGTGCCAGGTTAGCCTCGCGTCAAGTTTTCCCATTGGGTACAGGACTCCTTTATGTCAGGCTACACGTGGTCTTTGGCACCGTAGCCTTTCTCCTCCACACACCTGAGTCCACTTCCTCCCCACCTGCTCCCCTCCCTCTGCCAGTACCCAGGACCAATGTCACCCAGAGGCAAGAGCCTTACCTCCTGGGGCTCAGCACTGGGACACTGTTACTAGTAGTTGCCCCTGACCTCACATCCAGGTTCAGATAATTGCCCTATCCCCTATGTTTCAGTTCAGGGAGAGGGGCCTCAGACCTTGACCTGAACACCTATTCCAGCAAGCTGCCTGGTCCCTTGGTCCCTTGGCCGCAGGTCTTGCCTTGCTTTCCTTTGGCCAGCCTCCTCCCCAAATGCAGGAGCTCTGACCCTGAACCCCAAATTAACTAACTACTGGGGCTCTCCTGAATGACAACCCCAAAGCCAACCACCCTCCTACCCATCTGGATCCCTCAATCAAGGCCCTCAATTTGCGCCATCACTGTGGTCTCCTCCTTGTGGTGATCTGGGCATCCAGTACTAACCCCTTGCCTGGACTGCCACTATTAGGAAGGTACTTTGTGTGCCAGACCGAAACTTCCCTTGGCTCCTATATGTGGGTCTGTGACCAATCATCAGATCTGGGTCCCTCTCTACTCTTCCAGCCCTTCTGTAAGTGACCAGGCCAGATCTGGCCAAAACTTGAAAGGGGAAACAGATCAGGGAAATGTGGTCTACATGGTGTACTAGGTTTAGCAAGGTCACTCATAAAGTCTTTCAATGCACAGGAACAGCTAGTTGTTAAAACAAAAAGTAGTTTCTGTTCTCTTTGAATGAGTATTGGAAGAATATTTCCTTTTTTTAACAGCTTCATTGAGGTATAATTCACATACCGTACAATTTATAATTTCAAGTATACAATTCAACAGCTTTTAGAATTCACAATTCTAGAGCTAAGTCACAGAGTTATATAACCATCAACATGATCAATTTTAGAACATTTTCATCATCCCAAAAAGAAACTCCATGCCCATTAGCTGTCACACTCTAACGTCTCCATCCCCTTCAGCTCTAGGCAACCACTAATCTACCTTCTGTATCTATAGATTTCCCTATTCTAGACACTTCATATGAATGGAATTATATAGTACATGGTCTTTTGTGATTGGCTTCTTTCACTCAACATGTTTTTGAGGGTCATCCATGTTGTAGTATGTATCAGTACTTCATTTCTTTTTATAGCTGAATAATATTCCACTGTAGGGGTAATACCACATTTATTTATCCATTCATCAGTTGATGGACTTTGGGGTTCTACTTTCTGGCTATTATGAATAATCTGCTGTGAAAACTCGTGTACAAGTTTTTGTGTGGACATATGTTTTCATTTCTCTTGGGTGTATACCTAGCAGTAGAATTGCTGAGTCATATGGTAACTCGATGTATAACCGTTTGAGGAACGGCCAGATGTCAAAGAATATTTACTTTTGAATTAAATCAGTCTGAAGGAACACTTTAATGGTGTGCCACACGGATCTGTCCTTGGCTTGTCCTAGTCAAAGTACTTAACATAACTCAGCTAAGAATGTTGGGTGCATCTTTATCAGTTCCTGTGGTCTTCCTTTTCTCTTATCCCCACCACCTAGCAAACTGGACTATGGTCTCTAGCCAGAACTGGGCCCACTACCCTGTGTTACAGTCTTTCTCCTGTAGACGCTCCTCCTTCACTCCCTACCCACCACTTTCGCCTTTCTTTTTAGAAGATGGCGCTGCTTCCTAGTCCTAGTGAAAAGTAGAATCCCTCAGGTGAAACTTATTTGCATCTACATCCTCCCTTTGCCCCTTCCTCTCCATCTCAGTGGATGAGTTCTCCTCTTCTATATGAGGTTAATCCTACCATGTAGCTCCTGAATCTCCTTTTCTCCCTCTTCCTCAGAGTCTTCACTCCATCAATTATCTTCTCAATCTCCCAAAATTCATAGTCCTTCCTCCCCATTGTTCTTTTTCATTGCCCTTCAATAAGTTTGTCTTTGAAAAATATTGGTACTATTTTTAAAGAAACTCCCTCACACTCATTGCCCCCTCTTTAGCTACTATGCCATCTCCCTGCTTCCTTTCAGAGTAAAGGTTATTGAAAAAGATGTGCAGTAACTTCTCCGTATCCTCACTTCCCATTCACTCTTCCACCCACAACGGCACTGAAGCATGCTGGCAAACGTTACCACTGTCCTATCTTTTGCTAAAGCCAATGAATGTTCTTCAGTCCTCGTTGGAATTGACGTCTCTTCTTAAAACCTGCCCTCCTGCTCCCTAATTCTCCTTCCCAGGCTTGACAGACCCCCTACCCCTGCTAGTCAGCTTCTCTTTTCCCTCTACTCTAGGAGTTTGCGCCCATTCTCATGGCTTTGAATTCTGCCTAGATGTGATCACAACATTCAAATTTGTCTCTGCACCCCTACCTCTCCCTCAGCTCCAGATTCATATCTCAAACTGCCTGCCAAGCATCTTCATTTGAATGATGAGGAGAAAGCTCAGACCTAACTCGGCAAAAGCAAACCATGTTCTCCCACCTCCCACACAAAGAAAACGTTGCTCCAGCCTCAAAACTTCCCTGTCTTGGCAAACAGCACCACCATCGTCCAAATGTGCATGCACAGAATCTAGGCCTGTCCTTAATTACTCTTTTCCTCACACCCCACATCCAATCGGTAAGCATTTCCTCTCATCTAAACCTCCAAAATTTATATCGAATATGACAACTTCTCCGACCTCCCCTGCTACTTTCCTAGTCAAACTACCATCATCTCTTTCCTGGACCACTAACAGTGTCCTAATTGGTCTCCCTGCCTTCACTTTCCTCCACTACAATACATCTTCCTCATGTCAGCAATGATCTTTCCAAATCATCAATCAGATCATGTTACGTCTGTAATGAAAATTCCCCAAAATCTTCCCATCACAACTGGAATAAAATCTGAACTCTTCGGCAAGGTGTGTAAGATCCTACATGACCTACAAGGGGACTCCCCGCCTCACATTGTCCCTCACCACTCTCCCCCTTCTTGTTCACTATACTCCAGCTGTTCTGGGTTCTCTCGCTCACAAAGGCCAAGCTGATTCCTGTCTCTGGGGATTTATACCTGCTGTTACTTAGTCATTTCAGGATCCTCCTCTAGATTGTCACATGACTGCCTCTTTCTCATTCAGATCCCAACCAAAATGCCCCTCCTCTTTCCCTTTAGCTTTTCCCTAGCTAAAGCAGCCTCATCTAGTCATTCTCCTCCACATTACCCTTCTTTATCGTCTTTGTGCCATTTGTTGATGACTAAAGTTATCTCATTTTCTTATTTTCTGTGTGTTTCTTACCTGTCTTCCCCATCACCACCAGCATGCAAGCTCTTTGAGGACATCTATTACTGTCCTTGGCCCATAGAAGGTACTCAGTTTGCTGGATAGATGGATGGATAGATGATAACCTCATAAGGTTTCATCTCAGCCCTCTCTTTACTCCATACATTCTCCCTGAACATTTTCATCCATTATGTATTCAACTATTATCTCTGAGCTGATGGTCTCCAAATCTGTATCTCTAGGCCAGCTTTCCACAGACCACATGGACGGGTGGATGCCTTCTGGACATCTCTAACCAGATTCCTCACAGCGCATCAACCTCAAATGCCCAAACTGAAACCTCTTCCTGTCCTTAATTCCTTGTCCAAATGAAGATTGCCATTATGTACTCAGGTGCCAAGGCTGGGATTCTGGGCATCAACCTTCACTCCTTCTTCCCAAGCATTACCAAGACCTGTTGATTCAATCCCAGATCTATATACTTCTCTCCATCCACACCACTCCCATTGGCCCTCCTCAGGAACACTGTAACAGCTCCACTGCCCTCTCCACCTCTAGATATGCCCAACAGCCTCTACCTTCTGTGTGAGTGGTGTTTTTTCAGCTCAAATCTACTGTTCCCCGTTGTTGTGAGGATGAAGTCAAAGCCCTCAGCCTTTCGTGATCTGGCCTCACCATTCCCCACCGTACATTATGCTCCTGCCCTTTGAAGTGCCAGCAGGTTCTTTAATGTACCATACTTTTTCTTTCCTCTAAGCCTTTACTGTCTGCCTAAAATGCCATGTATCCTACATCCTCTGCTCTCCTACTTTTTATGCAAGATTTATCAAGGGTACAAACCCTGCAAGGGAGCCTTCCCTTATGCTCCATGTCATCATCTAGGTCTACATTATGGACTTCTTTACCTGCTGTCGTAAAATCCTGTGCCTCTTTTATTACATCCAATGCACGGAATTATATTAGCCTTTTTACACTTCTGTGAGTTCTCTGAAGGCAGTGACAGAGTCTTAAACATCTCTAAATCCTCCATCCTGAGAACAGAGCTGACACAGAAAAGACATTCAAATATGTGTAGATTGATGGGTGGAAACTTGTGGGAGTACAGCATATATTTTGGAAAACCTAATAAGGGCTCCAGGCATTTTTGACAAGATAGAGTGATGAACTAGGTTTAACAAGATGAAATTTAATTGGAACAAATGTAAGGTTCTGCCCTTGGGTCCAAAAGGCTCCTGTGCAGGAGGAGGGAGCAGCGTGTAGTTGCAGTTGATATGAAAAGCCTGGGAAGTTAGAGTTGTCAGGAAGCTCAGTGCAGGTCAATAGTGTGATCTGACTGCCAAAAAAATTAACACGATCTTAGCTTGCGCTAAAAGTGCAGCTTCTAGAATGAGAGAGGTGACGCGCACATTCCAGTCAGACAACACTGTGGTTCTAGATTCATTCTGGGCTTCACACTTCAGGGGCCAGACTCTGGCAAGTTCCGAGGAAAAAGACCAGGGTGGTGAGGTCACTTCAGGTAAAGTCGAATGAGAAACAGGTGGAGGATCAGTGTCTCCTTAGCCTTCAGAAAGCGTGTATGTACAGGCTCGATTTCTTCGAACATCCAAAGATGTGTGGCCTATTATAAAGAAATATTTTCTAACTGTTAGGGCTGTTCAAAATGGACAGGTAGGGAGTCTTCTGTCAATGGACTCATTTCAAAAAGCAACAGAACCATCTTTTCAAAACACAGATCTGATGGACTGGTCCAGTGGCATAGTGGTTAAGTTCGCACACTCCGCTTCGGCGGCCCAGGGTTCACGGGTTTGGATACCGGGCGCGGGCATATACACCGCTTATAATGCCATGCTGTGGCAGGCGTCCCACATATAAAGTAGAGGAAGATGGGCATGGATGTTAGCCCAGGAGCAATCTTCCTCAGCAAAAAGAGGAGGATTGGCAACAGATGTTAGCTCAGGGCTAATCTTCCTCAGCGAAAAAGAAAATACAGATCTGATTATGTCACACACACACGTAAACACACACATACTCACAATCCCAGTATCCCACACACATCTCCCCCACCACTCAAACCCTACCCAAACCCCTGCTTTAAATCTTTCTAAGGCTTCCCAATGTCCTTAGGATGCAAAAACACAGCTCTCTGTGCAGCCTCTAAGGCTCTGCTCCTGCTGGCCTCATCCTGCCCTCTAATCTCCTCCTTGCTCCCTCTGCCCCTTCGGAACCTCTCACCAGACTCTCCTGCCTCAAGACTTTCATCCAGGCAGCTCCCTTCGCCTGGGACACTGTTGTCCCTTCTGTTACCTAGTTCATGCTTCACATCCTTTAGACCCTGGTAGGCTCAGGCTCCGCCACTTCAGAGAGCAAATCATTGCCCTCATTCCAGGCTCTCCTAGCACCACATGATGTCTTGTTTCTAGTGCTTTCTCTGGCATGCTCAGAATTTTACATTTGTTACATCTTTTACATTGTTTGCTGTCTCCCCTAGTAGGCTGTAAGTACCAGGAGGGCAGAGACTGCATCTGGGTTTGCTCACCATCTCCTCTCCTCCTCAGCACAGAACACAGTATCTGGAACACACAAGAGCTAGTCAAATACGTGATAAATGAGCAAATGAATGAATAGATGAGATACCCTTGACTATTTGGACATATGCTGGGAGAGAATTAAAAACCTCAGCTGAGTGGTTGGACTACTGTGCTTTAAGGTCTCTTTTTGATGCCAAAATGTCTGATCTTCACTATCAAAAATTCCACCCATAATTCAAGGGATCTTCAAACACTAGCCTTTCCAATTTACCAAGGAGTTTCCCATGAGCCCTCTACCCTTTTTTTTTAATAACTCTTTAATGCACTTGCCATATCCCACTTAATCCTAGGGACATTTGCGATTTACCTTAATCTGTCTACTCAAGGAACTTACAATCCACTCGGGGAGATGTCACACTCACCTGTGTACCCCTCCCAGCATACCCCAACCTACAGCCAGTGCTTAGCACATACCTGTGTCATATGACTAAATGGGTAACACTTACTCAACATTTCATCATGCCATGTTTCACTAAGTTTTGTTTTTGAATTAGGAAAGTGTGTTTGCACGCGTTAAGTATCGTATAATACAGATCAAATCCCATCATAAGACGCACAAATACTTTTTATTACACCAGCATTCTATTGTATCGAATAGTTTGAAATAGGGAGACAATAGGCATGGGACTTTGAGACCCTAGTTTTGAAGGAATTCTGCGGAAACCTTTTTTGTGAATTTGACCTGTGCATGCTTTAATGAATTTTTAAGCTATCCTCCTTCAGGCTGCCAATTAGAGTCAATTTTCACTCATCTAAAAATCATAAACAGTAAATTAAGTTGAACATTACTCATTTAATACTTCCTCGTGGGCTTTCTATTTTTCCCTCCCCAAAATTAAGGAGACTGTATTAAATACGTAAGTATGAATTCACAAGCCATTTACTCAGAAGAGTACAAGCAATTTTAACTTTGTTTTTCTAGACTGAACTTAATTTCTATCCCAAGCCCCCATTTTACCCTGTAGCTGAAAACTTAATCTTGCCAATACATGGTGAACTCAGTTAAATTAGGGATCTTCTTTTCTACCCCCTGCCTGTTTCCTTGTCGTGGCATTTAGGTTCTGACCCTCCACTCTCATTACATTGTGAAGCCATCTTTCGAGATGAAGCATTCTGTCAAACCCTCAAGTGTGGTGGCCCCTCCATGCTGACATCTGTTGAGGTGTCCCCGTCACTGTCTGGTCTCAGACATGGCCTGGCATCCATTAGGATTGTGTTCCACTGCCAATACTTGTCGTCCTGACTTACAGGGCGTTAAATCAGTGCTTCTCCAAGTCCAGTCCCCAGACCAGCAGCATCAGTCTCCACTGGGTACTCGTTAGAAATATACATTCTCAGGCCCTACTCCAAATGACTGAATCAGAACCAGCAATCTGTGCTCTAACAAGCCTTCCAGATGATTCTGATGCATGATCAAGTTGGGAACCACTCCAAGGGAGTTTATTTTCTTCACAAAACGTGAGGTCTGGAGGTTAGTGGCTGCCGCTTGGTGACATAATGGCTACTCCTAGTTGCAGTGAAAGCTGAGGAAATACGATTAACACTTTGGGCCCCTGTACTGGAAGGTGGCAGGAAAATGGAGATGGCAGTGGCTGCTGGGTCAGCCAACCATCAGTTTCTGCCCCAGAGCCGCTGTGCTCTGCACGGCATGATGATGAATGTCAGGTCCACCAACAGCCCTCCCTCAGCCACCTGCCACCTGTCCTTGGAGCCCGGAAGCTTCCTCTGCTCTCACCTTGCTGGTTCTGGGCCACCAGGGACTTGGCTTCTCATCCCCATCCCAAACTCTTCCTACAGTTACTTCTGGACCACGCCATGGACAGCTCCTGCAAAGCAGCAGCCCCCTTATGCTCAGGTGCTCAAACCTATCGGGAGTTCTGTCACCCGCCTCCTGTTGGCAATGGGACATAAGGAGGGTTACAACGAGGCAGGGTACAGCGCTGGCACCCCCCTTGCTGTCTTACAAACCATCCCAACCCCACCCTAGTGAGAGTCCCCTCTTTCAAAATCTCATCTTGAATAGGAAAAACAAATACTGGCACAATATGTATTCTCCCAAACTTCTCTGACTTCCAGAATTGCATCTTAAAAGCTAAGCATTTGAAGCATTTTTTCTCTGACTCTGTTCTTGAAGCAATGGAAGCCTCAAATATAGTGGTCTGTGGGAGGTGGGGGTGGAGGGAGTGGTACTAAGGAGCAGAGAGAGCGAGGGAAGGCGGGAGGCATTGAGTACTTGACAGCATCCTGTCAAATCCAGAATGACTCCATAAACACTAGCTGCTGTTTTCAAGAAACATCTTTGGAAGGGAATATTGTACAGATGTTGGAGTGTGTTGGTGGGGGGTGTCTCCTCTAATGCTGTGTCTATAAAGTCCAAAATAGCAGTATGCAAAGAAATCTCTCTCACACCCAGTTATTTTGAGAGGAAACCTAGTGAAGTGGAAGGAATAGTGGGGTAAGAATTGAAAGCATCGGGTTTTCTATCCAAATGTGTCACTTCCTAGCTGGGTAATCGCAGCCAAGTGACTTCATCGCTTTGAATCCTAGATTATATAACCTACAAAATGGAAGTGAAACCACTTGCTTGGCCTGCCTGGTCAATATTTTCATTCCCATTTTACAGATCCTGGCTGTAAGGGTGAAATGAACTAAGGCACATAAAAGATTTATTGAGGTATAATAGACATTTGACATCATATTAGGTTCAGGTGTACAACGTAATGATTCAATATTTGTATATGTTGCAAAATGATCAGCACCATAGTCTAGTTAACATCTGTCACCATACGCAGTAACAATTTTTTTTCTTATCATGAGAACTTTTAAGATCTATCTCTTAGCAGCTTTCAAATATGCAATACAGTATTGCTGACTATAGTCACCATGCTGTATATTACATTCCCAGGACTTATTTATTTTATAACAGGAAGTTTGAACCTTTGGACCCCCTTCACTTATTACACCCTCTCCCCGGCCCCCACATTAAAGTACTTTGAAATAAAGCAGTGATTATACAAATGAAAGGTCATATAAATACCATTATTTTCTGTCCTATAGACCAAAGGAGGGATAATTATTTCCTTTAATAGAACCAGTTTTTTTTAACCCAAATTAAATTCCAGTAGCATTTCTAGATTTACCCTAGGTTGTCTCTTCAGAAATTTCAAAGAGGTTAGGGAAATAAAGACAACAGGAAAGTATGTTTCCCATGTAACACCTGGTCAGGTGTTTTAGGTCAGGTTATTTTAGGTCAAGGATATCCTGACTGATTTTCTGCCTGCTTGATCTACCAATTACTGACAGAAGGATGTGGAAGGCTCCAGCTGCTATGGTGGATTTGTCTGCTTCCTGCGGTTCTATCAGTTTTTGCCTCACATATTTTGCTGAGTTATTAGGTACATACACATTTAGGATTGTTACATCTTCTTGGAGAATTGACCTCTTTATCATTATGCAATGCCCCCCTTTATCTATGATAATTTTCCCTGTTCTGAAGTCTGCTTTTGTCTGAAATTGACATAGCTACTCTAGCTTTCTTCTGACCCCTGTTAGCATGGGATAGCTTTCTCCATGCCTTTACTTTTAACCTATCTGAGTCTTTATATTTAAAGTGGATTTCTTGTAAACAACGTGTAATTGGGTCTTGTTTTATATTTTAATCCGCTCTGACAAACTGTCCTGTAATTGGTGTATTTAGACAATTCACATTTTTTTTCAGCCAAGGGACACCTTTATTTTCAAGGTTCTTGGAACATTTTTCCCCCCAAGAGTTTTAACAATTAAGACACCCATCAGCAATTCCATATCATAAGTACGTACCGTGAGCCAGTCCCTGGGAATAAATGGTGGGTCCACGTGTAAGTCCCAGTTTCATCACATCCTTGCCAGCATCCGGTTTTAGTCTCAGCCTGCATTTCTCTAACATTAGGAAAGCAGAATTTCCAGGCATGTCTGCCTACCAATTGGAGCATCTTCTGATGATATGTACAAATTGTCCATTTACCTCTTGGGGTGTTGATGTTTTTCTTACCTACTTGAATTCAATCTTCATATAGTAGAGATAGTTACCCTTTAGCTGAGTGAGACCTGGAGTTCATTTGGTCTATAGTCCTTGTGGTGGGTTGGATAGTGGCCCCAAAAGAGGTATGTCCATGACCTAACCCCAAAACCTGTGAATGTGACTTTATTTGGAAAAAAAGTCTGCAGATGTAATTAAGTTAAGGTAGGCCATTCACATTTAAAGTGATTAGTGATAGAGTTGGATAGCTTTTTATAATATTTGTAACTGTTTTATTGTTTTCTGTTTGTTACATTTGTTCTCTTCTCTCTCTCCCTCTTTTTCTGCCTTCTCTGGTTTTAATTGAGCATTTTATATGATTCCATCTTATCTCCTCTCTTATTCCATCTTATCTCCTCAGTATATCAATTACAGTGCTTTTTTAAAACTTTTAGTTGTTGCCCCAGAGTTTCCAACATACATTTTTAACTACTGTAAGTCCACCTTCAGATGACACTATACCACTTCACATGTAGTGTGGGTACCTTGTCACAGAGTATTCCCAATTTGTCCCTCTCATCTCTTATGACATTGCTGTCATTTATTTCCCTTCTCTATATGCTGTCGTCACCTAATACAGGAGTTTCTCCCTCTGAGGTGAGTCCCCACTCTGCCTCCAGCAATCCGTCGCAATTACCAATTAAGTGTTTCTATCCGTTTATGGCTCCAGTGGCCTCAGGTTCAGATAAGCAGATCTCGGCTCTGACTCTCTGGATTTGACTGTCTCTCCAGATTTCAAGTTGGCAGTTTGCCTGGCAACTTCAGTTCTCTGAGGGGTCTGAGAAAAGTCATTGATTTTTAGTTTGTTCCACTTTTTCTCATTATTAAGGACCGGAGTGACAACTTCCAAGCTCTTCACTTGTCAGAGCTAAAACCGGAAGAAGTCCAGCGGATTATTTTACAGCACGAAGATTATGGCTGTGTTTGCTCGTTTTCAAAAGCATCCAGTCCCTCAGCTCAGTCATGATCTGGCTAGCTGGCCAGTTCTGGACTAAAGAGAGAGTAGTTCCTAACTCTGGTGGAAGAGACCACTCCATCTTCCAATCTGATCTGAGGACCCCCTCACGCATGGTGGTACTTGCACAAGGTAAGTCCCTGGCCTGTGCTAGCTTACAGTCTTGGTGACACTGGTGTAGTTCCAGGATGTGGGTGCTGTTTTTCAGTGCAGAAACCTCAGCTGCAAGAGCTGGAATGTAGGAGCTCATCTCCCGGATAATCACTATTAATTATACTCTCATCCACCCAACGTCTCACCAGAATTAACCTGTTCTGTCCAAAAAAATAATTTTTTTAAATCAAGGATTTGATTATAATATGCACTTTTAAAACACTTAAGCAAATTGTTGGTTTTAGGAAAGAAGAGGAAGGATTCTGCTTTCTCCAGAACTCTATCAATCTGAGCTCCCTGACTGGCAGCTCCGCACAATGAGAAGTGATGCTTGCATTGATGATCCTGCAGCACTACAAGGTTCTGGAGAGCTTTTGAATCATCCAAGAAAGATTAAATTATGTTCAGTAGCGCTTGAGTGTTAAGTGCATTTTATAGCTGTATTCCACATCGATGGAATCTGATCATTCATACGAGGCACAAGGTGACTCTCTTCTTGCCCAGGAGCCAATTCATTTTAGTTCCATTTGAATTACAAAGGCTTATTAAACACCTACCGCGCATCCCGCACCGTGGTACACCCCGGAAGGCATATTCCATTTATTCGTGGAGCTCACAATTTCTTGGTTAAGGAAAAACAAACAAGCAAGCAAACAAATGAACAAAACAGACAATATACACCTTACAACTCCAGCATCTACCACACGCAAAAGTTGATTGAGTGAGTGTTCACTCAGTGACCCATAGACAAAGTGCTGTGCAGGCACAGAGACACAAGCAATCAGAATATGACACAGGGAGGAGATATTTGAGCTCAGCTATGGAGGATTCTCAGGACTCGGGCATTCCATAAAGAGGAGGAAAGTATGCCAGCCAAAGGGAAGGTGATGAGAACTCTCAGGGAATGGAGAAAAGTCTGGTATTTCTGGATTATGTGGGTGGAAAATGCCAGGAAATGATGCTGGAGAAGTAAATCACAAAGGGCCTTGAATGTCATGCCTATTTTCTCTAGGTAAGGGAACATCGGCACGTGTTTTGAGCACATGGGTTTCCGTCAGTTGTGCTTTAGAAAGATCACTCCAGAACCACCAGGGAAGGTGGACTGGGGTGAGAGGGGAAGATGGGAGGCGTGGAGGCCAGTTAGAAAGCTACTGCATAAGTTAAAGCAGGAGATAAGTGACAGCAGTAGTGGAAATAGGTATACATGGTGCAAGAGATACTTCAGAGGTAGATTCAACAGCACTTAGCAACCAATGGGGTGTGAGAGGTAAGAGTTGAAGATAGCTTCAGAGTGGTTTGCAGAAAGAGCTACATTCTCCAGCCCACCCTATATTTAAACACCTTCCGATATGACTTTGCAGCTCCTTCCACCATCAAGAGTCTATTTCTCGGGGCCAGCCCAGTGGCATAGTCGTTAAGTTCGTGCGCTCCCCTTTGGCGGCCCAGGGTTCGCAGGTTCGGATCCCAGACACGGACCTATGCACCGCTCATCAAGCCACGCTGTGGTGGTATCCCATATACAAAATGGAGGAAGATGGGCGTAGATGTTAGCTCAGGGCTAATCTTCCTCAGCAAAAAGAGGAAGATTGGCAACGGATGTTAGCTCAGGGCCAATCTTCCTCACCAAAAAAAAAAAAAAGAGTCTATTTCTCTACCCCTTAAAACTGAGTTCCAGCTCTACACTGCTTGGGTCCTGAACCAATGCTGAACAGGTAGGCTGGTGTGGAGGGAGAGGACACTGAAACCAGGCGAGTTAGTTTGGGTTGCCCTGGCAACAGGCCCTGTAACAAGGATTCAAACATAGACAGTTTATTTAGGAAGTGATCTCAGGAAGAACAGGCAGAGGAGTGGGGAAGCAAGACTGGGAGAGAAAGGAAGCCAACAGCAGATAAGTTATCAAGCAAGCTAGTACTTTTCACAACTGAAGCTTAATCCTGCTGAGTGACTCTGAGTTCTCCCACCTGAGGGCCGAAGGACTGAGGGTGTTTATCCATTAGTCATTGATTTGGGATCGCTGGAGAGAGGAGCAAGAACTTTCTACGGCCTGCCTGACACGTGGGCAGAGTGGGCTCCAGCGGCCCTGCACCTGCCTAGATTTCCCCCAGGTAGAATAACTCAGCCAGCCAGCTTGCAGTTGGGGCTGAAGTGCCCAGAAATGCTGCAGGCCGAGGGGATATGGGCCATACACCAAGTGTGTCTCTTATACCAGGCAAATGAGGACTGGGGTTCAGACGGGGAAGTGAGCAAAAAGGAGGAGGGAAGAGTCACTGGACAATGTAGACACGCTGTCCTGGAGCGTGGTGAACCGCAGCTTCATTTGGGGAGTTCATACACTGTCATGAGCAGAGCAACTAGAGGGTTGGGTGGCTGTAAAATCTCAGGGAGCGTGTTAGGCGCACAGACACACAATGTGCACACATCACAGGGGAGGTCTGCAGCTGGTCTCGGTGCGAAGTCCAGTATGCACGTGCTTACCATGTGTCTCTCCACTCGCACGCCCCTCGTCCCCACCGTCTTTGCCCATCCACAGGACGGGCTCTCATGCAGATTTGCTGATTACCAACGTGCTTCCCTCATTAGGACCAGATCTATCCATGTCAGTTTGGGCTGCCACAACAGAATGCCATAGACTGGGTGGCTTTAACAACAAATATATATTTCACACAGTTCTAGAGGCTGGGAAGTCCCAGATCAAGGCGCCAGCAGATCTGGTGTCTGGTGAGAACACTTTCTTGTTTGCAGATGGTTGTCTACTCCTTGTATCCTCACACGGTGGGGAGACATCTCTTGTCTCTTCCTCTTCTCATAAGGGCATTAATCTCATCATGGGAACTCCACCCTCATGACCTTATCTTACCTACTGAAGGCCCAGACTTCAAATACCATCATGTTGGGGATTAGGGTTTCAACATGTGCGCTGGGGGAGGATACACACATTCAGTCCATAACAAGACCTCTCCTTGAACTCCAACCGCCTTGGCTGGGTCCTGCTCTCTGCCTGACTCTTGCCAGATGCGTATTTCTGAAGTCAAGACCCTGCCCTGAAAGCCTTGGTGCTGCCTAGACTCATGCCAGGCGGGATAAGTCATTTATAGCCAAAGCCCTGCCGCTCGTCCAACTTTAAGAAATGTCACTCTCCACAGAGTCTTCCCACAGCCCCACAGCCCCTGCATTTGGGATTCTTTTGGAAATTAAAGACAGCTGGATGGAGCCAGAGTTCACCCCTGTCCCTTGGGCTCTGTCCTTTTGAACAGCAGGCTCTCTCTTCTCCTGTCCCCAGGCCCTGGCGGGGCCAGGCCTGCAGTTGGGTTCATTCATCCCAGCCCCTCCCCCTCAATGGTCTCCACTGCTTCCCTCTCCAATCTGGTCTGTTTTGCAGAGGCCAGTTCTTGTGCTCTCATCCTTTCGGCCAACAGTCATTAGCACCTATTACATGCCAGGCATTGCTTGAGATTCAGAAGTGAATTAAGAGAGCACGCCCTGCAGGTGCCCCCCAAGGCAGAAACCCCTGTTGTCTGGAAAAGGCAGGAGAATACACACAACAGACCTTTCTTAATAGGAGACCACTTGCATGCTGGCTCCACGGCTGACTACGCAGCTGGTGCTGGGCAACTGAGTCAGTATCCTTACCCAGCAGAAAAATAAAAAATAAAAACCTTTCTACAACCCAGAACTGTGTGAGACAAAATGAGGAAAAGGCCCAGACCCTGACTTAATAATGGTTCCCAGCTCATTAGTGGTTCCAGGTGACATGAGGTGGCCTAACAGCAGGGTCCAGCTTCCCAGAGCCCAGGATCTGAGGACAGGTGCACCGGCAGGAGGTGGCTTCCCATGGTGAGGCTCTGGTGAAGCGTTTGTAGCGTTTGCAGCATCAGAGAGTTCTTAAAATGCTCCGTTTGAGGAGCTGCCAGGTCTTATCTGAAGAGCCATGTGCTTGGCACTAAGTTTGGTAGGCCTGATTCATAAGGAACCCCTGAGAGCCGTGGACAAGGGTGTTTACAGACCTAGAAAACCCTACATGCTCTTTTAATTTTTTTTCTCCTCTGAGAAAAGTAGGAGTTAAGGGATTTATGGAGCCTCAGCCTGGCCTCCCCCACGGCCTGGGCATTCCCACTGGCTCTGATGCGGCCCTCATCCCCAGCCACAGCCAAGTGGCCGAAGTGTAAGGCTCACAAGGGAGAAGGCAGCCAGTTGCCAGGCTCCCTTGCAGGGAAAGAAAGAGGGCATTGTCCCTGAACACAAAAGCAGGCTTTGGCCAGAAATTGGCTAGTGGTTCCTAAAGCCACAAGCAACAGCTATAGCACCCTACGAGTCTCAGACAAGCACTCCAGCTGGCTCTGTTCCCCCCATTAAACCAGCATAGCCCAGCCCCTGCCTCTGGGGGCTGAAGTTGGCTTAGCAGGTCCCTGAAGGTACCAGATTTCATCCCACCACTGCCCCAGCCAGGAACAACATCATGCCGCATTTGCCTATACCCAACCCCTGGAAAGAGCCTGACGAAAACAGGTACAATGGTGGTCTGTGTGTCCTCCCTTGCCCTGAAGATGCCTACTCTGGCACAATGTCAAGGATGCAGAGAAGGCCCCTCCGCCAGAGAACCCAATGGGACTTCCCTAACTGTAACAGCAAGTGTGCTCATAATGCCCAGGGCGGTTCTAAGCACTTGAATATTGTAATTCACTTAATCCTCACAACTACTTTGTGGGGGTTGTTTGATTACTCTGCTCCCTTTACAAATGTGGAAACTGAGGTAGAGATTGGTTCTGGTCTTGCCCAATGTCACACCTAGGAAAGAATGGGCCAGGATTCAAACTCCAGCACACGTTCCAGTAGGCATCCCTCTGCTCTTGCTCCGTTCCCTTCCCAGCCCTCCGCCCCAACCTCGGGAGAGCCGTTCCCAGGGCCCCCACCTTGGATCCCAACTAGTAAGAGTCTGAGGTCTTTGGAGGGCTTATAAGACCCCCTCACTGAGCCCTCGGAGGCCCCGGGATGAAAGAGATTATGCAAAACATGAACATTTTTTCTTGTTAGATTGTCCATTTTTGCCTTTCAGCACATTCCTCGTTTCAGTCATTCCTCTTCCTTTCCAGACTCCAGGAGCCAAAAATAAACACACGCAGTCTTCACATTGATGTAAATAACCATTGGCTTTATTGAAGCCATGTGCTCGGGCTATTGGTTGAAATCACAGCTCTGGAGTGTTTCCCACTAAGCACCCCTTGGGCATCAGGAAGTTTAGCTGCTGCCCTGACCAGGAAGGTTTGTTCTGCTCCCTTCAAAAACGACCCTCGCTACAGAAGTCATGTGTTCGTTTTCTCGGTATCGTTAATGCTTGAAGTCTAGCCGTCTTCTCCTCACTGAGGATCGCTTTCTCTCTCTCCTCTTCTCTCCCCTGTTACCCCAAGAAGCAGGCTCTTGTCTCCCAGCCCCACAGGCTGCCTGGCCCCATCATTCTGTCTTTAGGTTTGAACGCAGACAGAGCCAATGGACACAACCTTCGGCCGCACCCGTGGTGCCTACCAGCCCCACCCCAGCCCCATGCAGCTGTGCCATGCTTCTCCACCTTGAACTGGGGCTTCAGTTCAGGTACCTTCTCTTCTAATAACAATAACAGCTAAACGTATCAGACACTTGTTATGTGCCAGGTACTGCTGTAAGCCTACGCAAGTATTATTTTGTTTTATCCTCACAACCACCTCAGGAAACCGAGACACAGACAGAAGTTAAGTCATTTCCCCAAGATCATGCAGCTAGTAGGAGGCAGAACTGGGATTCGAACCCTATAAGTCTGGCTCTAGGGCTGGGGTGCTTAACTACTACAAAAAACTCAGCTCTCCATGCCCCACTGGTCAGAGCCCATGTCTTCTGCTGTTTGTGGTTGGTCTTTGTCTTCTGGTTGAGTTGCTCTTTGTTTTCTGGTTTCTGTTTTGTTGTGTTGTGTTGTGTTGTGTTTGCGTCTTGCTCTCATTTCCTGTGTCCCCTGAGCATCACTCACTATTTGAGCCTTTATTGTAATCAATGGCCTCATCCTTCCTTCTCTCCTCTTTCTCTCTCTTGCCCCCTACATCCTATCAGTAACCACGTCCTATGGATTCTTTCATTTCAGAAATATTTATTGAGGACCTACAATGTGCCAAGCACACAGTAGGTGAACCAGATGGATGGAGTCCCTGTGCCTTTGGCACTTTTAGCCCAGTCCTTCTGCTTTTAGTCTCGTGCACCTCCCATCCCCCTGCCATGGCCCTGTTCAGGCCACTTTTCACACTCACCTGTGCAATTGCTGCCCCCTCCCCACTGTGCATTTAGCCTCACTCTGCACATGGCTGACAAATAAATCTCACATAAGCTTGCCTTTGCTAGAGGCCTTTGCTTGGAGCTCAGACTTGGAGCATTTCTGAGAGGGCGACCCATCACCTGCATCAGAATCACCTCATGTTAATGTGCCCATTAACATGCACCCTCCCCCAACCTTCCAAATCAGAATCTCCAGTGGTGGGATCCAGGAATCTGCCTTTGAACCAGCTCCTTGGTGATTGGCATGCCCTCCACAGTCTGATACCCACTGGCCTAGATGACAGCCACTGACTGCACACTGTTCCCCACAGCCTGGCTTTTTCTGCCAGGCCTGAGTTCACTGTGTTCCACACACTAGGATCCACCATGCCAACCCCACCACCAGATCTGCATAGCCAAACCCTACCCACTCCTTGAGGCTATCTCAATGGCCCTTCCTCTGTGATATCTATGACTTCACCCTCCCCTCACTCCAGTGGAAATCAATCTGCCTCTCCTCTTTTGCAGTTAGAGCCCTCACAGGATCTGAGTGTGTTTCATTGCATTTACTACTTTATAGCATGTATTATTGCTATGTATGTTTCCCAGTCTTATCTCCATTACTAGACTGTATTTTAAAGAGCTATCTCTTAATCGACAGACCGGGATGTTCTGAACACAGCAGCCAAAGCAATCCTTTAAAAATGTAAGTCTCAATATGTCACTCTTCTGCTTAGAATCCTCCAGTGCCTCCTCATGGCACTGGGAGTAAAAGGCAAAGTCCTTGTGATGTCCCTTAAGGCCCTGTGTGGTTCGGTGTCCTTGACGTTTGTGACCTTCCCTCCTACCAATCTGCCTCTTGCTTCTTCCACTCCAGACACATTGCTTCCTTACCAGACCTCAAGCATACCAAGAGCACTCCTGCCTCAGGGCCTTTGCATTGGCTGTTGGATCTGCCTAAAAGCCCTTCCTCCTTATAGCAGCCTGGCTCACTCTCTCACCTCCTTTTAGAATTTGTTCAAATGTCACTTTCTCAACAAGGCCTACCATATTCATACTACTTAAATCTGCAACTCACCCCTACACTCTTGTTACCTTGCTATACTTTTTATTTTGTCCATAATGATAAGCATTATTGATTTATTATAAATGGATTTATTGATTATATTTACTGCTTTTAGTCTTCTCCCTCCACTATACCATAAGCTCCTTGTGGGAAGGAGTCTTCATTTCACTCACTGACATATCCCAAACACCTAAAACACTGCCTAGCACATACAGCATGCTCAATAAATATTTGTTGAGTGAATAAATGAATGAGTGAGATGGGGAATGAGGAAATAGTGGGAGGTGGGGAAGCAGCAAGCAGAGTCACGGGCCTGGGTGGAGTCCACTCAGCGTTTCTCACAAGTCCTGGCCAGGAGACAGATACCACAAACAAAAGGAGTCAAGAGTATAATATGAGCCACATCTTTTCAGTTCTGTCCTGACAGGTGAGACAGAATGAGAGTAGGCCAGTACCCAAAGTAGCGGACAGCTGTCATCATCACCTGAATGTGGCGCCATTAGATGAGACAGCTACAAGTCCTCAGTCACCTCCGGTTGACTCTCCCTGGGCTTGAGTACAGAAGGGAAAGGAGTACAGAGTCAGCACTGGTGAGGAGAGGCAGAGAGAGGCCTGGGCTCTAACCGTCAGGGTCCTGTCTGCATGTATGAGTTTCCCACTGCTGCCGTAACCAATTACCACAAACTTTGTGGCTTAAGACAGCTCAAATCATCTAAATCATCTTATCATCTTACAGATGTGAAGATCAGAAGTCTGAAATCAGTTTCACTGGGCTAAAGTCAAGGTGTCAGCAGAGCTGGTTCCTTCTGGAAGCTCTGCAAGGAGAATCTGTTTCCTTGACTTTTTCAGCTTCTAATGGCAGCCTATATTCCTTGGCTTGTAGCCCCTTTCTCCATCTTCAAAGCACATCCTTCTAACCTCGGCTTCTATCAGCACATTGCCTTCTCCTCTGACTCTGACTCTGACCCTCCTACCCCCTCTTACAGGGACTCCTGCAATCACATTGGGCCCACCTGGATAATCCGGGAGAATCTCCCCATCTCAAGATCCTTAACTTAATCACATCCACAAAGTCCCATGTAAGGTAAACTCACAGGTTCTGGGGATTAGGCTGTGGACATATCTGGTGGCCATTGTGCAGCTTCCCCCACCCTAAATAGGGTGAAGCACAGCTCATCATAAAGCTGGGCCCACTCATCCCTTCCTAGGTTTATCTAGAAAGTTTCTGTCAGAGTGAACCCCCAGGTAGCAGAGGAAGTGAGGTCCCCAGAGCACCTATCAACTAAGGGAGCCGTGAGAGGGACAGGCAGCCAGCCCAGACTTCCTGCGCGGGTTTAGGAAAGTCGCACGTGTTCAGTCTTCCTGCTCCGGAAAACCTTCCCTGTAAGGATCTTCTGTCCCATCTGTGCCCGGCACTGGCCGCCATGTGATCTTGATGGAAGAGGAGGCCAACCAGCCATGCTCTGCTTAACCCTGCAAATGGAAGGCCCCTCTGAGGAGGCGATGTTTGAAGAGACACCTGAAGGAAGACAGTAAACGGCCAGCAGAAGGACTGGAGATGGAGCACTCCAGACTGAGGGAGTAAAAGCAGAGAGGCTTGAAGAAAGAAAGAACTGGACAAGTTTGAGGAACAGAAAGAGGCCAGCATTAGGCATGACCTTGGGGGCCATGGGAACAGTCTGGGGTTTTCTAAGAGCAGGGGTAAGTTGATGAGAATAACAGTAACAATAACAACAGCAGCTAACCATTATATGCAGCATAACATCTCTATGTACACCAGGACTTATACGTATAGTATAAGTGTTTTAAGTACCTGATTTGTATCAATTTAATTTTCAAAAATTGCATGAATAGGTACCATTATCCTCTTTTTACAGCTGAGGAAACTGAGGCACAGAGAGGTTAAGTAACTTGCCAAGCCCACACAGCTAGCAGGTGGTGGAAGCTGGGATTCAAACCCAGGCCACCTGGTTTCCCAGTCCTCATTTTAAGCACTGGGCTGTACTGCCTTTCCTGCGAGGACTTCACGCAGAAAGATCATTCTATGTGTGGCAGGGGAGGAGGATGAATAGGAGCACAGAGGATTTTTAGGGCTGTGAAAATACTCTGTATGATACTGTATGATAGATAACATGTCATTATACGTTTGTCCAAACCCATAGAATGTACAACACCAAGAGTAAACCCCATGGGTGATAACGATGTGTCAATGTAGGTTCATCGATTGTAACAAATGTATCACTCTGGTGGGATGTTGATAGTGGCGGAGGCTGTGCATGTGGGGGAGGGGATCTATGGGAAATCTCTGTACTTTCCTCTTAATTTTGCCCTGAACCTAAAACTGCTTGAAAAAAATAAAGTCTTTAAAAGAAAGTTAAGCATACACAATCAAGTGATGCAGCCCTTCAATTCCTAGGTATTTACCCAAGAGAAATGAAAATACGTGTCCACAGAAATACTGGTACGTGAATGTTCTTAGCAATTTAGCAATTTGCACATGAATGTCCTTATTTACTTGTAGGAGCCAAAAGCTGGAGACAACTCAAATGTTCACCTTATGGGAAAAATCAACAAATTGTGGTATATTCATATAATGGACTATTACTCAATAATGAAAAGATATGAACTGTTGATACACACCATAAAAAAAAAGTGTACAATTTCGAAAAAAAAAAATTCATTCTGCCTTTAGCCGGATTGTGGAGGGGTGAGCAAGGGAACTGACAGAATAATGAAGAGGGTCTTGTAGAGTCCAGGTAGGAGATGTTCACAGTAGGCCCAGGTGGTAGCAGTGAAAATAGAGAAAAATGAATGGATTTAAGATAGACTTGAGATCTGGGAGGAACCAAGGCTGATTCCTAGATTCTGAGCTTGAGCAACTGGGTAAATGGTGATGCCTTTACTGAGAGAGGAACAGGCTTGGGAGTGGGGAGGGTCCCCCAGCCCAGTATCCTTGCCCTTGGGTAGCCCCCGAGCCTGTGTCAACCCTGCAGCCACATTCTAGAGAAATCCTAGCACACAGATGCCAAAGTTAGCCTGCACTGGCGGGCCCATGCCAAGAACCACAAAAGCCTCATCTTATTTAATACACAGGGCTTGGCAGAATTCCCTACCCAGACAGAGGCAAGCCCATGACTTCATCTTGTGAGCTGCATTACAGCCTCTGTTTTCATGTATCTATTAGCAAGGCCTCTCAGCCGAAAATCCAGCCAGCCCAACAGTCACTCCTCCCGGAGGCCCACAGACCAGGCGGCAGAGGCCAGGATCCCAGGAGACATCAGGGACCTCTGCACATGGGACTAAGCCCCCACACACCCTCCTGTTTGTGCGTACGGGGCCTCGTTACTTTATATTTTTAATTAAAAGCAGATTTTTATCAATCACCCCAAAAATCTATTGGGGGAACTGTAATTTTGCTTCCAATCTTTCTATTTAATACTCCCGTAATGCCTATAAAAAGCTTTGGAGTTTCAGTTCCTGATCTGAATCTTCACAGATAATTAGCTTGTGGAATGTCGGAGAGAGACGCAGGTGTATATTATCCCAGCTTGGTGGGGAGTGGGTGGGTAAGTTGTGGGAGAGGTCTCCCCAGCAGTCTTGGCACATCTCCCTTCCTGAAACATAAACACACAATTCTTTTAAAGGCACATTCATTTAGGTTCTTTAATTGCTGCCATAAAATGTGCTTTTTCCCTCTTATTTCCGAGGCACCTAATTATAATGCCACACGGCTCTGCCACCTTCAACATCCCCCTACACGATCCTTAGTCATTTCACTTAACCTGCTCCCTTCCACCTCGGCTCCACCTGCTTGCCTTATCTTCAGGGTCAGTCCCCCGTGGTCAGAACAGGCCTTTCCTGCAGCCTCTCCTGCCCTCTCTTCCTCCTCCCTCCTGCTCAGCCTGCTTCTCACCCTTCCCTCCTCCCCTCCTTTCCCTGCATTTCTCCTCCTTTCAGACTCAGCTACTATTACCATTAAGTGACCACCTTCCATGTGGGTCAGACACTGTGTTATAACAGATGTACTCACCTTAAAGCCTAATAATAATTGTGTGACATAATAGTGTTACACACACACAACCACACATGCACTGGCTCACACCCACACACTCACTCCTTCGACATTTGAGGAAGCTGAGCTCCTAGAGGTTAAAAAATTCACTCAAACCCTTTTTTCCCCTTTATTTTCTCTCCCTTTCCACTCTACTTTGTTAGATGATGGGTACATACGTACATACATACACACACACACATAGATGCATAAGTAGACAGACAGGTACACAGATGGACAGACAGAATGACAGAAGGGCAAATACTAGGACAGTTAGACAGATAGTAGAAGAAAGCCAAGCAGAGAAACACACAGACACAGACAGATGATAGATAGATAGATAGGTAGGTAGGTAGGTAGGTAGGTAGATAGATAGATAGATAGATAGATAGATAGATAGATAGATACAGACAGATTGGGAGAGGAGACGGGATTGCAGCAGCTGGCAAAAATTAACCAAATGCCTCATTCCATCTTTTTGTCCCTTTTCTCATGAAGCTCACTCAGTTGCATTTCTCCCTCCACCTTTTTCCCTCTGCCCTTCTGCTAGGTGGAATTATAGCTCAATGAAAACTCCATGAGGTCGATTTTAAAGGCTGGAAACAAGACAGTAACTAAGAAGCTGTGAGGCTGCCCAGGTGTGAATCAGGACACATGAGACAGTGGGTGGGAAGGCTCTTTCTTGATAAACAGTCAGGTTCTGAAAGGTGAGAGGGTATCAGAATCATCTGTAATTGAACAGAGTTCAAGGTCCAAAGGAGGTGGCTTACAACAGTGGTTCATGCATTTGAATCACTCAGAGGCTTCTTAAAACACAGGTTGTTGAACTCCACTCCAAGAATTTCTGATTCAGTAAGTCTGGGTAGGGCCTGAGAATTTACATTTCCAACAAGTTCCCAGATAATGTTCATGCTGCTGATCCGGAGGAGGCCTCACTTGGAGAACCATTGCTGTAAAGTAATGTTCAGAGGTTAATTTGGCTAATATGACAGTGTTCAATCATGTCTCTTTTAGTTAAATAATATTACCTGGCGTATTTGAAAATGAAGGAAACAATGTGGTTTGATTGTTTTCAAGGTTGGGTCAAGATTTCAGAGGGTGGCTGAACTTTCAATGATCCACCGAACATCCCACCCCACATTTTCTGACACTATCTGGAACTCTCATCTCTGCCTACCATAATCCCACCCATCTGCCTCCTTGTCCTGCATGATGAGAACAAAGACCTTGTCTGTCTTGTTTGCCATTAGAACTCCAGAGCCTAAAAAGTATATCTGGAATTCTGGATGTGTGTGTGTGTGTGTGTGTATGTGTATATATACATATATGCACAAAACATAAAGGTAAAAATGTATATGTGTGTTTGTGTCTGTTGAATGAGCCAGTGAATGGATAGGTTGCCCTGTATAACAGAACTCTCATAAAATGAGCAGAAAAGTAGGCTCAGAGCTGGCCCTCCTGGGTTTAAGGCCCAGCTCCACTGTGTAGACCAGCTGTGTTACTCCAGACTCAGAGCCCTGGGCAGGGAATTGCTGAAATATCACTGCTCCTTACCCTAACAAGTCCCCCTTCCCCAGAGAGAGTCCTGGGTGGCTGGCACAGCCTCTCTAAGTATACTTTCTCCCAAAATGAAGACACCTGATCTCCCCAGCCCTGTTCTCATTGCTGGCATTGGCTCAAAAGAGACCCAATGAGGGGAAAAGTCCTTCCACCAGTACTAAAAATCTCTTATTGATCTCCCACCTACTGCAGCATCCCTTTCTTGATTTCTGTCTTTTCCCACCCTTTTCATTTTACACACCCCTCCTCTATGCTTCCAACTTGGCACAAGATCCTTTGGGCCTGGATCAAGAGATGGTTTGACCCTTCACACAATGTCACATTCAAAATCCTTCCTCTCAACCAGGACATCACTTGCAGGACCCAGCACAAAATGAAAATGCAGGGCCTCTTGTTTAAAAATTATTGGGAATTTCAAGACAGTGACAACAGAGCATTAAACCCTATGCAGGGCCCTTCTAAGCATGGGGCCATGGGCAACCACACAGGTTTCTCCCAACCGGTGTTTCCAGACACATAGGATAGACCCAACATTCTCTGCACGCTCCAGCGTAGTTGTGTCCTCATCTAACATTTTGTCCATGGGATTAAGATGTCCTTGAGTTCACATTTCCCCTAGGAGTTTATCAGCTCCAGTGCAAATGGTCCTTGCCCTCCAGTCCCGTGGGATCCCTTTGAAGTAGTTTCCCAAATGGCCATCCCTGACCTGACCTGACTCAAGACAGGTGGGGAGAAGAAGCCCCTTACAGAACTGCTTGCACTCCCTTCCTCCTCCGCTGACGCTAACTCCTGGTAGAGACTGCATGCTTTCTCTCTCCAGAGCATCGAGCATTTTGAAATTAACTTGAACTGAGTTCCACGCAGATGCCCATGAAGATGGGCATTTCCTCTTCAAGGTAGAGAGACAGTGAAATCTAAGGAACCACACCCTGTTTCCAAAAATGGGTCAGCTCATTATTGGCAGGCATTCTGAGAGGCCTCAAGGGCAAAATAAGTCAAATACAAAATGGCTATTAACTTCCTGAAGTTTCAAGCCAGCTGGGGAAATTAGAAAAACTAATAGAAAAAATAGATCTTGCAACTCTGAAACGGAGGTAACTGAAAAAGTACAAAGATGAAATCAATCACAAGGGTAAGGGTCATTTCCCGAGGAAGGCGTCTCCCTAGCAGGACTGAATTCCAAACCCCTCTGGGGAAGGGTGTTAAGGAAAATTAAAGGGGATTCTGGAATTTGGGCTGTACGTGAAATTACCTAGGGAGCTTTCAAACTGAAACAAAAGTGAAACTGAGCCCAGGCACTACTGCTGGCAATTAAATAAGAATTCTTTCTCTATAAATTTTATAACTTTTTATATAGAAAATTTTAAGAATATGCAACATAGAACACCATGCTGAACTCACATGCACCTCATCTGGTTTTAGAAATTAACAACTCAAGACCAATCTTGTTTCACTTCAGCCCTCACCCACTTCCTGTTCCCCAAAAAACAATTATTTTCAAACAAATCCTAGATGTCAAACTTTAGAACATATCTCTGAAAGATAGACTCTTTTTAAAAAATAACCACAATACCATGTCACACACACAAAAAAAGCTCTCTTTGTAACAATAGTTCCTCAAATAATCTGTCAAAATCTAATTTTCCCTCTTGTTTGATGTATTTTTTAACCATTTCTTTCAGTTGGAATTTAAATAAGGTCCATGTGTTACAGTTCCTTGGTATAGCTCCTAAAATTCTTTTAATCTATAGGTTCTGCTCTATTCTCTTTCTTTTTTATTATGCAATTTCTTCTTCTTTATGAAGAAATGAGGATAAGGGTCCTGTAGAGTTTCTCGCTGTCTGGATTTTGCTGATTGACTCCCCATGGCATGGTTTAACATACTCTGTCTCGCTATTTCCTGTAAATCAGTCATTAGGCATGGAGGCTTAATAAAATTCAAATTTGAATTATTCGATCAGACTACTTCATAGATGGTATTGTATACTCCAATCAAAGATATTTAATGTCTAGTTGCCTCTTTTTCGTGATATTAGTCATTAAAAATCATTGCCTAGATTCATTCATTTATTAGGGCTTTCAAAATAATGAATTCCATGATTCCTTCCTTTGTTAGCTGGAACGCTTCTATAAAGAGAAACTCCCTTTTATCAACCACATAGATACCTGGGATACAGTTCGAATAGCAAAGGAAGCATTAATGCTTTATAGCTTCTCTTCATTCAACCAGTTTTTGAAATAAGAAGCTGGTCCCTTAGCATCTTCCAAATGTGACCAAACGCTTGTAATTGTTGTTTTTAGAGTATCATTAAGAATCCATTAATATAAACATTTTTGATGTGTTTCAATCCATTGCCGTTGTTACTCCTATTCTGCTCAAATTATCCTACATTTGGCCAGTGGGAAACTATTCAGTTTTGCTCCTGAGTTGTCCTGAGATGATCCTTGTCATCGTTAACAGCTTCCTTGAGCCCTGGTGTGACAAGATGCTCCAGGCTCACATGTACATTCTTGCCCCAAACTAGAATCATCCATTTCTCTAAAAGACTTTGGTTTGTTTTTATGCAAAATTGTATTTAGAGGCCACAATCCAGGTGCTAAGGGTGCTTGTTGCTACTGAGTTGGTGGTTGTTTCTGGGCCTCTTTAGTGGACAGGGCTGGAAAATGTTTCATGTTTTAAGAAAAAAAAATGAGTTTATATCACACTTCCAGTTCAAATTCTGGACTACAGGCTTTTTATTTACCTCGTTGGTCTTACACATGTAATCTCTTCCTCCCATTAAAAAAAAATCCCAGTTCAGAATTATTAACTTGTTTTATCCCTTACTACATACAACAGTCTCCAAATGACAATATCAACTATGGTTGACAATATGATTACTGAAAACAGTTTAGATTTTTCCTAGTTTTTTCTGTGTGTAACAATTTATTGATAATCTCCTAAATTTAACTTACAAATTCCTGCTCTTTTTCTTTTTAACTATGCAAAAATTTTTTTTTTTTTTGGTGAGGAAGATCAGCCCTGAGCTAACATCCATGCTAATCCTCCTCTTTTTTTGCTTAGGAAGACCGGCTCTGAGCTAACATCTATGGCCCATCCTCCTCCTTTTTTTCCCCAAAGCCCCAGTAGATAGTTGTATGTCACAGCTGCACATCCTTCTAGTTGCCATATATGGGACTCGGCCTCAGCATGGCCGGAGAAGCGGTGCGTTGTTGCGCGCCCGGGATCCGAACCCCGGGCCGCCAGTAGCAGAGCGCACACACTTAACCACTAAGCCACGGGGCGGCCCAATGCAAAATTTTTTAATAAAGAAGTGAGGACAAGTGTCTGTAGCATTTCTCACCAGAAAACACATTATCCCCTCCTTTCTTAAAAAAATGTAGCATACTACACGCTTATCTTTTTTCACCGACTCGAGGCGATTGCTCCCTCGTGCTATGAGATCTTCCTCACTCCCTTTCACGGCCACACAGTACTCTACCGTGAGGATGTGTCACAGCTCTTTCTGGGTTATTTCTAGTTTTTTGCTCTTACAAATAGAGCTGCAGCGTAGAACCTTATGTGTAAGACTTCACGTTTTCAGGCTCTTTAGTGAATCTAGTGTGCAGTCAGGGTTGAGATCTCCTAAACTAGAGATAAAAGCAGGTTGTTAAGAGAAACCCAAGTTTAAATCCCCACTCTGCCCTTAACTTACTCCTTGTAAAACCTGTATAATAATCTACCTCATTAAAACCTTGTGAATAGCAGCAGAGCACTGAGAGGATGGCGCAAAAAGCCTGGACAGGGTTCCACTCTGCTGTATACACGGTCACTAGGAGTTGAAATCGACTCGACAGCGTTAATAACAAAAAATCTACTTCTTAGGTTTGTGGAGAGGATTAAATGAGTTAATATATGTAAGGTTTTATACCAGTTCTTAGCATATTTTAAGAGGTGTGTGTTGTTGTTGTTGTTGTTGTTATTGTTGCCATGAATCTTTAAATTTCTTGTTTAGGCTCCCTGACTCAGTTTCCTCAGCTGTCCTGATTGCCTTAGGATGTTGGCACAACAAAATCTGATCATCACTGAAATTTCTTGAAATAGCTGTAGTCTCTGAAAATGCAGAGGAAGGGTATTGTTTTCATCACCATGATTATGGAGTGGCCCGTTAGGAGACCTAACGGTATTAGTAGGGTGGGCCTCTCTTCTCTAGAGCTGTCTATGCAGGGTTTCCTGACTCAACTGAGTCAGCGAGACAACCTGTCAATTCACTCAAACCACTAATTTAATTGATTTTTCATTTTCTACTAAATTGACAGACTGAGTAAATTGACCAAATTGACTGGCTGTTTTGATATCATTTAGCCTCAGCTTGAGTGGAGCTAATCCTGAAGGGGAAATAATTGTTATTGACATCGCTGCAATGATCAAAGACACCCTTTGCATGGGCTGCCAGAGGAGCGCTGGGACTCCTCATGTCAGCCAGCTTCATGCTCCACCCAGCTAAGATTCAGAGAACAAACCCTGCCCATTCCACTGCACTGCATTACAGAGGCAATCAAAATAAAAGGCAGAATGGGGGAAAAACTTTGAAAAGGATCAGTCGATACGTAGGTATACAGTATTGTCATGACTCCATGTGTCCGACTCTGAGTGTATGGAAGAGCCAACAGAGCTGAGGAGACTTAGATGCCCCTTGTGGTAGAGTGAATAATGGCCGCTGAATACCCTGATCCTAATCCCTGGAACCTGTGAAAGCTACTTTGCATGGCAAAAGGGACTTCGAAGATGCGATTAAATTAAAGATCCTGTGATAGGGAGGTTATACTGGTTTGTCTGGGTGGGTCCAATGTAACCACCAATGTCCTCACAAGAGAGAGGTCAGGAGAGATTTGACTACAGAAAAGGAATAGAGGATGGAGGGTGGAAGCAAGAGGCTGCAGCGATGTGAGGAAGGGCTGTGAACCAAGCGATGCAGGCAGACTCAAGGAGCTAGAAAAGGCAAGTAAATGGATTCTCCCCTAGAGCCTCCAGAAGGAACCAGCTCTGCCAACACCTTGACTTTAGCCCAATGAAACTGGTTTCAGATTTCTGGCCACCAAAACTGTGAAAGAATAAATGTGTGTTGTTTTCAAGCCACCAATTTTTTACAGCAGCCGCAGGAAGCTAAAACACTCCCGCCAGTGGTCTTCTAGCTGTAATCCTTGGTGGAGACGCTTCAGGGCAGAGGCTGAATGACTGGAATCAGTGGAAGTCCTGTCCCCTGTTTCTGCTCCAAACAAAGCAATTCTGTTTTAAATTTGGGTTCCATGTACGATTTCATTGGGGAAAAAAGGATTCTTCTAAAACGGGGGGGAGGGAGCAACCTGAAATAGAGATCGTTGATATTTCTGTAGCTGATACATGGAAAACACTTGGATCAGCGCCTGGCACATAGTGAACATAATTAAATGCAGTCGTGGAAGCAGCAATGGTAGTTATCTGCTCAGATTCCTTCACTTACCGATGACAGACTACAGCTCAGAGCAGTTGACTGGCTTGCCCAATGGCATCCAGCTCTTAGCAGGAGAACCAATATTAGAACCCAGATCTTTACAATCCTAATGCCTACTGCAACCCACATCCTGGATCTTCCCCTGAGGAGGAAATGCCACAAGCTGACTGTGCCTTACATTACAATTAAACTTGCTGCATAAGGGCTGTTTTTATTTTATGCCTTTTATTTGCAAAGTCATTACCAAGTTCCAAGGAGAGCTGACCACTCTGGGAGCTCCATGTTGCCCATTACTTTGGAGGGCCACGGTGCTAACAGGTGATCTTGTATCAGAAAAGGATAGCTGCTTCTGGTCTTCCCCCCACCTCATACCCGACAGCTGGAGAGATGAACGCTGCTCCTCCTGCGGAGACGGCAGAGAGGGCCAGGGCAGTGGAGCAGGGATGGTGAGGCAGCGGCGGAAGCAGCTGCTGGCTCATTAAGGACACTCGGGTGAAATCTGGGCCACACCAGGCCCAGCCATATGCTCACATGCAAACCACAGCTGCTTTCCAATGAAGCCCTCCTCTAAACAGCAGCAGCAAACACGACATGTTCTCCCAGCTCTGGGGGCAACTTCTCTTGCTGCTCAGTCACTTGCTTTGATGTCTCACTGAGGAGGTGTCCTGCCGGCCACGCATCAAGTAAAAGGAGTCAGATTTCCAGTCCGGCAAGTACTTTTCTGTAATTGTACCGTAGGAGAATGGGGGCAAGAGAAATAGCAGACTAGCCAGGAAGATACCGCGCTCTGTCATTCCACTACCCGGAGCTCTCATTATCTTTGCCTAACTGGAGGCCTTGCTCTCATCTAAATAAAGCTTCTCGCCTGGGCATTCAAAGTTCTCAACTATCTGGTCCCTACTCACCACTCCAAGGCTTCTGTCTATTCTTCCACTCATGCCAAATGGGCTACTCATTGGCCCCCAAATATACCATTCCATTAGAACACAAGTTTCATGAGAGAAGCAACTTTGACTATCTTTTCAACTGTGGCCCCAGTTCCCATGAGCCTGGCACATGGTGGGCCTCAGAAATATCTGGGGAGGAATGAACACCACTTGTTCAGTACCTGCTAGGTATTCAACACAGTGCTAGGCATTTACTGGCCTGAGAAGTTAGCCAAGTTTCTAAACCTCCTTGTGTCTAAACATCATTTACAGGAAGGCTATAAGTCTGGAAACCAAGACAAGTATACAAAGTGTCATCAAGGTCATCTTCAACCTGTTAAAATATAAAATAATATCCATATTTCCAGTCTTTAGAACATTCTATTTAAAATTGGGTTAATAACATGTTCGCAGGGTTGATGTGAAAATCAAAAGAGATAATATGTATAAAGTGCTTAGCTCAGTCGCTGATGCAGTACAGCTCAGGAGCTGTTAGCCATGATTACTATGATACTATTATTACAAAGATTAATAAAATAGCAATCAATGCAGGAAACAAACAAGTAAACAATTATAGTCCAAAATGAGAGGTGCTGTCACAAAAGTATGGACAAAGCCCTGTGTGGCCTCAGAGGCTCTATCTTTAAAATGTGTCTAGAACCAGAACCACTTCACACCATCTCTACCAGTACCATTCTAGTCCAAGCCACCCTCATTTCTCACTTAGATTAATTCAGTTGCCTCCTAACTCGTCTCTCTGCCCTCACTTTTGCCCTCCCTGCCTCCCACAGTCTATTCTCAACATAGCAGCCAAGGATCCTTCTAGAACCTAAGTCAGCTCATGTCACTCTCCTTTTCAAAACTCTCCAGTGGCCTCCCATCTCTCTCCAAGTAAAAGTCAGGATCACTATTGCCTTCTGTGATGGTTAATTTTATGTGTCAACGTAACTGGGCCACAGGGTGCCCAGACATTGGGTCAAACATTATTGTGGTTGTTTCTGTGAAGGTGTTTCCAGATGAGATTAACATTTGAATCTGTAGACTGAGTAATGCAGATTGCCCTCTCTAATGTGGGTGAGGCTTGTCCAATCAATTGAAGATCTGAATAGAACAAAAATACTGAGTAATAGGGAATTCCTCCTGCCTGACTGATTTGAGCTGGGACATTGGTCTTTTCCTGCCTGGGGACTCAAACTGAAACATCAGCTCTTCTTGGGTCTCAAGCCTGCTGGCTTTCAGACCAGAATTACACCACCAGTTTTCCTGGGTCTCCGGTTCACAGACTACAAATCATGGGATCTCTCAGCCTCCATAACTGTGTGAGCCAATTCCTTATAATTTTCAATTATCCTAATTATATATATATATATACACACACACATATATATTTATATAGTTATATAAAATATATATATATAATCTCTTTATCTCTGCCCAATACACCTATAGGCCACCTGCCCCAACTCCAGCACCCTCCCCTCCCCTGCACACCCATTACTTCTTTGACTTCAACTCTTCTACCTTCCCCTCTTTCTCTCTGTTCCACTCATGTTGGCTCGTTGTTCCCCAAACATGAGAAGCCCACTTAAGCCTAAAGACCTCAGTGCCTGCCCTGCCCTCTGCCTAGAATTCTCTTCTCTGCAATATCTAAGTGCTTCACAACTTCACTCCTTTCAGGTGTCTATCCAAATGTTATATGACTATGAAGCTTTCCCAAACCCACTTATATGAAATAGTGTACACACACACACACACACACACTTTACTTTCCTTAAATCACTTTAATTTTCTCTATAGCATTTATCATTATCTGACATACTATATGTTTGCTTGTTTATTTGTTTAATGTCTATCTATCTGTCTCTTCCAACTAGAATAGAAATTCCATGAGAGTAGGAACTTTGCCTTCTTCACTACTGTATCCCAACACCTAAACCAATACCTAGCATTAGTACCTAGTAGTGCTCTATGTCTATTTGTTGGTTGAACTAATGAACACATTAAAATTTTCGCTTTGATTTTGGAAGGAGAGAAAGGTATTATAGATAGGTGGTAATAAAGGACATATAGACAACCGGAGTAGAAGCTTAGGGTTTTGCTGAGTATTGGTTAAGAATTAGGCAGCAAAGTGGGGCCGGCCTCACGGAGCAGCGGTTAAGTGCACGCACTCTGCTTCGGTGGCCCGTGGTTCACAGGTTCGGATCCCGGGCGTGCACCGACACACCGCTTGTCAAGCCATGCTGTGGCGGCGTCCCATATATAGAGGAAGATGGGCACGGATGTTAGCCCAGGGCCAATCTTCCTCAGCAAAAAAAGAATTAGGCAGCAAAGAATTCAGAGTTTTGCCCTCCAACAAGGACCTGGAGGACAGACACTCCATACTGCTGATTAAGGGCTGACCTTTCTGCTTTAACAGCCAGCAGAGCAGAGAGCATGTTTGACATCCTCGCCTGTAAATTAAGGAGCCCAACCAAGATATGAGCGTGAGGTGAGTTGAGTGAGTAGACCCATGCAGGGCCAAGATTTTCCTCAGAAAACAGCTCTGGATCTGCTCCAAGACTGAGATAAATTGGAGACAGAGGCCCTAAAGTTCAATGCCGATGAGAATAGCTGCAATATTTTTAGTGGGAAATAGCCCACCAGAACCATAAAATCTCAATGAAGAAATCAAACTTAGAAGGTCTAGTTTTAAGCAATGTGACATCCTGGTAAAATCTCCAAGAGAAGAGGGTGGTGAGATATTGCCCCTGGTAAGTAAATGAGTTGTCTTGCGATAAATGGTTGTCAGAAAAAAGAAGTTGAGAAGGCTAAAGTTGTAATGTACGTCATGGTTGGGGGAAAAAGAGACCAGAAGCTGGAACTGCAGAGAGCTGGCTCTGATCTGTGCTAGGATGGTAACCAAATGGGAGACTCGGTGCTTGCTGATTGCCCTCGCCTGTGAAATGGGTATTAACTGTTATACCCTATTCCATAGAGTAACCACAAGCGTCAAATGAGGTAAAGTTGGCAGAAGTGACTTAAAGAATTGTAAGCTCCATGTAGGTGTGAAATAATAGCAGTGGGCTATCAGCAAGGAATTTTAAATATGTTCCATTGGTATAAGTCAGGTGGACAAGGGTTCCTGAAATTGATTAAGTGCAACTTGGGAGACAAGCCTGATCAATCAATGCTGTACCTAAGACACAGCTTGCATCCCTCAGCCAAGAAAGAGCCTCATTCCTTCCTGTCCCTCCTGCCCTCCTGCCCATCCCAGTCTTGTTACAATCGACATTGCATCGTCAAGCTGGACACAGACACCAAGAACATCCCTCTTTGACAAGCCACCTCTTAGAGCCCTGTTGACAGTTGTAATCAGCTGTTACTGATTATGTCATACATGTTTGAGATGACATATGTTCAAGGTTATTCATCACAACATTGTTTATAACCAAAAAAAGATTGCTAATAGTTTGTGTTGGTTTAAACAAATTAAGATACTTCCAAAGAATGGAATTCTATGCAACAATTCCTAAACTCTAAGAAGCTCTTTATGTACTGATGTGACATCACTGCCAGGATATATTAAGTTGAAAAAAAAGGGAACAGAATGGTGTGTATATAAGTACGCTACTATTTATATAAGAAAGGGAGAGAAAAAGAAGATATATGTGTGGGATTTTTATTTGGATTGCGTAGAACGTCCCTGCAAGTATACCCATGAAGCTAATAATATTGTTGCCTCCAGGGAGAATTAGGCAATTGATGAATGAATGAGTGATTGAATGAATGAATGAGAGATAGAGACAGGTAACAGACTGTTCACTATATATCCCTATACTTTTTGAGATTTGTCTCACATGAATGTATATGCTAAAAAATTAAATTAAAAATAAAGGACAACATAAAATACATTAGATATGCCCATTGTAGAAAAACTTCAAAACACAGCAAAGTATAAAGAGAAAATAAGTATGACTTCATAGACTCCTAATGGGAAATAATCATTATTAATGCTTGATATATTTCTTTCCAGTTGTTTTTCTTTGTGCATTTTACACAACTAAGGTCACATGACCTGTAGATTTTTATATCCTGCCCTAACATAATATCATAAGCATTTTCCCACATCACTAAAATGTTAACAGAAAGATTATTTTAATAAATGATTTCTACTCCATCATATGAATGCACCACAGTTTCACTAGTACCCTTGAACTAGTTTTAAAAAGCAGTTTAAGCAGTTTCCAATTTTTCATAATCATTTTTCTGCATTGATCTCTATCTGTGACTCTGATTATATCTGTAACCTGAAGTCCTAAAAATAGACTTACTGGGTAAAAGGGTATGATTTTTTTTCAGTTTCTTGATACAGATTGCCAGAGTCCCTCCAGAAATCTCGTACCAATTTACGCTCCTACCAGCTGTGTATGAGAGCACTCTTTGCACTATAAACCAAGGCAGTTTTTTTTGGGTATTTTTGGTGAGGAAGATCAGCCCTAAGCTAACATCCGATGCCAATCCTCCTCTTTTTGCCAAGGAAGATTGGACCTGGGCTAACATCTGTGCCCATCCTCCTCTGCTTTATATGGGACACCACCACAGCATGGCTTGACAAGTAGTGCATTGGTGGGTGCCCGGGATCTGAACCTGCGAACCCTGGGCAGGGGAAGCAGAGCGCGTGCACTTAACCGCTGCGCCACCAGGCCAGCCGCAACCCAAGGCAGTTCTGACATCACGGTAGTGTGCCAGAACGCTAGCCATTCTCCAGCTTTGGATCAGAATTCAATAAACAGGACAGCCATTCTGAGAGCTTGCAGGCATAAGTCATACAAGTTTGCTAGTTGCTTTATAAAAGCATCTTTTCTGGATTCCTGAGCAAGTTATCCAGAATTGATAGATACTAAAAGCACCATTCCATGAAGAATAACACTGTTCCAGGTATTCTTTGTTCCTTGATAAGAGAAAACTCTATTCCGTAAAGCAACTTTCTCTACTTACAATCAAGCACTCCAAGCTCTAAATTAAGCCACACAACTGTGCTCCAAAAAAATATTGACAGTACATGGATTTCAAGTTGGGTTGAAAAGCAAGACTTCTGGTATGAACATGGCTACATAAATAAGTAGCCTTCTACCCACATCTCCTCATTTTTCTCCTTCTCCCCTTAGAAATCACACAAAATCAAAAGAGAATTATAGACTGTTGTTTCCACAGAATTTGTAGGTGGATATGATCCAGATTCCAAAGTGCATGCTAGGGCCCCAACTGGCTGAGATTGGACTGAAATTCGCTTGGGGGAAGTGAAGAGTGGAAGCAACGAGGGTGACAGGAGAGTTCAGTGGAGACACATCCCAGAAAGCACCACCTAAATGTTGACCTGAAGGTGAGGGCTCATCCTGAAGAGCAAAATCTACATCCCATGTTTACAGGGACTGGGTGAACAGAACTGGTGACTTGGGCCCTCTGGAGCCCAGTGGGCTCACAGCAGCAGAGAGGAGGCAGATGTACAAAGAATCACTGGCTGAGCCACATCACGGCGACAGCCTGTCTCCATGGAGCAGAGGAGGGAGTATCAGAGGCTGCCCAGACCCCTTCCTGAACAGGATCTTCCAGCAATGAACTGGCTCAGAAAACCCAACCCATTCCATGATGACCAGCAACAACAACAACAGTAATATGACTATTCATTGCTGGAATAAGAATAACAATGGTAGTAGTATAATATATAATATCATAGAGATTATAGATAGACCACAACAGCAACAACAATAATAATATAGATAACTGGTCCACCAAGGCAAAGGCTCTGTAAGAAAAAATATGGGCAAAAGGCAGAAAAATCATCAGTTTCCAAAATTTCCCAATGAAATGTGGCTGGCAAAACTCAGGAAAGAAGCAGGAAAAATAGAACAAACATCACAGAAATGAAAACAAAATATGAAGGTCTAAAAGGGAGAATAGACACCGCCGAAAACAGAAAAAAGGATAGAGAGACAGATACGTGAAATGAATAGGAGGACGCAAAACAAAACAAGGAGTCGCAGAACATGAGAGAAAATTACAGGGCAAAGGAGATCCAATATTAGATTCCCTTAAAATGTGAAAAATTAAATGAGCCAGAACAACGAAGAAAGCAAACATTTAACAATACAATTCAAGAAAACCCTTCTGAAATAAAGTCTTGACTCTACGTGTTGAAAAGGAATACCATGGTCAGGGAAACTGACCAGAATAGTCAACCCTGAGACATCTCCTGGCAAAGTCGCTGGACTTTCAAGATAAAGAATCCTTTGATCTGGCATTTAAAAGTTTGATTACAAGAGAAAAAGATCAGACTGACTTCAGATTTCTCCACAGCAACTTTCAACACTTGAAGACATTAGAGAAACGCCTAAAAATCCCCAGGGATTCAATGTCTGAGCCAAGAATCTTCTGTAGATCCAAATTATCCTCCAAATATAACACCTATGGACAGTTTTGAACCCGCAAAAACTCAACGATCGTTGTCTCCCAGCCCTTCTTGAGGAAAGTTCTAGAGGATAAACCGCAGCCATGTGAGAAACGTCAGGATCTAGAGAGAAAGAACTGGCTCTCAGTCTTAAACACATGCACCTTAGAGCAAAAGATGAAACACATATGCAGATTTGGATAAGAGAAGAGAATGCAAGTGTTTATGCCCTACGATCTAGAAAAGGTAACCAAAAATGGACACCAGAAGACAAAGAACGAAGGAGCTATGGTAATTCTGCTATTTGCCTCATCTGTAACCGCTAAGAGTCAGAAAATGTTACTTAAAGCTGGCAAATCAAGTAATCAAGATGTCCTAGAAGTAATAAAAGCCTATGGACAGTTAGTGTAAACTGCAAGAAAGATCATGTTGACTAAATTTGGGAAACTAAGGAGAAGGAAGGACAAAAGAACAGGAAGCCCATTGAGTTTACAACTGTTCATACTAGGAAACCATGTAGATACTGTGTCAAGAAATAGAGACTAAGAGAATTATATACAGCTAGAATTAATTTTATGGAGGTAACAACTAGAACAAAAATACCAACCCTCCTAAATATCAGAAGAACTACACACACACACACACACACACACACAGCAAAGATCACAGAGTAAAGTACTTAAAAAGAAGCAATTATAAAGAGTACACATAAAATAATATGAAAAACCAAACCCAAGCATACATATCAGTATGTAAATGAACCTCAGTCATTATTAAAAGTAAAAGTTTTTCAGGACATATTAGAAAGAAAATCCAAACTCTATGCTATAAAGAGACATATGTAAAACAAACGATTTAAAAAATAAAAGACTGGACAAAGGTGGACCAGGCAGAAGCAAACAAAACGGAAGCAGGGTTTATGATGTTAATATTAGACCAGGTGGAATTGAGGCCAAAAAGCATTAAAGGATACAAAGAAGGACAGTTTATAATGCTAATAGGTACAATTCACAATTAAGGTATAACAGTTATGAATATTTATATACCCGGTTACATAGCAGCAGTATTTCTAGAGCAGAAATTACCTAGACATATAGAAAAATAAACAAAAATCTGCCGGCTGCAGAAGACTAATTCAATTCTCTCAGTCCATGATTGAGCAAGGTTATTTATTTCAGAGTTATTTGTAAAAGCGCACAACTTTCTGTGTAAAAGAGAAATAAGAATAGAAATTCACATTTGTTTATATATGCATGAAGAGACTCTGAGAGAAGGCTCAAGAAGCTAGCAGTAGTGGTAACTTGTGTGTAGTGGAGGTGAGGGATGGGTAGGAAGTGAGCCTAGGGGTGGGGGGATGGAGACTTTTCACTGCAAACCACACACATACATATATACATATGCACATAGGTTTATGTGTATGAGTGTGACTGCATTACTCATTTATTTAAAACACACAAAATCTTACGTGCAAAGGGGCCTTAAATCATAGTTTCTATCTAGTACCAGTGGTCTTTTTCAGACTCTTAATAAAAAGTAAAATCTGGTTGCATTGTCCTTCAGTTTACCTGAAACTCAACATAACAGACCTTCTGCTTTGTTTACAAATGCTTAATCCTTCCCCTTACACAGTGAATATGGGCCCAATTAAGCAAAATGCCTGTGCCTCCTTTTAACCATATCTCTAGAAAGTCAAGTCTTATTCTCGAAGGCTCTAGACTTGAGCTGTCTGATGTGGCTATGACTTGAAATGTGACTAGCTCGAATTGAGATGTGCTGTGGGGTAAAATACACACCAAAGTTCAAAGACTTTGGATGGGAAAAACTGTAAAATATCTCATTCATTTTTAACATTGATTATACATTGAAATGATAATATTTTAGATATATTGGATTAAATAACATATCTTAGAATTAATTTTGCCTGTTTATTTTCACTTTCTTAACAAGGCTACTGAAACATTTAAAATTATAAAAGTGGCTCACATCATGTTTCTACTGGACAGCACTGCTCTTAGGTGGTAGAAACATAAGCAGACGGGCTAGAAGAGACTATACTGCAGTAACAAGCAACCCTAAAATTTTCCCTAACTAACCACAGCAATGTTTATTTCCCAGTCATAATACGTGAGCAGCACGAGTCCATGGGGCGCCTGTTTCTTCAGTTAGTCAAGTATCCTGGCTGATGGAGGCTTTATCCCAGAGCATGCTCCCAGTCACTGCAGCAGTGGGAATCAGGCATCGGCTCTGAAGTTTCCTCTTGGAAGTAACACACATCATCTGTGCCCTCATTTCCCTGGTCAAAGCAAATCTCGTGGCAATGCCTAACTTCACAGGGGGCAGGGAGGTGCAATCCTCCTATATGCCCAGAAGAAGACAAAAATATTTAATTAACAGCACAGGTCACCGTGACATCTCACTTTATATCCTATTCAAGGCTAAAGTCAGTATCTAAACAACCACACACGTTGACTCCAAATGATTTGAAATGAACTATTTTTCAAACTTATCTAGAGGTCACTTACATTCAGAAGGAAAATGATTTCAGGGGACACACAATTGAATGGAGGCCTGCTGGGTCATCTCATTTGACCTGAATACTTCCAGTAATTGGGTTGCCCACTCCGCCATGAGGAGACCCATTGCCACATGCAGCAGCCAGTTTTTATAAGAAGCTTTGTTGAGCCAAATCTGCTTTGTGCTTTGTACTTTAATTCAGAGCTGCACAGTATATATTTCATCAATCTTTCACCAAATAGCTTTCAAATATGTGGCGACATCTACCACTTCTCCCCTGGAGAGCTTCTGCTCTCCAGGCTAAATACTGTCAACTGTTCCTCATGTAAAATGGTGCCATATCTCCCCCCTGCCTTGGTTCTTGTAGTAGATAGCTGTATTGTTCACAAGTATACACTACCCCTTTCTCAGGAAAAAAATCATGCATTCAAGTCCACTGCCATGTGACTTACCTGGGTTTGGCCATGTCACATCTAAACAGAAGTTTTAAATGCAGTTGCAGGACTCTGCTCAGACCACTTGATCTTCCCCTATGTCAAAAGTGTGGGCACATCTCCAGGCCAGCCCAATGGCAAAGCGGTTAAGTGCACGCACTCCGCTTCGGCGGAGCCTGGGGCCTGCAGGTTCGGATCCCAGGCATGCACTGACGCACTGCTTGTCAAGCCATGCTGTGGCGGCATCCCATATAAAGTAGAGGAAGATGGGCACGCATGTTAGCCCAGGGCCAATCTTCCTCAGCAAAAAGAGGAGTATTGGCATTGGGTGTTAGCTCCGGTCTGATGGTCCTCACAAAAAAAAAAAAAAGTATGGGCACGTCTCACATTGGGGCTACTCCTTCAGCCTGGATCCCAGAGTGATGAGATGTGTGGAGCAGAGACCCACAGATCCACAGCAGCCCACCTAAAACATAGGCAAGAGATTACTGTGTGTTTCTATAAACCACTGAGATCTGAGGTTGTTTATTGTCATCTACTGATTTATTTCACGAACACTTAGATAGCAGTTACTCTATGCCAAGAACTAGTCCAAGTACTTTACAAAAATTAATTTACTCAGTCATCTTCAGACTCTATCAGATAGGTTCCCTCATTATTCCCATTTCACAGATGGGGAAACTGAGACAGAGGGAGGTCAAGATCACACAGCAGGTAAGCAGCGGAGTGAGAGTTCAAATCTAGGCAGACTGGCCCCAGAGTCCATGTCCTTAACCACTATGCTATGCAATTATCATAAACATAAATATTTATTTACTTTTTTGTGTGTGTGTGTGAGGAAGATCAGCCCTGAGCTAACATCCAAGCCAATCCTCCTCTTTTTGCTGAGGAAGACCAGCCCTGAGCTAACATCTATTGCCAATCCTCCTTTTTCTCCCCAAAGCCCCAGTAGATAGTTGTATGCCGTAGTTGCACATCCTTCTAGTTGCTGTGTGTGGGACGCCGCCTCAGCATGGCCGGACAAGCAGTGCATGGGTGTGCGCCCGGGATCCGAACCCGGGCCACCAGTAGCGGAGCACACGAACTTAACCGCCAAGCCACGGGGCCGGCCCCAATTCACTTAATTTATACGAAGCACATTCAATCTTATTTGATTCTCATTATAACTCCAAGAAGTGGGGGGGACTGAGACTCAGAGATGTAAAGTTACACAGTGACCTTGATGGCAGCAAAGTCCATGCTTTATAAAGAAGAAACCTCCAAATACTAATATAGTCAATCAGTTCAATGATTCCTGTTCAAATCTGGGGGGGCAGAGATGCATCAACGGAATCTTACCACCACTGTATTTCCAAGAATTCTCTTGTGCTTATCACCATTACCACCATTAATCAATGTTTGCTGGATGTCTACCACAGGGAAGGCACTGTGCTAGGCTCCCTTGCCCCAGTTAAGACGGGAGAAATAGGCTTGCTCTAATCAGGCCGTGAAATGGTGAAACATGAAACAAACAAACCCCTTGGATGGGGAAGCATCCAGCACCCCCGTCAGGTGGCTCTCACTTGGTGACTACGGTTTTCACAACATTGCAGAGCAGCCAGCTGCCCCAGAAAGTAGCAGAAACAGAAGACACAATTTCCTGTCCTCCTCCTGTTTCATTATCACCAGGGAGGGTGTCGGCATTAAAGGAGCAGTGTGAAATGGACAATTCACACATCTTCTGAGTTTCTCAACAATGTCGGTCCCTGCTGCTGCCACAGCCGCCACGGCTGTTGAGGCCTCGAAGTCTTCTCACAACAAGAAGAGTATTAGACTTGGACCAGCAGGGGAACGCGTGCAAACAGGCGTGTGCGTGTGTCTGCACACACACGCACACATGCTCCCTACACCTTTCTCCACTCCCAAGAAATGGCGGGGAATAAGGAAAAAAGAGAAAGAGGCAGCAAGCCTTTGAGGACAGGCTCCTCTTTCACTGCTGGAAGCCTTCAGAAGAGCCATTGGAGTCCTCCTGCGGCACAAGGTAACAGGCAGGCAGCCCAGCGAAATCTCTGCCCTCCAGGCTCTCCCTTCACCGTCAGACAGACTACTTCTGGAGTGGGGTGGTACAAGAGCCTTCGAGGCCATGTCTGGTACACCCGCCACCTGCAGACAGGGTGCAGCCAGTGAGAATAGGGCTTGCCCTGGTCCCTGCCCAACCTCCCGGTCCCAGGTATAGGCTCAGCTCCTCCCAAAGCTCTGGGCCCCCCTTGCCTGGAATTAGGGAGAATTAAGGAGCTCGACTCCCATAGTATGAGCAGTCAGACTTCAGGCAGTCTTGCTCTGATTATGTGGCCTCCTTCTTAAAGTGAGCTTCTTCCCCATTAGCACCTGTGTTAGTCAGGGTTCTCTAGAGAAACAGAACCAATAGGAGATAACAGATCATAGATGATAGATTGATAGATAGATAGATAGATAGATACATAGATAGATAGATAGATAGATAGACAGATAGATGATACATAGATAGATAGATATAAAGAGATTCATTATGAGGAATTGGCTCACATGATTATGGAGGCTGAGAAGTCCCACGATCTGCTGTCTACAAGCTGGAGAACTAGGTAAGCCAGTGGCATAGCTCTAGCGTGAGTCCAAAGGCCTGAGAACCAGGATCGCTGATGGTATGAGTCCCAGTCCAAGGGCAGGAGAAGACCAATGTCCCAGCTCAGCGGGAAGGCAGGAGCCAAAAGGACAGATTTGTCCTTCCTCCACTTTTTGTTCTGTTCAGGCTCTCACAGGATGGGAGGATGCTCACCCACAATGGAGAGGGCCATTTATTCACTGAGACCACCAATTCAAACACTAATCTCACCCAGAAATACTCTCACAGACAGACCCAGAAATAATATTTAATCTGGGTACCCCTTGGCCCCGCCAAGTTGACTCATGTAATTAACCATGACAGTGCCTGTACCCCAGCCTCTGGCCACCAGACCCTGTTTTGGTAAACTGCTTACAACACCAGATCCTCCAGGAGAGACCCACTATGCTTTTACCAATCTCTCCTTTCAAGGCCAAGTCTCCCGTCATAAAAATCCACCTGATCACTTCTTGCTGAATCACTGGTCGCCTGCCTGTCATTTGTCATCCTATCTGGTCCTGTTATTACACATTTCATGCTGTAATAGCATTTTGGGGTTACCTGTCCCCCCACCAGACCCTACAGTCCTTTGGGGCAAGGGCCATGTAGGTTCTGTCTTCTTCATCTGTGTATCCCTAGCAACCTGCCCCCAGAAGAGGCCCGCAGCCAATAGCTGTTGAACGAACTCCTCAGATGGTGGTCTGGCATTCCCAGCTGGGTGGTCCACATACAAAGGACTAGCAGGTTCAGGTCAGCCCAGGAGAGTTACCATCAAGAAACCAAAAGACACGCTTGCATCACAAAGCCCAGTTGAAAGAGCCTAAGTTTTGCCTTTTTCTGTCACTGTTGCTATGGGAGTAAAATGCTTCATGTGTGGCACATCCATACAAGTGTCATATTTCTTCCAAATAGCGTCTCCGAGACCTTCCTCTCCTGGGCAGTATTAGATGCCATTATGGGGGCCTCAGAGTATTAAAAAAGGAGAGCCCACCTCCCTCTCCACTCCTTGGGTCTTCTCTTTATCCCATTCCATCTTTCATCCTCTCTCTCCCTTCCTCTCCAGCCCTAATCATCATAGCTAACTGGCTTCTCAGGATCTTCTGACAAAGATAGGCATCTGATCTATGCAAAGGAGGGTAACAAAATCACTTCCAGGTCAAGGGGACATTTCAAGCAATTTTATCTGCTCAGTAACAACACTGGAGTCATGTTAATATAGCTACTCTTACATGAAGAAAAAAATGGCCAACGATGGACATCTGTAGGACAGAAAGGAAGCTAGCGTTTATTGACCAACTTCTTTGTGTCAAGCTTTATATTGGTGCATTTTCTCGCTCAATTCATGGAGCAGTTCCAGGCAGCAGGTATTACCACCTCCACTTACAGATGAAGCCATTGAGGCTCAGAGTTGTCAAGTAGTGGTTTTAAGTCGTAAAGCCAAAACTTGAACTGAACTTAGATTTTCTGAATCCCAATCCAGTACTCTTTCCACTGTTCCTGAGTACCTCCCACAAATAATGAGAAAAGATCACCCTAACCAATAATTTCCCCTTCTAGTCCATCTCAGGGCTTCAAATAGGTTACCTTCAGTTTGACTTTTGGCCCCACTCCTTTCTTCCCTCTGTGTTGCTGAAATAATCAAAGGGTTGGGAAGGCAACGAGTGAGGGGAAAAAGATCAGCCACACCACATTATTGGTCCCTTGGTCCTCAGGTATTGGCTGGTTTGGGGTCATATTTCTGACCTACCTGCCACGCCTGGAAGTTTTGATGTGCTGGCTGTACTATTTGGGGGTTTCCCCAGGCCCTTTCTCTTGTTTCAGAGGACGTGTTTCCATTCCGCCCTGTCTGAAGGCTGTACTGATTTTGAAGCCATGATTCTCAAAGTGTGGTGCCGAGGCAGCAACGTCAGCATCACTGGAGAACTTGTGAAAACTGGAAATGTTCAGGCCCCACCCCAGGCCCACTGAATCAAAAACTGTGAGGGTGGCACTCACCAGCGATCTGTCTTTTAACAAGACCTCCAGGTGATTCCAAATCACTCTCAAGTTTGAGAACCCCTGTTTTTCAAGCTAGTTCTCTTGCCCTCTGAACTCAGCATCTCTTTCCAGCCCTTCCTCCATCCCTTTATTTGGCTCAGGATCTAATTTGAGAAAGGTGGCATTGCAGTGGCAGGTGAGATTTAAACACTGCTAAAACTGACATTTTTCCTCATTTCTGGTTCTGTCAGATACCTGATCACAATTTTATAATACTCCAGAGGCCCCACCCTCGGAAAATACCGATTCAAAATAAGAACAGACTATTTTAAAACGCTTGTTGGCACATTGATGCCACTGGCTGGTTTCTACTGACTAATTAATCCTTATTTGACCTGAATTAATGTCTAATCTCTGTAAAATGATGGAGATTTGCTGGAATGCAGCAAATTTGAGAATATAAAACCAACGGCATGTGGGAGTGGATTCAGCATCAGGCTGACATGAGGATTAAAGCACTTCTTCAACGGTACATTATTTGAAGTTTGATTTTTCTTCCTTTCTCCTCTCCACCCCCACCTCCTTCAAGGAAAAAAAATTACCAGAAGACACAAGCATATTGTCTCCCCTTCTCCTAAATAAAGGTAAACTGACAGCGCTTTCAATGAAAGGCTTTGCATGATTGGAATTAAATGTCAAATACGATTTTCTGTTGGCAATTCAAAGTGTTGGTGTCAAAATCATCACTGACAGGATGGCGGCAGATTAGTATCTGTCTGGATCTCAGCGTCACACTGCGGGAAGGTTTATGATTTAGTAGATTAACACAGCTCCCTTCACGCTACCACTTAAGAGATAATTTGTTCAAGCAGGAGCCGATTAGATTGTGGCTGCCCATGAGCAGGAGGCCCCCTCCCCTGAAGTTCTGTCAGGCATCTGATGGCACACCCTGCCCCCTATGGGGGTCTGCCATCATTACGGGTGACAGGCAAGAGAGGTGAGCGAGCCACAGCTGCCAGCAGCCCCGCTGTCAGTAGCCACCAGTGATGTTTGCTGGCGATGTCTCAGAGAAAATGGAGTTCCTATTGATCCAGCCAATATGAAATGGCCTTCCAGGTTGGAGATTTGATTTATTTAGCTTCTGCTTCTCACATGGGATGGAGAGAGGAGGGGGACTTCCTGGCAAGTCATTGAATCATGCACTCCACCAGTAGGTTTCTTCTAGCTCTAGGAAAAAAGATGGCGATCAGGGTTCAGAGAGGTTAGGGGACTTGCCCAAGATCACAGAGCTTGGAAGGAGGGAGAGGGATAGTTCATATTGCTTGAGACTCACAAAGTGACAAACACGGTCTTAGGCACTTTTATCTCCAACGTCTTGTGTAATATTCACAAAGACTTTGATGTCATTATGGGGCAGACTAGGTTAAGGGTGTAAGTGACTTGCATATGCCACAGCAAGTCCACGGCAGAGATAGGTCAGAACTAGGTCTCCTAAATCCCAATTCAGTGTGTTCTCTGCAACATCTTGCAGAGTATCCCTAGAATAAATATTCCAACTGGGGAGGGGATAAAAGGGCTTTGAAAACTGTGCTTCTGTCTTGCACGCATGACATTTCTGCCGAACGACAGCCCATAGAACACAGATAATAAAATAAAGAAAATGGATGCTCTGTGTCTTGACCAGCCATAAATTGTGACTGGTCCTGGCAAGCCTGATTTAAGAGTTTCATCTTGCAGACACTACGCTTTTGCTCTTTCTTTTTTTCCCCTCTTGTCCCCACTTCTGGGGAAGAAGGAGAAATGGTGAAAGCAGTCAGTTCGGTGCAGCATTTCTATTATCCAACAATGCCGGGATCTGACAGCATAGGAGACTCACGAGATAATGTTCAGACTCTGGTATTCGAATGTTTACTCTCTTTTGGGTGAACTCTGACATCCAAATGCATTAATGCAGTGCCATTTTCAACTCTCATGCCAATCTCTATCCTTGTACGTATCAGAATTTTAATGCAGGCTTCCTTGTTTGAGTTATGGTAATTTATTGTAATAGTGTATTTTGACCTTTTCAGTATTTTGTATTTTTATTGGATAGCTGTTTCACCCCTTCCCTGGAGGGTTAGCCAGGCTGAAAATGAAAGAGAATGGTAAGACCAACCAATCAAAATACAGAATATTAAAAAGGTCAACACACAAGAGCAAACTACTAATTTAGAAAACACACAAACGAGAAAAGAATGAGGGCTCCACACAGTGCGGTGGCCAGAGCGAGAATCCGTGGAGGAGACAGCTAAGGAGGTCCTCCTAGCCCATGGCACGGCAGTTAGTTCAACCACTGAATGTAAGCTAGCCCATCATCAGAAAACAAAGGAGGGTAGGAAGTCAGTGCAAACTCCAAAGGGTGTAAAATGTACCATTTCTGTTTCTACTTGTTCCCTGCAAATGGCCAAGTGTGGGGTTGAAAGGTCCCAGCCCAGAGATGCCAGGCACTGTTGAATATAATACACAATCACCAGAGGATGCACCAAAGATGTTCTGTTCAAGCCTCTACCTACAGGCAGATGAATGTCTCAGGAGTCTAGAACAGATGCTTGTCTATTTCTTTTTTGAAGCTTTCCAGGAAGGGAAATCCCCACACCTCCCCCATTGACTCTTTCCAGTTGAACTATACTAATTAAAGCATAATAATAAGCATATCTTAACAATCAAGATTAATAGAATCATAAAAATTTAAAGCATATTAATTCAAGTGGTCTTTCAGTCTAGTCTACTGAAGGTTATGGTCATAGGGTAACTGGAACGCACGCTGAAGGAGTTACCTGGGTGTAGTCCCTCACCCGCTGAAACTTACACTGCACTGGTTGTTAGCAGCACAGAACATACACAGAAGGTTCTCGATATCCCAGGATAATTGGCACCCGAAAAGTGCCATTTAAAGAGTATCCATGTAAAATAGGGACCAAAATCTCAGTGTAAAAAGTGAAAAGATTTTGACTGCAACTTCACCTTGAAAGATAAAATGAAAATTTATGCAGAGAGGATTTTGTTTTATATTTAATAAAATGTAGGCTAAAATTCTAATTATATCCTAGAAGTTAAAAGGATTTAAGGATTGACTGGGAAGTTTGGGCACAATTTCCCTAGAAAATTTTATGTTACTATAGATCCATCACCCTTCACAACACCTTTGACACAATCATGAAAAACATAAGATAAGGGCCCCTATAAATCCTTGGATATTTCAGTTTTTTCTGTTTTAATTTCTTGATCCTTGTTGATTTACTACTATTCAGTTGGTTGCTTGCCTGTTGTTCAATTGCTACTTGTGAGATCCTTATTTATCAATAGATGTGAGAGCAATCTGGGCCTTCTACTATATCACTTCCACCAACTTTATGAAATCCTGTGTTGTTTGCAAAATTTGCAATTTCCATTTGCTTCTGATTTACGCAGTACTGCCAAACATCTGAAAATAATCCACAAACTGACCAAATATTGATGCCATTTAGGATTGTGTAAAACAAAGTTATATTTGAGTAGGGTCTAATTTTTAAAGTCTGCTAGTGAATATTTGATGACTCTTAATTGCCCATGTAAAATTCTAACTACAGGTGATCTAATAATGAAAATTTAGGCACATGGACCCTAGACTTATTTAAGTGCAAAAGAGACTATTTTCAACATAAAACATACCATAGCAGACATAAAAACGGTTGCTGAAGTATATTCCACTGCTGACACTGTCTAGTCTGAATCTTATGAACAGCAGCCCAAGAAAGCTACATCATAGGTTAAAATTTTGGGGTTAGAAACACTACACAGATTTTTAATGACCATTCTTTAAAAATATTTCAGATTATATTATACTCAGATTACACTGTTAAATTAAAAAACACTTTTTAAAAACCATGTAGCACATGATCCCTGTTTTTAAAAAATTATCCTTTTTTAAACATTTACTGTATACCAAGAACTGTACTTTGCACTTTATATGCATTATATTATTTAATTCCTTTAATAGCCCAAGAGAAAGGCATCAATACCTACAAGTCATAGGTAATGAAGGAAGACCCAGAAGTTAAGCAACTTGCCCGAGATGAGACATCTAATTAGTGGCAGAGGCAGGGTTCAAACCCAGGTCTTTCAACTCCAGACCCATGTCTCTAATCATTCTATTGCAGTGCATAGAAAAGGCATCTAGAAGAATAACACATTAAGACATTGTGGTAAGATTGTGGATATTTTTATTCATTTCTTTGTATTTTTGTATATTTTCTAAGTTAAAGGGGATTGCTTTTATAATCAGATAAAAGAAAACTGATTTTTTTAAGACGTTAAGGTTAGAGATTGGAGATTGCCATGTTGCTTGTGGCTAATGGAAAGCTTTGCAGAGAAAAAGGCAGGAAAGTCTCTGGCTGAGTTGCAGCCTGAGAGAAGACTCCCAGCTGGCAAGGAGCCTTCAGATGGAGGGTTTGGCACATCCCATAAGTACTGCTGAGATGGACGCTGCCCACTCGACCTACTGAGGAACTTAAAAGAAATTACTGTGTGTGGTAGAGGAAAGAACACTGACCACGGTCAGAAAAAAGGACACCCACCACGTCCCGCAAGAGCCTGTCTGATGGCCTGTCCCCCATCCCACGGGCCCCACCTACGGCTCAGTCCTCCCCTTAGCTTTGAGACCAACTTCTATTCCAAGTCAGAGCACTGAGCACCGCAAAAGAATTGCTAATGTCTTCAAGACCTCAATTCCCCAAGAATGGAGCCCTACCTTCCTGCAGGCCTCCCAGAGACTGCCCGAGGTTGTCCCAGCTTACCCAGGCCTGTTGATGGTATCTGTGCTCAGGCTTGGCATAACACAGCCAGCCACACCTTCCTGGACCTCCTTGACCCTGACTACCTGACGGCCTGAGCCATCTTTGTTACCAGGTGCCAGAGCCGTTCAGTCAAACGTGCCATTCATTATCTGTCAAAGTCTTTTCCCAAATGCTTAATCCAGACTTTGCACAGTGGGTTAGAGGGAGCTGAGATAATGATCTCTCTCAGCTCCCAGGGCAGCAGGTAGGCCCCGGACCCTTCCTCTCTGGCCCCAAGCAAGCCAAGTATGCCTTATAAATATTACCATTCTGTGAACGACAGGGCGTACAAAATTTGGGAAGTACTGACTTGTTTGACAGTACTGACTTTGAAAGTACTGACTTTGTTGACAAAGAAAACCTGGGTTTTCTTTGCCTCCATATGCCATCCCCTTCTAACCTGGTCCATCTTAGACCTACTGAGCTCCTGCTTGGTCTCTTGGCAATTCAAATAATTATACAGAATGGTATCGTTTGTTCACTGTGTGTCAGGCACTCTTCTAATTGCTTTACATTAATACGGCTTTGATATGAGTTACAAGTTCTCTGGGCCTCGTCTGCTTCGCCTGAAAAATGGACAATGACGGTTTATCTGAGGCCCCTTACAGTCTTCTTTGGGAGTTCCGGAACGAGACAGGCATTACCGCAGCCTCTTCTCAGTACGTGGCTTAAGGGAGTGGCACCTGGCAAGAAAGGGAGATCAGTTTAGAAACAGAAAGGAATATTTTCTCTAAGCTGGATGTTTTCAAACCCTTAACCTGAAAAAAATTGTTGGAATTTCCAGTAGAAGTGGGATAATAGCAGGAAGAGTTGGCATTCGGCAGGAGGAAGCAGGTTTGTGGTGAAATGGAATCCAAGAGTGATGGGAGGAATTGCAGGAGATGGACCAGATTGAAAATTAAACCTGACAGTAAGCAATCGGCTTCCAGAGAATTGCAGGCTCAGGCCCAGGCCCAGGCACAGACACATGACTGGGCCTTGCCACGTGCCTCCATCCAAGAGATAATATGCAGTATTTACTCAAGGAAGCTGGTTCCAGAGTGAGGAATGAGATTTAATTAGTTACCGTAACACACATTATTTCTTGGAGCTCCCAGTTCCCCTTTGAGAAAAGTCATTCTTCTTTTTCAATATATGCCTGATTTTGCAATCTCTCAAACTATCATCAAATGGTTTCCATTTATTTCAAAAGACAATTTATCTGCCTTGAGGTTTTACCTACCAGAACCTGGTGCTCCTATCCATCGCTACAGTGTTACAACATCCACACATTTATGTGCAGGGATGCGAGTCAGAGCCTGTTATCCTCACAGAAGTGGCTTAAAAGACCATGTTCCCCTTTGCAGACATTGGTAAAACTGTCATCAAAAATAAGATGAAAATCAAGAGTCCTCTCTCTGGTGGTTCATGGAGTCTTCCCTCTTTTTTCTTGGCTGAATTGCCTGTGATAATTGTTGCTTTGCCTTGACTCTTCTGTGTAACAATCATCAAATCGACGTTTGTTCTAGGAATTTATTTTGTCTGCTGATTGATACTTCCAGGCTCAAAAGTACTGACTCTGACGCCAAAGGGCCTTTTTCTTCATATTAATATAGCACCTTTCTCTAGAGAGGGCTAAGCGTTTGCAAATACCAACTAGTTATTTATTGCAGGTATTTTACTGAATTAGAAAGTTGCAAATTATAGAAAAATTAAAATCACCAACTGTTTCTTATGTAACTACTGTCTATGCAGAGCTTATGTGTTTCCATGCATTAGTCATACTCCAATTACGGTCGGAAGTAACTACTGACCAACCAAGAGCTACTCGTATAATTACAGGAGGTTTTAAAAACAGTATGTGGAGGAAGACTAATAGACTGAGTGTCAAAAGACCCGGAGGTCTATGACCTTGCACCCTGAATCTCAGTTTTCTCATTTGTAAAATAAGAAAATTGTAGATCTCTTAAGTCAGCAATATTAGGCTGCTATTCTAAGTCACGTGGGCAACCTGCCCCACAAGCAGGCCTTCATCAGGAGTGGGGGAGACAGACAGACATTTCCTCTATGTAGAGACTTGCTCCCTGTCTTTCTCTTGCCCCTCTAAAATTGAATGCATCCTTCAAGGCCAATTCCTGTCTTTCTTTCTCTATGAAGACTTATTTGATTCCCTTGGTTTGCCATGAACTTGCCCAAAATAAACCCTGATCCCACGTAAATACTGGGATCATATACTTCTGTGTATTGTTCTTATTACTGCTTATATCTTGTCCAACAAGCTAAATTGTAAGCATTTAATAGAAGGGATGTTTCTTAAATTTTCAAACCCTGATCCTCAAAATCAGAGCATAAACACAGCAAGAAAGCAATCCTTTGTGATTTTATCTTTTTATGTTGCTAGGAATAAATTATGAATGGGACCCTTTCTGAAAATCTAGGGGCCCAAGAACTATGTTTATGCCAAGGGCCTATCACTTATACCATGCCACTTATGTCTAAACCAAGACCTATTTTGAATCTCATTTTATTCCCATCCTCTTTGTCTCCTTCCTGCTCTCCCCCTCCACTTCCCTCTAAGTGTACTGTCATTACCACCATGATAATGTCGAAATTATCCTTTCTTTGAAATTTTTCCTTAAAGCACCTCTGTATAAATAGGCAAGGGGCAAATAGTATTACCAAATTGACACGAAATTTCATACTGACTGTTCCAGCTGGGATGGACAAGAGAAGGGCCACACATTGAAAATAGGAGTTGAAGAGAAAATAACACTAACCTTCTTATTTCTCTTCTGGGAGAAGAAATCTATCTCCTTCTCACCAAGAAGATGGCAGATCACTGGTTATTCTTGAGGACGATGTTTTATTCCAGACCTAATCGAAAGGTAAAAAGGGAGCAGAAGGGGTGAGTTCTATCTACTAATTACTCGGTAAAGAACATCTAGAGAATTCTGCCTCTGGCAATATGGTGCTTCAGATGTTCTGAAACAGCCTTCTACCACAAAACAGTCAGATGAGGGAAGAATTACAATAAATGTAAGCACATTGCTGAGTTCCCAAGAAAATAAGAAAAATCCCCAAGGGCAAAAAAATATTTTATAACATCAGACTTCTAAGCAAACATCAAAGTTGGATTGCCTTGGGAAAATGCTGATTCCAAGAATCTAGAATTTTGGAGATTCATGGCCACACCTAAGGGAATAGGAGACTAGACTCGGTGTCCATGCAAAGCAGGGGAGAGGAACCTAAGAACATTGCACTAAACAGAGTACCCTAAGGGCCACACTCTAACTGAAAGGAAGGTCCAAGAAGTAAAAAAGGATATAAAAATGTCAACAACACATTTCACAAGTTAGATTTAATGTATAAACATTGTTCTCTAGAACACATAGAATATTTACAAAAAAAAATAAATATGCATTGTCCACAAACAATTCTCAAAATATTTTCAAGAATTGGGTATCATGCATACCGTATTTTCTTACTACAGTGCAATTGAGATTGAAATCAACTTAAAATTAACTTAAAAACATCAATAAATTTGGAAATTTAAAAACATATTTCTCCATAGTTCATGAAGGAACAGAGAAATCATAATAGAAATGTTTAAATATTTACAATTAAATATAATTAAAATACTTTATATCAAAACTTGTGTCATACAGATAAAAGAGTAGGTAGAAGGAAATTTATACTCTTAAATTATGACATTGAAAAGGAAAGCCTAAAAATTAATGAGTTGAACATCTAACTTAAGAACTTGAGTGGAGTGGGGGTTAAGCAGATAAGAATATAAATCTAAATAGAGTAGAAGAAAGGATATAATAAGGGTAAGAACAGAAATTAATTCAATAGAAAACTAAAATACAGTAGAAGGAATAAATAAATCCAAAAGTTGACTTTTTTAAAAGATTAATATAATATACAAATTTTTAATGAGAGTCAATGAGGCAGAAAGAGAGAAGTCACAAGTAAATAATAGAAGAAATTTTTTAAATGAAACAACTAAAGACAGAGCAGAAGTTTAAAAGCTAACATAGGGCCGGCCCCGTGGCTTAGCAGTTGGGTGCACGCGCTCCGCTGCTGGCGGCCGGGGTTCGGATCCCGGGCGCGCACCAGGGCACGGCTTCTCCGGCCTTGCTGAGGCCGTGTCCCACATACAGCAACTGGAAGGACGTGCAACTATGACGTAGAACTATCTACTGGGGCTTTGTCGGGGGGGAAGGAGAAGGATTGGCAATGGATGTTAGCTCAGAGCCGGTCTTCCTCAGCAAAAAGAGGAGGATTAGCATGGATGTTAGCTCAGGGCTGATCTTCCTCACAAAAAAAAAAAAAAAAGCTAATACAAGAATACTATGGAAAACTATATTTTAATAAATTTGAAAGCTTTGGTGAAATGAAAAAATTCTAGAATAATATGAATTATCAAAATTGACCCAAGAAGAAATAGAAAATTTAAATGGTCTTATAATCATTAAAGAAATTGACTCTGTGGGGCTGGCCCAGTGGCGTAGTGGTTAAGTTCGCATGCTCCGCTTCAGTGGCCCAGAGTTCGCAGGTTCAGATCCCAGGCGTGGACTGATGCACTGCTTGTCAAGCTGTGCTGTGGCGGCGTCCCACATAAAATAGAGGAAGATGGTCATGGATGTTAGTTCAGGGCCAATCTTCCTCCATAAAAAGAGGATGATTGGTAACGGATATTAGCTCAAGGCTAATCTTACTCACAAAAAAAAAAAGAAAAGAAAGAAAGAAATTGACTCTGTAATTAAAGTTATTTTTCACAAAGGTAAAGCTGGGCCCAGACGGATTTGCAGTAGAGTTCCACCAAATATTCAAGGAAAATATAATTCTAATCTTAAATAAACTCTTTCAGAGAATATGCAATTTATTAGATTAGTGTCACTTCATACCAACACAAGACAAAGATAATATGGAAAATTAAAATTACAAGTCAATTTCTCTCATGAATGTAGGTACAAAATTGAAAACAACATATTAGCAAAATGAATCCAACAGTGTCTAAAATTAATAATTTCTAATGACTAAACTGGGATTATTCCAGAAAGGCAAAACTGGTTCAACATTCAAAAACTTGTTTATGTTCGTCCTCCCTCCCTCATTCATTCAGATCAATTCAGAGCAATTAAAGTCTCACTATCATCTCACATAATGGCCTCATTTCTTTCCTTTCTTTCTGGATCCACTCAACCCTGGCCAAAGGAAGTGCATTTGGGGCCTGGATTTCTTTTTCAACATTTTCACAGACTGAGATATTTCCCACAGGAATATTGACACCTTCAAATCGTGATTATCTCAATCTCTTGAATGTCTGATCTTTCCAGAATTTCAAGGAATTATAAGAAAACACAATAAATAGCCTGAGGCCCTGGAGCCGACCGGGTGACGCAAGCGGAGCCCCGGGTTCGCAGGTTTGGATCCCGGCCATGCACCAACGCACTGCTTCGCAAGCCATGCTGTGGTGGCATCCCATATAAAGTGGAGGAAGATGGGCATGGATGTTAGCCCAGGGCCAGTCTTCCTCGGCAAAAAAAGAAGAGGATTGGCAGATGTTGGCACAGGGCTGAGCTCCTCACAAAAAAAAAAAAAATAGCCAGAGGCCCATTTCCACAATATTTACAAAAATCACTCAATCCTCAAACCAAATATGACTATTATAGTAGTTTACAATCTTAACATCAATTCCCCAGTAGATGTAATGTTTCCTAAACCCAACATATCATATAATCTAGACTCATGTTGCTATCACAATCATAGATGAGTTCGTATTAGCTTAGTGAAAAGATTAACAACAACAACAACAAAAAAAAGTAAAGGAGTAACCAAAAAGCCCACGTGGTTTTAGCTTTTCCAGCATGTCAATCAGCCATGCCAGGTGTTCCAAGTCCACCACTTATAAAGGTTATACTCATTTGATGGAAGAATCTCATCGAGGCACTAAGTTTCCCATATCCTAAGAAAATACCTCTTGGAAAGTGGATAAAGGATCAGTCCCCAAGTCCTTCAGTTAAGGTCCATCCAACAAAACTTCTTATTTCCCTCAATAATTTGTGCACAATTCCCTCCATTCTCTCTCCAACCCTGCATACTTGGCACCTAAACTTCCCTGAATGGGGCTCTGCCTGGTAACACAGCAGCTAATCTCCATCAAAATCCTTGGCTTTGTACCCTCCCCTAATCCCAGGAGCTTACCCTTCTCTCTGTATTTCTCCACATCTGAAGGCTCTCAAGGCTTTATTTTGTGTAACATTCCAGTTTCTTTGGTTACTGCATCTTCTTTCCATTCTGGAATGTCTTAGCTTTGTCCCATAATGTCTGCCTCCAAAGAGAACATCTCCCTTAGTTTCCATTTTGCCCCAGCTGGAGAAACCCCCTTGAAAGATTTCTGAATTTCAGCTACCTCTGGGGAATTTCCCCAATCCCATTCTCAGTAATATCATGAGGTCCAAAATCCCATAACTCTTGTCTTCTTTCAATGTCTGAATTCCCCAGGTCTTGACAGCTCACAGTCTACTTTCCCAGAACACAGGTTCAGGGTTTTTAAACCTTCAAACTGCCTGTAGATGAGCAGTCCGGTTCCTCCTTAGCATCTGAGCTGAGCCATTTTCGACCTCCCACCATCTTTCTCACTTACTGTTCCTCTTCTCAGAGGTCTTTGCAGGCCTAGAAGATTGAAAACTATTTTTAAGCTGATCCCACTTGTCTCTGAGTTACCTCCCCAGATCTGAGCATTTTCCATTCACATACCAATTCCTAAATAATCTCACTCACTAACTATACTTTTCCACCTCCAATGAACAAACTTGATTCCTAGCAATAGGAAATTGTTATTTTGTTATTGCTGTTTGCTTCTGTCTTCACCATTCATTTTTAGACAATTCCATTAAGTTGTTCCCCTGACTCAATCTAAGAAGATTACACACTGCCTGCATGCAGAGCCCTCATCCCCATTCTACTTACTCTGTCCTTACATAAACTCCAACTCCCAGTGTTTGAACCCATATTCTATGTATTTCTAAGGCACATCGTCTCTCAATGGGAAGAAAACAAAAACAAAAGAAAACAAAAGCGAGAGAATGAAATGAAGTTTGAGTCCATTTACTAACTCACTGCACAATCCAGATGCTAAGGGCATTTTACACCAGAAGTCTGCTTATTTTGAAGTGAGCTTTTTCAAGAACCCAGAAGTTTCCACCCCTGCCAAGCCCAGATTCCAACTAATCAAAATCAAGGCACAAATCCTCTCTCTGAGTTTTGTTGATGAAAACCAGAGCTTCTCTTAACTAGGCAAGTTTCCTCGGGAGGCTAAACCCAAATCCCCAACTTCTGTGCATAAACTCACCTCTGGATGCTGAAGGACAATTGTTGTTAATTATTATAAAGGGTAAGTGGACCAGATCCCGAACCCTTGACCAGCAGTCACCCATCCCTGCTGCATTCCTAAGGGAGTCAGGGGCTGAGGATTTGGCTTCAAATCCCTATCTAGCCAAAAGCCTGGTGGTCTAGCCTGAGCCCCACATGGGATTCAAAAGGTCCTCCCGTCTCTTTACCTTAAGATCTCGCTTGAAGCCCCTGAGCAGCCTCTTCCGTGTCGCCTTCCCCAGGGCCCTCCCCCGCCCCACTTGGCTTTTTCAAGGGCACAGCAGCTTCCCAGCCGGCACTCCCAGAGCCTGTCTTATCACACCAGCTGCTTCACCTTCCGGTGTAAGAGTAGAGAGCCACACCAAAACAAACCCAGCGGGGAGGAGGACGTGAACCCTCTTCCCTCCTCCCTCCCTTGTGTCCTTGAGGTCTCCACTTGGTCTCTGACCCACAGCAGACCTCTGCTCCCTGAAGTTCCAAATCGCTCCAGAGATGAGACTGTGCAGCCAACTTTACACGGTCCTCTCTGTAAGTATCAAACAGTAAAAATAATAGAATGAAACCTCTGACCGTCTTCCCCTCTCAGGAGTTCAAAGGAAATAGAGATGAGATTACAGCCACTAGAATCTGTCCAGCTGATTATTGGTGCTGGTGGTGACGTGGTGCTGTTTACTGATTTATGGAGTGATAAGCATAGCAAAAGGAGACTCTGAGGCGAGTGTGTTATATATATTCCTGGAGCTGTGTCCTCCAACATAGCCACTTGAATCAAGCCATATGCATTGTGGGCTGACTTTGATTCTCAGTAACAACTGTTTGAAAAAGGACAGAGGCAAGGATTCCAGATTTGTTGACTCGTGTTGTTCTCGGGGAAGCAGGGGGAGTGAGGGTTCTGTTTCCAGCACTTCCCATGGGAGGCTGTTTCCAAAGGAACACAAAGCATTCTCGGGAGGCAGGCTATGTTAGTAGTAGTTTTGGGTTAGCTGCAACATATGCCGGGAACTTCAGAGGTGTGGGCTTAAACAGAAGGATTTTTTTTACTCATATTCACCAAAAACAAATTCCTCTTCCTGGCTCATTATAAGAACTAACAGTACTCAGATGTGATTATAACATATTCTGAAAGATTTATAATGTCCCATGAGCACAAGAAGAATTTTTAGCAGAGAAAATCCAGAATAGGACCACGACATTGATCAGATACGCAATGCTGGAAGCTTGGATTCTGATGATGTTTTTCTCTTCACAGAGTCGTATATTTGCACATTCATTTCAACAAGTTTTATGTGCTGGGGCTGAGCTGGGTTCTAAGGAGGGTGTGAGGGTAATCTGGCTGCAGCAAGGTCCCTCCTCAGAGCACAGGGGTGCTTCAACAGATATGACTGGCCTTCTGAAGACTCCAGATGCATACGCCCCCCTGAATCTAACTGTTCAGTCAAAGGAAGCCAATTCTGCTTGTGGCCAAGAGACCATAAATAACAGCACAGCTCTTTTAAAGAGTACATGAGTTAGTTCACTCTTGTTCTAGAACCACCCCCACTGCCAAAACTACAGATTATCACATTTCAAAGTTAGTAGAAGAACCCTGGTTCAACTATTCACCTGACGGTTGAGTGCCCTCTACAACATTCCCAGCAAGGCAGCAGCAACCTGTCCTTAAATGCCTCCAGTGACAGGGAACTTTCTCCTTCTTAGAAGCCCTTCTCAAGCTACCTGTGCCTCTCAGGACTCTGCAGTTGAGCTTAGCTCTGCCTCTCTACAGCATTCACCCACTGGGTTCTACCATTTGGAGCCATGCAGACCAAGCCCAATCCCCGTTCCCTAAGATACTAAACAGTACCCTGTTTAGTACCCCCTCCTCCTGGCCAAGGACAAGCAGTTCTGTGACCTGGTCATCACATAACAAGCACCAGCTACTGAGTCCTACTCTGTACCATCGCAGGTGCTATACCTCTATTATTTTATTTAATCATCATAACCATCCTGAGGATTTTATGCCCATTTTATAGATGGGAAAACTGAGGTTTGGAGAAGATAAGCAGTTTGCCCAAATTACTCGTCTAATATGGCAGAATATGGACTTGAATCCATGGCGGTCTGACTCCAAATTTCATGTCAAGTGCTCTCTATCCTGGTTGCTCTCCTATACTTAAAGTTCAGTTTGCACATATGATTTGTAGGTTTGTCCATCAGTCTTTCATATTCCTTCCTCTTCTAAAAGCACATGGACACTTGCCTTGGCATACCTCAGTTCCAATTTTTCCTTACAGCAGGAACTTATTGGTAAGTAAGGGACTGGTAGAATTATACAACAGGTGTTTATAGTAACCCAGCTGTGTCCAACAGAAGAAGAACAAGGACTATCACTTGAACTATTCAATCTGCTTTTATTCTGCCAAAGAAAAGTTTGAATGCTTCCGGTACAAAGCCCTGAACTAGGCACAAGGGATACAAAAATGGTCATTTCATCAAGGGAGACAATAAGTAAATGAGTAATCATGAGACAAAAGAGTGGACTTCTGTGTGAAGAGACCTGTGATCATGGTAGAGAGAAGAGTAAGTCCTGTTAGATGCTGGAATATGGGAGTGGAGGTTAGAGAAGGCTTTACAGAGGAGGGAACCACTCAGCTCTCTCTTAAGGAAGGAAGACTTTAACAAAGAGCTTGAGGGTTTAGAGGGAGGCAGTCCAGGCTCATTTCAGAGTGAGCAAATCCACTGTCATGAAGTGGCTTGGTGTCATCCATGAACACAGAATTTTCTGGAAACATCAATGTATCAAATATACCAGAGGGAAGGTAGGCTAGAATATGAGGCTGAAAATAAGCTGTTGGGACAAGATCAATATACTAAGCCTTGACATTTGGATTTAGAGGGGAGCCATCAAGAGTATTTATGTAATAGAAGTCAATCTATGTTTTACAAAGATATCTCTGGTGGCTTTGTTGTGAATTCTAGAATAAGGTAACCCTTATAGAACCCCTATGCTTGCAATAATGCCAGCCAAGTTCATATTTACTCTTTTTTCGGCCATATCACATAGTTTACTCTCAACTAACACTCCTTTTCACACATGGTGTTGCTAAGCCATGTCTTTCCAGCTGTGAGCAGCTGGACCTGCATTTGGGACCTTACATTGATCCCAATGCACTGATCTGGTTAAATTCAGCCCCTTCATCCTCTTGTTTACACCCTTCAGGATATTGTTTTTTATCTCCAACGTGCTTACCAGGTTCCCAGCTTCATGTTGTACATTAATTTAATAAACCTCCTTCTAAATATTCATGCAAATCACAGATTAAAAAGAAAAAAGCAGAAGGCAAGGGCAAAGCTCCAGAGCATGTCACTAGACACTTCCCACCGGATGAACATTTCCTTTTAAATCAGTCCCTTTAAAAATAGAGCTCTTTAATCAGGAACTATTCCACTCACTCGTCCTTTTTCTTGCCAAACACCGTGCTGACTTGCAGCATTCTGGATGAGGCTAATCGCACAAAACTCGCCCGTGGTGAGCCCGCGCTGGCTGCTAGAGTCTGCCACTTCCTTTCCTAGGTGCTCACATGCCAGCCCTTTAATCTTCCTTGGGGCGCTCTTGAAGCCTATTTAGTTGCAGATTCCATCCTCTTTCTTGGTTGGAAATCCAAACTCCAATTTCTTGTCTCCAATTTTCCAAACCACTTATGTTCTCCATAGCTTACAAAGACCACTCATCGCAATTTGGATGATCTCATTTGACAGGTTTCTTCCAGTAACATGGGGTATAATTTTCCAGTCTAGAATACCATGAACGTCTGTTTCATCATCTATAAAATGGAGAGAGGTTTGATAATTAAATGGCACTAAAGGACCATTGTCTAGCATATAAGAAGCATTCCCAAAAAAATTTTCATAACAAGCCACCACATACCTTCATTTCCTCCTGAATGTCATGTGAGCACCTCCAGTTCAATTGGCCTAAAAACCCAACTCTTCTAAAATCTGCATTTTCTCCTAAGTTTCCTCATTCTGTAAATGACCCCACTATTCTTGCAGTCACTCAAGTTTGACACTCAAGACACCTTTGATTCACCACTTGCCTTCACCCCCACATCACTCAATGTTAAGTCTGGTAGATTCTATCCCACAGTCCCTCAGACACCAGCCCTTTATTTCCATCGCATGGCCACTGTTAAGGGCTGAATGTTTGTGTCCCCTCAAAATTCATGTGTTGAAGCCCTATCCCCCAGTGTGACTGTACCTGGCAATAGGGCCTATGAGGATGGTAAAGGATAAATGAGGTCATGAGGGTGGGGCCCTAATCCAATAGGGCTGGTGCCCTTATAAGAAGAGAAAGAAATACCATAACTCTCTCTCTCCACCATGTGAAGACACAGTGAGAAGATGGCCATCTACAAGCCCAGAAGAGAGACCTCACCAGGAATCAAATGGGCCAGCACCTTGATCTTGGGCTTCCTAGCCTCCAGAACTGTAAGAAATAAGATTCTGTTGTTGAAGCTGCCCAGGCTATGGTATTTTGTCATGGCAGCCTGAGCAGACTAAGACAGCCACCACCTTACTTGAGACCTTCATTACTTCTTATCTGGTTTGCAGCAATAGCCTCCTGACTCTTGCCCCATCTCCTACCTTTCTCCACTCGAGTCCCTCTCGCACTGCTGCCAGCTTAAATTTCCTAAATTCTGCCCCCAAATCACCTGTAGCTCCCTCCTGTTTACCAAATGGATCATAAACTCACCTCTACTCTCAAGATATTCCAGATAAGCTGCACACATAAACCCTCTTTATGATCCCAATCTATCCCTGAAAACTCATACCCCCCATGCCTGACATACCCTCCATTCCAGCCAAATGAAACTTCTCACCATTCCTAAGAAACATCTTGATCATTTGCATTTTTAATTCATTTCTGCACTCAAATAGCATGTTCTTCAGGAATGTATTCAGCTGCAAGAGCCAGAGTGACTGACTCATAGTGACGTAAACAATTAGGAGCTCATTCTCATATAACAAGTCCAGAGATTGGAAGTTGCTGCTGGCAGTTTAGTTGCTCAGTAATGCCACCAGAGACCAGGACTTCTTTCTCTTTGCTCTACCTCAAGATTAAAATATGGCTGCCACAGCACCAGACACCAAATCTATGTTCGATGCAAGAAAATAGGACAAGGAGAAGAGAAGGAGCATGGCAGCCAGGTCGGTTTCTTTTGCTGGAAAAAGTCAAAACTTTCCCAGAGCCCTCGAGACCCACTTACAACTCACTGGCCAGAATACTCTCACATGGCCACCCTTCCCTGCAAAGGAGGCTGGAAAGGGGAATACTTCATCTGTACCAAGTGCAACGATACGCAGAACAAAATTGGGATGCTGTCAGCAAAGAATAAGAAGGCAATTGATACTGGGTGGGCAACTAGTGTAGACACAAGTCCCTGACACCCATTTGGGTGGGTGGATTCTAATATCTTTATTTCTCTTCAAACATCTACCAAAGTTTCTTGCACATACTTTGTGTTCAATACATATAGGCTGGTTGTACTACCAGTTTATAATTGCCTACAAATGGCACCACAATCAGTAAATATTTGCTGGCCTCCATTAGGTATATTGGAAGAAAACAAGGAGTAAAGGAAATTATGTTTGTCCTCAAGTTAGAGAGACAAGGTGGTTGCTGCTAAATTACTTCCCAAAAACACAGTAGTTTTTGAATTCGTGTCACATCCCCAGCACCAGCACTCACCTTTGCTCAGCAAAACCTTTCTTCAAGGGATAGTGTACACAATCCTCAGCCTGGACTCGGTCAAATTACACTGACGTCTGCGTTTCTCTGACTTGACTGGACAAGGTTTTACTATGGATGTGTTAAGAAAACTTTGTTATAAAGCAATATAATTAAATATTATTGTATAAGGAATGTTAAAAGGCAGGAGGCAGCCATTAGAATTGGTACCACAGAATAACTAATGGTATAGAAGTAAATATTTAAGTAAATACAGACTATAAAGCAGAGTGCACAGTGTACATAACCATAATCACTGATAAGATATGTTGTGTGCAGAGGTGTTTATAGATAGATAGATAGATGGGTCTGGAATAGGAATAAGGATAGAAATAAAAACAAAGACAGAGAGGTTTAAAATAATATTTACCCAAATCTTGATAGTGGTAAGCTCTGGGCACTGCATTATAGATGGCTTTTATTTTTTTATAGATGGCTTTTTATTTTGCATTTTTGCTTGTCAGTATTCTGAGCCTGCATTTTTTCTATAATAAAAAGAAAACAGGTTCATTTTTGTTTTTCTTAACTTTCAAGAATTTTAGGAGACAAGCCAGCCTTCTGATGCTTCAAGTGATGATCCAAATTTGATTAGATGAGACAAGGGCTGGTGAACTTATGTGGCCACAAATTTGAGAGAGCCTCTATTTACGGCACCAAAACCATCTGAAAAGCAGGAATGAGTCACTCGCTCCTATTTGCAGCTTTAGAAACACAAGGAGCAAAATAGAAAGACAGTTTGAACCTGGAAGTAAGTGACGCACAACCGCCAATGATTTTCTATGGAGGTTTACTGACACATTTCCTATCTTCAGAGGTTCCCATTCACTGCAAAGTGTGACCCCCAAACAATGGAGTCGTTCAGCAGGGAGGAACTGTCTTCAGTGCTGTGAATGCTGCCACCTGTGCTTCAAGCCTCCTTGAATAAATAAATGCTGGAAAGCTCATTGCTCTTCTTCTTTTGTTTTAGTAATGGAAAGGCTTTCCACAGGATGGACTCATGTCTATATGATGACGATGACCATGACATTCAAGTGGTGCCTACTTTACACGCAGTGCTGAGCTGAGTGCCTCCTTTATCTTACTGTTCACATGATGTAGCAGCTGCTTATCACTGACAACTGGAGCAGAAAAGGCTGGGAAATCCTAGAGAGCCTGGGCTAATGGCACCATTGCTGACGGATCTGGTGTCGCTCCTGAAATTGACTTCTGACATCTCAGCAAAATCATGACCCGCCCTCTAGAAGACTCTGGTTTCAACAAGTTAGTCTTTCCACTTGTGAGGTGCTGTGATTAAGACTTAGACGATTTATTACTATAAAATAATAACACAGAGTTTGAAGGTATACAGTTATTAAGGAAAGAAATGGAAGAGGGTCAGAAACGATATTTCTGGCCTATGAATGAATACACAGTGATAGAACAAGTAGTAAGAAAAAAGAAGTTATAAAATACAACATACCATAGACAGCTAGATTTGATTCCAGTTTCTGGCTGCATTAGATATTTGTTGAACAGAACATCTGGCTGTTCTAAGTTCAAGGGGGAAAGAATGCAGGTGTCTTTGGATTTTCCTCTAGGTTGTTCTGCCCAGGTCCCAAGATAGAGAAGGAGGCAGGGATTCAGGACAGATGCTCAATCCAGAAGTAAATTCAATGCATTGGGCATGCCTCTCTGGGCTTTCCAGGAGTGTGAGGGGCTAATGCTATAGAAAGGTCAACTTCTCATAGAAAGGTCAACTATAAAAAGGTTATTAACTCAGCACTACTAGCCCCTTTGAAGGTCTTCTCGCTTAAGAACAGCACTTCCCAGAATCCCCTGCCCTATATGGTTCTGAGTTAGAGTTTCCCAATGAGAGGCAACCATTGGAGATTTGAAGGTGGAAGAAAAGCCCATTATTCTCTGAAGGCAGATGAAGCAAGATACAGGGTCAGACAGAAGATTCACTGTGGCTTCCCAGTGAACTCTTTTGAATCCCCCATCTTGGTACATGGGGCTAAAATCATTGATGGTGGATTACCACAAACTTCACTTCAGTACTCTATATCTTCCAATGGCTAAATAAACTTCTATAACCTACATTAACATCCTTTGTCCCTGGAGCACAGAGGATTGTTAGGGCAGTGAAACTATTCTGTATTGAAACCGGCAGACAGCCATTGATGATTAAGCAGCTAGTAACTATGGGGGATTGGAATTTGCCAGCTCAGAATATATCTCTGCCTGAATGACATTTTGGCCCCCACCCCCACTAACTAACCAAAGGAGTTTGGGATGGGAGGCCTGTCCCCAGAATAGGCCATCACCATAGACATCTCCGGTGTCTGGATGGGTCCTTGCTGAGCCCATTCTTAGTTCTGGTTACCCTTTATGAGAGACGTTTACATTTGAAAAGAAAATCCCCATCTGTAAAGGTATCTTCTTCCCTATACCAGGAAGAAGGGGGGGATGGCCTTACCTAAAAAGTTATCAGAACAGAAGATGAGGACTGAAATCTGCATGATAAACTTACCCAATATGCTATCTGACTCCCACTAGGTTCCTATAGGTATCATCCCCCTGGAGTCGGGGTCACCATGGTAATGGATGTTTGAGCTATTTTTTTCAGGAACTGAACCGCTTGTTCATTTTGGGCAGGATTGAGACCACCAACCCATCAACTGGGCCCTTTTGACAGCAAGAGGTTGGAACTCCACCCTCAGGGCATGCTAATGCCGCCATTCTGTGAACATGTGTCCTACGAAGAGACATGAAGCCTGACTACAGTTGCACAGATCATCAATTACCTCATCTCCCCTCACCTCCAATTGTTTCAGACCACCTTGCCCCCTTCTCCATAAACACCCCTGAGTCCCTATTTTCAAGGAGGTGGATTTGAGACTTGTTCTCCCATTTTCCTCACTTGGCTGCCTTGTGATTAAACCCTCTCTCTCTTGCAATCTTGTCATCTCAGTGATTGGCTTTCTCGGTGGTGGGCAAAAACGGACCTGGTGCGGTAACAATATGATACTATAATGGTGGATACACGTCATTACACATTTGTCCAAACCCATAGAATGTACACCACCAAGAGTGAAGCCTAATGTAAACTGTGGACTTTGGGTGACAATGACATGTTGATGGAAGTTCATCGATTGTGACCAATGTACCACTGTGGCATGGGATATGGATAGTGAGGGAGGCTCTGGGGGTGGAGGACAGGGGGTATATGGGAACTCACTGTACTTTCCGCTCAATTTTGCTGTGAACCTAAAACTGCTTTTAAAAAAAAATCATCTTTTTTTTTTAATTTTTGTACCTGGAATGCAGGGAAAAGCTTCTGTTTTCCTCACAAACCTGATGAACCCATGGATTTGCTAATAGAAGTATATTGGAAACCTTAGAGCCATCTGAAGACCATAGTAAAGGTGGAAACCCGATTGTGAATAAAAATATGAACCTTAAATCTCTTGTAAAGAGGATCTGTTTAGAGTTGTTGCTATATTCTCTCCAAATTTATAAAACTGCATTTTTTTTACTATTTTATAGTTCTGACATTTTTTTCCCTTTATTATGTTATGTTATGCTATGTTACAATGTTATGTTTTATGTTATATTATTTTTGGAGTTCGGCTAGATCTCTGTCTTCCTTTTCTCCACGTTCAAATCTTGCCAGATGTATATGAAGGCTCCAAGCACTGGTCCTGGCACCCAACAGGAGCTCAATTTCCACTTCCTGTGTTATTGAGCAACTATCCTGTACTATGCTGAGGGATAATCCCTGTCTTCAAGGAGTTTGTAATCTTTTTAAGAAGACAATTATATAGATAACAAATGAATAACAGAAATTTTAATAGTTTAACATAGCAATCCAAGAAACAGCCCAATGTAATGTGTGATTAACTGCCGTAGAGGGGATGCTGGCTCTACAACAATAGGAGTTAAGAGATGGTACCAACATTCCTGAATATTCAACATCTTCAAGAACCTCAGGCACTTTTGGAAGACCAAACAGTAAGAGTGAGCCAAGGAAATGGAAAACTCCTTTCCTCCTCAACATTCTCCTCCAGGATCTTTTATAACCAGTGGGATTCTTCAGGTTGAAAGGAGCCAGATATCTAAGTGGATTAATTGTTATTTATAACAACATTTTGAACCATGAAGCATGGGTGACCTCCCATCACTCGCTCTCCAGTAGATAAATTGTGCAACTGTAATAAACAAATAAATGGAATTTGCTTCCCTGCCAAGGATGTGCTGCTGTCATCTTTCCTCCACGGTCATCAATTAAAGGATTAAATACTGAATGAACTGGCAGAGTTCAACTATAATCTTCAGACTCAAACTCCAAAGATACTCTATGAACAGCAGTATGGGATTTATGCTTTTCATTTTCCTTCACCTCACTCATGATGGTGCACACGGCCGTAAACACTCAGGCACAGTCACAAACACACACACACTCACATTTGCACACCACATCCCACATGTGTTCTCTCCCATGGCTTCTCTTGCCATTTGCACGGCTTTTTCTATTAGGTAATGAACTTATTAAAATCATGGAAGGAATGAATTCATCTTGGAGGGAAGTTGCTTTAATCCTTTATTTAGAACAGGGGTGTTCTGGTAACCTCTGCCAGTAGTCTCCACCTGGAGTGAGGCCAGGAGAGGAAGACAGGCACTCAAAACACCAAGCCAGCAGACACTCAGCTTGACATGTGGGACGATGACTTGGAAGAGGGGGCGTTGCACACTGGGGCTTCCAGCTGCCCAAGAACACCCACCTGGGGTGCATTTTCTCCAAAGGCAGGTGAAGCTACAAGCATGCGTGAGTTCAGCAAAGATTCAGACACAGATATGATGCCCATCTATAATGCAGCGCTGAGAGGTTGTTAGAGATATTGATTAATCATAGCAGTAACTTACACATATAAATCCTTTACAATGGGACAGGCACTGTGCCAAATACTTTCCATGGATTATCTCATTTAAGCCTCACAATAACCCCATAATGTAAATACAACGATTAACCTGATCTTTGAAATGAGAAACCTGGTGCTCAAGAAGTTAAATGTGTAACGAAAATCACACAGCTGGCGTGTGGAGTAGAGTTGAGATTCTAACCAGTCAGATGGATTCCAGAGCCCACTTCATATAATCAGCCACATGCCTACCTCCTTTTATTTTGTTTTTAGCATTCCTAAACTTTTGAGATTCATTGTATAGAGGAAAATACCCATTACCATATTCTCCACAAACTCTCCCTTAAAATCATGAGAAACAGACTAAGTATATATGCAGGCACATATACACACGCATGCTTATGAGCATGTGCAAATGCACGCATGCGTACACACACACACACACACACACACACACGCACGCACACACGTACACACAGTCTAGCCGAGGAGGGTGACTAAGACCAGTACAGAGAATATCCTTAATTCTCTCTCCCTGCCTACCAGGCAGGATAAGCAGATTGAATCAAGGTCTCAGGCGTAGTCTCTTCCAGCGCCCCTGCTACACCCCAAACCATCACAGGAGTATCACAGGCTCATTGCTGCCCCAACACTAGACAGGTAACATCACCTGGGAGTCCTTGGTACCTTAGGAAACTGAAAGTTCACGACACAACATGGACAGACTACAAATAGCCCAAAAGCAGGCCAAAAAAGTCCATCTGAGAACCAGTTCTCAGCTATCAGCAGCCTCTCCCAGAGCTAGCCCAAGGGAATAATGATCAGGTCTTGTGCTTGGTAAACACACAGCAAGGTCCTGTGGGGGAGATAAAGGTGATCCACTCAGGCCATGTCGAGGCTGTCGCATACCACCAACCCACGCCCTTCCACCCTGGCACCAGGACAAATAGAATCGTGAATCTAATCCACTTCCTTCCCTGTCCTTTCTGACAGCTGTCCTCCTGAGACATAGTCCTGCCTGATTTGTTCTTGCGTGCAGTGTTGGCAAAGGGTGGTCCTGGGCAGAGGGGCACAGAGGGGAGCTCTATGCCTTCTTAGGAATGATCATGGCTCCCAAGGCCCAGCGGCAACCATGCTGCCTACAGCTCCTTGCAGAACTTGGCCTTTGCCTTCCAAAGGCACTTGTGGCATCTGGAAACATTCCTGTGCCTTGAAAGCCCCATCTGCTCTCTGATGGAAGCTGCCCACGCGAAGGCTAAACTTCCCTCTGTTGTTGTATAAAGAGCAGAGCCTCCTTCTCAAGTCTCCAAATAAACTCCTTCTCTCCCAAACACAAACACTGACACCCAAATGTCTGGTTTTATTGGGTCTCTTATCTCAATACACTCCATAGGGGAGCTGAGTCCAGCATAGTGTTTAATCGAAGTCCTCCGTACCTCCCAGAGGCGCCACTTAAAAGGAGCACAGCTGCAGCCCCCCTCACCGCCTGTGGCCAGGCTGAGGTCAAGAGAACCAAGGAGAATAGTAACTCCTCTGGAATTTACACAGTCGGAAGGAGAGGAGATCATGGAAAAACTTGGCATTCATGCAAATACTAATACAATCATGCAAATACTAATACAGTCATGCAAATACTAAGATAGTCAAGCAAATACTAATGCATTCATGCAACTGGGTTACGGGGCATAGATGGGCCTGGCCCTGAGGTCATAAAGGCAGGATAAATCTTCCTTCCAATGTTGTGATTTCTCTCAGTATTGAAAAATCATTGTATTTTTTTAAATGTTTAAATCATAGTTCTTTGCTGAAGTTAGGGTCCCTTAGATAAGAGAGGAGGAACTCTCTACCTGGAAAAGGCAGAAGGCTGGCTAGCAGCAGGCTTGGCTGGAGACAGGAAGAATGAGTCAATGGCACCCAGCATTCAAAAGTCCTTGGCACATCAGACTGGCCTTCTCTGCCAGGAAACCCTTGTGCCAGCTCCAGCTCTGGCGGGAGGTTGTTACCTGGGCAGCGGAGCCTCAGGGACATCTCTGCTCTGTGCTCTATCCCCTCCTCCCTACCCTCCTCAATCCATGGTTTGCTAAAGATGGCCAATATTCCCCCTGTCAACCCACAGTACCCCCACCCCATCCCCCCAGAGCCTACAAGGTCTTACATGCCATAGCCAGGATTGGATAGCTGACTCAAAATCACTCTCTGGGCCATAGTTAATTAAGTTTTACTCTTCAATAAACTTTATCTTAGAGATCCAGATCTGTGGATAGGCAACTGATACTGGGCACTAAGATAGTAGACATGGATTCGAGTTCCAACTCCGACATGCATTAGCTATACAGCTCTGGGCAATTACTTTAACTATGCCTCAGTTTCCTCATCTATGAAATAGAGATCTTGGTAGTAACTACCCCATAGGGCGCTTGTGAGAATTATTTCAGGGCAAGCACTTGGAACGGGACCTGGAATGTGGCAAGCTCTCCATAGGTATGAGCTATTATTATCATTTTTATTATCATTTCTATTACCATAGCAACAAAGCCGTGGGCAACCAGAAGTCCTGCCAGAGTAAAAATTAAGATCACTGGAGATGAAGTTAGTCTGCCAAGAGAAGTTAAGACAAGAAACCTTGGTGGCCCCAGAAGGAAGGAGATAGAAAAGATACCGCTCTGCTGCCTTTTCAGTTCCTTGAGACCCACTCTGCATCCGCAATGGGATGCCTTGCGATCCCCCCATATCTTGACTATAAAGACCCTCTTCTTTAAATTAGCATGTGTAGGGAGTTTCTGTTCCTGGCAAGTAAATGATCTCCAACTAAGTTTCAGGGCATCCTCCACCATCCATGCCACATAGAGTTAGTTCTGTCACTAACTCCTGTTAACTGGAGCAAACCCCACCTCCCCCTCCAGGACACCGCACAGATAGGACTGGCTGTCCGTAAAGCTCTGATGTCCTGTGACTCTTCTTTTCAAGGACCTGCCCTCACTACTCTGCCTGCAGCCCTATCCCTTCCCATTGAGACTGCCATTTTCACTCTCTCTGGCACACCAGGATAAATTTGAACTAGTAAGTGAACAGAAAAAGAAAAGCAGCCAGTATGAAGTTAGAGAGCAGTCTGAATCATTTCTGAGGAAATTTCCCACAGCAAGGGCAGTGAGAAAAGCCTGTTGAGCTCTGAGAGTGGCAGTGAGTCCTCAGTGACAGCACTCACATTTCCAGGTTCTACTCCAGTTTACAAGTTCACCTGTGTGGCCTCCGTTTCACACAACTGGTCCCAAGGCAGTGACTCAGACTCAAGACACAAAACTGCAAGTGACGGCTGTCACTAGGGGGATGACCTCACTGTGTGCTTCCAGCCTCTGCAAAAAAACATTACCCCAGGGGCACAAGGTCATCCTGGGTATCAGTAACAACCTTAGATGGGAAGAGGACCAGAGTGGAAGAAACACTTGCACATCAGCTATTAAGTGCTAAGGATTTCCACATACATTCTCCCATTTAATCCTTGCAACAACCCTCCAAGGTGGGTATGTGCTCTGGGTAATGATGCTGTACTACAAATCACCACAAAACTTAGAAATATGAAACAACAACAACTTGATTTTGCTCATGATCTTGTGAGTCAAGAAAATGCAAAGGGCTCAGCTGGGCAGTTCTCATTTGGGGCCTTTCACACAGTTGTGGTCAGATGTTGGCTGTGCTGTGGTTGTCTGAGGGCTTGATGAGCCTGGATGTCCCAGATGGCTGCCACTTGATGCTGCTGTCAGCTGGTCGCTCAATAGGGTCTGTAGGATGTGGCATCTCCAGGCCAGCTGGACCTCTTACACAGTGGTTGGTTGTTTCCCCCAGAATATGTGTCCCAAGACACCAGGCAGAGGCTGGGTGGCTTTTATAACCTAGCCTCAGAAGCTACTTAGCATCACTTCTGCTATATTCTGTAAACTAGAACAGCAACAAAATCCACCCAGATTTGAGGGGAGGAGACATAGACACCCCCTAGATACTCTCACCTATAGATACAGTGGGAGAAGTATCAAAGAATTGGGGGCCGGTTTTTAATTTTCACTATGCGGTTATCTCCAATGCAAAGTTGGGAACCCAAAGAGGATTACTAAATTGTCAAAAATCTCATTCCTAAAAATTAACAGAATGGGAATTCAAACCCAGCCTTGTCTGATTTCAAATCAAGCACCCCTTTGGGTAGGTCACAACTGCCCAGTAAGCTGGGGCAGTCCTGCTTTCTTGGCCTTGGTAATGGAAGGGGTAAGGGGACTATATGTGCACTCTAGAAACTTTAGGCCTCCTCTTTCTTCCCTTTGTTCTTCCTTTCTTTTTTATAAACATCAGCTGACCACCTGGTTGCCTTGCCTCCCTGAGTGGCTTCCAAATCAGCAGTCAAATTCTACCACTCCCACCTCCATGTTGGCCCCCACAGGGCTATAAAACTTAAGACACAAGGAGGTGATGTCACCATGCCGAGGGCCAGAACAGAAGGGAGTGCTCCAACTTGTCACCACTCCACCAGTAAATAGTGTCTTCCCAAAGGCTGAGGCCATATTGCTCTCTGGCCCTGAAAGGATGGACACAGCTACTGAATTAGAAGCTCTAATGTGTGCAAGAATCCTACAGTGTGAGAGGTTGAAGGGTTACTCGGACTCCTCCAATTGTTCATTTGGAAGACACTTAGAGCTATTTCCTGCTCGTCCATCCGGAATGATAAGCACAGACATTATGGGTACCAAACATGAACACCTACATCATCTGAACTGCTCATTGGAAAGAGTTCTCATTTCCAAACGATCCTTCCGGTGATCATAACAGATTATAGACTTAATTGCATCCTGTTCATAGCCATTGAATGTTTCAGCTGAGTGGCTTCTGTTGTCAGTTTATTCCCCTCAAGGATGAAAAGTCCACGCCCCCCAGTGCTGTAACAACCACCTCTGGCGAGTCCAGTGACCAGGTGGTACTGACAGAGCTTCAGGTACAGCGGCTGAGCCCTGGTTTTGATGCCTATAGTCCTGATTCAAATCCTAGTTCTGCCACTTATTCAGCCCAAGTTTCTCAGCCTCTTCAAGCCTCAGGTACCTACCTGACTATCAGATGTCGATAATAAAAGCATCTTCTTCATTTGGGTTATTGCGAGATCATGCTGAGACCCAGTGACATTATGCACTTAGCACAATGTGTAACATCTGGTAAGAATTAAATAAATATTAGCTATTATTATTACCCCCCAGAAATAACTAGAGAGTTTTGGGGTAATGCAGAAGCCCAGACTGGAAAAAAAGGGGGCTAGTCAGGATTCATAGAGGTACAGCAGTTATAGGCAGGCAAGGAGACAAATCCCAGGAGATCATCTAAGGGAAACAAGAGGCAGAAAAGCATACGGGATCTGATATTTGGACGATTAAAGAGTCAACAGGAACCAAACATAAGCAAAGGCCCTCTAGTACTGTGCCAGAGGCTCTTGTCTCTCTTTCAAACAATGTTCTGAGATGTTGCGCAGCCCAACATCCACATACAGAAAGACTTCTGAGGTCAAACAATATCTAATGTCTTTAATATAGGCTGATACAGAAATTAAGGAGAAGTAACATTTATTGAGCATCTACTCTGTGCGAAGTATATAGTACAGTTACTACTACATACATCATATCATTGATTCCACACATTACACTGAAGAATTGGAATCGTTGCCCCTATTTTTTGCAAGGTAAAGAAACCAAGGCTCAGAGAGGTTAACATACTCACGGTCATGGAGTTAGGACGTGGATGAGCTGGAAGTCGAAGCCCAGCTACCTCTGAAACTTGAATTCTTTCCACTCTATCTTCCAAAGGAGTTTCAGAGAAGACCAGCATGTGTTGACGGGCTTTGAGAGATGGCTGAATCCACTGCAATGATGAAGCAGAGAAGAGGTGTCCAAAGGGTCTTAGCCACAACCGAAATATCATGTTCTCCTTATTTTTTTCCTTCAAAATTCCATTGTCTGATTCCAGTTGTCATTTCCTGCCAGAAAAGCAGAAACGTTAGGTCTTGACTTTGAATCTGTACTTTCCTGACCTTTGGCATTTACTTCCTCTGTAATCCTAACTTCAACTTCCATTCAAGCACATCAAGAAGTCTTTTGACCTTAGTTTAAGCGGTTTGTTCTCACAAGAAAGCATTGTCTTGGCAGCACCCAAAACAGAGGCCCCAGTCAATTAAGAAAGAAGGTTGGCAATTGTGCAAGAGATTTTGACAAATGGACACCCAACTACAAACTGCTCTTCCAAATCTTAATTTGCACACAATAAAACATACACGAATTTAATCCATTAAATAATGAAAACTAGGTCACAGTAATGACATAGAAGTGGCCTAAAAGCTTGGTATCTTTATCGCCACACTGAGAAGCCAGTGGCGATTTTCTGTTTGAAGAAAGTGGCATTGTTCTTACTACATTTAGAACTGTGGCTTGTCCAATAGAAAGCAGCTGAACATTTTGTCCCCTGTACCTAAGACATACGATGACAATGTTTATGCACACTTCTCATCCAACCCCTTGTATGGACTCAATCTGGAATTATTCTTTAAAGGAGATTTGAGTTTAGCATTGCACGGGAAATGCCTGTGTCAAGAATTCAGTAACATGTTAGTACACTGCGTCAAAACAACTGTACTAGTAAAATACTTCACGTTATGTCATCAGAGAACAATAGTTTTACACAAGCTTCAGCATGTGCCACTTGATAAAGTTTTCATAAAACGTTGTGATCAGTTTACGTGTGCTATTTGCTTTTCTTTTCCTATGTGAAAGGTTGGAGTCACCGGCATTCTGGATTAGCTACTATAACTTTTTTTTCCTTCCTGCGTGTTCTGCAAAGAAACTAAAAGAAAAATATCTGCTTTGGGTGTGATCATATAGTGCCAGAAAGAAACGTACCTGTCTAATCCAAGTACTGCCTTCTTTAACTAATGAAATGGAAGCCCAGGGAGTGTAAACGATCCGTACAAATCCACCTAGATAGGGAGTGACGGAACCAAGCTTAGAATCTGCTGAGTTACAGATATGTTTGGTGAGGCAAGTATTCAGGTGAGTTAGGGCATAATTCCAAGGGGAGGAGATGAAAGTTAAGATTTCATCCGGTTTATTTCTGGTTTAATTTGGGTGAAAAAACCATAGTTTCTCATATTTAAAAATAAGCCCTTTTAAGTAGGCAAGAAAAGTAGTATGCTTTGGGGGACAGAACAGGAATCTCCAATTTTATACCAGCTCACCACACGAAATTTCAGGTTGAAATATTATGAAGCAATACCTGCTAATATATAATTACCCGAAAGTTCACAGTTGTAAAATTTCAAATGTCTAAATAACACATTATAAAAGGAATTGATATTATATAATTTTGAGCATCTTATGTATATTCTGAGGACAAATTATATCTTGGCCCTTGCTGTGATTGAAAGGCTCTGGAATAGAAGTCAACAGACTTTGGTCTGAGTCCTAGGTTAGCCACTAACCAGCTGTGTGGCCATAGGAGAATCACTTAATATTTCTGGGTCTTGCTTTCTTCAACCATAAAAAAATGTGTGATAATATGATCATCACACCCCTGTCTTGATCAAAAGTGCACGATTCAATTTTTTCCCCAAAAGACTGAGAAGAAGAATAGAGAGACAATGATGGATATGACCATAGCCCTAAGTGATGCTATGGACTTTGCTCATAGGAAGAAGCCAACAGCAAGGAATCTCACTGAGAACAAAAGACATCCTGGGAATCAACTTCTTTGCCATTCTCCTTCCCTCATCTTTCCCATCACCTCCAGCCCTTTTGGGAATTTCATGTGCTATGAAAGTTAAAGGACTGTGCCTGATTTGGAACCTATGCTCCCCTTTTAAAGTCTGTGCTCTGTGCCAAAGACCTTCCATTTTTCCCTACTATCACATTGTCTACTTTCACTAGCTGTGATTTCTGGAACATCTCAGCATAACACCTTTCAGTGAAGGCACACATTCAATTTTGCAAAGGGAAGAAAGTAGAAAGTAAGATTCCAAAATCAAAACTTCACTTTATGAAAATGTCATAAAGTATAAGGGAAAAACTGAAAATTCAGCTGAAGGTTGGCAACAGATAGTAGCTGATACGTGATACATACAGCCCTGCCGGTGGTTGGGGGTGGGGGGACTCTGTTCTCCCTTTTAGGAGGTCTCAGCTCTTCACACCAGCATTTGACCTGCATCCAGCCTTCTAGGTTAGGAATTTAGATGGCTATAAAAGTAGTTTTAGCTTCTTGAATTGATGTGTATTTGGGTGAGTTGGCTATAATATGCCTTCCCAGTTTCTTAAGTGGGTTGTCCCTATTTCTCTCACCACTTCAACTCTCCCAACCACTATTCAGTACTTTGACATTTATTGCTAATAAAAATAATAATACTTATCGTCTGAAAGTTAGTAGTATGGCTTGAAAGTTTTATGTACGTTTATTTTTCCTTGGATTTATGTCAGTCTCTCCTCCAAGCAAAGAATAAATAAATAAAAGCACTTTATCAACTTTATAACCTACTCAAATTCAGAGATCTCTGAATAGGAAACAGACCAGGGACAGTTAGCCAAGATTAACTTAACTAGAAAACCAAAACCTTGCATACGGTGCTTTGAAGAACGATGTTAGTCTTTAAAGATTGTGTCCCCATGTGAAATGGGAAGTGGGTAACTAGGACAATTACCTCTGTCACAAAGGCCTCCTAGCTTTACCTTTTCCCAGAAATGCTCAGGTAACAAAGGCAGAAGGGGTTTTCTGGTCTCAATTATATCCTAATAATTGTTTCAATTCTCTGCTTCCTTTTGAGTGTGAAGATCCAGGCTAAAAAGCTTTAAAAAACAGGCTGAAAAGGTTTCCCAGACGTGAAATAGATTTTACAAAAGAAACTTCTGGCAAGTTTAATGTAAGTAAATCAGAAACATATGGGCTATGTTTCCCTCAAAATACCCATGGGTTTGAAAGCCCAGAAAACACATAAAAAGTAAAGGGAAACTGTTTTCCAAAGCTAGACTTACTTGAGAAACTGCTTGGTGTACCAGAAAGCCTGGCTCAGCTCCCCTAAGCAGGGGATGGAGCCAGTGGTCAGGCAGCCCACCAGCTCCTACCCTCACGCTTCTGTTGACAGTCTTTATTTCTGAGGATGATGTGATTGATGGCATCTTGACCTGTGCCTATGGGTGTGACTGAGAAAACCATTGCTCAGTGCTTCCCATACTGAAGACATGACTTCATAGCTCCTTTGCAACCATCTGTAGTGAATGTTTACACAGCCTGTTTCTGTTCTTGAGGGCCTCTTGTGCTAAATGAGCAGGCTGGTGGTAAGCATACATTTACTGAACACTTAGCATGTGCCCCGTGGGGAAGGATAACAAAGAAACAGACAAGCACAGGCCAGCAAAGGAGGTGAATTACAGACTCAGACTTGGAAGGGACTTTAAGATTCCTGAGCTCCTCCTTCCATTCTGTGTGGAAATTCCGGCTACAGCTTGCAGTCCACATAGTGGGAGGAAAACTCAGAAATTAGCCCCAATGGAAAGAACAGAGTTTGGAGAGTCAGAGGACCTGATATCAGGTCCCAGCAACACCGTGACTGTAAATCTGTCGTTTGACTGCTCAGAGCCTCACTTTCCTCATCAATTAAGTGGGAATGATAGTCAAATCACCAGTTGGGGTTGCCAAGAGTACTTCAATAAATATACATTTCTTCCCTACCCACTCCCTAAATAAGTAGAAAAACAAAACAAAGACGAAGATGGAGACCAGAATTTTCACCTTCGTCCCTGAGAAAGGCCAGGTTGGAAGACAGAGTAGAATGAGAGATAAACGGGCTTGTCACCTGAACCCCAGAGGAGACAGATGACTCGTTCAGGCCAGTACCAGACCACACTGAGCTGGGGCAGGCCTCCACATGCTGTCAAATTAAGGCTTAGGGCTTGAGGAGTAGAGGGAACCTCAGACTCTTGGTGGATAGCTCACTCCCAAGAGGAAATAGGAGGGCTGTGCTGAGCTGAGCATGTGGAATATGCTTTCCAGACTACCAACCACATATGTCCCTCAGCTGTCATGAAGAGAAGGGATGAATGGGCAGAGAACGGCCAAAGGTAACTCATAAGATGTGTTCTTTCCACCTAAATAGAAATACCAGGAGTAGAGAAGCCAGCTAAGCAAGATAAGGCAGGTGAAAGCCCTCATGTAAACAATACAAGATTGCACGTGTTTTATGCCTTTGCTCAATCCATCTACATTTATTGAACATCTATTTTCTCAATCCTGTCACCAGCTTCCAGGAAATTTAGGTTGAACAAGACATTGTTTCTTTACTTAAGAATACAGTCTAGTAGAAGAAACAGACAAGAAAGCCAAAAAGTACAGTTGGCAGTGAGTGTACTACGACACTGAAGTCTGCACAATGCAGAGAAGGGGCATCTAATTGAATGGACGGCCAGGTAAGCCTTCTTGGTGGAGATGACATTTGAGAGCTGAGGTCTGAAAAACACAAAGAAACCAAGTGGTAAGAGAAATTGGGATTTGGGGTGACTTTCAAAGCAGAGAGAAATCCAGAAGAAGGCACAAAGGAAAAGAAAAGGGCCTTTCGGGGAACTGAAAGTCATTCTGGGTGGTTGTAGGAGAAATCGTCTTGGTGTTATGGAGAATAATCAGAACAGAGCATTACAATACGGTAGAGTGGAGAGTAAGAATTCTCAGAGTAAGAGAATGGCCCAGAGAAGGCGAATACTAATCGTTGCTTCAATGCAGTGAAGCAGTGGTAGAAATAAGACTAAACAAGGACATAAATTTTTAAACTGACTTGGATAATTCTAATTTTTGTTTTATGTAAAACATAGACATAAACATGTAAAACCTTTATTTTATGTAACAAAAATGGGATTAAGAAAGGGAGTGTGCATGTGTGTGTGTGTACGTGTGTGTGTGTGTGTGTGTGTATTTTTATAAGTGGAGACTGGAAGGATGCATCCCAAAATGTTAACAGTGGCTATATCTGGCTAGTGGGATTGCTAATTACTGTTTTTTGCTTCTCTTTATTTTCTATCAGAAACATTTATAATTTTTTTAATAAAATAACTAATAAAACTGACCTGGTCACAAGAGGTTTTCTATGTAAATTACCCTTTCAAATGGTGCCAAGCATTAGGTTATCTGATATAATATTTCTGGCTCTTTCTAGCAATTAATAATCAGGTCACATGGCCCCAGGCTATAAGGGCCCTAATTCTGCTTCTCCACTTTGGCAACTGTGATCTTCCAGAATACTCGCAGTGAACATTAGGTGAATACAGTGGCACAGTAACTCCCTGGCTCCCATTGGCAGGATTCGTTCAGTTGCAAACTTGGAAAAGAGGTCAAGTTCCCTCATTTTTTCATTCATTCATTTATTCATTCAACAGTGTTTAGTGGCACAGGCCCTGTCCTAGGTGCTGAGAATAGAACAGCAAAACAGACACAACTTGACCTCATGAAACCTACTGGAGAAGAGAGCTATGCAAGACCCAGGTTTCACACCTACAAAGAAGACTAAATATTATTACATATTCCTGCAAACATTGTGGTCCCATTTTGTTTCCTTTGTGTTTCCACAACTAAACATGTCTGGGTCAGCCCAAAATATTCTTTTTCAGATATATGAATGAATTTTTCACTTTTTGTTCAACATAAACACTATATATACGATGCAAACCATATACTTTCTTCTCCATTTGCATCTTTCACTTAAAAATATATCTTGAAAATGACATTATATCAGTAAATACTTTATTTTGCATATGAGCAAGCATAAATACATTTCTAGAAGTAAAATATGCATTTGGGATTTTGATAGACATTACTAAATTGTTCTCCATAAACATTGTGCCAATTTACTCTCCTACCCAGTGTCTGCTGTCCAGTATCTTTCCTAACCCAGCATTGTATCAAACTCTTGATCTTTGCCCAACCAGTAGGTAGCAAGTGATTTCTCATTTTAGTTTTCATCTGCATTTTTAGTGTGAGTGCAGAATATGCTTGAACAGGATTAAAGAGCCATTTTGCTAAAAGCCTGTTTACTGCTACCAAACACAATCTCTTTAAGAAACAAGGACCGCCAACTCTCCAGGGGAAAAAAAAAAAAAAACGTGCAACAGCAGGCAGTATAAATCTGTCCTCAACCACTACTGTGAAGCAATTGACTGTGCTTTCCACCTAGAACCTGAGCATTCAAAAGCCGCTTTCTGGACCACGGCGGAGAAATCACAGAGGAGACAGAAACCAACATGTGAGTGCTTGCTGTACGCCAGGCACCAGGCTCTATATACATTCTCATTTAATCCTCCTAACATTTTTAACCCACGAGCCTCTAGGAGGTTAACTACCAGCCCACACTCACATAGATTATAAATAGCAGAGGAAGAACTGAACCCAGGTCTAAACGCCAATACCCGCATTTTGTGCAGTACACCAAACTGCCTCCTGCTATGCTGAGGTGTTTAAGTCCATCGGCCTGCACCCTGAGATTCATATGCTAAGAGGCTGTCTTTTGACTTTAATCATGACCCTCCAAGTAGAAGTATACTATAGCATTGCCTATCTATGGAGCCCAAATATGCGCCTGGATAAGATTTCTCATGATTCTAGCTTCCCTTAAGACTTGAAAAGACCTGCCAATGAAGACTCCACATCGAATTAACTTGTAGAATTATAGAAGATATCCAATCATCAGTATCAGGAGTTGTGCAGAGGTTTGAATATTATCAATGAGACAAAAAAGGGGGGCTGGAAATTGGTATATATACTGCCAATCTGCACCATTTATCTCAGCAAGGTGGCCCAGACGATTTCTTGGGTGGCAAGTTGATGACTCACCTTGGGAATGGATACCACAAAGCCCTACAATAGGGTCCTGAGAGAATCAAATCTGACAACTGCAAAGCTCCAAATAAGAATTCTAGCCAATGAGGTTTCATTACTTCAGCGTTCCTAACACAAATATGATGCAGAGCCATTGGAAGACAGCTTCTTACCCAGAACCTAGGTAATAGTTAGAGACCAGTTCAGACAACCCAATCCCCTCCCACGGTATGAGGGATAAAGAGTCAGTAAGAGGAAAAGTTGGCTTGAGAGAAAAATATCTTTTAAAAAATTTATTAAAGCGACCCACCCCCATATGAGACGCTCTCTACAGGGGGGCTACTCAGGGTGTGGTCTGGAGATGATGTGCTACTGGGCCTCAACCAGATAATTACAGAAATTGGGAATAAGCATTTAGAAACTTTTATAGCAATTTAGCAGAGTAATTTTATGTCTGTTGAATCTAATAAAAAAAACAGGGCTTGTAAAAAAATTTTATTAAAGCTATTAAAATGAAGAAGTGTTTTGACATGTGACAAGTGCTCACATGACACGGTTGCAATTACTCAGGATAAGGAAGCCCAGGCATTCCATCACACGATGAATGATTTCCAGGGGGCCCTGCACAGCCAGGCGTGCAAGATGTGGGGCGCTTTCGCCGTGGATCAGTACCACCATCTGCTGCAATTCCTCCATACAAGGCCTTTGGCAAAAGTTGAAACCACCACCGACGTTACCATCACACAACTCTTGTAATTGGAAGTTTTATTAAAAATGTGCAAAATAGCTTTTTTGGAGAAAAACTTCTATTCACTATTTTAAGAGGGGACAGAGAAAAAGCCTCTGAGAAAATATTAAGGAATTATGTCATGTACTCCAGAAATCTGTATCCAAGACATTGGGATAGCCAAATTCCAGAGAGCTGCCAAGAATTCCCAAAGATATGCTAAGTGAAATAAGCCAGACACAAAAGGATAATATGTATGATTCCATTTATATGAGGTACCTACACTAGGTAAACTCAGAGACGGAAGGTAGATAGAGGTTACCAGGGGCCAGGGGGAGAGGGGAAAAGGGAATTATTGTTTAATGGGGACAGAGTTTCTGCTTGGGATGGTGAAAAGTTTCTGGAAATGGATAGTGGTGATGGTTGCACAACTTTGTGAATGTACTTAATGCCACTGAACTATATACTTAAAAATGGTTAAAATGATAAATTTTATGTATATTTTACCACAATAAATAAATAAGAATTCCCAATGTACTTTCTGAGTACTAATTGCTTATTTAAAAAAAAAGAAAAAACAGAATAGCTTCCAATACAGCAGCCTCTTTCTGAGGCTTGGGTGAACACCAAAAATAAATAAATTAAAGCAAAGAGGTCATCCCACCTGGGTCAAGTCATTGTACTTATAAACCAGGAATACACCTTTGTTCTTGGGGTAAGACTAGAGAGTAAAACAACACATTATTCAAAAAGAAGCAATCAAGAATTCTACCAATATTAAAACCCCAGTAATTCTCTGTGTCATTTGACACTCCTAATCATCCCATGTTATTGAAATTTTCCCCGCTCCCATGCAAAATCTGTCTTCTCGGCAATTGCCTGAGCTGACTCAGCTGATCAGATTTGCTGGGTGAGACCGCCAGTCTTCGTGCACAAACCTGCAGACACTCTGCACACAGTTGAGAAGGGTATCCTTCCATAAAGGTACATTCTATTTTTCACTTAAGATATATAAGAGTTCCCTTTTAAGTCTCCAAACAAGCTCTTGACAGATTCTTCTCCATAAATTTCAATGGTTTTATATTCTTCTGGGACTCAAATCTTTATCCATCCTTCTGGCTTATTGTTAGAATAGATGTTCTCCAAGTATCCATTCACCAACTTCTCCTTGTCTCTATATATTCTCTCCCACCTACCCTCTCAACTTCAGTAAGCCTAGTCTTTCTCACTATGATTCTGACCTTTTTCTCACCAGCCTCAAGTCTCCATTTTGCCCACCTACTGGGCAACTGCACGACGATGTCCCACAAATACTTCAAGCTCAGCATAATCAAACATTTACTATCTTGCCTCCTAAACCCGATCCTCTTCCTGCGTTAGGCACTTCTACAAATGGCACCACCATCATCCTCCCAGTAACCCAAGCATGGAAGCTCCTTGACTTCTGTGATATCCCTCTACGTTATTCCTCTGCCTTCCAGTTTTCCTTCCCTCAATCCATCTGGCACGTTCCCTGATTAAATTACTCTTTGGCCCACCTGAAGTTTCAAAAACCAGAGTACAGTGGATCATTCTCTGCAAGCACTAGAAATTCCAAGGACCTCAAATCACCACAAACCAGAGATTAGTGGAAGCGCAGGTATGGGAAGCTGGAACTTGCCCGGAATTTAATAATGGGCACCCAGAAGCTGGAGATGCTCCACTTTTCTGCCAAACCTTGAGACATTACCCCTATTGTTTAGAGGAGCAGTGGCAATTACAATACATCTCCCCAGCATTATGAGATGGAGGTCAGTACCACCATCAGAAAAAGCTGGAGGAGTTGGAGACTTTGCAGGATAAGACGGGGCAGCTATTCAATATCTCGTCAAATGAACATTGTTTATGTGCCAAGCAGTGTACTAGGAAGCTTGAGACACAGAGAATCAAGCCACGTCCTTCAAGGAATTCCCAATCCAAGGAAGGGCTACAAAATTGCAATTCACGATGTCCCTGCTTCACTACAGATATACACAGGACATCAGAGGGCAGAGGGAAGAGTTCTCAATAATGTCAGAAGCTTGGGTGAAGTGGTAAAGATTGTGGAAGACTTCATAGAGGCTGCTACTTCTGAGGTTTGAGCTGGGATTTTAAGGATAAGAAAGGAAAGGACCTTCCAGGAAGAGGAAACACACGTACAGAGTGAGGACATAAGGGCAAATGGGTTTTTGGAAACAGCTAGTGTTACAGCATGGCCATGAAGGGCAGCAGCAGGAAATGACACTAGAGAGGCATTTGGGTCCAAGATCACACAGAACTTCGTACAACAAGCTAACCCAGACCCTTGACCTTCTCCTGTGACCCGAGAAGCAAAGATTACAAATCACAAACAATTAGCTCTAAGAGGTGGCTGTGAACTTGCATATCATCTACTCCAGTCCTCTCATTTCATAAGCCACGAAAGGAGTCACAGGGAGAGGAAGCAGCTTGCCCAGGGCCTTCCAATGATCCTCGCACATTATGCCTTTTCATGCAATAAAAATCCCACACACAGAGTGTCTGCTAAGAGCTAACCATGGAAAACAGACTCGGTGACATGAGGGGAGTGAGGATGCATAAGGCACCTGTTCCAGGGCACTCCTCTTGAAAGCAAGCCTGAAGGAAGAAATCATCATTCTTGCAGAAAGAACAGATTGCACACAGACTTAATGTGGAAAAATAAACACCTTTCAAAGGCAAGCCTAACACTCCCTGTGAGTCATCCCAAGCCAAATGTGCCAAACCCCAGAATGCGCCAGCAGCACTTAAGGTTCTAATACCCCTAACCAGCGGTAAGATAAACAATTAGCCTTAGTCATAATCAAGAACAAATGGTCAAACACAAGCATATAACCTCTAATCTCAAAATTCTAACGGGTCGCTTTATTCTTTTTTGTTTGTTTGTATGTTTGTTTCAGAGGCAGCAAAAGGGGTTCTGAGTGCGTTGTGAGGGTTTGCGGGTACAAGGAGCTTATACTAATTAGATAGAGACAGTGAGGCTGTAATCAAGCACAAACTTTGGATCTAGATGGAGCAAGGTTTGAATGACAGCTCATTCATTTAGTATGACTTTGAGCTGATTGCTTACCTCTCTAAGCTTCTCTAAATTACCGGGCATGCTGCCAGGCACTAAGGAGCTGCTAAGATATTCGTGGGCTCCTTTCCGCCTGTCATGCCCCTGTGGGAGAGTCTTCAAAAAAATAGTCACAATAATTCCCCTTTCTCTACCATGCCCCTTCCCACATGACCCTAGGCTTGCCAGGTGACTTGTTTTGACAAATGGCACATAGCAAATGAAACATAAGCAGAAACCTGAAAAATGTTTGTGCATTGAAGTTTCTCCCTCTTTTGTAACTCTTGGGGATCTTTTAACCACCACTGTATGAACAAGCCTGGGCTGGCCTGCTGGATGATGAGACACACGTGACCAAATCATCTTATTTCCCCAGCTGACATCAAGCCAACCACCAGACATGTGAGAGTGGCCGTCACAGATCATCAGGCCTCAGCTGGGCCAGCCCACTCCAGAAGAACCACCCAGCCAAACCACAAATAGTGAGAAATAACAAATGCTCATTGTTTTACATCTGTAAGTTTGGAATGACTTGTTATGCAGCAAAAGCTGACAAATGCACTTCTTAAATATTAAGGGCCCCCTGGTTTATGGCCTCAGGTCTCTCCTTACTCAACATGGAAGATAGACAACATTAACATTAAAATGATGAATCTCAAAGCTATAGCCTCAGAAAGGTCTCTCTTGCCTATGGAAATTTCATCAAATATTCTTTAGGTACCTCAAGGCCAGGGCCAACACTAAACTTGCTACATTCCCTGCAAAACAAGACAAAAATTTTCCTCTTGTTGCTCTGTTCCCAAGAAATGAAACATGAAGATTGTTCTCAACTCTTTTTTCTTCCTCATCTTCTATATCCAGTCACCAGGTTCTGTCAACTCAACCTCTGAAATACCTGTTGGCTTCTTCCCTTCCTCTTTATCCTCACTATTTCTACCCCATGGAAATCTCTTACCCAAGCTATTGCAATAGTCCCTAAACAATTTCCCGCCTTCAGAATGTTCCTCCACCAACGCAGCCTCCACCTGAGCCTGGTATTCCCCCGCTGAAAGCTCTTCAATATGTCTCTGTTGTTTATGGGATGTTGTCCAAATGCCTTCACCTATCACATAAGTCCTTTCCAAGCTGGCCTCCTCTCCATGGATATTTCCATCTTCTATCACGTCTCATACACACTTAGAGTTCCCCCAGCGTACCAGGCTGCTTCATGCCCCTGGGCCTTTGCGCACGTTGTCCACACAGATGTGGAATGTCTGTCCTCTTTGTTCTCTTTTTGAATTTCTACTCATCATAAGATTCAACTCAGAAGTCACATATATATAGAGCACCCTCGCATGCCTACTCTGAAAGAAGTTAATCTCTTCCTCCATGCTATCACTGTGCTTTGTCCATTCCTGGAATGTTGCAGTGATCACACTATGGTACAGTGGTCTCTTCATATTCTACCTCTCCCACCATCCCAAAACCTTTCCACAACCTTCCTTATTGCAGCATCTGGAACTGTATCTAGGATGCAATAAGCATTCAAAAAGAAGTCTGTCTAATGAAAGAAATCTTACCATCTTTCCCTTTTCCCTTACAATAAGCTAGCTTCATGGGTAGGTCGTGAATAACTTCTTATGCAAGTAAGCTCATTTTACAGAATTTTAAACAAAATTGCTAACAAACAAATATGTTATAAAATCTTCACATTTAAGTTTTCTGCTTGGGGTATATTCTTCTTGATGTTACTAGCCCCTGGTGTGTTATAATCATGTTGCCTGGCTCTCTGAGGCAATGTACGTCTTTGGCCCAAAGGAAGAAGTTCTAAGAATGAGGAGTTTGATGACTCCTGTAGAAAATCTTACATTCGGAGGAAAGTTCTGATCAAAAGAGAGGAGGAAGAGGTATGAAGCCAAGCAGTAGGTTCCAGGTTCGGAAAATACTATAAAACTCTGGAAGAACCATATGAAACATCCTAAATCCCTTCCCCAGGAGGGTGATGTCCTACAAGAGCATCAGCATCAGAGTTGAGAGGATTGAATTCGAGTCCCAGCTGCCATAACCCTCTGTGTCCACTAGTGAGGCACGTAACTTCTCTTTCCTCATCTGTAAAATGAGGGAGTCAGACCAAATTATTTCAAAATCTTATAAATTCTGCAATTCTACAGATCTGAGTCTATGACAATGATCCCTAACCCTGTCTGTGTACCAGTCACTTGGGAAGTTTTATAAATCCACAGCTCCCCAGGCCTCTTTCTCAAAGACTGTGATTCCACCAGCTTGAAGAGAAGCCTGAGAATTTCATAGTTTTAGAAAACCCCAGCAGGCGATTCTGACACAAAACTCCATTTGGGAGCTGAGCCACCATATAGAAACTTCACCTGCTATCACTTTTCAGCAACATCTACCACCTACAGGATAATGTTTTCCAATGGCAATATATCTCCAATTTCATAATACTGGTTAAAGGGAATATAGGATTCCCTGTACATAAAGTCACCTTAGGGGCCCTTTCCTGGAACACTATCAGGCACTATCCTGCTCAAATATGGAAACTGCCTACAGAGTTTTGTATTTCGATATCTATATTATCACCATTTTAAGCATGTGATTTGGTACAATCTTGAGCAAAATACTCTCCTTATAAGTCCATCTTAGTTTTTTTTAATAAAAATCAGTGAAAAAATCATTATTTCACATATAACTGTTTACTGCCACCACCCAGGGACATACCTACACTGCAGAGTAAGATGCACATCTGTGGAATAAACAAATAGCGGGATAAAAATGTACCATCTACACATAGATATACACTGTAGCCGTCTACCCACCCTCAATGTTTTTCTTCCTAGCAGGACCTATCCATTTCCAGGCAATGAACCATGATGAGTCTAAGTTAATTATGACAATCCTATTTCCTTTGGCAAGATACCAATCTTGGCAGCCAGGGAGAGCCATGTGGCCAAGCACTGGACAATGAGATTTGAAAGCCAATCTGTTGGTGGACTTCTGGGAAATATTTTTTCCTCCTTGATCAACGGAGGATCCTTTTGGTCACCCAGATTCCTGCTTCCTTCCTTGAATGTAAAGGTCTCCAGCAGCCCTATGGTGATCATGAGGCTTTAAACATGAGGCCCCAGCATCCAGACCCAGAGATGACAGAGTGACAGAGTGGAAAATGAGAAAGACCCTAGACCTTGATGGCATTAGGGAGCCACTGCTCCTAACCGCAGATCTCTTGTTATTAAATTAAAAATTGATTTCTTCAGTCACACTAGCCACATTTTTAAAGCTATGGGGGACTCTGAACAAAGAGCAAATGAACTCTAAACAGCAGCCCTCTTGTTACATGAAACAAGTAAGTATCTTTGCTGTTCCAAGCCGCTGTGAGCCTTGTTTTCTCTTACTTGCAGCCAAAAATACATCCTAACCAAATTAGTTTCTAGTCAGAGTTAAGTGAAATCTGCAGGAGGCAACTAGGCATATTTCGGGTCAGAGTTCCATGCCATTAGGAAGGGGAAGAGCTGTCACCAAGGAAGAGGCATTTCAATAACCGAAGGATGGGCAAAAGATGGGAGGAAGGGGATGGAGACAGCTTCTGTGGAGAAATCTTGAAAATGAGAGAAAGGAATAAAAAGACTTCAAGCTTATCAGCTGACACTCTAGTAGGGGAGTCTTTACAATGGAAGTGTATAAGGATTTTTGTCCCAAAACTCTAAATCAAAAAACTGCAGAAGTCACCAAACCCTGCTTAACACCTCTGACCATTCTCCTTGCTCTTACTTCCTCCTCACCCGAGAGGGTCTGTCTGCAACCGCAGGTCCTGCCCAATGGCTCCACCCCAGAGCATGCTCCATTTCAGGTCATATGGACTCATCCTGGCACCGAGGTTGGCTCCTGGTCACTGGATCCTGGGCCCCTGTGTCTTCAGTGGTGCTCACTACATGTAAGCCTACCAAGTCCCCTGGGATTCTGAGAGCCATGTTACAATAACATTCTCACATCCGGAACTGGTTTCTGGAAAACATGGAGAAATGCAACATACACTCTATCTCCTCTCTCTCTCTCTTGCTCTCATTCTCTCTCTAACACTTAAGGAAATTAAAAAGAACCCATTGGTGTATAGCACACTGGCACATCAAAGTCCCCAAAGGAAAATATTTGAATTTCTTCCATCTATTTTCCTCTCCTGTTCTTTATACTTCTCAATGAGAAGAAAGGTAGAGCTTACGTTTTATGTCAACACAAAAGGCCTCCGTTTGTGTGCATTACTTATTAAAGTATTCAGCGATTCAATGTCAAGGTATGTATTATACATACTTTTTTTTCTAGGCCATTATCAGCTTTCTTACAACACTATTATTCTTCAGCCCAGCTAATGCTTCTGTCAAAGATTTAGCAACAAGCATGGAAAATGTCAAACAGTGGGGAAGAAACCTAGCTGTTTCCACAACAGCACAAAAAGCCCGAGTTGTCTTTTATGGAAAAGCAGTGTAATTCCTCCATGAACGCCGACGATGTTTCATCAGGGGACAGAGTAGTGGGATGGTTTATTTGTTTTCCTCTGCACACCTGAGTCCCCCTCCTCTGAATAAGTTTCCTTTCTTCTCTTGCCAATATACTTAATAAAACAAAGCCTACGTTTTTATCATTTCACCTTCTCCCCAGGAGGTATCTAGCTTAGAACGTGACAGAAATCAGCCGAGAGAACCAGTCCTGTTCTGTCTGCAGAGCAGTGTGATAAGATTTAAGGAGCACTAAAAGGCTCCTCTGGAGAAAAATATTTTCCCAACCTGCTTACCAGGGTGCCTGAAATTACAACCCTTCTGCTTTAAGGCATTGAGAGCCTCCATTAAAATGCAAATATGGTAGGTGAGTTATTTTATCAAACTATCACATCTTAGCTTGAATTAGTTTATGGCTTAATTCAAAATCCTGAAGTGATGAGACACAGGGCCGTTAAGTTTGGATGTGAGCAAAGATGATACAGAGGTTTAGGGTTTAAAATGCATTGCCTAAGGAGCAGTCCTGGGCAGTAGGGCAAAGTGGAAGAACAGAATATAGTCTAACGGCACCAAAAGTGAGGTCCAGAGTTAGTACACTCAGGCAGATGCTCTCGACAGTCCTGGCTGAGCAACGGGCTGGTCTGTGTGGTCCAGAAGTTGTCTTCCTCGCATTTCAAAGATAAATTCAAAGAAGCATCAATGTGCATACGGCTTCTTTTCTCCCACTTGAATTGGCATCCTCAGTTGGATTTACTTACCATTTCTTCCCTGTCTGGGCGTCCTCAGGACTCTTATCCACTCCCTCACCGACAGTCTCAGAGGCTGCACAGAGCCTGTGGTAGACACTACCAGGGTTCTCCAATATTTCTACTTCTCCTCCCCTCCCACCCCCTTGAAGTTAGTCACGGCCATTTGACTGACTTTGGCCAATGAAATGTAAGCAAAAATGGTATGTGTCATGTCCAGGCAGAAGTATTTAAGAGTTTGCTCATGATTCTCCATGCTCCCTTCTTCTGCCATGGTGAACTTGAGTAAAGATACTACAAGGTCAAAGCAGCCAAGAATGCTGGACACAGGGAACAGCTAAGTGGAAAGATGCTCGGACCTGCAGATGACCATAACTGAGCAAGAATAAACTTCTGCTGTGTTAGACCACTGATATTTTGGTGTTACTTCAGCATAACCTAGCCTGTGCTGGCTGATTCATACCCCATAAATAGCATCTTAGGAAATCTCATCAGGCCCTGTCTATTACCACATACTGATCCTTCAACAAATATTTATTGACACCTACTCTGTGCCAGATGATATTATAGGTACCAGGGATTTAGCGGTGACAGTAGAGACAAAGTCCCTGGATTAATGGAGGTTACATTCTAGTCAAGGATGAAAGACTATAAATAAGTTTATTACTTAGGAATAGCTTTGGCTAAGCATAGCAGAAAACTCAAATAGTATCAACTTCAGCAAATTAGAGGTCTAATTTCTCTCACATAAAATAAGTCTGGGGGTTGGCATTCCAAGACTCACAGGGTAGCTCGACAATGTCATTGGGGACCCAGACTCCTCCAGCTTTCTGATCCACCCTCCTTAGGACATGGCTTCCATCTTCCAGAGCACCTTGTACTCCAAACTGGCTGCCATTTCTCCATTCATTTTATCCACATGCTAGAAGGAAGAAAGAGAAAAGGGGAAAGGCAAGAGGGAGTGCCTCTCAACTAAGTCAGGCCCTCTTAAAGAGCTTTCTTGGAAGCCATAGCCCATAGGTAATACGTAAAACTCATTGGCTACTCCTACCTTCAAGGGAGACTGAGAGGGAAATATAATCCCAGCTGGATATATTTTTGCCACAAAGAAAATTGAGTTATGTTAGTAAAGAAAAGAAGAGAATAAGTATTGAGTAGGCATTTAACAGTCTCTGCCAGAATAGATAGACAAATAAGGATTTTACCTGGTGATGAGTTGAAGGAAAATCTGTGATAAAAAATTGAAAGGGAGTAACTTTAACCAGGGCAGAAGAAAAAGGCCTTTCTAAACAAGTGGCATTGGAATGATGAGAAAAAGTTCTCCATGGGAATACCGGGGGAAGGGAACCCCAGGTAGAGGGAACAATGATTGCCAATGATTGCTGAAGTACCAAAGAACAGAAAGAACCCCAGTGATGGAGTGAAGTGGGTGAGGTGGAACGTGATGAGAGACGAGGGCAGAGAGGCAGGGAGAAACTAGGTCAGGAAGGACTTGGTGAATTTCATTCAAATGTGATGGGAAGCAAGTGGGGGAGCTGAGCAGTAAGCAGGGAGTGACGTCATCTGATTACTCCTTAGTTCTGTCACTCTGGATGCTTTTGGGAACTAGTTTGTAGGGGGATAAGAATGGTGACCAGTTAGGAAGCTGATGCAGACATCCAGATGAGAGACAACAGCACTATAGTAGTAGGAGGAGGATAGATGGGCAGTGCTAAGGATGTAGCTGAAATCAGCAATTATGAATTTTTGCAGCTGTGATCAGCAATCATGAATTTTTGGTAAATCCCGTTGGCCTTGATGGCTAACTTTTTCTACCAGAGTTTGGCTGTTCATCTGCAGGCTCGGAGAAAGCTCAGAGAAAGTTGGGTTTTTCCAGAATCGCAGTCTTGCTGGGAGAGTATGACTGATGGAGGCAGAGGAGAGGCTGGGAAGGAATGTTGTTGAGATGAGTCAACGAAATGAGGGACACTGGACTCTAAGCAGGGCGGGGAGGGAAGGGATGGAAGACAGAGACCGAGGGTGTGAAGCCCCGCCCCAGAGTCAGCCACTTCTTGTCTCCCACCTGTAGCTAACGCTTGGCTTCTCCCTCTCTGCCCAGCTTCTGCAGACGGACACATGGCTGGACTATCTTCCTGGCACCTGGTGAACAATACCAGCTGGGCCCCATCTGTCAGGTCACCCTGGTTGGCCATCCCCCACCCTCACTCAACCCAAATGTTGGGCTCCCAAGTGTCTCAGAAGAAAGAGCAAACACTGCTTATATAGTCCAGTGGTTAAGCGTAGGGCTGAAGGTAGGCTGTGGGTTCAAATCCACGCTCCTCCACCTTCCAGCTGTGTCACTGTGAACAATTATTTAACTTTTTTGTGCCTTTATTTGTTTAGCCGTAAAATGAGGCTATTAATAAGACCTACCTCATGGGGCTATTGTGAAAATCAAATGAATTAATGAAAAGCACTCAGAAGAGTATGTAGCACACAGTAAAGCTCTCAATTAAAGTCATCCAATGTTATTATTTATCATCTTCCTGCATTACTCAGATCGAATCTCACTCCCTCCTAAGACGCCCCCCTCCCCACCCCAGCCTTCATTTATCTACTTTCTCTACCTTGTTTTATACTTACTATTCATGACACATAATCTGCGTCTCACAACACGCTGTCCTGCTCTCTAATTGTTGGAATCACTCAATTTGGCACCTGAATCCACGATAATTGCTGTATGCTAATATATAAAATCACACCTTGTCCTGATTCTTCATGTATGTGCCTTAGCTCTTCTCTCTGACTGTACTCGGAGATTCCTATAGGCCAACTGCATACTCTCTCACACCTTCACGGTAGATAGCGCAGTGCCAGCCACGTAATGTAGACATACTATGTACTTGGTACTGAAGGAAGGCCTTTCCTGTGGAGAACTCCAGAAATTCTGTGCATTGGGGAACCAAATGGAAGTGGGAGAATGCTTCAGAAGCAGAACTGACTTATATAAATCTCTAGTTATGCCAACCGCTCCCTGGGCAGGGCCTGTGCTATCCTGGGGAGAATAGTGTCATGCTTGATCTTCTTAAAGGTCTCCAAAATACTAAAAGAAATTATTCAAGACTAAAAACTACGACTTTAGGTTGATCCTCAGGCCTCCTGGGCCAGCTGGGGTAACTGGCCCTCAAAACAAATAAGCTCTTCCAGATCATTAGCCCAGGGCCTTCCCCACTATAGGGAGAAAAACTTTAGGCAGAACTCGTGAGCCAGCAGGCTTCTCACGTGAGAAGCTGCCCTGCACTGAACACGCTCCGTGGCTTTGGGGGCCGCCCGTGCTGAAGAAAGAGCCACAGGCAGCCACAGAGAACTTCTGCAAAGCAGAGCAGTATGGTTGCCCATCATACAGCCTCTCCACACATCCTTTGAACACAGCTACTACTACTGAGGGGCAGTGCGGAATAGGGTGGGGACCCAGAATCTGCAGCCAGAATTCGCACCACAGCTCTGCCACTCCCTGGCTGCGTGATTTTGAGTTTCTCTAACCTCTCTCTGTCTCAATTACTTCATCTGGAAAGTGGTAGCTATAACAGCCCCCAATGCTTACAGTTTTGATGAGAATTAAAAGGTTTTAAATTACGGTAGTGCTCAAAACAATGCCTGGCTGTAAACATTATGCAAGTGTTTGTTAAATAATTTTTCATTGTATTTATTCACTTGTGTATGTGTATGTTTTGAGCATTTCTAGTAATGTCTAGGAACTGGGAAGAGAAACATGAATGAGACTCAGTCCTTGTCTTTCAGGATATTTTAATAGATAGGCTGGTTTAACAGCTCTAGGAGAGGGATTGGCAAAGTGCAGGGGTAAGATAGAGGAGGGAGCGACTAACTCTGCCCAGTGGTAATGGGAGAGGCTACACAAAGCTGGCATCCATAATTGAGTAGAATTCAAGGTGCAAGAGAGGCCTTTACAATAGTGGTTCTCAACCTTACCTTGCATTTGAATCACGTGGAAGGCTGTTAAAACCCAGATTCCCAAGCCCTAGCGGCCCCCGCCCCACACACAGTTACTGATTCAGAAGGTCTGGGTGGGATCTGAGAATCTGCTTTTCTAATAAGTTCCCACATAATGCTGATGCTGGTCTGGACACCCGCTCTGAGAACTACTGCCTTTCGAAATCAGAGAGAAGCATGTGTGTAGATGCAGGAATATGAAAGACCTGGTCTTCTCAGGGGAGAGAAAGTCATCTGGCATGACTGGATCAGAGAGCAGTGACAGAAAATGGCAAAAGATGAGATGCGAAAGGGAGGCAGGAGCTGATCTCAAAGCAAAGAAGTTTGGGGCAAATTCTGTACACTTGGAGGAGCTTTGGGCGTTTACGGCCTTGAGGAACACGATCAGTTTGTATTTCTAAAACTATCACGTTGGCATCAATGTGGAGAATGGACTGACACGGAGGGAGACTGAAAGAAAGGAGAACAGTTAGAAGAGGCCAGAGGAGAAATAATGAGGCCAGAGCTGGTGCAGGTGCAGTGAGATAAGAAGAAAGAAAAAAAGAAATCTTGGGGCACAGAACCAAGCAGATGCACAGAGGTCTGCATAGGATGTGAGGGAGATGGAAGGATTAAGAGTTACTGCAAGCTGGCCGGCTCTGATACCGGGATGGAGGAGATCCTAACGACTAAGAAAAGAATGCAGGGGATGGAAAAGATTTCTGGAGAAGAGAACATCATAAATTCAATTTACAGGATCCTGAAGTATCCATGATTACCATTAGGCAGCTAGAAATCCAGGTCTGGAGTTGAGCAAAGAAGTCAGAAGTAGAGACAAAGAGTTGGGCACTCTTGTACGCAAGTCCAGGTTAGAATAAAGGCTTTGGGTAGATTGACCAAAGGAGAGAATTGACTAAGGAAAGAGGCAGGACAGAAACCTGACTTACACGTTTAAAATGGGCTCAGCAATTGAAAGCAAGAATGGAGACGGGGAGAATAAGAAAGTTATGCAGAAGCTAAGGCCCAGCAGGACGTAGCAAAGATCTTACAGCATCCTGGTCTAGCGCTGTCATCTTTCTAGTATCACAAACCCTTCCAACCTCACCAGCATTGAAGGGAAGGTGTCAGTGCTGGTCATTGTCTGTTCTCAGGTCCATTGGCTGCCCTGGCCTGTTCAGCTCCTATCACAGGGGCCTGACCCCTGCAAATTCATTTCTCAGACTCCTTTGCCAACTAGCTTCTGGTTTATTTCTGCTGAAGAGAGGTCCTGGCAGGAGACCGAGAGGAGGAGGGTAGTGAAGGCCAGGTTATTCCTGCCTCCTTTTCTTCTCCACTCCCTGCCCCAGCTCTGCCTTCTGTGGCTTCTCATAGACCTATGCTTTCGGTTCCCAGCAGGTACCCCACTTCCCGGGGTCTGGGAACATTTCCTCCTTCTTCTGGGGTCCCTCCAGCTGTGTGTGGGCGAGGAGGAGCAGCTTGCTGCTGTTGCTCATCTCTGCATTGACTCACCAGCCCATTTGGCTTTTCAGCTCTTCCTCCGCCTCACAACCAGTTCTCGTATGAATTCCCTCTATTGAACTGGCTGGTGTGGGCTCTGTTGTCCTTGCTGGTCCCTGATTGATAAACACATAATGATAATACGTCACTTTCTCTCCCCACAACTTGTTTCAGGCTTCAGAATCCTATTCAGGCTGGGATGATCCAAGTTGATATTAATAAAGCCTTCTATTTAAAAGTTAAGGGGAAAAGTAATTTGAAAAGAGGCAGTAAACGAAGATAAAAGCTGAAATAAATAAATGGTAAAGCATAAAGCTGTAGAATGATAGATTAGTTCAAATGCTGTTTTTTTGATAAGACACTCAAATAAACAAACCTCTGACAAATATAATTAAGGGAACATTTTTAATTAGAAATGAGAAAGGAGATAGGACAAAATACAAAAAATAGATTTTTTTCTCCAAATCCAAAGAGAATGTTATGTACACTCGTAGGTTAATAAACTGAAGTCCTCAATGAAATGAATAATTTCTAGAAAGATATAGATTACTAAAAATAACTCAAGAAATGTAAATCTAAAGAGAATAATAACCAAGGAAGAAATTGAGGAAATTATCCAATAACAACCTAAAAAGTGCAGCTGGTCCCAATGTTTCCACCAGAACAATTTTCATACTTTTAAGAAACAGATGATTTCAATGTTGTATAAAACATCCAGAGTGCAAAAAGAGATAAGAGTACCTTTATGTCCATTAGGCAAGCATGATCTTCTTCCTAAAGCCTGATAAAGATAAAACACACAAAAAGAAAATTACAGTCACATATCATAAGTGAATATGGATAAGAAAAGCTTACATAAAATCCTCATCTCTAAAAAGGAATTTGTTTTACTGTACTGCTTCAGATCTTTAGAGAGAAGATAAGTTTTTTCATAACAGTTTTACTGAGATATAATTCTTATACCATAAAAAATATGGAACACTTTACGAATGCGTGTGTCATCCTGGCACAGGGGCCAGGATAATCTTCTCTATATTGTTTCGATTTTAGTATATGGCTGCTCAAGCAAGTACAAGGGATGATAACTTTACAGGTTAAGTTGACAGAATTACAAAGGATGGACAGTTTGCACATTACAGAAGTAAATAACCATTTGACAAAACTAGTATAACTCAAATCAAAGGGAAAATATCATCTGGAGAAAACATTTGCAGCAAATATTAAAAAGGGGTCATTTCTATGTTATGTAAAGAGCTTATACATATTGACACCAAAAAATTTAGTCCCCAGTATGTAAATTGGCAAAGAACTTAAGAAGACAATTCATGAAAACAGAGATACTGTTAGTAAAGAAGCAGGTGGGAAAATGTTCAGCTACACTTATAATCAAAGCAACGCTGCTCAAATAAAATTGTAGCATCTTACACCCACTACTTTAAAGGAATTTTAGAAATTATCCAGTCTTGCAACACTATGATAGGACTGGTCCCTTCACACACTATTGGTAGCCATATAAACTGGTATCACCTCTTGGCAACACATACCAGGATCTATCTTATAATTCCATAATAACCCTTTAGCCTAAGGAACTTTTAAAGAATAAAAAAATAAAGCTACATGAGATGTTCATTGCGATGTCGCTCTAACAACCAAAATAAATAAATAAATAAAAGACAATCTAAATCCAACAACAGAATTATTGTCAGGGTTATAAATTATTTTTATAATTACATTAAAAATTATCAGTTTATCAAGCACCCTTACATACATTACTCCTTTTAGTCCTCAACAGCCCCAGAAGGTAGGTAGGAATTACTAACTATGATTCAGAAAAATTAAGTGACCTTAACAAAATCACACAATCAGTGGGTCTTGAACTCCTGCTACCAAATCCCATGTTCTCTTGATGTTAAAGACAGTGGTAATGAATATCTACTCTGACCTTCAGTTCCCTCATCCATAACACAGGGCTAACAAGAGTACCTAAAGAGTATGATGAGGATTAAATGAAGCTTTTAAATGGCCATGAAGCTCTTAGGACAGGGGGTGGCACACAGCAGCACTCAGTAAATTATTAAGAATAACGATAATACAAAATTGTACCAATTTACTATGATCACAGCAATGTAAACATGTCTGCCAGTGGACAAGGACCAGAGCGAGTAAGGAATAATGAAAATGGCTGCTCGTGAGCAAGACAAGAGTATAAATGACTTTTCCTTTTGGAATTATTTTGGTTTTAGTACAACAAGTAGAAATCTGGAGGGAAACAAAAACAGAATATACAAAAATCTCCTAAAATGAATTGGCATCTTTTGGGAAACTTAATAGCAAATCTAGGATCACTGCATCTAACACATTTGAAATCATAAACTCAGCCTACGCGCCCCGTGGAGACACCACGTGGCACGTGGAGCCAACCAGCGGATGGTGCCGCTTCACTTGCCCAAAGGATCGAGGAGGCATTTATTGGCCTCAATAATACCCTAGTGCTAGTCATTCAGTCTTCCTTAAAGATGAATTCTTTTTTTCTTAAAACTGAGACTCAGAAGCATCTCAAGCAAATATCCTGGAAACTGGGAAATAGATCCAAGTCCACTCTCCAATGAACAGCAACGTTCCAGGGGAGCTGCTTTGCTGTGAGGACCATCATCTACAAGACCAGGGAGACCATGGTTACTTCTCCTTTTGGTCATGTGACTAGAATCTACCATCAAGAGCAGGAAACACAGCCAGCATTAACCCCATGTATGTTTTAAATCTACAAATGGGAAATAATTTGAACCACCAGAGACAGTCTTCAGAGTAATGAGGGAGAGAGCTGAAAGCACCCCTTGGCTTTTCCTCCCAAAAGTCAGCAAGGCCTGAAAATCTCCACCCACCACATAGGTATAGATGAAAAGTTACTCCACTCTCAGCTCCTGCATTGTCACAGGCTTTGAAGGACAAATAGGAATAGATGTAGCTGAGGGATAGAAATGGAATCGATCCAGACTGTGGTCTGGAGCTTGAATCGTGAACAACTGCGTACATGAGTCAGAACTTATGCAGTTAGTATATGAGCTCCAATAAAAGAAGTGACAAGTTCAGCAAATGATATAAATTCAGAAGAGAAATGTCAGGGGATGACACAGAACCTGGCATGACCAGAGGCTGAATCACCCTGAGCTCAGACTCATATGTCCAAGTACCTACTCCATTTGGGATGTCAAATAGGCATCTCAAATTTAATGTGTCAGGCACCAAGCTCTAGGTCTTTGCCCTCACTGGCTCCACTGATAGTCTTCCCATCTCAGGTAACAGCAACGCTATCCTTTTAGGCCCTCAGCTGGAATTTCTTTGACTTCTCTCTTTCTCTCATACCTCACATCCAATCCATCAGCAAATCCCGTGGGCTCTATCTTCAAGATATATCCAAATCCTCTTCTCATCACCTCTACTACCACCACCCCAGTCCAAACCATCATTATCTCTTTCCTGTCTTCTTGTTATAGCCTCTTAATTCGTCTCCCCATTTCCACTTTTGCCCACCATTCACTCTCTTCTCAACACAGCAGTCAGAGGGATCCTCTTAAAACCAAAATGGGATGATGCTTTAAAAGAACAAATCCAGGGCCGGCTCGGTGGCGCAAGCGGTTAAGCGCGCACGCTCCACTGCGGCGGCCCGGGGTTTGCAGGTTCAGATCCCAGGCGCACATCAACGCACCACTTGTTAGGCCATGCTGTGGCGGCCTCCCATATAAAGTAGAGGAAGACGGCCACAGATGTTAGCTCAGGGCCAATCTTCCTCGAGAAAAAAGGGTAGGGTTGGCCTCAGATGTTAGCTCAGGGCTAGTCCTCCTCACGAAAAAAAATAAATAAAGAAAAGAAAAGAAAAATCTGGGCCGGCCCTGTGGCTTAGCGGTTAAGTGCACGTGCTCTGCTACTGGCGGCCCAAGTTCGGATCCAGGGCGCACACCAACGCACTGCTTCTCCAGCCATGCTGAGGCCATGTCCCACATACAGCAACTAGAAAGATGTGCAACTATGACATACAACTATCTATTGGGGCTTTGGGGGAAAAAAGGAGGAGGATTGGCAATAGATGTCAGCTCAGAGCCTGTCTTCCTCAGCAAAATGAGGAGGATTAGCACGGATGTTAGCTCAGGGCTGATCTTCCTCACACACACACAAAAAAAGAACAAATCCATCAAAGAACTAATAAATTGGATTTCATCAAAATTAAAATCTACTCTTCAGAAGACATTTTTAAAATAATAATAATAATGAAAACAAGCCACAGACCAGGAAAAAAATATTTGTAAAGCATATATCTGACAAAGGACTTGCATGCAGAATATATAAAGAACACTCAAAATTCAAAAATAAGAAAATAAACAACCCAATTTAAAAACTGGGCAAACGATTTGAACAGACACTTCACCAAAAGATATGTCGATGGCAAATGAGCATATGAAAAGATGCTCAACATGAATAGTCATTAGGGAAACGCAAACTAAAACCACAATAAGATACCACTACCCGGCTCCTAGAAATACTAAAATTAAAATAACTGATCATGCCATATTTTGGCAAGGATGTGGAGGAACTGGTAGTAGGACTAGTAGTAGGAATGTAAAATGGTCCAACCATATTGGAAAAGAGTTTGACAATTACTTAAAAAGTTAAACCTACGCCCACCATATGATCCAGCCATTACATTCCTATGTATTTACCCCAGAGAATAGAAACCATATGCCCGTACAAAGACTTGCACAAGAATATTCATAGCAGCCTCATTTTCAATAGCCAAAAACTAGAAACAACTCAAACATCCAGAGAAACTGAATAAGCAAATTGTGGTATACCCAAACAATAGAATACTACTCGGCAATAAAAAGGAATGAACTATTGATACGATATAGATGAACCTCAAAATAATTACGCTGTGGGAAAGTGACCAGACAAAAGAAGAAAACATACTGCATGATTCCATTTATATGAAATTCTAGGAAGAAAACCAATCTATAATGACAGAAAGCAAATCAGTGGCTACCTGGGGGCAAGCAACAGAGAAGGAGGAGGAGAAGAGCAAAAGGAAAAGATCACAAAGAGGCACGAGGATTTGCGGAGTGTTGGATGTGTTTACTATCTTAATTGTGATGATGGTTTCATAGATTTTTTTTTAACAAATTGCCACAGGCAACAAAAGTGAAAATAGATAAATTGGACTACATAAAAATTAAAATTTGATCTGTGCATCAAAGGACCCAATCAACACAGTGAAAAGACAACCTACAGAATGAGAGAAAATATTTGCTAATCACATAATAAGGGGTTTGTTGTTGTCAGTGCCATCGAGTCAATTCCAACTCCTGATGCCCCTGTGTACAGCAGAGCAGAACCCTGTCCAGTCTTTTTGTGCCATCCTCTCACCTTCTGGCGCTATATCTAACAATGCTCTGCTGCTATTCATAGGGTTTTCATGGCCAATTTTTTCAGAAGTGGGTGGCCAGGTCCTTCTTCCTAGTTTGTCTTAGTCTGCAAGCTCTGCTGAAACCTGTCCAGTGTGGGTGACCCTGCTGGTATTTGAAATACCAGTGGAATAGCTTTTAGCATCACAGCAAGACGCAGCTGCCACAGTATGACAAGTGACAGATGGGCGGTGTGGTTCCCTGACCAAGAAATGAACCCCAGGCCATGCCAGTGAGAGCGCTGAATCTCAACCACTAGACTATCAGAGCCGGCTAATAAGGAGTTCATATCTAGACTATATAAAGAACTCCTACAATTCAATTATAAAAATAAATAAATAACCTGATTAGAAAATGGGCAAAGGACTTAATAGACATTTCTCCAAAGAATATATACAAATGGCCAACAAGCACAGGAAAAGATGCTCAACATCACGAATCACTAGGGAAATGCAAATCAAAACCACAACAAGATACCACCTCACACCTGTTAGGATAGCTGCTATCAAAACAAAACAAAGCAACAATAACAAAAACAGAAAATAACAAGTGTTGGCAAGGACATGGAGAAATTAGAACTCTTGTGTACTCTTGGTGTGAACGCAAAATGGTGCAGCCACTATGGGAAACAGTATAGTGGTTCCTCAAAAAATTGAAAATAAAACTACCATATGATCCAGCAGTCTCACTTCAGGGTTTATACCCAAAAGAATTGAAAACAGGGTCTCCAAGAGATATTTGTACACCTATGTTCATAGCAACATTATTCACAATAGCCAAAAAGTAGAAGCAACCCAAGTGTCCATTGATAGATGAATGGATAAACAAAATGTAATATATACAAACAATGGACTATTATACAGCCTTAAAAAGGCAGGAAATTCTGACATATGCTACAACACGAATGAACCCTGAGGACATTATGCCAAGTGAAATAAGCCAGTCATAAAAAGACAAATTACTGTATGGTTCCACTTACAGGAGATCCCTAGAATAGTGAAATTCATAGTCAGAGGTAAAACGATGGTTACAATGGCCTAGGCAGAGGAGGGAAGGGGGAGTTGTTGTTTACTGGTACAGGGTTTTAGTTTTGCTGGATGATATTGGTCACACAACAATATGAATAGGTCATTAACACTAATGACCTATACACTTAAAAATAGTTAAAGATGGTAAATTTTATGTTGTGTATTTTCCCATCATTAAAATTTTTTAAATCATCAAATTGCATACTTTAAATATGGGTAGTTTACTGTTTGTCACTTTTATCTCAATAAAGTTGTTTTTAAATATTTTTAATTATATTTTTTAAAACTAAGCAAGATCATATCCCTCCTCTGCTCCAAACCTTCCCTGGGCTTCCTATCTCATTCACAGAAAAAGCCAAAGATCTTGGAATGACCTCTAAGGCCCTACATGACTTGGCTCTGGAAGCAGCATGCCCTCATTCCCGTTTCTCCACACTACACCACCCTCCTGGCTGTTTCTCAAACACACCAGGTCCACTCCCAGGCATTTACATGTCCTGTCTGCCTTGCCTGGAAAGCTTTTCTCCCAGGTAACTTCATGGCTCACTTCCTCACCTCTTTCAAGTCTCTACTCAAATGTCACTCTCTCAGTGGGGCCTTCTCTGACATGATATTTAAAACTGAGATGCCTTCCCACGCCATAAGTCTCCATCTCCCTTCCCTGCTTTGTTTTTCTAAATAGCACTTTTCACTGTCTAATAGACTTCATTTTATTTATTTTGTCTGTGTTTCTATCCACTAGAATAAGCTCAGAATGGCAAGAATCTTTCCTTGTTTTGTTCATTGATTATATCCTCAGCAACTGGAACAGTGCCTGGCACACAGTAGGTGCTTAATAAATATTTGTGGAATAAATGAATAAGTGAGGAATGAATAAATAACAAAGGAAGGAACATTATCTGACCTTGACAACCAAGGGTAAGGATCCTTTATGAAGGCCCCTCAACCCCGTCTACATAGCTGGATATCTCTAAAGCTTTGTGGTTTAAAAGCTCTTTACACAGACTCAATCTTTTCCAGCCTTCACAAAAGTGCTCTGACATGACGCCATCGTCATTCCCTTTCTATACATAAGTGGAGGTGCAAAAAGGTTAACTTCTTCAAGATCAATGGGCCACAAATGGCAGAGTCAGCATTTAAACCAAGATTTTGCCATCAGCCACCAACTCCCACGACGCCACCCTGAGCGCCTAGACTTTTTCAACTTTCATATCTTTTCATTTTGTTCATAATGGCATTGCTGACAGAGTTTAACAGTTCAGTAGTTAACCCTTGTGCCATAAATTTCTATTTGTCACACCCAAAACTCGACATTTTAGAAGGCTCCCCTTCTGGTTTTTAAATGGAAATTGATGACATTGTGTGTAGGAGCAGAAGAGCTGCAAACCCTCTCCTGAATCTCTCCAACTACCTGGAGGCAAAAATAGAAAAGTCAGAAGCACTCTGGGCTCCAGCATGGAACGGAGAGGCATTACCCTGGTGTCACCAGGCCCAGGTACTCCCCACACTTGGGAGGTCCAAGGCTTGGTTAGCAGCCAGGATGTACAAAGACAGGAGGGCAGCTGGAGCCACTGGTACGTGGAGAGCACTCTCCCCTCACCGCTCGAGGTGCCCTGATGTCTCTGAGCATCCAAAAAAGAACACAAACAAACAGGTTTTTATGAGGGCTATAACCCAATTGACAAAGGCGAGCTCTCTGAGCCCGGAAATGTCCCTGCTCTGAACCAGTTGCCTTGCCAACAAGCCACATGTTTCCACTCTGCAGAATCCAATTTCTGAGCAATGTGACAGTGACAGGTCCAGAGACATGATACACGATTCCAAGGTGCCTTTGAACACCTGCTGAATAGCTAAGAACAATGTGGATCCCTAGTTGTACTTAGCAACACGGCACGCACGCGTGCCGGGCAAATGCAGGTCATGCCTGCTCTATGCAACAGCCCCGCATACCCCACCTCACCCCAGCATCTTGCAGACTACAGAGAGCACAAGGCTAAGCCATTTTCCTTATCACCATCATTACTGTAATCATTGCAAACACTTACACAGGACTCCACTCTTCAAATATGTGATCTAATCCTCATGACAACCCTGTGAGGTAGGTATTATTAGTATCGCATTTCAGATGGGGAAATAGAGACATCAATAGGGCAAGTAATTTACCCTAATTCACACAGCTAGAGAAAGGGAGATTTGAACCCAGACATTCTACCTCCAGAGTCCACCCCCTTAAACCCTCTGCTATACCATCATTCTCTAATATTCCTTAAGTGGTAAAGCTGAGAGGTTATTCTAGTTATCACAGCTGTGTAACAAAGCACCCCAAAACTTCACAAAGTAAAACATCCATTTTATTATGCTCATGGACAGTGTGGGTCAGGAATTTGGACAGCTTGTCTCTGTCCCCAAAGTCTTTCTGGGGCATCAGCCAAAAAGATTCAAAGCTAAGAGTGACTCAGCAGCTGGGAGCTGATACCACCTGAAGGCATCCTCACGCACATGACTGGCAGTTGATGCTAGAGATCCACTGGGACTCAGCCATCTGTCTGCTGGAACACCTACATGCTGCCTCTCCATGTAGTCTGGGCTTCCTCTCAGCATGGTGGCTGGGTACCAAAAGTAAGTGTCCCAATAGACAGAAAGTAGATCTGTCAGTTTCTTAAGACCAAGACCCAGAAACTGGCACAGTGTCATTTCCACCATATTCTATTGGTCAGGAAGTCACAGAGTCCAGATTCAATGGGAGGCAACACAGACCCCACCTCTCAAAGAATCTGGGATCATTTTTAAACCACTCAATGAGATCATTCAGTCCAACCCCTTCAAGTTCTAGCTGAATAACTGAAGCTCAGAGATGTTAAGTGATTTGTCCTAGATCGCATAACTTGTAAGTGTTAGTGGCAGGACAGAACCCAGTGCCTTCATGCCCTGTCACCCCATGCCACTGCTTCTCACTTGGCTGCACATTGGAGTCACCTGGGGAACTTTTAAAAATGCGAATGCTTGGGTCCACCTGCAGAGATTCTGATCTGTGCAGAGTGTGGCCTTGGCATGGGGATTTGTAAAATCTCCCCAGAGACTCTAACATGCAACAGTGTGAGAACCACACTCTGTGCAATACCCCCAAGATGGTTCCCTGCAGGTGACACCCCCCGCTGTTTCACTGTGGCTGAGCATTTGCAGTGGTCCTAGCCTACCATGGGGACAGCCCCACTAAGAACAGATTTCTGACACCTTCAGCTGGTTCACAGACTTCACCCTGAACCATTTGTCCTCCTTCTCCTTCTTGATATACTCGTTTTCGCCTCAGCTCCTGCCCCTCTCAGCCTCCCAGGGGAGCCTCAGAACCGACATCTCTTTTAACACTCGACTCCTCAACTGTGTGTCAAGTCCACCTCTTGGTCATCATCTGCCAACTCCAGGAATTTGCGATCTCTCACAAGTGGAGGCCCAAAGGCCAAGTTCTCCTGCTCCGTCCACCTCAGCCCCCTGGATGACCACTAACCCCAGGCATAACCTGATTCTCTAGCTCTATATATGTCTGCCTTCCTCTCACTGGGCCACAGAGCACTGGGGTCAAAGTGCTGTCTAAGTCATGCTTTAGAAGGTTGATTCTGCGAAACTGTCGGTCAATGTGGTAGGAAACAAAATCTATCAACTTGATTATTTCACTGAAATAATGAATCAGTTACAGCATATGCATCATAACAAACTGACCAAAAGCATTGGCCTAAACAAATATTTTCAGTGTTTCTCCTTAGTTTTAGTGTCTCATGAGGCCAAATAAAAGAAATGTACAAGTGGAGAAGGATCCTTTCTGAAGTTGTTATCCTACTGGATTTACTGATTTACACTAGGTCAGAGAAGATCTCCGTAGTTTTATCATGTGTACATATCTCCTGAGAATAATTTTATAAAATACATTTATTCTTCACTTTACACAAAGAGTCTTTCTAAACTTCCCAGGCAATTTTTTTTATAAATTGAACCCCATTGTAAGTGTTCCAAAGAAGAGGTATTTAAAGGAACTCTTTATCAAGGTTCATTATACTTTTCTCTCTACTTTTGTGCATGTTTGAAATTTTCCATAATAAGATTAAAAAGGAAAAGAGAAAGAGAGGGAGGGAGAGAGGAAGGGAGGGAAAGAGGGAAGGAGAGAGAAGAACTGGTCAGCCTCAAGGGATTCTATGGTGAAGTAAAAAGTCTTTATGTAAAGTAATACAAATAATACCCTCCCCACAAAAAATGAACCTGCGTTTGTTATGTGTGTGTGCACGTATGTGCGTGTGTATTTTCAAGTTGTATATAGGTATATGTAAACATATATAAATATGTATGTTTTTAAATTCTAACTTCTCTAGACCAGGGTTCTAAAAATCTAAAGTAATTATTCTGATAAAGCATTTGTTTATATCAGGCTTTATTTTTCCCTCCCTCTCCCTGTTTAGGTCTCACTGCTGGGTAAGTGAGAGGCTCACATCCATTTTGGTTGACAGACGTCCATCTGCTTTATATGTGCATGTGTGTACTTTAAGACATAGTCACTCTTTGTGGGGACACAGTGACATTCCGTGCAGCCTGCATTCACTTCTTCCGTCTGCCCTTTTATCTGCCTTGGCTCTCCTCTATAAATTCCTAATCCCACTCCAGGCCATGATACAGAGTTAATCAATCCTTCCTCAGTGCCCTAGTCACTGACATAAATTCTGAAAGGCACTGCGTTGCAGATCAAAGTGCTTATGAGGCACTCACCTGCGTGGATTCCATGGGATTCCAGAGTCAGGAAGGAGAAGCCAATAAGAGCCCCAACACTGTCGGGTAAGGGCAGCCCCAGGAGAAGGAGTGCAATGTCAGAAATGAGGGCAAGGCAGGGCCTTGAAGAGCTAAGATGGTGTCTCATACCTGCAATTGTACTTTTAGTTCCTTCTTTCTCTCTGCCGCACATAGCCTGACAGGCACTTAACGCCCAATCATCAAAATTCAACAGTAGATGACTTGATTCCTCAACTCCTTGCCCAGGTTCCCTTGACAGAATTCTTTCCACCAAGAGCATGAACGCTTACTCCTTAGTCCCTAACCATATTTTCCTCAGAATACACTTTAGTCAAAGAGAAGCCAGGCCTCCTCAGCTCCTTGTAGGACCATCTGAGGGAGAAACAGCTAACGACAATTTCCCAAAGGGGAGAGCTGTACCATATGCACCTGCCACAGTCTCTTGGTCTTTTTTCAAACACTTCCTTTCCACTGTATCATGACTAGTATGACCTCCTCTCCACCCATTTTTAAGTATTAAAAGAATAAGGGATTTTTTTTTAAGCAATCAACATATGTCCATAGAATGATTTCTAGTGAAATCTTTGGGCAGAACAGAAATAACTGTAAATGTTGAAGTTGTAAGCTATGGGATGGTCACTTTTATATATAAATATGTAACAGAATATAGTCTCTGAAGGGTAGATATCAGACAATGGCCTGGTTAAAAGGCAATGTTTAAGTTGACAGAAAGTATATGAGGAGTTGACCAGTGTTTAAGTTAACAAAAATTATAAAAAATACCAACTGGGATGGTTTTCTTTAAAATGAAATGACCACAAAATGGAAATAGTGTAGAACTTCTCAGCCCTTTCTTCCTAGCTCTTTGTTTACTTACCCAAGATGATGCCTTAGACTCATGCCTCCTATCAATCAGCCTGTGGCAGATTGTTATTTTCTAAAAATTCCCTCAATAATACCACCTTTCTCACACATACTTACAATATGATTTTGGCTCTCCTCCTATTGGGAGGTGGGGGTCTGTGATCTCTCCTCTTGAATCTGGGAGGGCTTGTGACTAGGAGGAAGTAATTCTTTGTGACTTCCAAGGCTAGATCAAGAAACACCTGGCTCTCTTGGGATGCTCACTCTTGAAATTGAGTCACCATGCTATAGGCAAGCACGGGCCACATGGAGAGGCCACATGTGGGTGTTCCAGACAACAGCAACAACCGCCACACAGACATGGAGTGAGGAAGCCTTTGAAGAGACTCCAGCCCCAGCCATCATCCGACTGAAACTGCATGAGAGACTCTGAGCAAGAACTGCCTAGCTGAGCCCAGCCAAGCTCCAGAACCATGAGAGATAATAATGAAATAATTATTGTCATTTTAAGTCACTACACTTTCAGGTAGTTAATTATATATCCATAGATAACTGGAACACATCGTGTAAAACACCAGCCATAACACAATTGAATAGTATGCATACAATGATAGTATTGGAAGAAAACTTAATTTATTCAAGACCAGTTGTCCATCCAATGATGAGTCTCTTTAAATAAAACCTTGATCCTTTGCAATATTCAGAGCAGCCACATATGCATCTTCCATTTTGATCTTGGAAAGCTATAACAAGCTGAATAATTAAGAGTTTAGACTCCAGAGCCAGACAGACCTCGATTGGAGTCCCAACTCTTGCCACTTTCAAGTGTCAAATGAGACAATGTATGCAAATCATGGTGCCTAGCACAGAATGTGTCTAATAAATGTGAGGTTCTATTATTGTGGTGGTTGATGATGATGTTATCATTATCAGTATTTCTCAAAATCAGCCTGTAAATATATTCCACATCATATATCTGCCATAATCCTGAGAGTTGGGACTTACTATTATTCATAATTAAAGAAACTAGTTCAGAAAGGTCACTTGACATGCCCAAGATCACACAGCCCAGGGGTGGAAGAAGTGGAAGTAGAAGAACTGGTCTATAAACCCAGGACTGTCTCCTAGTTCACTTCTCCCTTTTACTGCGGAAACCTCTCTGCCCGTGGTTTTCTAGTCTATGATTAAGCACTTTCAGTGATGGGGACCTCACCACCCACTGAGGCAGCCCTAACAATCCATCTTCCAACAGCTCCGTCTGTAGCATGTTTATCCTCCTATTGAGCTGGAATCTCTCTTCATCCATTCATTGGTCTAACTCTATCTACTCTGCAGGGCTACCAGGAACAAATCTGCTTTCTCTTTCACATTAAAGCCCTTGAATTTTTAAAGACCTAATCATGTAACCCCCCACCAAGTCCTCTTTCCTCCAGGCCCAACATCCCCAGGTTCTTTAGCCTATTCCTCCTCTAGCACATGATTATGAATCCCCTGCCCGCCTGGGCCTTCTTCTGTGCCTCAGGCTTGACAAGAGGCATATACTATTGATGACCGGAGAAGCTTTCATCCTGCCCCTGGAGGCTTGTAATACATTTATGCTTTCTCAGGATGACACATACTCCAGGAGCACTAGGAATTGCTGTCAATCTCTCTGGCCTCATGAAGGACTCTGGCATTTCACCATATAATCATTTTTTTTCTCCCAAGGGGCTGCCTGCTTGAGGAAACCGTCAGAGTCTCCAGCCAAGGGGAGCCAAAGTGTTCTGAGGCAGATAAGCATATTTCTGCCATGCAGTTCCTTCCAAACACTTCTCTGATGCACCAGCTTGTGGAAAAGGAGCTAAAATAACCTGCAGTCGTAGATACTGGCCTCACCCCAGCTCCCCCAGGCCTCACTAGCCTTAGAGCGGAGGAAGGTATTTTTATCAGGATAAGCTAGTTTATGTTGTGGTAACAAAGAGCCCTAAGTCCTCTGTGGTTTAGGAATAAAAATTCATTTCTTATTCATGCAAAGTTCACTGTGGATCTGGCAACTCCTCAGGGCTGTTTCTTTTCAAGTGGTGACTCATGGATCCAGGGGACTTGCATCTTATAGCTACACATCTGGAAGACACGGCTTCCAGGACACGGTGGCAAGGGAAGAGCCAGCTCTTAATTGCATCAACCTAGAACCAACATTGATCACCTCTGCTCATAGCCCATTGGCCAGAACTAGTCACCTAACTGCAAGGGGGCTGGGAAATGTGAGTGAGCATGTCAATATTCAAGGAGCAGTGAATGTTCTGCCACACAATCTCAGTGTCCCTTTGACCCTGAAACACCTCCCCACACATCTAGGTGAATCACTGTGATATCAAGCTCCCCATAGCCCTTCTGATTATTCATGCGCTCTTCAGCAGCCATGATGTTTGATGACTGCTGGCACCAATGTCATCTTCTGAGCCCCTGCGTGGTGATTTTAATTGGCAGCTGAAGACAACTCCTTCCATCTTTCTCTGCTGCCATTGACTTCATTGAGGTTCTTATCACTTCTTTTCTGAATCTATCATTATAGTGTTCTTAACTGGTTTCCATTCCTCTCTCTGCTACACCACTATCTATTATCTTTTAAAAATTCTAATCTAAGTATACCCTTATTCTGCTTCAAATCCTACCATAGCTACAGTACTAACAGAATAGATCCAGTTTCCTTAGAACTGCATGTAGTCTGGTCCCCAAAATCCTTCCAGCCCCATTACTCAATGCCCAACTCCTGTGTTCCCTCTGCTTACGCCACTCCAAACACACGTTCACTCCTCAACTTTCCATGGCACTGCCCAAAGTGCTCCTTCCAATCTGCAGCAGCTGTAGAAACTCTACTGACCCTACAATACCCAGCATAAGTGTCCCATCTTCTATGACAACTTCTCCAATTCTCCCCAACAGAGCTAGCTGTCCCCTGCTCTGGGGTCCAGATACCCTGTTAATGTGCCTCAGTTGTACTTCTTTGTTGGCATGTCCATCTCTTCTACTCATTAGATTTCTCCTTGGCCATGGCCATGCCTTATTCATCTCTGTCTCTCCAGTGGATAGAATAATTCCTGGCCCAGGCTATGTATCAGTAAATGTTGAGTAAATCCATGTCATAAATTGCCCCATTCCACCCTACACTGCTGAGAAAGAAGTCATTCCTTCATACATTTGTACGTTTTTATTCCAAAATAGTGAGAGAAACAGGAAATGGAGAAAATAATAATAATACAGCTCACAGCCTGGCCTGGGGGGTTTAAAAGGAAAAAATTAAACTCCCTAGAATTTTCCCAGCATCCTGAAGACCAGAAGCTCCAGGGGTACCACTTTGACTTTCTGGATCGTTCTAAAGCGGTCTCTCTACCTTGTTTGGAAAATCCAGTGAGGATGGACTGAAAATAAATAGCTGTTTGATTAGCCCAGCATTGAGCTATTTCAATGCATTCCCCATCCTGAGCAGAGAGATTGCATGCCCTGAAATGAAAGGAAAGCATGTATGAAAGTCCTGGTTATTCAGAGGAAGGGCAGGGGGAGACTTAAAAACTCTCCAGAAAGCCTTCAGCACTGTAACTAAATGTTAATATTTAAAGATATCCCAATATATCAGGAAGCCATTGGTAGAGCCACACTAAAGCTCATGCTAGTTTTAAAGAGAAATATTTGACTTGGAGGGACAGACCCCATGCTGGCTCCAAGATAAACTTTCTTAGCTCTCTCAGGCCAATTTTAATGCTAAGAGCAGCTCCATCGGAGTAAAAGTTCTTTTTTAAGAGCCAAGCTGTGAATTATGCTACAGGCTGAGCTGAGCAGTTGGTCTTTTGCTGATGAAGGCAGAAGCCTGAATACGATACAGAAGAGGAAGTGGTAGCCAGGGACATCCGAGGGGGATTATCACAGAAGGTCAGACTAATTAAATCGAGACAAGTCACCAGAGAGCCGGAGCTCCCCCATACACCATCTTCAAATGCTGTGACACATGCAGGGGTTGATAAGAAAGAGAAGGTTGAAGTGCCACTTTCGTCTGTCTGAAAGGACAACAGTCAACCAATAAAACTTTTTATTATTGGTTTAAGCCCAGGTGGAGGGAAGAATGGAAACTGCTGCCAATTCCTAATTATGCAGTTGAATCAGAGAAAAGGAGAACAAGGAGATGCGAAGTCCAATTGTCTCTCTGGTTAGCCATTTAATGCATGACTGTTGCACACCTACTGTGTGCTGGGCATAGCACTGGGTGTAAGGGATAAAACAAATAAGAAACATTCCCTGCCCTCAAGGAGCTCACAATTGATAAGCACCTAAGTAATAATATTATACAGTGTGATTGATGCTCTAATAGAGTTATCTAAAGATTGCAAGGAGCACTTTAGGGGGAGTGTAACTGCCCAAGTAGTATGAGGCCTGGCTCCATAAAGGAAGCAACACACGAGTGAGCCCTTAAGAATAAGAATTCTCCAGTTGGCGAGTGAAAGAAAGGCAAGCAAGGCAGAGGCCACAGCACATACAAAGGTCAGGAAGCTTGAAACCATGACATTTTGAGTGGTTTGGAAGTGTTGAGAAGGCGTGACATAGAATCCACATCAGAGAATGCAGGAGGTGAGATTGATAAGGCAGTTGAGCATCAGACCCCAAAGGGCCTTGAATGCCACACAAAAGGACTTAGAATTCATCTTGTAGGCAATGGGGAGCCATTGAAGATTTATAAAGGTGACATGATCCAAAAGAGGTTTGGGAAAGATCACTTGGCCACAGATAGAAGATGGAAAAGACATCTGGGGAAGGATCTCCTTCCAAAGGTGCTAGGGACAAATGCTCCAAGTGGTGGGTCTAAGCAGCGCCTTCTCTCTGTCTTCCTTTTTCTTGCCCGTCCTCACAGTGGGGATGCTGCTGAGCAAGCGATCCTGAGAGCCTACTGCGTGAGCCCAGCCCCCTGCTGTCTGCTCTCAGAGCCACAGAGTGTGCTGAAGCCAGCTCAGACCTGCTCAGACCGGCTCAGTCTGGCTCACGAGAGCCAACTGTGCACATCTCTTTTTGGCTTCAGTGACATCCCATTGGTAGCTTGAAATTGGCCATTGTGGGAGGCTTTTTACACCTCAGAAATCTGCAAACACTACAAACCAGGACATTTTTCTTTTCCAGAGAGCCATTTAGTAAACATTTTACCAGCACACCACTTGAAAAGATCCATGAGAGCAATATCTACTTAAAGAGAACAAACCACTGCATATGAAATGACGCAAGGACAATTCAGTTCAGAATGTAGCACCCACTGAAGAAGGAGTCATGAAGTACGGGTGGGGGAGGTGGTGCGTAGAAAAGAAATACAAGGCCCTTGAGAGCGACACCAGGTTCTCCACATCGCAACTCCACCACTCTCATCCAAGCTGGGGATTAATCAATTAGGTCCCATATAGTGGTAATCATGTCCTATATGGTGTCATGACTAGTGATCTCCAACTACAGTTCTTAGAGGTGATGAGTGACCTCAAAAGTAAGCATGCTGTCAGAGAACTGCAGACTTAGAAAGAGCCTCAGGGAGAGAATCCAGCTGAAATCCCACTTTATTCATCCATGAAATGAGGCATCCTAGGCATCCACTCCTAGTGACTTAATTAAGTCCTTACAACTGTCAACAGCAAGGCAGGAACTTGACTACAGCTCTCCTCTCAGCTCAGCACACCCTCCACTGCCCACATCGTTTTTATATTGGTAAACAATTGTCCCACTGGGACAGCCTACCCTTTCCTTAGACTTCAGTAAACACATTCTGTACAATATTGTCCAAGACTGTCATAGTCTTCCTGCCTTCCGTACTCCTGGGAAGGCCTGGTATCCAGGAAAGGCATGCCAGATACTCATAATGTTAACTGAAGGGCAATTGAATCAATAACATATAAAGCACCAAATCGGGAAATATACATGCAGACTGACTTCTGAGGCTCCGTGAGGAGTTTGGCCATGGGTCCTGGGCTGAGATTCTAGGGCTGGGAGCGGCTGCTGAGCAGCAGCACGTGAAATAAGGGAGCTCTGCAGATCAGCACGCAGGGATGACAGCAGAATCAAGAACAGAGAAGGCGGCCCGAAAGTCTTGGCAGCCAAGAGGGCCACATAGAGCAGAGGAATCCAGAACAAGACAGGCAGACTAGGAAAGAGCAAGAGAGTCTAGAATGGAGGGGTGGTGGGGAGGAGGGACAGCCTCAAGAGCGTCCCTGTGGCCTGAGTCTCAGCCACTGATGTTTTCACTAATACCTAGAGCTTAAACTGTGGCTCCCCAGGACTTGGATCTCATGCCCCAAAACATTTTCCTAAAAGGATTTTTGGAGATAAAATAGAATTGCCAACTTTCTGCTTTGCCAAAGCGAGAACAACAACAACAACAAAAAAAAAAACTTGCTAGCACCATCACAAGAAATAATAGACATTTAAACCCCCCAAATGCAGAAAGAACAAATTCTCAAAATAAAGGACATTCTTTTAAATTGACTACATTTGGCTTCATGAAACACACTACATTAGCCATTACTTTTCTCACTGTACCATGGACTGCTGGACTAGGCCAGGTAGGAGGAAGTGCCAAGCCAGACTGGACATATTTGGAATCATCCAATTCCTATATGTACAAGTTCTTCATCTCACTTACGGTGGCTGAAGAGGAGGAGCATTCTCCTGGGTCATTTTCTCCAGCACCAGGTGGTAAGCACCATTGCTAGTCCTTCCAGAACCCCATAGGCCTCTTCTATTTATGGTACCTTGAGCCTGGTTCCCAGGGTTACTGTGACATGTGCTGCTCACACCTTATAGCCTGATATGAGAAGAAGGAAGAAACCCCAGTTCCTTTGCCTTGTGTAAGATCATCTTTGCTCCTTTGTTGCTCAAGGGTTAGAGATTTCAAAGAAGAACAAACTAAGCCTAACATAGGCAGAAGGAAGGAAATAACAAACATCAGAGCAGAAGTAAATGAAACAGAAACCAGAAAACTAATAGAAAAAATCGAGAAAACTAAGAGCTGATTTTTAGGGGAAAAAAAAAAAGCAAAATTGACAGACCTTTAGCCAGTCTGAGAAAAAAAGAGTAGACTCAAACAAATTAAATCAGAATTAAAGAGGAGACATGACAACTGATTCTACAGTAATACCAAGGATCATAAGAGACTACTATGGACAATACTGTGCCAACAGATTGGATAACCTAGAAGAAATGGATAAACTCCTAGAAACACACACTCTACCAAGACTAAATCGTGAAGAAATAGAAAATCTGAACAGATCAATAATGAGTAAGGAGATTGAATCTGTAATCAAAAATCTCCCAACAAAGAAAAGCCCAGGACCATATGGTTTCCCTGGTGAATTCTACCAAACATTTAAAGAAGAATTAATGCTAATCCTTCTCGAACTCCTCCAAAAAATTATAGAGGAGGGAACACTTCCAAACTCATTTTACAAGGCCAGAATTACTCTGATTCCAAAGCCAGACAAGGATGCTACAAGAAAAGAAAACTGTAGGCCAATATCCCTGATGAATATAGATGAAAAAATTTTCAACAAAATATTAGCAAACCAATTCAACAGCACATTAAAAGGACCATACACCATGAACAAGTGGGATTTATCCTTGGGATGCAAGGATGGTTTAACAAACACAAATCAATAAATGTGATACATCACATTAATAGAATGAAAGATTAAAATCATATGATCATCTCAATGGATGCAGAAAAAGCATTTGACAAAATACATCCTTTCATGATAAAAACTCTCAACATATTGGATATAGAAGGAACATATCTCAACATGATAAAGACCATATGTGACAAGCCTATAGCTAATATCACACTCAATGGTGAAAGGTCGAAAGCTTTTCCTCTAAGATCAGGAACAAGACAAGGGTGCCCATTCTCACCACTCCTCTTCAGCATAGTACTGGAAGTTCTAGCCAGAGCAATCAGGCAAGAAAAAGAAATAAAAGGCATCCAAATAGGAAAGGAAGAAGTAAAATTGTCTTTGCAGATGATATGATCTTATATATATAAAATCTTAAAGACTCCACCAAAAAACTTTTAGAACTAATCAGTGAATTCAGTTAAGTTGCAGGATACAAAATCAACATACAAAAATCAGTTGTGTTTCTATACACTAACAACAAAATATCTGAAAAAGAAATAAAGAAAACAATCCCTTTCACAATAGCATCAAAAACAATAAAATACTTAGGAATACATTTAAGCAAGGAGGTAAAAGATCTGTGCACTGAAAACTATAAGACTTTGATGAAAGAAATTGAAGAAGACACAAACAAATGGAAAGATATCCTGTGTTCATGGATCAGAAGAATTAATATTGTTAAAATGTCCATACTACCCAAAGCCATCTATAGATTCAATGCAACCCCTATCAAGATTCCAATGGCACTTTTTACAAAAATTTAAAAAAAAATCCTAAAATTTGAATGTAACCACAGAAGACCCTGAATAGCCAAAGCAATCCTGAGGAAGAAGAACAAAACCAGTCATCAGACTTCCTGGTTTTAAACCATATTACAAAGCTATAGTAAGCAAAACAGTATAGTATTGGCATGAAAATAGAGACATAGACCAATGGAACAAAATCAAGAGCCCAGAAATAAACTCTTGCATGTATTGTTAACTAATATTTGACAAGGGAGCCAACAATACTCAATGAGGAAAGGATAATCTCTTCATAAATGGTGGTGGGAAAACTGGATAACCACATACAGAGCAATGAAAGTAGACCCCTATCTTACACTACTCACAAAAATTAACCTGAAGTGAATTAAAGATTTAAATATATGACCTGAAACTGTAAATCTCCTAGAAGAAAACATCTGGAAAAAGGTCCTTGACATCGGTCTTAGCAACAATTTTTTGGATATGACACCAAAAGCATAAGCAACAAAAGCAAAAATAAATGAGATTACATCAAACTAAAGTCTTCTGCACAGCAAAGGAAACAATCAAAAAAGTGAAAAGACAACTACCAAATGGGAGAAAATATTTTCAAATCATATATCTGATAAGGGGTAAATATCCAAAATGTATAATGAACTCAGACAACTCAATAGCAAAAACCAAACAATCTGATTCAGAAATGGAGACAGGAATTGTGCAGACATTTTTCCAAAGGAAAAATACAAAGGGCCAACAGGTACGTGAAAAGATGCTCAACATCGTTAATTGTCAGGGAAACGCAAATCAAAACTACTATGAGATATCTTCTCATACCTGTTATAACGGCTATTATCAAAAAGACAAGAGATAACCAGTTTTAGCAAGAATGTGGAGAAAAGAGAACCCTTGTGCCATGTTGGTGGGCATGTAAATTGGTACAGCCCATGGAGGTTCCTCAAAAACTTAAAAATAGAACTACCATGTGATCCAGCAATCCCACTTCTAGATAAATATCCAAGGGAATGGAAATTAAGATCTTGAAGTGATATCTGCATCCCCATGTTCCTTGTAGCATTATTAACAATAGCAAAGGTATGAAAACAATCTAAGTATCCATCTGTGGGTGAAGGAATAAAGAAGATGCAGTATATATATAATATATATATATTACATATATATGCAATGGAATGTTATTCAGCCATGAGAAAGAAAGAAATCCTGCCTTTTGTGACAACATGGATGGACCTTGAGGGCATTATGCTAAGTGAAATAAGTCAGACAGAGAAAGACATATACTATATTATCTCAGTTATATGTGAAATCTAAAAAAAGCAAAATCATAGAAACAGAGAGTAGAATGGTAGTTGCCAGGGGCTGGGGGGTCGGGGAAATAGAGAGATGTTGGTCAAAGCGTACAAACTTCCAGTTATGAGATAAGTAAGTTCTGGGGCTCTAAGGTACAGCATGGTGGCTATGGTTAACAATACTGTACTATATTCTTGGAAGTTGCAAAGAAAGTAGATCTCCAATGTTCTCATCACAAAAAAGAAACGGTAATTATGTGAGATGATGGAGGTGCTAACTAACCCTACTGTAGTAATCCTTTCACGATATACAAGTGCATCATGCCATCACGTTGTACACCTTAAACTTACACAATGTTATTTGTCAATTATATCTCAATAAAGCGCTGGAAAAAGAACTGCTGGAGATTTCATAAATAGAAAGACAAGCATTGGCTCTCTCTGTGTAGGTGGCTGTAGTAAATTCATAAAACATGACCTCAAGGCTCAAAAGGCTCCTAAAGCTTTCGGCCTGTGCTGTGCTGGCACTTGAGTTTAAAACTTGGACAGATGTTTGACATCTCCCCAATCACAGAGAGAAAGACGGAAAAATGGCATCCCAGGGCACGTGAACATATGGACTCATACTAGGTCCATAGTTGTTGGTAAGTTATAGAACTCTAAAATGTCAGTTATGAAAGAGCCTTCTGGATTAACTAGCCCAGGGCTCACAAACTGGGTTCATTGCGCACATATGCACCATCTGAGAAGGAATGGCCGCCTGGAGTACTGGGGAGAAAAGAGGCAGCCTCTAGGCTCAAAGGGGAAAAACTAGTGTGATGGAATTCCTTATATCTGCCATGGATCCTGGAAGAAGAAAGGCAGCACTCATCGGGGACCCAGGCAAACTCTCTTGTTACAATTATGGAAAGCAAGGCAGTGAAGTGATGCCCCCAGCATACCCAGCTCACCAGGGTCCATCCTTGCTCTCCTACCCCTCAGTCTTGTCTACCCCACCCCCATCTCACGGTGTTGTCCTGATGGACTGACCTCATTCTCTTCCTGGGTCTTGTTTCCTCATCAGTTCACACATCTGAACCTTGTGTGACACCTGCCAGCAATTCCCCCTTCCTGGTCCTTCGTTCCAGGCCTTTCTTTCTCCTTCTATAAGAGCCTGGAAATTCAGAGATTCTACAGTGTTCCGCCTGCTCCATGGGACCCTCACGGGGAGTTTTGTTTCTGGAACTTTCACCCTGCCCTACTTGAGCCATTCTCGAGTTGGCAGGTTTTTGAAGTGACACATCTCATCTCTTTAACTTCACCTAGATTGGTACTTCCCACACTTGTCCTTACTAGTGTTTGAGTTGTAGCTGTTCCTATATTTAAAAGCAATAAGGTCCTTCAGCGAAGGGGCTGGGTCTTTGTATTCTACACAGTGCATAGCGTAGGGCAGAAAATAAATATTTGTGAAATGAGAAAATGAGAGGCTATAATTAAGTCTCATGTTACTCTTTTGTGCTTCCAAGCTTCAGATCCAAAATACAATTTTTTAAATCTGACAGAAAAATGCATTTCACCTCCTTTCTGCTATAGAACACTCCGCCGCCCACACCACTGAAGTTTCCGCACCATTCTTCCGGGCAGTGTCCATGCTCGCCTCACAGCCCTTCACTATTTTTGCTCAGTGCAGCGGTTTTCCAATTATATTTTAGCAGCAGAACTCTTGGGTCAAATGAAATATTTTGCCAAACCCCGAAGATAAAACAGCATAAAACAGCAAAGTGAGACTCCCCTGCTTACACATCCCTTTCAGTAGCCCCTGACCCACCCCACTGCACCCCAGGCCCCCCAGATCCCTAGAGCTCTGTGAACCTCACACTAGCTTCCCACTTGCGCCTTCTTCTCTAGTACCCTTGCCTCCAGCCCAACGCCCACTCTGCTGTCAGCCTAATAGTAACACTGGTCAAATCTCGACACCCCCTTCAACCTGTCACTCTTTGGTGCCATCAAGTCCCAACCCTTCCTACTGGCTCCAACACATGGATGAAACTAGCCACACGTGCAACCTATGCCCCACTTCTTTCATCTACTCCCGTCACTCTGCCTTCAAGGGGATCTCCTATACACACCACGCTGCTTTCACTCACAGGACTTCCTGAGCCTGGGATGGTCACCCACATCCCCCTACTTACCCAGTCCTCCTCCTCTTCAAGCAGCCCATTATCCACCCCACCCCAGCCTCTTCTGGACTCTGTTTCCTAGAGCCACCTTTCACTCATGCTCAATCCAGAGAGTCACCCTAAGTCCTCCCTCTCCCTCACCTCACACACCCAGTCAATTACCAGGGCTAGGACTTGGCCCCCTGAATATGTCTTAAATCCATGCCCCTCTCCCTCCTCACTGCCATGGCCTGATTTTGGACTCTCTTACCTCTCTCGCGGATTCCTGGAAAAGCCTCCTGATGGGTCTCTCTGCCTCGCCAAGCCACCTTGTCCTGAGCTGCAGGGCCATCCATCCAAATTACAGTCCCCTCCCACAGCTCCCTCTGCTTAAAACCTTTCAACTGCTCCCCTTGGCTTTGTGTTGAGGTCCAAGCTCGTAAACTAAGTATAAAAGGCTACTCATTCTCTGGCCTCCACCTACCTTTCCGACCTCATCTCCTACCACTCCCCCAGGCTCAGCTAGCAGTTCAGCCATCCCAAACCATCACCACGTTTCCATGGGGGCACTGCTCTCTCACCTCGGAGCAGGCTGACGTTCCACCAATACGCGCCAGTAGATAGGATCAGTTGTTAAATACAGAAACACTTTTGTACAAGTTGGTAAACAGCCACTGGCCCAAGCCCCCAAGTGCCTCCTGCCACCCCTACCCTTATATCCCTCACCTCCAGCAATCACAGGGTGAATGTTTAGCCCAGCAAAGAGCCAAGTTGTTAAACACCTTGGCTCTCGCCCCTGCTGGGAGCCTCTTATGCACCCTCTGACTGGACTGCCCATCTCCCTAGCCCCTCATGTTTCCTGCTTCTCCCCCATGACATCGTATCCCCCAGCCCCCAGGAGAGGCAGGGGACTCCTCTAGCCTCACTCAGTCATTTCCTCCTCTGTGTTCCTGTAGAACCTTATTTTTGCTTCTATTATGCAACTTGCCCTGTTATACTGTGATTTCTTACTCATTCTCTCTCTCTCACTCAACCAAGAGCTGCTTGGGAGCTAAAGCCACATCTCATCCCCATCATAGATGCTGAAGTACACCTTTTCAGCAATTTAGAAAAATCCTCCTTCCTTAAAGCTCTCCAACTCCTCCTATTCTCACCATTCTAGACTTTCTCACATCCAGTGCTTCCCCAGGGCTTACTGTGTAGAGCTCAGCCCATAATAGGTGCTCAATAAACACTATTTCTAAGGCTAATAGTTATGTACCCCTCCGCACTAATGAAGACACAACAGCGCTTCTTAGCTCAAGTCAAGAGATCCAGCTGAGGCCAGGGAAACTGGGAACTAGCTGCCAAAAACAGCTAAGCACACTGGTCCATGTGGCAGGCGAGCCAAGAACCACTCACTCCAGCTCTGCCTTGTAAAGGAGGAGCACTTCACCTCCCCCCCATCCCCTAGAAGCTTTTCCTCCTGCCCTCCCTCGAGATCCCAAATAAGGCAGCCCAAAGTTGGCTAGAGAAACAGAAAGCAGGGGATCAAACAAGGCTCTTATTCCAGCTGCCTGGTGCTGTGTGTGCTGCGTGTGTTTTAAAGGAGAGAGAACACAGAATCAAAAGAATGTCTTTTCTCTTTCAGAGACAAGCACCAGCAAGATCACCCAGGCTCTCCCACCTTCAGCAGATTTCTCCTAACAGGGCTGGGACACAGGGAGATGGTGAGTGGTCTCATCCACCTCCAATTTGAGGCCGGGAGCAGCTGATCTCTTCTGTTCTCAGTGCTTCCTGGGCAGGCTAGGGAAGGAGGGAGGAAGGAAATAAGGAGGGAAAGAAGCAAGCAGGGAAGGAAGGAAGGAAAGGGAGGGAGGAAGGAAGGAAGAAAAGAAGGAAGGAAGGGGAGGGAGGAATGAAAGAAAGACGGAGTGTAGGGAGAAAAAGAGGGTGCGAGGCAAGGAGAGGAGGGAGGGACGACCCGTGTAATCAACAGCTGCTACAGGCCAGGCGCTCTGCCAGGTGTTTTGCCCATGGCCTCTCCCTGAACCATGAAAAGGGCCCTCTGAGCTTGGTATTCCTCCTATTTTAAAGCAGAGGGAACTGAGGCTTGGGGAAGTCCTTTGATTTGCCCAAGGGTAGAGAGCTAGCAAGTGGCAGAGCTGAAATTGTAAGCCATCGTATCTGACTGTGATTCTGCTAGGCTCTCTGTGGCGCTGCCCCCCTCTCCCTGCCTCTGGGTTTTCCCAAATCTCCAGCAAGACCAAGCTTTGCTTGATATCCAGTCACTCTCCCCACTTTCTGCTTGGCCAAGCAGGTCCACACCCGCTGTGGCTTCTCATCATCAGGAGAATTGACTCAACACCAGCACGCATACATGTGCTTTTCACAAGGTCAGAGCTAAAGATTAATAGTGGATGGGGATTAAGGACAGCAAGTGGGGCGCTAGAATCGCCTGTTGCTGAGCGTCTGGTCCAAACATCAACTGTGCTGGCCAGGCCTTCCTTGGCTCCCTATCTAGTGTTGCCCTCCTCCACACCCGATTCCTCCCCTATCACGATGCACTTTTAGTTTCTCCTCTCCCCTTACCACAGTCTGCAATTACACTTCCCCACTTGTTTCCTTGTTCAGTGTCTATTTGACCCCCTAGAATGTGAAGTCCAGCTATGACGGAGCCAAGGCAGGCTGTCCAGGAGTACTGAGTCAGACCAGAACCCCGTGTGGGCTTGTGCCACTGGCCAAGGGATTCCTCTCCAGACCCCTCCACCTGACATTTCTCACCACCACTCAACTCACTCAATTTACCTGGCCTGAAAGAGGTAATACGTATTACCTAATGTGAAGCAGTCTCCAGCTGGATGTAGAATATCCACTCTACCAGTGTCTATCTCTGAGAGATTCCTCCAGAAGCCGGAAGCATCAACCTAGATCCTGAAGAGCCACTACAAAATGGGACAGGGGGTCCTCTCCAATAAGCTGCTCACCAGAGAGGCCTGTGCTCTAGCTGCCCACACCTTCCATCAGACAGAAGGAGGCACTTCCCCCATTTCTCATGAATTGGTTATTTGCCAGTCATAGGTATTTGGCCATAAGTTTAGAGCGGTTCCTGGGGTGTATGTCAAAAATGCAGATTCCAGGGACCTGACTCTGATATTTTGTGACTTTGAAATCTTTCCTTCTTTGCTAAACTCCTGGAGAAAGAAACCAGAGAGGTTGATCAGTCCCTGCACTTGCTGTTCATGGACAAGCCATTCACCCTGGTGGCTTAGAGCTTGCTCATACAAATAATTGCTGGTCCAATATTATTGGAAAACTTTTGCATTGGTGATATTTTAGGAACCAGACAGCTCAGTCACTCACCACCAAGGGGACATTGTCACACAGCAGCAGGTTCCCGCCCACCCACAGTCCTTCAGGCAACTTGCTATTTCTGAGCACGCTCAATATGTCCTTCTCAACTCGGAGCTCCAAAATCTGTGTGTGGATGGGGTTGAATGGTTATACCCAGGAGAGAAATCAGGTCAGGCTGGTAACTATTGCCCCTGTCACTTATCTCTAGGGAGCTGTTTAGGATGAATGCCTTGAAATACCACTCCAAAGCCCTCACCCGGTCTGTTCCCTTGCAAAGACCAAAAACTCTGGTTTTGGGGGAAAGTATCCCACAACAAGGACTCTCCAGCCCCGCACACACCATATGCCTGCCTTCCGGCTGCTCCATTTCACACACTTGTTTCTCTTCAAGCGGGGAAGCTGGGCGGTACAACCTCAGTACAAGACCGTCCCCGGCACTCTTGTACTTGAGAGAGAGGCCGAAGAAACAACAAGCCACAATCACCCCTACCAAAATCCCACACCTAAGTGGAAGCCAAAGACTAAACCCTTGAGACATCCCAAAACTGATCAGTAGTGGCAAAATTCCACTGCCCATGCAGATGCCATGGAAATTGTCTCATTGATAAGCATAGTGTGGATTCCCAGCCACTGTGTTCAGAAGAGACCCCTGGCTCAAGGTCTCCTCCCACAATGGAAGGACCCCTCTTCCCAGATGGCTCCTGGGGCTCCACCCTGTCCATAAGCCACAGCCTCCAAATGTGGCCCATACAGAGAGCTGAGAATTCTTACAGAGAATATGACTCCTGTCCCCCACTCTCACCCCCACAATTTAATGCATCAAGTCTGGTTATTGACTTCAAGTCTACTTTTAAGGTAATTTTGGAAGTACTGCTCCCTTCCCACTCCAAAGAAGAAAAGAACTGGAGTAAGACCTAGTTAGAGGAAACAACCCATGGAAGTGCTTCTTAGAGTTCATCAAAGGGACCCTTGTTTCCCATAGAAAATATACAAAATTAGACAAATTATACCAAGACAGGTCTTTATTCTTTTCATCCCCTCCTAGGTTTGGGATGTCATCAGAATGGCGCTGCATTTCTAAACTGCATTTCTCTCCCCACGCACATAAGCTTATTTGTCTGGCTTATGCCATTGCCAGCCACAGCAGTATCATACTCTTGGCATTTCTACTCCTCTGAGCTGTTGCCTTTCCAGCCAAGAACTCTGGCCTAATGTGCCTGCTCCCCACTAAAGAACACTTTCTTGAATGTAACTTGACAACCCAATTCAATTCAATCCACAAGCATTATATTTCCATTCAGTAAATTTGTACCTCTCAGCCCTCAATTAAGAAAGAAATATGGTCCGTGTACCCCTACCGGTTCCAGCAGGACGAAAAATGCCGATAACTGGCCTAAATGAAAACCCCCAGCCAGCTAAGATCCAAAATTCAGATCACGAGTAAAAAGTTTCTCCTTTTCTAAGTGGTTTCTGCCCCAGCCAAGCATTCTGTCTCCCTGCGCTTCACATGGGGGACCTTCCCAGCCATCCACCTTCTTTGTGAATGGGAAATTCAAGAGTCAGAAGTAAGCAGTTCGTATGATTCAGTTGCAATCGTGGGCCCTAACTCCAAGACACTACCTGTCTAAATATGTTACTGACATCTCTGCACTCACCCAGAGGCTCCTCTCCAGCAATAGCTCTTTTGTTTGGAGTTTTGCAAACTCTACTGTCAAAGGCAGTCACCACTGGCAGATGTGAACAATAGCAGTGCTGGCTAGTGTTTCTCTGACCTAACCAAGCTGCCTGTTCCTCCGTTTATGAGCAGTGCCTGAGTGACACCTCAGCTGGCCAGCAATCTGCTGGGCCTCCACTTCCAGTCCTCTCCTTCCCCCACCCCCTTGTCTGGGTCACGTTTCAAGTGTTTTTGGTTACTGTGGCATGCTGCCTGTGAATGTTAAATATGCAGCAATCTTTGGGCTCCTTAGTGCTTTTGTGCAAATAGGTTGGCTTTGAGAAAAGAACAAGCTGATCTCAACTAAAGGGAGCAACACAGCAAGCCAGCAGAGTCAACAATTCAAGTGAAGTTACAAAGGAAGAAGGCTGCTATTCAACAAGACACGCACAGCTCAGCACAGCACAGCAGGGGGAGGGTGCATCTTTATGGGAGACAGGGAGGCACGAGGGGCGGGGAGCAGGGAGCAGGTTAACAGTTGGGGAAATATGAACCTCCCTGAGCCTTGGTGTCCTCTAAAATGGGGAGATTTTTGCTGACCGAGTAGGGTTGTTCGTGAAGATTAAGTGAGGGGAGACGTGCTTGGCTCAGACACTGTGAGCTCTATTAGTACCCAAAACACACTGCGGAGGGGAGACCTAAAAATTCTCCAAAGTCAGCCTCCATCTGCAGGTATTTTAAATTTGGAAGATCAAAAGGGGATGCGCATGATTGTGTTTTCTGCGCACGTGCACTTGCAGACACACACACACACACACACACACACACACACAATTAGCCTGTATTCCTTTTGTATTCCTTGAAATAAACAATGATTACCATAATAATGGTAATATGGCCACCACTAATTGAGCACTTCCTACAAGCCAAGCACTGTACGAGGCCCTTTATCTACACTCCTTTCATCTTCAAAACAGCCTCAGAGGGAATGACTAGGATCCCATTTCAGACGTGGGGCACTTGAGACTCAGAGAGAAGTAACTTAGCTCTGAGTTCACAGTAGTTAGTGGCAGATCCCAGAGATCAGCTTCCGGGCTGCCTGACGCTCCGGCCCAGGTTCTTATCATTACACAGCACAACTGCCGTCTTAGGGAGGAAAAAGCCGCTAAGTGCAAGCAGGAAATGTCCATCCAGCGGGGCCTCCTGTTCCCAGATGCCGTGTGTTATGGAAAAACTGCTAAAGTAAGCTTCGGTTCAGAGAGAGGTGGATTTCTCCTCGCTCGAGCTGCCAGCCTGTGCTGACAACCAACACGTTCCAACAGAGCCACCCAAATCCCTGTCCTACCCAGTGAAGGCCCCTCCCACGTGTGGCAGCCCCAACAAACTGCTGAGCGCTCCCTAGACCAGGGCCGTGACCTCTCTCCAGTGCACAGAGACAGCAAATGTACCCGGGGAGCGCGGGACACTCTCAGAGCACAGCCACACTCCAGGCCTAATTAGCTTATTTTTACCTACGCTGCTCCTCCCAGCAGTGTCCTATCCCTGCAGCCAAAAGGCTAAGAACCCGGCTGCCAGCATCTCTGCAGCGGCTTCTCAGAGCCTGTTCGTAATTAATTTTATAAAGGGCCTTGGCTCCCCAACCCCATTCCATGTGCCTGATTCAGGTGAGATCATGACAGTAATCGTTGCCAAAGCTCTGTCCAATGGAATAAGTGCTCACTGGTATGTGCAAGTGTGTGCGTGTGTGTGTGTGTGTGTGTGTGTGTGTGTGTGTGTAGGAGGTGGGAGGGGAGAGAGAGAGAGAGAGAGAGAGAGAGAGAGAGAGATGGGGGAGGGGGCACTTCTCAACACACGAAGAAGCTAACAAATGGGGCTCTTATGCTTTTCAGATCCTGGACACCTAAAAAGGTACTTTTTTCGTTCAGTACTTTTATTTAACTAATTGAGTACTTTTGTGTGTGTCAGACACTGCTCTGGGCACTAGGGATGTAGAAGTGACTCAAACACATGATGTCTGTCTCCAAGGAACTTACCATCAAAAGGAGAATCTATACATGTAAATGACAAGACAGGTGGTCAATGCCATGAAAGGCATTAGTACAAGCTGCTATATGAGCACAGAGAGGGAACACCTCAGTCTCAGGAGGTCCAGAAAGACTTCCTGGAAGCCACCAAAAACTCAGAACCTGGCACAGAGCCTGGCATGGTGTAGGCATCAATAAATATTTTTGGATTAAAGTGTCTTCTACAGTGACTCCCTGAAAACCAAATAAGAATGAGCCAAAAGAGAGGGCCATGTTTGCATCAGCTAGAAATGGTTTTGCCTACATCAAGTAGCTTAAACAACTAGGGGTTTGTTTTTCTCATTTAATAAGATATCCAGAGATAGGTGGCAGTTGGTACTGGTCCAGCATCTCAGCAATGTCAGAAGTGACATCTCAGTGATTTTCTTGATCTATCCATCATAGTCACAAGATGGTTTCCATAGCTCCAGACATCACACCTCCCTCCAAAGCACAAAAAGAGAGGGAAGCATGGCATCAATATTGGCTTCTCTTTTTAAAGAAAAGCTTTCACCAAAAATCCCTCCAATGGGTTTCTGCTCACTTCTTCGCCAGACCTTGCTACATGGCTACTCCTAACTATCAGAGAACCTAAGAAAGTTAGAATTTTTAGGCTCCATAGTGAAGGCAAGCATGGGAGAAGGAAGTTGGGATGACAGGCTTTAGATGGCCAACCAGCAGAGTCAGCCATAGCATTCCCAAGTCTATTTTTCTTCAACACCTCTTTCTTTCAGTTACTATCCATTCGATCAACTAACATTTATTACGTCATCTTTGTGTTAGGCTCTCTGTGAGGCATAAAGTCTTTGCCTTGAAAGGCAAACAAATCATGATAATATCTTACAATAAGAACAGTGATGAAAATGGGTGAAGAGAGGGAGGGGAACCTCTCTGGGAAAGGCTTTCTTCACCTTCTTTGTGTGCCTTTTCCTCCCATCCTCCTCCCCCTCCAGTTATTCAAGTCCTACTTATTCATTTTTTTTTAATTTCTAAGAATTTTTAATTGTCATAAAATACACATACCATAAAATTTACCATCTTAACCATTTTTAAGTGTACAGTTCTGTACCATTGTGCAGTCAATCTCCAGAACTCTTTTCATCTTGTAAAACTGAAACTTGGTACCCATTAAACAAAAACTCCCCATTGCCCCCTCTCTCCAGGCCCTGGCACCACCATCTGCCTTCTGTCTCTATGATTTATAGACTGCTCTGGAGACCTCACATAAATGGAATCACACAGTATTTGCCTTTTTGTAACTGGCTTATTTCACTTAGAATAATGTCCTCAAGGCTCATCCATGTTGTAGCATGTGTCAGAATTTCCTTCCTTTTTAAGGCTGAATAATATTCCATTGTGTATAGAGATATATATATATATATACACCATATTTTGTTTATTTATTCATCTGTCGATGGACATCAAGTCCTACTTATTTTTTAATGCCCAAACAAAAATGCTTTCTCCCATAATGACCAGAACATTCTAGCCCTCAGTAACCTTTCTCAGTGTAGTCACTATCTCTGCGAGAAATAAACATTTGTTTAAGCTATTGACATTCTGCATTTTCTGTTAGTCAAAGTCAAACCTAATCTTTATCAATATACCTTATTTGTCAAATGAGTATATTTATAGTACCTACCTCCAGGGGCTGATGTCAGGTGGTATGTAACTATGTGGTCATACCAATTGTTAAAATACTCCCATACCAGTAAGTGAATAGAAGCCACCTCAGCCCCCTGAGTGACCTTGTCCCCTCATGTCCCCAGAACGCCCCATCATCTTTCAATCAAAATGTTAATGCTGGACTGGTTGTTAAATATTTTTAATATCCACCCTACTTCTATCATAAAACTGTTGTGATAATTAATTGAGATAATATCTTTAAAGTACTTAACATAGTGCCTGGAACCTAGTAAATAATAAATTTTTGCTTTCATTAAATTATAATTATTATAGGACACTTAGAGATCACGCACAGTAGATCACTTAGGAAGACCTTGACAGTACTTTCTGGAAAACCATTATCTACAAACTGTTTAAATCAGCTCAGCTTCAGGGACTTTGTTCCCAATCTGAGACATCTGCCTCTTCTGCACTGAGGGGGAGGATTTGCTGGAAGCTGGAAGAGACCGCTGGCTGGTGGGGGTTCTACCAGGTGGTGAGGAGGTCCTGGGTGGGTGGGCATGGCCAGCTCAGCATCCTGACTCAGGGCTGTGCTCCTGCGTGAATCTAACTTATTTCTCCCAACCTCTCTGTTCTAGCTTGACTGTTGTCTACACACAGGGAAAAAAAATATGAAAAATTAAGAATTGATTTAGGACTCACCCATTTTGCTTCAGTTTCATAAATATTACAGTTAGTGGTTTTTTTTTTTTTACTGAGAAATTTTTCTCACCTCTCCCAGGCCATCCAAGGTGCCCATGTGCGCTGCCTAGTACAGTGTTTAACTTCATTCATCAGCGATACCAATCCTGCTCCTTTGTTTGCCTAAGGAATGCCAAAACCATCGGCTTGGCTCCATGTTTCACTCTCAACCAGTGGTCTTGATGTCCTCCCCACCCCTGCCTCTCAGAACAGGGACTCAGCCTGTGTGTCCCAAAAAAAAAGACCTTGAATTCAAACTCGAGTCTGCCCAGACTCATCTTTGCTGAAACTGTGACTTCCATGCCTTTCACTTGCTCCCTCTGTGCTGCTGATTAAAATTTTAAAATTCCCCTGAGAGGTGAGTCAAATCAGTAGGAGGAGACGTGTTACAGAAATGACTCGGGAGAGTTTTGTCAGTAGGTCTGACCAACAAAAAATGCTACCCACCAGCAAACGCCTGAGGGTGGCCTCGGTGTAATAAGAACAGAGAAGCTTGGGCCTGAGTGGCTGCCCTGCACAGCAGTGGGGCATAAATGCGGTGGCTGATAAAGGAACAGGAAGCCTGGAATGATCTGATAAGGAGCAGGTCCCACGGCGGAATCTTAAACAGAGCAGGGGCCTGATCAGAATGGTGATGGGGACTCCATTCCATGGGCTGGCGGATTGAAGGAGAGAAGCAGAAGGAAGGACAGCCCCGGAGGACACTGCAGCAATCAAGGAAGGGACACACCTTGAGCTATGTCGTGAGACAGTAGGAAGAGAGGCTGCTGAGAGTCTGCAGACGAGACATTGTATGGAAGGACAAGGATGTGATGACCGTCTGCATATGGGGTATGGAAGTCAGAGGAATCAGTTAGAACTGCCAGATGTCTCCCCTGAGGAACAAAGAGAGCGGTGGGACCCGAATTCAGGCTCTCAGCAAACAACTGATTGCGAAAAGGCAGAACCAGACATTTGAGAAAAGGAGCAGAGAAGCTCTCAGAACTCAGGCTAATGGGAAAATAATCTGCTGGTTAAGTTTGGAGCAGCAAGTCTAGCCCAACCCCCAGATGTAAGAACAGCCCACAAGGTGATGAAACAAAAGTGGCTAAGACTTGGCTTCAAGTCAATGGGGTCCTGGAGCCAGCTCTTACCAGGAATTTTGCATAGACTTTATTAAAATCAAATTATATAAACTCAGAATTAAATAGACTATATTAAAAACAAAAGCGATAAATATTTAAAACTCATCACTTCCTAATTATTTTACTACATTTCACTATTACTACACTCGTGCTCCTATACATATATTTATGTGATTGTATCAATACTGTGGAGATACTACAGAATGGTGTGCTACTGCACACCTCTTCCCAGCTCTGGGTTTGGTGATGTCACATTAGTAGTTTGCAATCAGACCTGGTGGGATTATTTATACCACGTAACCTGGCAAATGTGTGTGGGTCGGGGGTCATCTTCTTCCCCAAGGCTGGGCTTCCTGTCATCTTGGTACTTACCACACTGTATTGCCACAGTAGCCTCTCTTGCTGCAGTCGCCAAGCCCCAAGCCTCAAAGCCAGAGCAGCGTCTCATTTATGGTAGAACATTACTCCTGGAATTTAGCTTGGCCTGGCACACAGGAAGCACTCAGTAAGTGTCTGAATGAAAGACGGATGACATCAGAGTCTTGGAGTGTTGGTACTTGCAAGTACATGTCGCACAGGAGAAGAGGTCGATGGTTTAAGAACACACACTCTGGAGGAACTTGGATGTATTTTCCAGCCATGCCACTCACTCACTGTGTGGCCTTGGGACCGTCCCTTACGTGAGTGCTTAGAAGAATTCTCTACATATTGACTCATTTAATCCTCACAATCACTCTGTGAAGAACATACTGTTGTGGTTATTACTGTTATTACTTTTTTTTTTTATCAGAAGAGAAAGCTAAGGCACAGAGAAGTTAAACAACTTGATAAACGGGAAAATCAGGATTTGAAACCTCACGCTTAACCACTAGGCTATAGTGCACATCAGTAGCTTAGCACAAGGCCAGACATGCTGGAAGTTCTCAAGATTTGTGATCCTCCCCCAGACCACAGCTTTGGGGAGCTCCAAAACTCAAGTCAATTTCCCATATCTAGGAGAGCGCCTTGCCTGATCCATCTGCTGCTGTCATCCAACACAAAATCGTCTAACATTTGTGTCGTTTGGGTCCCAGCACCAATATCACTTGGGAGATTTCCTTCACACAAGGGAAGCTGTGTGGGTTGTCATTAAATGACCATGAACTAAGATGACAGGGCAAGGCCAACTTCACATCTCTAGAGCTCAATTTCCTCATCTGTAAAATGGAGTGGAAATAGACCTTGACTATCTCACCGGGTTGTTCTCAAGCTTACATGAGGTAAGAAATGTTAAGGTGTTTTACAAATTATGGAAGCTATAAAAAATATTAGTTCACAGGGGGAGGCCAAAGGGGTACAGTGGTGGGTCTGGTGTGGGTGGAGTGATTGTGGGGTTATTCGGACAGGACAACTCCTCCCCATGCCCCTCTCCCTTCTCCTCCCTTCATTCAGCCTGAACACGGGCCGAAGAGCAGCCTGCAGGCCTATTGCTAGGTACAGATAAAACTCGGGATTTCTGTGTTATGAGTTGGTGGAGAATGAATGCTTGTGTCCTCCCAAAATTCATGTTAAATCCTAGTCCCCACTGTGATGGTATTGGGAGGTGAGGCCTTTAGGAAGGAATTAGGTCGTGAAGGTAGAGCCCTCATGAATGGGATTAGTGCCCTTATAAAGGAGGCCCCAGAGAGCTCCCTCAGCCTTCCCTCTCGTGAGGTTATAGTGAGAAGACAGCCATCTATAAATCAGGAAGCGGGTCCATATCAGATGCCGAATCTGCTGGTGACTTGATCTTGGACTTCCTAGCCACCAGAACTGTGAGAAATAAATTTCTGTTGCTTATAAGCCACCCAGCGTCTGGTATTCTCTTATAGCAGCCCAAATAGACTAAGACAGGAGTTTTATCACAAATTATTTTAAATTGACATGATTTCCAAAAGCAGATCTGCCATATAATTACCTTGGCTTTGACACCACCATGAAAAAAGAACTCTAAAACAACTATCACACACATACACACACACACACACACACACACGCACACCCTCAAGCTATTATTTATAACTGGAGAAAATTTCTTGATGAAGATTAATTCATATTCATTCTATACAAAGTTTTGTTTGTTTGTAGTGCAGAACCATTAGTTGCTTATTTTATAGGGTTTGAATTACTAGAAAAGCTATTACGGGCAGACGGGGGATGGGATTAGCAGACCCCTGACTTCACAAGGCAGATCAGGATATTTGCATTTTCTGGCTTTTGTATGCTTAAGTTCACAAACTAAAGTCCTAGTCAACAAGCTTTCTACATTTTAATAGATTACAAAGTGTTTATAGGTCTGAGTCCTTCCAAGACAGTAGTTAATTGGTCTCACAAACAACAGCGGGAGAGTCTCATTATCCTGATTTAACAAAGACAGACACTTCATCTAGAGAAGTTAAGGGATTGGATCCAGGCCCTAGCACAGAGTCTAATCATCATTGTCATCAGCATCGTTGTCGTCGTCACTAATTGTTAACATGCTAGGAGGGCACTCCAACAATCTGTCCTCATCCTCCCGGAGCTCGGAGATTAATAGACCTTTGATGTAACCATTTCTCATAGAGCTAAGTAGGTAATAAAACATAAATATTTAGTGAAAGTAATACTCTGATACCTCAGGCCTCCGTTCTTCATTAGAAGTCAAAGAAACCAAATCTAAAACCATGGGGTGGTCACCCCTCTGCTGGGTCTCAATTTCCCCATCTGTAGCAAAGAATTAGTACCACCTGACCATGTCTTCTTTCCTAAGGATCAGCTGGGACACATCAAACAGCCGTATTCCCAGTCCTCTACGTCGTAGGGCTGGGGTGGGCCCAGGATCAGAGTCTACGGGAAATAGTGTTTTAACTAAGAATGCAATAGAGGACAAGATAGAAGCTGTGGGCCTGATGTGTCCAAGGCACGGTCATTGTTCAGTGTAGTCCCCACAGCCTCTGACTAAGAAATATGCTTCGTTTTTAGAAGTTTGGACAAACCCAGATCCTGATGAATCACTTATCTCCATAGCACATAGCACTGAATTCAGCTAAGAACCTTGAACAGAGAGCAACAGGGTCACCTAATTAGGACCGTGATGAGGTGCCTTTTTCCACAGGGCACAGCCTACCCAAACATAGTCAGAAGGGCATCAAGATGAAGAATGGCCCAAGCTAAACTGCTTGGGTTCCAAGTAAATTTGGACAAGTTATTTACCTTCCTTGAGCCTCAGTTTCCTCATCTGTAAAGTGCAATTAATATACAATGTGGATAAACCTTGAAAACATTATGCTGCATGAAAAAAGCCAGACACAAAAGGCGACATATTGTGTGATTCCATTTATACAAAACGTCCAGAATACACAAATCCATAGAGACAGAAAGCAGATCAGTAGTTACCAGGGGCTGGGGAGAATTGGGAGTGACTGCTTAAGGGGTATAGAGTTTCCTTTTGCGGTGATGAAAATGTTCTGGAACTAGATAGTGGTGATGGTTGCAGAACATTATGAACGTACTAAATGCCAGTGAATTGTACACTTTAAAATGGTTAAAATGATGAATTTTATGTTGTGTGTATTTTACCACAATTTTTAGAAATGCAATTAACAATAATTTGCCTCCACCCTCTCTCTCCATCTAGCAGTGAGGGAGTTAGGACCCAACAGTGGCAACAGGAGGGACATCTGGCCAGACAGGCTGGAGCTATCATGTCCTCCACCTCATAAGCATCTTAGAACCAGACTAATTGCTTACATGCCCATGAGGATATCTCCTTCTATAATCAAATTCTCCTCATGCAGGTGCCTAACCTCTTTCATTCTTTTAATCTTCTAAACTGCTGTGCAGGAAACCGAGGCTCAGAGCATCCCAGAGCTTGTACGTGGGTGGCATAGCCAGGTTTGAATCCAGTTCAGTCTGAGGCCAAAACCCAAGCTCTTTCTATTATAATACACTGTCTCCCAAGAGCGAAGATATTAATTTTTTATAAATATACATAGACTTTCTATACTCTTTACGCTTTCAAACTCTTTACGTTTACTCTCATAATAACCCTGTGGAGTAGGCGTTATCTCCATTTTACAGATGAGGCGAAGTAATGTGTTTTGCCCAAAGTAACTGGCCGGGTCCCGAGAGTCTGCTCCTCCTCTTCCCCTCAGAGCAGTTCCCATGCAGAGTAATTAGATTACAAACAGAAATAGGGTAGGTCCTGTGAGAACTTTCTAGATCAAGTGTGTGAAGAAAAGAAAAATTTTTGCTATGGGTTTGCTCTGTTTTTGTAAACCCTGGATTGGTAGCCAAATATTTTCCCATCGGATATGGAAATGCTGACCCCCCCCCGAGTCCCCAACTGCACTACTGCACATTAGCTCAGTTAGATGCGTGTTTCTCTCCTAAGAAAAAGTCCAAGGGAGAAAGTATGCTTAATCTGATGCTTCTAGCATCTGAAAAGAACAGAAGAAATAAAGGCAATAGACAAGAAACTCATGGGAGCATGATGGATTAAGACTTCTTTCATTAAACTAATATTTAGGGAGCACCTACTATGCACAAGCATGGTTCTAGGCAGATTTAGGATCCAATGTAGACAAGACGGATACCTGACTTCTGACTTTGTAGAACTTGCCATCTACTGCAGTATTACCTAAACCAGAGGCATCTCCTAGGGAGCCTTATTATTTTTAAAATACAGATTCCAGGGCCCTGCCCCCAGAGATTTTAAGAGAAGCAGAGGAATCTGGATTTTGAAAAGCTTTCTCAGTGACTAGAAGGAAGAGTCAAATCTGAAAACCTAGCCTTGTCCTTCCCACACTTGCCCAGTCATAAGAGACACCTGAAGTACTTGATAGACACGCAGATTTCCAGGCCTCTTTCCTAGGATGGGACCCTGGAATCAGAATGTTTCCCAAACACATCAGGTAACTCTCGGGATCCAACAAGTTTGATAAACAAGGCTCTGGCAAGCTTAGAAATACCACACACAACCAAATCTCATCCCTCAAGCCTGAATCATGTCACACAGGAACAGGAACAGGCCCACGTGACATTATGGTTCCCCCATCATAAAATAAAACCAATCGTTTACACTGTCAAAAGCCACCATTTAGGAAGCACTCCTTTCTCAAAGGAGTCTGCCACCTTCAGCAAAAATTCAAAAAGAAAGGAGACACATCCTCTATATATTTATGCTATAAACCATAGCCATCAAATCAACTTGGAAGAATTCTGATTTTTCAAAGAAATAGTGCCCCTGTGCTAAGACCTGCAATGCCAAGTTAACCAGAAGAATTTTGCTCGTAAGGCCATGAACCTGTGTGTACCTCTAACGCTTTATAAATAAATAATGGACATAAAAATAGCAATAATGAACATGGAAAAATACTAGCTAATTTACACCACAATAGAAATACCCAGGGATCTTTAACAATCAAAGGACTGATGCCAACCTCCCTAATAAGTACACCACACCATATTATTCCACATGTGAGTGTAATTTCTAAATTGCAGTGTATAATTCAGAAGGGTGTATGCTCTCTGAAAGGCACAGAAGTATTTATATGAATGCTATTACTCAGCTGCATCCTCCCCTGATGAGAAAAATCAAAGGAATTATTGGAACAATGTATTCCTTGAGGCCCAGGAGCAAAATGTTTCAGGAAAAGTCTATCATTAATCTTTAGGCAGTTGTGGAGATAAACCAGTGCTCCATGCTACATGAAGTGCACAGAGGTGTGAGCCTTTGTGTGAGTGGCTTCACTCCTTACACCCCTGGGTGGCTAGAGAGCTGCCACGGCTATGCATCTGTGCCCCAGCAAACCCCCTCACCAAGGCTGGCCATTGATTGATGATGAGAACGATGGGTCAGCTACTGCGGATAAAGGGATCACCACACACCAGAATCAACTTCCCAAAATCCAAATCTGATATTCTCTGATAAAATCTAAACTCCTAATTTTGGCGTTTGAGAGCCTCCAAAAACAGCCCCTACCTACCTCTGCAGCTGCATTTTTAGCCATTTTCACTCCTCTTTCCACTTCCTTACTTTATATCTTACACTCCAACAATTTTGGAATATTCTGAGTTTTATAAATATGCCTTGGTACAGTGGTTCTCAAGTGGGGGCAATTTTAGCACACACACGCACACACCCGCCCCCGGGGACATTCAGAAACTCTGAAGACATTTTTGATTGTCACAAGTGGAGACACTATAAGCATCTAGCAGGTAGAGGTCAGGGCTGTTGCCACAACATCCTACAGTTCACAGAATAGTCTCCCACCGAAAAGAATAATCCATCCCAAAATGTCAATAGTGCCACCGTTGAGAAACTCTTCCATGGTAAATTGCATTAATGGCCCCAAATCTTCACCTGTGCCTGTATCCATATCCTAAGCCCTTTAATTTTGGAGTGTTCTCTCATCTTCATCCCCACTCCCTGACTCTGTACCCAGCCATACGACTTGCTTTGGCCAATAGAATGTGGTGGAAATGAAAGTGTACACGCTTCCACTTGTTCTCTTGCACCTCTACAGGTGCTGTGACAAAGACATGGTAGTGGTCTGGTACCAGGAAGAGGATGAGAGACACATGGATTGGAGTCAGTCCCCAACTAAGCCAGGCTAAATCCACCAGCCCACAGGCAAACTCATGAGAAATAATGATTGTTTTAAATCACTGAGTTTTGGGGTAATTTATTATGCAGTAACAGCTAACTATTACACACACAATGCTGCTGCATGCCTTTATACATGCTGTTCCCTCTGCTTAGAAATCTTCTCTACCCTTGCCTCCATCTTGCTTGGAAAACTGTTACTAACGTTTCAAAATGAAACTCAAAGATCTCCTTTTCTAGATATCCTTCTTGGAGTCCCTGCAGAAAAATAACCCATCACTCCTCTTTGACACACTTCTACTGTTGTGTTGTACTGTTTATTAACTTGTCTTTCTCTCTTACTAGATAGTGAACTCCTAAAGGGCAGAGAGCAAAGACTGTCTCAACTCTCTGGCCCCAAGGCAGCACAGCGGTTAGAGTGGACACTCAGGAAATATTTATGGAATGCAAAGGGATGGGCTGGAAGGCTGGGGGAAGATGATTACTAAGGGCATTTATGAGCTTTGGCTCTCACACTGGAACGGTGCCTGGAACATGGCCCAAACCCTGTGACAGAAGAAGAGACTGTTGGCTCCAGCTTGCAGTCTGGATTTCCCTGCCAATCAAAGTTGTCAGGGAGAGGAACAGCCTCTGCCATTACTGTTTAGCACAATGAAATGTTTAGAGGAGAGCCTTACCTTCAGGAAATTCCAATGAGCCTGCTTTATTGTTACCGTCCAACAGTAACGACTCCCATGGGATTAAACAGAGTGTAAAGTAATTGCTAAAACATCCCCTACCGTGGACAGAGAAGGCTGAACAAGACGTAATGTGCCCACTTCACTTGGGAGGGAGGGGACTCGCTCAGGGAAATTAAGTGTGATATTGGAGCCTTATGTGGTAGGAAAAGGTAACCAAGGAAGAGAAGGCACAGGGCGATGCAGAAGAAAGAGTCTAAACTTTGGAAACAGACCAGCTCAGTTTGAAATCTCAACCACATTTCAGGTCACTTCATGCCTCTGAATCTTGGCTTGCTCATCTGTAAAACAGGGATATAACACACCTCTCCTCTAAAGGTTGTGATGATAAAAGAGATAATACACATGAAAATGCCTAGTGCAAAGGGCTCAATAATCTTAGTTCCCTTTCCTCCTGTGGAAATTTGGAGTAGAAACAAATCAGAACAATTATGCCAAAATTAAGGGACCCGGGCCAAGAAAACTTAAGCTCCAAAGAGATAGTCCTACAAGAAAAATGAGTAGGAAACAACTCAGTGGGAATTGCAGGACGCTAGAAACCTCCTTCCCACAAATAGAGAGCCATGTTGGCTGTATTCTGGCTGGGAGGCAGTAACTCTCAACCATCTCTCTTGCAAGGATGGCTTCATGAATGGATGACCTGAGCAGTCATACAGGGTCTCCCAGAAGGGCCTCACACTTGGTTTAATGCTCTGCTGTCACTGTCTTGAAATTCTTTATAATTTTTGAACAAGAAGTGCCAGATTTTTATTTTACACTGGGTCTTGCAATTACGAAGCTGGCCCCTCTCTTTTATCCTTCAGTCTCTACAACTAAGGGACAAGATAGCTTTTGTCCAAGAACTCCTCTCTTCTAAAAGATGCATATATCTGACAGGGCCCAGCCTTTTTGGGAAATTCTAGCCTGAAAGTTCGTACAGCCATCACTACCACACAAAACTCCCTAGGACAGGACACTCAGGAGTGGAGGGTGATTCCTGCAGACCAGGACTGTCAGATAGGGTGCCTTCAGCTGTAAGTAACAGAATATGGAACCAAGAGTGTCTTAGATGATAGAGACATGTAATTATGTCACCCAACTAGAAACCTGGAATGAAGATCTTCCAGGATGATTCAGCATCTCTGTGACTCTCCTTGCCTTGACTTCATGGTCACAATATGGCTGCAGCCATTCTAAACACAAATCTTCTCACAAAACCACCCAGAGAAAGAAGGGAAGAAAGGGAATCTCTTTCCATATCTCTCTATTTTTATTAGAGGAGAACATCTTTTCCAGAAGTCCCCCAGCAGACTGCTCTTTGGGTCTCATTGTCCGGAACTGGGACAGATAGCCACAACTAGCTGCAAAGAGGGCTGCTAGGCAAGCACAAATCTGCCATAGGGGAACAGGATCACCATGGCTGCTTTATCATGATCTGAACAAAGGTGGGTCCTGTCATCAAGGAGGAAGGAGGAATGGCCAGTGGGCAAATGGCCTTGGATTAGGTGTCCTCCTAGTCCCATAGCTATTTCCCCTTCTGAGGAGCTGAGGGAAGCTTGCCTTCCCATCACTTACCAGCACTCACTATCCATCACTGCCCAAAGTCCCCTTGGGAAGGGTGTTGTGTGGGGAGTAAGGGCAGTTCATAATCCCATGAGGACAACTCGAAGTGAAGGTCTTAGGCCACCAGTTTCAGAAACATTCAGAAGCTCTCTCATTTACCACCAGATTCATATTCTTGGGTAATTTCATTTTTTTTTTTTTTTATAGAAGACCCTCATCAGTGGAGACAGCTTCTTTTTTTTTTTTTTTTTTGTAAGGAAGATCAGCCCTGAGCTAACATCCGTGCTAATCCTCCTCTTTTTGCTGAGGAAGACCAGCTCTGAGCTAACATCTATTGCCAGTCTTCCTCCTTTTTTTCCCCCCAAAACCCCAGTAGATAGTTGAATGTCATAGTTGCACATCCTTCCAGTTGCTGTATGTGAGACATGGCCTCAGCATGGCCGGAGAAGCGGCACGTTGGTGCGCGCCCGGGATCTGAACCCGAGCCGCCAGTAGTGGAGCACGCACACTTAACCGCTAAGCCACGAGGCCGGCCCCTCTTGGGTAATTTCTATATGTACTCTGAGCCTCAGTTTTCTCTTCTGTAAAATGGGAATAATAATACTTACTATATAAGGTTGTCAAGAGGACTAAATGAGATAATTCTATAAAACACTCAGTAAAGGTTAGTTCTCCCTTCCCATGGTGTTACAGGTGAAGGAACTGAGCCCTACAGGAGTTAAATCTTACCTAACATCACAAAGCCAGAAGGTGGCAGAACTGAAATTTGGCCTTACTGATGCTGGACCTATGCCACCTCTCTGCTCCTAGGGCATTTTTCCACCCAGCACATTCCAGCACTTTCTTTTGAGCCTTGATGACTTTTAAGTGTTCAAGAGTTTCTTGCTAAAATGCAAATGCTCTGGGAGAGGTACCACTATTATGAACCAATTTCTGCTGGGGGATGGTTGTTCTCCTGACAAAGGAAGGTCTTGTGAGAACTAAAGGCATGGTGGGAAACAGAAAGAGTAAGGAACAGGCTGACAGGCCTCCCAGGCAGATCTTCCTACTTTGCAACTATGTCTCCAAAAATCACACCCAAAGGAGTCAAGCATGTGGTACCCAGGGTGTCACCACCTCAAAAATATTTGTATTTTCTTTGAGGTGACAGAACAAGGGTAGAAATGTAATATAGAATTGTGTTCAGTTATATTAAATTAGGGCAGTGTTCGGATCCTGGCATGGAACTTTAGATAATAACAGTGTATTGATTGGTGAACTGCGTTGAGTCAGAATTAGGTCTATCGGCATAAAGCTGGATTTTGGCAATGTGATTATTTTCAGCGACACAGCATTTGAATATCAAAGTCAATAACATTTATCTTTAGAGAAGAAAAAAATAAACACCTACAACAATGACCACTAGGAATCATGAACCTCCCTATACGAGGCAGTAGGCGGGGCGTGGCCTACAGGTCTGTGGCCCCCGAAGCCTGAGGCAACCATCCCCTGGGGGAAGCACAGCCTTGATGCTGTAGTGTTACTATTTGCAATGGTCTCCTGAGCGGCCCAGCTCCAGGCCCACATTTCACCGTGCTCACAAACTACATTCTCCCACTATCTTAGCTCAATCAGACTGCTATAACAGAATACTATAGACTGGGTGGCTTACAAACAACAGAAATTTATTTCTCACCGTTCTGGAGGCTGGAAGTCCAAGATCAAGGCAACGGCAGCTTTCGTGTCTGGTAAGAACCCACTTCCTTGTTCACAGACGGATAGCCATCACACAGCAGAAGGGGCAAGGGAGCTCTCTGGGGCCTCTTTTATAAGGGCACCAATCCCATTCATGAGGGTTCTCCTTTCATGACCTAATCACCTCGCAAACGCTCTGCCTCCTAAATACCACCGCATTGGGGATTAGGTATCAACATACTAATTTCGGGGGGACACCAACATTCAGCCTATGGTACCCACCCATCTTACTTCACCATTATGAAGAGTAGCAAGAAAATCACAAGCCATGATTTGAAGAATATTAAGAGAACAGTCCTTCAAACATCACTCTCCCCGAATGTCAGCTTGGAATTCAGCTCTTAATGCTGTATTCACTCATTGATGGAGAACATATTCTGTTCTAACCCTAGCAGGTTTACTGCAATTCACTTCTGTCACTAACCACCTGCAGTTAGCACAGACCCCACAAGTTAAGGGCTCGGTCCTCTGTAAGACTGTCCTCACTTCAGATGCCAGCTGCACTTCTGGGGTTCTCAGGCCACCCACATTTCTGACTGACTGGCTACAAATTTGGGGGTTCCCATGACCCTCTCAGGTTTGACATTTGTTAGAATGACTCACAGGACTCAAGAAACCATTATGCCTATGGTTACAGTTTTATTATAAATGATACAAATCCCAACTAGCCAAATGAAGAGGTACATAGGGCCAGGCCTGGGAGGGTCCTGAATGCAGAGATTTCACACTCTCTCCCTGTGGAATCAGAGCATTTCACCCTCCCAGCACATGGATGTGTTCACCAACCAGGAAGCTCCAGTGAGCCTTGGAGTCCAGAGTTTTTATCGGGGTTTCATGATGTAAACATGATTGGTTGAATCATTGACCATGTGATTGAACTCAAACTCCAATCCCCCTGCTGCCTAGAGGTCTGGCTGGCTCAAAGTTCCAACCCTCTAATCACGTGGTTGGTCTTTCTGGTGACCAGCCCCTATCTAGGCACCCACCATGAGTCATCTCATTAGTATAAACTTGAGTGTGATAGAGGTGGGGACTCGAATAACAAAGATACTTCTGTCACCTGGGAAATTCCAAGGGTTTTAGAAACTCTGTGCCAGGAACCCAGCACAAAGACCAGACAAATTCTTTATTACACAACACACAAGTACTGTCTTTGCCAGCATAAATATAGCTGGGCAGGTAAGCCACAGGGCCCCTGAGTCTATACTTTTCCCTTGTAGGAGGAGACACTGACACAGCTAGTTATCTTTGTTTTTTGTTTTTGTCTTTTTTCTTTTTCTGTTTTTTGAACCAATATTTCTTTTCCTGATACCCTAATCCAAATTCTGGATCACAGAAATTTTGCCTGCCCAAAATACCAAATGAGGACCTCTCCTCACCCCCCATCCCCAACCTCCTGACCACAAACGCATGTCAGCATCAACCACTAACTATTGTTTCAATGACATTATAAACCCACAGAAATTTTAAAATAGGATGCTCATTTTATATTCCCCACAGCCAGCACATATTAAACTGCCAAGAATTTACCTGATGCTCAATAAATACTTGTTCAGTTTAATTAGCTTGTTAATCTGAATATTAGCTGTAAGGTATCCAATTCAGAAAACCACAAACATTTAATGAGCATAAACTATAAGCCAAGCTCTTGAGAAATAACAATAAATAAAGCATAGTCTCTGGTCCCAAGGAGCTGACTATGGTGCGGAGAAGACAAAAAACTAAAACAATAATTTTGTTATAAAATATAAATTCTCTAATAGAAGTAATAGCAAAGTACTATAGGAACCTTAGTAATGATTATATTTGAGTAGCAATGGGTGTGTTTTAAGATTGAGTGTAAGAATACAAAGGATGGAATTCACAGAAGAGAAGATATTTGAGCCATCCTTAATTGGAGGCGTTAGACACCAGCAGAGGAGCATAAGTAAGTTTTAAGCAAAGTAAAACTGTGAGGAAAAAAGGAGGGGCTAGAAAGGGGACACACAGAGGAATTTTAGGGTGATAGGATTATTCTGTATGGAACTGGGGTGGTAGATAGATTTTGCTGTGCATTTGACAAAACCCATAGAGCTTTGCCTCACAAAAAGTGAACTTCGATGTACACAGATTTTTTTTAAAAAAATCAACCCCGAGACAGGGTGTCCCAGGACAAAAGACAGACAATGTTGGAAGTCTACATAAATATTGTACTCTACCTAGTAAAGTTGTTTTTCTTAGGGTTACAGGTTAAAATTTCTGAAAGTGTTTTACACATATGCTGGGATTGAACTAATAAGTAAATAGATGGTGGGTGGTGGGAGCCAGGTTTATCACTATTGGCAGGGAAACTACAAATAAGCAGGAGGGAAAAGGGGCAATACACCATGGGGTGCTGGATTCAAGTCAGAGACATTGGCATGAACTCACACTTAGCTTAATACAGACATGAATAGACAAAGAAATCATTATAGATATATGCTTAGTCATGAGTCAGCATACACACATATGTTTCTTAGTTCTATCTACAGGGAGGGCCTAGAACCAGTGACATCTCAGTAGCAATGAGCATAGTAAGTGCCCTTATCTCGGTTTCTAATATCATCCTTCAATAAAAGGAACCAGGAATCCTTGGAGATATGGATGATTCTAGGTCTGGGTCAGGGAAGATACAAGATGAGCCCAGAACATCTTGTAGTACCAAAAGGTAAGAAAGTAATCAAAAAACAAAAAGGATAGGGGCATATCAAAAGAATACAGGGGGCCAGTCCGGTGGCGTAGCGTTAAGTGCACGAGCTCTGCTTCGGCAGCTCGAGAGATCACAGATTCAAATCCCAGGAGGTGTGCACCGACACACCACTTGTCAAGCCATGCTGTGGTGGCATCCCATATAAAGTAGAGGAAGATGGGCATGGATGTTAGCCCAGGGCTGATCTTCCTCACGAAAAAAAAAAAAAATACAGAGGCCAAACTGTAATAATTTGAGCAACAAAATCGTGTAGTATTGGATGATACCCCGAAGTGTACAATAAACATCCATGAGTCCACACTGATATAAATAAATGACTGAATAAATAAATGTGGGCTTAGAAACAAGTCTTCTTTGCAGAAGAATTCCGAATAATTTACATAGATACTTCCCCTCCAGGAGATGGAGCTTAATCTGCTACACACACACACATACTTTGAGTGTGGGACAGACTTAGTGACTTGCACCTAAAGTAAAGAGTATACACAAAGTAAAAGTAATTTTCAAATGAAGAAATCTGGCAAACACTTCCTTGATCAGATGATCAAGGTTAACATCAGTGATAAGTCATGTTAACAGTATATACCTTTGATGTGATGTAATGAAAATGGCACTTCACCTCTGTAGCCTTCTTCCCAAAACCCATAACCCCAACCTAATCATGCACAAAACATCAAAAAAACCTGAATTGAGAGAAGTCTACAAAACACCCAGCAGTATCCCTCAAAACTGTCAAGGTTATCAAAAACGAGGAAAGACTTGAAAACTGTCACAGACAACTGGAGACTAAGGAGAGATGACAGCTAATGTAATGTGGTATCCTGGATGGAATTCTGGAAAAGAAAGAAGACATTAGTGGGGGGAAAAAAAAAACTACTGAAACACAAGTAAAATCTGAAGTTTAGTTACTAGTAATATGCCAATGTCGGTTTCTTGGCTGCAACAAATGTTCCATGGTAATGTTAGATGTTAACTACAGTGCAAACTGAGTGGGGAGAATGTGGGAACTACATGAACTACTTTTCTACCTTTTCTGTAAATCTAAAGCTATTCCACAAGAAAAAGGTTATTTTTTTTAAGTGGAGGACAAGTGGGGAAAAAAAAAAACCTGCCATGATTAGAGTATCAGGTGACAGAGACAATGCAGGGAGATGAGGCTTGAAGATGTTTTGGGTCAGATTCCAGGAGCTTTGTAAGCTGCATCAATTCAGAACCTCAGGCCAGCAGTGGCTTAAACAAACAAGGGTTTTCTTAGTCTCACAAAAAAAGTTGTCTAGGCATAGGCTATACTAAGTAGGTAGAGAAGCTTTTGCTCCCACATCATTAGCACATGGTTTTTGTCTTTAACTTTCATAATTGCAAAATGTCACGTTGCATCAGCCTTCCTGCAGGAAAAGTGAAGAGTGAGTAGCAAAGGACCAAAGGAGCCAGACAGCTGAATCTGTCCCCTTTAAAGAGCTTTCCCACAAGCCCCACCCAGTGAACTTCTACTGCTTCTCATTGGCCAGAATTGGATCACATTGACATTTCTAGCTGCAACAGAGTCTGGGAAGGTTAGTATTCTTCAGTGGGCACAATGCATCCCCATACAAAACCAGCATCCTACTTGTAAAGAAGAAGGGATGGATGCAGAGAAATTAACTAGTAGTATAGTTAACATAGCTTGAGAGAAATGACTTTTATTTGGTCCTATAATCAGTAGAGGTTTCATACATTTTTAAGCAAAGAAATAACATGATCACATGTTTGTTTTAGAAAGATCACTCTGGTCACTCTAGTCATAAAATAGAAGAGCGCTTCTTAATCCTTTTTTGGATCAAAGATTTCTCTGAGAATCTCACGATAGGTGTAGATTCCCTCCTCGGGTGGGAAAAGTTGTATATGGGCACAGAATTTTCTAAGCAATTACAGGGAGGGATTCGAACTTTCTGAAGCTCACAGACATCAGGAAAAACTCCTAGCAAAGAGGTTAAATTAAAGAGTGGAGACGCTGAAGGCAGAAGGACTGATAAGGAAGCTTAGAAGTTGTCTAAAGAGAGGGATGACAAGGGGCCAAACCAGGCAGGTAGTCACAGAAATGGGGGAAACAGATTAGCGAGACAATCTGAGCTAGAAACAACAACACCTGGTGTTTAACTAGATAGGCTAATTCACTTGGTTTGGGAGAATCAAGGAAGTCAAAGAATCCAGAGCATTTTTGCCTTAGTTAACTGAAAGGGTGGTTATGCTAGTAACCAAACAGGGACTACAGGAGAAGGTAAGAGCACAGCTCATGAATGTGGTTTGAGCACACTGAGTGTCGAGCGCCTGTAGTGGATCCTGGTGCAAACAAGCCGCCAGCGAGGTGAACTCCGGACCCGACCTCAGGGGAGGCGGGGGCTGTGCAGGAAGCACTGGCAGTTCACACACCAAGTGCTCGCCACTGCAGTCCTGTTCAAAATGTCCTGAAATGCTAGAGTCTTCCCATTTCTATAGTCAGTTCAATACTATTTCAAACATGATGATAGATTTCTCTCAACACAAAGCTCTTTTTAAAAATGATTATGTGACATACAAGAAATAGAAAGTTTCCATCAATCTCTAATTTCAGCCTTGAATTGGAATTTGCTCCCTCTGAGAAACAATGAACTTTACATGTCCAAAGTCAAATTGACACCCTGGCTATGAGTGTTATGATCTTATAATGACTCTTAAATAATGGTGAGCAAAGCTCTGTAGTATAAGTTAGTGCAAATGTGGAAACGAATTAGAAATCATTTGGGGAGGCAGTATAACAAGGCATTGGTGATAGAAAGAACTGGGTACAGATCTCAGTTTCACCACTGACTAGCAGTGTGATCTTGGGCAATTTACCAAACCTCCCACGGCCTCCATTTCCTCATCTGTAAAATGAGGTTTTTAAAAAAATAATGCTTAGATGTAGTATTCCACAATAGGGTAATTGTGAAAAATGAATGAGAGACAACGCCTGGCACATACTAAGTCATTCAATAAATGTTAACTCATAGTGGTAGCAGTACAGTAATAACAGTATAGTCATGCGCTGCATAACGACATTTGGGTCAATGACAAACCGCATATACAACAGTGATCCCATAAGAGTATAATGGAACTGAAAAATTCCTATTGCCTTGTGATGTCGTAGCCATTGTAACGTTGTAGCGCAATGCATCATTCATGTGCTTGTGGTGATGCTGGTGTAAACAAACCTACTGCACTGCCAGTGGTATAAAAGTACAGCACATACAATTACATACAGTACATAACACTTGATAATGACAATAAATGATTATGTTACTGGTTTATGTATTTACTATACCATACTCTTTATTGTTATTTTAGAGTGTACTCTTTCTACACATTAAAAAAGTTTACTGTAAAACAGTACACCATGTTACACTGGCAGCAGCCTCATACATCTCGTGTTTACCACATCTCTTGATTGCATCATTTTCTCTTGTGCTTGATTTAATCTCATGTTGTTTTGTTCATCACGGCCCCTAAGTGTACAAAACCTGCCGCTAATGTCACCAGTAAGAGGCACGTAGACGGATCGACCTGGAAACCAAATTCAAAGTGATTAAGGATTATGAAGGTGGAAAATCTGTAAGAGTCATTGTTCACCAGTCAGGCATGTCCCATTCCACCATAGCTATAATCCTGAAGAACAAGAACAAAGTGACAGAAGCTGTTCAAGGATCTGCTTCATTGAAGGCAACGAGACTAAGAAAAATTTGAGAAGGGCCTATATCAGACCTGGAGAAACTTCTAATGACCTGGATTGAAGACCAGACACGGAAGCGGTATCTGTCTAAGCACAAGGACAATCACGGCCAAAGCAAAAAAGTTTGTTTGCAACTTTGAAAGAAAAGGCTGGACCCAAATACAATGTTGAATTGATTGCTAGCTCTGGGTGCTTTAAATGATTCAAGAATTGTTATTCATTACGTAATGTGAAAGTGAGTGGTGAGTCTGCAAGTGCTGATGTGAAGGCAGCTGAAGAATTTTTGGAAACTCTAGATGACTGATTGTGGAGGAAAATTATGTGTCAGAGCAAATATTCAGTATGGATGAAACCTCCCTATTCTGTAAACAGATGCCTAAAAGGCCTTTCATCCATAAGGAGGCCAAGTCAATGCCAGGTTTCAAGGCTTTTAAGGACAGGATGACAGTCTTGCTTGGGGCACTGTTGCAGCCTACAAAATGAAACCCTTTGTGATCTGGCACAGTGAGAACCCCAAGGCCTTCAAGCATATCTATAAGTACACACTGCCAGTGTACTACAGGAGAAATACGAAGTCATAAATGACCCAGCTCCTCTTCCAAAATGCCTGCTTGAGTTGCTGGGCTAGTGGAATGGAGAAGTATTGTTTGGAGAATAACATACCCTTCAAGATTTTGCTTATTGTTGATAATGCTCCCAGATATCCTCCTTTTATTGGTGATCTTCATCCCAATATCAAAGCGATGTTTCTCTCTCCAAACACTGCCTCTTTGATCCAACCAATGGGTCAAGGAGTTACAGCAGCTTTTAAGCCCCACTACCTGAGGAGGACCTGTGCCCAGGCTATTGCTGCAACTGAGGAAGACACTTAGAAGACACTGATGTAATTGTGGAAGGATTACAACAGCTATGACTGCATCAAGAACCTTGCTTGGGCTTGAGGTGATGTCACCCAAAGTGTATGAATGGCCTCTGGAAGAAGACATTCAAGAGGTTCATCTATGACTTCAAAGAATCTGCCAAGGATGAGGAGGTTGCAAAAATCAACTAGGCTGTGGTTGAGATGGCAAACAACTGTAACCTGAGTGTGGATGAGGATGACACTGAGGAGCTCCTAGAGGTGGTTCCTGAGGAATTGACTGATGAGGAGTTGTGGGAACTGGAACAGGAACGCATAGCTGAAGAAGAGGCACGAGAAAAGGAAACTGCTGGAGAAAAGGAACCCCTAAGGAAATTCACAGTGATGTTAAGTAGAAGCTTTTGCAGACCTCAACAAGCTCCTTAAAAAGTTTGAAAACATGGACCCTAAGACCAAAAGGTTTTCATTAATAGAGAGAAATGTTCATGGTGAATTATCTGCTTATGAGCAAATCTACAATAAAAAAAAGAAACAAACCAAGCAAACCACCATGGACATATGTCTGAAAAGAGTGACACCTCCTCAAGAAGAGCCTCAAGCAGGTCTTTCAGGAGGTATTCCAGAATGTTGTTATCACAGGAAATGACAGCTCCACGCATGCAATTGCCCCGGTGTCTTAGTTTTTAACTAAAGAATTTAAAAATAAAAAAAATAAAAAATTTTAAAAATAGAAAAAAACTTGTACAAAGGACATAAAGAAAAAAATATTTTTGTACAGCTGTACAATGTGTTTGTGTTTTAAGCTACGTGTTATTACGAAAAAGTTAAAAATAATTTAAAAGTTTATAAAGTAAAAAAGTTACAATAAGCTAACGGTAATTTATTATTGAAGAAAGAAAAATATTCTTCATAAATTTAGTGTAGCCTAAGTGTGCAGTATTTACAGAGTCTAGAGTAGTGGACAGTAATGTCCTAGGCCTTCACATTCTCTCACCACTCACTCACTGACTCATCCAGAAAAACTCTAAGTCCTGAAAACTCCATTCAAAGTAAGTGCCCTATACAAGTGCACCATATTTTATCTTTTATACTGTATTTTTTACTGTACCTTTTCTATGTTTAGATACACAAATACTTAACCATTGTGTTACAATTGCCTATAGTATTTAGCAGAGTAACATGCTATACAGGTGTGTAGTCTAGGAACAATAGGCTACACCATACAGCCTCGGTGTGTAGTAGGCTATACCGTCTAGGCTTGTGTAAGTACACTCTGTGGTGTTTGCACAACAACAAAATCCCCTAGCAATGCATTTCTCAGAACATATTCCAGTCATTAAGCAATGAATGACTGTAATTTCTTACAACAGCAACAGTAAAGGAATACAGCTCTCTGATATTCCCCCAAACTGCTACCTTCTCCCCCCCAACAAATGTAAATGTCTTTTTTCCCATCTTCCCAATATAGGGGATTGGGGAGGGGTTATCCTACCAGAATTTTTTTCAGAATCCTCTCTATACATGTCGCTTTGCATCTTACTGTTTGACTCAATAACATATCCTGGACCTCTTTAGGGTCAATAGTTTTAACTCTATTTCACTCTTTAGAACTGGCTTGGTATTTGGGAGAATATTATCATTTCTTCAACCCATTTTTGATCCTTTTTGAAGACCACCCACTTGCAGTTTCCGAGTTAACTCCTGTTGCTCCTAAAGGGGTCTGACTTCCCCTGAGAGGAGCCACTACCCCCAAACCCACTCTGTGTCTCATGGAGCTCTTGAGCTCAGGCACCATTCATGATCCTCAAACTGGCCTCAGATGACCATTCTTTCATTTCCCTCTTAGCTAAAGGGACTAGGGACCAGCCTCTCATGGCAGAATCCCAGGAGACAGACTAGGAGACTCTGAGCCTGGGCCTGTCAGAGAGATACTAAGAGAGTGAGATGTGGTTTAATGAAATAAAAAGTGGCAATTGAGCCAGAAGAGAACCCAACCCCTCCCCAGATCCCACTTCTGAAGATGACTTGGTGGACTGGAGACAACCCTGGGGCCACTTTGAGAGGAATGAGCAAAAGATGGCAGGTGACACGAGGGAAGGAATTGAGGTCACTGCGTCCCTCCAGAGCAGAGTCACCCCTTGACTGGGGATTGAACAGGGACATGCTGGCTCCACAAAAATCAGTGAAATTTTAAAACAGCCAGTTCCTATTAACTTCTCCTGAGTTGTTAGCGTTGGAATCTGGTCTTTTAGTTAATACCTTTGGGGACACCCTTCAGTCTGAGGCCCCTGCCTGCCTGCAGTGACCAAACACAAGGAGAGAGGGAGCCTCAGAGGAGGAAGATCCCTGGGACCTTTTGAGGTAGCATCCGGTGTCCCTACAGCAGAAGAAAACTTTAAAACACCACAAAATGGGCCTCATCCAGGGACAGCCCCAGCCACTCTGCCCTGACTTGCTCTTCTGCACAGGAAGGGACATGGCCTGGCCCTGCTTTGACCCCCTAGGTTTGCTGTAGGGCCACGTGGGCCTAGAGTGGTCAAGCTCCAGGCTGCAATCAGCCCTTTCCACCTCCCCCAGTGTCTGGAGAAGTGAGGTCACTTTCTGCTTTCAGAGCCAAGTTAGGGATCTGTTTTCTAGAACGTGGCTGGCCTCTCTTCCTCCAGCCTAACTGATTGCCACGGTTGTCTGGCATCTGTTTACCTTAGAGATGGAACACTCCCCAGGGGTCTGAGCAGTCAGTGTGGTCCACAGGACACTGGCACTTGGAGGCAGAGCTGTGGAGTCCTACACAGCCATGGAGGGCCTGCTGCCTACCACTGGATCCACTTTCCAGCTGATCCTGGAGCACCTGTGGGGTGTTCCACTGGTGATGTCTGAAAGCTTAAGACAAGTCCCAGGTCTCCCTGCATTTCCCTGGGAGATCCTGGTATGTGCTGCAATGCTGGTTTTGATAGTAAACAGAAGACACACTTTAAGAAGTGAGAAGATGCTAGGCAAAAGATGTTCTGTCCACAATGAAGTGTACAGAAAATGTTGTGAGAATATTGAATCAATGACACAAGCCGATGAAGCCCTCAAGTGCCTGGGGTGGAGGCTAGTCCTACCATGTTACAAACCTTGTCAGCAATGAATACAAACTTGAGCAGATCACCTCAGGACACTGTTGACTTTCTGGAAAAGGCACAGAACAGCCAGCCTCCTAAAATTTCTCCAGTGACCGATGAAAAGCCCATCTTAAAAGCATCAGAGAAGGATGGAGAACAACTTCAGAAGAACATAACAGAGCAATTGAATGAAAACACTCATTTTCCAGAACGTCCAGAACTGCTCGACCAAGAAATTTTGAGATGAAAGCAGAGAGTACAGGAAAGGAAGGAGAAACAAAGGCTGGAGCAGTCAAACACAAGAAAGCAGCAGGTCCTGAAAGGTCAAGTCAGCCAATTAATATCAGTGTCTGAACACCTGCTGCAGGTCATCTCTTTGCCTGACCTCCTTGGAGATCATGTGTATGATCACGTGCGTGACCTAGGAAGTCCAGCAAGAGAGGAAGGCAGAAAATGGCGATCACCCGTCTAGGGGTCAGAAGTTGATCTGAAGGGTGTCATTGCTGATGCAGACCTCAACGTGACCCTCCAAAGTCCGGAAGAGGAACATCAAGAAACAGCCAGACAATTGTGGAAGGAAAAGAAAATGAACGATAAGCTTACAAGACAAATAATGAGTCTCCAAACTGAGGAAGCATTTTTGCAGCATGAAAATTCAAAGCTTGGAAGAGATTCAGCTGCTGAAGCCAAAACTTCACATTCTGCCCAATCTACATGATGAACATGTCATGCAACTTCACAGAAAATTGTTTGAGGAGGAAAGGCACTGCTCAAAAATAGAGAAGAAACTTCCCAACGTGTGTAGAAACATGAAGTCCACATATCAGATTTGCAATCTCTACAAGAAGATAGCCAGAGACACAGGCAAAGAAGTGGAGAGAAACGCTTCCTACTATCCCAGGGAGATCCTCTTTCATGAGAAAAGAGGTCAAGAAAGCTGAATGGCAGCTGTGTCGACTGAGAGACACCTCAAGGAGCTAAGAAAAGAAAAGGGCCACCTTGACAGGCAAATGCTGGCAAAGGTCGAGGCCAAGTTCCAGCCCTTCTCGGTGGTCCTTTGCCCCTGCTGCTCCACCACAGCCCACAGAAGCCTGGAAGTGTCAGGGGATCCCTTGGGTCATCAGGCCTTTCAGGCAGGAGGAGGGTCTTGCCACGGGGGCTGAGGGGTCCAGGGTCACCTTCAGTTTTGATTCCGTTTCCACAGCAGCTAGGCCCTGAACACCCATGAGCACAGCAGAACGTCTGCATGTGTTTCTGTTACAGTCATTTTGATTTTCTTCTTTTGAGTTTAGCTACTGTTGCTTAATTGATTGTTCTTATTCAAGTAGATAAAGCATTATAGTTTTTAAGACTTTTTTCAAATAAAGTTTCAATTAGTACAATTCTTATGAATAATTTATTTCTGTGTCCTTGGACCCTCTAGAATAAGATAGTATAAGTATTGTATTTAGATTTAAATCAGAAGTCACTGTTACTTAAGTCATCATTGAAGTTGACATAGAGATGTATAAAATAATGGAGACCATTTCTGTATGCTGTGAGCTGTTATTAGAAATCTGTAAAGTACCTTAATAAAAATTAGACTGGTTTTTAAACAGTACCCCAAAAAAAGAAAAAAAAACTTCAACACACTACAACTCATACCTCATAATGTTTTTATTTAGTCCTAAATTCATAGATTAGAGGAGTTGACATTTTGCACTAGTTTGTTTTTTGCTTTGTAATTTTTTTAACATATGCTGTTTTGTTTAAGATAGTGTTTGTTGTTTAAACATTTCTAAATTTTATGCAGTAAAAACAAAAGTTTTCCCTTGGTGGCAGTCACACATGCACACTTACACACACACACAACACACATAAAACAGTGTAGATACAGGGCACTTTGTTATTTCAGTACCTAAGGAAAATGTAAAATTAATAGATTCAAATTTGAAAAAAAATTTAAATAAATAAAGGAAAGAAGATCGCGCACACAAAAGGATGTATGTACACAAAAGGATCCTAAATCTTAGACACAGAAAAGGAGAGTTGCCTGATGTATCAGACAAGATTCCAGGTAGAAACACTTCATCCAAACAATGCAGATGAGGAGACTGAGAGGAAGGCAGTTTCCCGAGCTGTTGGCGGGGATAGAGGAAGGACCGAGGATGAGGAGGCTCCCAGGTGCTAGCAATAGGGGACGTGTTCCCACCTCTGGGCCTGGAGGGAGGAGGAGGAAGTGGTGTCAGCTGAGCCCAGTGAGGGGCCGTCACGGGAACAGGGAAAATCGCCTCTGCCCTCTGTCCTCCTGTCTTCCCATTTACCGTTGGAGCAATGGGCAGCCCCCCAGAGGGCCCGGGTAGTGCAAGCAGTGGAGTCAGCCCTGGGCACAGAGTGGGCTGGAAAAGGGCCAAGAATGAATTTGAAGAATGACCAGCGCTCTTGACTCTGTTTGATCCAAAATGTGCATGGGTTTTATTGCCTTCATTCACACCCATTTATCTAGTACACGTGGGGCTGCTACAATGTCTTCAGCACTGCTCTATGTGTCTGGGATGCAGCAGTGGACAAAACTGCCTGATGAGGACTGTGGACCCCAGAGCTTACATTCTAGTGAGGAGCAAGGTTAGATAACAAAGAACAAAGAGATGAAGGATGGAAATACGTGCTCTACAGACTATTCCAATAGGGTGTGGGTAATGGGGTGACAGGGTAACGCCCAGGAGGTGACATTTATGCTGAGATTAAAGGTAAGAGGAGTTAAGCTCGGAGGTCAGGAGGCAGAATATTCCAGGCAGAGAGAACAGGAAGTATAAACTCCTGAGATCTGCGCTTCTGGGGCCAGAGGAAATGGGGCAAAGATGACAGGAAGGGGAGAGGTGGGCAGGGGACAGGGGCCACTGCACAGACATCTTTCTAGTACAGTGTCGTGACACCAGGGGAGAGCATAGACTTAGAGGGGAGAGGCTGGCTGCTGGGGATGTGGTGTGATGTGTATTCTACATAGATTTCTATGGGGAGAATGTTGCGGCGGGGGGGAGGGAGGGGTAGGATTTTGGTGAGGGGTCTGCATGGAGCCTGGGGGCTGACACTAGGGTGGTCTTCACGGAGGTGGAGGAGGACAGTGGGGCTGTGTTTGGGAGGTTGGGGGTCAGAGAAGAAGAATGAAGAACAACTCTTAGAACTTTTCTGATAACCCTGTGTATTGTTTGTACAACTTAAGTAACTTTTAGTAAAATCTCTGCAGAGGAACCTTGGAAAAAAGTCTGGGGAAAAAAAAAAAGCAAGGCACAGATGTATTACACCCAGTGAAATCTTGATTTTCTAAGGACTAGAGGGTGGAGTAAGCATGTCCATTTGGACTTCCACGTGGTTTCTGCTGTACCTGAAGACTCTCGTGACCAGGTGATCTCACTCTCAGGTGCTCCCACAACAGAGACTCCAAGGGCAGGTTCAGGAGGGGCTCGAGTGCAGGGTGAAGATTCCCAAGTGTGATACATTTACTACCTGAATTGAGTTGATACAATGCTACTTGTGTGGATACCAAGACGAATTATAAATTGACTTCACCAAAGTGCACAGCCAGTGGAAGAGAAAGACTCATGGACTAGAAGTGCTCACGAATGTGGCGTGTACACTAATTGTTGGCACTATGCCCAGCTCTCTAACTGACCCTGCAGCAGGCTTGGGGGTGGCGTGGGAGGTCAGTGAGGGCTCTCTGGAGGAGGAGGCCCCTGAGCTGAATACTGAAGGATGAGTAGGAATTACCTACAGTGCTTTTCACACTTTAAGGGGCATATGAATCACTTAGAGATCTTGTTACAAAGCAGATTCTGATTCGTCGGGTCTTGGGTGGGCCTGAGGCCCTGCACTGCCCCCAGGTTATGTCCACGCTGGGACTGGACATGGACTAGCAATCAACTTTAGATGATTATGGGAAAAAGCGTGGGAAGGATAAAGAAGGCAGAGGCATTTCTGGCCAAGATTCAGCCCAGACACGGACCAAAAGACAGAAACAGCCCGGCAGAGCTGTTATATAACTTGCACGGGGGACCTGCTCCCAGTTATGCTCTCAAACACACCTGTCTACCATGTACAGATCTTGTCCTGAGGACACGGCCTGTTTCAGAGGGCATGATGAACCAGACTTGCAATCACCTTGGAGACACCAGCCATGGACAACCCTTTTTACCTCCAGAATCCCCTTGTCAGTAAATAGCCCCATGTCCCCTCACTTGCTCAGCCCAGACACCTGAGGACCCCTTCTGACCTGTCCTTGTCCCGCACCCTCCACATCCAAGCCATTATGCCATCCATAGATTATTCTTTCCAACTACCTCTGTTCTCTTCTCTCTGCCTCTGCCGCCACCCTCCAGTGCAAACCGCCACTCTCTCTTCCCTGGATCACTGTCACTCTGGTGACTGTCCTGCCTGCTGGGCCCACTTCACCATGCTTCCTCCCACCCATCTCCTCCCAGCAGCCAGAGTGGACTCTAACCCATGACCCGACCAGAATGAAGCCAGAACTTGAATACGATGAGCTGCAGCTGACCCCTGCCCTCGGGCCCCATCTCCTGGCTCTGGGTCATGAATGGCAAGGGTGAGCACACATCCAGTGCAGCCTAGATAGCTCAGGTGGCGCTTGTTCGTGCCTGGCATGTTATTGATAGCTCCGCTTTTCAATCATAAAATTGCTCCTGTTATGACAATAAATTATATGGCCACAAAATTAATGGCTCACTTGAGTTCAGACTTTTCCAAAAAGAACAGCAACATTTTTTTCAAAAATATATAAGCTTGTGAGAAAAATGGACAATATGATTTAAAACTAAATCTAAATGCAGCCTTGGACAGTTGAAGAAACACCACCATTTTGCCAATTTAACCAGAGTACGGACATCACATTTTTGGTTAAGATGATTCTACATTCTTTCTTGCAGGCCAAATATAAGCCATCTTCGCTTTGCGAAGGTCCCAATAAAAACTGCATGATATGTGGGGTAACATAACACTGAATATGCTTGGATTAAATCAAGGCCTTTCCAATTGTTGTGGAACCAGAAGAGACTGTTCTTAAAAATCTTTTCGCAAGAGCCTGTTCCAATGCAAAGTTCATATGATGCAACGTTTTTATGAATCTAGATGAATGACTCATGTTTGACTCAGATTCAAGCGCATTTTGCGATGCAGTAAGACATTGAGTCTCAAGATACAAAATAAAGACATGAAGTTGTTATGCCCAGAAAAGGGCTCCTAGAAAGACAATGCATCTGGGAAGACAGTGCAGTAGTGAACTCTCCCTTCTGGGGCCCCTCCCTGCTAGGCTCTGAATCACTTGCTTTCAGGTGCTGGCCACCTGCATTTTTTCCAAGTTCCTCTCATGATTCTGATGCACAGCAAAGGTGGGAACCACCGCAGGGCGGCGTCAACTCTAAACCTATGTTGAAGGGGTGGGTGTCCTCCTCTGATCCAGCACTTGGGTCCCTCACTTCCCACAGCTCATGGCCCCATGGTTTAATTTATCATCAGTTTGTCCTTTCGTATCTACTCTCTGCCCTTCACCTGCTGCCTGCTGCTGACACAAACCGATTCGTGTCCTTCTAGCTCCCTTTGGATTCACTAATGGGGAAGCCCAAGAGGAGACTGGAGGGAAGTAGGAGTGTGAGCCCCGGCAGTGAATCTCCTGTTTCCTTCCTGAAAAAGTGGCCTTGCTCTGGCTCTGCTGTAGGCATGCCGCCAAGCTCCTCCTAAGGGCCGACTCTGCATGGCTCTCTTCCTCAGGGTTCCCTTGGTACCTTTTCCCCCTGGTACCTTGAGACCTGTGGGTGATAACAGCTGGACTGTTAGTACTCCCAATTACTGCCTATTAGTTTTTATTGCTACTACAAGAAATTTCCACAAATTTCTAGCTTGAAATAACACACATTTACTATCTTACAATTCTGAAGGATAAAAAGTCCAAAATCAGTCTCATTGGGCTAAATTTAGGGTGTCAGCAAGGCTGATTCCTTCTGGAGACTTTCCAGCTTCTAGATGCCACCTGTATTCTTCGACTTGTGGCCTCTTCCTCCATCTTCAAATCCTGCTTGCACCACCCTGCTTGCACCACCACAGCTGCCTCTATGACCCTCCTGCCTCCCTCTTTCCCTTATGATTACATTGGGGCCACAGGGATAACCCAGGAAAATCTCTCCATCCTTACCTGAATCACACCTGCAAAGTCCCTTTTGCCATGTAAGGTAATATATTCACAGGTTCTTAGGATTAAATGTTGGACAACTTTGGGGGTTTTATTCAGTCTACTGCACTACACCTTATGCATTACAGTTCTCCTACACCCACACCTTTGCAAGTAGTCCTTTTGTGTATAAATCTTCCTCCACGTAACCTATTTCCAGCATCTTCTGTTTCCCTGACTCTGTGCGCCATCCACGGCACTTTTTTCAAAAGTGGATTGAGAGGATAAACTCACTTAGCATTTAAAAGATATCTTTCCAAGGTGATAAATAGATTATAGTGGTCTCCTGATAACTTAGAGGTAACCTGTGGAAATACAAAAAGGGTAAATGGATACCTAGATGGTTTCTATGAACTGAAACTTTCTGATAGGACAATAATATGAAGATAATATCAATATAAAGTTTACCTAATTTTAACTATCTCTGCTAAGGTTTTGGTATAATTCCATTTTTATTATTGTGACAGCAAACCTACTGACTTTTTCATTCAAGAATTGTATTCCAGGTACCTGAAAACCTCCTAGGGTGAAGGGGCTCGTGCTTGTCTGTGAAACCAGTGTGCCTCGCTGCTAATTTAACACACACAGCGTGTGGGAGGCAGAATAATGCCCCCACGCTGCTCTAAAGATGTCCATGTGCTAATCCTTGGAACCTGTGTATATGTTATGTTACTTGGCAAAAGAAACTTGCAGGTGTAATTAAGGTTATAGACTTTAAGATAGGGAGGTTATCCTGGATTATCTGGGTGGGCTCCATGTCATCACATAAGCCCTTAAAAGCAGAGAACTTTCTCAGGCTGGAAGCAGAGAAGAGATGTAGCAGATGGAGAGTCAGAGAGATTCCAAGAATGAGAAGGATTTGACATGCCTTTCCTGTCTCTGGGATGCAGGGATTGTGTGCAAGGACCAGAGAGAGGCCTCTAGGAGCTCAGGGCAGCCCCAGCTGACAGCCACAAGGAAACAGGGACCTTAGTCCTACAATCGTAGGGAACTGGGTTGAGCTCAGGACCTGAATGAACTTGAAAGATTATCCCCGAGCCTCGCAGTGAAAGTCCAGCTGGACAACATCTTGCTTTCAGCCTTTTGAACTCAAAGAAGAGAAACCAGTTGAACTGACTCAGACTTCTGACCATAGATCTATGAGGTAATAAAGGAGTATTGGTGTAAGCCCCTAACTTTGGCCAAATGTAAGCCATCTTAGTTTTGAGAAGGTCCCAGTAAAAAGCGAACATGTGGGATAAAAATAACACAAGCATGTGATTTTAAATATATTTTCATTTACATGATGTTCCACATATGATGGATAGTAACCAGCTATACATCACCTTCATAAAAAGAATGTTCCCTTTTAATTATGTATGTAGTTTTTTGATACGCCATATATACTTTGAATTTGTATGTCATCATATCTGATCATGATCCTCTCTATGTTTTCATTTATTGTTTCCAATGCCATGTACAGATAAATACAAACCTACATTTTCTCCCAGATTTTATGTAGTTTCATTTTTACATGGAATTAGCTGCTGTTTATTAAGCACATTCTATGTCCGGGTACCGCATTATTATTTTCTAGGCACTGAATCTCTGAATCTTCACAACAATACTTAAAATTGATAACCCCTAACTGAGGCTTGGAGGAGTGAGCAGTCTCTCCAAGGTTGCACAGTGAATACCTCATGGGGCTGAGATCTGAACCAGATCCCATGTCTTATATGCTACATTTTTATGTGGTTGAAAGTTGAAGCTCTCACCTGTTTTTATTTTTCGTTTTCTCCATATAGTTACCTAATTGTTTCTGAGACAGTTACTAAGTAACTTTCTCAACCTTCTGATTTGTAATGTTTCCTTTATTATTTTAAGTTTTACATGTATCAGGGTCTGGTTTTAAGCTGTGACTTCGGCCCATTAATTTCTCTTTGAATTTTCTGGCAAAATAATGTGCTATTCAATTTTTTTATAGTTTTATTAAATGTTTAACAATTGATAACATAAGTTCCGCTCATTACTCTTCCTTTTCCGTATGTGTCAGATCTTCTCACAGGTATAAATTCTTTCAGATGAACCTATTTTGAATCACTTTGTCAAGATACAGGAAAAATTCCTTCGGGATGTTTATCCCTGCAGGAAAACTTGAGATGTTACCATACTTGCTCTATTCTGATTCAGAAGCATTGTCTCTCCATTTATTCTATCTTCTTTTAGGAATCTCTAAGCAGAGTTCCCAGTTTTCCTCAAAGAAGTACTGCGTATTTCTAGCACACAGAAGAACTATTGGGTTTTGCATTTTTACTTTGTAACCATATTGAATCCTTATGATCAGTTCCAATGATGTTTCTGTCTTTACCTTTCAGACAAGGATTTATTGAGCGTTCTTTACAGGCGCTATACCACTGGAGACAGGGTGGTGAATAAGACAGATAAGGCCCCTGCCACCCAAGAGGTTGACATTCTATGTGAGGGCACAGTCACATAGACAGAAAACACTTACGGTATCTGTATCATGTGGTGATAAACACAGTGGAGAAAAACAAAAATAAAGTAGGTGTTGGAGGCTGAATAATGGCCCCCAAAAGATACGTCCTAATCTCTAGAACCTGTGAATGTTACATTATATGTCACTTCACCAAAAAAACCTAAGGGGGGTACTTTATAATGGGATTAAGGTAAGAATCTTGTGATGGGCAAATTATTCTGGATTATCTGGATGGGCTTTGACTGTATTCACATGAATCTTTTTAAGAGAGAAGCAGATGGAAATTTGACACACAGGAAAGTAGGCATTGTGAAGATGGATTAGAGAGAGATTAGAAGATGCTGGCCTTGAAGATTGGAGTGATACAGCCACAAGCCAAGGAATGAGGTCAGCCACCAACAGCTGGCAGAGGAGTGTCCAGACAGAGGGCAGCCCTGCACACACTTTGATTTCAGCCCAGTGATACTGATTTGGGACTCCAAGCTGTGAAAGAATTAATTTCTGTGGTTTTAAGCCACCATTTTGTGGTCATTTGTTACAGCAGCCCCAGGAAACTAAAGCAGGAGGGTATGGAGTTAGCAAGAGCGGGTATGGGTGGGTGGCTCTTTTTAGATACTGTGCTCATGGAGGCCCTTGCTGTTCAGACCTAAAGTCTAGCGTGACGGGAGAGGGTGCGCAGAATCCATGCCTCTGTAGCAAGTCCAGCAGAAGCAGGAGCCTGACTTCCCCCACTCCCATCACTTTATCGTTATAAAGGGAGACTCCAGGGTACCAGAAGGAGCACAAAATAAGGAACCAGAAAATGGAAATCTGCATTTAATCCAGGCTCTGTCACTAACCATTTAGCTACTCCACCTCTTGGTTCCTCAACTTCTGCACCTGTATACTGGGTACATCTCTTATGACCCAGTCACTTGGCACAGATTAAGAGTATTACCCAGGCCTGCTGGGAGAACCCTTGAATGTGCCCATGTGCAGGGATCTTTCTAGTCTACATTCCACACCCACTCACCATCTGTATCTCATCCTGTAGCCACCCACAACAAAGCAAAATGTTCCCTAAGCCTTGTTGTGCTGCCTGGAGAGAAATCCCTTTGTCTGGGAACCCAGGCGCATCCAGTTTGGCCTCGAAGTCAAATGACTGTCTAAACAGCCACAGGCTGAACTAACTCCACCCAAGGTCCTCGGGCATCTGATTCCTTGTCTTTGGTCCTTTCCCCTGCAACCAGGCTGTTCCCAGCTTTCCCTGACCCACACTCCTCATTCCATCAGCAAGTACTTATTGAACATCTCCTGAGTAGGGGCCAGGATATAAGTGAAACAGACCTTGTGGGGCAGACACACATTAGAAAATTTACCACATTAGAGGATGTGTCCCTACACACTGAGATGGCAGATCTGAAGGAAAGAGCTACATTTCCATGGGAGCAGAGGACACAGAAATCTGACCTAGACATGGGGTCAGGGAAGGCTTCCTGAGGATGTGAGGCTTAAGCAGAGATAGGAGGATTAAATCTGCCTGAACAAGGCAGGGGAACAGCAGGTACAAAGGCCCTGTGGCAGCAGGGAGCTTGGCTTCTTGAGGAGCTGGAGGGACCTGACAGGTAGTTGGGGTACAGAAAGTGACAGAAAGCATGGTGCAAGAAGGAGCTGGAGAGGTGGGCAGAGTTGTAGGGGCTGGACATTGAGCAGAGTTAGGATGGAGAGAGAACCCTGCCTGCACCTTGAAAAGATCACTTGAGTTTCAGTGGGGAGACTGAATTGAAGAAGGCCCTTTGGGGTGTGGAAAGACCAGCTATTGTGGGAGACCCACCAGGAGATGATGGTAGCTAGGATGGAGGGGCAGTGGAGATGCCTAGGATCCAACAGGTTCAAGAAACATTTCAGGTCTTCTTACCACCTTGGATTAGGAAAGTGAGAAAATGAGAGATTGAATGAGAGAGAGAGAGAAGAAGGATGACTCTGATTCCTGGCTTGAGCAATGAATGAGATGAATGGTAGTGCCAGCCATGAGATTTGGGGACATCAGAAAGAGTCTCAGTGACATTTGGGGAACAACATTTGACCTGAAAATGTTGAGTGTCTTTAAGACGTTGAATAGATGGTTGGATTTAAGGGTCCGGAAGCTCACAGAAGTTTGAGCTGGAGATGCAAACGTGGAAGACTTGGGCACAAAACGATAAACTGTCAGGAAAGGCAGTTGCTCCAAAGCTCTCCTAGCCCTGGTTGACACAGCCTCACATGAAATCAGAACTAACTGGCTGTGGTCCCGTCCCATCAGCAGAGGGTCATCCCCTAGCATTCCACCTTAGTGATAAAGAATGGTCTCTTTACAGCGCTGTGGAGGAAAACATCACCTACCCATCCAGCCTGGTCTGGGGTAGCCTACCACTCGAAGCCCCTCTCTGGTGAGGGAATTGCCTCACACCTCTGCAGGACCGTGCAAGGCCACCTCCCAGCTGTAAAATGAGGTCCTTCGACATCCATCCCCTTCGGCAAGGATAATAAAGCTGAATCCAAGGAACATGACCGTGAAATCTATGGAATGATCATTCCTAAACTCCTTAACACCCACGATGCAAGAGCCCTTTCTGAAATGCAGGTGTGGATACATTCCTGGGCCAGTTTAATTATATACTATGATCAATGAGAATAGGATTCTTAAACACCATTCAAAAATGATTCCTCATTTACCTACATTCCCATTCATTAATTTATTCACCAGATAGCTATGGAGCAAGGTACCATAAGAAAAAGTCACTGTCCAAAAAGGGAGAGGGAGCTGATCAGTGGATATGCGAGATGTATGAGCCCAGGCAGGGAAGAGAAAATGCCCAGGATCTCAGGAAACAGCCTCTGATCAGAGATTCCCAGACTGTGAAGTACATAGACTCTGACAATTTCAACAATAACAAAAAACCTAGGGGTCCAGCACATTGGGTTTCCAAACTTCCATTTTGCCAAAGAAGAAATTTAAAATAATAAACTACTTTTATTAATGATATCATTTTATAAAGAACATTTTTAACAGAAAAAAAAGATAAGGAAAGTTATCTCAAAATATAAGAAGGTTTTCGAATTACACTCACTTGGGTCTATGCAGACTTCCCACACATTCCTCAAGTTTCTTCTTACCTTTGCAGGCGTGTGAAAAGACTTTATGTGGACTAACACCAGTTAGAGGTGGGCACCTGGGAAACCACAGCTCTAGCAGCCTGGAAACCTTGCCTTTTGTAAAGAACAGTGGCAGAATCCTGCCCTTTGACACTTGCTGTGTGTTCCCACATCTGTTCTGCCAGCATTTAGGGAATGCCAACTCAGGAGAGGGCCTGACAATGCAAAAAACATATGTGGGTAAGAGGCAGCCCCAAAAGTCCTGAGCATGGCTCTGCCTCCTGTCTGCTCACACCCTGGTCAGGAGACAAGCCAGAGGTGAACTCCTGGAGCAGAAGAAAGTGGGATGACAGCATGGTCATGAGGACCCCAGTGGTTCCCACTCTGGCTCTGCATCCAACAGCCTTCAGGGCATAAAGACATATACACCAAAAATACTGAATCCAGGACTACCTGTAAATTTTGCTTAATAGGTGTGGTTGGGCCCCTGACTGTGGCTTTTACTCTTTATCACAGCATCAGATGCATGTGATTTAAACTTCCCAACAGTCGCACAAGGCTGATAATAAAACCAACTGTCCCCGGCCTTGTCTCCCCATCCCTGGCTCTGGTTTCTCTGAGGCAACCACCATCAGTGTTACTGACTTCTGGAATTTGCCGCTATACTTGTGAATAACATGCTTACAGGGCTACAGGCTGATCCGATCATTGAGTACATTAGTTCATGCGGTCAACAGAATAATGTCCCCAAAGATGCCCACATCTTGTACCCTGGAACTTGTGAGTATGTCACCTTTCATGGTAAAAGGAAGTTTTCAGGTGTGGTTAAGGTAAGGATCCTGAATTGCGGGGAGGGGGTTATCCAGGCTGGTCCAATATAATCACGAGGTCCTTATAAAGGGAGGGAGCAGGGAAGAGGCAGAAAAGATGTTACGATAGTAGCAGAGGTTGAGCAATGCACTTTGAAGTTGGAGAAAGGAGCCAAAAGCCAAGGAATGCAGGTGGCCTCCAGATACTGAAAAAGGCAAAGACGTAGATTCCCCTAGAGTCTCCAGAAGGAAGACAGCCCACCTGACACCTTGATATTAGCCCAGTAAGAACTATTAAGACTTCTGAACTCCAAAAGTGAACTCCATGGAAGATAATACATTCATGTTGTTTTAAGCCACTGTGTTTGGAATACAGTCATGCACCACATAATGACATTTCAGTCAACAATGGACCATATATACTGCGGTGGTCCCTTAAGATTATAATGGATCTGAAAAATTCCTTTCATTTAATGACATTGTAGTCGTCATCATAACAGTGTAGTGCAACCCACTACTTACCTGTTTGTGGTGATGTTGGTGTAAACAAACCTACTGCGCTGCCAGTTGTATAAAAGTACAGCACATACAATTATGTACAGTACCTAATACTTGATAATGATAATAAATGACCATGTTACTGGTTTATGTATTTACTATACTATACTTTTTATTATTATTTTAGAGGGTACTCTTTCTACTTTTAAAAAAAGAGTTTACTGTAAAACAGTACACTGTGTTACATTGGCAGCAGCTTCATACATCTGATGTTTACCACATCTATTGATTGCATCATTTTCTCTTGTGCTTGATTTAATCTCATGTTGTTTTGTTCATCACGGCCCCTAAGTGTACAAAACCTGCCGCTAATGTCACCAGTAAGAGGCACGTAGAGGGATCGACCTGGAAACCAAATTCAAAGTGATTAAGGATTATGAAGGTGGAAAATCTCTGAGAGTCATTGTTCACCAGTCAGGCATGTCCCATTCCACCATAGCTATAATCCTGAAGAACAAGAACAAAGTGACAGAAGCTGTTCAAGGATCTGCTTCATTGAAGGCAAGAAAACTAACAAAAATTTGAGAAAGGCCTATATCAGACATGGAGAAACTTTTAATGACCTGGATTGAAGACCAGACACAGAAGCGTATCCCTCTCAGCACCATGACGATCACAGCCAAAACAAAAAGTTTGTTTGCAATGTCGAAATATAAAGGCTGGGCCCAAATACAATGTTGAATTGATTGCTAGCTCTGGGGGGTTCAAATGATTCAAGTATCGTTATTCATTACATAATGTGAAAGTGAGTGGTGAGTCTGCAAGTGCTGATGTGAAGGCAGCTGAAGAATTTTTGGAAACTCTAGATAACTGATTGTGGAGGAAAACTACTTGCTAGAGCAAATATTCAATATGGATGAAACCTCCTTATTCTGGAAACAGATGCCTGAAAGGCCTTTCATCCATAAGGAGGCCAAGTCAATGCCAGGTTTCAAGGCTTTTGAGGACAGGATGACACTCTTGCTTGGGGGCAATGTTGCAGACTACAAAATGAAACCCTTTGATCTGGCACAGTGAGAACCCCAGGGCCTTCAAGCATATCTATAAGTGCACAATGCCAGTGTACTACAGGACCAATAGGAAGTTATGGATGACCCAGCTCCTCTTCCAAAATGCCCCCCTGAGTTGCAGTGCCACTCAGAAGTATAGTTTGGAGAATAACATACCTTTCAAGATTTTGCTTATCGTTGATAATGCTCCCAGACATCCTCCTTTTATTGGTGATCTTCATCCCAATATCAAAGCGATGTTTCTCTCTCCAAACACTGCCTCTTTGATCCAACCAATGGGTCAAGGAGTTACAGCAGCTTTTAAGCCCCACTACCTGAGGAGGACCTGTGCCCAGGCTATTGCTGCAACTGAGGAAAACACTTAGAAGACACTGATGTAATTATGGAAGGATTACAACAGCTATGACTGCATCAAGAACCTTGCTTGGGCTTGAGGTGATGTCACCCAAAGTGTATGAATGGCCTCTGGAAGAAGACATTCAAGAGGTTCATCTATGACTTCAAAGGATCTGCCAAGGATGAGGAGGTTGCAAAAATCAACTAGGTTGTGGTTGAGATGGCATACAACTGTAACCTGGGTGTGGATGAGGATGACACTGAGGAGCTCCTAGAGGTGGTTCCTGAGGAATTGACTGATGACAAGTTGTTGACACTACAACAGGAACGCATAGCTGAAGAACAGACAAGAGAAAAGGAAACCGCTGGAGAAGAAAAAGAACCCTGAAGAAAATTCACAGTGAATGATTTAGCAGAAGCTTTTGCAGACCTCAACAAGCTCCTTTAAAATTTTGAAAACATGGACCCCACCACCAAAAGGTTTGCATTAATAGAGAGAAATGTTCATGGTGCATTATCTGCTTATGAGCAAATCTATGATGAAAAAAAGAAACAAACCAAGCAAACCACCATGGACGTATTTCTGAAGAGTGATACCTCTTCAAGAAGAGCCTTAGGCAGGTCCTTCAGGAGGTATTCCAGAAGAAGTCATCATTATCATAGGAGATAACAGCTTCATGTGTGTGACTGCCCCTGAAGACTTTATAGTGAGACAAGATGTGGAGGTAGGAAACAATGATATTGATGACCCTGTGTTGGCATAGGCTAACATGTATGTTTGTGTCTTAGTTTTTAACTAAAAAAAATTATTTTTTAATTTATTTTTTTTTAATTTTTTGTTTATTGCAGTAACATTGGTTTACAACATTGTATAAATGATGTAATCTATGCAGAAATAGAAGTATAATGATGTATAACTAAAAAAATTTTTAAATGAAAAATTTTAAAAATATAAAAAAGCTTATAGAATAAATATATAAAGAAAATATTTTTGTACAGCTGTACAATGTGTCTTAAGCTAAATGTTTCTACAAAAGAGTCAAAAAGTTTAAAAAAACTAAAAAGTTTATAAAGTTAAAAAGTTACAGTAAGCTATGGTTAATTTATTATTGAAGAAAGACAAATATTTTTGCTAGAAATTTAGTGTGGCCTAAGTGTACAGTATTTACAGGGTCTACAGTAGCGTACAGTAATGTCCAAGGCTGTCACATTCACTCGCCTCTCACTCATTGACTCACCCAGTGTAACTTCCAGTCCTGCGAGCTCCATTCATGGTAAGTGCCCTATACAGGTGTACTGTATTTTTATCTTTTTTTTAATTTTTTTTAATCTTTTTTTTGGTATTTTTACTGTACCTTTTCTATGTTTAGATACAAAAATACTTACCATTGTGTTACAATTGCCTATAGTATTCAGTACAGTAACATGCTGTACAGGTTTGCAGCCTAGGAGCATTAGCTATACCATACAGCCTAGGTGTGTGGTAGGCTGTACCATCCAGGTTTGTGTAAGTCCACTGTACAATGTTCGAGCAATGACGAAATCGCCTAATGATGCATTTCTCAGAATGTATTTCCACTGTTAACACATGACTATAGTAACGTTTGCCTAGTTAGCTTCATGTGTATCATAATTCTGTATCATACTAAGTTTCTTGAATTATTGTAGAAATATTTTTTAGTTATACAGTCACTCACCAACTTGCCAAAACAGTACAATATTTTACAGTAAATGAGTAATAAAACATTGAATCAATTCATTTTGTCACCAGTTTACGACTTTAGGAAAAAGGAGACTAGTTTAAAAGAGAAAAAAAGTGAGTCAGTTATTTCTTTTTATTTATTGTTTTTTCAGATGGCTGGCTTTTGTAAACTTTCATTTTGAGATGAAAAGTCAGTCTCACAGCTGTGATTTTTCCCAGCTTTGTAGAAAAACATGGCTTTCCTAACACCTAGAAGGACTCCAAAAGGAAGCTAAAGTAATACTCGTGATGTCACAGACTTTCTGCAAAAACTTGATGAACGTGCCAGGCCAAACAGAAAGGAATACTGTAGAAAAGATTAGGAGGTTTGTAAAACATCAGCAAAAACAAATCCCACCTATTTAAAGGGTGACATGTGATGGAAGCACAATGGAATTAGCTCTCTTTGTAACAAAAATTTAAGGGCAGTTACCTTGCAAGAAAAGAAAGAAAATGTAATTAATTAATGCCAATAGTTGTCCATGATGAAGAACACACAATGTGCCGCCATTCAGCTCATTTGCATTCGGTTCAGAAGACACTTCTTAAGCAAACACACCCATTTTATTTTAGGTTATTAGTTAGGTGATGGATTGGAACCAGGAACATTGCACATAGCAAAGAAGATTTTCTCCTAGTCCCTTTCACACCTACCCAGCTTGGTGTCTTGCACATTGTGGGCAGCTAAGAACTGTTGATAATTTTGACCTTGAGACAAGTAATTAGAAGAGAAATTAATTCTAAATCTTGAGTGTCGACGAATATTTTTAAAGATTATAGTTGATTTCGGAGACTGAGGACAAAACAGAGCAGGGGTTAAAAGTCATTCAATAGCTGTGAAGTTGTGGGCGCCTGAGTCTCTGGTTCGTTATTTGCAAAGTGGGAATACAACGACAAGGCCTAACCCATAAACTTGCTCTGAGGATTAAGTAGGAGCACATTTGTCATACTCTTAGCACAGGACCTGAAAAGATGTAACACATCAATAAATAGTCCTCTTTGTAATATTAATCCTCTTCGTAAATAATTAGTAAATACCCCTGAGTGGCTGCTATAAGGAGAGGTAAAGTTTCTCCTCTATCTTTGTAGGGTCTCTAACTGGGCCTAAGAATTAAATTGATATGAGGCAGATTAACAGGAGAACAGCATACAAATTTTATTTAGTAATTTTTACATATACGTGGGAGCCTTCACTAGAAAAATAAAGACCGAAAGAAGCAGTTAGGGCCCAAAGTTTACATACCAGGTTGAACAAAGCATAGTAAATTGTGAAAACGTGACAAGACAAAGGCGTTTGGGCTAGGGCAGTTAATTGTGGAAAAGTAACTAGGAGCACAGGAGTTAGTTTAACAAGGCCTGTTTGTACAGATTGCTCTCGGCCTCGATTCCCCATCTCTGGTGATAAAAATGTTTCTTTCTTCCTGGCACAGGGAAGGCACCTTTCACAGGAGAGTTTTATCTCTTGCTTTCAAGAAGAAAGAGGAAGGTCAGAGTGCCCTTCTTGCATCTGCTGTTCTTCAAGTGCCTGTAACTTAAAATAATCAATATGCCAATGTGGTATATTTGGAGTGGCATACTCTGACAGTCTACACTGCCTACACACACTTGGGGCACAACTCAAGTCAAAGGCAATAAAATAAGAAGAACTGCCTTGTGAGGTAGGAGCTCTTATTAAATCTATTTTACCAGTGAGGAAACTGAGGTGTAGAGAGGTTGACTTTCCCAAGGGCACACAGGATCAGAATTTGAACCCAATTTCCTCTGACTTCAGAGCATTCTTCACACTATTCAATGACCGCCTCTCTCAGAAGGGGCATGGAGGTCGTCACAAGATGTGCTCCCCACTGCCCACAAAACTTCCAGGGCAAAGAAGAAGGAATGAATTTGGGAAAGGAATAGGGTATCAGAAGACATTCAGAACCCTCTCCATGAACCCTTTCTCCACAAAGACAGCTGATGTGATCCCCATGGAAATCCCAAAGATCAAATGACCCTCAACCGCAAAGATGCACAGACAGCAATGGTTCTGAAGCTGCCAAGGCCAGGGCAGAGAAGGGAGGCCCAGAAGAAAAGAGCAGGGCTGTCTGGGACTCAGCCCACTCCTAGCCTATATATGGAGAGAAGGATACTATTTCACGTTGGAATGATCATTGCAACACGTGAATTTCATTAAGGATTTTTCTCAAACCATATTTTTATCTGGTCACAAAAGAAATACATATTTATTATGATAGATTTAGAAAATCTAAAATAAAAAGAATAAAATAAGTTACTTATGATACCACTACCAAACACAACCACATTTAACAGTTTGATGCATTGATTTGTTTTGTTTTATGTAAGTACGTACATTTTAATAGCAAAACGACATCACCCTGTTCTTGGTATTCTGTAACCTACTTTTCAGGTAATATTTCGTCCACCTTTTCCCAAAGCATGAGTGTCCCCTCCGAGTTCCAGGATAGCTCATATAATGGCTGCAGGCATGGTAATACTCCCCTTTGTGCATGTATTAGAACTTATTCAGTCTCCAATTCTGAGACGGCAAGGTGGTTTCTAGCTTCTTACTACTACAAAGAACGCTTTTTGTACAAACAGATTTAGCCCAATCATGATTATCTCCCTAGAATAAATTCTTAGATGTAACTGCTAGGCTAAATTACATGCTTAATTTTAAGGTTTTTATTGAGTACTGCCAAAATGACCCCCACAAAGGAGGCGCTGATTCATACTCCCACTAGCAATGTATGAGAATGTTCTCTTCAAAAACAGAGAACAAAAAGCTGCTTGATTATTGAATGCGAGGAGCTCTGTTAATGCAGTTTAATAGTCAAAATGTAACTAGATTAGAGCAAGAACAAGTTTATTCTGTCCTCTTCTACAGGGCTTGCTCCCCTTCCGAGAACTCCCCATCCTCCTACCCTCACCACTTCAAGAGAACAGCCCTAACTCTATCATTGGTTTATCCAGGAAACAACGTGCCTACACCCCGTATATCTCTGGATGCTGCTGAGGTAATCCATTGGCCAGATTTTATCTGACTTTGTAATTCTTATCCTTTTAAAGACGTAACTTCTTTCTGGGTTGCTGACTCAAGGGAACATTCCTTTGAAGGTAAAAGATCTATTAACATATAAAAGGACAGTACACCTGGGCAAATCAACCATCAGCTCAGATAATCTGTCTTCCTGGAAAACTACTTAACACTATATAAAAGTTCACTTCTAAAATCTCAACAGGTTTGACCTATTTGGGTTCCTTTCGTGATAAGAAAGGATCATTGATCCTGAAAACCTAAAAAGCTCGGGATCATCCTAAGGAAAGATTGAAAGCTCCTGATAAAGTAAGTAGTTATTGAGTTCAGGATCAATTCAGTTCCAGTCTATTGGAGAAAAGCCAATTTATGGCAGAACGCCATGATTAATTTTAGAATAAACAATATTATGACTCAAGTGAGTTATGAGTTACTGGAGAGAGGAAGCACATTTAGTAGAACATGACATATTCAGACATGTAATTCTTTCCCTAGCTCAGTAAAGTTAAGTGTGGCAAAAATGCCAGAAACAGCTTTGCAATTGGAATATGCAATTTAAAATAAGTAAAGATTACTCCCAGGTAGTTTATTGCTTTAACTACATCAAGGTATGTCCCTGTAGCAGACAGCATAATGACTCTCATTTCATTTTTGGTTTGTGCCAAATATCTTCAGTTAGTTTTGCTTTATTGGCTTCACGCAATTTATTACAGCACTAGAATGAGATTGTAATGCAACTAGTATTTTAGTTTTATCTTCCACTGGTAATTTTTCTTCTTTATGGTGACTATACTGTCTGCATTAATACAAGCCATAGAAATTATACAGTGTGGAACCTTGTTTTCGGTAGCTCCCTTTCTCACGAAGAGCAGAACCGTAAGAGCCAACTCCCATAACATGGTGATAGCCAAGTATGTGCCAGGGAGAAGCAACAACATAAATAACAGCATTTACAACTCAATAAAATGATTTATTTGAGTAAGAATTACTAGAAAACATAATTTTCCCATTGATTCAAAAAGAGGTGAAATGTTCTTTAAGATCTTCTGTTTCTAGGTATTCAAATAAATCCCTGAAATGCAAACCCAATGCCAAAAGTGGTAGCATTTGGGAAAGACTAGAACTCTTCAGGTATTCTTCGAAAATATATTTATTTAGCCTGGTTTACATTTATTGATTTGACCAACTTCACACCACTGTAATCAGCTAGGGAATTATTTAACTATTTCCAATTTGCTGAAAGTTGGCTAAGCAATGGGGTAAATATGATTTTACCTATAGTTAGACCAGATCAATAATATACATCATTACTTTAAGGGCATTTTTGTGTGAAAGGGAGAAAGAGGAGTGGGTCTTCCAGTCCTGAGAGCTCCTTATTCTAGGTATCTTTGCAGAGCTGTACAAGAAAGGATTAATTAAGTCAGACTAGTCATTTGAGCCCAGCTAAAAACATATTTCTCAACCATGTCCTTACATCCTGCCTAAATTTTGCTATGAATAATTTATCCCATAGGCTAAGGTATCTATCTTTAAGAGTCTCCTGTTAAAATCCAGATTTCCAGTAAAGCATAGCATAGCAAACTATTATCAGTCATTACTTATTAATAAAATGAGTTTATCAAATTGATGTACAAACACAGCAGAGCCATGATGGAATAGACTATGCTATGGTTACATTTTAATGGAGGAAAAGAAAGCCCAAAACACAAGTTCTACACACAGTAATCAGTTGGGAATGTAAAGTGGTGCAGCCATTGTGGAAAACAGTCTGACAGTTCCTCAAAAGGACCCAGCAATTCCATTCCTAAATATATCTCAAAAGAACTGAAAACACATGTCCACACAAAAGCTTCTACATGAATGTTCACAGCAGTACTATTCACAATAGCTAAAAAGTGGAAACAACCCAAATACTCATCAACTAATGAATAGATAAACAAAATGTGGTATATCCATACAATGGAATATTATTTAGCAATAAAAAGGAAGGAAGTACTGATACATGCTACAACATGGATGAACCTCGAAAACATTATGCAAAGTAAAAGAAGCCAGTCACAAACGACCACATATTATGTGATTCTATTTATATGAAATGTCCACAATAGGCAAATCCATGGAGACAGAAAGTAGATTTACTAATTTACTTGGGCTGGAGGGTAGGAGAGGTGGGGAGTGACTGCTTATGGGCATGGGGTTTTCTTTCGGAAGGATGAAAATGTTCTAAAATTAGATTAAGGTGATGGCTGCACAATCCTGGGAATATACTAGAAAATACTGAATTGTATACTTTAAATGAGTAAATTAAATTTTATGTATATCTCAATAAAGCTGTTTAAAAAATCGATGTACCTGGAGTTAACTCAGGTTCCTCATTCAGTCTTATTACCTGTATTTCCAATTAACTTCTAACTAACTTATTCTGAAAAAGCATAGAAATGGATAACCTAAAAATTCAAAATGTAAACAGTGTGAAGGCAAAAACCAAATAGAAGTGGATTTGGATCTGAGCTCCATCACTTCTTGGACCCCTGAAGCAGAGAGTTTGCTTAGACCATGACCGTTTGCTCTTGCCCTGACCAAGCATCAAGTACCAGCCCCCCAAACTATTTGCCATCCTATCCTGCTGTGAGTAAACACCTATGTCTTCAAAATAAGTTCCAGATTTTCCAGTTTTCACAAATAACATTCTGGGGTCCAAAGGATTAAAAAGAAACACACAGAATCATTCATTAGACAGATTAAACATATTCCCAATTGTCATCCAACACATCTGAGCCACCAGAAAAATGGTGACCTGACCTTTTAATTTGAATGTCAGGGAAGCAAAAATACAAACTTGACAAAATTAGGGAATTGACATCATAGTTGGAATATATAGGGAGCTACATAAAGTAGCTTTAAAGTTCAAAGCCTCTCATAAACAATTTCGTTTGCCAAAAATTTACTTTTAATGAAGTTTGGATTTAGCTTTAATAGATTTGGAGGCATAGCTGCCTACAATAACGTGACTTCTATAAGGAACTGTAGAAAAACAAGTAACTACAGACAGCTGAGAAACTTAGTCTTTTGGAAATTACGGTCCAAAGATGACCTCTCCATGTTTCATCGACTCCAGAATTCTCTAAAGCTGGGTATAGGAAACTCCTCCACAACAACATATCTCATTATCTTTAACACAAAGTGTAGATGTTTACCCCAATTTTTACTGAAAATTCTACATGAAATGACTCTTCAGATTATAGATCCCTCAGACTGAACATTAAGTAGAGTTTACTCCATCTTCAAAAAGAGCTTTCTGTCATCTGTCAAAGAATATAGAGTCATTAACTTGCTGGATTTATTCTCAGAATTCCATATTGTCTTTCTTCATAGTAAGACTTTCAACCAAGCATCTTGCGTGAAGAGAAAAATGTTTTAGTTACAACTTATCCACAATGACAGCTCTACACTTTGCTTCTTGCATATGATAAATCTTCTTGGGGAGTTAGTTATGAAAAATGTACAACTTCATAACACAATTATTAGTCTATCATTAGCCTTTGATTATGTGGACAGGGACTGTCTTTGCACTAAACTTGATGATCTTGGCAAAAATCCCAGATGATTAATATTGCCTAAAACCTGTATGATAATACTGTTGTTAGAATCAGAATGGCTAGGAATGATGTTAGACCAGACAAAACTCCATTTTTTTTTTTATTGAGAAAGATCAGCCCTGAGCTAACATTGGATGCCAATCTTCCTCTTTTTTTTGCTGAGGAAGACTGGCCCTGGGCTAACATCCGTGCCCATCTTCCTCTACTTTATATGGGACTCCATCACAGCATGGCCTGACAAGCAGTGCATCAGTGCATGCCTGGGATTCGAACCTGTGAACCCCGGGCCGCCGAAGCAGAGCATGTGCACTTAACCGCTGCGCCACTGGGCCAGCCCCAGCCCCTGAAATTCCATTTTTAAACAGACTAAAACAGTGCTTTCTGAGTCCTACTTCATTTTAACTTGTACATATGAGGCAACTTGATTTCTATTTCAGATGCATGGGATGCCTGCCCTCCCACCATAGTTAACAGGAAGATGGATGAGTATGCTGGGGTGAAGCTTTACAACACGAAGAGCCGTAAGACCCAGCTCAAACTGTTAGCTAATCACTGTCAAAAAGAGCAGTTCAAATTCAACTACGCCAAAAAGAAGTGATTGATTTGGGCAGGAATCTGTCAATGTTCAAATGAGCAATACCACAGAGCTCCATCCATCAAGTTATCACATACCGTAATCTGAGGGTATGATTTTTAGCTAGTTCCTCCTGGTGGGCCTATCAGAGGACTGTGTCCTTCCGAAGAAGCTTCAGCAGGGACTCCGTGCAGGTCACTTCATGTCCAGGAGGAAACTAGAACCATGGCTGTCCAATTTTCCTTGCCAAAATGCTTCCCTCCTGGTTCTATGATGTAGAATTATAGGGCCTCAAATAAGAACTTCTCCAGCCATTCAAAGTATATTCCTAGCTTCATTTTGAGGAAAATATTTTCTTGTCTACAGGCTTCCCTGCGGCTTACCACGGTACCAACTTTAGATAACCCCTGCTTCAGAGAAAAAACACAGGCTTTTACAAGTTCTTTCCTGAATAGAAAGGCATCTTTGTCAACTGGGATCTAAAATACATATCTCCTGCTTCCCTGGATAACAATGCAACAGATCCATCCTTGAAAGGTCACACACTGAAGCTGACTGTGTGATCAATTAGAGAAGGAGAGACTTTCTGTTTGTTTGTTTGTTTGTTTGTTTGTTTGTTTGTTTGAGGGGTTGCTGTTTGTTATTTCATGGATATTGGATAGCTCATAGAATCACCATGGGATGGAGAACCAGGTTTGAGTTTCAGCTTCCAGGAACAATGCCCAAAACCATACCACTGAACTGAGTTGATGATGCAACCATTGACACTAGTCCTGAGCTCTGGACACTTCACTTGGCCCCTCTGCTTCCTTAATACCAGGAACACCACTTTGCCACCACTGCTGCTGCCCTCTGTACTGAGAAAGCTCCACATCCCTGCCTTCTTTGGAACCAAAGTTGGAGTGTGACATGGATATAACCAATTGGCAGAGCCTAAGTCCCATGCCTGAACCCTAGTTTCAAGGGACACTAAGAAAACAAGAATAGAAAATTTTTAGGGTCTCTACAGGGTAGTTTTTGCCCCAAAACAAGACTCAAAAAGTGAGGAGTTCGCTAAGCAAAGAAAGGGATTCAGTTGCTGCCTGGCCATGATGAATGACAAATATCTACTATATCTACTACAACTACCATTTGGAACCATACTTCCAAAAGTATCATTATAATAACTAGTATTTAAGAATGAGAATTTATACGAAGAGCAAGCTAGCTGTTCTTTTAGGTAAACAATGCCAGTGGTTGCAAAACCTAATTATTCATCAGAATGATTAGGGCAATTTTGTTCAGGTCCCACACGTGAAGATTCTGATTCAGTTGGTCAGAGTCAGAGCCTTGAAATCTATTTTTGACAAATTCTCCAGGTAATTCAAATACAATCAGTCTTCAATCATTTGGAAACTACTTGTTAAAACCCTGTCCTTGTACTCCTAGCCCACAGAAAGCAAACACTGACCTACGTTAGTTTTGCTCCTAAAGTCCAAAAAGTGACCACAGAAGAAATCCATCCTTGTATTCTATAAATTTACTATGAAAGACACCAAATGCAAGGAACATTAATAGATATTGATTAATTTAAATGTGGTTTATCTGTATGATGAGCTGTTATGCATAATTTTTAAACATTCATTACAAAGAGTTTTTAATGGCATGGGATTATTATAAAACAGAAAGAGAAAAAAGCATAATACTTAATATTATGTTGTGTGTGTGTATATAAACAATATGTTCTCAACCACGTAAAATAAATGTACACATAAGTGGCAAAAGTAAGATGTAATGTGTGTATTCCAAGCATTTCGTTCTCTACCCACTAATGGAAGAGAAGCTGGAAAAACTAGGAGGAAGATTTAAGTAAAGAAGCTAAGTCTGTCAACATAATAAAGAGCTGGAAGAGAGATGGAAGTACTCAAGAGAAAAGACTCCAGTTACAAAAGAGAAGTGTGTTTTGAGTAGTGGCTGGATTTATCAAACTGATCCAATGAGGAATTTCTCAGAGAATTCTGGAACATAGATTCTCTCTTCCCTACCAGATACAGAAGAGAAAGCATGCAGACCAGGGACAGGGTTTCTCAACCTTGGCACTACCTGAATCATTCTTTGTTGTGGGGAGCTGTCCTATATATTCCTGGCCTCTACCTACTAGATGCCAGTAGAGCTTGCCCCTCCCCCCGAGTTGTGACAACCAAAAATGTCTCCTGACATTGCCAAATGTTCCATAGTGGGCAAAATTGCCCCCAGTTGAGAACCACTGCCCTGGAAGTAGCTGAGTGCCAACCCGGGCCACCTGAGTAGCAACTTCTCCTAAGCACAGAGCCTGACTTCTGAGCAGTAGAAGCAGCACAACTGAGAAATGGAGGAGAGAATAACAGTGTGGGTCACAACATTTGTGGCCAGAAAAAGCCTCCCCTTGACCTGAGCCTCTACATGAGCTTATAAATACCTCCTTTTGTTTTTTTAGTTAAACTAGTTTGGGCTGAATTTTTTGTTGTTTGCATCAAAAACTACTCTTTCTAGTGCCCTTAAAGTTTTTCAAGACAATCAAGGCTAGTGGAGCAATTGGATAAGAGAATTGGAATCCCTCAAGACATCTTCAGCTGGGTAGAGGGATAGATCATCTAACTGGAGTTCCAGGTGGTAAAATGGTCCCCTGAGAGAAATCAAAATCCCAAGCTGGCACCATTTGCAGGAGTGGAGTCCAAGTTCACAATCACTTACAGGATTCAGGAACCACATACAGAGAATTCAATATATACACTAGCCTGGAAATCTTGAACTTTAAAGGGCAAACATGGAACCATCTGATTGGGACGCTTCTGAAACCCAAGGTCATAGGTCACGCAGAGAAAATCCATCCCCACTCCAGATGGGCTCTCAATAACAAATTATTTAATGGGTTGAGATCCTGTGTTGATAGATATAGGAGTCCATAGTAAGTCATGAGGCAGCCTTGCATGCAGAAATTTCAAAGGAGATGGTCAAGAACTAGTTAGATGACTCTAAAACCCCTCACCACATCCAGGAGGGGGCTGGGTATTGGTGGAGGATTTCTTTGGAGAGAATTATTGGTGTGTTGAGACCCAGCTCTCAACGTGAGGAGAGAGCAGATAGAGGATAACCTGCTGCAGGACAGGGGCAAGGTCTTGCGAAGTGCTAATTATTACATGGGACTCGAAATATATATATTTGAAACTGTGCTTTCAATGTAGAGTGACTGTAGAGCTTTTTGTTTCCTAAAAGTGTAAAAATGACATGGTGCCTGCACATCCAAGGATGGTGGACAAACTAGTCCAACTGAGAAAATTTTAAAAGGTAGCAGAAATAAAAGAAAAATTGCTTTCTGATTACATACTTGTCCAAAGTACCAGTTACCTTCATAATTCATATGCGGAAACTAATCTCTGAGAGAGAGAGGCAACAAATTGCAGAATGTACACACTTAATGAAATTTAGACAGTGGATCAGTCTTTTTAAAAAAATCCTTAAAATAACTATATTTTTATATTTATATTTTTAAATATAAAAGAATAGAATTCATTAGACGAAACTGGACATTATTTAAAAAGAACAGAGACACTTGGGAAAAACCAGCTAACTATAAGTTTGAAAATAAAAAATATAGGGCCAGCCCCGTGGCTTAGCGATTAATTGCGCACGCTCCGCTACTGGCAGCCCAGGTTCGGATCCCCGGCGCGCACCCACGCACCACTTTTCCGGCCATGCTGAGGCCGCGTCCCACATTCAGCAACTAGAAGGATGTGCACTATGACATACAACTATCTACTGGGGCTTTGGGGAAAAAAAGGAGGAGGATTAGCAATAGATGTTAGCTCAGAGCGGTATTCCTCAGCAAAAAGAGGAGGATTAGCACGGATGTTAGCTCAGGGCTGATCCTCCTAACAAAAAAAAATGAAAAAAAAAAATTGTGCCCCACAGAAGCTCTGTGGCTGTAAAAAAGAAAAAAAGAAAAGAAAAGAAATAATATAGTCCATGAAATAAAAATAATCAGAAGGTAGGTTGGACAGCAGACTAGACACTGGAGAAAAGAAATTTAGTACACTGGAAGATAAATCTTAAGAAATCATCCAGAGCTGCTTTGAGCTTTTCAAAAGTGCTGGTGTCCCATCACCAGTGGGTTTTCTCAGGATCTACTCCTCTACGTGTTTCCCTCCAGTTCCCACAGGTTCATGTCACCCAGGTCCTGCAACTAGGGGGAGTGGGGTGCTATTTCCTCCCAGAGCAGTGATTGTATTTCCTCAATTGGGCTGCTCTATGACCTGATTGTAACTCTTGGTGAGGAGGCAGTGAGCCACAAGACCTCAAGGAAGAAACACATCATCTTGTGAGGCTTTGCAGGTTTCCAGGCATGAGAAGTCTGCCTTCCCCTAGCAAAGGAGAAATTCTGGTCTACCTGCCCATAGTTACAGAAGAATCTGGGGGCCGCAAGATTCTCAGGGCTGTCTATTCAATTGTGCAAATGCCAAAACTCAGAGTCTTCTCCAATCAGGGCCCTGCCTTTGACATAGAAGACCTGGTGGGGTTGTGCTTTCAGTCTCCTTTGTAGCTTTGCTATCCTTATAATTGGTTCCTGAGCCTGGATTTCAGCACTGTCTGCCCTGCAGCTGCAGGAGATGAATCTCTTTAAAAACTGCTTTGGGGGCTTTCCGACTTTCAGTGTGCCTGAGTTGACAGTTAGTGAATTGAGCCTGTATTTTCTATTTTCGGGGCTTCTGTATCAGTCAGAGTATGATCAGAAAAATAGAACCACTAGAAATGATCTAGAATATGGGATTTATTACACAGATTCAACCTTATGCAATTGTGGGAGCTGGTTACACAGTCTGTGTACAGCTATTGCCTCTGCATCCAGTGTTAAGACTGAAGTAGGCCAGGAAGGCAGTCTGGCCCAGGAGTCAGAGAAGCTGAAGGAGGAGATCTGGTGGGTGTTGGAAGAGCTGTGGGCTGGCAGCTGCTTCACACCCCCAAGGTAAGCCAGCAGATCAGCAACAACACTTGGGAGCTGCAACAGTGCCTGGTCCCTGCTTACCTTCTGCTCTGGTCTGAATGTTTGTCCCCCCAAAATTCATATTTTTAAATTCTAATAATCAATGTGATGGGATTAGGTGGTGAGGCCTTTGGGAGGTGCTTAGGTCATGAGGGTGCAGCCTTTAGGTCTCTTATAAAAGAGTAAATGAGTCTCTTATAAAAGAGACCTACAGAGCTCCCTAGCCCCTTCCACCATGTGAGGATACAACGAAAAGTCTTTGACCTGGAAGAGGACCCTCATCAGACCATGCTGGCACCCTGTTCTTGGACTTTTGACCTCCAGAACTGTGAGAGATAAATTTGTGTTATTTATAAGCTACCCAGTCTGTGGTATTTTGTTATAGCAGCCTGAACAGACCGAGACACATTCTGATTATAAAACAAATATGTCTACCTTCCAAATCTCACACAAGATCACACAACCCAAGCTAAACCAGACCATGCAGGAAAGAGAATTCTGGGAAATGTAGTTCCAACTTAACTCAGGCAACACAGAGTATATCCACTACAGCTCTAAAAGCAGTTAACAAACATCAACCAACACTACAATCCTTATAATTACCATTGTCCCCAAATTATTCAAGTGTCACAGCTGCTGCATAAGCAATGCTCTGCCCTCCACCTGCCTCTCAGGCCATTGTCTTCCTGGTGAGAGCCTAGTAACTGCAGTGCTACCAGAGGTCAGGAGTCTTCACCCCACTTACCATGAGCAGTGAGGTCCCCCTTGCTCTCTGACCAGAGAGTGATCCCAGTTCCAGAATTCATCCTGAAGCTCTGCTCTCTAGACCATTTTGGTCTGGATTTCCACTGAAAAGCAGGACCTGAGACAGGGGCTTGTGTGCAGGCAGCTAATTTGGGAGGCAATCCCAGGGATAGGAATAGGCAACAGGGGAGAAGCCAAAATGAGGGTGAATCCTTGAGTTCCTCACCACTGTGGGAAACTGAGGCTTGACCCTGCCAGGATCTCTGCGAAGCCATAGAAAATGGACCTCAGAACAATCCACAGGAGAGATGGATCAAGGGATTATTTACAGATAAAGGGAGTATTTATCTACCTTCTTCCAATCCACATTGGACAAAGTTTGTACCCTAGGATGTTATCTCCCTCTCACTTTTGGGAGGCAAGCGCATGAGTGCTAGGGTGGGGTGGGAGGGTGGTTCTGTAGGCATCCCAATACTGTGACCACATAGAAGCCCAGGATAGAAAGTGAAAGCCAAGTAGTACAGCTGAGCCAGGGGCATCAGGTTTCACCTGTACAGAGCTGGCGGCAGCAGCAATGGCCAAAGTGAAAGGTGAGGAGGAGGTGAAATGGGGCACAAATACTGTCTAAGACAGGGAGGAAGAGGAGAAGGAAGAGGAAGAGGATACAAGGAGGAAACAGAAATATTGAAAGTTTTGGTCCCTTTGATAACGCCTGACCGGGTGGAAATCAGAGATGCAGCAAGCAGAGGGTCAGTTTACCAAGCAGTTACCATGGACCCTCAGGCCATCTCAGCTGCAGGTTGATGACATATGGGAGATCAGTACTGGTCTCCACATACCCCTCTAAGTGTCTCCTCAGGATAGCTATCCCCTGTGCTCTCCCAAATTATACTAAACTCATCTGTAGCCAAACTCCAGATGAAAGTGACCCACATAAATGAAGGGTTATAATGATAAGGGCAAACACTGGATGTCTGAGTGACCCAGTTATAAACATTTTATTGACTGAGGATGAAGAGAGAGATATAAAGAGAGAAAGAGACTACTCCTGCTATGAAGCAAGGGGCGGGGGGCTGGTTCTATAGAATGGCTCAGAAGAATGAAGATCTAAATGCCCTCGCTGGTAAATCATGCCAAGAGCACTTCATCACAACTTGAACTCTTCCTTGACATGTTCCCATTTTCTATTTTATTCTCCAAAAAAAACAGCTCGGGTGAAAAGGAGGGAAGCTGAGAATGGGGTTACTTGAGAATGCTGACCTATCACAGGCCACCCATAGAAAGAGATTCCCTTTTCTCCACAGCCACCTTAGAAATGTTTCCAGAGAGGGCAACAGCTCCTACAAGATGTGTAATCCTTATCAATGCAGCAAAGGGGCTATCAAAGCTGCAAAGATCACATGGCTGTTAAGATAAAGGTTTGGCGGTTCCAGGGTGGGCTTATCAAGGTTTAGCAGTAAGTGAGTTTTGTTGCTTCAACTGCATTTAAAAAGTTCATTGATTTGTAGCTAATACCAAGTTGTCATAGTTTCATGAGTAACAGCTTGTGGTTTGCAGAATCAAAGCCTTTTCCTGGATCAATAATAGCAGATTCACTGAGGTGGCCTGAGCATCTGCAGAGAGGAGAGACGCTGAGAAAGATGTTGGAGTAGAGAGAAGAAGTAAATTTGGTCAGACCGTAAGTGGTCTATAAAAGAGGAAAAATGACACTCTCTTTCCCAAAGCAGCTGAAATTGAGCCTTTAAAAATTCAAAATGACTTGTACAGAGACCATTATTTTGAAAAAATTTATAGATTAAATGTGTGCATACACACACGCAATAAATTGACTCTAAGGGGGGAAAAAAGCCAAATTGAGGATTTTTTAAAAGCTCATCAATTGGTTTAATCTTCATCAGAACAGCTTTTTCACATCCTGAGCTTGACACAACTGAGTATTTTTTTAGACTCAGCTTCTTGGAAAACATTAACCTGTACTTCTCTTTTTTACCTTAGTGAAAATAGGCACATGCAGGCAGGCACACGTGCAGATACACACGCACAAACCCATTATGTCATCCTCGACCCCACTAAGATATATTTCTAATAATATCTTAGTGTTGTGTTGAACTTTTCTTAGAATTTTCTCAGCCTACTTTACTTGAGCTTCATAGTATCCATATTGGGCCGAGGGAGCTGTTATTTTTATCCCTTTTTGAGTGAGGAAAAAATTGAGTCTCAGAGGGAGTCAGAACATCCAGCCCAATTCTCCTACTGGTGCCCAGGGCAGACATCACTAATTGATCAAGGCACTCTTCCCCAAGAAGCTCAGACTAAGCCTCAGAATCCTTCCCTCAGCAGACCTCTAGGCAGCCACTATCAATCGACAGATTATATGAAAGATAAAACCTGTTTGCCATCCTGGACCCAAGTGCTCTGCACAAAGTCATAGGACTACTTGATGGACTAAATCCAAGTCACACGTCTCTTCTTCCAGTGATTTCTTTATGAAGTAGAAAGCTTTTACCCCTGTGAGGTGAGCTTGCCTTTGCCACAACCCAAAGCCATGCCACCTGGGGATTTTTACCTCTCTACATGCAACTGCCAAACTCCATTCATGCTCACTATTTAGGAAGCTTAAGACATAACAGAGAACTCTTAGATACTTTGAATTTACATATGTGGTTCACATTATGTTTCTAGCAGACTGTGTTGCCCTAGATGATATGTAGCTGTCAGAATCTTTAAATGAAAGAATGGTATTCTTTAACTTAAATATTTATTGAGCCCAAATAAGAAAGCAAATAAGTAATATAATTTCAGAAAGTGATAAATGCCAGGAAAAAGATGAAGCAGGATAAGGGGATAAAGAATGACAGTAGTGGGGCTGGGGTGAGCAATTTTAGATAAAGAGATCAGGTAAGGTCTCTCTGAGGAGGTGACATTGCAGTAGAAACTTAAATGAAGTGCAGGGCATGCTGTTTTCTCTCAGACCTGGAGAAAAAGTCCTCCAGGGAACAGCAAGAGAAAAGGGCTTCAAGAGGGAATAAACTGTGCATGATTGAGAAATAGCACAGAAAATGTACTGGGAGATGTCAGAGAGGCCATGGTATGGAGGTTCAATTTTATTCTAGGCATGATGGGAAGCCTTTGTAGAATTTAAAGCAGGAAAGTAATGAAACTGATTCAGTTTTAAAAGATTACACAACCAAATGTTTATTTTTAAAGATCACTCTGATAGTAGTGTGAACAATGTATTCAGCAGAAGGGGAAGAGAATAATGGTGAGAAAACGAGCTGGGGTCACTCACCGCAATATTCCAGTTGAAGTTGTCCAGTCTGAAGTTAGAAAGACAAGTCTGATGGTCAGAAGAGACAGAGACTGATTTGGGGGTCAGCAGCTATGTAGGTTTGGGTTGTCCTAGAAGCAGATGCAAAGACAGGATTAGACATGCAGCAGATTTATTGGGGAGAATGCCTGTGAAGGATGAAAAAGAAGAGGAAGAGAAGGAAGGCAAAGAGTGCCTTCATCCATAAGGCAGGTCTGGCACCTGCAAAGGAGAGGGGAAGGAAGATAGGAAAGAAAGAGTCATAGTCTGCAGCACAGTTCCAAGAAAGGTTTGGTCAGGATCATGGGGAGTCCTCATGCTAAAATCGGCACAGGAATGGCCATGCCATGCTTAGTCATTTACTGGGAACGGCCTTTGGGAAGCCTGGTCTCAGCATGCATGCAGGGGTGGATCCAGAAGGACAGCAGCTGGGGCCATCAGTCAATTACGCCTCCCACAGCAGGAGATCTAAGCAGCTGATTTTCATGGCCACCACAGCAGCAAAGAATGCGGGTGGGCCCATCCTCTCCTGCCTTCTCAGACACTTAGCTCCTACATCTTCAACCTATTCATCTGTACTCAAACATGCTTTAGGATGTTGCATCTTTAGAAAACCTTCTCTTGATCTCAAATCCTCCTCCAAATAATGCTCTCTCTTGTCCCCATACACATCCAAGTTCCTGCAAAGAGTCGTCCACCAAAGGTGCCTCTACTCTCATCTCCATTTACTCTTCAATCCACTCTACTTTCTCTTTTGCTCCTCTCATAGCGCTTTGGCTTCTCCTGTAATGAACACCAGTGACCTCCATCTTGCTAAATCCAACGGAGACTCTGCAGTTCTCTTCTTCCTGATCTCTTGGCAGCATTTGATGAGGTTGATTATTCGCTCCTTAAAATACTTTCTCTTGGGCCGGCCCCGTGGCTTAGCGGCGGCCGGGGTTCGGATCCCGGGCACGCACCGATGCACTGCTTGTCCCGCCATGCTGAGGCGGCATCCCACATACAGCAACTAGAAGGATGTGCACCTATGACATACAACTATCTACTAGGAGGAGGATTGGCAATAGATGTTAGCTCAGGGCTGGACATCCTCAGCAAAAAGAGGAGGATTGGCATGTTAGCTCAGGGCTGACCTTCCTCAAAAAAAAAAAAAAAAAAAATGCTTTCTCTTCACTGGTTTCTGTGACGTCACATTCACAGTATTTTCTTTCCACCTCTCTTATTACTCCCTGCTGGCTCCACACTCCTTCTAAACCTTCTCACACTCTTTTCCTTCAGCACAAAGAGCCTATTGCTTTCCTGTGTGATGGGAAGCTGTCTTTACATCATGTCTTTCATCCTCTCTCCTCTGGGGCTTGAAGTAAAAATTCTCTACTCAGTTCTCCAAGTTTTACCTCCTTGGGAATCACAGATCCTTTCTTCTTTCCACGAAGTCTGTCCCCCGCAAATGAAAAGGGTTTGTTTTTCCTATGCTTTTTTTTTTAAGTAATTTATATTGAAAGCAAGGCTAATCCTCAACACCTTTGTTCTCAGCCATGTCTGCCCCCGCCCCCCGAAGCAAGGAGATGCCTCAAATTCAAAGAGTGGACAGTCCTGGGACAAACCAAATTATTGAGAATGAAATATTTCAGCACCAAATTGTCCATCGAGCATGTCCACCTGTATGTCTCAAAGGCATAACAAAACATTACATGCTTAAAACTCATGATGCTCCACATATCCAAATCTGCACCATCTCCAATCTCCCTCTACCAGGAGAATGGCTCCTCCATCCATTCAATTGCTCAAGGCATGAATCTGGGAAACAGCTCTACCAACCCCTCCTTCTCACCGATCATCTCCAAAGGAGAACCAGATCTTGCCCATTCTGCTTCCCCTGCCACAATTTTCTCTCACCTGTGTCGACTTCTCTCCATCTCCACTCTACTGCTCAACAGTTAGCCATCAATATCTCTTCTCTGTATTACTGAAATAACCTTCCAACTGGTCTCCCTGCTCCCACTCCTGCTTCTTTCCAATCCCCCACACAGTAGCTGAGTGATCTAGCAAAGCCCATCAGGACATGTGAACACCCTACTCTATACAGTATTCTTTCAATGACATCCCATGGCACTTGCAATAAAATACAAAATGCTGAACATGGCCTACAACATTCTACATATTCTGTCTGCTGCCTCCCTCTCTAGGCTCACAGAAAGCTACTTTGCTCCCCAGGCTCCAACATTGCCCTTGCCATGGTCTCTGAATGCTCCAACCACTTTCCTCCCCCTGAGACTTCACATATGCTGATCCTTTATCTCCCCAACACCCATCCCTTTGCTTTCTACTCAACTTTCTACCTCAAATTCCTCAAAGGGACTTTTCCTGAATTTTTCAATCCAAATTAAGTCCCCAAGTTACACTCACAGTACCAGTTTCTTTTCCTTCACGGCAATGATTGCCATGTGTGATTATCAAGTCATCTATGAGATTTACCTGTTAAATGTTTGCATCCCCACTAGACTTAAGGGCAGGGACCATGTCTATTTTGCTCACTAGCTAGCACAATCCCTGGCATATAGTAGTGGTTCACTATTTGCTGAATGAATAAAGGAATGAATTGTCTAGTATAGATAGAATAATAAAGGAAGAAGATAGAACCTTAGGAAAAAGACAACTTGTAAAGAGTGGGCAAAGGAAGAAGATCCAGCAAAAGAAACAGAAAGATCAGGAAAGAAGTAGAATCAGAAGAAAAAATAATTTGTGATTTTGAAAGAGCTACAACTTGGAAGACTGGGCGCAGAGTTTTTACTATATGCCCCAGACATACCCAAATACCAAGTGTTGGGGTGAGGAACAGCTGGAGCTATCACATACTGCTGATACAAGTGTAAAGGGGTGTGGGCACTGTTCGGCAATACCAAAGCTGAACATGTGCATACCTATTGCACCAATATTCTACTCCTAGGTTTATACCCAAAAGAAGTGTACGCATATGTGCACCAACAAAAACACGTACAAGAATGTTTATTGCAGCACTATTATAGTTAAAAACTAGAAACAACCCAAACACTCATCAACAGTAAAATGAACAAACCGTGATATATTCATACAATGCAATACCATATAGCAATCAAAATGAATGAGTTATACTGCACACAATGACTTGATGCCTCTCACGAACTTGTTGTGCAAAAGTAGTCAGACATAGGGCCAGCCCTGGTGGCCTAGTAGTTAAGTGTGGCGTGCTGCACTTCGGCAGCCCGGGTTCAGCTCCTGGGCGTGGACCTACATCATTCGTCAGTGGCCATGCTGTGGTGGTGGCTCATATACAAAAAGAGGAAAATTGGCGTCAGATGTTAGCTCGGGGCAAGTATTCCTCAGCAAAAAGAGGAAAAAATGGCAACAGTTGTTACTAAAGTAGTCAGACATAAAAGAGTAGGTACTGTATGATTCCATTTGCTTAAAGTTCAAAATCAGGTAAAACTGATCTACAGTGTTAGAACTCAGAATAGTGGTTACCTTTGGGGAGAGCATGTAGTGACTGAGATGGGGTACAAGCAGGGCATTGGGGAGCTGGTATTTTCTGTTTCTTGATCTGGGATATGATTACTAGGTGAGTTCAGTTTGTGCATATTCATTGAGCTGTACACTCATGATTTGCACATTCTCGGTTTGTTATACTTCACTAAAAGTTTACATAAAAGACAACTTAGTAGTCTTCTATTTAAATTGCTTAGCAGTGCCTAAAATAGATTGTCATTGAGTTTTTTCAGGAAATGGAAGTGTTGGTGTGCATGCCTCTGAGTGTGTATGTATGTGTGGGTGTTGAACATTGAATATTCTTCAGGAATGCAGTCAGGTGAAAGGAAACATCAAATTTATTATGCTCTCTTAAATAACACTATGGCTTATGTGCCATAGTGTTTCCATAAAAGATTCTCTATTCAACGAGAGTCAATCTACTTGTATTGTTAGATGGATCTTATGTAACCCCAACCCTATACTACATCTATCAAATTCCATTTTACCCTCTCCTTTTATCCAGTAAATCATTCAATCACTGAGCATTTTCTCTACACAAATCCCTGTGAGGGGTGGTGGGGATTCAGAGAAAACTCTATATATCTCCCTTCTTATCTCTATTCTTAGGGCCTGAGGAATTCAGCAGGGATGCTTGCCAAGAGCATCTAAGCCACAGGAACAGGATCTGGGGCAAGACTGTGTGAGGTTTTCACCTAGAATAGCTGGAAATTGTATAATCAGAGGGGCACAGGAAGCCAGAGTCCAGTGGGAGATAGAATTGGTACAAGGAATCAGAGATGGCAGGCGAGCTGACCTCAGGAAACAGACGCCAAAGAGATCAGAAGCAGGTCAGGAAATAGATGCAAAGATGGCCCAAGAGAACAGTGGAGAATCAAGAGTGGCGGTGGGCAGGATCCACACTGGGCACATTGATAAGGGGTGCATTGTCTCTAGAAATTTAAAAACAATATGAAACTGACTAAAAGTCTGGATGTTTTTTGTTATCACCATGCACCAGCAATCCTAAAAAATGTTAGTAAAATACTCCTGCCTATGAGTGCTCACAGCAGTAGTGTTTGTAACAGTGAAAAACTAGAAGCAGCCTAAATGTCCCTCACCTGAAGAGTGGATGAATGGGTCGTGGTATATTCATATAGGGGAACACCATAGGGCAGTGAAAGCAGATGAACCAGCATTCCACATATCAATCTGGGCAACTCCAAAGCATAATGTTGCTAGTTACAGAAGTCAACATAATCTAATGCCATTTACACAAAGTTTTAAAACACATAAAATGAAGGTTGTGTGTGGATCCATGTTGTAAAAGCATACAAAGTGCCTGGGCATGACCAACACTGGGGAGAACAGTGACCCCTGGAGGTGGGGAGGAAGGAAAGCAGTCAGAAAGGGTACACAGGGCATATATTTGTAATTTTTTTTTAAGCCCGGAGGTGGACACCATGTGTTCATTATTTTTGCTGTCTGTTCTTTTTTGACATGTCACAAATATTTCATAATACAAATAAAATTTTGACCCACACACAAAATAATACTACCGCCTGCCAGGGAGGACTGGGCCTGCCTGACCCCTCATCCACCAGTGCAGGCGAATGATTCAGAAAAAAGCTGATATATGGGAAGGTGTTGAGAGCCATTGCTATTGGTGGCACGAGGTGGGCATGGGACCAGGTGAAAAAAAAATTTGACTTTCTGGGACAGAGGCTCTTGCGGTATGTCATCTGAAAACATGATGACGTGTTCTTAACACTGATGTAGGGTAAAAAGGTTAATATCCATGTGATAACCTGCCCCAAAACACTGTGCACAGACCTTGTTACACATAAGCAGACAGGGATGACTCAACTCTCAGCTCTAAATCTGGAAACAGCATGCCCATTATAACCAGGCACCGTGACATTTTGGAATATGTGTTGGTAAGGTTCTCCATGTTAAGTAGCTTTACAATTTGTTATTAGAATCACGTTGGCGCAGCACTACAGCAAACGTCCCACATCCACAGATGATTCTTTCCAAGAAACCTATTGGTTTGCTTTTCTTCTCTTTTCCCTCTGAATAGCAGCTGACAGACAAAGGGGAGCTGGCCCCGGGGCCTTTGATGCCAATGCCAACTGAACAATAGCCCTGCTTGTGGCAATCACCCTCTTTGTTCAGCCAGGAGAATGCTGAGGCTGTTGCTCATTGGATCCCCTGTACGTGGGTGGCCCGAGCAAGGTGCATTTGGCAGCCAGATGTAGATTCTGGGTGGTATGAGCTGACTGTCCACATAGCTAAAGCTTGGGACTTGGCTGGAACTCCTCTGACCAGTGCAATCAGAGAGACCAGATGGACTCGCCTCCTCCTCCTTTGAAGATGGTGTCCTTTATTTAGCTAAAGGGAAGAGGCAGCCAACCATCTGACCTAGAAAGCACTCTTGGGCAGCCCGGTTCTTTTCGAGCACATCTAAGAGAAAGGGAAAGTGCACTCTTGAAAGGAAATTTAGGGAGAACCTTTGCAGCCACTGAGGAGTTTGCAAAATCACAGGCACAAATGGGCACCAGAGGTTCTATTAACCAGTGGGAGCTTCCCATTTATTTTCCTGGGGGAGGGCCGGCCCCGTGGCTTAGCGGTTGGGTGCGTGTCCTCCGCTGCTGGCAGCCCAGGTTCGGATCCCCGGTGCGCACCGACGCACCACTTCTCCAGCTGTGCTGGGGCTGTGTCCCACATGCAGCAACTAGAAGGATGTGCAGCTATGACATACAACTATCTACTGGGGCTTTGGGGGAAAAATAAATAAATAAAATTATATTTTCCTGGGGCAGTTCCACTTAGAAGGCAGATGACACTTGAGGGAAGTTGTCACCATTTCTAGGGGCTTCTGTGCTGTTGCTGCTACTGCTGCTATGGCTACTACTGCCACCAGACCCATTTCTAGCCCCCAGAGCTGCTCCTTACTCTAGCCCACCCTCCTTAGGAGGGCAATCTGGACATGGCTGCTGAGTAAGGGCGCAAGGGCTTTGCTTGCTGTGCCCCTGTTTGTGCTGCTGTCAGGTGGAGGTACTGAGTTATTATCACAGTCCCATGGGGACACAGTTGTGACCAACGCAGGCTGCAGCACAGAGAGCTCCATCCCTGTCCACACTGTCCACACTGGGTGATGAGATTCCTCTAAAATGCTGCTAGGGCTGGACCCTCCCACCTATTCCAGAAATCCATCTGGAATCCACCAGTCACCTTGTGTTTTGAGCTCTGCCCTTTTAGTCCAGTTTCCACACAGTAGCTTCCTACTCTCTCTGACTAACTCGCTTCAGATAGTCTACCTAGCTGAATGGTGTTCCCAGTCTGGATGAGCATTTTATCCCTAAACACAAACACTTTGCCCATAGAACCCACTCTAGGATTCTGCTCATCTGACACTGTTAGGGTGTAGGTGGGGATCTGGGAGCACAGGGCCACTACGCAGAGTTATACAAGTTGTTCACTGCACAAGGTCTTCCAGCCAACACGGTGAACGGGAGCTGAAATACTATTATCAGGTTCTATGGACTTATACTATCTCCATTTTATCAGCACCTAGTGGGTGCGAGCGCCAGTGTTTGACATGTTTTTTCATCTGCTTAGATCAGCACACCTCTTTTTGTTGAAGAACTGTTACCCTTTCAACTCCAACCTGACAGTTGCCAATCTTAGTACCCTAGTACCCAAACACCTGGCCTTGTGGGTGGATGCATACCACAAGCTGAGACTATCCTTCCCAAAGGTTTTCAGCTAGGAGAAAAGAGTCTTTTCTTAGTGAAGGCCAAGGTGGGAGAAGGTGAGTCCAGAGGCACCAGGGGCAGCATTTCCCACCATGTGGATGAAGCTGGGGTATAGTAAAGGATAATGAAGCTAACATGTAAGGAAACAGAGAGGCAAGAAATGGAGAGAGTCCTCTAGAGGCCCTGGAGTCCTGACTCAGAGCATCCCTGAGGCCAGTTGCACAGTCCTCCACACCACTCCCATCCCCCTTTCCCTAGCTGTCTTTCGCTAGCCAGCAAATCCTTTCTTGGCCTCATCTAGTTTATACCGTTTCTATTGCAACCAAGAGAGCTCTGATAAACACAGGGCCCAATGCAGATCTTCTTAAATACCAACTCTGCTGGGAAAAGAAATTTATTGAGGGTCTAATATGTGCTTTCCAAGACTTCTGTTATATTATTTTAATTCTCTGACAACCCAGCAGTAGGTAATAATAGTCTCCTTGCTTTTCAGATGCATAAACTGAGGCACAAAAAGGTTGAGGAACTTTCCAAAACTCACATGACTTGTGTTGGAAATATTCTAGAAAGTTAATTCTTTCCTATAGAATGGGAAACAAAAAGCTTTGAAATATTCACTAGCATCTTCCTTCCCCGTGGTGACAGCTTCAGTATCAGTTGTGCTAGAAATTCTGGCTACACCATATTTTATTTGTCTTCATCAACTGATGAACATTTGGGTTATTTCTAAATTTTGACTATTATGAATAATGCTGCAGTGAACTTTTCATGGACAAGTTTTTGTGTGAACATAAGCTTTTAATTCTCTTGGGTATATACTTACGAGTGGAACAGCTGGGTTTTATGGCAACCCTATATTTAACTTTTTGAGGACCTGCCAGACTGTCAAAGTGTCTGCACCATTTTATATTGCCACTAGCAATGTATAAGGGTTCTAATTTCTCCCGATCCTCACCAAAACTTGTGATTATCTGTCTTTTTTATTATAACCATCCTAGTGGTTGTGAAATAGTCTTTCATTAGGGTTTTGACTTGCATTTCTCTGGTGGCTAATGATGTTAGCCATCTTTTTCTGTGCTTATTGATCATTTGTATATCTTCTTTGCAGAAATATCTTTTCAAGTCCTTGGGCTATCTTTGTATCACTGAATAGTATGAGTTCTGTGTATGTTCTAGATACAAGTCTCTCATAAGATACATGATTTGCAAATATTTTCTCCCATCTTTGCATTGTTTTTTCTTGTTTGATAGTGTCCTTTGAAGCACAGAAGCTTTTAATTTTGAAGTCCAATTTATCTTCTTTTTTCTTTTGTTGCTTGTGCTTTTGGTGTCTTATCTAAGAACCTTCACCTAACCCAAGGTCACACTGCTTTACTTTCTTCTAAGAAAATTTTTTCTCCTACGTTTAGGTCTACAATCCTTTGTGAGTTAATTTTGGCATACGTGTGATGAAGGGGTTCAACTTCGTTCTTTTACACGTAGATATCAAGTTGTCCCATCGCCATTGTTGAAAAGACTATTCTTTTCCTACTGAATTATTTTGGCACTTTGTCAAAATCAATTGGCTGGAAATGTAAAGATTTATTTCTGGACTCAGTTTTATTCCATTAATCTATAGGTGTCTTCTTATGCCAGTACCACACTGTCTTGATTACTGTAGCTATTTAGTAAGTTTTGAAATGGGGAAATGTGAACCCTCCAAATGTATTCTTTTTCAAGACTGTTCTGGCCTTTGAGGTTTCCTTGCATTTCCACGTAAATTTTAGGATCGATTTGTGAATTTCTGCAAAAAAGGAAGCTGGGATTTTGGTAGGGGTTGCATCAAATCTGTTGATCACTTTGGGGAGTGTGTTGCCACCTTAACTATATTGTCTTTCAATCCCTGAAGATGGATGTCTTTATATTTATTTAGGTCTTCTCTAATTTTTTCAATGATGTTTTATAGTTTTCAATATACAAGTCTTGCATTTCTTTTCTAAATTTATTCCTAAGGATCTTATTCTTTTTGATGCTAATGTAAATGGAATTATTTTCCTAATTTCATTTCTGAATTGTTCATTGCTACTGTATAAAATGCCAGCCCCGGTGGTCTAGTGGTTAAGATTCAGCGCTCTCACCACCATGGCCCAGGTTCATTTCCTGGTCAAGGAGCCACACCACCGTCAGTTGTCAGGCTGTGACAGCTGTGTGTTGCTGTGATGCTGAAAGCTATGCCACAAGTATTTCAAATACCAGCAGGGTCACCCATAGTGGACAAGTTTGAGCAGAGTTTCCAGGCTAAGACAGACTAATAAGAGAGATCTGGCCACGCACTTCCAAAAAAATTGGCCGTGAAAACCCTATGAATAGCGGTGGAGCATTGTCTGATATATCGCCAGAAGTGAGAGGATGGCACAAAAAAAACCTGGCAGGGTTCAGCTCTGCTGTATACAGGGTTGCTAGGAGTCAGAATGGACTCCATGGCACTAACAACCACTGTATACAATACAATTGATGTTTTGTATATTGATCTCGGATCATGCAACTTTGCTGAACTCCTTTATTAGTTCCAATAGTTTGTGTGTGTATATTCCTTAGAATTTTCTATATACAAAATCATGGCACCTGTAAAGAGAGAGAGTTTTACTTCTTTTTTTTAAAGTATTTTATTGAGGTCACACTGGTTTATAGCAGTATATAAATTTCAGATATTCCTCATTATATTTTGGCTTCTGTATAGACTACATCATGTTTACCACCAAAAGTCTAGTTTCCATCCATCACCATACATATGTGCCCTTTTACCCCTTCTGCCCTCCCCTCACCTTCTTCTCCTCTGATAACCACCCATCTATTCTCCTTATCTATGTGTTTGTTTGTTTGTCTGTCTTCCACATATGAGTGAAATCACATGGTATTTGTCTTTCTCTGTCTGACTTATTTCACTTATCATAATACCCTCAAGGTCCATCCATGTTGTCACAAATGGCACAATTTTGTCTTTTTTATAGCTGAGTAGTATTCTATTGTGTATATATATACCACATCTTCTTTATCCATTCATCCATTTTTGGGCACCTGGGTTGTTTCCAAGTCTTGGCTATTGTGAATAATGTTGCAATGAACATAGGGGTGCATATATCTTTTCGAATTAGTATTTTCATGTTCTTTGGCTAACTACCCAGAAGTGGAATAGCTGGATCATATGATATTTCTATTTTTAATTTTTTGAGAACTCTCCATACTGTTTTCCATAGTGGCTGCACCAGTTTGCATTCCCATCAGCAGTGTATGAGGGTTCCCTTTTCTCCACACCCTCTCCAACACTTGTCATTTCTTGTCTTTTTAATAATAGCTATTCTGACTGGTGTGAGGTGATATCTCATTGTAGTTTTGATTTGAATTTCCCTAATAATTAGTGATATTGAACATCTTTTCATGTGCCTGTTGGCCATCTGTATATCTTCTTTGGAAAAATGACTGTTCATATCCTCTAAAAGAATAAAATACCTAGGAATAAATTTGACCAAGGAGATGAAAGAGCTATACACTGAAAACTATAAAATACTAATGGAAGAAATTGAAGAATACATAAAGAAATGGAAAGATATTCTATGCTCATGGATTGGAAGAATAAACATAGTTTAGAAGTCCATATTCCCTAAAGCAATATACAAATTCAATGCAATCCCAATCAGAATCCCAATGAAATTTTTCACAGAAATAGAACAAAGAATCCTAAAATTTATATGGAACAAAAAAAGACCCTGAATAGCCAAAGCAATCCTGAGAAAAAAAGAACAAAGCTGGAGGCATCACACTCCCTGATTTCAAAATACACCACAAAGCTATAGTAATGAAAACAGCATGGTACTGGCACAAAAACAGACACACAGATCAATGGAACAGAACTGAGATCCCAGAAATAAAACCACACATCTATGGACAGCTGATCTTCAACAAAGGAGCCAAAAATATACAATGGAGAAAGGAAAGTCTCTTCAATAAATGTGTTGGGAAAACTGGACAGCCACATGCAAAAGAATGAAAGTAAACCATCTACTATTGCCATTCACAAAAATTAACTCAAAATGGATTAAAGACTTGAATGTACGACCTGAAACCATAAAACTCCAAGAAGAAAACATAGGCAGCATGCTCTTTGACATCAGTCTTAGCAGTATGTTTTTGAACACCATGTCTCCTCAGGCAAGGAAAACAACAACAAAAAAATTAACAAATGAGACTACATCAAACTAAAAAGCTTCTGCGTGTCAAAGGAAACCATCAACAAAATGTAAAGACAACCCAACAACTGGGAGAAAATATTTGCAAATCATATATCTGATAAGGGGTTAATTTCCAAAATATATAAAGAACTCATACAACTCAACAACAAAAAAAAGAAAAACCTGATCAAAAAATGGGCAGAGGTTTTACTTCTTTCTTTCCAATCTGGATGCATTTTATTTATTTTTCTTGACTAATTGTCCTGGCTGGAAGCTCCAGTACAAGGTTGAATACAAGTGGTGAGAGCAGACATCCTTGTTTCTGATCTTAGGGTGAAAGCTTTCAGACTTTCACCATTAAGTACGTTGTTAGCTTCAGGTTTTTTATACTTTACGCACTTTATCAGGTTGAGGAAGTACCCTTCTATTCCTAATTTAAGTGTTTTGTTTGTTTGTTTGTTTGTTGCTAAGGAAGATTCGCCCTGAGCTAACATCTGTTGCCAATCTTCTTCTTTTTGCTTGCAGAAGATTCACCTTGAGCTAACATCTGTGCCCATCTTCCTCTGTTTTGCATGTGGGTTGCTGCCACAGCATGGCCGCCAATGAGTGGTGTAGTCCACACCCAGGAACTGAACCTGGGCCGCCAATGCAGAGTGCACCAAACTCAACCGCTAGGCCACAGCCCCTTGTTAAGTGTTTTTATCATGAAGGGTGTTGGATTTTTTCCAAATAATTATTCTGTGGCTATTGAGATGATTGGGTGGGTTTTGCCTTTTATTCTACATATACAGCATATTACAATGATTGATTTTTGAATGTTAAACTGATCTTTCATTCCTGGGACAAATCCAACTTGATCATGATGTATAATCACTTTTATATGTTGCTGGATTTGGTTTTCTAGTATTTTATTGAGAATTTCTCTGTCCATATTCACAAGAGATGAAGGCCTGTAGTTTTCTCTACTTGTGTTGTCTCTGCCTGGTTTGTGGTAAGGTTAATACTAGCATCATAGAATGAATTGGGAAGTGTTCCCTCCTCTCCTACGTTGCGGAAAGTTTGTGAAGAATTGGTATTAATTGTTCTTTAAATGTTGGGTAGAATTCAGCAGTGAAACTATCTGAGCCTGGGTTTTTCTTTATGGGAAGTTTTTAAATTACTAATCTCTATATTCGTTATAGGTATGTTCAGATTTTCTGATTTTCTTGAGTCATTCTTGGTAGTTTGTATTTTTCTAGAAATTTGTCTATTTCATCTGTTATCTAATTTTTCAGTATACAGTTGTTCATAGTATTCCCTTATAATTGTTTTTATTTCTCTAAGGTAAGTAGTGATTTCTCTCTTTTCATTCTTGATTTTAGTAATTTGGGTCTTTTATTTTTTTTCACTCTAGCCAAAGATTTGTCAATTTTGTTGATCTTTTTAAGAATCAGTGTTTGGTTTTGTTGATTTTCTCTATTGTTTTTCTATTCTCTATTTCATTAATTTCCATTCTGATCTTTATTATTTCTTTCCTTCTGCTTGCTTTATGTTTAGTTTGTTTTGTTTTTTCCATTGTCATAAGAAAGAAGGTTAGGTTATTGATTTTAGATCATTCTTTTTAAATATAGGTATTTACAACTATAAGTTTATCTCTAAGCACTGCTTTAACTGCATCTCACAAGTTTTGGTATATTGTGTCTTCATTTTCATTTCTCTCAAAGTATTTTCTGATTTCCCTTGTGATTTTTTATTTATTTAGGAGTGTGTTATTTAATTTCCATATATTTTTGTACTTCCCAAATTTCTTTCTGTTACTAGCGTTATCTAATTTCACTTCATTGTGATTGAAGAACATACTTTGCATGATTTCAATCTTTTTAAACGTACTGAAGCTTTTTTGTGCCTTAACATATGGTCTACACTGGAGAATGTTCCATGTGCACTTGAGAAGAATATGTATTTTGCTGTTGTTATGTGGAGTGTTCTATAGAAACCTGTTAGATCTAGTTGTTTATAGTGTTGTTCAAGTCCTTTATTTCCTTGTTGATCTTCATTGTTCTATCCATTATTGAAAGTGGGATATTGAAATCTCCAATTATTGAATTATCTCTTTCTCTCTTCAGTTCTGTCAGGTTTTTGCTTCACGCATTTTGGGGCTCTGTTTTCAGATGCATGCATGTTTATAATTGTTAAATCTTCCTGATGGAGTGACCCTTCTATCATTATAAAATGTCCTTCCTTCACCAGTAACAATTTTGTTTTAAAGTCTATTTTGTCTGATATTAGTATAGCCACTCCAGCTTTCTTATAGCTGCTGTTGCCTGATATATCTTTTTTCATCCTTTTGCTTTCAACCTATTTGTATCTTTGAATCTAAAGTGTGTGGCCTGTAGACAGCATATAGTTGGATCTTCTTTTTTATCCAGTATAACAATCTCTGTCTTTGATAGAATTATTTAATCCATTCCCATTTAATGTTATTATTGATATAGTTGGATTTACATTTGCCATTTTACTTTTTGTTTTCTATATGTCTCATATCATTTTTGTTCTTCTGTTCTCATTTCTTCTTTCTTTTGCATTAATATAACATTTTCTAGTGTAACATTTAAATTCCTTTTAAGGATCATTTTACTATATATACTTCTATTATTTTATTAAGAATTGCTCTATGGCTTACCATATACATCTTAACTTATCAGAATCTACTTCAGATTTATAGTAACTTAATCCCAGTGAGATATAAAAATGTCACCCCTATATAGCTCTATCTCCTCTTCTACCTTTTCATGCTATTATTGACATACATATTACATCTACATATGTTACAAACCCAACAATACATTTCTATAATTATTATGTTATATAATTTTATGTCTGTTAAAGAAGATGAGAGAAGAAATGAGAACACCTATTTATAGAGCTTGTTATATTAGTCTTCTTATTTGCCATTTCTGATTCTCTTCATTTGTTCCTTGTGCATTAGAGAAACCATCCGGTATTGTTTCTTACTCCTATACAGCTTTGCTCCCACTTGCCTCCTTTGTCTGTTATTGTCAAATGTATTACATTTTTATATATTATTAGCACAAGAATACAACCATATACATATTGTTTTATAAAATTGCTTTTTAAATCAATTAAGAGAAAAAAGGAGAAAAATATGTGTTTATATTGTCTTATTTATAATTACATAAGTACCTTTATTAGTGTTCTTTCCTTTTTTGTGTGGATTTGAACTATTGCCAGCGGTCACTTGCTTTCAGCCTGCAGAATTTTCTTTAGTATTTCTTATTAGACAGGTCTGATAGCAATAAAATCTCGTGGTTTTTGTTTATCTGCAAATGTCTTTATTTCACCTTCATTTTTGAAAGATACTTTTGCTGGATGTCAGATTCTTGATTGACAGGTTTTTTTCTTTGAGTACTTTCAATATGTCATCCCACTATCTTCTGGACTCCATGGTTTCTGATGAGAAGTCAACTATTAATCTTATTAGGGTTTCCTTGAACATGAGTTGTTTTTCTCTTGCTGATTTCAAGATTTTCTCTTTGCCTTTGTTTTTACCCACACCTAAGGTAGAACTTCCACCCTATGAGTGGAGGCCAGGTGGATGAAGACACCACCAGACCTTCCAGTTGCTCTTGCCTGGATTAGAGCTTCTGCAACACAGAGCTGGGAGGATGAGAAATGCTGATAGGCTGCCCCTCCTGGGGAGACACCATAGCCCTCACCTGGGATAACATTCTTGGCCGCAACCACCCAGACTGTAGTTTCTGTCACATTGAGCTGGGGAGTAAGGGTGTGAGCAGCAGGGAGAAGAAGAAGATTGTGACTCAAATGCCACAGTCTCTTACTGTATTTATTGTGATTTTGTAGGTTCTTGAATAAACGTTTATTCATTTGCTGTATGTCTTTAGGACAATTTCAAGATTAATTAAAATTATTGGTTTTTTAAAATAATTTTCACCCATTTTGGATGTTTCATTGGGAAAAGGGTCTGCAGAGCTCCTCATACTGCTATTCTGGAAGTTGTCTCCAGTATACATTGTTTTGAGAAGTTGCATAATTTTGTATCCTTCTTTTTTCACTTGGCTTAATAATTTTCTATATTATTACAAACTTCATAAATGTCATTTCTAATTATTGAACAACAGTTCATATGTTGGATATACCATGCTTTAACAAATTTTTCTTTTTATAACAGTTTTAGATTTATAGAAAACTGGGAAGACATTACAGATTTTCCATATATGCTACACCCAGTTTTACCTATTATTAACGTTTTACATTAGTTTACAATTTACTTTTTGTTTGCTTCTAATTTTTCACTGTTTTAATTAATACCATGGTGAACAACTTTGTGCATAAATATTCTTTTGTATTTTTGGTTATTTACTTAGGATAGTTTTTTTTTAGAGGCATAATTACTTGGTCAAAGGATTTTAGAATATATTTGGCTCTCTAATATCCAAGTCCCTAACTTGGGTCTATTATCAAAATTCTGCTTGGCGTCAGAGTAGTAATTAAGTTACGATTTCTAGGTTTGTTCAAGTAAAAGGTGTACCTCTAAAGCATAGCTGCTAGTGAAAGATGATCATGAAGCTAAACAGTTTGCAAGAACTGACTGAGGTCCTTGGTACAACATGCTCCTGACACCCTGGGGCAGACTTGTTCGAGCCTAACCATGCCAGTCACCCTTACTGATCAGCCTAATCATGAATAAATATAGAAAAGGGCAGTTAGCCTTTTCAATTTGACTACAAGATAGAGAATCAAAAACAGTTACCTAAATTTGTTTCTTTGTGGTGGAACGTTGGTCTAGACCAGTGATTCTCAGAGCAGCAGAATCACTGGCCCAGAGAGGTCAGACAATAAGGGCTGACAGTAACACTCAAGTGTAGGAGTTAGAACACTCAACCTTAAAATCTGACATGCTTAGCTCCACATCCAGCCCCAAATGCTTTTGTGTGTCCACTGCAAACATTTTACCTTTCCCCAACTGTTAAGTTAAAAGATGAAGGAAAGATATAACATTAACTTTATAATAACCATTTAGGAGTAATCTGACACAAGAAAAGGAGGTAATAAATCACTAATATCATAAAACCACTTTTTGGTATTTAGGCCAGACTGACTGTGGCTGGTGATAGGTTGCTAGGGTCAGAGCACATAGCAGGCAAGCTCAATGTTCTCTCTGAACTGCGACTTGAGAGCAAGGTCTTGGTACTGCCTGTTCATCTCCTGCCACGAATAACCCCCATGATGTAGAGATAGGGCAAGTTAGAAGGCTCCTGAGACTCATTTCTTGAACTTCAAGGCTACAGAAGCTACCACAGCACCTGAGTAACCATTGGCCAATGGCCCACAGTGAGTGACACTATGGCAGCAGGGAACCACGGTCACACAGCCTTGGAGAGTCACCCTCACAGAGGGCATGAATGTTTTTGAGGCCCTGCAGAAAAACTGCATCAATATTCCTTCCCACATTCATCCCAGCAGTGATGAGAGTACAAGTGTCATAGTATCAAAAACAGGGCTTAGTTTGCACACCCTGTGTTCACTAAAAAATCTTGTAATTGCTAAGGGATTATAAATGCTTCAGAGCATAAGGGACTAAGCCAAACTCTGGCAGCTGAAGGGTTCTCCTAGAGTTCACGAGCTCTAACTTCTCCCTCACTCTGATCCCTGAGAGGGGGGATTGGTGGTTGGCTGAGGGGCAGACAGAATATAGATGAGGCTGAAGCCAACCAACCTCATGGAATGGCCCGGATCCTTCTCTCAGTCCTGAGTGCTGGAGGTGGGGGCAGGGAAGGGGGAAGGAGGAGTAACAGAATTAGCAATGCCCAAGTCTAAAGGCAGGAAACTGGAGGCAAAAAGGGACCTTGTCAACTGGAGGAAGACAAACTCAGCCAGGGCCAGAGTGAGGTTCAGTCCCCCTCTCTGAATAAAAGTAGGGCTCACTGTCTGATCTATGATTGAGGGGCAAAGGGGGAAGAATGTGGGTCTCTAGAGGAGCTCAAGTATGGGAACCCCACTCCTGGGTGGGCAAAGTGGAAAATTAGGTCTAAAAAGTACAGTTCCCACTCTGTTCTAGAATTTAGTAACTATAAGGAATTACCCCCCAAAAGGGGAAAAGCATCTGCCTTTCTTATTGCAATCCCAAATGCTTCCCAGATCTTACCAATCTGGGGTACAAATGATGTTACAGTAGCAGGTAACCCCAAATGTAGTTAGTGCCAAATCCCACCTGCATAATTGTCAGATTCCTGACCTCGTGGGCATTACTTTCCCCATAATGATCCCCCTGGAGTGCTCAGAAGGTCTTCCAGGTGCTCCCAGGGAGCGTGACCCACTGCCTGAGCCCTGCTCCAAACTGTGACCTCAGCCTTCCCTCAGGCCAAGAGCTCTGGCAGGCTGCTCACTGCCGCCCACAAGGAAAACTGTTCCGGGACATCCTGTTACTCTACCAAGAGGAGCAAATAGCTCTTTGTCACTTGTCTTGTTTGGTCTGGGGACTGGGAGAAATTAAGATATCCAGGCAAAAGAGCAATCTGGAGTTCAGAGACGAGACGGGTCAGTATGTACTGCATTTTTATGGACACAAATATGTACTGTGGAAACTGGCATTTCTAATAATTGCCTCTGATAAATAGCAGTATGCTACACTGCTGTGTGGTTTCCTAGTAGCTTTAGAATTAAGACACATAATATAACTTGCACATGCAATTTTTCAATTTTTTCCCCTTAGAGTTAATCTTCACAGATTGTTAGAGACGATAATGATTATTGTTGACTCGGGTGCCTCTGGCCTGGCAGTAGACTGCAGACGGAAGCAGCCCAACAAACAATAACATTAGCCTTTCCACTGGATTCAGCAAGCGCTGCCTGTGGCCGAGGCCGTGAGAAAGGGGGATCATTGTGGAGGGCATGCTTCTTGGGAAATTTGTCCACATTCTAAAAGAAGAAAGTTTCATCCAACAGATTGATCAATTTCCATGGTGGCATTGATTAACTTTCTTTTAATATTAAAAATTTTTTTGCTTTTTAAAACTTTATTGAGATTTTTTTGGCTCAAAAAGTAATGCATAATTGTTTAAGCAAATCAGATAATTCAGAGGCATATAATAGCCTCTCACCATGTTCAGAGCTGTAATAAATAACCAAAGCCAACATGTCAAAACATGATATATACTGTGGCACAGGCACTGTTCTCATCTCCTTAGCTGACCTTTTATTTATTCTTAGAGCAAACCTATGAGATAGGTCTTATTATTCCCATTTTACAAATGAGAAAACTGAGGCTTAGAGCAGCTAAGCAGCTTGCACTTGACCATGAGATCTATGAGGGCAGAAACCCTGACTTTTTGTTCACCACAGTATCCCCGGCACCCAGCACCACAGCTGGCATGTAGTAGAGCTTGAAACATAGATTCTGGCTATACTGTAGCTATATGGGTTCATGTGGACAGCAAGTGGTGGAGTAGGGTTTGAACCCAGATGTGCCTGCCCTGAGTTACCATGTTACATCAACAGCCTTGAGGCAGTGGCACTGGGAGAGGCTACAGAGGGTACACTGGGGCCTCCCCTTAGCTCATGGGAATTATAAGAAAGCTCCCCCCTCGGAGCCTGCCCAGACTGGGGAGGGGGAGGTGGTCTACCAGCTTGGTAAGTAGAGTTCAGTAGAACTCTACCTCAGTAGAGTTCCTTCCTCAGGGTACTACCCACAGTTTTATTCCATCTAACGTCCCTGTGAAAATGACTCTCGGTGTTCACAATGTCTATAAAGGCAGACAAACTGCAAAGCTTTCTGGAGACTGGCCAAGGGTCAGTGCTTCTGCCTTCCTGACTGAGGAGAAACAAACAAAAAAATGAATAGATGAACATGCTCTGGACACCCATATACTGGGCACATTCACCAGCAGTACCTCCGTTTACTCCCCCAACAGTCAAGTGATTTTGCAGATGAAGTCAGTGAGACTCAGAGAGGTACAACGATTGTCCACAGCTCTGAGGGGCCGAGCTCATGGGGTCTGTCTATCAGTCCAGGCTTCTCCTACATAGTCAGCATCTGTGAAATGAGCTCGCAGGGGTATACTGGGCCCATTTCCTCTGCCATTAACTCCAGCTGCTGCCTCTTTAGATCTCAACACCTAGAAGCTAAGACAGCATAATAAGAAATTGAAGATGCATACATGAGCTGTTTTCCCTCTGCGATATTGCAAAAAAATGCCCCCAAGAACATGTCTGTTTGTGTTGTTTTGTTTTGTTTGTAGTAAAAGCTTTGGAGAAAAAGATAAGATTGAAGTCAAATTGACCAACTGAAATCCAGGGAGAAGGAAGGGGCTGGCTGAGTAGAAGTAGGGTGGTGCGGGTGGGGGAAGCCAGCTTCCTGGAAGGAGCAGGGTAGAGAAGAGCTTTGTGACTTAGGGCAAGGAGAAGGGAACTGACTTCATGTCCTGACTGGGCAGGGTGCTGAGGGAAGAGACAAAAGCAACATTCAAATAGCCCCAGGTTGCATGGGACAAGGGATCCTCTTAGAGGTGGAATTACAGACAGGACCTAGAGGCTGCAAGACTCAGAGGAACTGATGTAGGCCCAACAAGAGCAGCGTCACTTACAAGCAAGGCCAGCAGCCTGGTCTTTTGTTGAGAAACAAAAGCTTTCCAGCAATGCAGGTAGGCTCTCCGGGAATTGGAGTTGTGGGTGTGGGGCTGGGCAGGCAGCCTCCTGAAGAATCTGGACAGCGAGATCGGTTAGGATTTTCTACACAGGAGGCTATGGGGAAGGTGGCCTTTCCTGAGAGATGCCAGACAACAACAGTTTTACTATTGTCACATTAACCTACATCCAGCTATAGCTGCAGTAGCAGAGAGGGGAAGGAACACCACTTACTATATATTTTTTACAATTGCGTATACTGCCTCAAACTCACTCATTAAAAAAGACCAACTTCTTAAATGCTGGGTTTGAATTGAAGGTCTGTATTTGTTTCTGAGCTGAGTAATGTTTTGAGGTTTGATGGTACATTTTTGGAGCCAGCGCCCTCATAGCCTGCCTTCCTGTCCTTCCCCCACCCCTGCCCACCCCTCCACAGCACACACATGCACAGCCCCAGAGCCGGCACTCTGCCCCTCCAGTTGCGTTTTCTCATCTCCCTTCAGTCAGCCTTGTCAGAATTAAATGAAACCAACCAGTCCAAAGGATGTTCCTCTGCTGTTCCTCTACTTGGCAGTTTGTTAATTCTGAAGGGGAGGATTGCATTTGAAAGCAAGCATTGCCTTCATCTTATTGTGATGCTGTTCTCTGATTCCCCTGCCACTGCTTTGAATAATCTGTATTTTTTTAAAAAAGAAAGAAAGAAATGGTTAACCTCTTCATTGGCCTTCAGCGTGGTGGCTCCAATGAGCTGTCACGAATAGCGCTCCATAACAAATGAGATTATACCTCCCTTCATTATCCACCCTTTTCATCCACATACAGTAGCAGTGCTGAGACCTTCAGGGATCAAATCAACCAAATCCCGAGTTAGAGATGTTTAAATTCAAAAATCCACACTCAGTTGCACCTGTTCTTTCCTAGCTACCATGGTGAATTTGGGGTTTGGATATAACTTCTTGAAAATTTATTTTTAAGTAAATGGAGGCTTGTTTTGAGTTTTCATCATGCATCCCAGTCAGCATGGCTGCAAATGGAGTATAAATGCAACAGGATCCCAACTTGAGATTTTCGTTTTAGCCCAGCGCATTCAAAGCAATAATCTACATTGTGCCAAGCCAAGTGGTGAGTGACTATGCTAGGAGGATTAAAGGATTATTTTTTTTAATCCACTGGAACTCAAGCCATGGCCCTTCTATCAGTAACATTAATAACTATAATGGACTGAATTCACATACCTCTTTCCTTCAAGATTCTCAAAATGTTTTTGCCAAATGTAACTTACCAAATCACAGATTAGTTTTTAGAGCTGGAAAGAGCCTTAGAGATCAACCAGAAAAACTCCTTATTTAAAGATGAAGTTTGAGGTTCAGGGAAGTTTAATGACTTGGTCCAGGTTGTGCATCCACTTACTGACAAAGCAGCACTCAAACCCAGGCCCTCAGATTTTCAGCATGGAGTGCTTTCCCCCTCATGCTTGCTGCTCAAAGTGTGGTCCTGGACTTGCCCCACCAGCATTATTGAGGAGCTCATCAGAAAAGCAGAATCTCAGGCTCCCACCCAAGACCTGCTGAATCAGAATCTGCATTTTAACTCTCAGTTAAAGCTCTCATTTAACTCTCATTTGAGCTCTCAGTGTCTGTGTGCACATTAGAGTCTGAGAAGCCCTGCATTACATCTCACTGCCACTGTCCACAACTTTGTGACCTTTGCACTTGACATCAGACCATTTTCTGGACATGCCCAAGAAAGGACAAAAAGAGAAGTACAATAATTGTGTGGAAAAACATTCTCTACTGAAAGAAAAGTGTTGTAGTGACATCTGACCACAGCAACGGAAGAAAAAGGTCAGAAAAGCATCCCTCTGGAGTTTTTATGGAGAATGTATGCTGTGCACTTGAAAAAACAGAGTCCCTGCCCTAAACAAGCTTATAATCAGATAGAAGAGAGAAATCTCGAATCCTGGAAGCAAAAAAAAGCAGGAGTAAATTCTAAACTGGGATGTAAAGTATTTAGGGAAAACTTCTAGAGGGACACCTGTAATTCATCCTCCTCCCTGTTGCCAGAGAGAAATTTCTAAACTGCAATTCTAAACATACTCCCATCCTTCAGTGACCCACCACTGCCTGCAGGGTAAAGTTCAGTTCCCTGAGTAGTTCCTGGAGTCCCTCTTCAGCCTCAGCACGCTCATTCTGCATCACCACTTCTCACGCCCCTGTGCCCCAGGAACACTGGGCTGCTTGCGATTTCCTCGTCTGCCACCTTATTCATCCCTGGGCCTTCACAAGAGGCTTCTGAAAGAATGCATTCTCCCTTCCCCATCTCCTCATCTGGCTCATCTTTTCTCAGCCTTATGGTCTCTGACTGATGCCACCAGGAAACATCTTCCAAAATTTGAGGCCCTCCTCTCTACCCCCATTATGCCCTATGTCATGAACTGGATGTCTGTGTCCCCCAAAATTCATATGTTGAAGCTCTAACTCCCAATGTGTTGGTGTTTGGAGGTGGGGCCTTTGGGAGGTAATTAGGTCTATATGAGGTCCTGAGGGTAGAAGCCCCATGATGAGAACAGTGCCTTTATATGAAGAGGAAGAGACACCAGAGCTCTCTTTCCACCATGTGAGGACACGGCAAGAAGGCAGTCATCTGCAAGCCAGGAAGAGGGCTCTCACCAGGAACCGAATTTGCTGGCACCTTGATCTTGAATTTCCCAGCCTCTAGAACTGTGAGAAATAAATGTCTGTCGTTTAAGCCACCCTGTCTGTGGTTTTTTGTTATAGCAACCTAAGCAGACTGAGATACCTTGTGTTCACCACTGTCATGGCTGGCTGGTTATTACTCATCTGTCTCTCCCACAAACAGCAGTCTCCTTAAGGGCACTAACTATCCTTAGGACATTGGGCCCAGCACATAGAACACACTCCATAAATGCTTGTTGAATGAAAAAAAAGAGCGTGTGAATAAATTTGTGTGTGCAGGAGATGGAACTTGAGCTGGGCCCTGCAAGATAGATTTGAATAGCTATGGAGAGGAGGAAAAGTGTGAATGTAGGTACAGAAACAAAGATGGTGATGAGTGTGTGAGTGAGTGCATGGAGAGAACAAGGGAGGTGAGAAGAATGGGGAAGTTTTGTCTAAGAGAAGGATGAGAGAAAATGGAATTTGAGGTCAAGCAAAGGAGTTTGATTTTTTACTGTTATTGCCATCAATTTTTAAAATATTCAATTAAAGTATAACAGATAATAAAGTACGTGCACCTTGAGAGTATGGTGTGATGAATTTTTACATACATCCACTGTTATGGGCTAAATTGTGTCCCCCCTCCAAAACCATATATTGAAGTCCTAAACCCCCAGTACCTCTGACTGTGACTGTATTTGGAGACAGGGTCTTTAAAGAAGTAACTAAGATAAAATGAGGTCATTTAGGTGGGCCCTAATCTAATGTGACTGATGTCCCTATAAGCAGGGGAAATTACGACACAGACATGTACAGAGAGAAGACCGTCTGAAGACACAGAGAGAAGACGACCATCTACAAGCCAAAGAGAGAAGCCTCAACACTGCCGGCACCTTGATCTCGGACTTCTAGCCCCCAGGACTGTAAGAATATACATTTTTGTTGCTTAAGCCACCCAGTCTGCAGTATTTGTTAGGGTACCCAAGCAGACTAACCCACACACTGTGGAAGCACCATCCAGATCCAAATACAAAAAATTTCCAGCACCCCAGGAAGAAGTTTGAATTTGCAGTGGAAGTGACAGTTGGAAGTCATTTTTGGTTCCTAAGCAGGTTCCCACCAAGGCAAAATGGGATTTTAGGTAGATTAGCAAGGTGATTGGAGTGAGTAGACTAGGAGGAACTGGCAGAGGAGGGTGGGGAAGGGGATGAGTAGCGGAGAGAAAAAGAGACAGAGGCATCGTTCAGAACCTCTTGCTAAAGTCCAGGAAGCAGTGAGAGGGTAGTGGTGAAGGGAACTAAAGGGCATTTTAAAGGAATGGGAAAATAGCAATGATGAACAAGAGGGAAGAACCAGACAAGACTCCAAAGCTTTTGTCTAGGAGACTAAAGCGAGGAAGTGTTGATGACAAATATTAGATATTTGGGAGAAGGGTCAGTTGGAGTGGGAAATGATGAGTGCCACATCGGGTTTGGCCCACGCTAGGTTTGAGCCACACTGGGTTTGAGGGGATGGCAGCATACTCAAGTGGATATGACATGCCCAGAAGGTAGAAATATAAGACTGGAGCCCAAGGCGAGTAAGGATAGGACTATAATGTGACGGGTTAGAGAAGCGGACTATGTATGGAGAAGAGGGAAGAAAGCCAAGGATGAATACTAACACCATAACAAAATAATAATAGCGGTAACACATATTAAGTGCTTACTACCTGGAAGGTGTGCTAAAGGCTTTTACATAGATCATCTCATTTAATCCTCACTACAATCCTGGAGGAAACATTCTGTCATTTTCATCCCTGTTTGACCAAGGAGGAAACTGAGGCACAGAGAGATGAAGTAACTTGTCTAAGTTCACGCAGCTAGTAAGTGGTAGATCTGATTTCAAACCCAGGCACAGTGACACCTGTTCGCCCAAGTTAGTGTGCTTAGAAGAAAGGGGAGCCAGCTGAAGAGGATCTGAGCTCCTTTTTATCCTCCATTCTCCGAATAAACTAGCCTAGTGCTATTCTATTCCATTGTTTAAAATTCCCTAAGCTATTAAAATTCCAATTCCTTAACATTGCTGATGTCTTCAGAACTGGACAAGTCTTTGCCATCAGTAAGTTCCTCCTGATGCCTGACCTCGAACACCCTCATTGCATTTTAATAAAGGATGCTGCCTTCCCTCTATTTTGCTTCCTGGAGAGTTCAGATCAGCTTCCTGTCTTTATTATTATCTCATATCCTTGAAGACAGTATATTTATTAGCACTTGTTCCAGTTACTTAAAAATGTGAACCTCTGACACTTTTCCTGCACTTCTAGCCCTTGAGTCCAAGCTCCTCCTCCACAGTCACTTTTCTCTTGGACAGCTCAGGTTTCTTCATCTCTCTGGCACCTGGAGCCTCAGTATAGCTCATAGTCCCTGCAGGTCTGGGGGAAGACAAGACTACATTTCCACAAATGTGCTTCCATGCATAATTTGCAATTTCAGAGTTGTCCAGAAGCCTCAAGAAAAATCTTATACTGAAGCAAATAAAAGACACTGACAGGTGCAAAACTCTGAACCACTAGAATTTAGCCAAAAGGGTCTCTAGGCATTTCTCTTCAAATAATTTTGTTTCGTCTCCTATTGTGCTCCAGATTCATCTTTCTGTGTGTTATTTTTTTAATTTTTTCTGATAATTGTGCATTTATAAAATAGCACCTCATGTGCACCCAGCAAATATGCAAACTGTTTCATAATTAAAGCGATTTCTACTCCCTAAAACCTGGTATGTGTGGTTAAAACACATGATTTGCTCAGCGTTTTAATGGAATGTGTGACTTAAATGACCAGAGCCCCACTCACGATCACCAGCTGAAATGATGCTCAGGGCATCCAACCATTATGTTAGAAGTCCTACATTGCCATTATTAAGTTATCATATTTATTTTTGACCAAGAAAATTCCTTTCCTCTTAGTGATACAGCAGGATTCTTTGGAAAGACAGAAAAGGGCCATTTGGGGAAAACAAAATGCTAAATCTAGAAACATTATGGATTCCTAATTGTTGCTTTTTTTCCCCAAGTCATCTGAGAGACATTTCTTGTTCCCTAGCAGGTGTCTGGCCTTGCACATCATAATCTAATTAATTATTGTGGCTATTTATAGATGACTTGCCTGTAGAATGTTAATAATAATCATACCAACAATTACTATTAACAAGAATGAATTGCACATGTATTAAGCTTTATAATTTGCAAAATAATTTCACTTGTTTAACTTTATTTTGGAATCTCCCAACGACCCTGAGGGATGCAAGGTTGGTTTTAATATTCCCATTTTATAGGTAAGGACACTGAAGCACAGAGAGAGACGAAGTGAGTTTTCAAATAATATATAGTTGGAGGGATAAAGTCTTGCATTTGCTTACAGATTGCTGACAGATTACTTACAGGAGAATGAACGTAATCTCAAGAGTTACGATTTATCTACAGAGTTTAAGGACTTAAACCATCTATACACAGTATCTGTGTTGTCAAGTGAACAATCTCAAGACCCAGCTGTTCCTCTCTTGTAGATTAAATCAGCTGAGAAACTGTCCATCACATCTGCTACCTGAAGAGTCCAAATTTGAGACATGTAGTTGTCTGATAAGTTTCAGTTTCAAGACTAAAAGTCCTCAGACTTTCAGAACATGATATCAGACCATTTTCGCCTCATTTAGGTAATGGGGTAAAACGGTTTTAATGTATTCCTTCAGTGATAAATGTGGGTGACCCATTTCTTTCATTCGTGTCAATAATTCACAATAACAGTTGGATAGCACCTTAGTTTGTCAAAGCATATTTACTTATAATATCTGATTCTGTCATAGACCCTGTTAGCCAGGTTGGGTTCATAGTAATATCCCAATTTTCCAGACAAGAAAATCAAGATATAATTAATAAAAAGATATTCAAGTATTTATGGTATGCCTGCTATGTTGCAGGCACTACACCACGTGCTAGGGGTATAATGATAAGAAAAAGCAGATGCAATCTTGCCTCTTATTGTTTACAATCTAGTAAGGGGAATAGACAATCAAATAATCATACAAACAAATGTAAAATTTCAACTGAATGTGATATTGCTTTCATCCACATATTCCATCAAAACATTGTACAAGTCATGTGTTTTAAAAACATGTCAGGTTTTTAAAAACATGCCAGGTTTTTTATGAAAAGGAGAAGAATATATGACTCTAGGAACCTAGAATATGAGGATTTGGCCTTGTCAAGGAGATCCAGCACAGCTTTCCTGGGGAATTAGAATGATCTGAAGAGACAGGAGGTAAGTAAATGGAAAGGGAAGGGATCAAAGTTCCAGACAGAGGGAAGAGCATATGAAAAGGCCCTGTGGTGGAAGGAGCTCAACATGACAACTGGAGGTCAATGTGATTGGACAGAGCATGGAAGAATGAAGCTAAGCATGAAGCTAAAAAAGTTGCTTCTATGTGAAAGGTTTTCAGCTTTCATTCTAATAACAATGAGAAGTCATAAACAATCGTCCAGCATGGGGGTGGGGCACAATTTGATATGTGTTTTGGAAAGATTTTTCTAGATACAATGTAGAGAACACATTGAAGGAGGCCAAGATGGATGTGAGTTGAATAGTTCGATGACTATTGCAGAAGTCCAAGTGAAAGAGGATGGACTACAGATGTGGAGATGGAGAACAGATGGATTTGAGAGATTTTTATTAGATAAACTTGACGGCACTGGATGATAGATTGAATATGGGGGCGAATAAGAAGAAGCAAAGGGTGACCCCAACATTCCAGGCTTGTGTAACTGGGTCCATGGTTGTCCCATGGATAGTGCTGTAATAAGTCCAGATTTGTGGGACAAAGATCATGAGTTTGTTTTGGGACGTGTTGAGTTTGAGAGTCTAAGACATCCAACAAGAGGGCCAAGTAGAATTGATTTATGGAGGTGGAACATAGAGGTCTGGGCTGGAGATACGAATTTGTGAGTCATTCTCATGTAGGTGGTAATTAGAACCATAGATGTGGATGAGACAAGATTGCCCAGAGAGAGACTATAAAGTGGGAAGAAAAGAGGGTCCAGGAAAGAGCCTTGGAAAATTCCAACATTTAATGGCCAGGTGGAAGAAGACGAGTCTATAAAGGAGAGAAAAAATGGCCTAAAAGCCAGGAGGAACACAGGAGGGTCTGGGTTAGTGGTAGATAAACAGAGAGATCTTCAAGAACGGGGGAATTGTTGAGTCAAGTGGTGCTGAGAGGTTAAGTAATAATAGGAATTGAAAAATATATCCATTGAATTTAGGGACATGAAGGTTATTGGTAACCTTAAGAGTAGGAGCCAGAAGCCAGATTGTGGTAGACTGAAGAGAGAGTGGGAGATGAGGCTATGGAGACTATGAAATAGACGGCAATTTTAGTGTTTGGTTTTGAAGCACACTTAGGCTCTAAGGCACATATAATCAAAGAATATAGTGTAAAAAATAATAAATAATGAAAGCCAGTTTCTAGTTTAGATGAAAAAATATGTAAGAAGCAAAGTAAACTTTGCTTTGCAGTTTATCTCACCTTCTTCTTCTGTCACCCTCTCCTCCAGGCACTCAGGCTGCCCTCAGGCTTCCCACTCCAGCTTGACTTTCTGGGCTGACCGTGTGTCCTCTGGCCCATTGGCTCCCTGCCTCCACTACTCAGCACCCCAAACTGCTTTCAGAGAGCTGTCATATTGGGCAAGGTTCTGGAAAACCAATTCTCACTAACTTGAAAATGAATGCTAAGTGTGTGTATTAACACTCTGGGCTAGGGGTTTGCTTTTTCACTAGGGACAATTCCTTAGCAAGTGTACAGATTGGGGATACTGTTTAGGATGAGCAGGTGTGAAGTAAGGGACTATAGAAAGGAGATAACATTGTGGAGTGGAAATAGTACTAACTTACTAGATAACTCAGAGAAGTGATTTCATCTCTCTGGGTCCCCCATTTTCATTTGCCAAAACGGGGATTAGATTACATCTCCTGGCCCTTCCAGCCCTGGCATTGTAGGTCTCTATAGCCAACCCTGACCCAGTCTACAGCATGGCTCCTTGGGAAGGGGAAGAAAGGAGAGAAAGGATGCAGAAAGAGAGAGAGAGAGAAACAGGCATTTCCTGCCTCTAGGAAGGTGATTTAAAGTTAGGTTGAGCTAGAATAGAATCAATTGAGGTGTGTAAATCAGATCACATTTTAAGCACTCAGAGAAGCTGCTATTTTTTTAAAAGAGGACTCCTGAAGGCAATCTTCAGTAAAGTGAGGAGTCCTTTTGTAGAAGGCATAAATGCCCCTGAATTTATTCCTTTTTAATCGCCTGAATGTTCGTGTATCAGGTTTCCATAACACACCAGGTACATTTGTGCCCATAACAATGTGTAGTAAAGAAGTGGTTGAGATGCTCCAATAAAGATTAATGCTTGACTTCCTCTTTCAATTCTTTCTTATACTGCATTTCACTTTGAAAACCACTTTTTCCTTTGCACTACAGCTTTTGAAATATTCTTTACGAAGTCACTTCATGGAGTAGACAGTGGAGAAGATGTGCTGTTACCAGGAGCAGGTTATGACACACATCCAAAACACCTCTTCTAATTAAGAACCTTAGTCTGGAAAGGGACGGATGGTGTCAGCTCATACAGGTGAGCAGCTCTGCGTCTGAGCTCTAGATTGGGGAAAGGCATTCCAGGAAGCTATGTGAGGCCTCAGTGCTTCTGTCCTTATTGACTTCCCCTCCCAAAGCTGGCTGGCCCTCTGGCCTCCATTTACAGTCACTACTCCCTTCACTTGGAGTAGACAAGCTGTCCAAGTTAATCCATTAGTTAGCCTTCTGCATTAACACAAAACACATGGTGCTCCATGCTTCATTAGTATGGACAAGGTGTTCCAGCCATTGTGTCCCTGTGTCTCTGGGGTGGCTGCCCCCAAACAAATGCCTTCATGCTCTGCCCCTTTCTTAACAAACAGCCTCAGTCCACGGCTGCTCTTCTCACTCAACGAACCTGGACAAAGCCTTCTGATCTCCTGCCAGCAGCCACTTCTGTGTTGATTAATACTTCTGTCTCGCTCTGTGCCAGGCCAAACTGAGCTGGATTTGCCTCCTCCAGTGTTTGCTGCCCATCCAGAAGAGCAAGAGCTGTGCAGCTGGACAGAATCTGTCGGCCCAGGGCTGGCCCTAGAGATGAAATGATTAGGGAAGATAATGACGAATGAAGGACTCACAGGTGAAAAATGACTTCTTTGGAATCCTTATTGATCTGCCAGCCAAGGTGTTTTTCATATGGAACCTAAATCTGACATTTCAAATTGAACCTGACTCTTGAATAGCTCACGCAATTTTAGACCTGGCAGTAATTTTAGATAGAATCTAGGATATTACCTAGATGGGGAAACCAAGGCTCAAAGCATGGAAGTGACTTGCCCAAAGTAACACAGAGGTCAACGGCAAAGCCAGGGCTAGGACTCAGGTCTGATGCTCAGGTCACTCCTGGGGCTGCAGGATTGTTTTCTTCTGCAGGACCCAGTTTCTGTCAATGAGCTAATGTTGTATCCCTGACACTATAAAAGACAAGGTCAGGCTACACTGGTCTAATCTGGACCTTGGCTCTAAAAGCGGTAGTCAAAAGGAGATGGACAGGACAAGGTACGGTGCTTGGGGAGTCGGGAACCAATCTTACAAGGAGTAGCCAAGAAACTGCTACCCTCTTATATACATGGGGCTGGTAGACAGCACAAGACGGTGCCTCAAATGCATAGTCTCCTTTTGGAGAGATCTCTCTTTCCTGAGAAGCATTTCACTTCGGGATTTATTTCTCCATGAAGTGAAGAATGTGAGGGTGGAATGAAGCTCCACTAAGTGGGCCCTGGCAGTCAGAGGCAATGGAGGTTGATACCCTCTCTTAATGGGCAATCCAGGAATAGGACCTGGATTGGGGGAAAATGCAAATTGCCTGGCATAGCAGGGCATGCCCCTCCCACAGAGTATGAGAGGTCCAGATTCCCCAATTCAAATGCAAACCACCCTAGGAGACTTCATCAGCCCCATCTCAGTGATCAGGTAACACCTTGGCATGCATTAGCACCACAGGGTTCCTGGCCTGCAAGTAAATGAATGGACAGAGGAAGAGGGCTTCATGGTCAAGGCTGGGCAAAGACCCATGCTGCCTGCTTCACATAGCCCAAACCACAGATTGTGGAGCTGTGGTCTGTGGAAAACACACAATCACCTCATCTTCCCATTCTCAGCAAAGGCTCTTTGATCCCCTTGTTAATGAGAAAGGACCCACCGAGGAGAATCATTAGGATCCCAGCCACACAATGAACAGTTATATTACTCATATGTACCTTCAATACAATGTGCACAATGTGCCAGGTACTGCACTAAGCACTAGGCTACAAGGGTGACTAAGACACAGCCCTGCCTAAGTTGAGCACATCTGGCCGAGAAGACAGATGCCCACACAGCGAACTCTGATGAAAAGGGATAAGGGCTATACAAAAAGAGGGGAAATGAACTAAAATTTTCTACTAACCTACTAGGATCCAGTAATTTTAATCCCTTCCTTCATGAACTCATTCAACAGACATTATTAAATGTCTCCAGGAGCTGTGCTAAGAATACAAAGGTGAATCAAAAAGATCTCTGCCCTTGAAGGAATCACATACTACAAGGGAAAGATAAATGGATAAACAATATGTGAAAAAAAAACGTTACGGTTGCTATTTCAGAAGTCTGTGCGTGCACAAATAATATTCAGAGTCCGTTTTTAAGCATTTCAAAACGTCTCAAGTTTTACACAAAAGAGTACATACTGTATGAGTCCATTTATATGAAGTTCTAGAACAAGCAAATCTAATCTATAAAAAAAAGCAGAACAGTGGTTGCCTTTGGGGTGGTGGTGGCAGGTCTCTTGACAAGAAAGGAACATAAGAGAACTTCCTGGGGTGATGGTAAAATACTGTATCTTGATAAGAGTTTGGTTATACAGGTCTATGCATTTGTCAAAGCTCATTGCAGGGTACACTTAAGATTTGTGCATTTCATTATTTGTAAATTTTACCAAAAAAAAGAACTCTAAAGAAATACTGAACTCTAGGTGATGATATACATGATGAAGTATTTGGGGGGAGGAGTACTGATTTCTGCAACTTACTTTGAATTGCATCCAAAATGTAAGATAGATGGACGGAAGGATAGACGAATATATAGATGAATAGGGATGCGTTAAAGCAAATACAGTAAAATACCAATTGTAGAATCTAGGTAGTAGGCATGCAGGTGTACACTGTACAAGGCTTTCAACTTTTCTGAAAGTTTGAAAATTTTCAAAATAAAATATCACAGGGAAAAAATGAGACTTGAAAGTTAAATAGATATTCCCCAGGCAAATAGGATGAGAAAGGGCTAACCTAAACCCATTTCCAACTTTCCAACCCTCATCTGCCTTTCCCTCTCCTCTTTAGAGCCTGGAATAGCTAAATATTTACTTACCTCCTTGCTACTTAGAGTAGCTATGTGGCACAGTTCTGGTGAATGAAGCATTAAGGGAACTCTGCTGGTTCTTCTGGGAAAGCTTTTGCTTAGTTGGTGCTTCCCCTTCCTGACTTGAATACAAATGTGATACCTGGAGCTGCAGCAACCCCTTGCAACCATGAAGGCAAATCTAAAAGAATCAGACTCCTGCCCTGACTTTATTGAGCTATGGAAACAATGTCAGCAGCAGCCCATCTCCAGACTTCTTGCTGTGTTAGAAAAATAAATCCTTATTTGTTTTAGCCACTGTTAATCAATTATTCTGTTACTTGCAGCTGAAACATTCTGAGCACAAGACAGAAGTGTAAAATAGCCTGGTTTTCAGGTAATTGCAAGCAATCTGATGGCTAGATCCAAAGCTTGGGGAGGAGAATGTGGAGTAGGAGATACATCCAGAGAGGTAGGAAGAGGCCAGACCCTGGAGGACTCTTTACGCCATACTAAGGGCTTTGAATTCTCTGAAGGTAGTAGAGCATGGGTGTAACCCAATCAGATTGATTTTTTTGTGTGTGTGTGAGGAAGATCGGCCCTGAGCTAACATCTGCCAATCCTCCTCTTTTGTGCTAAGGAAGACTGGCCCTGGGCTGACATCCATGCCCATCTTCCTCCACTTTATATGGGACGACGCCACAGCACGGTTTGACAAGCGGTGCGTCTGTACGCGCCCAGGATCTGAACCGGCGCACCCCGGGCTGCCGCAGCAGAACACGCGCACTTAACCGCTTGCACCACTAGGCTGGCCCCAAGAGTGACTTTTAGAGTAGTGGTTCTCAAACTTTTATGAAGATCAGAATCATCTGCAAAGTCTGTAAAAATAGAGATTCCCAAGCCGCATGTCCAGAGATTCTGATTGTAGGAGATGTTGTCAATGCCCTGTGCATATCACCTCCTTTATCTGCGACCAGTGACCATGCACACAGATGGCTTCCTGTCTCAATACCTCTGCAATTCTCTGCCTGAGGGCTTTCTTGGTCCCAGAAGCATGCTGTGTGCAACCACAAGGCAGGCCAGAAGTGTCAGGGAGTTATGCTCCAAGAGCAACCTTCGACCAGTGAGGAGCAGGAGCTGCTGGGTCAATACTCCAGCTTCGTCGCTTATCGGTAGGAGAATTCTGAAGTGTGTGCCTCACAGTCTCTCACTTCCCCTCGGGGGTGAGTCCCACTTTCCCACAGTGATAACCCTCTCATTAATATAACTTTTATTGGCTTTTCCTTCCTTCCCTGTCTCCCTTCCCCAGACCCCCTCCAGTGCCCTACCGGGATCACCTCTCAAATAAACTCCCGGCACCCAAATTTTTGTCTAAGGCTCTGCTTTTGGCAGAACCCAAACTAGGACACTGATTCAGAAACCTGGGATGAGACCCGGGAATTTGCATTTTAACCATCACTGCGCTCTAAGTATTCAGACATGTGGACTCAATCTCTGTTTCTGTACCACAAGTAACTCTCTGTTGACACTGTCAGACAAATTTGTAGATTAGAGTGAAATTCTTCAGTGGCAAGGGGATTTTTCAGTTGAGTTGAGACCAAGAGATTTAGCAAATTCTCTAGCTAATTCAGTTCATCTATGAAAAGTTTCCAAACATAAGCATTTTCAAAGACAAGACCTAACTACAATGGCCCCAAATCTGCTTATGACATTAAAAATGATAATCAGGAGATTGTCAAAACCCCACTACATAAATAAATAAGAATAAACAAAGAAACCTGAATGTTCCTTACCTCATAATACCTGAGATAATTGTGTCTAAATTTATTAATACTTAGTATCTATTTATTTAGTTGATTTCTACTGAGGAATTTATCTTTTACTGAAAAAGAGAGGAAAGAAAGCTAGATCTTATCAGCTGAAGCAATAATTTTAATTGTGTTTAGGGGCCAAGTAAAAGCTGTCCCCTGTTGTTTTAACACTCCTTTACTAGGAGAAGAGATTGGTGAAATATTTTGATATCATCCTTTGTCCTCAAATTAGGATCCGGGAGGAGGAGCTGGTGGGGAAGCAGAGGAGACAAGAGGAGCCAGAGCAAATTGTGGGGTTCCTCTGATGAGGCCATCTCAAGGGCCACTAGCATCCGGCCCTCCCCTAAAAAAGCTCAGGTAAGGTGACCAAAACAGGAAAGATAGCATCCTCTTGCTGTAAGCTGTGGCTCATGAATTTTAAAAAGCATCATTTAAAGACATTTCCAACTGCAGTTCAAGGGGGTCAATTATTCCCAACAAAGAAGGCTTTTAGACTTGCCTGAAATACTAGCACCTCACTAGCGATGGGGAACAGCACACATGTTCCCTGTACCTCCTGGCTGCCCCAGTGTCGCGTTCAGTAAGACAGGCAGTCTCTGCGCCTTTGTCAGAGGAATCACGGCATCATTACCCCACTGTTGTTATAAGGGGTTATAACTAACGCTACTGAAGACAGACAGGATGTTAGGGAGCCTTCCTATCAAAATCTTCAAGAGTTAGACGGCTTTCTTCAACCCTTCTTGCTAATATCATTTCACTTGCTGTTCTGGGAGAAATGAAGACGCAAGCTGTCAGAAAGTAAGTGTAGGCTGCGGATAAAGCTGCTGACTGATAGAGGATAAAAGAAGAATGCAAAAATACCACCGGATCAGCTTTCCTTTAATCCTAAGAGAAGGGACCTCGGGAAGGTCTGCATTTCTACGCCTTGGACTAGTGTTCACTCGGTGTATTTTTCTGTAGTTGAAAAGTGAGTTTTCATTCCAAGGAAGCATGCAATGCCACCTAAAAGTCTCAGGAAAAGCTTAGGAAGAGGGTAGTTTGTCATAACAGGAAAATAAGGATCAATTTTACCCATACCTTGAGTTACAAGGGAAAAGTTACAAGGGATTACTGTATTCACTGAGTCACTTTTATTGCTCACCAAACACAGATGTTTCTTTGAGAGCGTACTACCATGTGCCAGGTGATTTTCTGGGTAATATGGAGATTTTAAGAGGTAGAGGGCACAGCCTCAGCCCTGGAGAAATTCACAACGTAGTGGAAGAGAAATGACAAGAACCTAAAAGATAGATAACAATCGGAACATGCATGTGCTGCTATGTGATAAATGGCAACGGTATGGGTCAATAATATTATTACAAGGTTCACACAGATATCTCTTAATAATATGGCGGGCATCCCCCCTCCTTAGGATATGTTATTACTGGGGGAGTACAGGGAAGGTAGGAACTTAATTGCTGAGAGTAATTTTGATGTTTGCACATAAATGCATAATGATATTATTGATCCTGGATGCAAACTATCATCAGAAGCAGTTGTGAAATCTGTTGGGAGTTTGCACCTGGCAGCCTGGTTTCCCTATTCATCAAGGAGCCATGGAAAGAACCCAAAAGTACCTACAGCTCCCAGGATGTGGCAGTGACCTAGAATGCTTACCAAACAGAATTAACGGTGGTAGAAGATCAAGAAAGTTTGAACGACAGTATACAGCAGCATCAAATAGGAAGGAGATTGCTCCTTTTATCTCCAGCCATCAAAGTGCTTCACAAATCAATATGAGAAGCTGCATTTTATAAATTACTCCATCATGGGAGATTGTGAATCAGCATGAAGCAGAGAAAAAAAAGAAAAGTTTATCTTTTTTTTTCTTTAAGAAATCTAGTCATTGTTAAATTCAGGAGCTATTATTTGGCCCCCAAATAATTGTCCACATTAAAACAATGACTATTCTGTTTACTTACTACAGTCATAAGAACAATGTCAGGTTTCTTAAAAGTTTTGATTAAAGTGGGTTTTTTTTAAAGTTTTGATTAAAATGTTGTTAAAACAGTGAAAATAACAACAATATCTCCCAGAAAATAATGAGTGTCTTCCTGTTAGCTGTCGAATTGTTTACTCCTGTAACTGAATAATAACAGCACATCAAAGCCGCCAGTGGTAATTAAATGATTTGTGAACATAGGTTAACAAATTAGTGCATCATGATGTGTAATTGTGTAATTAGGATAAAAACGCTAGTCTTACCTAAAAGACTGACAAGATAGTAAAACAGGAAGGAACAGGTAAAAAGCATCATGCAAAAGATTAGGATGTATGTAATAATGTCGTTTTTCTGCTTATGACTTGAGAGGGGCTACGAGCATCTTCCAGATCTTACACATCCAAGTAATACACACTGGTTCAACTACATTCAGTTAAGAGAAGAACAAAAAACCAAATAATTGTGGATTATTTACGTTTTCAGGGTGAATGGGAAGCTGTCCATATGACCTCAAACAACTGAATTGCTTGTAGTTTTCGTGTGACAACGACCAGCATCCCAGGCCTATGAAGGCACGTAAGGGTAAGTTTCTTTGAATTCCCCTTTAGCTCATGTAGGAACTAGATTTAAAAAGAAAAAAACTCAGAGGAAATAAGGAGTATTCATCTCTCACTCTTATTAAGCATTTTCTATTTATCATCCATTTATTCAATACATATTTACTAGGCACCTACTATATGCCAACCAAAGCATGAGATTTTTGAGGGACATGAAAGTGCATAAAACATAGATCTTCTCTCAAAGAGTTTTCTTTTTAATTAGAGAAATAAGGCATACGGGCTATAAACCTATAAACTTTAGGTGGTAGAGACAAAGTGCTGTAGGATTTCAAGAGAGGGACTGATAACTTCCACCCAGGGAAATCAAGATGCCGTATCAAGAACATGGTCTTGACCAATGGGTCGTGACGGGGGTGAAAGGCTTTGCAGACAGAGAAAATGGCCTGCACAAAGGCACATATAACTTATTATTTATTCTGCCACCAGTTGGGATGTTTAATCCTAATTAGATTCCAGAAAAGAAGCCAATTCTGTGCTTATTTCCATTGGCAATGGAAGCATCGGGCAGCTGAAAAAATTTGCTCTCACAACAGCCAGTAAGTTACTGACACAGCAGGGGTTCAGAGGCTCCAGAATTCTTTTAATCCTCGCTGATCATTTAAACAACTGAGCCCCCTAAATATATACAAATCTTGTATTTGAATAGATTTGGAAAAATAAAGAGACCTGTGATACAGACACAACACTCCTTTCAAGTCTCTAAGCGATGCTTGCGATCTTGTAGGACACTTTTGGTCCTAGTTATAGCTCTTGGGAACAGGGAAGGCGCTCCCTCACTCCTTCGCTGGTTCCCACTCCACTAACACATCCTCCCTGCAGCCTTGGGAAACAGCCTCAAATGGCTGGCTAAACACAAAGTAAGGATGTGTTGAAGGAAGTTTCCTGCTTTCTCTATCAGTTGCAAGAACTGTCAACAGTTGCTGGGCCATGTGTATGTAAATGTTATAGCAAAGATCAAACTCTTGTTATTAATCCAAGTCAGGGCAAAGGGGAAGAAACGATCAGCAAAGAGAAGTTATTTCTTTTCAGGCTTTTGCTCTGAAGGCTAAAATTTGTTTAATAAAATGAGACCTTCTGCCCTATTACTGACACCAGGGCGTTTTCACTTCACACCAGGGACTCCACAGCAAGTGAGCCATTAACACTCAGTCTCAATGCCTATACCTGCCATCATTTCAGCTACCCTCGTTTAATCATTCACACCTTGCATTCTGGCCACTATTGTTCATCTCTTCAGCCTAATATCACTAGCTAGTTTTCTTTTTAACTTTTACATTAAAAGAAAGTGTAGGCACACCTTTAGAAGAAAGTATTTTCCAACGTGAGTTACCTGAGTAAAGAGAGATGTGAAGAACTTGGAGGTGATTCAAATGGGGGCCATGAGGTAGTTAAAAGTTTGTAAAATAAAAAAGTTTCTTTCCTGCGAAAGAAATTGGCTTAGGAAGACTGGAGGGGAAAAACAGGTGTGACCTAACCCTATTCTTCGATGTAAGGGTTACCTGGGGCAGAAGTGGCTGGTAGCTCACATCATTGTAATCATGGCTAGGACTGCTTTTATAACATGCTGATGCAGTCTGGCTAGTAGGACCTCCCAAGCTGTCCTCCAGAAATCAAATGCTCATTTGAGAAGGCAGGAGCCTGCTCTGATGAAAGAACCACTATTATTATTACAGGCAGGAGTGGTGGATTCCAGGCCCTGCTTAGTCACCCAGTTGCTGCGGGAGATCTGGTGAAAGTCATTGAATTTCCCTAGCCTTCAATTCTCTCCTCTCTGAGATTAGAATATTACAGTAAATGAGCTTTACGAAGGGAGACTTCCCTTCTCAATTTACTGTAAAAACTGAGACATTTTTGCCAGGACAAATGTGAAACTGGACAGGCTGTCTGCATGGCAGACTGTGATGCACACCATCATGGCACACCATCTCAAAAGTCCCCTTGCACACTGGTGTCTGTGATTCCCAAGGCCCTTCTCCTAAGTGGAACCCCAAAACTTTCAACGACACTCTCAAATGTAAAGGGAAAACAGACACAGTAACAACAAAAAAATAGCTACTTTAGAAAAGATATTTTAGATGCAATTCACTGTCGTTATAGAAATGAGAGGCAGAAGCAACCTCATGTCAGAAATTAAGAATCACTTGAAATAGTTTGTTTAGGAAGGAGTATTGAATTATTTCCCAGAATCTTCCGATTTTTTAAAAAATTATACAAAGAGGAAGATATATTGTATCATCTATCAATCTAATTTGTACATAAATTTATCTGAAATCAAAGTAAAATTTCTGTAATAAGCAAAAATAAACCAAAATATTATCAAAGAACAAAGCAAGACTAATTAGGAAAAATTGTGGTGAATTAGGTGTTTTAAACTCAATTTTCCAATAATGTTTTCTATTACATTTGTAGTTATAAGTTCTACTACTATTAATTCTGACATAACTTTTTCTGCAAACCAGGACTTTGCCTAGACAGAGTCTAGAACATACAACACTTTCCATAACACACGTGCTCTGAATAATGTGTGCTTTCAGCATCTTTAATTTCCAGAGATCTAATGAGGTGGAGTGATTGGTTTACGGTTTGGGAGTTAGCTTTTGAAATTTTGCAGTTTCACCACCAATTGAACATTTTAAAGTGGGACGTTTAATGATTTATCTTCTGTACAAATTGCTATTCTGACAATATTATTGTTGGAATAAAAGACCTCCTTTGGAAATCAAGTCTGGGAACATTCTGAAAATCTCAGTATAAGAAAGAACATTCTAAGAACCAGAAGTTCCCAGCAGTGAAACAGACCTACCTGTAAGGAGGGAGCTCCTCGTCACCAGAAGTATTTCAGTGGGTGCTGGGTGGACAGCCCTTAGGGTCACAAAAGAGAGAATTTTCCATTGGATGAGAGGCAAGATGAGGTGGCCTCTGAGGTATGAGCCAGTTACAAAACTTGCTGGTTTTGTGATCCCAGGGCTCATAGGATTCTGGCTTTGAATCAGTAGCTAAAATATCATCTAACACTGTCCCACAGAGCAGCTGGCTTGACACCCTAACATCTTCCCGCAGAAAGCCACCGCCCTGTGTGCCCTGTGTGTACTGACGTTAAATTGCTTTCCTGCTGCTTGGCCCAGAATGAAGCTGAGTTTTATTTTGACTAAAGCAATTTTAACGCATCTGAGAGAAACAAAAATCTCTAATAACACATCTCAGGTCTATGAAAAGAACATATTGCTCCACAGCCAGTCCCTAGCAAAAGAGGAGCACATTGGCACACATAATAAAAATTCTATCTCAGTCTTTTAATATTTAGTGAAAGGCCAGAGGAAGCAAAATCGGACCTGGATTCAGTTCAACACCCAGGTCAGTGGTGCAATGTGGGCAAATGATGAGCGTTTCCGTTCATTTACGTTGGCAGATTTCCAAGTACACATCTGTACTGTTACGCCTCTGTCGGCAGGCAGCAGGGCAGAAAATATGCAATGCTCTGCACCATGTTGTGGTGCCACTTCTGGGGCCAACGAGCAAGGTTGCTGCTGACTGGACTGAGTGTTGCTTGCAGGAAACTCCACAAATCAAGGAAAAACCCAGCACCCTTCTGGAACTTCAGAGCTATGCTTCACAGTGGAACTGAGCAGGAAGAGGAAGCAACACATAGGAGGGTGAAGGGGTGAGCTAGAAATGATTCAGCAGTGTTTGGGGGCATTAGATGGGGTTTCCCAAAGAAATCAGCTTTACAAAGATACACAATCTTTAGAGTACTCTCTTGTCATTTATAGAGCTGGACACCAGAAACTCATAATGAGTATTATTTTAAAACAAGGACTAATATGAATGCCAATTATCTTCCTCTTTGATCATAAAATAAATATCTCTTTTTAAGTGACCTCTGACATCTCTAGGAACGGTCTTCCTACAAATGCTAAAAGTAAAGGAAAACAAGACTCAACTATTCTCTTTGAATCTTATCTCTGAAATTGGCTAAATAAGTCAGTTTGTAATCATCCAAAACATGCCTTGAAAAACTAACCAAATAAAAGACAAATTAATTCTACAAGAATGAAATGTACTGAACAGATAAATTAATTCAATGTTGAGTATAATCTTCTGATTTGCAGGCACTTGTGGTTCTTGGTGGGCAAGATACAAAGTAGCGATTATCAGAGGCAGTTACTCACAATGACTATGTTCTTTATAGATATACAGTAGGGCCATCACCCAAAGCTTTTTGGCCCCAATAGTAGAGAAATGGGATCCAAAGGCCTAAATAAGCAACTGAACTTGATGTGGCCTTGGGTAAATCATTTTACCTTCTAATCCTTGTCTACAAAATTGAGATAATAAAATCTATTTAACTTCATTACTATAGTGATTAAATTTTATATTTAGTCTAATTATTTGAAAAATTGAATGAGTATTTAAAATGTGCTAGGCACAAAGGATCTAAGCAGACATTCTCCAAAGATATACAAATGTCCAACAAGCACTTGAAAAGATATTCAATATCATTAGCCATCAGGAAAATGCAAATCAAAACCACAATCAGATACCACTACACATCCACTAGACTGGATATAATAAGAAAGACAAATAATAAAAAGTACTGGTGAGGATGTGGAGAAATTGGAACCCTTATACATTGCTATCGGGAATGTAAAATGATGGAAAACAGTCTTTTGGACTTTGGAAAACAGTCTGGTAGTTCCTCAAAAGATTAAACATAGAGTTATCATATGGCCTAGCAGTTCCACTCCTAGGTATATACCAGAGAGAAATGAAAACCCACACAAAAACTTGTATATGAATGTTCATAGCCATATTATTAATAATGGCCAAAAAGTAGAAACAACACAAATGCCCATCACCTGATGAATGGATAAATAAAATGTGGTATATTCCTACAATGGAATATTCTTTGGCAATAAAAAGGAACGAAATATTGATACATGCTACAATATAGATGAACCTTGAAAACATTATACTAAGTGAAAGAAGCCAGTCACCAAAGACCACATATTATATGATTCTATTTATACGAAGTGTCCAAAATAGGTAAATCAAAAGAGACAGAAACTGGATTAGTGGTTGCCTGGGGCTGAAAGGCAGATGGGAAGGGAGTTTGGGAGGTGACAGCTAATGGATGTGGGATTTCTTTTGGGGGTGATGAAAATGTTCTAAAATTGCCAGTGGTGATGGTTGTACAACTCCATGAATATACAAAAAGCCATTGAATCATTCACTTTAAATGGGTAAACTGTACGGTATGTGAATTATATCTCAATACAGCTATTAAAAAAAAAAAAGATGTGCCAGGCAATTTGTTAAGCACTCAATACATAATGAATGTGAAATGCACGTGGTATGTGCTTAATAAATACAATGCAAACACAAAATGCCTCATTTATTTTGAATAAAGGGGAAAAAGAACTTTTAAAAGGAATACAAGTGCATGTGAAATGTAAAAGCCTAAATTAATGTGCTAATTAGGAATAAAATAACCATAACTAAGGCATATCAGCACGTAGTATCGTACTGGGATATCATTAAACTATACTTGAGTGTACAGTAAGTCAAAGCCTTTAGTGGCAATAATCTTTGGTAATACACTATTGAGTCATAGTGTTATTTAAACAGAAAGCGAAGGTCATTATCAAGTACACCTGAGAATTAAAGACAAAGAGATAAAATGACAGTTTATTGCAAGAGAAGAGATCTGAAGAGGAAATTATGCCTCTATCTCTTTACCATCTTGGCTGTTGTATTCTTTTTTGTTTTATAATTTTATTTACTTATTTATTTTTTCCCCCAAAGCCCCAGTAGATAGTTGTATGTCATAGCTGCACATCCTTCTAGCTGGCTGTATGTGGGACGCGGCCTCAGCATGGCCAGAGAAGCAGTGCGTTGGTGTGCGCCAGGGATCCAAACCTGGGCCGCCAGCAGCGGAGCGCGGGGACTTAACCGCTAAGCCACGGGGCCAGCCCGGCTGTTGTATTCTGAATGTACATGATTCCTCTACTTTCCCGCCTCCAGCACACAGTCACCCTTAGTACAAGAAAACAGAAGTCTTGCCTTTTCCCATCCTGCCATTAAAAAAAATAAAATTGCATATTTCCCTAGTCCTTGACCATTTCCATTCTTCTGTTAGCCCCAGGAAGCTATCATTTTACAGCCTAAAAGCTAGTGCCACCCTCAGAATTATTGACAGGCGTGGGTTCCATGGAAGACGTCACCATCCATGTCCTGCTAAGTAACGCGTGAACAGCCTGGGGAAAGACACTAACACCTATTGGAGCTTTCAGTGGCCCAAGATCTTAGCCTTCTTGTCTAGGCTTGACATTACAGATAGAGTAGGACATTCTGGGGTATCGCATTAACACAAGCAAAGGCAGTTTTGCTAAATGTTTCAAGTGGCAATCATACACCCAGCATGTGTAGCTCTGGAAGAAAGAGCTGCTGATACCAGTAAGGACCTGATACCAGTAAGGACCAAAACTCTGGATGGAAAGCATGTGCGAGTGCATGAAACGTTTTCTTAAAAATAATCGGAGGAAAAAAAGAGAGACCACTGTGTGGAGGAGATCCAACAACAACAAAAAAGAGTTGACATTAGAGATAAGAAAGGAAGGGAGAGAGGGAAGTGAGGATGGAGAAAGAATACAATGGCGTCTGTGAGTGCAGTTAAAAATAGCCAGGAAGAGAAATGTTAACTGTAACCACCAAAGAGAAAAAGACCTCTTTCAGGTACATCCCTTTCATAAAATGAAACGGTGGCAAGAGAAAGTAATGTATATTAAAGATTAATATACGTTAAGGAAAAAATAAGGTGGTTAGCAGAGGACAGAGATAGCACTTCAAAGTAGTAAAGAGATAATGAGTGGACATAAAATTATTCATATTGATATGACAAGGGAATTGGACTTGTGTGCCCAGAAGAAGGCGATGACAAGGATTGATGTGCAGCAGTGGGAACAGAAGGAGTACAAAAGTGAACCACGCAATAAAAACTCAGGCTAAAATTGACTGCACGGTGATTTTGGCTAAAGGACAACAGTCCAGGAAGACAAAGTAAAATCAGATTCAATGACAAGAGTAAGAAAGAGAGGACCAACTATGATATACCCCAAATAGAAGCAGATTTAAGTGAAATTCCAAAGCATTTACTGAAAGGCTTACGTGATTTTGAAGAAATATACAGCATAAATCTTTAGCTGGGGAGAGCAAGAACTTGAAAATAGAATGCAAGTTCTAAGCTTGAGAAACAAAAAAAAAAAGTTACTTTGCAATTTACAAATAAGTTTGTGTTCCTACTTTTCATCCACTAATTGTTTTCTTTGTTTGGCTTTGTAACTGGGAAATACTTTCCCACAGCAGCAATGTGATAACTGGTGGCTAAGTTCCAAAAGTGGCCCATGCAAGTCTGTCTAACTATAAAACTCTACCTTCACAATAATTCTACTAGAATCAGCCTGAGGTCTGAGTCCTGGGAGAAAGGAGTGACAAAGTGCAAGAGACAAGAGGAAGAGAAACAGGGAAAGGAAAGGATTAGGAAGAGAAAAACACGGGAAAGAAAGATGAAGGAAGCTTTCCTCTTCTTCTCTTGGACACAGAGTTTTAAACTCTGACTCTAGTCCTGATGTCTTTGCTAGGTGTTAGGAAGCTGTCAAACTCATGGTCAACTCTAAGGCATCTACAATTAATACCCTTTAACCTTCCCTGGGAGAGATTATTGGAGTTTTCAAAAGTGTGAGGGAGGATAGTTGGTAGTGAGTTTCTTCTGGACAGTTCTCCGCACCATTCCTGCTTCTCACAGCCTCATCCCTTCTTTGCTTCTCTAAAGGATCCAGTGTTTTCACCCGGGGCTTCTGCTGAGTGTTGGTGTACAGAGGTAGGATAGTTGTGTGTAAATTTGAAGTTTATGAGATGGGAATTGTCTATACAGAAAAAAACGGTTTCTTCAATTATATATAGAGAAGTGATATTATAAAGTATAGGTGAAGTAAAGATATAGACTATTTAAATCTTTTAACACGGGGAAGTACTCAAAATGTAACACATTTCAAAATGCTGAATCAATGGATGAAAAATTGTGTGATTACTCAGAGATCTATAAGGGACATAATAATTTAGGGATGTAGATAAATGACAGACATTTAGAAAAAACATGGAGACTCAAATTGGAAATGAAGATATGGAAAAAGTCAGGCAATTGAAAAGATATAAAAAGCAAAAATGGTCAGAATTAAATGACATTTGCATAAACAGGAAATCAAGATTAGCAAAGCTATGAAGAAGAATTACTCAAAAAGAACAGAGAAAGAAAATGAAGCGTATACAAAACGCCCACTGATTAGATAATTTGAAAGACAATTGTTAAAATCTAAAGTAAAAAAAACAAAAGGACTGAGACAAAAGAAAAGCTTCAAAAGGACACAGCAAGTGTTTAAATTGTAAAGGTATGTATTACATTTGCAGAATAAGTAAATAAATCTGTGAGAGGATTAGAAGAGGAGACTTTTTAAATGCAATTTCTCAATAAAAGGCCTTAGTATTGGTGACATTTGGTGGTGGGGGGGAGAATCTCCAAAAGGACAATGAAGTATCATATGGTGTGTTTCAGTTGAACTTTTTTTTTAATGTACTGCTCCACAAGGGCCACTATGCCTCTAAATTACAGAAGTAGCTACAAACGAAAAATTTTGCTTAGCAATGTTGCTTATTTTTAGCTATCCAGAAGTTATTTTTATTTACCTTATTCCTAAGAAGCTCAGCAATTTTATGATTTATCATCAATAACATTTAATTGAATACTTTATCACATGTAATTGTTAGATGCCTGCACTCAGAAAACAGAGCTGAGAATGTAGAGTCAACAAAACCGGGTTCAAGCCCCAGCTCTGTCACTTAAGAATAATGTTAAGCAAAGTAATCAAACCTCAGTTCCTTCATCTCTTTATAAAATAAAGGTCTTGAACTAAAAGAAATTATATGAACTCTTAAGTCCCTTCTAGTTATGTTTATTGTTCTCTAAAAGATAAATTAATGTTTAGCTTAATCTGTATAAGTTATTATTGCAATCTTGTCATCAGGGTGGTTTTATAATGCATGATTTTTCACTAAGATTTATTGACAGCCTAAAATAATCCAAAATATGCAGATATAGTAGGTAAGAAGAAAGAATAAACGGATTATGGCTTCAAAGGCAATATTACTGCCATTATATAGAGAAAATATTTGGATATCATTTAAAATTTTTAAACATGGAAATTACATAAGTAACATGCAATTATTATATTAATAATTAACATCAGGTATATGTTAGTTTATAGATATATTAATACTAGCTAATTAATATTAATAACAAATTAGTATTAATCATAGCTAACAAAATGCATAAATGTGTCAAATGTGATATCATCTTACCAATGACACTATGTGATTTTTGCACTTATTACCCTTATTTTACAGATAAATGTAAAATAATATACTTTGAGGCTTGGAGATATTACATAATTTATCCAGATCACACAGATTATAAGTGGTAGAGCCCAGAGCCTTTTACTGCCCAAAATGGAATATTACTGTATAAACTATTTTGTGACATGCTTTTTAAATTTAACATGTCCTGACTATGGTTCTCTGTTTATAAATTTACTTCAAGAGCTTCTTTTTTGTGTGTGTATGTGTGAGGAAGATTAGCCCTGAGCTAACATCCATCCCCAATCCTCCTCTTTTTGCTGAGGAAGATTGGCCCTGGGCTGAGATCTGTGCCCATCTTCCTCTAACTTTATATGGGATGCTGCCACAGCATGGCCTGACAAGCGGTGCATCAGTGTGCACCCAGGATCCGAACCTGCGAACCCCGGGCAGCAACAGCACAGCATGCACACTTACCCACTGTGCCGCCAGGCCAGCCCCAAGAGCTTCCTTTCTAAGGACTATATGGTATTCCATTGTATGAATGTACCATTATTTATTTAAACATTCTCCTGTTTGAGGGCATTTAGTTCTTTTCTAATTTTTTACTCCTTGTAGGTGAATCTTTGCACACACCTTTATCCTTCAGAATAAATTTTTGGATATAGAATTTCTGGGTCAAAAGCCACGAGTATTTTTTAAACTTTTTATATTACCAACTATGTATTTCATTTTATTCTTTTAAATGTAGTTTTCACTCCTTGGAAGTCGTCTAAAAGGTTAATTAAACTCTTTGTTGTTTGTTGTTAATAGTTCCTTTTGTGGTTCTTACTCTACCACTTAAAAGAGAAATTCAAGTAGGTGAAGAGATATTTCAGTAGTTCCCAGCAGATAAATGAATAGGAGGAGAAATTTTTGTTTTCCTCATCCTTTGTGGAAATTTACAGAAACTGACAAAGAAGGTGCCAGGAAAGAAATTGATTCCCTCCATGGGTGTAGTACTGGGACTGAACAATACAGAATAAAAATGAAACATTAAGCCCAAGGATTTTGGTACCAAACATTCTTATAACTGGAGAAATCTAGCTGTTTGACCAATATTTTTAAAAACGCTCAATAGTGAGAATAGAAGTCACCTGGGGCAGGACTTGGGTTGGAATTTGACTGAGGAGATGAATGGCAAGAGGCATCCTTCTTGGGTGCCGGAAATATTGTATATCTAGATCTAGATGGTGGTTACATGTGTATATACACGTGTATAAAAATTCCTCTAGCAGAACACTTAAGATCTGTATACCTTCAGAATGTATGTCACACCTCCAAACAAACAAATAATCTCAGATTGTTGGCCTCATGTAAGCCAGACATCTAGGGTGAGCTGGATTTTCATTTTACTCTTAGATATTTTTATATACTTTTACTGTCATTTAAACTTATTACAGTAAACACATAAACACCATAAGTCAAACTCTGTCAAGCTAGCAGACTTTTCTTTTTCTTTTTCTAAGTTTGGACGAATCCCTCATTTCCAATCTCTAACAGTTGGATATTTAGGTAGCCTCCAATTGTTTGCTATTATTACTCCTTGTACATAAATTTGTGTGTATTTTTCTGTGTATGTGTGAGGAAGATCAGCCCTGAGCTAACATCCATGCCAATCCTCCTCTTTTTGCTGAGGAAGACTGGCCCTGGGCTAACATCTGTGCCTATCTTCCTTCACTTTATATGGGATGCCGCCACAGCATGGCCTGACAAGAGGTGCATCAGTGCGCACCCAGGATCCAAACCCCGGCCGCCAGCAGCAGAGCATGCGCACTGCTACGCCGCGGGGCCGGCCCCTTTGTGTGTATTTTTAATTATTAATTGCACATAAATTTCTAGGAAGCTGCCTTTCAGTGATCTAAAGAGAAGAAGATGACATGCAAACCGTGTGCCAATAGTTACCTAGAAGTTAAATGAGGCACAACGTATCTCAAACGAATAAGACTTTGATCAAACACTGTTTGGACCATTTGGACCACCTGAGACTAAAAGGCTCAGAATGTAGCATTGTCTCATCTTTTAAAAATATTGGAGTTTGGAGTAACCCTAAAGAGAATAGTGAGCATCCAAATAATCTGCTATTCCTAAGCCTACCCAGGTCAATTTCCCTCTCTAGAAACTCCATCTCAGTCTTTAAATGTTAAAAGACAAAACACAAGATTTGAAGACTTTGCCAAAATCTTAGATACTTAAAAAAAATTGATCTAACTTCTGATAAAGATGCTTCTCCAATTATCAGCTACATTATGATTCATAAATCAAGATCCAAGCTCTTTTTGATTTGGACTATACTGTACAGGCAGTATTTTTATATTGCTGAATAATTACTTGGTTGCAGGTGTGTTTACTTTAACATTAGACAGACCTGCTTTCTTTCTGCCCTTCAAACACCCATTCGTTTTGTTTTCTAAAACATATATTTTGGTTGGCAGCAGCAAGTCAAATCTCAGCCTCCATTTGCATTTCTCTAACCTCTCAGTACAATAGTGTAGACATTTGTTTGTGAACACAGTATTGTAAGATATCTGTATTTTTGGTTGGAATCCAGTTCATCTGTTACAATTTAGTGATGTTCTAAGCTTTTACTTCCATCTCTTAGACCCTAAAATGACTTCATGTCTTGGCTGAGCTTCAGAGTTTCAACATATGCAGAGAGATCCAGACTTTCTTATTCCCCCTACCATGCTGGGCTGTTACCAGCAGTTTCTGGGGCATGAAAAACATCCAAACTGGCAAACTTCAGAAAGAGCAGGCATTTTTTTTCCGGAATATTTTGCTTCGTTGTGACAAAAGGCCAACCTGTTCCCCTGTTTAAAATATGCAGTGGAGTTATTTTAGCTTCTGAAATTTTCCATTCTGAGTAAGAATTTGTGTTGAGAAAAAGGCAAAAAAGAAGAGTCCTATCAACTTTCCTTGGCTTAGTAATTGCGTGTGCTCTGAAGACTATGACATTGGTCTGGATCCCTGCAATCCTCACCTGGATAAGTGCTTAGGATGTCAGGAGTCAAGCTTACACCTCTCTCCTCACCACAATCAGGCTGGTGGGAGAGGATTCTTCTCTGCAGAAACTACACAGTCCCAGAAAAAAAGACGAGCATTTATAGGTCCTCTCAGTGACAACGCCAGCTTGAAGCCTCATCACCCCATGATGAAGCACTCCAGGCACCAATTTTCTCTGGAACCTGATATTTTCAATTAGCTTGTTATTGCCATATTCTTTAAAATGAACAGACAGCCAAGGAACTAGACGCTGGAGGAAAGCCTCCGACATGAAAGACCGAGACTAAAGCCAACAACGCAGGTGGGAGTGTGGGGACAGAGGGATAAGGAAAGGGAAAGAAAAAGATTCAGAGAGTAGAAAGAAAACTTGACAATGACTAAAAATAGCCTTAGAGAGAGGAATCAATACAAAACATGCACAAAACAAGAATGGGATGCCTCAAAAATGGGACAATCAGAGAACAAGAAATAATCCTTGCCAATTAAAAGTTGGGAAGCAAATTCAATAGCAGAGTTTGAAGGGAGAGTTGAAGAAATCTTCCAGAAAGTAAGACAAAAACACAAAGAGATAGAAAATATGAGAGAAAAGATACGACAAGAAGAGGGTCAGTTCAGGAGGTTCAATATTTAAATAATAGAAATTTCAGAAAATGAAGAGAAGGAAATTATAAAAAGCAAAACCAAAAACATCCCAGCTTAAAATGGCCCACAAAGTGCCTAATACAACAGACAAAAAAAAATATTCCATACCAAGCTATATCATTATGAAATTTCAGAAGACAAGGTATAAGGAGAATACCCTAAAAGCTTACAGAAATTAAAATGACGTGAGATGCCATTGCATACCTATCATAATGGCCAAATGCCAGAACACTGACAACACCAAATGCTGATGAGGGTGTGGAGCAACAGGAATTCTCATTCACTGCTGGTGGGAATGCAAATTGGTACAGCCACTTTGGAAGACAGTTTGGCAGTTTCTAATAAAACTAAACATACTCTTACCATACAATCCAGCAATTGCACATTTTGGTATTTACCCAAAGGAGTTGAAAACTTACGTCCACACAAAAACCTGCACAAGAATGTTTATAGCAGTTTTATTCATAATTGCCAAAACTTGGAAGCAACCAAGATGTCCTTCAGTAGCTGAAATGGGTAAATAAATTGTGATATATCCAGACAATGGAATATAATTCAGCGCTAAAAAGAAATGGGCAATCAAGCCATGAAAATTCATGGAGGAACTTTGAACACATTATGCTAAGTGAAATAAGCTAGACATAGAACAAATGTGTATGATTCCACTTATATGAGGTGCCTTAGAATAAGCTAATTCATAGAGACAGAAAGTAGAATAGAGGTCACCAGGGGTTTGGGGAGGGGAAAGGGTGGGGAGTTATTGTTTAACGGGTACAGAGTTTCTGTTTGGGATGATGAAAAAGTTCCAGAAATGGATAATGGTGATGATTGCATAACATTGTGAATATACTTAATGTCACTGAATTGTACACTTAAAAATGGTTAAAATGGTCAATTTTATGTTATGTATATTTTACCACAGTAACAAAAAAAGTAAGAGTTGTAAAAGGAAGACAGTGCGATCATAGTAGGCTACTTGGCATTACCAGATCTTCACGGTTTTTAAGAGTAGTCAAAAATTAGGATTAGCATAGGATATCTCCCGAATTTTAATTTACAAAACGTGATAACACTGTATGAGTCAGACAAAATACTTCTGTAGTCCTGTGGGCTCAGTTGAAACTTCTAAGGAGATACACTAGCAGGTTATTATGATGGCTAAGACTGGGGATGAAGAAATCCAGATTCTACACACTGCTTTAAATTACTTTCTAGCACATTGCTTACCTTTTCCCAGTCTGTAAAATGGGATAAGTAATAGCTGTTATCTCATTCTCCCAAAAATGTTAGGGTAAATACAACGCTGCTCACGTAGTACAGTCAACTTCTTGAAAGATGTTTTACATTATCCTCACATCTGATGTCATTGTGTTGGGTACATTGATAAAGAAAATGTCTTGAGTCTTTTGCTTAAAAACAGAAAGCTATTCTCTCACTCCATACAGAGAGAAATACAGTGTTGTGTTTGAGTGGTGGGGGTTTTATCGAACAAGAGTCAGGGTGCTGGATTTCACAGGTTTGTTCTAGTATTTAAAATGTTTGTTATTAGTCAATAAGAATTTAGCTTTACTGTTATTATTTGGAAAGATGCTTGGATATCCAGAGAACACTTCTTCGTAGTTCTAATGAGATGAGTCTTCTTAAACTCATTGAGTCCCAGTTTCTTCATCTGTAAAATGAGGACGTGCTCTACCCTGTCTACTTTACAGGGTTGTTTCGAGGATTTGCTGAGGTCCTTCTATTCACCTACTCATTTAGTAAACATTTGCTGTGTGCTTATGAACTATGCTGGATGCTGGGAATATAATGCTCAGCAAAAGAGACAGGGCCCATACCTTCCTGAAGCCTCCAGTTAAGTGGGATAGATAATGTATGTAAAGCACATTGAACAGTGTCTGGCACATTAGAAGATGTCAATAAATATTAGTTTCCTAACTGTGACAGTTAATTTTATGTATCAACTTGACTTGACCACAGGGTGCACAGATATTTGGCTAAACATTATTTCTGGGTGTATCTGTGAGGGTGTTTCTGGATTTGAATCAGTAGGCTGAGTAAAGCAGATTGCCCTCCCCAATGTGGATGGGCATCATCCGATCCATTAAGAGCCTGAATAGAACAAAAAGATGGAGGGAGGGAGAATTTGCTCTCCGCCTGACTCCTTGAGCTGGACATTGGTCTTCTCCTGCCCTCGGACTGGAACTCACATGACTGGCACTTCTGGTTCTCAGGCCTTCAGACTCGAACTGGAACTACACCACCAGCTTTCCTGGGTCTCCAGCTTATAGATGGCAGATGGTGGGATTTCTCAGCCTCCATAATTGTATCCTATTGCACATATCCTATGTACATTTATGTATGTATACATATATCCTATTGGTTCTATTTCTCTGGAGAATTCTGACTAATATACTAACCCTTAAAGTAAGGACTCTCACGTTACTCATGCATATCCAGGTCAGCACCCTGGAATAAAGAAGCTAGACCTCAGCTGCTGCAATCTGGTTCCTTATTTAGTAGGGTCATATTGCCCATATTTAAGGCAATCCTAGGCCATTGCTACTCATACTGTAGGTATAGGAGTCATTCTTCTGCCCTATAATATAAAACTCCAGTGAGAGAGCAAGTGATTCAAATTATCTTCCCCAGAGAACAGGGAAATGCCAATTTTGCGTCCAGAGCAGAGAGGATTCAAAAGTTTACCAGAGTCCTGGGAACTTAAATTGTAGGAAGGGATAATATTGCTGTTCATCACTGTCTACTTATTTTCTATTTAAAGAGTTTTATCTTCCTGGCAGAAGGGGTTGGTTTAATAGAGTGTCAGGGGAAATGTCTAGGGAATGTATTGATTGAATGTATGATGATAAATGTGGGCAACTTATCTCCTAATCTTCCTCTAGGTTTGCCTAGCTGAAGGTGAATAAAATTATTTTTAATATAGCCAAGAAAGTCTTTTTTCATTGTCTTTGGAGTCTGGTACCATACATGTGCCTAAATGATATTTTTTTTCTAGAAAAAGTAAGGATTTGTAGATTGACATCAAGTGGAAGACATTTCTATACGTGGTACTTTATGCCTGAATGTAAAGTTTTGTCATTTCAGCTAGGAACAATTAAGTTATGCAGGATAGTACTTAAGGAAGGAAACAAAGAAACACATACACTGTTCACCTATCAAACATGTCCACATTTTACCAGAGAAGATAGTCATAATACCTCAAGGGGAAAAAAGAAGGACCTTCATTACCAGGGGCAAGAAGAGGTTTCTAAGGCACTCCACACAATATATGCAAAATACAAGCAACCTGAAGGGATAGGAGGAATGAGACTGTTTAACAAAGCAAATTAATTTTATGTCAGATTCCATTTTCCAATATTAAATATCTCTGAAAAAAGTTGTACAGAACACAGCATTCTTATTATTGTGCATCTCCTCCCTTTTGCTTGCTCCAGACAAATGCAATGTGGAAAAGGTTTTTACTCTGATGCTCTAATAAGAAGTGTACTTCTGTCACATCCAGAGTGACTGATAATGGTCAAGCCTATCCATTACTCCATTCAAATAATAGGGTTTACTTGCTTTGAAGGTCACTTGGGCTATCATGTTGTCATAGTCCTTTCTTCTGCTCTGTAGTCTCATTTTCACAGAGTACTGGTAGAAAAAGAGAGGGGTATCGGGCAGTAGTCGTTAGTGGGCATAATGCCACTGTCACTCTTTCCCCTCAGTCCTGAATCTTCTGGGTAATGACAGACATGCATGCAAAGGGGTTTTAGTGGGGTGTGTCACTTAGGTTTCAATATGGATTCAACAGCAACAACAACAACAGAAATCCATTCCTGGGTATTTTTTCTTCAAGTTAGAAACTCGGGTAGAATTCCTTAAAGAACATTTGCATCTCAAGAAAGCTTGTGATGCTTGAAATAAAAACATCTTAGATTCCATTAAGCAGAGTGGTAGGAAAAACTTTTTAAGCCAGAATTTAACTAAATTTCTGATAATTTGAAATTCCATTAAATAGTAAGCCATGTCTCAAACACTCTAATTAAGAATTCATTAAATTTAATGATATATAAATATATATATAATATAGAAATATATCATATAAATGATAATAGAATCATTTCTTTCTAGTCCATATAGGTTAATCTGTATTTCTGTCCTGTCACTTTTGTATAAGGAAACACATGGCCTCAAACTTTGCTTTCTGGCTATAAAAATTTCCTATTATAGGTTTGTCTTTAGTTAGTTTCCAAAAATCTTACATGCTTAAGATTTTGGAGCCTTATAAATTTCTGCTCTGTAGTATCATTTTCACAGAAGATTGGTAGAAAAAGAGAGGGATTGGGCAGTATCATTCATGAAAAACTAAGAACTTTTTATTAAACTGAAATAGTTTGGGAGATTTTAAATTGACTGTTGTTGTTACTATTGGTTTGTTGAAATAACTAAATGAGGAAGCCTAAAAAAGTTAATAGAATACAGGATTCCTGGGTTTTAAGTCCAGGTCTATCACTATGTAGCTATGTGACAGTGAGCAAGACACCATACTTCTCTGGGCCTCTGTTTACTTATTTGTAAAATGGATATCTTTGAGTACATATGTGTATAATTGAATATGGATTGAATTGGATATCTTTGACAATATATAAATACATAATAATACATATTATATATGACTATATAATTGAACGACTATATAGTATATGTAATATGTATATAATGAATATAGAATATATAGAGTTGGAAATATAATTTAAAATTATATATAATACATACAATCGAATATTATATATGTGTGTGTGTGTGTGTGTGTGTGTGTGTGTGTGTGTGTGTATCCTGAAACATGTCTACATAGCAATGTAGTCTACACAGCAATGTCCTGCTGGCCTACTGGGCTGATGCTGCCTCATTTTACAGTAATGCTTGGGCCCACACATTTGAAGTCCCTTGCATTTTCTTGTAGGCCTGAAGAAAAGCATTTTGGTTTAACATATTTAACTTCAGGACTTCTTTTCCTGAGAAATGCAAGGTTTTGACTAAATATGTTTTCCCTAGCTTTTATTTTGTAATATTTCAAACCTTCAGAAAAGCTGCAGAAATATACAATGAAGAGCCATATACCCTTCACTTAGATTTACCAATTGTTAACATTTTGCCACATTTGCTTCCTCTTTATTTCTCTTTCTCTACTCCCTTCCTTGATATGTTGACATTGCTGAACCATTTGAGAATTTACTACAGAGATCGTAACACTTCATCCCTAAATATTTTAGCATTTATCTGCTAAGAAAAAGGACATTCTCCTACATAACCACAAGACAATTCCTTGATAAATTTAACATTGACTCAATACTATTATCTAAAATATACTCTATATTCAAAATTTCCCAATTGTCCTAATAATATCCTATGTGGCTTTATTTATTTTTTGTATTCTAGGATCCAATCAAAGATTTGCTGTTGCATTCAGTTGTCCTATCTCTACCTTCCCTTGTTCTACAATTTCCTGGCCTTTTTTATACATTTGCTTTTCACGATATTGACATTTTTGAATAGTTCAGGCCAGCTGTTTTGCAGAATGTCCCTCACTTTAGATTTGCCTGGCTGTGTCCTAATGATTGGATTCAGGTTAAACATTTTTGGAAGGAATATTACACAGGTGTTGTTGTGTCCTCAGTGCATCACATCCTGAGGTATGTGATGTCATAATTGGTGATAGTAGGTTTGATCATTTGGTTAAGGTGGTAGTCACCAAATGTCTCCAATATTAAAATTCCATTTCCCCTTATAACTAATAAGTGATTTTGGGAAGGACACTGAGCAATGGCAGTTGTAAGGTTACTATGTTTTGATTGTCTTCTACAAAAATGAACAGGATAATCAACAGATCTCTGGTAGAATGAAGGAAAGGATTGGTCAGTGTGGACTTGACCACAGATAAACCTTGGTGGTGTGGGTATGTGTATGTGTGTGAGATGGAGATGCTGAGGTAAAGTGAGAAGCTTTGACATGCTGTTAGCATTATAAGCAGTGTTAAGTGAAGGCTAAGGTTGGGGTGTCCAACGTGCAGAATCTAAGTAAATTGTCGTTAGGTATTGAACAGAACAAACATGCTATACTATTTCTGGCTTTGCAATTTCTCTATCATATGAGTCAAGACCTAGAGCTTGAGAATTATGGGTACATATAATACAAATAACGCATAAAAATCTTTGTTTTGTTTTTTTTAATGGTCAGTTACAGCTTCCCTTCTTCATTTCTTCTTTTTTCTCCTGTTATATTTTTAGTTGTAAAATCACTATATTTCTGTTAGATAAATTAAGATATTATTTATAAGAAACAGAATTAGAAATTAATAACGTGGGAGAAGCAGAAGTTTGCAATAGATTTAACAGGTCGTGAAGTGCTTGATTCCATGTGATCACACGAGAGTAACAAAGAATCTGAGCACGCCTCTGTTTTTATCTTGAAGAATTGTACCACAATATGTCTACATTTGTTTTCTTCATGTTTCTCTGATTTATCAGAGTTAATTTTCAACAAAAGCAGAATTCTATACTAATGTGTGGGACTTGTTATCAATGATAGGGAGAACAAACCAAATATTGCAATAAAGAGAAAACATTCTGCATAGAAGAGCAAAAATAAATAATAATAGCAATAATCATGATGATGATAAAGTATGCTAATGAGCTGTGATAAAAGATCCTGGGAAGCAAAAGTATTCTAACAATAGTACGGTAACTAGAACAGAGAGTACGGAAGGTGAATTGTGTGAGAGATTACATTTTCAGTGGCAACAACAATCTGGCATAGGATATGAGGAATTAAGACCATGAAACAATAGATTCCGTGCATTCAAGGAACAGAAATAAAGAAGTCCTAGCAAAGTCTTTTTTGCCTTGTGGAATTATCCTAACATATGTCTTCTTTTGTTACCTTCGTGTTTCTCTAATTTATCGGATGATTCAAACCCAAAGCAGGGAGAACGATGTTTTACTATGATGTCAGCGTTTCTGGAAAAAAAGCCAGGAATTTGAAAAGTAAGCTTTTTTCAAATACAAAGATGTCATTGTTGCTGCTGTTGTGCTTCTAGAATAACTGTATGATTGTTAATTATGAAAATAGATAATAGTAGTGAATACAATTTGTCTTCAAACAGGAGTGCTATGCACTAAAACACGCACAATGGAGATTACAAGAACAATCAACAAAGTGCAGGATATTATAAAGACTTACTTTTAAGCAGCAATATAGCTAAAATATACTGTTAAGAACCCAGAATTGTCTCATGAATGAATAATGAAATAGCCATGTTTTATTAGCTTTATTTAAAACTATCTACTAGTTGAACAATCTTTTCAAGCCCTTTTTAACACTTTTGCAATTCGCTGGAGCAATGATTTCTTTTCTTTTTTTCTTCTAGTTAACAGTGGCTAATCTGATTTTGGTGTTTCAGTAATTATGTCAATTAATGTGTGCTGAGAGTAATTTCATGTGTTGAAATAGATACCAGGTGAATATGTAATTAGTAGAAGGTTGTCTCTTGAAGACTTTGCGTGCAATTTTCCAAGATTAGCCGCAATATGGAAGACTAGAATTTGAAATATAAATAATTTCTGGTTAGTGATCAAACTGGTATCTAGTTTATTTCCTGACAATTGAAAGTAAATTACAATTTCTTCCCACCTTCTCCTACCAATCAAAGACACCTTATAGGGTGACCAACTGCCCCACTTTGCCCAGGATGGTCCTAGTTCTAGCACTGAATGTCCGCTATCTTGGGAAATCCTTCTGTTCCAAGCAAACTGGGACAGTTGGTCACTCTAATACACACATCTCACTTGAAAAGAAATGTTATAGTCACAAAGCTTTATTTATTATTAAATAAATTTAACAAATAGAAAAGCAATTTAAAAATAAATTTCCATTCATATTACCACTAAAATAAAGCAACTATATATGTAGTTTTGTTCCTTCTAAACTTTATACAAATAATATATAATTTAACAATTATAAAAGCGATTATAGTCACGAATGTATAATTCTGTGTTCATTAGTTAACAAATACACATCCTCACAAAATCATATGTATAATTTTAACGAATCCATAAAATTCTAACATATTTCCATGTTATAAGTTACTTAATTATCCTTCATTGTAGGACATTTACGTTGTTTTTCTGTTTTTTCCCCTTTTACAAATGATAATGCTATAATACTTCTGTATATATAACATTCCTCTTTTAAATTTAAGAAATAAAACTTTAGGGAAAACACATAGGGTAGCATTGTATTGACAACATATAAACAGTTTAAATTATCAATATTTTCTTCTGATAGCTAGTTTCTTATCAAATTTAAATAACCATTTCATGAAAATTCCTGGTAATATGAACCCATTCTAGAAATAGGGCAATATTATTTTATTCATATAGTTGAAACAATAATGTGTCTGTTTGTTCTGAACTTCAAGAAATTTTCATCACAGATGAAGATGTTTCCTCTTTTTAGGATCTTTCGAAAGAATAACGGCACTTGAAGAAAAATGAGAATCACAGGATCGTCGTAATTTCACAAGCAAACGTCTACTATGTTCCAAAATTGAGAGAGGCATTGAGGAACTCAGAAATGCTACCAACTCATTTTTAAGGACAGATGCTTGGTAGGAGCCCATTTTATTTATTTATTTATTTATTTATTTATGTGAGGAAGATCAGCCCTGAGCTAACATCCATTGCCAATCCTCCTTTTTTTCCCCTAAAGCCCCAGTAGACAGTTGCATGTCGTAGCTGCACATCCTGCTAGTTGCTGTATGTGGGACGTGGCCTCAGCATGGCCGGAGAAGCGGTGCGTCAGTGCGCGCCCGGGATCCGAACCCGGGCAGCCAGTAGCGGAGTGCGCACACCCAACCACTAAGCCACGGGGCCAGCCTGGTAGGAGCCCATTTTAATACTAAGTCTGACCAAATCAACTGTCCCTTCAGGCTTCCTTTTAGGATTTCTGAAGTAGAAGTATGAAAATCCAAAATTTCAAGTCTTCCTCTGTACTGTAATTAAACACAACAGCCTGAATATACAAAATCAAAACTCAAACACAGAAAGGATAAGTCATCAAATCAGTCAACATTTATTGAGCACCTGCCATTGCCTGCCCAGTTCCTGTCCTCTAGAGTTTACCAAGTGATAGGAAAAAGTCATGGTATATGTATATAATAACAAAATAATAGAAGTGGTAAGTTCTATTAGAGCAGTGTTAAAAAGGGGGCCATAACATATCTCCTTGTGCACTTGCATTATTTATGACAAAAAATCATGAACAAACCTAAATGTCTATTATGATATATAAATAAATATGTTGTGGAATAGTGATACACTGAAATACTAGGCAACAGTGAAAATGAATGCACAGGAAATATATGTATCGACACCAACAACTCTCACAAATAGAACACTGAATATAAACAAGTTGTAGAAGAATACATATAGATCGATATAATTTATATAAATTTAAAAACATGCAAAAAATACTACATATTGTTTAGGCATACTTCTAAATGAAGTAAAAATATAGAGAAATGCATGCAACGATAAGCATGGAATTCAGGATAATGATCCTTTGGGGGGCGGGGGGAGGAAGGAAGAGGGAGGCTGGAGAGTGGAGAAGGAGGAGTACACAATCCCAGAGGAGGTACATAGGAGGGTTCAAGTGTTTTGGAAATGTTTTATTTCTTAAGCTACTGGGAAAGTACATGATTGTTCATTACATTATTTTGAAGTATATAATAATACATTAAAATATATATAAATTAAAGTGCCACATAAGCAGAGAAGAAGCTGTTAATTTTGAATGGAAGTAGCATTCTGAGTAAGCTTTCTGGATGAGTTGGCCTTGATGGATAAATTGGTCTTGATGGATGAGTAGACATTCAGTAAGTCCAGATGTCAGGAAAGGAGATTCTAGGATGATGGACCAGCATGGGCAAAGGCATGGAAGTGTTTAGGCAAGAGCCAGTTTAGGACGTATAAAAATATATATGCTGGAATGAAGGAGTTTGATAATGTAACTGGGACCAGACCACAAAAGGCCTTGAACACAGCAGAAATGTAAAATAATTACTAGGTTTTGTAAATAGGAGCTTGCAATTAGGTCTGGGATATCATTTATTATAGTCTTCATGTAATTCCAGAGAATTGATAATTTCTTCAACTAGGATGCTATGTTATCTGAATCTTATCCTTTTAGATCTACACTGCTCTTCAAATAAAAATGAAAATAAAATCAAGATTCATCATAAGTCATCTACCAAATTCAACAGAGAAACTGGTCCTCAGGGTTATAATCAGTAATAAATATGGATATCTCCCATTGGTAGCCTTAAGGAGTTATCTGAAGTTTTTTCCTACTATTATCCATCAATTTTCCCACCTGCCCATGTCACGTGAATCTTCAAGTAGAAAGCACTGCCCTGAGAAGGGATAGGAAGACTGGTTGGTTTTGCGAAAATCTAAAGCTTATTAAATTGGCCAGAACTACCTTTTTACATGATCATCATCATTTGGTCATCAGGTATTTTTCATTGGTTTCGTATGGCAGAGTCTGAGTAATATGGGTTGATCGATGTGTCATTCATCAGAGGCACCTGCAGAGATGATGAAAGTTTATCGTACAATATAGTGGAAAGTGGCACAACATTTAGCAAATTGAACCACACATTCCCCACCCCACCCCCGCCTTTTTTTGAACATTAAAACTGCAGTTAGAAAAACAACTTCCAATGCAGAAAAAAATTAAAACAGCAGGAGATAATTAGGGCAAAGTTATAACAATGTTATTGCTGATGGCTACCTGTCAGTTAATGTAAGCTACCACTTCTCCCTAGGAATAGTTATTATTAAAAACAACTTATGAGCGTAAAAGAAGGGATGTTAAATGTATTAGTCTCCTTATTTGCTCCTTTGGAAATGGCATAGAGATGGATCTATTAACCACTTCAGTCTACTTTGGTCTCAGGGCAGACACACACACAAAATAACTGAAAGTTATAAACGACCAAAACATAAACCTTAGCTGCCTTGAGTTAAAAATCAATTTTTCTAATAAATTAAATTCAAATATTATATACCAGTATGTAATATCAAGAAGGATGTATTAATAATTGCTTTATTGGCAGAGTGCAAAGTGCAAGACTTAGAGGGATATAAAAATTTAGTAATTTAGAAAATATGGTACCAAAAATAGCTGTTGCTAGTGGAAAGCTCAGAGTTCAGTTCAGTCATTGAGCTATAATAGTATTCTTTGACTAGTCAAGGTTGAATGTTCAAGCTGTAGTTGGAGTATTAATCATCAATTCGAATAAAAGATTGTACAACTGGAGAAGCTCCCCTGGGTTAAGTAGTTTATTCCTGAACACAGATGTAAGTTTTTTCCTTTGCATATTCCAGAACCACTTGAGTGTTCTCCCTACTAAACAAGCAACCTCTTTTGGAATTATTTCTTTAGCTTTATCCTTTATCAACTACAATCTTTTGGCAAAGAATTCACCTAAGGTTTTGCTGATATGCATTTTGAGCTCATTCAAACTGCCCATTTCAAGTTTAAGCTTTATGTTTCATTCTACTCACTAAGAAATCTGATAAAATGCTATGCTTTTATTTTGATTTACCATATAGTATTCCATTGTATATTCACACTGTACAGTAATATGTGAACAAACCATAGCTCATTTATCCATTTTACTGTTAATGAGCATTTGCATGGTGTCATTAATACATGAAAAAAAATAAAGTATTATATAGGGATTGATATGTACACAAACAATACCCCCCCACACACTTATACAGAGCATTTTTAAATTTTTTGTTGAAGTATAATACACATACAGAGAAATGCATATTTCATAATAGTACACCTTGATGAATTTTCACAAACTGAACACATAAGTGCAAGCAGCATCAAGCTCAAGAAACAGAACACGATTAACTCCCCCGAAGCCCTGTTTATGCCCCCTCCTTGTCATTAGCTCCCTTCAAGAGTAACCACTATCTCAACTTCAGAGAGCATCAATGAGTTTTGCCTGTTTTTGTACAATACTCTTGTGTGTCTCACTTCTTTCATTTAGCATTATATTTCTGAGAATCATATATGTTAATGCATGTAGAAGGAGATTATTCATTCTTATTGTTGTATAGTATTCCTTTATATGGATACATCACCAGTTATTTATCCATTTTACTGTCAATGAACATTCAGGTTATTTCCAGTTTGGAGGTTATTGTAAACAGTGTTTCTCTGAGCTGTTTAATACATATCTTTTAGTATACATTTGACGTTGGTACATTCCTAGGAAAGGAATTGCTTGGCCATAGGGTTTTCATACGTTTAACTTCAGTAGATATTGCCAAATAGTTTTCCAAAGTGGTTGTACTGTATACATAGCATTTGATTTCTTGAGGAATCATTCTGAGCAAGGCATTTCAGCATAACCATTAAGACAACAAGTTTTGGAGTCACTCAAATTCACCTTACCACTAAAGAGATATGCCACCTGTGCTTAACTTTCTTAAGCCTCAGTTTACTCAACTGTAAAATAGGTATAGAAGAAAGAAACCTTTCTTAAAATTTATGAGAATTAAATGAGATTATTTTAATGCAACTTAGAACAGTGCCTGGCATATAGTAAGCTTATTACATGTTGGTTATTCATCATTAGCTCTTACAACATAGACAATATGGAGAACTAGAAACACATATGGGCAATATAATCCACAAACAATTTTAATTCTCTGATGGAAGGAAACTGAAACTCTGACCCAAAAGGCATTATCAATTCCAGTGAGCATTACCCTTGGATCCTGAAAAAAATCATTTAAGTGTTATCCCAAAATGCATTTGCAAATTACTCTTGCCAGAGGCAAGGTTCTTGGATGCAGTGCATTACCATCCATTTTTTTTCCCCTACCAGACATTACTCTTTAAAGACAGGACTGCCAAGGGCTACTCGGGAAAGTCACTATTATACTTTTTATTATATTTGCCAATTTCACACCTTCTGCAACCCAACCTCCAAAGTTGTTGAAAAGTGACTGTAGTTGCAATGTTATTCCTAGTTTTCCTTGAAACTTATCAGTATCTAAGGCATCTTTCACATTCCTAAAAACCCTAAAAATGAGCTCAGATCCTCATTTCAAGTGACAAAGAACTTGCCTTTTTTTGTAGGCACGAGCTTGATAACCTCAGTGGACTTTAACAGCTGCTGGGACAGCATCCTAGAAGTTAACACAGAAGTTACACTGGACAGAGGTACTGGCTAATTGCTCCAGGGAAAGTTATCTTAGGTAGGTAATTTTGGAAAGTGGCACCGTGTTCCTAATAAATTGAATCAGATCCCATATATCAGTCACTATTCTCAAGAAATAAAGCACACAATCTACTTGAAAAGATGTCATCTTTTGGGAAGGTCAGTGGTAGACCTGAAAGGGAACTTTTTGAACATTTACTGGAACCTCTTTGATTTACAGACGAGAAAACTAGTCATTCAAGAGCCTTGCCTAAGGTCAAATGGTTTGTTCCCTGGACAAGCAGGAAGCTCAAGTCTTATTTACAGTTCAGTGGTTGCTCCTCTTTGCTCTTGCGTGATGGCTCCCACGATCCTTGCATCCCGTCCTCGACTTCGATTTCACAAGGATCCAGACCTGGGTTCCAGAAATAGGGGCGCTGAAGGAGCATGACTTAAAACAAGGGACTGACAAACCATTAATTTGTCATCGCGAAGTACAAGATGGGTGAGGCTTCCCTGCTAGAACGTAAAGTCCAAGAGGGAGGACCTTCTCTGTTTTGTGTACTACTGTATTCCCAGCACCTAGAACCGTGCCTGGTACATAATAGGCCCTAAGCATCGCTAAATGAGAAATGAATCAATTAACCAATCTTGGGTATTTCAGGTTGTCATGTCTTTACTGTCTTCTCCACCACCTCCTTCCAGTAGTACTAATAAAACGTGCAGATTTAGATTCTAAAGAGGAGAAATCATGTACAAAGCGTCTAGTACAGTGCTTGGCCCACTGCGAGCAATTAAAAAAATGTCAGTTTATTTTCCTTTTCTTCCTCCCCAAAATGTAGGCTGCTGGGGGTAAGGTATGATGTGCCACGGTGTTTACGTGCCTGGACAGAAAGTGAAGCGGGTGTCAAACTGGTTCGTGAGAGAGGGCTATTGGCGTTTTCCTGATCCGTGTAGATCAATTCCAGTGCTCCGAAAAACGCACAGCTACTTCACCCAAAGAGGCTGGTCGCTTTTTCTGATCGATTCTGGGCTGCAGCCGGCTCCTTAATACAACTTTTTATACGCATCAGCTACATTGCGGCGGGAGGAGGGGCAGTGATAGGTAAAGCAGGAAGACCCCGCTCCCCCCAAATAAAGGAAGCTCCCTCTGGCTGGGGCCGAGTTCTGCGGGTCTAACGGGTCCTCGGACTGCGGCGATTCCGGCCCCTTCAGCCCCGCCCCCTCGCCCGCCGAAGCTGAGGTTCAAGTTCGTTCTTCCGGCGCACGGCCTCGCGCTGCCAGGTCCAAAGCCGCCCGCGCGCCCCAGGGGCCCCCGCTTGAAGGCGGAGGGCCGAGAGGTCATTCGGCCGCCGGGTTACTTGGCCACGGGTTATGCTACCACGTGGGGAAAAAGTTTCCAACTCCGCCCATGGGGCCTCCCAGTGCCCCCCAGTGGAGCAGAGGCCCGCGCTTTGGCACCCGCTCCCTTTTCTGCCGTCCGCAGTCGCGCCCCCCTCCCAGGGAAGCCCCCCTGTGTCCCTTCTCTGAAATCCCTCTTTCCCTCGCCGCGCAGGTCGCCCAAGGAAAATACCCTGGGGGCCTCCCGAGAAGGCGGCCCGGGCGCCTCGGACGGGCCTGGGGTGGGGGTCGACGGACAAGTGTCCCGAGAAGGGTGCTGAGGGCGCGGAGCTGGGCACCCGGAGTAGACTGGGGACAGTGGCCCGCAGGCATCCCCGGTGCGACTGGCGGGATCATTTCGCGTCTTCCACACCCTCGCGCGCCAACTCTGCCCGGCCGCAACCGACCCCACGCGGGCGGCCCCCTCCACACCCCGGTCCCCCTCCACACCCCGGTCCCCCTTCGCTCCCCACTCCCCGCTCCCCTCCACCCCCAGTGCGCAGGCCCGGCCGCCCCAGCGCGCATGCCCTGGGCTCGCGAGCGCGGCCAGCCCCCTGCCTTTTGCTTTCTACACACTCTACAACTGGGGAGGGGGCGGGGGAGGAGGCAGCCCTGCCGGCCACGTGATCCAGCCGGCCGGGGCCGCGGGGGCGGGAGCGCGCGCCGAGCGAGGCGCGGGGAGGGCGGCTGCGCGTGCGCGCGCGCGCGGGCGGGCGCGGGGCTGGGCTGAGGCGGGCGGCGGCGGCGGCGGCGGCGGCGGTGGGCCGGCCGCGGAGGGGGAGGAGCGGGAGCTGAGCGAGGCGGGCGGGCGGAGGATGGGGCCGTGCCCGGGCTCCCGCTGCAGCCGCCCGGGGACACGCCGTGCACCCTCCGGCTCGGGGCTCTCGCGGCGGCGGCGGCGGCAGCGTTAGCGGCGGCGGCGAGAGCGGCGTTCCCGGCGCTTTCTGGCCGCGCTTCTCCCTCGGGCTGGGCGAAGAGAAGAGGCAGCGGCGGCGGCAGGAGGCGACGGCACACCGGTGTCTCTCCTGCTGGAGATTTCTTTCTGCTTTCCTCGTCGACTGACTCACCCCCTCCCTTTTTTGAGGAAGGGTGACCTCTTCTCTGGGACTGGAAAAAATATTTTTTTGAGGAGGGGGGTGGGTGGCAGCGTCAGGGTCTGCTTCTTCTCTTCTTTCATCTCCCTCTCCTCCCCCCTCCAAGACCGAAAAGCAAACCCCACAACTGCTCCAGCATCCTCCTTCCCTTCCTCCACCTCCCTTCTCCTCCACCTCTCCCAGTTTCGCCCTCTCCCCTCGTCATTATTTCATTATTATGCTTCCCTCTCTGGGCGGTCTCGTCCCTCTCAGGTCGCTCGGAAGCCGTGGCCTCCCCTGGATGCATTTCTTAAAAATTTTGGAGCCTGGGAGTGAGTTTTCTCTGAGGCGTGTGTGAGAGGCGGCGGGGGTGTTTTCCTGCGCGAGGGGCGGGTGAAGTTCATTGCCCCCACTTTCCCGCGACCTTTTCGGACCCGATTTTGCATCGGGGGGGCAGGCGTTTTCGGGGGGCGGGGGGCGCGGCGGAGAATGGCCGCGGGGAGGGCTCCCCGGAGCCTCCCAGTCTCTTGATCAAAGCATTCCGCTATTCTGATTTATTGCCTGCTTGGTGAGTTATTTTTTTTCCTCTAAAGGAGACCTGTGTGTTCAGCCATTACTTTGCTCGGCGCCGCTCACAGGAATCTCCGACCCTCGGTGCTGTGGGCAGCCCCGCACTTGGGCTCCTCGCCTCTCGCCCTCGCTCCCGTCCCTCCTCCCTCTCTCCGCCCCTTCCCCCTTTTCTTTCTCCTCTCTTTCTTCCCCTCTCTCCCTTCTTTCGGCCGCCGTCTCCCCCGCGCCCTCCTCGGGGCGGAGGGAAGCCGAGAAGGGGGAGGGAGGGGTTGGTGTCAATTTTTTTGTGTGGCCGCGGCCGGAGCCTGTGGCGGGCAGGCGGCGAGCGGGGAGACCCCGGCGCGGCAGAGCCATGGATGGCCCGACGCGGGGCCATGGACTCCGCAAAAAGCGGCGTTCGCGGTCGCAGCGAGACCGGGAGAGGCGCTCCCGGGGCGGGCTGGGGGCCGGCGCGGCCGGCGGCGGCGGGGCCGGCCGGACCCGGGCGCCCTCGCTCGCCTCGTCGTCGGGCTCCGACAAGGAAGACAATGGGAAGCCCCCGTCCTCCGCCCCGTCCCGGCCCAGACCCCCGCGGAGGAAGCGGAGAGAGTCCACCTCGGCCGAAGAGGACATCATTGATGGATTTGCCATGACCAGCTTTGTCACTTTTGAAGCGCTGGAGGTAAGGGGGACCCCCCTCCCGCCGGTTTCCCTTTATGCGCGACCCCACTGGGCTGCGCCGGGCTCTGCTGCCTCCCCCGCCGCGCTCTGGTCTGTCTGTCGGTCTGTCTGGGCTGAGGTCTTATTGTTGGAGGGGAGCTGGGGGCGCGGGCAGACAGGCGGCAGGAGGGAATCGCGAAGCCGTGCCTGGTCTCCTCGTTTCCTCGTTCTCGCTCGCCTTTCCCCGGCGCCCCCTCCCCGCACCCCCTCCACAGCAGATGGGCAGAGAGAAAGGGGTTCAGGCATCACAACAATGCGCCCCCCTCCACGGATAGCTCTGCCCCTACTCCTTCCTCCTCTCCCTCCCCAATCATGGCTTCTTGGCTGGTGGAAGTCTCTTTCTGGGTTTGGGGCGCCTGTGGACGGTTCTCTCTGTGCCTTCTACAGAGCCATATGTCCATGTGTGTGTCTGTATAGTATATACCTTTCCTGGGTGTCCTCGGGACCCGAGAGTGATGGGGATTTGTGGTTTCTCTGTCCTCCTCCCCTGCCTTTTTTTATTTTTTTTTGGTGAAGCTGGAGAAGGGGGCGTTTTCTCCTGGTTGGGAGAAAGGAGGGAGGAGGGGAGAGAAGAGAGGAAAGGATGGAATATCTTTCTGTATTCCGTATGGGGCCCTATTACAGAAAGGGTTAATTATAATATTGTCTATACACGTACATATGCACATGTGTGTGTGTACATGAGCAATTTGGTTAAAGGGCAGAAAAAGGTACACCAGGGAGGACTGGTGGGAGGAAAGAATAAAATCCTAGCTGATATCTGAAGGGCTTGTCACCCAATTGTCCCTCTCCCTTTCCTTTTTTTGTATTTTCTTTTCTTTTTTTCTCTCTCTGATTGGCTTTGTGTGTGTGTGTGTATGTGTGTCTTTCTTTATTCCTTGGGCACCTGAAGCGTTGATTTCCAAATGCACATTTTCCTGCTAGCTAACCAGCTCCTGGGGGATGGGATGGGAGGTAGAGGGAGACTGTCCAGGGGTCAGGGGGACACTCTCTTTACCTGAATGCGTCTGATTTGGTGCTGGGATCAGTCATTGGCCTCTCTAAACGTAACCCTCTTTTTTCCTCCCCCTACCTCCCTATCCCCACCCCCAACACACCACACACAGAAGGCTTTGAGATTCTGCAGAGTTGGTCCGCTTTCTTAAGCACAAAACCAAGATAGGAGTTGGTTTCTAGCCTTTCACGCACCTGATGTGATGGTTTGAGGTTCCTGAAGGAAACTTTTCCTTTCCCTTTGGTTTTTTGCTGTTATTATGGTATTTTTGCGATGTTCACATGCAAGCTTTGTTAATGACAGCTTAAATCTCACATGCAGTTAACTGTGCAGGTTTAGATTGCTGGTTATGTGTGTGTGTTTAGGTGTCGGGTTTAAATACTTTTAAAAAGGAAGCCTTTCTGTCAGTGTTGTTCTTTTCTGTTTGAACTGCTTTTTGGTTGGGCTGCTGGTGGTGATGGTGGTGTATGGTGGCCAGTGATTGGGGAGGAAGGGAGGGTAGTGGTGGTGGTATTGGTGGCCATAGATTTTGATGTTAGTGATTGAATCAGTTACCCTTGGGTTCAGAACTGGTGCTTTATTGGCTAAAATGGATTTTACACAATTGTTTTGAGTGTTGAGGCTCACCACTTCTTAGGATAATCCTAACTGGGGCTTTAACGTTTGCATGGTGAGAGGGTACTGTGCAGTGTGATCTCTCTCTCTCTCTCTGTCTCTCTCTCTCTTTCTCTCCCGTTTTAAAATAGGAATTGAAATGGCAGCCTAGAATTTGGTTCATCATTGCTCTCAGTGGCTGGTTTAGGATGGTATTTGTAAGAGCTGGTTACAAGTGGTTCTGTTTTCTACATGATCATCCTGGGCTGCTGTGTGGCCCCTCTCAGTAAGTAAGCAAGAGGGGCCTGCAGAGTCCCATGAACATTGAAGGCCAAGTACAGATAGATATAACTTATGCAGTTGTTGATTGTTTTACTTTATTAATAAATAAATATTTGGGTTTGTGATGGATATATGTATATATCCATTTTGCTTTTGAGAGAACATGTGCCCATTCTAGTTTCTTTTGGGCATAAAAAACTTTAATTTTTAAAGAAGACTAAGTTCAAAGTGTGTCGTTAATACTATTCCTTTCCTTGCTGTGATTATTTTTTCTTCTACTTTTCTAGATTCAAAACCCAGGTTACTTTGGTTAGCTGAATACCTTTGTATCTAAATATCATTTATACATCTGTGTGTGGGTATAAAAGGTCTAACTTTTAAAAAGGTTTCTTTAAAACTGTATAGAAAAATTTAAACATATACAAAAGTAGAGAGAACAGTGTAATAAACCCCAGTGTATCCAACACCCAAGTTCAACAACTACCAACTCCTGTCTCATCTTGTTTCGTCTGTATACCATCTACTCACGCCTCCCTCTCGGATGTAATATGAGAAATATGTAAATATTTCTGTATGTATCTCTAAATGGTAATGACTCAAAAAAAAAAACCCACCAAAAACCCCGTAGTACTATTATCATACCTAAATAAATTAACAACAGTTCCCTAATATCATCAAATATCCTTTTCTGTCAGTGTTCACATTTAAGAGGCCCAACTTTTGTAGGAAAGCTGTAAATAAACTTTTCAGATTAAAAACACAGTGGGGAATAAAAATCATCATGTATGTCCGGTTCTTTGGGAAAAGGTAGATCTGTTTGCTGTACATTTGTGTCCAGGCTGGATGGTCAAACCTATGTGTGTGTTGATCATTAAAATAAAACCTCTGGTGTCCCACTGTATTCAGTTTGGAAGATTTACTGAACTACCACCAAGAATGTGAGGGCTTATTAGGAAACAAGCAACTAAACTATGAACTTGGACAGAAATGTATGTTACAGGAGTACTTTTAAATGTTAAGAATTATCACAGATGCTAAGAGTTATCCTAAATATGTACTGTGCTTTTGTGCCTTGGTTTAGAATGAAAACAGTTGTCACCACGTATCCTCAAGGCTACTGCTAGTATGATGTTGTGATAAGAAACCAGAAATGTTGGCTTGCACAGCTAAGCTTGAAGCTTATGCGGGTTCACAGCTGGCTAACTGTGGAGTAGTGTACTTTAGGTGTTAAAGGGCACATTATTTGACTTTATGATTTTGTCCTGAGTAGCTGATTTTGACTTCTCTTTTAAAACAGAGGCTCCTAACTCATAATGAAATGTGCTGATATAAATTGTTCCAGTCCAACTATGGTTTTCCTAATAGCTGGAGTAAAATTAAGAAACTTGCCTAATGAGAACCTGCATTTGTATGTTGATTATTTTTTAGCTATTGTTGGATACTTATTTAAGATGATGAAAGCTTTGGAGGTAGTTTGAGAAGTCTCACACTTTATAGGCAGTAAAACTGACTGAGGTAGTTTCGTATTCTGCAGGGACACTTGTCTTGAGTAATTGTGCCCTGAAGTTCAAGTATGCGATTGTGAAGAGTCTCATGATGGAAGATAAGAGGGTAGGTGAGGAGGCTAAAGTTGAATGTGGTGTTCTTTTCATTATGCATCTGAGAAGTGGAATTACCATTTGGATATGGTATTGTTTATTTGGGTATTCTTTGAATGACAGATTGTGAATGAATATCCCCAGACATCATGCCTTGTTTTTTTTTTTAAAGTGCCTTCTAGCAAAAAAAGTATAATGGAAATGTTGGGGTTCTGGGACTGACAGTGTACCCTGGATGTGCCAGATAATATTGCCTTTCTGTTCTTATTTGGGTTTCTTTCTGTGTTGTCTCGATTAGGAAGCCATGTGAGCACCATGGCTGAAAATTTGACTTTGCGAATTTTTTTCCCCTCACTCTTCTGTTGTGTACTGAGTTCTTACAGCAGCCTCCTTTTATACAACTGACCAAGGGAACCAAAGGTGAAATTGGTGGGATTAGCAGGCAGGACACCAGTTGGAGCTTTGCATGCTTGTGAAAATGAAGGAAGACTCGTTTCTGGTGTGTAGAGGATCAAACCAAGACTTTCATGTGGTCTTCATTTCCTAGCTCTGTTTCAGGGCTTACCTACACATCAGTAGCGTAAATAGGCTATACAGAATTTGATGTACTTACAACATGCCATGTTAATAGGCTCTAATAATTTATTATGGTCAAATCTCACTTATTCAGTTGTTTAAAAAACATTAATCATGTTCCTTGTGTTAGTCAACAAATATTTGTGAAGTGCTTGGTATGTGCAAGGCACTAGAAAGAGTACAAAGAAACCTAAAATATATGCCGCATCTTGAAAGAGTGTGCAGTTTAGTTGATAAATTAAGTCCAGTGCCTATAAAATGATTTTGAAACAGGCACCTAATTGCCTGATACCAACTAAGTGCAATAGGCTTTCAGAGAAGGGGTAGTGCGATAGGCTGATGTGTTTGAGAAAGCTTCCTGGAGAAGATGGGGCCTAGAAGGTTGAAGTGATTTGGATAGTTAGGGAAGGATTTGGAGATGGGAGGAGCATTCTGAGAAGAGGGAATAGTGAAGAAGGCACAGAAACATGACACAAGAGTGAGAAAATGCTATTCATTGGGACTTGGGGGCAAGGAAAGGCTAGTAGAAATGAGTGCAAAATTGTGTAAGTAAAGAGTGCTTGTGAGGGAGTCAGAAGACCAATGGAGACCCACATTCCAGGCTTGGCCATCCTAACTAGTTGAGTGACCTTGGGAAGTCACTCTCTAAAAGCAACATTTTCTTCATCCTTTAGTTGAGAGGTTTAGAGTAGCAGTTTTAGAGCCAGGCTTTAGGTACCCAAGCTGGAAGGATACATAGCTGTATTGGATGTTCATGGGTTGTGTTCCAGCCCAAAAAAATGTGATCTACCCTCATATAGTTTTGAAACTTTATGGGCTAGACAAAATTAAGCAGGTGACTTGTTCTGCCAGGATTGAAAATCTTTTATTGTGTGAATGCAAGTGTTGAATATCAAAGGAGGCAACGTGATGTACCTTATTTCCTAAATTTATTTGACCACAGGGCACTTTTATTCTTGGCATTGTAATCTGTAATCTATAATCCAGTATGGAAACTGCTGGAAAAGATCTCAAAGGTCCCTTCCAGGTCTGGGTACTTGGTGATCTCTGAGTCTAGGGTGAGTGGGCTGATGATAGACGACTTGGAAAACCAGGCACAGAAGTTTGAAGTTGGAGTGGAGGCTGCTGCTTAAGTGGGAGTGGCAAAGGGAGTGAGAGATGTAAATAATGATAATTAGTCCACTTCTCCTCCTGCTCCCTTTTCCTGCCTGGTGTCAGCCCTTTCATTGATTGTTAGCAACCCCACCATGAGGTGAGTATTGGTGAGTGATTCTCGTTAATAGCTCTTAGAGTGTGATAGCAGCCCATTCTGATGCCACCAAGCTGTCCTCCAGCCAATGTGTTATATCCTCTCTTCGTCCCTTCTGATTTCATGTATTGCTGCTTTTTAGCAAGCTGAGAAAGAAGGTTAGTTGAGCATGGAGGTTGACACTGATGTTAAAGGTTTCAAATTATCTGCGTTTTGCTCGCTTCTGTATGAAGTGCTAGTTTAAGTAAGGTCAGAACCTTCTTCTGCTGTTACAGTCAGGGAAAGCTGTGGAGCTACGTTTCTGTTGCATTTTTCACTTTCTGTCTTGGGAAGTTTGGGATGGGACTGCAGAGTAAATGGGTCAGTTCCAGCATTTCACTTCTGAAAGTGTGCATGGCTTTAGAATCTGAGGCGTTCCTAAGTGGTGAGAAGTTTGCAGAAAAGGGAGAGTGTGAATAATGTGCTTGGTTATGAGTTCAAGTATTTTACTGGACTTACTGAATTTCGGTATTTTACTGTAAAAGGCAGAGCATCACTTTAGGAGTATTTATATGAGATGAGGTAGAAGATTGTGGTAAGATGATTCCACGTGGCTTGTGTGAGCTGTTGAGATTAACTACTTCAGATCTTTTTTGGAAGTAGACAGGATATAAATGAATCAGTAAATTTAAAAAAATGAATTGCAAAGTTAATGATTAGCCTTTGATCCTTTCCGAGAGTGTTGTTCTCTAGTGTTGTTTCACTGTTGAAAATGGGTTAAAAAAAACCCAGAGCATTCAACATGAATGATTGAAGGAGCATTGAGGGTGATAAAGAGATTCTGAGACTTCTATACAACAGTTCTATGTATTGTCAAAAATAAATGGTGATTATTTAGTTTGAGAGAATGTTAGGATTAGAAATAAAGTCCCCCAACTGAGAAAATAATAATTGAGGCCAGCTGTTAAGGGAATAGTTTAGGTCCCATTAGCTACAAGATTTGGAAGCCTTTGGACAGAAGGTCTATAGCACTTCTTGATGGAGGGTGTGTGTGTGTGTACATGTCCCCACATGCAGAGGGTGGAGGATAGTGGGATAGTGGCTTTATATTTTATTTTACTCCTGTGCTGTGCTGAGTCTAATACACTAAATATAGCCTAACTTTGTAAAAATACCTCATGCTGTTTTTTTTCTCCTCAAGAAACAACACTTTTTTCAGAGTTAGGATTAAACCCAATATTCTGTATATATAGTAAAAAGAACTTGGTACTTGGATAGCAGCTATTCATTTGGGAAAGTTCTGAAAAAATTCAGGTAGATTTGAAAACTCTCAGATAATTGAAATTTGGAAGAGCAAGATGGTAATGAATTTAGTAAAACCCGAGACAAGAGAGGATCAAAAACCATTTAGGGACATTGTTAGCTAGGTCACAACTGTTTTTCTTATCTAATCTGTACCTGTTCCATGAATAGATGAATGCAGATTTTTTTTTCCCTAGAAGAGGGGTGTAGAATTTAAGGCTAGTGAGATGCTAAGTTTGTACTTGGTTCTTTCAAATCTGAGCTGTGTTCTTCCTTCATTTCTTCTAACAAGCCTGTAGGGTAGGGGGTGTGCAGTCAGTACGTATCATTGTAAGATCACAAAGAATAGGTCTTCTTTATGCCATTAGTAACTGAGGAGGGGAGGAGTGGATTTCACATAGTCTGGCTTCCTTAGGAAGAGACTAGGCGGGTACAGACTTCTGTGTCTCAGTCCTCCTCAGGTCTCTGACTCCATGCTTTGCAAGGGGACTTGTAGCCTTAAATCATGTGTATTGCTGTCTTCTTTGAAGGTGTTTATTCCACGTATTAGTGTATATGCCAGTCTCATCTTAGGGTCCAGTAGATTCCCCACCTACCCACTGCCTGCCAGCCTCCCTCATTCCTTCCTTCTCTCCCAACTTCCCTCCCTTCTTCCCTCCTCTTTTCCTTTACTGAGGTAGAGCTCTCCAAAATTATGAATGCAATTAATAAAAGATAATGGGTTTAGGAAGTTGTGGGTGGAATTTGGAATCTTTAAAATCCCAAACTTCCATTATTTGAACTTTGATAGTCTATTTGAGGGATTCTGATGTTAGCACTTTGAGAGTAAATCACTTGCCACAGTTTTCTGGGCTGTTACATCTCATAATTTGGATTTCTCATTCATATCTGAACTCTAGTTAGAATTTGAACAAACACCACAAATTACCAACTACATACAAAATATGTTTTTAAAGACTGTACTGTCATTTTGGCTTGCCATTATAACTGATGGTGCTATATACCTCCTTGGTACCTTCAGAGCCCTGGAAAACCCAAGTGCAGTAAAATGGAGTCACAACAGGAGAAGGGAAAAGCCCACAGTTTGTAAGTAATGGAAAATGGCTAACACAGGTTGGGATTCACTTTTGGCAGAAAGCCTTCAAATTGCAGGTACTGTGTGATTGCTGTTAACCGAGGCATTTTGAAATGACCTGGGCTCGATACAGAACACAGCCTCTGAAGACAAGTTGTGACTCTTGGTTATGTGCTGAAATCTGATACTTTCAGAGTGCAGCGAAATTCTGAATCTGGGACAGGGTTCAAGTCAATGCTAGGTCAAGTTGTGATGATGCCTGAAGGATGTCGTTTTCCATGTTGTCCCCACACCTGTCCTCTGCTGCAGCCACAGCACCAACCTACAGACCTCATTTTAGGTTTCTGCAAAGTTTCTGATGGCAATGATATTTTAGAGCTTGAAAAGAGGAATTCAGAAAGTTTAGTATTGCAGTTATCCCTCAATAGTTATACTGAAGTAGACTTTTTTTGTTTGTTAGGGTCTCTTTGCAGTTACCGTTGCTGGGTAAAGGTTGTTCAGTGAATAGATTTCTGTAGTTAAAAACTAAAGTAAGAAAAAGAAAAAAACTAAGAGAATGAATATGTGGATGAAACAATAGTTGAGCATTAGATTGTCACTTGTTTTCCAGCCACATACTAGAAATTCCAGTGTTCACCCATTCTCTCTGTACATGTTCTGTCGGAAAAAATAACGAAGGTCCTGGATTTGTGCTTTTCTAAGAAATGATTTTATATAATTCAAGTAAAATTATACTTTCACTGGGGCAAAAGGGGACATAAGTGTTTGGTATTGTGTATTCCTCATTTGTTGTGGTGATCAGTTTGATTATTTGTGAAAATTACAGTTTTGATATCACTGTGCAGAGCTACGACTTTAAGAGGTGTTATTCTAAAGTTAGGACCTCAACTTTTTCAGAGCAGTCTTTTGAGGGGCCATTTCACTCCAGCCATTGTTGGCTGATGTACTTTCTAAGCCCTGAGTGGCATTAAAGGCACAGATGTTGTCTTTAGTGATGTGTAGTTCTACCTCTCGTTTTGCAAATGAAAACACAGCCAAGAGGAGTTAATTGACCTGCTCAAGATCACACTGAGAGTTAGAGCCTCTCACTGTTATCCAGTGAAAGTAGGAGGCTGCTTCTCCTCAGTACTTGTATTCTAAGGTTGGGAGCGTTGGAAGGAGGTTTTTAAAAAACAAAAATAATGCTACAAGTGAGGATGAGCACCTATGATTGTAAAGCTTCTCATTTTTTCCTAAGAAAATTTCTGATTATTACTCAGTATCAAGAACCTTTTAAAAGCAGTCTAGTTTCCCCCAGTGTATCATTGGCCTTTCTCTGTAGGTTCATAAGTCTTTTTTAACACCACCCATCACTCCCCATAATGAGGATGTAAAAGAAAAAATAAATATTACGGTGATGATAGGAGAGTTTTTCATCATTGAGTGTCCAGTGGAAAGATAAAATAATTATTTGGATATAAGATGACCTTAATATGGCCTGTTTAAAATTTTAACATAATTTTTTTTGTTAAAACATTTTCTTCAGCCTGGCAATCCAGAGAAACTCAGAGCAATTTAATAACGTTGGTAGCAGAACGTTTGAAACAAGTGAACTTTGGAGAATGGTTGAGTTGAAGACTCAACCAGACTTTTCTTCTGAAGAAGAAAGACTCAAAATATTAAATCCATATGACGTGTTGGCTACGGCATCTTGCCTGTTTATTGCTGAACCAGAAAATTTATAACAACTGTTTGTCATGTGTATATATTTATAGCCATTCATATGATGAAAAGAAGTTTTCATGAGATTGTAATAACATATCAAGATGGATGTAATTAAAACAGAAGCAGATTGACACCCTGAATTAAATGCAAACCATAAACCAGTATACCTGAGCATTGTGCTTTACATATTTGCTGCAGGGGGCAGTCAGCCAAATATGCAAATAAAAAGACATTGATGAATTTCCCTGGGTGTGTATATGGTTGCATAGAACCCAACTATTTTATTAATCTTTTATCAAGCATTGTTTAGATTTGTAGCAGCAATGGAATGTATTAATTTGGCAGACCAGATAGCTTAGGACCAGAAGGTAGAAATAACAAGGGGAAGACATGATTGATATACTGTCCTATAAATAACACATGCAACTGACAAAGGGGCTGAGTAATCTTTAGATCTGTGCTCGATGTCGTTAATGGAGTTGTTAAACCAGGATGTTTGAGTTGAACTTCAATCATAGAGGCTGCCTCCCATTTAAAATGCAGGCCTATCTCTGGTTGCACTCTGGGCTGATATATTGACAAAATTGGTGTAAATCGAATTTTTGTAAATTGGATCAGATGCACCAGGGGACTCTTCCTATGAAAAATATGAGTCCTTTTAAAAAATTTTTTTTGTGTATGTGAAGTACAGTACTCCTCTCTGCAGGGAAGCTGGGATTTTGGTAGAGTGGGTCTCTTTAAATGGGCATTGCTTTCCCTGAGACACTTTTCTGCATGTGTTCCCTGTGTTCCTGGAAGAAAGTGACTGTGAGATTTGCATTTTCTGTTCAGGTTTCATACCTCGCTTGGTTGGTGCTTCCAGGAATAATTGGTGGTGATTTGAATAAGCCCGCATCATTCAGATTTCAGAGGTTGGTTTTCAAGTGCGTGCTAAGGAGGGCTTTCGGCTATGAATATTGAACATGATTTCCATATCTGTTCCGTTGGGGAGTCCAGGAATGTCATAACCACTTCAGAGTCATGATTGTACAGAGACACTCTAGCTATAATTTTTCTATATGACAGTTCAGTTTTAAAATTGTAAAGATGCCAAATGCGGGGCTGTATTGTTATTAGGGAAGTCAGTGACATCTGTTATATCTTGTTAACCAGGGGAGGAAAATGCTTTAATCAAAACATCTAATTATGCCCTCTCAGCTGATGAAAGATCCCTTGCTAAATTTTTGGAATTGGCCTTAATGGAAGAAGCTGGCCTCTACAGGAACTGTGAAGTAAATTTATTCTTTTTATTTTGAAAAATTCTCATCGTTAACCGTGATGACACGAATGTTTTAATTTTATCAGATTGCTCTTATACTGTGTGTTGAAAATAGATGTTTTCAGAAGTTGTCTAAGCCAGCGTGAAGTTTTTGTTTTTGTCCTCCCTCTCACCCCCATAGCATATGAGGCCCCAGAGGGAGTTTGTATTTCCAGATGTGAGCCTAGGAGGATGTGTGGTGGCTGAGAGCCACCTGGGGAGGGAGCAAATGATAATTACAGGTGAGAGGCAGGGGGGTAATTCAGCCTGTGTGTTGGGAGATGTGATTTCACACTTGAATGTTGAAACCTGCTGTGTTAGACAGTTGTGCTGTTTTAAAATTAGTTTTATTAGTCTAATATAGAAATGGACCAGATTGTTCCAGGTCACCTTCAGTTGAAGGACTATGACTGTTTTTAAATATTGAAGTATAATATGATTCCAGAAATATTTTCTGTGTTTAAAGTAGTTTTACATAATATATGAAAGTATCAAAAACTGTGTTTAACTCAGCATATCTACACTGCTTCTAGCCCCCTTGATCACTTTTTAAAAATTGTTAAATATTTTGGCAATGTGGCTTTCTACTTCAAATCATTCAGACTTCAAAACCTATCCAGTAAAGCTATCTTTTTATCTATATTTCAACCCAGAATTAATTTTATCTGCAGTTGTTCTGTTTCCAGAATCACGGATGATGGTGGTGATGATAATAATAATAATAAATTTATTGATAGTCTTAATGCTGGGAAATGGATTAGGTCAGAGAAATGCTTTATTTCTTAGCTTTGAGAATATTTCATCTTTCTGAGATGATTTTCCCGTGGATTGAGATCGTGAGGCCAGCCTCAAGGAGTTTTTGTAGTGTTGACCATGACACAGTATACTCTGTGTTTTATTTGGGATCTGGTGGGAAGTTCAAGGGCTGTTAATTTTTTCTTGGTCTGTTATATGCTGTGTAATAGCTTATTGTGTGTCACTTGGGAGTATGACTAGAACCTTGGAAAAGAGAGAGCCTGAGTTTTCTTCCACTGTTTCTAATGTATTGTTTTATTTCCCTCTGTTCTCTACCTTTAGCTTCTGTACTCTCTCAACATATACCCTTTTTAGGATATTTGAGGCTCTCAGAATTGCTGCGTCCTTTACTCAGTAATCCATGCATAGTAGGTACTCTGTCAATGCTTATTTACAGTTGACCTATTTCTACAAAAACTCCATGAAAAGAAATTTTTGAAAAGGGAGCTACTATTTACTGAGTACTTACTCTGCACCAGGCACTGTGCTCAGAATTTCTTTCGTTGTCTTATTAGAGCTACCCCTTGAAAAAAATGAATGATATCCCTGTTTTACTGTTAAAGAAACTGAAGCTCAGAGAGATTAACTCAATTTGCCCAAGGTCAGTCAATACAAGAGAGGCAGGAAATGCAGCAGTTTTTGGCTGACCCGAAAGCTTGTGCTCCTCACTCCTCTCTACTCTTCTTTTTAATACAGATTGATTTTGTGTGAGTCCCACATGGGTCTCTGGTAGACCACATTTGTTCCTTGTTGCTGCTGAAAATTGTCTTGGTTACAAAGGATTTTCTAAGTATAATAATAGGATTTAGGGAGGGGAGGGTACCTCACCATCTTTCTTTATGTATTTTTTTTTTAAAGCTAGAGCTTACAGTAGGTGGCTGCCACTCATACAGTACATCTGTAGCATATTTGTTATTTTTTTTTTCCTTCCCCTCTCTATCCTTTTCCCTTTTTTTCCCCCTGTGTTACAATCTGACCTCTTCCCAGGTCACATTGCTCAGGTAGATTTTAAGCCTTTGCCAAAGGCATGGGTTCAGGCTCATAATATCGAGGGTTCCTGTGTGCCCTTTACTAAACCCTTTCGAATACTTAGCTCACTGATTTCTTAAACCAGCCACCTGGAACAGAGTAAAATTGGACAAGGGACTGGCACCCTTTCAACAGGTCACTGGGTATAAGCTTATTTTCTACTATAGTTTCGTAAGTATTTTGTCTTGTCTGGTTTTAAAACTATTCTAGAAAGTGGCACTTCTCTTGGCACTCCATTCCACAATAAAACAGACCTTATTGCTAGCACTAGTGTTTTTTGTTTTTTTTTTAATTAATAGGTACTGCATTCTTCCTGGTGTAAGCCCATACTAAATAGTTTTTTGCTTTTCTTGGTATCTATATTTTGAAGATGCCTGATGACAAATAGTCTATTATTTCCTCTGTCATTGTTTTCTTTCATTATTCTAAGCACATTTGCAAATTGTTCTCCCCCATTCTCCACTCCACCCTGTAGAAGTTTGTTTATTCTACAAAGAGTATGCTAATATTAGCTTTGCTTCTTATGGAAATCCCACCTGTGATTAGAGTACTGTGCATTCTTGAGGGGCCTCCCCCTCGGCTCCTCTGGGCCAAGTCTTCTAGGACTTCAGGATTCAGACCTGGCTGATGACCATCCCTTGGGGAGTAGTAAAACACAAACACATTCACACACTGACACACACACTCAGAATACCCTCACTGGGCATGAGGTTTCAAAAGATTTGTAGGTGATTATGAAGATCAGTTAAGTTACACACTTCTTTGAAAAGCCTCTCTCTTTCTGAGGAGAGGTGACAGTTTCTTCTTGAGACCACCATGCTGTGAGACGTGCAGTCTTGCCCCTCTCTCTTCAGCTATTTCAATGAGCAGTTATACTTTTGCACATCCACAATGGAAATATAGTAGATTTCAGTTTTTAACTGAGTTTGTGATTGTAGAGGAGACCCAAGTCAAAGCATGTCCTTTGAAATTGAACTACAACTATAAAAATCAAATGTAATAGAAACCATACCTTTAAGTCCAGGATTTTAGAAGTTATCAATTTAGAAGTTATCATATCAAATTCAAGTTATACTTGAATTTTATATGTTTGTGAAATATGAGTTCTATGTTACCTCTAGGGCCTGTCTCAGATTGTAAACACTTAGGTAGAAACTGTGTATTTTAACTTTTCCTTTTGTTGTTCCTTGCCCCTCTGGTGGTTTGTAATACCCCTGTTGTGATGTTTTCGATTAAGGAAACAGTGTGAAGATGGACTGGCAGAGATGGGTGTCAGTTTTGCTTCAGGGCAGTGGGTTCCCTCTGTTTATTGTTTACAGGTGAACATTACTTAGCATTCTTGTTGTAGATTTCTACATCTGCTGCCCATATTTCATCTGTACTCTTATGTCATTTAGTATGGTGTACCTGGGATTAAGGACAGAGAAATATGTATGCTCAGGCTGATTTGGAAATTACACTGTTGAAATACAGCCCATATGGCCATTGTAAAATGGTTAGTACTGCATATAATTGCCTTCCCAATGATGTGCTTTGTCATTACTTCCATCTTCCAAGAAGCACTCCTGTAGCATGTTGACAGCAATGGCGTCATTAGAAAACATATGGACATGCAAAGGCATTAAATTGTCTTTAGTTTAAGGATTAGATTACAGTGTTAGAGGATGGGTCATCACGCTTTCAATCGATAACTTGCTTAGTTCAGCATTGCTAGACAGGATGATAAAGATCTGCAACGGTCCTATTTACTTGTTTGCTGAGTATTTTTCATATCTTCTCTATGCAATTGTGTATAAGACCTTGTCACAGTCTTGTAGCCAGTTGGCTTCTCTGGGGTGTTTCTTATAACTGTTCATGCCTTGTACAGAGTTCTTCTTTAGGATACTCCTTCAACTTCTGTTTTCCTGAATGTAAGCCCAAAGCAGGCTAAGCCAGGATGTCATTTAGATGCAAAAAGAGACTTAGTAGTAGAGTCAGGAAGCCACCAGGTGGGTACCATGTTGCCCAGATTTATATCCTCCGTTGTATAGCATCTGTCTCCACATGGGTCCTGAGTCCACCATCCTTCTTCCTTACCTCATTAGAAGCAGTGATATTCTTGCAGCCTAGAGGCTCAGTGGTAGGTACTAGAGGCCCAGGGCATGGAAAGAGACACCCCACACCCCCTGCCCCGTGGAGTTGGATTTTTTTTTTTTGCCATCCAGACACGCATACTATTTGGTTGTAGATATATATATCAGAGATGCAACAGTTCTGGGACATGGTATGCTTCAAATTTTCAGGGCCCTTTATGCAGCTGCCAGTGAATAGTAAGTGAAATCACAGAATGGAAAGTCATTCATCGAATTTAACGTTTCTCTTTGGAGTCTAACAGAAGTAACATGGACTTTCTGAGCAGTAAGTGTCTTTGGAGATCATTTGGGCAGTGGTGTTTTGGGTACCTCAGGGGACACGAGTCAGCTGAGGGGAGGCTCTGACCTCATTCAACAAGAGCAACAAAAAGGTATCAGGATTCTTTTGTTTATTTTTTCATTCAAAAAATATTTATCAGTAGCTTCTCTGTGCCAGCCAGGCAGTGTTCTTGGCACAGGGGATGCTGTAGTGAATAAGAGAAGTAGATATCTGGTCTCATGGAGTTTATATTCTAGCAAGGGTGGGGGACATACTGTAAATAATACACAAATACATAATATATTTGGTGGTGACAGGTTTTGTTTGTTTTAAGCAGGGTAAGGATATGATAGTGAGAATCTAGTATGTGTATGCATATGTGCAATTTTATAGAGGATGGTTTAGGTGACGCCTCTCTGAGGAGGTGATATTTGAGGGGAAACCTGAAGGAAGTAAGGGAGCAAGAAACGTGGATAGCCAGGGACAGAGCATTCAAGGAGAGGGAAGAGCAAGTGTGAAGGCTCTGAGGAGGGAGTGGCTTGGTGTGTGACTAACTGTAGGAGGCCATGGTGGCTAGAATGGAGTGAGTGAGGACGAGAGGGGCAGAGTTGGAGGAGGGGCCCCTAGGAGCTTTGACTTTTAAACACTAGTGACTTGAGAACCTTAAGAACAGCTGAAAACAACAGTCTAAAGCCCTCATTTCCCAACCGAAAAAGACTTTTTTTTTTTTTTTTGCGAGGAAGATCAGCCCTTTGCTCTAACATCTGCCAATCCTCCTCTTTTTTTGCTGAGGAAGACTGGCCCTGGGCTAACATCTGTGCCCACTTCCTCTACTTTATATGGGACGCCGCCACAGCATGGCTTGCCAACTGGTGTGTCGGTACGCGCCCAGGATCCAAACTGGCAAACTCTGGGCCTCTGCAGCGGAGCACGCCCACTTAACCGCTTGCGCCACCGGGCCAGCCCCCTGAAAAAGACTTTGAACTTCCCCGAGGTCACCCAGCTGGTATTAAAACAAGATCCAGAACTCACATGTTGTATTCCTTTATGGGAGCTTCTTATTGTACCTTGATGCCACCATTCCAGGCCTTAGGAGCCATGGGACATCTTTTTTGGAGCCCAGAAGATTTGTGTCTCATTCCTGTTTATGAGTATGGTTCTCCCAGAGGACTTGCTTCAAGAATATACAGAATTCCAATGCCCAATCACCACAAATTGGGAAATAGCTTTGTTCTTCAGTGCGAGAATCCACCATCATTTGGGTAAAAATTTTAATAACAACGAACAATGGCTAGCTAATATTTATCAAGGGCTCACTGGGTATGATAATCATTGTACCCAGAGCATTATCCCATTTAATCCTCACAACAACCCTGTGAAGTAGGTAACGCTATCCTCTTAGAAGTGAAGAAACTGAGGTTCAAAGAAGTTAAATAACTTCCCCATGGTCATGTAGCTAGGAAGTTGTAGAGCCAGGATTTGAGCCCAGACTGATTCCAGGACATATACTGTCTCCTTGATGAATAGAAGGGGGATGGGCTTGTCTCTGGATAAACATTTGTTGCACTGTGCTTTCCCTACTTCCATTTTAAGATGGTTTTAGAGCTGAGCCTTAGGAGTAATACTGTCTTGTCACAACCCACTTCCATGTCTGCAAATGTTTGATTATATAGAGGATTTCACAGCCAGTCTGGCTCATTCCTGGCAACTCTGCTCATTTTAGATGGATTTCTGGTTAAGTAGATACCTTTGGTCTTTCTGAGCTGAGTTTGACTGGAGCGTTTTTCAAGACCTGTACTGTGAAGTGTATTACAGAATTCAGTCCAGTGTTTTCAAGTCAGCAGACTCAATTGAATTGGTCTTGATTTTTTTTTCCCCCTCAGTGAAGTAAAAGCCCCAGACACCACCAGCGCCTATACTCCTTAGGAAAGTAAAATCATCTTTTTAGTACTTGTGCTTTTGAGGGCCACTATATGGTGAACTTGCTTTAAAATATATTTGTGTAAAAAATTGTGTACATATATATAGGACTATATTCCATATTTTATAGATATCAAATAGTATGAAGCATAACATAACCAACACTAATGGACCTACTGCCAGCTTTAACAAACCTTAGCATGTTACCATACTTTCTTAAAACTGCAGGTTATTTTTGTTATGTCTGAGGAGGAAGCAAGTCAACTGTAAGCCTTAGAACAGGGGATTCTCAAACCTGACTACACATTAGAATACCCTGGGGAGGTTTAAAAAAGTCCCCATACCCATCAGAGGGTGGAGGTAGCCGCCACCCACTCATCAGAACTTTTAAAAGCTCCCCAGAGGATTCTGTTGTGCAGTGAGGGTAGAGAGCTTCTGTCTGGAGGAGGGTGTGTCAGTTTCTCTTCACTGAGTTTTCTCAGGTGTCGGGTACCAAGCTATGTGATTAGTGAGCTGTACTCCTAGCCTTTTTCATTTTCTCTGTGGAACTTGTTACTGTGTCTGCTCTTCAAGATTCTGAAAGGTAGTGTCCTGGGAAGCCCCTCTCCTGATGCTACACCTGCACCCAACATAACTGAGATAAACTGAGGTTATATTTACATATTTGTTACAAAGCATTTTAAAGACTGGGAATGAGGCATTAGAGAGGGGACTGAGAAATTTGGAAGTGTTGGGAACTACTGTCTGTTGAAAGTGTTTGAGGTGAGCTGAAAGTAACTATAAAATTACATTAGAAGTCACTGGGGACACGGTTTCATTTTGAAAACCTAGAGTCACTTCTTGACAGGAAGGCTTTGAGCTGTGTTGGATGGCAGTTGAGGGCCTTTTTGGCCTGAGTCACAGCTTTGTCAGTAAGATATGGGGTAAGATGTACAGTGAGATGTGCCCTGCCACCAGAGTTGCCAGTTCTCTGTGGATACATCTGAGACCGTGACATCTTTCAGAATACTGTCAACTGTATTATGCTGGGCCTGATTATCTCGTGTGGATCTTAGCTCACCAGGACACCTATACCCCTTCTGGCGCACGTGCACCCCTTCCACCCACTCATCCATTCAATAAATGGTTACTGAGTTTCTTCTCTGTGCCAGGCAGTGTCCTAGGCACTGGGGGTAAACAGAGCCCCTGGCCTCAAGAAGTGACATTCTGGGTGTGTGTGTGTGTGTGTGTGTGTGTTTGTTACATTCTGCTGTCATATTATTCTTTTGCATGTCCAATAGAGAAAAAGATGTGGTGGAACTGTAATCCTCCCCTGGAAAAGCTCGATGGGAACCATTTGGCAGGTAGGAAGAGGTTTTGCTTAATTTGGCTTAAATTGTTTTTGTTTCTAAGGATTTCGATTACAAATGCTTTCATGGATGTATTTTTTCAAGAGAGGTTAAATGCTGGGACATAAAAGTTTGCAGGGATTTTTGGAATCAGTTGAATTTTATTTTATTAGTTAACCAGCTTAACATGATGAGAATTAAATAGATGTACAGCTTAACGGTTCAAGCTTAGGGAAGATGCTGAAGAAATGATGATACTTGATTCTTTTTCTGCTTCAAGTGGAATCCTCTAATCTACCTGTGTGCTCATAAATTTGAGGGAAAGGAAGTCAGAAAAGCAAAGTTTATTTCTAGGGCTCTACACTGGGCCAGGCTATCAGGTTACTTTCACTGAGAAGACTTAATCAGAAGTGAAACTTAAATCTGTCAGTCTTTCACAGCAGTTAGGGAATTGGGCACTGATGAATACCACTGGATCCCTGAAGAGAGTGAATGCATTAGACAACATTTGGAGTCAGTCAATAAAATGGATTGTGAGGGGAAAATGGAAAGTTTGAGGGGAAAAATTACTGAAAAAGAAATCTTAAAGCTTTTGGGTTCAGTGGAGGAAGAAAACAGAAGTTGATATGATTTCCTTGCTGGATCATCATTTTGATAAGATAGTTGTTGACTAAAGAGGGAAAAATAAATCCCATCATGTAAAGAACTCTTTATATCTGTGAGCTCTTTAAAAAGAATCATCTAAAATAATAAAAAAGTAAGTATATGTTGTTTTCTCAGCTTTTGGATTGCTCAAGTAGACTTTAACTTCAGTGTATGAAAGGGTGGGTGGGAAATAAGATTTTTTGTTACTGTTGTTCAAAGGATGAAAATGCTTTCTTTTTCCAGCTCAGGCTTTCTTGGTGGGTTTAGAAATCTGTGGGTCCTCGGGGACTGTGTGTACAGGTGAATAAAGAGTCCAGTACTTGTGTACCTTCCCAAATCAACAGGCTTGGGAATAAAGGGCAGGGACTTCTGAGGGTTCATGGAAGTGCTGATTGCACCAAAACTCATGTAGAGATATAAGGTCTTTTTGTTTCTCCTTTGACTAGAAAAGACATGAAAATACTTAATTGTTTATTTGTCAGCTTTGTCTCCAACTTCAGCTCAGTACTGATGTATTTGATAATAACAATGAAAACTAGCTTTATTGAGTGCTTGCCATGTGCCAGGTATTGTTCTAATTGTTTAAATCAACTCATGTAATCCTCACACAGTGGTCCTATGAGGTAGGTACTGTTATGATCCCTATTTTGTAGGAGAGGAAGCAGCTGCAGTGAGTTTACACCCCAAGGTCACGCTGTGGTGGAGTCCATGCATTCTGGCTTCAGAGCCTAAACCACTGCATCATGGAACTAAATAAATGCTTTTTAAGAGTATCATTCTGATACTGTTTTACTGGGGCTTTCGACCCTTTCTCAACTCCCCTCCCCCCCTTCTTCTGTGGATGTTTTCTGAGGGGACAATACATCTTAGGCTGTTGCCTTATTATAGATGAGAAAACAGAGATCTAGGAAATGTTATATAACTGTTCTTTGTGACCTAGTGAGGTAGTGGTAGGATAGGGATGTGGAACCCAGGTTTCCTAATATATAGGTCGCTGCTTTTCCCACTGCACTGTATTGCTTCCATTAAGAATTTTTTAACTGAACTAAAAATTCATAAATTTAATTTGTGTCACTCCTGTGGGTGAACTAAATTGAAATAGCTAGGTACTGCATGATTTTGCCCTAGAGAGAAGGGTGGAAGGCATTTTAGAAACATTTGCCTGTGGGGATATCTGACTTACTCTTGAGGTGGTCTTTCTGGTCTTTGGGAGGTTTACTTAAAAGTGGAGAGAAAAATATTTAGAGGAAATATAAGAGCCATCCTCAGACTTGAGTTTTGCATGATCTGAGGATTTATGGAAGGGCGAATGTTTGTTTTTTTCTTTTTTTAGATTTAAATTAGTTGTGTCCCACTCGAGATTAAAGTAAAAAAGAACTAAATGAAAAAAAAGGCCTAAATGCAAGCCTCCTTTAGCTACATTTCCTTGTCTGGCAAATAAGTTTTTAAGAGAGGATGGAAAGAACCATCTAGATTCTTAGCATTTGGCTTTTTGTTTTTGTTTGTTTTTTCTTTTGGTCCTGTGATTCCTTTTGTTGTAACCTCTTTCCTTGCCTAATGCTTTGTTTAAAAACAAGTGCTCTGGTATTCTAAAACAAATTATCCAGCAGCCTCCCTGATTGTGCTCTCAGATAAAAGACCCCAGGGTAGTGCTCTATCTTTGAATTGCGGTTGCCTATGCATGCCCAAGAGCAAAATTCAGTTTGCTGCAGAGCTTCCAACCCAGATTGATGTGGCTATCTAAGACTAGAGAATATAACTTGAAAGAGGAAATGCGAATTGGATTTAACCCTTCAAAGGCCCTTAATGGGAAGCTGGTCCATAATGGATAGTCGAGTTTTGTCTGAGGTTAGGAACTGTGGGCTCTAGTTTGTCCTTGAGTTTCTAGCTAAATGACTTTGGTCCTGTCATTAACCTCTGGACATCTAAACTCTCAACAACATAATAATAATAATGAGAATAGGGGTACGCTCCCAGACTGTGCTGGGGAAAAGCACATGTTCCGATTTTGCCAGTGACCCCAAATCCCATGCGGCCACAGACGAGTAATTTGATTTCACAGTTTCTATTCTTAAATTTGCAGGATGAGGTTCCCAGTAGGCGTAACTTAGTGATTATAACATATCAGCTTCCTTTTAGGGGAGATATTGTAATTGTGAGAAAAATATTCGTGAAAGCCTTAGCCAAGTATTTTTTTGTACTTGGTGAGACAGCGTCCTTTCAGTTATTAAAGCTTCTGCAAAAGTTTTCTAAATAATTACACTTTGTCACCCATGTTGTGTATGGAGAATCTGGATTGGATGGTTTCAGATTGTTGCAAAGACAAGTTATTCTTGCCTTTTCCAGTGGTTTCCAAACCTGCAGTTGGACATTTGCACCCAGGTAGCGTGTTAAACATACAGATTCCTGGGCCCTATCCCCAATCTTCTAGAAGGTAATCCCTGCTGTGTGTCTCTGATATATTTGTGTTTTTTTAACAGGCTCCCCAAGAGTTCTTTTACAGCAAGCCCCTGTACAGAAGTTTAGAATCACTAATTTAGAAAATATTTTTTAGTGTTTTCTTGGGGTGGCGGAAATGATGATGGTTTAAAAGAATTAATTTCTATGCTACCCAACCCTTTCTGAAAATAAAACATTCATGCATATATAGTTTTAAAATCTTACTCCTGTGAAATAGAACACATCCTGAAATAAGTGTCCTGTGTACAGCTCAATGAATTATCACAAAGTGAACACCCAAGTAACCAGGACCCAGGTAAAGAAATAGAACATTGCAAAAATATTTGATTTTATTCCATTCCTCAAATTTCCTATTCCACCCCTCTTCCTCTAATCCCAAAGAATTAGGAATATAAGTAAAAGTCGATAGAACAGTATAATAAGGTATAAATGTAAAAAGCATTCTGCCTTTCTGTACTAGGTACTTCTTAACCATTCTCATTTCTGTAAATTTTTCGTGATGTTAAGTTTGTATTGTTTATCTATGTTTTGATTCAGCCTTGAATCAGTTCCTGACAGTGACTGTCTGTTAACGCTCCCAGCATATATCAAGATTAAGCTCTAAAATCTATCTTTTCTGAAATCTAATTCACTGGAAAATATTCTCATGATAGTTTTGAAAAATGTATAAAGACATACTACCAGCCCTGGCAGTTGTGACTCTGGTAAACAAATGAGTCTTGTCTTTACTGGCCGGGTAGCCTAGTAAACATGTGTTGGTAGCCAAATGTCTGTATCTTGGAACATCAGGAAAGGTGGCTTCTTAATTAACAAAAATAATAGAAGTTCCGCCCTCCTCTCTATCCACCCCAGAATAATCTCTCCTCAGATCCATTCCGTTCAGAGCATTTAAAGCCAAAGGTAATGAAGTTTTCCTGAGGGTTTTTTTCTGTTTCCTTTTTTTCTTTTGACATTGAAAAATCATTAGATTCTTAGTGGGGGAAGTGCTAGCTGCATAAAACAGCAAGCTTGCTAGATTCTTTGGAAAGGGGATGCTTATGGTAAAGGGACCTGGAGCAAGCCCTGCACATGAGCTGTGTTTGGGTGGAGGGAGAGAGCTGTCCACGACTGCGGGCTGTAGTGACCAGTAATTATGTTCCAGCAGCTGTGCATCTGTACTTCCCTGACAGGCAAGTGGCCTCAGTGCATGTAAGAGCCCGCCCCCTCCACTGCCATGCCTCACAGTCCCCCATCTTGGTTATCTCCAGTATCAATTAAGCAGGTGACAAGACTCCAATCAGCCTGCTGTGAATGGCTTTCCATCTTTCCAAAAGTACACCAGAGACTTGTTTTGTTACAGTACATTGATTAAATAAATATTCCTGTGTGCACAAAGGAACTGAAATCTGTTATGGCCACTGCAGTTATCTGTCCTTTAGTAGCAAAGGAACTACTGCCCATTTTCTCCCCTCCCTCCTCCTTTTTATCCTCTCTACCACACAGATTCTCAGAGGTGCAAGTAACATAAATTATCTGACGTCTGTTTTCAGGCCCCTGTGAAGCAGGAGGGGTAGTGTCATGCACTTTGGTGCAGCATGCCGCTGGGGCAGTGCCCAAGGTGTATGGATAATAGGAGAGCTTGAGTGATTTAGATGAGAAGATTCTTTCTTGCTTTGGGGTTGTGGGACCTTTGTCTCTCTGCTTCAACTCAGCAGAAGTGAATTCAGGAAGGTCTTTCAAATTAGCTTGCCTCACTTTTATAGGAAAGGGTGCTTCTGTCGTTGAAGTAGTTCTGTGTGTCTGGTGTCAGACGTGGAGGCCACAGAGGCTCTATGAGACTTGGTCGCATTGTGCTTATTTATTTACAAGTTCCCTTCAAATGTCAGGCCGGAGAGACTCTCACCGTTTGGGCAGATAGTCATAGTGGATGGTGGAATGACAGGAATTCTAGCCATGGTGATGCTGGTGGGTTTCTTTTCTTTTTTTAAATGGGGTTAGGACTGGTTAAGATGAATGCATGTAGATAAAAACATGACTGATTTAGAAAGTGTTAGTTGTAATCATTTACGTGTAAGCTGTCAAGCGCCTCAGTAATAAGGAATGATTTGTATACCGAGTGTGAAGTGACTGACACTTTCGTTTTCATACAGGGCATTAAAAAAGGGTCCGAGACAGGGAGAGGGGAGGGGAGGAGGAGAAAGAATGAGAATGGAATATAGGAAATTAGGTTTCTAGAGAAGACACTATGAATATTATTTTGGTGTAAAGGAAGTGTCACATGCAGAGAACTGTGACCAAAGGGAGGTGTTGAAATGTTAGCACCTCCTAACATCTACTGCTAAGAGGAGAACTCTATGACAGAAATGAAATGGTTGTCCTTGTGTAGCTGTGACATTAAAAAACTTGTGAGGAACCTTGTAGCTCTGGTGATGGCAGAGACACGTAAGTAGGGAAAACTGTTGGAGTAGGTAAAGTGAAATCTCTCAGTGTGTGTCTCTTCTAACTGACTGTGGGTAATTCATTGGAAATGACATTAACCTGAGCTTAATTGTAATTTTGCATAGTAACAACATACCAGCTGTTCACTGGATTCTTTCCTGGTGGTGCAATTTAATTATTTTTTGCTGTCTTTTAAGCTCTAACTTTCTTTTGTGTTTTCCTTTAACCTCTCTTTGCTGCCATGTCCACAGCCCCCACGGTTTAGCAGTAGTGTCATTTTTGCTGCTTTGGTGCCCAGTCCGTGCCGAGGGCTTAGGATGCTCTTGGTTTTGCTCATCAGTTGGCTTTTTAAAAGGCCACATTGGAAAGTTACCAAGATGAACATGGGTGATTGGAAACCTTGTTGTGTTTTGGGCTCCTCTAAAAGGTTTTAGCTTATGGTATAAATAATATGGATAATTCCAGGCCTATCAAAGGTGCTCAAAATATCAAGTGAACAAGCCAAAAAAGAAGTTAATTACTGAACAGTGATTGCTCTGATATAACCAATTATTGGATCATTAAATGTTTATTACCTTTTATATGCTCCTTTCCCCCATAAGGGCAGTTTCTTTTTTTAAGTCATTAAAACAGAAATGGGATTAAAAAAAAATTCTGCTGAAAAAATTTCCACGAGACTGAAGTATTAAAAAGGTCTTGTGTGATCTGACAGCTGAATAGCCTGTTTTTCTTTGGTCTGTTGAATTAGTAATTAATGAAATGTATTGCCTGAGCCGAGAAAATAAGATTAGTTTTGCTTAGAAAGAAAACAAAAGCAAAACATTTAACCCCTAAATGCAGGTTAATATTAAAGTGCAATATAAGAAGTACAAAAAGAGTTGAGTCCCGTTGAATGATAAGATGCTCAATAGCAACACTCATTTAATTAATTCATTCATCACTTTCTTGAGCACCAACACTATGTTTAGAAGGAATGGGGTTATGTAAATACAGAGGAGGCAAGGGGCCCTGTCCTCATAGAGACTTTGGGTTAGCAGGGCCGTTAAACCAGATGCTTTAGTAACCAGTGTTGAAATGTCGAAAGCAGTCATGTTAACAGGCACAGGTACATTTCTGTGGGGCAGAGATGGTGGTTATAAGAATTTACTTTTGGAGGCTGCGGTATCCTGTGGCTTAAGAGCAGGGGGAGGGTGGTTGTGAAGAGAATTCTTGCTTATGGAGGTGGAGGTGTCCTGTGGATTAACAGCGGGTTCTCTGGAGCCCCATTACTTGGGTTAGCTTTGCCACTTATCAGCTTCATATCCTTTTACCTCAGTTTCCTCGTCTGTGAGATGGAATAGTAATGCAGGATTGTTGTGAGGATTAAATGAGTTATTAAGTGCTTATGACAGTGTATAGCACATAATGAGCATCTTAGGTGGGGGTGGTGTCCGGTTGTGGTGTCATTTTTGTGGGATAATGCAACAGAGAATTCTTTCTTAGGGGAAATGGTTAATTGGATGCTGAGGAATGGAAAGATGTTTCAGGCATTTCTTGTATTGTCGTGTGTAACCACATACTTAATTTATAAAGCCTACAGTAATGTGTGCTTATGTAGCACCATTGTCAAAAGATTACAAAGGGCATTTACAACCGTTTATTCTCAGATCAGCCCTCTGAAGCAAGAAGACTGTTTATGCGCATTCTCCTGAGGTGTGAAAGGCTGCAGAGAACACGGCACTGCCCATGACTGTTCTCTAATTTACATGTACTTGGAGCCTGGGGTTATAGTGGGTAAATTAGACCAGTGGAGAGAGGGAACTTTTTAATCTTTTTAATTTTATTTTTAATTCTTAGTTTACAAATTGTATTTGTGAACAACTAGGTTGCGGTAAATAAATTATAAAAGATGTTTTCTGTAGTCTTTAGCAATAGTGAGACTTGTCTGTTCCTAAGGTACAAGATTGCAGACAATTGAATTTAGAGAAAGTTTATAATAATGATGATGATAACATTTGTTGAGCACTTACCATGTTCCAGGACTGTTAACTGTCCTAACTCTGAAATTGTCACTCTTATTATCCCCATTTACAGAGGAGGAAGCCAGGCACTGAGATGTTCGTTCAGTAACCTGCCTGAAGTTGTGTAGCAGTGTAGATCTAGGGCCTGAGCTCTTAGTCACATTTGCTTTAAGTTTATATAGACTATTTCATTTTGGTTTGTATGTTTTACAACAACCCTTTGAGAAAGGCAGATTATCTCCATTTTATAGGGAGAGAGGCAAGTAGTATATGAGAAGCAGGGGCATCATGGTGAAGTTAGTTTGGACTGAAAATTTGGAGGTGGCTCTTTTATGCTCTTTCACTATGCCAAGCAAGGCAGTTTACTTCTGGGCCTCAGGATCTGTAATGTGAGAAGATGACATTCTGTTCTATGGACTCACACAGTGTTCAAGTTTGGAGGAAACTTTGTTTGTCCATACGTTTCTCCTGTAGTTTGGACTCAAATAGATTTTTATGTGTATCTTGAGCCCGCTACGTACAAGATATGTCACCTTACCTAACTCATCTGAGCATGTTTTATTATTTGTAACATGGCACTCTAGTTTTACGTCTCCTCAGGGTTGTTTTGAAGATAATGCATGTAAAGTACTTACAGATAATGCGTGTAAAGTACCTGGCTCTCAACCAATGGTAGGTGAGATTCTTATTAATTGGTTCAAACCAGGGGTCACACAGGAAGCTGGGCTTGTGCTGGAAGCCAGGCTCTTGACTCCCCTGGTCTCTGGTTCTCTCCAGCACACATGCCATGTTGCTGAGGGTGAGGTAGATGTTATCATAATGAGATGTGTCCTGACTTCTCAATAGAAACTACAATCCTGATTCTTTCTCTAAACTCATCGGGTTGTCATCTGTATGAAATGTAGTGCCTTCTGTAAGGAATGTGTTGTTTTCATGCAGTACTTTCCTAAAATAACCTCAGACAGTAGACTGTTAGCAACACGAGGGCAGGGGATCTGCTGTCTGCAGTTTTCACCTTGTACTGTGCAGGGGGCTGGGATACCCAGCACACAGCCCGGGGTCTAGCATCGATTATTGTGTGACGGAAGGAAGGGATGAACAATCTCATTGAGCTGTAGAAAATAGGAATGAGAAGGGGAACAGGATTTTTTGTTTTTTTCTTGGTGAGGAAGATTGGCCTTGAGCTAACTATCTGTTGCCAATCTTCCTCTTTTTGCGGGTGGGACACCGCCACAGCATGGCTTGATGAGTGGTGTGTAGGTCTGTGCTCGGGATCTGAACCTCTGAACCCTGGGCTACCAAAGTGGAGCACGTGAACCCAACCCCTATGCCACTGGGCCAGCCCCGGGAACAGGATTTTTAAAATTTCAGTTTGTAGGAAAGAGGAAATTGAGGCACCTGATCCAGGTAGGTTAAGCTCAGTTTCTTACAAATTGGGCATAATTTTATACCCTTGAATGTATTGCATGGCAGTACCTTCTGTTAAGAACATATTTTTATTGTGAAACAAAATTTTATCCAGGTCAAGAATTTCTTCTAAATAAGAGCATATTCATTCCTTTTTTGTGATTTGAGTCTGTGGAGTCAAAACTTAATAGGAAAGGTTAGCAAAGCTGTGTTTCTAATGATGTGGAGATCTCACTGGCAGCTGTGCTAAACCTTTTGCTGTAAACTAGCCACGAGTAAATGTCTGGTTGTGAATCACAGCATGACCTTTCAGGGAAAACAAAATAAATAAACCACCAAACACATTAATCAGATTTTTTTAGTAACAGGATTTTAGACTCTAGAATTTAACAGTTTGTCAGGCCCACTTGGAACAATTGACACAACTTCCTTTCTCTATTTCTGTTTGTGCAACACATGGATGTGTATATCCTTCTTTAAAAACACATTAGGGAAAAAATGTAAATTTTCTTCCACTAAGTTAAGGAACATCACTGGTTTCCTAATCATCATAGAACTTCCTAAAAATATAGATTCCTGACTACCACTCAAGGCCTACTGAATCTGAATCTGTTGGAGGGTGGGGCCCAGGAATGTCTTCTGAAGAGCACTCTCAGTAATTCCTTGATTAATCGTATTTGGAAGCCGCTAAGACAGAAAACTATAATCTTGTCTTTTTCATTCATCAGTTTCTCTTATCCATTTATGTGTGTCTTGAGTAGATGAGAATTGCTTACTCATGGGGCAATGGTTATCTTGAGAACTGGGCACAGAAACCAGGATTAGAACACAATCCCTGCTCTCTGGGGTTCACAGTCTGTCTTAGAAGTTTTAAACTTTTGGTTGAGCTTTAAGGATTCACAAGGTTCCCAAAAGTCACGGGCAGAAGATTTTGCGTACACACGTTTTTCTAGCTTTCATCAGATTCTCTAAGGGGTCAGTGACCCATAAAAGGTTAAGAACCAAGGTCTAGCACTTGTACAGCTGTTCTGAAAACAGTGGAAGGAGGGCAGTGTTTCCTTTGTTGCCACCTACAATGTTTTTGACCTTTTGAGAGGCAATAGCAGTTTGAGAATTGCACCTGTTTTCTGCCCCATTTAAAATATTTAAAAAGAAGAAAAAATAGTGTAGCACCTGGGTCGTGGTCAGAACAAGACCAAGGGATATAGGAAATAGCTATACAGTGAACTGTATCAAATTTAATGTTAAAGAGCTGCTGACAGTAAAAAAGCCCAGTGGTCAGTCTGATGGAAGAACTTCTTAACCAGGATAGTGTGGGCAAGGTCCATTTCAGTTTTCTTACAGTTTATAATTAGCCAAGTTATGGATAACAATTTTCACCCCATGGATATGCATAAAGACTAATTGTCTTATTTTTGTTGCATTCTACCCCCAGCATGTCCACTGAATTGCTTAATTCCAAAATAACTTTACTGGCTGTACTGCCGGCTCATCCTTCCTTAGCTCCTAAAATCCCCAAGTAACACTGTTCGTCACAGAACAGAATGAGATGTTAGAGAGGTCCGTCTTGAACTGCTGCAGGTTTACTTAGCAAAATACTAGAACCTCATGTTTATAATATTCTTATCCCAAGGATAACTTTGTAATTCAGTTTTAATGAAAGTTCTTTCCCCTCCCCTCTCCTCCCCAACCCTTCTCCTCTCCCTCTGTGACTTCATAGGTTTTTTGGGGGAACAAATATTATAGCTCTGGCGATGCTACATTTTAGGGTTGGATAGATTTGAAAGAAGATGGTAGTCAGTAGAAATAAATGTTATTAAGAGGTAAAATTCTATGGCCACTTATTTGAGTATAGTTTCTTTGGAGCTAGGAGCGAGTTGGAGGCCTTCATTGTCACTGAAGTTTTTTTTGTTTTTTTTTTTTGAGGAAGCTTGGCTCTGAACTAACATGTTGCCAGTCTTCCTCCTCTTTTCCTTTTTTCTCCCCACAGCCCCAGTAGATAGTTGCATGTCATAGTTGTACATCCTTCTAGTTGCTTTATGTGGGACGCCACCTCAGCATGGCTTGATGAACGTAGGTCGGCACCCAGGATACAAAGCGGCGAACCCCGGGCCACTGAAGCAGAGTGTGCGAACTTAACCGCTACACCACCAGGCCGGCCCCTCACTGAAGTCTTGTAGTGTCTTTTTAGCCTCTTCAAATGTTATCATCACTTACTTTGAACTTTTATATATAAAACCCTGCATTATTCTTTTTTTTTTTAAGTGAGTATTTTATCTCCCTATGTAGATTTTAACTTACTGGACAGTGATGGTGTGTTCTAGGTCTTTATATTCTTGCCATTATTTAGCATACTGAGCACATAATAGACACTTAGTAAATATGTGATGTGTTGTTTTCCTTTGAGTTTTGGATCTCCAAGAGACCAGAAGATGGAATAAATCTGAAGTTAGAACTCCATACATACTTAGGTAGGAATGTAAAAATGGATTGTAAGGTCTGTCCCTTAGGCTTATTCTATATTCTTCTTTTTTTTTTTTAATGTTCGCATACAGCTGAGCCAGTTCATATCTATAGTTCTTTAAAATCTTAAGTATTTAGAATTCCATAGTTACAAAGAGAATTTTGTGGTAGAGCCATAACACTTAATTTTCATTTGGAAAATGTTAAATGGAGTGAAACTTGAGAGAAGTTTTTTTGTTTTTGCTTTTAAAAGGAAAGGAGATCTCACCACAGATTTGATCCCTTCAAGATATCTGCTCATCAAATAGATATCACCCTTAACCCGTCCAAATCAAATATAGTCTTATCAGCTGTATTTGGGTAGAGGGAATATTAGAGGCTTTTAGTGAACAACGACTGTCATTTGTTATCTTGAAAATCAGGATTTGTAGGCTTGAGGGAGAGGGATCAGAACTGTGAAGGGATTCATTACAAACCATGTTGTGTGAGAAAAAAGTGGACCTGGGAATGTTTCCTGTGTAGACAAGGTGGTTCAGGGCGATAGACGATAGCTACCTTAAGGTATTTACAGTGTTGATTTCAGGAAGAGGAATTTAGATTCAAGTGGTCATTCCTACTCCCATTGGAGGCACAATTTGGCATTCTTTATAAAAAGACTAGATTTCTAATAGTGGTGTCTCAAGGTCTTGAATTTCAGTTGCTGAAGGCATTCCAGCAGGCTCACTTATCACTCACCTGGATTATTGTAATGGGAGTTAACTCCAGGAATCAGTGACCTTTGAGGCCCCTCCATCCCAAAGAGACTATGATTATATGATTTTCAAGGCAAAATGTTCTGAGTAAATCTAGTTATGGTTCAAAGTCCAGATTGCTCCTTGTAAATTCTTTTTCTTTTTAAAGAACTCAGTCTTGGGTGCTGTTTACTTAGTATTGAATCCCATGGACATCGTGTACTGAATTGGAAGGAAACTAAGTTTATCCAGTCCTCCGGGTATCTAGGTCCCTTCTCATAGTCTGAGCTCTTAAAAGTAAGGTCACTTAAAAGCAACATCTTGGCATTTTCCTTATTGCCTGTGTGTTTGCATATCAAAATGGGAGTTCAGTTCAGTCATTTGGGATATACACGTTTTCGTTTCAAGTCACTTAAGTGACATCTTTAAGGAAGATGTTCGTGCTTTACTTGCCATAGGGCTCCCCCACCTCTTTCCTGAAAAAAACGGCCAGTTTTGAGACTGAAAAGGTCTTTTATGATGACTGAAAATATGCCTGAGAGTAATAATAGGTCTCTAGTTAAATGCAGTTAGACTGGTGATGCATCATTACAGTAAGTGGATATTTTGTAAAAAGAAGTTTAGGGGGAAAAAAAGCAGGAGGTGGAGGTGTGCATGTTTAGTCAGTCTTACTAGGAAAGCCGAAGTGAATTCTTCAGCCCCAAAGTACCAGAGGGCACTGTGGATTAATGTTCTGGCCCTAATTCAGCGTCCTGTCTCTTCAGACACTTGGCACTGATTCGTTCATCTCAGAACTGAAGTCTTAAGGATTAAGAGGAGAGAGAATGGAAATGCATCATTTTCTCTGCCAAAGGAGGTACTTAAACTGTTTGGAGAAGGGGACGTTAACAAATCAAGCCTTGGCAAGGAAATCTGTCATGAATCAGCAATGACTTGGAAAGCCTCTGTCACTGCATTTTACAAAACTAAATATTTGCCACTACCAACATTTGTCTCTTGCTTACCTTTAGGATCAGCTTCAGGTTGCTCTATGGAGGGAACGAATTCTTTTTTTGCCCATTTTGACAACATTAGGTAATTAATTTACAACTAGCTCAATTAGACTCCTGCCCATACACTGTGTGCCTGGCCTCTTTAGAGCCTTTGTTTTGACGCTAATTGAACTGCTTGTAGCAGAGAGAGCCAAACAATTTACATTTATCTTTGGCAGGACACAAGGGCTCTCCCTTGGTATGGACAGCTGCATTTTCTTTCCTTTCTACCAAGTCTGGTACTAAAATGCTGTGTGCTTATTTTAATTTTCTAATTTAAAAAACTTTAAAACTGACAAAATCCACATATATTATTGTAGACAAATTGGAAGATTTAAATAGATAAGCAAGAAAGAAAGTAAAGATCATGCATAATCTCAATACTAGGAGAAAACCATTCACAACTTGGCATTTGTCTTTCTGTACTTTTCCCCCATATAAGAGAATGCATGCATTTGTATATATAAATGTTTTATATGTTCTGTTCTTACATAAATGGGATCACACTACATAAACTGATTTGTAATCTACTTTTTTCCTACTTAATAAGTTGGAAACATCTTGTCATTTCATAAAACATTGTCCTACAACATCTTAAATGACTGTGTGGTAGTCTGTTTTGTGGATGTACTGAAATATATTTAACCAATCTGTTAGTATTGGACACTTAAGCTCAGTCCAGGTTTTTGATATTATAACCATCATTTTGATATATATTCTTGTTACTAAATCTTTGTTAAATTCTTTAATTAATTGTGGTAGATTCCTAGATATTGAGTTAATTGGACAGGAGCATGCATGTTTTTAAATTTTTTGATGTATACTGCCAAATTGTACTTCTCAAAGTTTGCACCAGTTTTCACATTCACTCACAGTATATATAAGAACTTTGTTTGTTCTTGATATTCAAGAGTGCAGTATAGAAAGGGTTAAATCCTTATCAGTGCTTTTACTATTGCTCATAAACTTTATGTCAACCTTATAAATCTTCTGTTCACAGTATCAGGTAAAAGAAGCCAGCTTACCTCATATAGTACAGTAGAATTTTGTTTATTTTAATAGTGATATGTATATATGTATTTTTTTTTTTTTGCTGAGGAAGATTCACCCCGAGCTAACGTCTATTGCCAATCTTCCTCTTTTTTTTGCTTGAGGAGGGTTAGCTCTGAGCTGACATCTGTGCCAGTCTTCCTGTGTTTTGTATATGGGACACTGCCACAGCATGGCTGGTGAATGGAGTATGTCTGTGCCCGGCATCTGAATCCTTGAACCCAGGCCGCTGAAGCGGAGTTTGCAGAACTTTAACCAGTTGGCCACAGGGCCAGGCCCATGTTGTTTTGTTTTGAAAGGTATAGAATAAAAAAGGAAGTAGCTGCTTCATTAAGACACAAGTGGTTTGTTTTTCCCCAGGGAAGATTCTAAAACAATATTTTTCATATGAATAAGGACCAACCTAAAGAAATAGACTAAAATGAAAACAAGAAGTGGATAGCTTTGTCCAGTATGTGAAAAAATGTTTGTGCCTTCTTGAGGTGGCAAAGCTCGTGACTAGAGGAGCAAGATAAACCCTGGTCTCCATCAAGTGTAGCCTTGGAGAAGCCATCACAATACCTTGTCTAAATTTCTAAGAGTCGCTATATTCTCTTTACTTGTCTGAACCACTAGGCTAGAGTTCTTAAGAGCTGGTGTTGAATCTTATTTTCTTTATTTGCAGTGTCTGAATATTGGACATGCAGTTGGACAAATAGCAGGTGCTCATTGTTCACGGAATGAATAAATGAAGAGAATAGATATTCAGGAGAGTTAAGATTAAAGAAAAAGATCATTCAGATCATCTCGGACTGCCGCCCCTAATTTTATAGCTGAGGAAACTGAGGCTCAGAAAGATTAATTGACATCTTGCTCAAGAGTAACTTAATGATCCAAGTAGAAGTTAGAGTTCTCTTATCAATGTATTTCCCAGATTCTTACAGTAGTGCGATTGTGTTTTTTTCCCAGGATGGTACTTTGTATGATTATGTTTAAAATCAATAGTAAAATTCTCCTTTTGTATATAGTACAGCCTTTCTAATTCTTCTCTGGTAATATCAGCCTTAGTTTTTGTTAAAATTCAACATACTCTTAATTCACATTTCTTTTCCTTTTTCTCTTCCTTTAATATTTTCACCTCTCCAGTTTCGTCTTCAGTAGACATTTTAATTTACTCCCAGAAGTATTGCCATCTGAATGTCAAAATGTATTGAATTTGACCTCTTATCGGGAGATCCAAGTGAAGGTCTCACCTGCCCTGGAAACGAGGGATTTAGCCAGGAATTGAGGCAGGTTAAAGCGAAGGCTTCTCCCAAGGCCCAGGTGCTGCCACTCCGCCAGCCTGTCCTCCAGCCTGTGCTTTGATTCACGATGGGGTGCAGATGTGCCTTGTTTTCCTGTAGAAAGAGCTTCTGAATACAGTTTCTATTTGGAACTTTTCACTTTGCCAGTGCCAAATAATGTCTGCAGCAAAAGTTGGTTGTAGGGTAAACTAGGAGAAAAGAGGAATTAAAGAGAAGTTTTAACATTTCTGTGTTTTAATTTTTTCCTGTGACTTTAGCCTTTTCCCCTTCTTAGTGAATTATTATAGAGTTTTATTAAAATTGTAAGTTCTAGAAATTAGACACCATGATAGACCAGCGTGGGATACTGTACTCTTAGGTTCCATAATATTTCATAGTACATCTCTTTATTGTATGTTAAATGATAGGGAAGTATAATAAAATGTACCTAGAGAGTACTTATCTGTTTTATGTCCTGTAACATTCAGTACTTGATGCAAATATAGCAGATCTTGACTCAGAAGGGAACAAAACTGGTTATAGCCCAAGAGAAGGGATGACACATTCCTTATTGGTGGGATAAGTTCAGCAAAATCATAAAATTTGAGACCCTAGGGGGCCTTCATAACATCTAATCCAACCGTTTATTTTACAGATGGGGAAAGAATTAGCCATTGGTCCATGTTCATTCAGCAGGTTAGAGAGCGCTGTGGGCTGAACCTTAGGACTGAATGCCGACTCTGCTGTGTTTTTCATTTTCTGATCATAGTTGAAGAATTTAGTCTAATCTCTCTTTAAAAGAGCATACTATTTAATGTTTTGTTGGCTTGAAACCTGTTGTCATGCCCAAGGGCACCCAAAGGCTACCCTTTTGCTCATTTTTCCTGGTTGCCCAGGTCATTCCATGCTTTCCTGAGGGTGGGTTTGGATATGACTGAAATGAAAGTTGTGTTGTGACAGTGCTTAGAGAATTGTCTCTGATGAAATGAGTTCTTACCTTTTTAAGAAAGCAGTGAAAAGACAGTAAGGAGACTGTTGTTTTATAAAACCGTTGACTCTGGATGGGGAGAAGCCCCAGATGGAGGATGGTCACAGCTGCATTGCTGTCTTTGCCATCTCTTACAGCCTTGGATATCTGGGAACCTTTGGTTCTTAATCCTAACCTGTATTCCTAGATTCACTATATGATCTTGGTCAAGCACCTCACCTCTTTGTCCTCACTTTCCTCTTAGGAAATTCAAAGGGGTTAAAGTGGATGATTTCTAAGGCACCTTGAATAATTCCAGGTGTATGCAGAAGAAGAAGAATAATTTTTCTAAGATCTTGAATAATTACTCCATGAAAATGAGTATCTTTAGAGAGTTTTATCTGCACGATCAAATAACCAAATGGGGATTTCTAGCAGTCCATTTTATTACTGTTTTGATGGGTTTTCATGGAAATTTGGAAAATGTCTGCACACTTGACTATGATCAAGCTGCTAGCAGTTATTTACAGAACACTCACCAGGTGCTTGGTTGGGGAGCTAGAAAAGAAATAGTGTCCAGCCTCAAGGAGACTGGAAAGACTTCTTTATCTCCCAAGCTGGGAATGGAGGGCATTCTTCCCTTCCACTGGATTTAAGCTCTGAGAGTGCAAGGCTTTTGTCTCTCTTGTTAGTGCAGGGCTCAGTAAATATTGGTTGCATGAATGAAACGATAAGTTCACTTGTCAGTCTTGCTTATATTTACTGAAGATGTCCCACTGAGATTTATTGTTTTCTTTAACCTGTAAACGCTGTTAACTTGAATGAATTTCACAGAAAGTATTCCTCACCTTCCATGGAAGGATGAGACCAAGATGCTCTGAGGCTTAATGAAAAACCCATAAATACTACATTCCTTTCATGGAAATTCACTTTAATATTAGCATATTGGAAGCACTGAGATGTCTGCCTTAAAATAACTGTTTTTAACCCAACATTTCCCAAACTTTTATTTGAACTCAGAATCCTATCCATTCCACTCCCCCATGGAATAGTTGTTAACATCCTGCAGAACTTTGACCCGTGAAAAAGAAAAGTTGGTATAGACAGTAGTAATGTGGAATAAATAGAAGCAGCAACATTAGGTAAGAGTAATTAATTCAACACTAACAGAACATATATGTTAGCCACTGTTCCTGGCAGCCCTGTGTGAAATCGTGGTAGACCTAGGTTTTTTTTTCCTTTTAAAAATGGCTATCTGTGCTTCTTTGGAGATTTAAGGTTAGGTGGTAGAGAGATTAAAGGAAGTTGCAAGTGACCTAATAGCTATTTTACAGTTATGGAAGTTGAGTGGTGGAGTTTTAACCTCTGTCAGGGGCTGTCCTGCCAGGTACTGCAGGGAAATGATGAAAGGAGTCTGTGTCTGCTCCTTCATGAGCTGACTGTCCAGTGGAGGAGACAGACATGTAAACAGATTATAGCAATAATGTACTCAAATGTGTAACGAACAGAAACAGAACAGAGGAAGGAATGGTATTTTTTTCCCAGTTTAGAACAGGATTGCTGTATGTACAGTAAGCGAAAACCAAATTAAATGGAACCCCTCTAGACCCTCTAGACAATTCTATTCATACATCAAGACTCAAATGACGAGGCATCTTTATACTTTCGCTGATCCAGAATTAATTGCATCATCTGTAGTCCCATCAGAGCCTTGCTTGCACCTCTGTCATGGGCCTTATCACAGTCTGCTTTGTATGTGATTGACTTGAGGGCACAGCAGGTTCATCTTTGTCCCAGAATTGCCAGTGCCTACAGGTACCAATACCCACAGTACATATTGGCTGTTTTGTTTAGACTTGGGGCAAGGCATTGGGACTGTGAAAGTTACTCATTTAAGTAAATTAAGTAAATAAAAATAGGTTTAATACAAAATGTAGATTGGGAAGGTGATAGTATTATTAAGAGTATGGCTCCTTTCAGTAGCATTTTTTTCCCAGGATGCTTAAATATCACTTAAGTTTCAAGAATTCAATTACATTTTTCTATGAGCTCAACAGTTCCACATCATGAAGTGTTTTTATTTCACATGAACGTTTTGTTGTCATTAGTTTTTGCGGGACCTTTCTCTTACATGCTGTATCTCATCTGGCATATCCAAAGAATAGGTTCAGTTTGGTATTCTGTTCTCCATTAGTGGTTGTGTTTGAGGCCTAAGGTCAAGCTGTTGACTGATGACATTTCCCTTTACAGTGTTAGTATCCATATGCTATTTGGGGGCAGAATGATTCCCAGTATGGTGCAGTGGAAATAACTAAACTGGAGATCAGCATGACTTGGTTTTGCAGTTCATTTTCTTTTGTGACCTTGGGCAAGTTACTTAACCTTCCAATAACTGAGGAGATTGGACCAGAATTAGCACAGTCTCTTCTAATGCTGACATTCCATGATTTCTCTGGGGAGGATTCACTTCCATAGAGAACGTTTACAAGTAGATACACTTTTTAGGTTAAATGGCTTTGTTCATTTAGTTTTATTCCCCCTTAACCCATTTTGGAACAATAAGACTACTTGTCATGGAGTAAAACCAGATTACCCAGAACTCTCAAAAGGCTGCAGTTCTTACCCTATTTTTTATTTTTAGAGAAGGAAAAAAATGACAGCAAAACAAGCTTGTCTATCCCCATGAATCAGGATAAATTCATCCCGTTATGTATATATGGTATACATAACCATATTCACTGAGGTACTGCGAAGTCTTAACTGAAAGGGAAATACAGTCATGAGCTGCATAATGACGTTTCTGTCAACGATGGACCGCGTATATGACAGTGGCCCCATAAGATTGGTACCATATAGCCTACATGTGTAGTAGGCTATACCATCTAGGTTTGTGTAAGTACACTCTATGATGTCCACACCATGTTGAAATTGCCTAACACCACATTTCTCATCTCAGCATCTCATTAAGTGATGTCTGATCACAATTGGTTGGGTTTGCTATCCTAAATCTGGAAAGAATTGTACTTGATAGATGTATTTTGAGTGTTTTCATCTAGAATTGAGACAAGAAGTTGCCTTGGTTGGAAAGGCCTTGTGTATAGGAAGTAGGTTCCCAGCTTTATGATGAATGTACTGTGTATCCTTGGATACGTCCCTGAACCTTTCTGAATTTCAGTGTCCTCAGTAGTTAGATTTGGTATCATTCTGATTACTAACAACTCTGTCATTAGACAATTCTAGGCATTTATTTCATGCTCATTCCTGTTCTTTTCCTTGAAAGATTAACAATAACCCCACCTCCTCCTGCACACAATCCCAGACAATTGTTGATTTGTGAGGGAAAGGAATATTTTAAAACACTTCAGCACATTCAAGAAAATTATTTTGTATTAGTTAGCTATTGCTGTATAACAGTGTTACCACAAACTTAAAATTTTTGTGGCTTAAAATAATATATATTATTTCACAGTTTCTGTGGGTCAGGAGTCTGGGCATAGCTTAGTGGGTTCCTTTGCAAGGCTGCAGTCAAGATATTGCCCAGGGCTGGAGTCTCATCAGAATGCTTGCCTGGGGAAGGATCTGCTACCACACTCACTCAGATTATTGGCAGTCAAGATAGTGCCAAAGGCTGGAGTCTCATCTGAATGCTTGCCTGGGGAAGGATCCACTACCAAGCTCACTCAGGTTGTTGGTGGAATTCATTTTGTTGCAGGTGTAGGACTGAGGGCGTTATTGTCTTGCTGGCTAGGGGCTCCTTCTGCTCCTAGAGGCTGCCCACAGTTCCTTGTTGTGTGAGGTCCCCCCCATGACTGCCTGCTTCCTTGTAGCTAACAAGAGAGAGAATAAGGCAGATACTATAGTCTTTTGTAATCGTGTAATCATGTGCACATAATCATGGACATCTGTCATCTTTGCTGTATCCTACAGGTTAGAAGCAAGTCACTGGTCCTTCCCACACTCAAGGAGAGAGGATTATACAAGGGCATGGACACCAGGAGGCAAGGATCATGGGGGCCACCTTAAGAGTCTGTCAGCTACACAGAGGAAAGACAGAAACCATATTTAAAATTTTTTGGTTGTATTTTCCTGTGTATATATGCTTAAACATCTTACTACATGGTAGAGCCTCAGTAAACATTGATTGACTGAAAATCCTTCTGCTCAAAGTTTCAGACCTATGGTATTTTTGTACCGTGCCCTTGTTTTTTTGAATCCACAGATATTGGTGAAGTCAGGGTTTGAGGCCTGTTCATTCTTCTGCCTCCCTGACCAGCACAGCACCTGCGTGTGTTAGGTGCTAAGTGTTTGTTGAAGGATTGTAGCAGCATTGAGTTAATTTGAAGAATATCTCTGCCATAGACTGAATTATGTCCCTCTCCAATTTATATGTTGAAGGCCTAACCCCCAATGTGATGACATTTAGAGATGGGGCCTTTGGGAGATTATTAGGTTTAGGTGAGATCGTGAGAGTGGGGCCCTTATGGTGGGATTAGTGCCCTTATAAGAAGAGGCATCAGAGAGCTTGTACGCTTGCTTGCTTGCTCTCTCGCTTGCGTGCTTGCTCTTCTGTCTCCCATTCTCCCTCTCTCCACCATGTGAGGATACAGTGAGAAGGTGGCTGTCTACGAGCCGGAAGGAGAACTCTCACCAGAAACTGACCATGCTGGCACCCTGATCTTAGACTTCTAGCCTCTGGAACTGTGAGAAAATAAATATCTGTTGTTGAAACCACGCAGTCTGTGGTATTTCATTTTGGCAGCCCCAGCTGACCAAGACAGTCCTCCCTACACTACCCTTTTGTTCCCTGTGTAACAAGAGATAGACAGCTAAGTACAGTTGCAGGATGGCAGTGACCCCCTGGCAGCCAGTGAGCCAGTGAGAGTGGTGTTTAATTGCAACCATTCCCATTCTTTATTGAGCTTTAGTCACAACTATTTGTAGAGGACCCCTAGACTTTTTTTTTTTCCTGGGCAAAATGATGATCCAAAACATACTGCCTTCAGTTTTTAGGTATTGGACTGCCAAATAGGAACACTTAATGAAAGCAAAATGTTGCTCTTGAAAAGCCTTGATGGTGGAAACTTATCTAGTGAATTCTTAATTTCCTTCTCCTGAGTTTTACCTTTTTTTTTTTTTACTTTTAAAATGCATTTATTCGTTCGTTCATTCATAGATTGAGATGCAGAGGACTCAGTACTCTTCTCCAGTTTTCTACCTTTCTGACTTTGGTAAACTTGCCTTTGCTCTCTAGGTCCCCCTTTGGTAAAATTGGGATATTCACTTCTATCTGAAAAGAGTGAAATAATTATGTACAGCTCCAAGCACATAATAGGTACTCACCAAATGACAACTTGACTGACTAGAAGAAAGATTAACATGTTACATTTATTCAGTTTCATTCATCATAGCAGCATGACATGATATTAGACATTAGAGATCTCAGTGAGTAAGAGGATTGGGGTGGCGAAAGGAACCAAGAAAATCTCACCATCTTCCTTCTGCTTGAAAACAAATCTTAAATTCTTGAACAGGGGTTTTTTGAGTATTTTTAAGCCGCATAAAATGTATTTGTTTTTAATAATTGCACTCGGAATTAATCAAGCAGGGTCATTTTTTGACCTGGCACTTAATTGCAGTGGGAGGACTCAAGTGATTGAGAGGGAGGATCTTAGGATTTGAGAAGTCCATCTCTTTCATTTTATAGATTAGGAGGCTGAGGGCGTTGTGCACTGACATAAAATCATGTGAAAGGGAGAAAACAGGAGTCATAAATCTTATCTTTTATACAAACTCAACATTTTCAGTAATTTCATTGAAACAAATGCTAAACTAATTTAGACCTGTGAAACCCACCCTTGGGTTCAGCCTGACCCCCCCAGGGCATGTGGCATCTCTCTGCATTGAAGGGTTTGTATAGCTGCATTAGGAGTCAGGTGTCAGACTCTCTCAGTGTTCAAGACTCAGCTCCTGAGTGAAAGGAGGCTTGTGTGGGGTTTTTTGGGGGTTGGGGGAAGGGAGGAGTGGAAAAGAGACTTCCAACCTGGGTCTCCTGCTGTTCCCTTAGCGAGATTTAGTGCCTGTAAAAACACATTTAGGTCTCTGAATGGCATCATATAAATAGCAATGACCCTTAATTGAAAGGGAGGAGACTAAATGGACCAGAGGTCAGGACTTTCCAGTGATGACTAGGGGCCTGGGAGTGTCAGCTGAAATGGTCTGGATTTTTTTCTTTTTCCTCCACTTGTGCCCTTCTCTCTTGGTGAGCTTGGAAATCCTGGAAGGAAGGAGAAGGGACCATTAACTAAACTAAGATGTGATGTGAATGGTCCTTGGGTGGACTAGAATTTCGGAGGAGGGGAAGGCCCCCCCCAAGCCTCATGTAAACCAGTATATTACAATCTGACTGCTACCTGCAGTTTGCCAATTACCCAATTATGACACAAATTTGCACATTTTTAAAAAAGTAGGCTGCTACTATTCTTCCTTATACAAGGATTTTAGTCACTGTACATCTTGTGTCTTTAAATAATGTATTAGGAACATTTTCAAGTCTGTAAGTGCTTTTTTAATGAGAGTGTGAAGATTTTAATGGGACTAGATTGCTTTTCATGACATTTCAGAGTGACTTAATTGTAACAATGTTGAGAGGCTGTATTTTAAAGTTTGCTAAGTATGTCTGCTGTGGATTATAGTCAAACACTTAAAGGGATGGATGGATGGATAGTGGAACCAGATAGCTTTTTCCTCACTACTTTCCTCCAAATATTAATTCTTTGCAAATATGGTTACACCAGAACAGGCACACGTTCTCTTGAAACCTTTTAATTTTAAAATAGGAACACAGGCTAATAACTGAGGCTAGTGGGGATAGTTTCAGAGACAAGTTCTTTAAAATTTACTTGGGCAGCAAGCAATGTTTGTCTGAGGGCACTTCTTACTTATCACCTTACAGAGCCAGGAGGCCAGGCTATCTTTCTTTGTCCATACTCCCTGTTAGTTCCTTAACTTTCTTCTCTGTTTGCTTAAAGAACATACCTGTCTTATGTCTCATTTTTTCAGATATTTTAGTAAGTGTTCCTAAAATATTGTCACTACCAGATAAGAGTTTACTTTTTTAATGATAATTTCAGACTCTCTGTGAAACTCAGTTTTTTCCTATCTTCAAAACATCGGGGTTATTCAGAGATCTTTTCCTGTACAAATGTTCTTAGGATTCTATAACCTGTAGCAGACTTCTCAAAATTAGATCAGATGGTCAGACACTTCCAACACTTTTTAGTAGGAGTTTATATTTGTTTTGTTTTGTAGGACTGGGACTGCCATAACAAAGTACCACCCACTGGATGGCTTAAAACAGTGGAAATATATTCTCACAGTGCTGGAGGCTAGCAGTCTGAAGTCAAGGTGTTAGCAGGGCCATGCTCCTTCTGAAACCTCTTGGTAGGGGAATCCTTCTTGGCCTCTTCCTAGCTTCTGGTGGTTTGTTGGCAGTCTTTGTTGTTATTTCGCTTGCAGCTGCTTAATTCTGATCTCTACCGTGGTCATCATATAGTATTCTCCCTGTGCCTTCTCTCTTTACATGGCTTTCTTCTTGTAAGGACAGCAGGCGTGTTGGATTAGGGGCCCACCCTACTCCAGAATGACCTCATCTTAACTGATTACATATGCAGCAAACCTATTTCCGAATAAGGTCACATTGTGAGGTACTGAGAATTAGGATTTCAACATATCTTTTTTGAGGGGACGCAGTTCAACCCATAACAGGATTCTACTTTAAAAAGCACCCAGAAGAGGGGCCGGCCCGGTGGCGCAAGCGGTTAAGTGCGCGCGCTCCGCTGCGGCGGCCCGGGGTTCGCTGGTTCGGATCCCGGGCGTGCACCGACGCACTGCTTGGTAGGCCATGCTGTGGCGGCGTCCCATATAAAGTGGAGGAAGATAGGCACCGATGTTAGCCCAGGGCCGTCTTCCTCAGCAAAAAAGGAGGAGGATTGGCGGATGTTAGCTCAGGGCTGATCTCCTCACAAAAAAAAAAAAAAAAAGCACCCAGAAGATTCTGATGTAGCCTGCACAGGTTCCCAAATTGTGGTTCCTGGCCTACCTGCACAGAATTCATCAGGAGCGCTAAGGAAATTATATATATAAATATATATATATAAGTGGTTCAAAGAAGAAAAATAAACCCGAAACTCATGTACTCATGTACTCACCACCCAGCATAAGAAATAAAATATTACCAATACCTTTGCAGGTCCTGGGAAGCCTGAAGTGTTTGTTTAAAATGCAGATTCTCCTCTGAGGTTAGGTCAAGGTGATTAGGAACAACAATGAGTATTACAGTTCAGTAACTTTTTTTTTTTACCCCAAGGTATATTTTTAAGTTGGTCTAGAAAATTTAAGTTTGAAGTGGGAGGAGTTTGTTTTTTTTTCCTATTACAGAATAAAAAAATGCAAGAAAAAGTTTAATGACTTTTTTTCAGTGTGCTGGAGTAGTCATTAGCTCCACTTCCGTTTGGGATGGTTTCCTGAAAAAAATCTCACCTATAATTTTCTGAATTAGTTTAGATCTGTGGTTTAGAGAGATTTATAGTGGTGCACACTTGGATTTGTGGGAGGAAAGTGTGTATGTGTGAAGGTAAGAGACCTAGTATTGATTATGCTCTTTACATTCTTGTCTTTCTCCTGGGAATTTTGTGAGGATTAATATCTGCTAGATAATTTTAAGTTTGTAAAATGCCTTGAGTTCCTTGGGGAGAACTGTTACATAAATGTAAATAAATTATGTGGCACCCGAATTTGGTTGTTTATCGTTTTTTATAGTGCGTTTTAATTAAGAACTTAGTGCTATTTAAGTTGGATGGCTGGAGAAAGGCCTTAATCACTCAAACATGGTTAAATATGTAGGTAGGAGCAGCATTTAGGCTAGAACCCATGAAGGAATAAGTGAACAGGACTTCTGGAAATTGGTCATTTTCCATGGCACTCGCTGAGCTGAGCTGTGGGTTAATGTCTCCTCCCATGTGTTTACATGGTAGTGTTAGAGAATCAGCCTTTTTTTTTTTTAACCTGTTTATAGACTTTCAGATACCTTGGACCTTCTCTGGTGTTCCTGAGTGAACTGGAAACCTTTTTTATAAAAGGAGTTTGTCTCGCTCTCTAGGTGCTCGGGGAGCAAGAAGGCATCTGACAAACCATGTTGACTTCTGGTAACTGTGCTTCTGTAGCCCAAGGAGCTGTGTTCCAAACTACCTCCTTTTGCCTGGTAACGTGGAGCTTTATGTTCCAGTGGGTGACACCATCCCAGGACTCTTGAAGAGAGGAGGAGATAGGAAACAGTTGCCAACACCCCACAGTCCAGTTGTGCCTCCTTGGTTTGCTGTGTTGTCAGAGTCTCATCTGTGTGCTTGTTTTTTGCTCTGTTGCCCTTGCGCTATTAACAGTCACCTCATCCTCCTTCCCATGGCTGAGCCCAAACTTGTAACCTTTCTCCTTCATTCACCGTATCTATTAAGCACCTACTAGATGCGAAGTAGTAGGCACTTGTGAATTACACATAGTTCTTGATGCTATGAAACTGTCTAGTGTAGGACACAAACATAAAAAAAAAGTCAAAACCAGTAGCCAAATAGGTATAATTGGATGAAGAATAAAAAGGATAGTCACAGGCTCTTTGAGAGTATATAACAGGGGGGACCTCATTGGTCCTGGATGTTTTAAACAGCGACACTTCAGCAAAATTGGATAGATCACTGAGAATTAGCAAGGAAAGGGGAAGAAAAGGGAAGGCTGTCTTCTAAGAAGTATACCATGAAATTATTTTTTCTGTTTCTTTCTCTGCCCTTTTCCATTCCCACACAGTCTTAGGTAGTAGCACAATTTCAGCCATCCAGAGTGGGCCAGTTGCTTTGCTACACTTGGATGGTTGGAGGTAGGAGGCTACGGGAAGCAGGTATTTATGTTAAAGCTGAACGTAAATTAGACAACAAGAGATGGTAAAGTAGTTTTGCTTTATCGGGGTGATTAAATTAAATTAAATTAAATTGGGCTCTTGACATGCTGTTCTCTAAATTGTGCTCTGGTAACCTTTTCAGAAGCCTCATGCTATACTGCAGACCCTTGTGGTATGCCCGGAGTGGGTTAAGGGCTTGGGAGAGATACACTTGCTGAAGGAGGTCCTTCTCTGCACTCTTCCTATCTGTAAGAGATAAGAAATTGTTGATGTATCTTACTTTTTGAATATAATTTCTCAAACTCTTGACATCGAAATCACTAGGAGCCTGTTAAAAATGCACCTTTCGTAGCCTGTTTATCCCAGACCTGCTGGCCTAGAATCTTAGCAGTAGGACTGCTGGCCGTTGTCAGGAACTCTATTGAGAGCCACTGCCATGATGGCATGGATCGCCAGTGAATCAGTTCGAGATTAAAGAGGAGGACTTGCATCATTTTAGCTCCACTGGGCCCCTGGTTGATTACCCACCATCTCACACCACCAGTACTGGCTACATAATTTGCGGGGCCCAGTGCAAAATGAAAATACAGAGCTCTTTATTAAAAAAATTATTAAGAACTTCAAGAGAGGACAGCAGAGCAAGTGTGGGCCTCTTCAGAGTGCAGGGCCCTGGAAGACTGCGCAGGTTGCCAGCTCATGAAGCTGGCCCTGCTCACCACTTCTGTTTGCTTTTTAAAGTTAACTGCTTCTTGCTCCCTTTGCACCACACTGTTCTTTGCCTTTGTTCCTTGGGTCTCACGGTATGGAATGCTGTTTTTCATCTCTTCTGTTTCACCTGGGCTTCCCTCAGTTTTTGCATGTATTGTATTAGAATCCCATGCAAGTTGCCACTGCAAGACTGTGTCCATTGAGGGCCCACTCTTCCTCATTCTTGTATCCCTTGCCCTTAATGAAGACTTGCCACTGTCTCCTAGTAAGCTTGCTGAGTAAAACACTTTAACCTGAATGCTTTTCTTAAAAGCTAATTAGGTTATAGACCACTGGGAATACAGATTTGGTTCAGAGTGAGGTGTTGGAGGCAGTGTTGACCCCAGCAGTGTTATGTGAGGTACCAGGGCTGCCTGGGCATGGCTGGTGTGAAATAGCTTGAGGAACGAGGTGTGAGACAAACTTATGACACGTCTGGCAAGTTGTACATCCTCTGAGGTTGACGCCTTTGTTAGTTGCTACCCTCCCTCTGATAACCAATGTGTTCTTTCTGGATCTCTCATTGACCTCTGAGTTCCCGGGAACAACAGCTTTTTCTAAGCCATTTAAATTCACATGAGCTGTTAGCAGAACCTGAGGAAGTGTTTCTTGTGGTAGCGAGGTGACCATGTTGCTCAGCGGTTAATATCTGAAACAGACATTCCTTGATTGTTTGAGCTGGTGTGTTCTGGTGAATTCCCCAAAGCTGGATGCACTTGGTGTGGCTCTGTAGGCTGAGAATCAGACCTGACACTTAAAAGTGCCTTGAGGTAACCAGAGGTAGCTATGAATTTGGACAAGAGGTCTGTGAAACCTCTTCATCTCACAGATGGATGAGCAACTAGAAGTTCAGAGAAGTTAAACAGCATATTCAAGGTTGATTCAGATATTCAGTGCCTGAGCTGGCACTGGAATCCACAGTTCCTCCTCCTCCTCCTGAGGCCTCAGTAAATGTTTGTTCAAAGATTGTTCTGTTCTTTGAGGATTATCATCTAGCCTTGACCTGATGGAGTTAATGGGATGAAATATGTACTTCTCCTTTGAAATTGTTTTGAAGAGTTTAAGTGCACAGATTGTCTAAAACAGTGCTGTCCCATTGGAATATGTGAGCCACGTATACTGCATTAAAATAGTCACATTAAAATAAAAAACACGTGAAATTAATTTTAATAATTATTTAACCCTATATATACAAAAAAATTTTAATCCTTTCAATATATAATCAATACAGAAATATTAATGAGGTATTTACTTTTTTTCCAGTGTAGCTACTGTATTGGGCAGTGCAGGTCTAAAATGTACTAGTCTATGCATTTAATTTTTGTTTTTTTTTCCTTTCTAGGTTGCTTTAACCCATACTAATTAGCATACGAGCTTGTAATTGGTATGATGATACCATGTGGGAAACTGGGGGATTTGGGATGTAAGTTAACTTACTGGTTTTAGTGTGCCAGTTGGAGGGGTCAGGTGAACTCAGAATGCTCCAACATGGAATTTGCTATAGACCTGTATCTTTGTGCTGGGCATCTGGAGGTGCTTGCAGCGTCTTAGGAGACAGAAACCACCTTGCTCAGAGATGTGCGGGCTGTCAGTCAAGGAGACTGTCGCTGCTGTTGAGTCAGCCTTGGCTTTGTCCTCCTGTCTGCGCAGAGAGCTTGCTGCTGAATTAGAGCCTTGCTCCTCTTAGAGGGAATTGAGAAGGAAGGTGTGGGCTTTTGAGTAAGATTACTAATCAACAGATGAAATCTTCCTTGTGCTGTTTAATTAAAATCTAAGCATCAAATAATCATTTCTTAGTCTAGGTAGATCCTAGAAATTAGCAAATTGAGGCAGCAAAAGACCCACACACATATTTGTAGTCAGGTCTGCACTCATTTCTAGGTAAAGGCTACTATGTATTTGGTCTGCAGGGTGTGATTTGAATGGAAGTTTTTCCTTCATTTTTTAGATCACTGCTTCACGTCCACTGGCAGAATACAGGGAGACAGCCTTGATTAGATTAGGCCAGATTGGATTAAATCCAATGGTTAAAGCCTTTGGAGCCTCTAGCTTGTAGGAGACACCATAATGGCCTTCATAGCGTCCCTAAATCCTATTAGGTAAGTTAATCTGATTGAAGAATTTAGGTCTGCATAAAGCAGCATTGCCCTTATACTCTCTTTGGTGGTCTCTGGCCCTCAAGGTGAGCTGACGAATATTAACTTTCTTGGAATAGGTTGGTTATGTTGATTTGGGGCAAGTTATTCTAAATGTTTTGAAAGTAGATACCTGTAGTTGGTAGAAAGAACATTCCACATAGAAAAATAGTCTGTCTCCTGGCTGCCCTTTGGCTTGGTGGCTGTTTGTGTCTGTGCCAGGGATGTTTTTAGCCCTGGTTTGAGGAAAGAGAGTCAAGAGAGGTGTGTGTAAATAGTTGTAAAATTGGTTGCTGTGTCATTATGGCAGTTGTGGGGGTGGATCGATGGGTGGGACCTTTATTTATAAGCTCTGTGAAATCATCCCTTATACCCTGTATCCATTTTAGAGGTTGTCATTAAGAATCATGTGGTGAGTATATAGTATGGTTGAGATGCTGTGCTAGATGTTGGGAATAAAATAAAGAATCTTGGAACTTAGGAGCTGGAGCTGGAGGCATCTTTATCTGTGATTTTCTATAAGATAAGTTTGTGTTGGCTTTTGCCTATTTCTACAGATGCAGTGGCCATATTTTTCTGAAGCAAAACATCCTTTTTGTCACAGGATTTTTTCCAATTTGTGAATTTATGGACAAGGCAGAGTTTTACAAAAGCATATAAATTATGTCAAATTTTATTATAGATTTAATGTCTTTTGGGAAAGAAAAAAATAGAAGAATTGGAGCAATGCAGCTCTGAATGTATGCTTACTGCATCCACAGTGAAGACTGGTGGAACTGTGAAAAAAACAGTGAATTTGGCTTAGACTTTTGCTAAAGGTATTTTGGACAACTTCAAGACCCACAAGTGATTATTACGTACTGAATTGGCCTCCAGAGATGTGGGGATTTTTTTCCCAGGCATCTTTAAAAATAAGCTGCATAGTGCCTCAGCTAGGAGCTGAGCGTCCACTGTTTAAGATCCTGTGCGTTAATTGGTTCGCAGACAGAAAGTGAGGCATCTGATGGTGCCGCTGGCTACTCGGTGAATAACCATGAGAAGATTCCTACATCCAGGGAACTGAGGTGACACTCTGACCTGGGGACTTCAGTGCTGTCATAGAATGGGGACATCCTTCTCGGTAGAGCCTAGGGACTTGTTAGCTCTTAATTTATTCCGCCATCTGGGCTCTGCCCATTCTTAGGCCAAGTAGTGAATTAAGCTTAATTCTTTATTTAGTCTTTCTGGTGAGGCAGCCCTGTATCTGTGCCCCGTCCCTATAGACTAAAGAGAATCTCAGGGTGGGGCAGACATGGAGTCTGAAGAACAGTTATGATAGATTCATGGTTTTGATTTGCTTTTAGGAAGAAAAGTGCAGCTAGCCCTTTGAATGAAGATAATATCTCTTTCCAACCCTCCTCTGTATCAAGTATGCGGTGTTCTCTTCCTGTATAGCACTTGTGTTTTCAAGAGCTAGGGTCATTGACAGAACACTTCTCACTCTTGAATTTCAGAGCATAGCAGAGTACACACGTCTGAAGCTAGAAATGTAATTTTCTCTAAGTGTACTAAGAATTGCTTTAATTCTCTGTATGTGCATGCCCATGCTCACACAGTTGTGTTTTTTTTTCCCCCACACTCCTTGAGGAGGAATAGACCCCTTTTTACTTTTATTGATTCTTGATTGCATACTTCTCAGGGTTACCTGTGTTAGGAAGCAGCTGCTGGAAGAATGTGTGCTCATTTTGTCCTTGTGACCTTTACTCCTGTGGCTCCTCTGACCTGAGGCTCACCCTGCCTTACTGTCCTCTGCATCAGCCCGACTTTGTTCTTCTGGGCCACTTGTTCTCTACAAAGGCGATCTCCTTACTTCTCTCTGTCTCAACTTAGTATCTATTTCTGTTGATGCGGTTCCAGATGGGAAGAGGTTGGGGAGGGAATTTGAACAAGGAGAAAAATTGGATCTGGGTAGGAGAAATTTGTAAAACTTCTGTATTCTCAGCTAATAGTTCTCAGATGCTTTGGGATCACAATATGAGAGGTTGGTCTGGTGTCCTTTGAAAGCTGCTTTTGCCAGCTCTCAGACAGCCCTGCCTGCTTTTTCTCCCTGACGCATCTCTGCTCTTCCTGCCCAGTTGCCTGCAAAAGCCCACCAATTCTTTATAAGCCCACTCTTTCTCCTCTTTTCAAGTCTCCTTGATTCGCTGCAAGTCTTCTTGATTCGCTTCCCACGCCAGCTGCTCCCAGTCTTGCTTGGGCTAGCTCCCAATCTTGCTGAGTCCCTCTGGGATGGAGGAGAATCTGCCCTCCTCTTCATAGTTTGTTGACATCCCCAAGGGGAAGGAGGGCACAGACCCTTTCATTGTCACAGGAAGCAATAATAATGCCTAAAGCTTATTGATTACTTAAAATGTGCCCAGCACTGTGACAAGTACTTTACATGGATTATCTCTTATAATATTCAAGCCAGCCTCATAAAGTATAGGTACTATCATTGTCTTCGTTTTACAGATGGGAAATTGATGCCCAGAGAGGTTCAATAACTTGCTACTATGTACACAGCTGTAATCAAGTGATGGACTCAAGATTCAAACCAGGCAGCCCAGTTCCCTGGGCTCATTTCCAACTCCTCAGGGACACTTATGGTCTTCATAATTTCAATTCACTCCACTAAGTGAAGTGTTCTGGATTGGTCTTTTTTTTTTTTAATTTTATTTATTTATTTATTTATTCCCCCAAAGCCCCAGTAGATAGTTGTATGTCATAGCTGCACATCCTTCTAGTTGCTGTATGTGGGACGTGGCCTCAGCATGGCCAGACAAGCGGTGCGTCGGTGCACGCCCGGGATCCGAACCAGGGCCACCAGCAGCAGAGTGCGGGCACTTAACTGCTAAGCTACGGGGCCGGCCCAGGATTGGTCTTTGATGATGGCAACTGTGTGTTTTAAAGAACCAGAAAGAAAAATGTTAGAGGTGGCCTTTTCTCGCTGTAGTCCCCCTCGACTGTGCAGTTAAGTAACAAGACTCCTGACAAGGAAATATAGTAATAAGTGCTCTTGCTTTAGAAAGATTAGTTAATTGGTAGAGGTTGTGTTTCTGTGGTTAGTATGTGTTTCAGTTGTAGTAATATGTGAGTGTCCACAGGCATTGAGTGTGTTGTCCAGCGGTCCCACAAAGCAAGGCGCTCTTCAGCGCTGGTACCAGTTGGTATACCTGAATAACAATAGGGAAGCTTGTTGACCATTTGGCACTTCACAGCCCAGTAATTAGACACTGTAAAACAATAATACAGACATGAAGCAAATCCTCCAGTTAATGAAAGAAAAAATCTACAGTCCTGCTTTGTGGCTGAGTATAAAATCACAACCGGCTGCTTAGACAGCAAAGCAAACACTTCAAAATTTTGGCAGCTATTTTATACATATAAAAAGCTCTAGGCTCTATTAATTTGGGGGCTGTCATCTTTTTGAAAACTGAAAATAACAATTGCCTGACTTGTTTTTTATTAATTTACTGCAGTGGTCCTCAAAGTATGGTCCTTAGACCAGAAGTATCAGCGTCATCTGGGAACTTGTGAGAAATAATAGATTTTTTTTGGCCTCACCCAAGGCCTATTGACTCAGAAACTGTGGGGTGTGGGGTGTTATGTTTTCACAAGCCCTCCAGGTGATTCTGATGCACTCTGAAGTTTAAGAACACTGGGGAGTGGGTAGAGGAATTTAGGGGATGGGGAGCGGAGGCCCCTTTTGGCTCTACCCAAAGGTGAGCGCTAGGCTTCTCTGACCAGAGGTGGGACAGCTGGTCTCAGAATATATGAAGGCCTCCTGGTGTCAGGAAGTTGAGGGGAGGTGTCTCAGGGAAGGGGCCATGCCTTTGTGGGGACTTGGTTGGGAGAGGGTGCTTGGACTGTGGCTTGTAAGGAACTATTTAAATACTTCATTCACCATCTGAGCTGTGCTGGTGCAGTCAGCTCTGACAGGCCCAGATTGTCCTGGACTGAGGAGGAAGAGACATGGGGACAAAATCATCTTATTTATTTCTCACGCCGAGTCTTAACCAGTGCTGCTGATGTGCTCATCCTTGTCAAGAACCACGTTAAAAACTGAAAGTAAAGATGGGAGTGGGGTGGTGGCAGGACAGATTTCTCCTTTTCTCTGTATGTGCCCCCCCCCGCCCCTTATTTCATGTCTTTGCTTCCACCTATCTTGGTGGATGGGATTTGTTTAATAATTTTCTTGGGGCCTCCTGGCAAATGACCCCTCTGCCCTTTTCCCACTGTCTGGCGACCGCAGCAGTAACACAAGTTCATTTCAGAGCTGTTAGAAGTCCTTGCACAGCTGACCACTGCATTTCTTGGAAAGGCCTCTTGGGAAATAAGAGCTTGCCACTGGAGTGAAATGAGTTTTTGACTGGTGTTACCACAAAGGCTCGGGTTCCTAACACTCCTTGAAGAGTTTGGTTGACAGTCTGTCTGTTGGGGACAAAACCTGATATAAACAGAAATACCCATCTTGCGGTTTCTTGGTTTTTATCCTGATTTAATTTTGCTTACATTTAAAAATTTATTTTGTTCACACTTTTTCTGCCTTTCAGATCATTGAGTTTTCTTGTTCCCTTAAAAAAAAAGAGAACTAAGCCTTTAGTCTCTTAGATTTTCTTGAGCAGTATAGCCTTTCTGTATCAGGACAGGAAGGCTGACCCACCGTGCTCCCCAGCCTGCCTGTCCTTCATCTTGCTTTAATTAAATACACAGCTGATGATGTCAGCCTGGCTCCTGGCTCCCTCAGCTTCCCCCTTGGAACAAAACATCCGGGCAGACAGTTGTGACAATTAAAGTCTCAAGACCCAGTCTTCGTTTGTTCTGAGGTAATTAAAATAAATCTGCCTAAACATCTCCAAATGTAGATAAAACCTAGGGCTGATTAGAGGTGACCCTCTAATAAACCTGATTTGATTAGGCAGAACTGGTGGGGTGCAGGCAAATATTTGAGACTCTGGCCAAGCTGATTATTCCATTGACCTTTCACTTGGGGGGAAAAAACCTGTTTGATTCTATCCCAGCATACTTGAAAACTATTACCTGTGACAACTAAGGGACTTAGGTGAAATAAACAGGGAAGACCTGTGGACTTGCCCTTAAGAGTTTCAGTCAGCTGCCACCTGGGACATGCTTGCTTCCTGGCAGATCAATGGAGAATGGATTTTGCCAGAGGTCTTGGCCTGGAACACTAATTAAAAAGGACGTTCTAAAACGCAGAGGCATGTTCTGATGAAGTCTTAGCAGATGTGGGTGGTGAAGGTTTTTTTTTAAAGTTACAGTTTCTTTGTTTATTAAGGTAACTTAACAATTTTTTAAGCGTAGAAAAACCAAACTAGAACTGCTTTAGTGTTTATATCAAGACCTCATTGCCAGTTGAGGAGAAATTTCCTTAATTGCTTTGTCTTCTGGCTCCTGTAACACTGGGCACACCTCTCTTCTTAGCATTTATGACGTTGTACTGTAATTGTTGGTTTACTTCTCTTGTTCTGTTTTAGAAAGCAGGGAAATTGTCTAATTCTTCTTGATGTCTGCCTGAATGCCTGTCACACTGGGTCAGGTGCAGAGGTTGGTAAACTATGGCCCACAGGCCAAACCAGGCCACTACGTGTATTTGTATGTCCGTGAACTAAGAGTGATTTTTACATTTTTAAATGGTTGAAAAGAAATCAAAGGAAGAATATTTCATGACACATGAAAATTATGTGAAATGCAAGTTTCAGTGTTCATAAATAAAGTTTCGTTGAAATACAGTCATGTTCATTTATTTACGTTACTGTCTTTGGCTGCTTTTGTGCTACAACGGCAGAACTGAGTAGTTGCAACAGAGACCGTGTGCCCTGAAAAGCCTAAAATATTTACTGTCTGGTACTTTACAGGAGAAGTTTGCTGACCCCTTTCCTGTTATATAGTAGGCATGCCATAAGTGCTTATTGTTTGAATTATTTCGTATATAAATCTGAGTTTCCAGTTAGAGTTATTCTGATCCTAAAAGTGTTTAGTGAATGTTGAATGAATGACTGATTGACCCCTTTCTCTTGTCATCCTTTTGTACCTTTAGGTTTAGGTATTAATGGTGCTGGTTCATTTCTGAGAGCTAGACAATTATATAGTATTTCTCTTCGGAGAAATTTAAAGGGTTCTGTTAATCTTTATTAACTTTCCAGGTTCTGAACCTGTTGTATGGGATGCAGAGACACCAAGAAGCACACAGAAGTTAAACTGGCCAAATCATACAGTAAAGAAATGGCATGACTCTTCATGTATTCCTCTTTTTCTTTCTTTGCTGAGGCCATTCTTTGTGATAAAAGAGAATTGGTATAAACCTGGAGATATTCATGAGTAAATTACTGTCTGGTACTATATAATGCATTAGTTCTTTAGACATCAGTATCTTTGTTTGTAGGCTCTTCAGTTCATTACCATGGAAATTCATTTAAAAAAATAATAAATCCATGGTTTAAAAAGTAAACACTGCTGAGAGTGATAGCAATTACCAAATGTAAACAGTGTGGCCTTTGAGAACTACTCTGAAATTTAGTGAATTAAATTATTATGCTTTTGATATTCATATATCTACTTCCATTGACTTAAGGAATATGCTTCAAGGAGGACAAATGAGATATAGGTAAAGTTTATTTTTAAGACACTAAAGTTCTGAGGTAAAATAAAACAGTAACTGGCAGATATGCAGTGACCTTGAAATCTGGCTTTTGTTATGAGAAAATATCTTTAAAATGACCAATGCCACAAATGTAAGTCCATTCATATGCAATGGAGTTGGAAGGCATTGGAGTATTCAGGAATAAAGTGAGAAACCAGTAACTTAAGAAAATTCCTAAATAGAAATATTAGTTATATAGTTGGCTGGGGTTTGAGAGCCTGGAGGAATTTGGCAGGAAGGAGAAGGAAGGAAGTTAGGAGATAAGTGAGAGTAAAGAAATATGGCTCTTCTAGGAACCTGAGGTCAGACACTTGTTAAGTTTTGTCCACATATACATTGTTTCCTGTGAAATCCTTAGGGGAGTGTGGTTCTCCTCCTCACTCCTTTCTCTTAAATAATTCAAATGATGCTATTCAGTATCTTTGGAAGCGATGTTTTTCTCAAAACAACACCACTATATTCACTTATTGGGTACCCACTATGGGACAGGTACTTTTTATACTTGTTGCCAGCTTTACATAGTATAGGATAGTAGGGATAATATCCCTATCTTGATGGATGGGAAAGCTGAAATTTAGGTTAATTGGCTTGCCTGAGGTTTTATAGTTAGTAGCCCACAGAGCCATATTTCAAACACAAATTGGTCTGGTTCCAGCCCTTATGTTGTTTGTACTGTCCCACTTCCTTATTGTTTGTTTCCCAGAGATTTCATCATTGAAATGATGCGTTGAAAAGATGCTTAAATCCAGCCTTAAGAAATACCTCGTTGTGTGAATAAATCTCTTCCCATTTCATCTGCTTTCTCTTTCTCTCCTGTTACTATGTACAACATCTTTGATTTGTGAGCTTCTCATATCCCCTTCAATGTTAACTATTTTGCTCAATATCAAGTTGATTATGGTACTTAACATAGGGGGACTCTAGGTAGGGGATAAAAAGTATAACAAAACTCTTGCAAGACCAATAACCTCCACCCAACTGAAAAGTTAAGTTTGGTTTGTCTTTGGTGGTATGTGCCCCATCCTTCTGCCTTGGCACTCCAGGGGATTCTGAAAGGGAGAGTTGAGAAACAACATTCCGGGCTTAGAGCCTCCACATTCCTTGGGTTCTGTTGGAGGACTTCTTGGCAGCATTTAAAGAATCCCTGTTTTCCTACTAATTTTCCGTCCTGGGCCACCTGCTTCCCCCTTCCTGCTGTTTTCCTTTTGTACCTCTGTGGTTGGTGCTCCTGGGGATTTTTACAGCAGCTTTCATCATTTATACCACTGAGTTTTACAGGAGCTTTTCTTTTCAAATTTTGATGTTTGACACAGTCATAGACTTTTATTTATTTATTTTTAATATGTTCACTTCTGAACCTTTTTCGACTTTATGGTGGCAGCCTCCAGGAGAGAAAAAACAAAACCAGGCAAATTCTAGGTAGAGTCATATGACCTGTGTCTACAAATAAAGTGTGTGTAAGCTGCATGAGGCCAGCAACTAGTGTGATCGCTTTTTTAAATCTCTAGGGCCTAGGGTACGTGACCAAAGGAAAGAAAAGCTGCTCTCTTTAAAAACCCTAACACTCTCATTCTGTTTTCATGGTTTCACTAAGGTAGTGTTCCACAGTGTAAGACAGGTTAGTATTGTATGTTCTAGAATTATGAACAAGGCTGTCCTTGGGAATGATAAAAGCATGCTGCAATGCTGCATGTATGTTTGTGTGTTCCGCGTGGAAGATGTTCGATGCAACGTCTGTCTTTGCCATTTACTTATCACCTATAATAGTGCTGCACACCCACTCTGTGACAGTGTTATTTTAACTTGAAATAGCATGAGGGTTAGGAGAAAATACCTTGTGAATGTGAAGGGGGATTCTCCTGGACACCTGTAATTACAATGATTTGAAATGCTTTCACAGATTTATAGGAAAGGGTAATTTTTCTTCTTTATTGACTCCTTTTATCTTGTTCGAAAGCCAGTGTTACTTCCCCTCCCGCCTCCCGTATACACTTCTTATTCCTTTCTCTCTCTCGCTTTTTTTCTCCTTTATAGAGAACTCTTACTGGTAAGAATTAAAGGCATTTGGAGCTTCTTGTTTTTTATTAAGAGTTGATTTGACGTTTTAGTACTTTGTAGGGGGTGGGAAAAGTCGGGGCCATTTGGTAGTACAGTCACACGCTGCATAACGACGTGTTGGTCAATGACCACGTATACGACGGTGGTCCCATAGGATGAGTACCATATAGCCTAGGTGTGTAGTAGGCTGTGCCGTCTAGGTTTGTGTAAGTACACTTTTGATGTTGGAACAACGACAAAATCGCCTAATGCATTTCTTAGAGCACTTCCCCATTGTTAAGCGGTGCATGACTATAATTGCTTCCTGGAAGGACTGACCATCTTACTACAGGGGGGAGCAGTGTTCTTGGGCATTATTTTCCAGTGCTAGGTGTGTTCTGAGTGCTCCTGGTGGTGGCGTTGACCCCTTAGAGCAAGATCCTTGCCTCATTGACATTTTGGGCTGGATAATTTCTTTGTTATGGGAAAGTGTCCTGTGCACTGCAGGATGTTTAGCAGCATCCTTGGCGTCTGTACCAATAGTGTCCCCCAAATGTGACAACCGGAAGTGTCTCCAGACATTGTCAGATGTCTCCTGGGAGGCAGGATCACGCTTGTTGAGAAGAAAAGGAATGTCTTGGAAGCAGAGGCTAGCCATGAACATCTTAGGGCTGGAGCCTTCATTTAGATGCTTTGGTATATTAAAAGCACCTCTCAAATATCAGTGATAAGGTCATATTTAGATGGTTGAAATTCCTGTTTAATCCATAAATATTGTTTTTGCTCTTGCTTCAACTTCCTAGCACTAGAAGTGTAGGTATGTTATTTTTTCTTATTTTCAAAATGAGGCAGTTTGTAGTAAAATGGGGTAATTTCTGAGTTCTCTCCCAACCCTCACATTTTTTTTTTTATTTTAGTTATAAAACAGACATCTTATGCAATTACAGAACTTCGGAGCTGAAAATTTATTTGCAATCATTTAGTCCACTCCTGTTAGTTCTGTCCAGTGTGATTTCTGCAAGTAGACCAGGCCAGAAAAAATAGTTGCTTTTTAGAGTTGGACATTATTAACTGCTAATATTTAGAGAATTTATCAGAACAGACTTTTATAAAAACGATTACTTTTGTTAGTGACTGATTCGAATTCAAGTGATTGACTGCCTGAACTTTAAGTATGTCTGTTGTTTGGAATCAGGCTTTTAAATGTTGGTATTTAATAGTCCCATACCTAGGCTGGTATTCTTATTGCCAAACAGCTTTATGCTCTGCTACCTTGATGAGGGAAACTTTGACTTCTCAGAGTGGCTTGGCTGATATATTGGGATTAAATGGTAAATCTTCTATTTTAACTGCTTTTTATGCATAATGAGAGTAGAGTTGTTTTTTGTTTTTTGTTTTTTTGGCCTGAATGAGAGGTGGTTAAGAGGGAAATCTAATACCTTTTATGGGTTTACATGCTTCGCATGTGATGTGCCCAACCAGAAATAACAAGATACACACCAGATGTGAAGGTACCAGCTAATATAATTATGCTGGGGATCATTTTTACCATTTGAGGGCTGAATTACATTGAACTCATTTCTTCATTTCTAACAGGATTTTGTGTAGTTGCTTAAATTTGAATCGGGAGCTGAGATGAGGTGCCTAAGCTTTTTGCTTTTACTAGAAGGATTGGGTGGTGTGTACCTTTTGTATTTCTGGAGCTTGGTAAACTATGAATATAGCCTGGGATATTCAGATTCATGAAAAGGCTTAGATGGGTGGGGAGGTGTATTCTAGTGGAAGCTAACAGCTGATATGCCTTCTTTGGGCTCTTGCCTTGCAAAACTGAAGGTATCATGGTCAGACACAATGCTGTTCTTAAGCCTTATTGGAAATAACAGGTCTCTTAGCCTGTGCTAAAAAGGTAATTTTGCATGTGTTAAATAGTCAACAAAGGGCTTGAACTGTGCTTACTTTGGCAAACAAATAGATCCCAAAATGAATCAAACAAATTGTAATGTGGAACAAATTGAAATACTTGAGGATTTGTCTTAGATGTTTAAACTCGTATTTTATCCTCCATGTCTTCATAGTGCCCTCAGAAAGAAAAGAATCTTTGGAAATGGCAGCGAAAGGGCGGTTTTATCTCAAACTGCATTTGTGGTTCTGGACCCCATGCGTGGGCCTGTCTTTCCTTTTACTCCCAGCCATGTAATAGCAAAAAGCGAGTACTTAAGGTGTTTACTTCACCCTGGAAGATTTTTATAAAGAGCAGTTTTTAATGAAGCACAGCACATGGCATCATTATCATTTCTAACACAGAGAACTCATTTTCAATTTTGCTATCAAAGAAAAATGACAAATAGAGAATGCAAGAAAAACCAGATGGACTAACTGTATTAGGAGCTTAGTATGCATATTTTGTGTCACGTATTAGCATTCATTAAGTCAAAAGGGAAAAAAATGAGTTTTGCCTACATGCATTAAACCAATAAGGCTGGCAAAGTTCCAAGCTAGCTCTTGTGGATTAATTGTTTTATAACTGTTTTAATTAAAATTGTTCAGTATATGATTAACCTAAAAGTTTTAATTTCCCCCAAACTGTTGAACAAATGAGACATTAATATTTTACATTAACCATGGTGATATTGCTATGGTTTTCAGAGTGGCTGCTTGTTCAAGTAAACCATGGCAAGTGGTAGGTGGAAGGTGCTGTGTCTCACGCTGTTACCAAGAAAACCTGCAAATCGAGAGTAACATAGTGAAAGGACCAGTGTAACATGGTTGTCTGTCATGATACAAGTTCTATTGGTGAGCTTTTATGTAGTCGCCCCCCCGCCCCTCAGACTATTAGTTTAGAGCTGAGCCTGTGTCATAAATTGTCATGTTGAGGAAGTTAATGGTATAACATGGCAAGAATCAACTTACTATGTCTTTTCCTTCCATTTGGCTTCTTAATAGTGTTGGTGTACCACATGAGATCCTTGGATTTGAAGGGGTTGGCCAGTTGGGTCTGTGAAATTATTGACATTAGGTTTTGTGGTTTTAATTTAAGAGAAAGGTACAAATGTTAGTTTTGGAATCAAAGAGAAGATAGGAAGATTTGGATGACCCATCACCTTTATTTGCTTGCCTTTCTTTAGGTTGACACCAGGCTGACTTTGGTAAAACACGTTTCATTTTGCAAATTTTAAAACTGAGGCCCAGTAAAATTTCACTGTGTGTAGCCGTGGCTCCTTAAATATACAGATCTGCGTCTCTCTCACTCATTCCTCTCCCCACTTTCTACCTGTGTCTCCATCTTAATGTACTTCAGTTCATTGAAAGGTTGGGATGTCCTTCACCGCTCCTCTAAGCCTTTCACTCCCACTTCACTCTGTGGGTTCAGGTCATGGTACTAGATAAAATCAAGGTAGTGGTGGTATTTGAACCTCATAGAAGGGTATTTTAAAAGATAAGATTCATACTGCTCTGTGAAAATTATAATGACAAAACTCAAGCTGTCCTAACTGTCCAGATAGTGATAAATTCCTTAGGGTACTAGGCTGAGCTCACCCATCAGGTTTTATGACACTTGATACAAGGTCTCCTTTGCAGCTTAGATCTATGGAGTCTGGGGTGCAGCATCTGAACAACAGAAATATATCTGCCTTGCGCTTACATAGTCCGGATCATTCAGACATTGTGATCTATCTAGAGTTCCAGCTGCAGCCCTGAGTTAATCTCTTTGTAACCTTGTCCTGTTGTTTCTTCCTAGTACCCTAAGGTTCCCCGTGTTCGCCTTCCCCTCTGTTCTGTGTAATCATTCTCCCTCCTAAATTCCTTTTGTTTAGCTTTTTAAGTACCATCTTCTGAATAAATTATTCGTATAGTCAGTATTTTTGAAGTAAATAATCAGAGTATAAGTTAAGTTTTATGGTTATACAATTGTTTGTACTAGTTACCATGTTTGCCAGAAACCAGCTTTACACAAGTGATTTTTCAGATTAAAAAAATGCTGTTATCTGTTCATTTCTTTAGGCTCTCCTGAGTTTTATCATCTCGTGAAGTTAGATCATTATAAACGCGCATACCTGGACCATATTACTTTGGTTCTTCAGAGAATTGCCATCATGAAGTTAGAGTGCTGTGTCCTTGGTAAATGGCGAGTAAGAGCACTCAATTTAAGATATTCAGTGGTCTATATTTGAAGAATATTTCTATAGTTCTGTCTTTTGTAGAACCTTAAAAATAACCTGATATCTTAATGTTACACACACACACACACACGCACACAGCTTCTTTGAGAATTTGGTGCCAGGAAAAAATTTCTTTCTTCTGACCAATATATATGAATTCTTTTAACTCTCAAATGTTTGTTAAATGAATGAATACTACATAATTAGGTAAGAGTCCTTTGGCATTTTTCAGGAAATTCCAAACTTAATTCAGTAACCAGCTTAAGAGACCGTTAAGTCCTTGGTGATCAAGTACTATTACTCTTTTGCTTGGTGAGTACTATTTTTCTTCTACTTTTAACAAGTTTTTCTTTGGTTAAATTGGTTAAAAACTGACTTCTGGGCCATGGTGCATCTGTACTGAAGACATGCGTAGGCACTTCACCATGTTCCCCATCATAAGGGGAACAGTAAGAGAAGTCAAACGTATGGTTCCTGCCCTGTAAGATCTGGTATTCTTGCTGTTAAGACAGTGCCTGTCCAGCAAGAAGAGAAGTGCCAAAAGTGGGATTTTTCAGAAGTGCCAAAAGTAGGAGTAGGGAGATAGTTGGGGACTTACTGCTTTCATTCTACCTCTTCTCCATTTCATTACCTTTATCAATGTGCTCTCTACTCCCCAGCGTCCCATTTCTAGTCCAGTAGCAGTAAATACTGTTGGGGTAAACCTCTCAGCTATGAGGCCAGCTATTTTCTTGACCATCTCTGCAACCTGGCTTCCACCTTTATCCCTCCATTAAAAATTATGCTTGTACTGCTCTTCATCAGCTACATGGCTACACTTTTCTCATTTGTTTTTCTGATGCAGCTGCGCCTTCCAAAAATACCATCAAGTCTAATAATCTGTTTGCTTGTTCAATACATCTTTTGTCGGAGGCTTAGTTACTGTCGTAGTTGATGGCATGACAGCTGATGGCAAGCAACAAATGAATGTTTAAATAGTGTGTAATTCAACAATGTGCCTACCCAGGTAATTTTCCCAATAGCTGCCACACAGTGGGTGGAGGGAGAGCAATAACTGGGTGTGTGTAGTGGGTTGTTCCAGATATTCTCTGTTTTTTGGCTGGCTCATTCTTGGTGATTATAGTTTGACTTACTTTGCCCCTATTCAGTTTTTGTGGCTCTATTTTGCTACTTGATTTTGCTACATGTGGGCAGTGTGGCTTCCATTTGAGGATGTTTAAATTTCAAATCATGAAGATAGTAACGATGATAGTGTAGCTTTTCCCAGTGATCATCACCAAATAATGTTTTCTGGGAGTCTCAGGTGTATAAAATTCATTTTCTTAAGTGCACAGATAGTATACCACACCCTCTATCAAAACATAGTAATCCTGGCCAGCCCACTTTAAACATTGCTTAAGGAAGGAAGGAAACTACCTATCCACTATTACCTGTCCTAATAGTACTTAAAATATATAGACCAATACATCTTAGCACATGGCAATCTTTGTGAAGATAACCCTGTCATTCAAGATAAGTAAATATCTTTGTCTTCCATGAACCTAGCAACCAATTTGCTTATAGTTCGTTGCAAAACTGTTGTTACATTACTTTGTGGCTGGTTATGTCAGTTGGCTAGAAGAATGGTAGTGGAATTAAGTCAGCTTTAGCCCTATGCTGCCCATCTTTCCTAACTTATGGTCAGCCATATGTTTAGACCAGATGAGGTAGGCAGTATGATTAGATACAAGTACATTCCTAGAAAAGATCCCCAAATCATGTTCTACTCAAAGTGTGAATTAATTTCTTTCCTTCCACATATGGACTGCATTTGCATACCTATAGCAAGAATCTGTCATTTTTTCCCCTGATCATATAAATAATAGTAGTTGTTGGTGGTAATTATTAACATAAATGTCAGGAGAGTGGGAGGGGGAAAGGAGATTTGCTCTTTGAGGGACAGACACATAAGGAACCTTTGAGGTACTGTAATGTTTTATTTCTTTTTTATTTTGTTTTTTTTCTAAGGAAGATCAGCCCTGAGCTAACATCCATGCCATTCCTCCTCTTTTTGCTGAAGAAGACTGGCCCTGAGCTAACATCTATTGCCAATCCTCCTCCTTTTTTTCCCTTTTTCTCCCCAGAGCCCCAGTAGATGGTTGTATGTCATAGTTGCACATCCTTCTAGTTGCTGTATGTGGGACGCCGTCTCAGCGTGGCTGGACAAGTGGTGTGTCGGTGTGCGCCCGGGATCCGAACCCGGGCCGCCAGTAGCGGAGTGCGCGCACTTAACTGCTAAGCCAGGGGGCCGGCCCCTGTAATGTTTTATTTCTTAACCATGACTGTGGTTATAGTAGTGTTCATGTTATTATTCTTCTGGAAAATGTACATATTTTATATACTTTTTTGTATGTGTAATATATCTCACTATGTGTGTATGGTTACTGGATGAAAATTTGGAAAATACTCAAAAAGAACAAAGTAAAAATGTTATCTGTAATCCTACCAGCAAGAAATAATCACTTTTCTTTCTTCCCAGTATTTTGAAGACATGTTTATATCAAAATATTTTGTCTACTCCCATGGCTTCAGATTTAAGTTAACAATATATTCATATGTGTATATATATACATATATATATATGTATGTATGTATGTAAGTATATCTAAACCTGATTATTTATGTTGTGATATTTTGACATGAGGTTTCAGGATTCTGTAGAATTAATAGCTATATAGAATGCTGTTGCTTGAATATATCATAGTTTATTTACCAAATCCTCTATTATTTGACATTTAGGTTTTTTCTAATAGTATTTAAATATAAATAATATGTGTTTATCTTGGAGGTATTTAAAACTAAAGAGGCTAAATTGATATGGCTTAATTTAGTGTGGAGACATTTTATAAAAGGTAAATTTGTTGGACAAGATAACTCTGGCTTCAAAAGCTACTTGACAGCTGATTTTTTTTCCTCTTAAAGAAAACTGAGAATTTAATTTTTTCCCTTTTGTGAAGTTGGTGTGTGTGGTGTGTTGTGTGTAACTAGGAGATGACTCCAATATCTTTATATGGTTTTTTGGCTGTGAAGTTATTTTATTCATTAACTTATGGAATATTTATTGAGCACCGTCTGTGTGCCAGGTGCTTTGTTCCAGGTCTGAGGATATATACATGGAGACCTGGTTTTTGCTTTCTCAGTCTGGTGACATAATGACCAGTAGAGCTTCGGTGTTGTCAGTCCTAGACTGACAATCCATAGACTCTTGAGTTTATGGATCCAAACGTTTCTACTTGGATGACTTTGCTGTGATTTATATCATTAAACAAGTGACTTGACAGCTTATACACCAGAGAGTCTGAGCCTTTACACTCCTTCCTTAAACCCTCATCCCCAGACTCTGTGTTCTTCTTTAGGTTGAATCCTGGAATTCAGAATGTAATGGACAAGAGCTGCATAGCGCAGAAATGGAAATGACCTTTTCATTTATAACGTGAGCGTGACTGAAGATGGGCTGTGCTTTAACTCCTCTCTGATGTGACTAAAGTCCTTTCCAGCTCTAAAATTCTCTGATTTTCTGATATTTGGGCCTTTGAAACTCCAAATACTGACTCTTTTCTCAAACATTCAATTTTGTAGTAGAATGAAAAAATTAAATTCCTTCTTTTTGAGATACCAGCTGAACTTTGGAATATAAATATAGACTCAAGAATGAAAGAAAGGAGAAAAGTACATTTGCCCATCCTAGAAAATGAGATGGGAATTGAGAGCATGTCTCTGTTCATCTTCTGTAAATAAAACCAGTAATGGAATGATAATTTTTTTCCTTCCTACCTGTTTCTTAAAAAAAAAAAAAGATAGTTTTAGAGTTTCTATTTAGAGAGACATATCTGTGGCCCGAGGCTTTGAGTTAGGAATATTTTGGCATAGAAACATCTGTGGGACCCTGAAAACATCTGGCATCATTCATGATCAGACCAAAATAAAAGAAAATTTATTTTTTGGGTAGTATATTGAGTCCTGGAAGTATGGTGGCCATAAATTCTTTAGCTAGGAAAATGTAAAAGGAAACATTTGTGGGCAGGTGTGTCCTCCCTCAGTTAGCCTCTAGAGCACAGTTAATTAAGCAGTGTGGCTGTCCGATTCTTACTTGTTTACTTGTACTGTAGTTTTACCATCTTCTGCATGTGTCCCAGCACTCATTAGCCTTGGACAAATCACTCAAGATATCTGTTTCTTTACCTGTAGAATGGGGTGATAACGCTTGTCCAGCCTGTTTCACAACATTGTTAAAAATGATCAAGTAGGAAAGCATATATGAAAGTACTCACTATAAGGTGATACTTAGGTACTGAAAAAAGGAATGAACAAGAAGTAGCACAGAATGCTTAATTCTCTGGTCACCGTGTGTGTGTGTGTGTGTGTGTGTGTGTGTGTCTACCACCTTGGGTTTAGCGGCCTAGTATCCAAGTGTATAAGTTTGAGATAGATCTCAGGGTCTTGAATGATGATGATGAGTGATATGGCCCTGAGTGGATTAAAGTTCTGAAAATGCTATTGGTCCTTTAGGACAGCTAGATTTGCCCTCTCTCTTAAGGTTGCTGGTCATTTAGGTGAAAGAGCAGTTTGTGTCGGGAATACTAGTTGTTAAGGTACTTTGATTATTTTATTTCATTTTCAGTGTCACTCGGAAAAAGCTTTGAGCTGGCTTACAAAAACATGTACAATGCAACAGAATTAAAATAAGATAAGGAAATTGGGGCAAAGAGAAAACACATGTAGAGAAAATACGGTAAAACCTTGTTAAGGCTAATGGGCAGAAACACGGGATAGGGCCTTACACAATAGGTGGAGGTGGGTCACATATTTAGCTTCTCAGGGGACAGAACAAAGAGGGAAACATTTACAACTTTTCCTGAGAAACTTCCTCAATGAGGAGGATGAGGCTTTGAACTAACCCCACGCTTCAAAACACATAACGGTGATTTGTGAAACAATTGTTTTTATACTGTCTCTCAGTGCAAATTAATAACATGGTGACAAAGCATGATTTAGGGAAAGAGTAACTGTAAGGGGTCAAGATCATGTGCTCCATGTAGGCAGCTCTGAAGGGATAGCTTGAGCCAAGGACAAGATTTAGAACATGTCAAGGAGTGGATGAGCTGCCTGTCCTCAGGCAGTCCTCCACAAATATTCTTTATCCCAGCTGGGAGCTGGCATCACTCCCTGAATGGTTTCCAGTGGTGTGGCACCGTTAACTGGCCAGGGTCCCAGAGACCCAGGGATGGAGATTCCCATCCTGTCTTGAGAGTTAAGTGTCTTCATAAGCTGTTGGCATTTCCTTCTCTTTCTTGGTTCTGGCATGTCTATTGCAAGGATCAGACACGTGAACTGAAGTGGTTTTTTGCTGGAAAGGGCAGCTAAGTGCCAGTTGTGATTTTTTGGCTCTGGCTATGCTGGAAGCCACTGGGAATTTGGGGACTGCCAATAACTCATTTTATGTTAGTTATTGGGTGACTATTCAGTGGCTATTATTTCAGTTCATAGCTCATGGTGACTGAATTCAAACCCATCGTATTTCTCAAGTTTGTTCCTAGAATCAAATCATTGGTCAGTGCTTTCATTAGAGAATTCAGCTTGAGCCCTTTGCCTACTTTTCTGTTTCCCTGTTGTAACTAGCTCTAGATAATCTAAAAGATAAAAATAAAATAAAATTATCAGAAGGACTATGTGTTTTTGGAAACAGGGATTGTATCCTCTGCTTTAGTGGGACGTAGAAGGAGACTGGTTAAGGCGAGAGATTGTGTCTCTATAAAAGGAAATTGGCAGGCCTGTGCCTGGCACTTTGAGTAAGAAAAGAAAGAGAATGACAGGCTGGCTGGGGATTATGAAAGGAAGCTCTGATCCTCACCTGACCTTATATTCTCTGAACCTAGAAGGATGGTGTGCCTATGTGGCAGTCATTTTGGGGAGCTAAAGACAGACTTGGTCTGCTTTCTGCCATGTATATTTAGGGGCCCACTGGAGAGATGGAAGCCTGTTAAGGAACAATCATGGCTGTTCTGGCAGATTGCTTCCTTCACTTAGCCAGAAGCCAGCCCCACCAATGTCCAAGGCCAAGTTTGTATCCACATAAGTTGCTTGTGACGAAAGGAAAGATTCTCATTAAGAATTTGGCCCTAAAATTAGGTTAGAATAAGGCTATAATTGTGTTTCTGTCCATAGCCTGTGTTCCTTATAGGTGGAAAGGTCTTATTATAATTATAGGGTCACTGTACCAGCAAATGTGTACTGGGGTTTGGTGTGAGTTAGTTACTCCAAAAGTCACATCAACTGTTTGACAGTATTTTAGATTCCAGCGTGTGCTCCTCAGGCAAAAAGGGGATTGATACGGACTTTTATGCCAAGAATGAGAATCTGATGTTGAAAACCTAGAAGCCTGACATCAGAAGGATTTAGTGGTTTCGTTGAGAGCGTACTTTTCTTCATAGATGCTTTAAGTACCAAAGTAAGTTCATATTTTCCCTAAATTTGCAATGTTTTCAACATATTGCAAATATTTAATTTATACATTCACTATCAGAGCAGAATAGGATCAGGAAGTCTTATTCCTATTTTGTAAATAGAGAACCACAGGCATACTTAGAGAGTGACAGAGGTCACCCATCATGTCGGGGACATGGCTAAGAAGAGTACCATTTTAATCGGTTCATTTTTATTTGTTGAGCAAAGAGGAACCAAGTAACAGTGGAGGGCATAATGAAATTACGTATTCAGTTGTGTGGTGAGGGTGAGCTGTTGTATCTGAGTTCCTCTGGTGGAGCCCTTGTGCTTTGATCACAGGTCAGTTAGCTAGGGAGAGAGTAGTTAAGCTGAATGCTCTGTGGTGAGGCTAAGAGGGACAAGAATGGGCGTCAGGACAGAGGGTGTCTGTGGGGACAGACTCTGATTGTGCGTGACATCCTATACCTTTAGGCTCCCGCACACTGTAGTTGGTTCCATTTGTTATTATATTAGTCTTGGTGTCTTTAATGCTGTGACTGACAGTTGACAATGGCGTAGGACTTTAATAGAGGAGAAACTGGTCTGACTACACTTTGCTCTTGATACTGCTTTCCCTTGTGCAACAAGATAGAGGCAGAGAGTCTTTCCTTCTCTGTTCTGGGAGTCTTACCAAATCTAATAAGGAGTCTCTGGTAGCACTAACCCCTTTTAAGTAGCACAAGTGTGAAACTCTGACCCTTTTTGTGCACGTGGTGTACTTCCTGGATGAGAAGCCAGCTTTGATGTTAGAACTTTTTAGCATTGCATAAAACTTGAATTTTGATGTTTGTTTTGTTGTTGCTTTTTTAAAAAATTAAGAAAGAAAATAAGTGAAAAAAAACCTTCTAACCATGTATACTCTGCCCCTAGGATTAGTGAAACTTCTTAAGACTTTTGACACATTCATCTAGACACTTAAATCTCTCTAAGGACTCTGTCTTTCTCCTTCCAGCAGAATCCTGTTCTTGAATCATTTCCCAGGGCATTTTTTTTGGTTGAAGTTTTGACTCTTGCACCGTAGCCATATGACGTGTATATTTGTATGCATAAACATTCACATCTAAGAGGATTAGCATTATCTTGGTAGATCTCTAAGAAAGTTTGAGGAGTAAATTTTTATAGTTTTGATATTTTTGCAGACCATTTCTTTGCCTGAGGAAGGTAAATTGGTGAACTGAAGCTGGGTAGGAAAACTGAAACGGAGGCTAAAACCTGGATACCTAAGAAGTTGAGTCAGCAACTCCTGAACCTAGGGTTGCAGTGTTCAGAAATATTTCTAGTTATTCTAAAGGATGCCATCACATTCTAAAAATAAGAAATTATCTGCAGTCACATCAATGTGTAATATACTCTACAGCATATTAGAAGGGAAGTGTGAAGCATAGAGAAATCAAAGAAACCAGTTGTACACCCTTAAGTATGGACCTGGGATTATCCAGAGTGGCTTTTATAGAAATCTAAACCCACATCCTGGGATGTTAGTGTCCCTGGACAAACTCTTTCCCTCCCTTCCTTGAGATCACTTTCCTCTAATTCTTTATGTGTTTAGAGAGTTGCTGAGGCAAGGCCATGTTCTGGTTTCCTTTTTTGAAAATGCAGATGTTTCTAGAAATGACCACACTCTAAACTGAGTCCTGAGCCTCCTCTTGTAATTTGTCAGGACTTGGCCTGGGTGAAGATACAAAGATGGAGGTCTCATACCTCACAATTTGGTTAAAGTCAAGCTATGTCAAGGAATCTTCACTTAAGAAGCTCTTAGATAATCTACATATTAGATTGGCAAGACCCTTTTGTGTCTCTGTAGCAATTAACCCATCTTGGGGGGAAAAACTGAAAATGAAGAATGATTTCTTTTAGTATTATGTGAGAATCTCATTTCTCTTTTTAATTAATTTTTCACTGAACGGGCTTGGGCTTTTTTTTTTTTTTTTTTTAAATCTGAGTTCTTATTCACTCCTGAAACTGTTTTTCTACTGTGCTTTTATATGGCACCATATCCTTAGATATGAAAAGGAAGCTTATTGGTTTTCATGTGTAGATACTGTTCAGAACATACAACTTCTTACCATGCATTTTAATAATAAAAGGGGCCAGCCTAGTGGTGTAGTGATTAAGTTTGCGCACTTCGCTCTGGCAGCCCAGGGTTCACAGGTTCGGATCCCCGGCGCAGACCTGTGTACCGTTTATCAAGCCATGCTGTGGCAGCGTCCCACAGATAAAGTAGAGGAAGATGGGCACGGATGTTAGCCCAGAGCCAATCTTCCTCAGCAAAAAGAGGAGGATTGGCAACGGATGTTAGCTCAGGGCTAATCTTCCTCACACACAAAAAAACAGTGGACACTTTTCGAGCCTGTTTATGGAGATTCCTTGCGAGTTATCAGCTGATAGACTAGATTTTTTTCTCTCTCTAGGGGAATTTTCTATTTAGACATCTTATTAGGTGGAGCTTTTTGCATATAAGGGCTTCTGAAGATGTATAGGCTGTCAGAGCAAGAAGAGTTTAGAGAGCTTCTGAATACCACTCTTGCTTTGTAAATAAGGAAAACCTGAAGCCCAGAGAAATGAGTTGCTTTGCCTGATGTTGAGAGTGAGTTAGTGGCCACCCACTGGTCTCCGAGCTGCTCATCACTCTACCTTGACTAATAATTATAACTGGTGTTTCCAACAATGAATCTAAGACCTAAGTTTTCTAGAGTCTTTTGACTCTTCAAAGGAAAGCTACGTTGTATTAAAGTTCATACTGAGTATCTTTTATTACACTATGATTGTTTGAAAATTGGTTATTTGTGTACTGTTGTAAAACCAGAGTGCTTAACTAGAAAACCCAGCCTTTGCCAAGTAGTAGTGAATATATTGCTTTATATAGAGGTAGAGAAAGTTGTCTATTTGAAGAATCAAGAAAAAAGATGGTATCTTGTCCTCAGCAAGAGGCCCACATGGATGAAAGGAGAAACTGAGACTTATTGTGGTTAGGGAAATGATAATGCTCAGATGCTGATCTAATCTAGTTTTGAGTTTTGTTTTCAAAACCACCAATTTTTATTTTAGTGCTTCTCAGATATTCTTATAGCCTTCCTGGGGAGATTTATTTTTTGGAGACATTGCTCACATTGTTTACTCCTCTAGGTTAAATGTACTAGGCCATCTGTTGTTAATTTTGTAGTTGTATTAAATTCCATTCTTTGCTTGGGTTGTAAGCACCAAAAGCAAACTTAGAAGCAGAATCATTTGCAAGTCATGTAGCTTTGAGCCTGAATCGTGGTTTTTATAAGTGCAGTTTTTAAATGGGCTCAGGTTCTATGCTAAGTTTTGGGGTCAGTAATTCAAACCTGGCTATCTTTGCCAGTTCTCTGGGAGAGCCCTCTCTGAGACCCCGGGCAGTTGTTATTCGAAAACAAACTCATAGAGTGAGGCTGGCAGTGATATTGATAAATTGCCTTTAAGATATTAGAGCCAAAGGACAATGATTTTGTAATACTCTTCCAGGTTCTCAGGCTGACCTCTGAAATCTGGAAAGGTAAGCTGAAAGGCCAATATTCTTTAGGGCAGGCACAAGAGAAACTTGTCCCTTGCTTGATCCTTGTGTAGGCATTTCTTAGAGGAAGCCAGGCCTATAGGTCTTGGGGGCCAGAGCAGAGACATTGAGAGCAGTACTGCTGGCATTTTTCAGTCTCCCCTGAGGCTACACAGAAGGTTTCAAGGGGAACCGAGAGTTATCCCTTGGCTGTCTGGAGCCTCTTGAAGTGGCTTCTGGGTGTTGTAGGCAGGACTATTGTGTGCAAAAGCACAATTTGTATTTTATTGGGGTCGGATCAAGTTACTCTTTTTTCAAATAATTTTATGGTAAGTGTTGGTTTCTCTGATATGATTTCCATCGTGAGTTGAACAAAAAGGATGACAAAATGAGGTTATTACCTAACCAGATTGCCTTGTGTACAGACAAGCTGAACTGGTGCTTTGACTGGAGTTGGCCTGGAGTTTTCAGAAACTCAATTGCTGCCTTTATAAGGCTGTGCCTGGGGTTGTATTTCCAATCTCTCAACTTTTGTTCCCGAGGAAGGGAGGAAGTGGAGCTATGACAGATATATTGCCAGATAGCACACAATAGCACACAAAACGAGAAAGACATGGCGTGAGCCATTCCCAGAGACAGATTTACGCTCTGTGCTGCCCTCAAACCATAGATCCATCTATTTCAAAGAAACAACCTGCCCACTGTATTATATTTCAGACAGGGGCACAGCTTAGAAGGGAGATGCTGACTCCTTCTGTTTAGCTTTTGCCAATAATGCTGCACATTTTGCTGTAGTCAGTTACTTTTGTGGGGATGGGATAGTTTATTTGGCAAAGGAAAGCCTGTCTCTAGATGAGAAGTGGAAGAAGGGAGATATCAGGGGAGAGTATTTGGCTATTCTCTCTCCTTAGTGAAATGTATGTGTGTAGTTTTGCTGGTTTTTGTCACTATCCAGCCAACTGTATTATCAGGCGTTGGAGGTATAACACCAATTTCACAGCAAGAAAAACAAAGCAAGAGAGATTGATTGACCAGGGCCACAGTGTTTGACATTCATGGTTTCTTTTTGGTTTTCTCCATAGGCCTGTTTCCTGGAGATATGGCAGAATTAACGCGCGTCATTTTCTTTCATTGATGTTATGGGAGATAGCATTGCATAGTGGTAAATAGCATGAGTTCTGGCACCTGCCTGCCGGGGTTCACATCTAGGCTCAACCATGCCCTAGCTATATGACCTCTGTGCCCCAGTTACCTTAGCAGTAAAATGGGGATTCCAGATCTTACCTTAAAGGTAGCTCTGAGAGTTAAATTTAGTTAATACGTGAAGGCACTTAAAACTAAGTATTCAGTAATCTTAGCTGTTATATTTTTGAAATATGTGTTGATTTCATGGAAAATGAGTGGTGTTTGCTACATGGTAAATTAACAATTGCTTGCATTAAAATTTACTTTCTAGATTGATAGTTTTAAGAAATGAAAAAATACTTTTGGGAATGGTCCAAACTTGGAGGAAATCAGGAAAAAAGAGGACAGCATGTGTGTGTAGTTTTGCAGTTCTACGTGGTAGACTTGTAAAATACGTAATTGTATATCTTCTGTCAGTAATAATTTATTTTGGGGAGGAGAAGCAAATATTGGTTATATACATCCTCTCCTATGAGATACATTTTTTTGTTTTTGTTTTTATTTTATTTTATTTAACTGGATGAGACAATTAAGTGTTGCCTTAGTTGGACGATTTTAGAGATAGAAAACGTTTTTATTTTTGTGATACAGAAGGACCCTTGAGTGACATCAGTAGCCTTTTCTTGATTAAACCAGTTTCATTTTTTCCTTTTAACATTGTGTATATTTTTTTGCATCGATATTCCATTTTTTAGTCAGATATGTTTTGGGATGTCATTGATTTTTTTTGTTATATTGGAAAAATATAATTGCATGTGTGTGTTATTCTTGGAATGAAGTGGGTTCAGGCACATTGCCTTACACTAAGTAGAAATCCCTTAGTAGTTGTTCTTCAGAAAGCATCATTGATGCAAGTCATTCGTTGATTCACTTGTGAATACCTAAGTACAGTTGTATAGGTAGGGGATTTTCAGAGTTGGCTTTTGAGCATTTGTAGCATTTTTTCTAATATATATAGTCCAATGGCAAATACACCATCTGATTCAATTTGAGTTCAGATAAAGTTGGATATGAATTTACTTTAAACCACTGCTTAAGATGACTTAATCCCAGGCCCTTTTTTTTTTTTTTTGTCATTATTCTTTTTTTTTATTAAAGGTTTTTTTTATTGTGGTAAAAAACACATTACATTTCTATCTTAACCATTTTTATGTGTACAGTTTAGTAGTGTTAAGTATAGTCGCATTGTTGTGAAACAGATCTCCAGAACTTTTTCATCTTGCCAACCTGAAACTCTATACCCATTAAACAACAACAACTCCTTTCTCTCTTGCCTCAGCCCCCAGGAACCTGCATTCTACTTTCTGTTTCTATGAATTTGACTACTTTAGATACCTCATCTAAGTGGAATCATATAGTATTTGTCTTTTTGTGATTGGCTTATTTCACTTAGCATGATGTCCTCTAGCTTCATCCATGTTGTAGCACGTGACAGGATTTCCTTCCTTTTTAAAGCCAGTAATCTTTCCATTGTGTGTATAAACCACATTTTGTTTATCTTTTCATCCTTTGATGGATGTTTGGGTTGCTTCTACCTCTTGACTATTGTGAATAGTGCTGCTATGAATCTGAGTGTACAAATACCTCTTTCAGTCCATGCTTTCAATTCTTTTGGATATATATACCCAGAAGTGGGATTGCTGGATCATATGGTGCATCTATTTTTAATTTTTTGAGGCACTTCCATACTATTTTCCGTAGTGGTCACACCGTTTTACAGTCTTACCAACAGTGCACAAGTATTTCCACGGTCTGTCTTTTAAACAGCCCTATCCAGACTGACAGAGTGGTTCCATGGAGAACAGCATAGCTATGAAGGTTAGGATGGCCTGTTTCAAGCTTGGTCAGGCCCTTGGAATCAGCCTCATCAGTACTGGTTAGTCATCCTTGTTAAGGTCATGCTGCTGGACCAAGGCCTATAGACTGGCATTGAATTGTGCACAGAATGTTGGCTTGGGTGTTGGGAGACTTAGACTGCAGTTGCTGTAAGTGATCTTAGGCAAATCACCTCAACACTCTGCTCCCCCCCATTGTCATCTATAAAATGAGGGGGTTGTACGTCTCCCTTATCTTACCTGTTCCAGAATCCTATTGTCTGTTGTAGAATCCAAGCATCTGGAAAAGATATTGTATATAGCTTGGCATAATTATTTGATAGATTAGATTTCTCTTAGCACCAACTTGTGTTCTGTTCTTCTTTGTTAACCATCTCCTATTTTTCTTACTCTTTTACTGCCCTAGATACTAAGTGATGAGAAGGGAGACTTTGGTGATTAAGAGTGCTGGCAGAGTCAGAATGTCTGGGCTCAAATCTTTGCTCTTCCATTTACTAGATATATGACTTTAGACAATTTAATGAAGCACCGTGCCTCAGTTTTTCCATCTGTGAAATGGAGATGATAGTACCTGTGTCCAGTTTTTGTGAGGTTTAGATGAGTTAATGCATGTAAGGTGCTTTGCATGGTGCCTAGCCCATAGTAAGCACTCAGTAAGTGTAGACTCTAATCATCATATAATATCCTAGTTACGATGGTAGTAAATGAGTGAGGTCGTCTTCCGTTAGTACTCTGCATTTGGATAATGTGACACTTCTTGAGGATATTGTTCCCTTACAGAGTTTCTGTGTAGGTGGGAAGAATACACCTGTTATACAGTTGGCAAAAGTGAACAGCAGAGGTTATACTTCATATGGCTGGGACTAAAACCTCAGTCTCGTGATTGGAACCCAGTGCTTCCTTGCCTGGCATATTGTCCCAGACTTATTGACTATAAGGCCTCATAAGAATCGGTTGTAGTGTAAGGATCTGGTAAGTACTCTTCCTGTCCTGTTTGCCCTTTTATTAGTAGTCAGCCTTCCAGGTTGACCTCAGCTAGGATCATTTTGGTTTCTCTGCAGACCAAGATCTAGCTGCTTAATCCTGGCAGTTGGGAAAACATTTGAGTGTCTACATCCTTTGAGAAATATAACTTAGTACCAATACTAGCTTCTTTAGTACTAATTTAGTGGAGCCACTTCAGAAATCTGATTTACTTATTTAACACTTAGCCAGTCTTTTCAAAGGCAGGTAGATCTTGCATGTGTCTGCCTTCTTGAAGGTAGCAGCAGTGCTGCAGTTACTCAGCTGTTGCAGTTCTGTTAATCAATACAGAGGTAGAGAGGGGGAGAATTATCCAGAAAAAACAAAGCCTCTGCTTGAAGAGTCCTCAAGTCCTGTTCAGCAGATGATGGTGGACATGCTGGAACCTCCCTAGGTCTCAGTTTCCCCAACTCGAAAATGAAGGGCCTGGACCAGGAGATATTTAAGGACCTTTCAAGTTAAAAGAGTCAGACATCTTGAGACTGGGAATAGTCCTGTAGGTTCTTATGGCATGAGGAAGACACTCTTTGAGAAGTATTTTTAACTGTGTGTCATGGGGAGAAGGAGGCGTAGAGAGGTGATTGGGTGGGCATTTGGGGAGCAACTGGAGAAAGGAGAGACCAGTGAGGAGGCTGTTCTAATTATCTATATATGAGGTGAGTTACCCCTTCTAGAGCGCTTGAGGGGCAGTTGTACCCTGGGACAGGATCAAGGCCTTCTCTGAAAAGGCAGCCCCATCAGACCAAAGGAGCCTTCTCTGAGGTCTCTTCTTTGGCCTCAGCAGGGCCAAGGTTTGCTGCCCTGGTATCATAGCTGTGGTGGAGGGAATGATGGATCAATGCCCCCTTTCTGTTTTTTGCTAGCACTGCCTTCACACCCTGTTGCCGTCTATGTTTTTTGATGAATGATTAATTAGAAAAATAATCACTTGTAAATTGTGAGTGAACCAGACATTTGGCCCTGCCTGTAGGGAAATGGCGCCTCTGAGCCGGGTGTAGCTTGCAGCCAGTACATCAGAGCAGCAGTATTCCCAGACCAGTGATGAATTTACATGAAGTTCCTTTTCAGCATGTTAATGACTGTTACAGCCGAGTAACTAGTGAAAAATAATAGTAAATGGGAAGAGTAAATATTTAATGCCTCTATATCATTTTTAGCTTACTGCAAAATATGCATTTTGATTTAGGAGGGAAATGAGGAAATCTTGGACATTAAAGGCAGTGTTGGCTCGTCTGAGTTTCATTCTTCGTTCCCTTTTCTTTTTTTGTACTTAATTAACAAGATGAAAGTGAGTTGTTACTGAGGTGGATTTCACTAGGGAAGTGGTTTTTCTGTAAGTTTTAGGTCACAAGATGCTTCTTTCCTGGCAGTTTGAATCTATATGTCCGGTCAGCATCATTGATTAAGTGCCTGGTGTGTACAAACGCCTATACTATCTTTAAAATACAGCTGTCATCATGTTACATTGTTGCTTTAAAACTTCAGTGACTCCCCACTGCTTCTGGGATGAAAGCTGGACTCCACAGCCTGGCTTTTAAGGGCCTCTGTGCTGTGACCCCAGCCTGCTTTCCAGCCTTACTCCCTAAGGCAACTCCATGTGGACGCTTTGCTTAAGCAGAGTGGTAGACTCCTTATTCCTGTAATGTGCCAGAGGCTTTCTCACCTTTGCACCTCTGCTCAAATCATTCTGGGGCATGAAATGACCTTGTCTTTTTCTCTGCCTATCTACCGCCTACCCTTCCCCCAAGGCCCAGTTCTAGAAGTTTCTCTGACTACCCCAACTGGATTGGAACCTGCTCAATTTGAAATTCAGAGAAAATTGAAAGTGGGTCACAATTCTCTATTCCCTCTAGTTTGCCACCGCTCTACCTTAGGGAATTCAGAATGAGTCCTACTTTTCCCTACTTCCTGTTTGGCCATCTTCTAATCTGAGGCAAATAAGCTATTTGTCCAATTGGGCAAGTGGGCAAGTTGTTGACTACAGAAATTTCTGAGGATTAGAATTGACGGCCCGCCCCCTGGCTTAGCAGTTAAGTGCACGTGCTCCGCTGGGGGCGGCCCAGGTTCGGATCCCGGGGGTGCACCGACGCACCGCTTCTCCGGCCATGCTGAGGCCTCGTCCCACATATGGCAACTAGAAGGATGTGCAGCTGTGACATACAACTATCTACTGGGGCTGTGGGGGAAAATAAATAAATAAAATCTTAAAAAAAAAAAAAAAGAATTTAGTAGGGAAACTAGACTCAAAGGTAGTGCCATTTTTCTGACATCAGAGAGTTTTGACACAGAAGTTTTTAGCAGACATAACATTCATGAAAAGTGCTACTTTAGTCTGAGGCTGCACCAGTACAAGTAAATTATCTAGAGAAAGGGTCCAGGCCTTTTTACTCCATTGCTGAAATTGTCTTGGAATGTTGAGTTTAGACCCAGATAAAATGATAATATTCAGGGAAAATGATCAAGATGGTGAGGCGGGCCTGAAAACGTGAAGACTGAGTGGGCAGAAGAGAACAAGGGAGGCTCTCCTCTGTTTTCAAATGTTCAAGAGGCTGTCTTCAGGAAGATAGGTATATTAGGCTTCATGTATGGAACCATGGAGTGAGAACAAAGACTGCTGGGGTAGGTTATAGGAAGATGGATTTCAAATCAATACAAGAAATACTTTTCTCATAGAGTTGTAAGAAAATGAAATGATTTCCTCAGGAGATGGTAAGTTTCCCAAGTGTGAAGGGATGTGAACGTAGGAGGTGACATTCTAATCTTAAAGATGTATGGCCTTACAGTGAAAAGACCAAGGTACTGGAATGGAATACCTTTAGAATAGGTCATTTTCTCCTCTGGGGTAAAACCTTTACCCCAAGGTTTTGGAGAAGGATTCGGTAGTAGAAAGTAACAAACCCCACTGTGTCCAAAAATAGGAACAAATCTTGACATGGATCAAGAAATAATAGGTATAGTTTTCTGAGTTGATGTTGAAATGATGGTGAAAACAGTATGAAATCTAGAACTGGGGATTCTTAACACTGGGTTCAAGATCTTCAAGAGTAGTGTTTAAGAATGAGATATTTGCAGAATTTTCAGGAAGTCATGAGCAGTTTCAAAAAGCATATTCAGTATTAACCTTCATATATTTGGGAAACTTTAAAATATCTATTGTATTGAAAATATTAATCATAGAAAAGTAAGACTACAAAATTGTCTTGGCACAAGTAATTTAGATTTATAAAGGCTTTAAGAATTCAGAATCATGCCCCAGGCTGCAAATTTTGATGCATGTGTGTGCCTTTCTGTAGAGAATATCATAGCTTTTGTCAGATTTTCAGAAGTGGCTCTAGCTCAGAAAAGATTAAGAATTACTCATCTGAAGTAGTGGTTCTCATAATTTTTAGACTTAATCTACTTAGGTGGGGCAGAAGCTCCTTAAGTCACCTTTACCGTTCAACATCAAGATAAGCGAATATTAGTATGAGCCATATATATATATGATTTTATTTTATAAAGCATTGTCCCATAAGCTTAAAAAATGTAATTTTGTTGTACTTGCCATGGTAGTAGATGGCAGGTTAAAGAGCATAAAATTACAGATGAAGGTTTACTGCACAAGTAATTTTTTTGGAGATGGGCTTATGTATATATCTCCTTCAGCTGTAGTGGTTTGGATTATTCTTATTTTAACCACACCATACATGTCTTAAGATCCCATTATTGAAAATTACAGGACAAAAATATAAATGCTGTAAATATGCACCACTACACATTGTGAGATTAACTAGATAATCTTCAACAAATCAAATTTCTAATGATAAAATTGAACTAACAATAATTTATAATTAAAAAGCAGGAATAGCAGTGTTGCAAACTATGATTGACACAAGACAACACTGATGTTACAGTGATAATAAATAATCTTTTTTTGGTGAGAATTCTGAGTAGCCACTTTTCAGCATTGTACAGCAGCATGAGTTCTTGGTAGAACAGTTTTCAGTTCTTTGTGTACTCCGCTGGTGTGCCGATTTTAATTTTTAGGAACCCCCTAACTCCCTTATTAGATAACTAGTAAGTAGGTCTTGTCATGTTAAGAAAATGAGTATCTGTAGAATTGCACATTTGCCTTTGTGAACTGAAGAAAGAGTTATAGATTTATAGATCAGTTATAGATCTCAACAGGAATTCTCCTGTGGTTACCAGTAGTTCAGGATACTACGTTAAGAAACACTAGTCTACCAGATCAATTTATAGTTATAGGTAAATTATACTAAATGATACTAGACATTTTGAGGGAGGATTAATATCCAGGAGACTATCCAAATAATGGCCTTTTTTTCTTTTCTTTTTTTTTTTTTTTTTAAAGATTAGCCTAAATGCTTCTGATAACAAGATACCCTTTCTTTTCAAATAACCCTTTATTTACCAACTCCCTTAGGCCCGGCCCTGAAGTAAGAGCAACAGTTGTGTGTGAATAATTTTTTCCCTCTCCTTTGCTATGCTCCTTCTATGAAATTGAAATACCCTGGCACTTTCTTCTCTTTTTGAAAACACAAAAGAGGATTAGGCCATGTAATGGGCTATTTATGTGTCAAATTAAATGTTTTACTCCAAGGCTGTTTTTGAGTTATGCGAGCAGTAAAAATATGTATTAAGCTGCCAAGCCTTTTAAAAAATGCATATTATTTAGTTGATAGCCTGTAACAGTCTGATGGACCCATAATGGTGTTTTGAGTAAATACACATTTGAACAATTTATGAAACTTATGTTTACATGTGTATTAAACAGCCTGGGTAGGGAGTGACCAAAAGTTATTACCACTTGACAGCTGCTGTCTGGTGACCAATTTTAAATGAATTGGTAGATTCCCTTTAGTGTGGAGTCAACAGGTTTCCCTATCAGGGGAGCAGACTGTGTAATCATCAGTGTGTGGGGCCCCAGCCCCGGAGGCCTGTGCGTTGGTCGAATGAGGCTCTGGAATAAAACATCTCAACTCCGTAATGAGCCACCCCTTAGATTAACATGTATGGTCTATTTTATTTCATTTTGTATCTTTAAATTTATAATTATGTTCACAGAATATAGGCTGTGCATAACAAAATATTCTGTTGGAAAGAAGGGTCCATGTTTATTTCTTTGGCATCTATTCTCTCGTGCAGTGATCTTGAAATTTTTATGATCATGTGTCCTCTATAAATAATAAGTATTTTTATATTTGTTCATTTCTAAGTTGTGTACATATGTACACATATAAAGCTTACACAAAAAAATAGGAGTTTAAAGGATTGAGATTAAAAATAAGTATACATAGATGATCTGGTTTTCTTTTTGTACCTGAATAAATCCTCTTGAGCACCCCTTGGAGTACGCACACCTTGCATCAGAGATCAAGGCTGTGTCTTGATACCTTTGTGTGGTGGAAAGGGCACATGGATTGTAGAGCTATGACTTGGGCATGACATTCTTAAACTTGGGTAAGTCTTTTAACTACCTGGAGCCCCAGTTTCCTCATTTGTAAAATATAGATACCTGCCTGTGGGGTTGTCATAGAGATTACTGTTATTGATAGTAAATGTGTCAGGTGTCCACTTCAGCACTTCCCAGAAAGTCACGTCCTCAGAGAGGGTCTCCCTGACCCTGTCTAAAAGAGCTCCTCCCTCTCTTCAGTCGCTCTCTGATGCCTACTCTGCTTTACTTCTATTAAAACAACTTTTCACCTTATGAATTAATATTAAGTCTTCACTGGATGGGAAGCTTTGTGAGAGGAGAGATTTTTTTTTTCCTCTTCACTGCTGTATTCACAGCTCCTAGAACAGTGCATGACACACAGTAGGTACTCAGTAAATATTAGTTGAATGTTGGTCTCTTAGTAAGTTGGTTAATAAACAGAGGCCAATATTGCTTTCATTGAGTGCCCTGCACATAGTGCTGTAGCATGAAAATAGTAATTCTCTGAATATAATTTGCTCTCAGTGAAATCCAAGGCAAGAGTTGTTTTTCCTGCAGGAGGATGGATTTTTTTGTCCATTTCAGCCAGCCGTTTACCAAGGCAAGGTTAGACAGGAAGTCTGTAGCCCTGGATCTGAGCCAAGTGAACTGACCGCGTATGGTTCTGATGCTTCACCTTGGCCTCATTAGCAACCTGCCCTGGCCCACTGTGCCATCCAGCTGAGAACTTCACTGGAGTCACTGGTGACAGAAGCCATGTGGATGTGCCTTAGGGAGGGCAGTGGCATTGCTGGTGACCCCTGGCCCACCAGGAATACACCTTCTGACCTCTACAGAGCTGCTCCCAGGGGAAAGGCAGACTACTGCAGCATGCTGTGCTTATTCCAGGTCTGGAGAGAGGACAAACATAATTTCTTGCATGATTGACAGAGAGGAGTGGAGGAGAAAGAACCACACCTTTGGAAGATAGCTTTTCGTGGCTGCTCTTTGAAATGAGAAGTTGTTATAGAAATACCTGTCAGTTTGAAGGCCTGTCATTTTTAAGCCCACACTTCTGATAGGGCTGTGAAATAAAGGGATATGAAGCGTTTTCCAGTGTTGCTCTGGGAACATATTCGTGTGGTGATTTAATTGAAGAAATGAGTGAACATGAGGTTGGGGAGTCCTTACATGTATGAACAATTTCATATGCAGTTCAGTACATATAAGCGTTAAAAAACAGCATTTATTGATTCCTTGTGTCTTTCAACTTGGTTCTTATCTGTTATCTTTTCAGTTGATATGGATTTGTGCTCAACTTTTCCTAAAAGGTGAGATAGAGAAATATTTTGTTGGATCAGCTGATAACTGCTCTGAATATGGCCTTTTTTTTTTTTTTTTGGTGAGGAAGATTAGCCCTGAGCTAACACCTGTTGCCAATCCTCCTCTTTTTGCTGAGGAAGATTGGCCCTGGGTTAACATCCGTGCCCGTCTTCCTCTTCTTTATATGTGGGATGCCTGTCACAGCATGGCTTGATAAGCAGTGTGTAGGTCTGTACCCGGGATGTAAACCTGTGAACTCCGGGCTGCCAAAGTGGAGTGAGTGAACTAACCACTACGCCACCGGGCCAGCCCCTGAATTGGACCATTTTTAAGGGTCATGGTAGATGTCAATTTGGGTTGTATTGTAGATGAGGGATGAGGGATGCTTTCTTCATCCTCTTCTGGCCCACATCCTCTAACAACCCGCTTGTTAAGGGGGTTCTGTGCTGTGCAAAATGAGCTCAGAATGTGATCAAGCTCATAATATTAGCCCTATTTTCCAGGCTTGGGTGAAAATTTAAATATAATAGTCTTCTACAACCTAAGTGCCCATCAAGGGACGAATGGATAAAGAAGCTGTGGTATATATACACAATGGAATACTACTCAGCCATAAGAAACGATGAGATCCAGCCATTTGTGACAACATGGATAGACATTGAGGGAAATAAGTCAGAGGGAGAAGGTCAAATACCATATGATTTCCTTCATTAAGTAGTAGATAATAACAACAATAAACAAACACATAGGGACAGAGATTGGATTGGTGGTTACCAGAGGGGAAGGGGGGAGGGAGGAGGGTGAAAGGGATAATTCGGTACATGTGTGTGGTGATGGGTTGTAATTAGTATTTTGGTGGTGAACATGATGTAATCTATGCAGAAATAGAAGTACAATGATGTACACCTGAAATTTTTACAATGTCATAAACCAATGTTACTGCAATAAACAAAAAATTAAAAAAAAATAAAAAGAAAGGAATAAAAATAAATAAATAAATAAATAAATATAATAGTCTTCTAAAACTCCTAGAGGTTCTACCATTCAAGAACTTGGTGGGGAATGCACTGCCTGAAAGACCTCTTTTTGAAGATGATCTTCAAAATTATTTTAAAAACATTAGAACCCTCCTCGCTTTAACTTAAGGATCTCTTTTTCTCATGACGTTTTAAGGGGTGAGAGTCGATGGAAATGAAGGGGACATCATTGCACCATGAGAAGAGTGAGAGGTTTGGAGTTGTGTGAACCTTAGTACAAACCTTGATTCTGCCCCTAATTATCTGTGCTGTCTTGAATAGTTACTTAAGCTCTATGAGCCTCAGTTTCTTCATACGTAAAATGGGGATATTTATTCATATGGTTGTGAAGACTAATGAACAACAGGATGTGAAAACATCTGTCACTGCCTGGTGTATTTTTGTCATTCGGTAAATCTTAGCAGCCCATTTCCCCCTTTTGGGGGTAAAGCCACAGGAAGTTTTTGGCAAATAATTGAGGTACTTGGTGCTAAAGGGAAATTTAACTCATGCCATGACATGTTTTTTGTACAAGCATGGGATTCTAGAAATATGGGTTAGCAATGCTTTTCTTGGCTTTTCACAGCAATAACAAAAGACTGATTTGTTGCCTGTGTGTGTGTGTGTTATTTTTGGCTGTTAATGTAATTCGTTGCTTGTCTCATGGTCTCGTCCCCAAGATTCCTGCAATTTCATGTGCTAATCCAGCTGGAATTTGTATTTCACAGAACCAGAGTGTTGGAGTTAGAGGAGATGTTCTGGTTGTAATCTCTCAGGAGAAAAAAGCAAAACTTAGAGAATTTGCGACTTGCTCAAAGTTGTGCAGCTAGTTAGTGACAAAGCTGGAACTGCAGCAGATCTGATTTCCACAACATTGCTCCGGCCCTGTGGTTCTCAAAGCATTTACTAGACCAACAGCATAACTGGGAACTTGTTGGAAATGCAAATTCTTGCCCTGACCCACTGAATCAGAAACTTTAATAAGCCTCCAGGGTGATTCTGATGTTGCTAATGCTTGGGAACCACTACTGTGGTCTTGACACTATTGGCAGGGAGATTTGGTGAGTTTCATGGGCAACAGTAGGTCTTCATTTTACCTTTCAGATGTCTCCTCCTGCCATTTAGATGTCTTTTTTTTTTTTTTTTAAAGATTTTATTTATTTATTTTTTTCCCCAAAGCCCCAGTAGATAGTTGTACGTCATAGTTGCACATCCTTCTAGTTGCTGTATGTGGGACGCGGCCTCAGCATGGCCGGAGAAGCGGTGCATCGGTGCGCGCCCGGGATCCGAACCCGGGCCGCCAGCAGTGGAGCGCACGCACTTAACCACCAAGCCACGGGGCCGGCCCATAGATGTCTTCTTTTAAAACAATTCCTACTTTGGTGATGGTTTCCTTAGACTTGTGTGTGGTTGTTGCTGGGGCACTTAGGTGAAACTGATGTTTGTTTTTTTATCTTTTACTCCCTGCTACCAAGTAGTGGTTCTGAGATTTGACTGCTCATTAAAAACTATTAGAGGTTACTGGGTCTCACTCCTGGAGATTCTGATTAAATGAGATGAGGATGGGGAATTTTTAATTTTTGAAAGTTCTCCACGTGATTTTGATGTCCAGCCATGTTTAGGGAAAACTACATTAGAGGAACAAAGAATAGAATGCTAAATCAGACTCTTTGGGGTTTCATAAACGGTGCAATTGACCTTTATTATTCTGTATTTGGGTGCTCAGTGGACAGGAGTTATCTAAAAGAAGTAATTATAGTTGTAATACCAACTCTTCAAAGTTGAAAGTAGATTGAAATTCATTATTTAATAAAGTGTCCTTACTATTTATAGTTTCAGTATAGGTATGGCAGTGAGAGTCTTTTTGCTTTGCAAAAAGACAAATGCCTTTGAAAATAAGAGTAAATGGGGTTTAAAATATGTACTGTTTTTGTAAAGCAGGAAAATTTTCCTGGTACATTTTGGGTGCTTCTCGAAATGGGTATTCCATGGGAGAGGAAGTGGGGGCCTATGTTTTGTTATATGCATATATCATTTGTTAAATCATTTAAAATATGTTAACAAAGGAACAAAAAATATGTGTAGGTTGACAATATAGATGAGGTACTATATTATGTTATTTTTCAGCTCACTAAGATATAAAATAATACACATTAACAGCTTGAAAAATCCTAGTCTGATATTTGATTAGGGTTAGGTCCTGATGTGCATAAATTTGATGATAGATGAGTCAGATCCAACCAAACATTGTACTTTTTTGTATTCATTTTAAAAACAAATATATTAACTAAGATATTTAACTGGGCAGATATTAACATCAAATTGAAGAATCTATTTTTGTAAAACTAGATTGATAGTAGAAATTAATAAGCATGATATTATTTTTATAATATTTTATCATACCTTAAAACTTGCTTTTTTTCCCCTGCTGGAATAAACCTAACATGTTTTGACCACAATTACTCTAATTTTGAATTTCTTGAAATGGAGTATGGAAATTAGACAGTAAGTACATAGCCTTTTTTTTTTAAATCATGATTTTTGTGTAGTTTCTCTGCCAGCAGCTTCTGTATTATGAGAGGACTCACAAAGAAGAGGCCTTCTTGACTCTCAAGATTTGCTTATTTTTATCTACAAATAGGAAGAGACTCTTTCTGGCATTTTGCCTTGTGGGCCCCAGATGAAAATGTATTATTACCAAACCAACAATACTTTTCAAAAAATTGCTGCCCCTTACATATCTAAACAGATCTCTGACTAGTGAAGAACCTGTATCTGTCAGATTAAGAGTTCTCATTTCCTTGTGCACTTTCTTCGATCCCAAGGGCAAGTTTAATTTTGCCCTTAAGACAGAGAGAGACTTGGCGCCTCTAGAAGCCTGAGCTGAGCTATGTGCACCTCCGGCAGCCCGCAGAAGCTCAGAAGGACCTCTGATCTTCCCTTTTTGGTTGGGTCACCCCTCCTTAGGCAAAGGCCAAGAAACAGAGCTTCCTCCCCAGATGGGTTTCCTTGGTTATGCCATCCCTTTTTAACGCTTGCCAAGGGTGTCTGAGCTGGGCTTTTCCTCCAAAACAAACTCCATTTAGGGTACAGAATTTTTTCAGACACAATGTATAGAATTTTTTCAGAACAGCAGCAGGGTAATTAGGCTTATTGTTGACATGTCATGTCTCCACGTGAAAAAAAATTGCTTCTCCCTCTTTAAACATTCTTAATGTCCTTAGCGACATATGTGCGTATTAGAAACACTAGCAGATAACCTGGAATTCTCAGGGAGGCGCCAGTAACCATGTACAGAGAGAATGACATATCTTTCCTGAATGTCTTTTAGTTGTTGCAATTGGACGTGAATGCAGAGTGACCTCCATTCTGTCCAAGGAGCCTGACCTTCTTGTCACTTTGTATAACATTAATTTCCTAATATGTTTCGGTCAGTTTGTAAGAAAGATTTTTTTCCTAGTGCCTTAGCTGTTGGCCTGACTTTTGTATTTGCATTGGTAAAATATGTATGTCTGTGCTGTGAGTGGAGAGGAGTAGATTAATAAAAACCACTGAACCAACGTGGCGTATGCAGTTAATTAACGCTACCAGAAAAGCTGGCTTGTGATTATATGTAAACTTTTATTTCCAAACATCTAAAAATTGTTCAAAGTTATCTTATTCACTTGTCTGACTTCTGAGGGGTAGGTTAGGAAGCTGTAGCATATATGTACGGGCGGAAACTGTTGGACAGCAGTTCTCAAACTTTACATTAGAATTGCCTGGAGGGCTTATTAAAACACGCTCTGCTAGACCTCATCCACAGTTTCTGATCCAGTAGGTCTTGGTTGGGCCAGAGAATTTGCATTTCTAATAAGTTTCCAGGTGGCACTGATGCTGCTGGTCCAGGGACCTCACTCTGAGAGTCACTACTTTAGGATGTAGATCTCATGCTCTGCTTTGCCAGGGGAAACAGAACTGAATTGCAGAGGCTCTGTTTTCTTTCCTTAGAAGCACTGTCTCTTCTAAGCAAACATTAAAAAAAGATTTATATACTGCATCCATGGTGTCTTGCACTGAGCTAAGTGCACTGGGGAAAATAAAATGGTCTCTGTCCTTGGAAAACTCACAGTGTAGAGAGGGGATTAACATAGGAAAACCTGCAGTCGTGATCCAATTATGACAAGTGCCGTGGTGGAGATGTCAGGGGTAGGCTCTTTAGATACCTAGACATTAAGACAGATCTGAGGAGAAAGGAGAGGGAGAGCAGGGTGTTACTTTCAGAAGCCCTTATTTCCCTAACTTTTAGCAGTGACTGGGTAAACTGGTGAAAAGCTGGTAACTCCAGTTATAGATATAAAAGTCTAGGGCAAATTTTTCTCCCTGGGTGATCTGCTATGGTCCTACTGGTATTATTAAGGAATATCTTGGTCCATTAATAGTGGTCCCAGCATTTTTTTTTTTGGTGAGGAAGACTAGCCCTGAGCTAATATCCCTTGCCAGTCCTCCTCTTTTTGCTGAGGAAGATGGTCCCTGAGCTAACATCAGTGCCCATCTTCCTCTACCTTATATGTGGGATGCCTGCCACAGCATGGCTTGATAAGCGGTGTGTAGGTCTCTGCCCGGGATCTGGACCTGCGAACCCTGGGCCGCCAAAGTGGAGCACGTGAACTTAACCACTATACCACTGGGCTTGCCCCTGGTCCCAGAATTTTAAACACCGTGAAATGAGGCGTGTGTGTGTGTGTGTGTGTGTGTGTATAAGAAATTGAGTGACACAGTTAGTAGTTCCCTCCCTTCTCCCCCTGTGAAAACCTTCTCTATACAGGAACAAAGGATGTGGCTAAAACAGGTAACAGTGACAGTTAACAGTGGTCTCCCCATTTTATTGATCATTCATTTCTAGTCTCTGACCTTATTTGCTACTTATTGATCTAGTAGAAAAGTAAATAATTTTCCCTAGAGAGTACTTAGGTGAGCTGGGCTTTAATGACTTGTCTCCCAACGGGTTTTTAAGAAGGTATGTACCTACTGAGTGGCAGTTTCTGTACCACCTAATGTTATAATCTGTAAGCTTTGAAGGCCCTTTGTGGTAGGATCACTGATGTCAGAGGCTGGCTTCGTCATTTTGGCTACTCTCCTGTAAGATACCACACATGCCCTGTGGACTGCAGTAATGGCCTCGCAGTGCACACAGCCTTGGAGTCAACACAAGGAGCATATGCAATAGCCCACTGTAGATAACGTGTGGCTGAGTCAATTCTGGTCAGCATCTGCCAACATGTCAAACTTTCACTTTGTTGCAAGTGAAAGTCAGAACCACTTTGTTGTTATAGGTTGTATTTTGAGATTTCAGTTTGTGCTTTTGGGCTCAAATTTGCTTCCAAATAAGTTCTGAGTTTTTAATTGCTAAAAATGCTTCATCCTCCACTATCTGTGCTTGGGGAGGGATAGGTTAAGATATGAGGTAGGTATGTATGTTAAGGAAATAGAGTGACACCGATAATCCAGCATAGGAGGTAAAATAGATTCCTCAACATCATAGGTAACTGTGGCTATATTAGATTTTTTATGTTTACATTTTCACATTCACATTTTTCTGCTTTTGATTATACTCTTTTGGTTAATATTAAATTGATGTGTATCTTCTAAGACCATATAAGGTGAGGTATGTTGTAGGAAGCAATGGAAATAGAACTTGCAGAATGGTCACTGATAATCCATGAATAATATAATCCACATAGAGGTAAAACCAAAGATTGACCCTGTCATTTTTGGGATTGATGAGTGATTTTACTGGTTTCTTTTTCTTATCATTGTTTATTTCTGAGTAGGTAATACAGTCATATGATTAAAAAATCAAACTATATAAAAAAGTTATAGAGAAATGTCTCATTCCCATCCCTGGAGCCATATGCCCTATTCCACAGCCTCCCATAACTACTTTATTAGTTTCTTATGTATTTTACATAATTTCTCAAAGCAGAAAGAAGTACATTTGAATGTACGACATACAATAGATGCTATAGACACATAGAATACTATACCATAATATTGAATGTCATACAATATGAATACCTCTTGAATGTATGTCATATAATAGTTAGTTACTGTAAACACGGTTCTGCATCTTGCTCTTTTGTAATTATCAGTGTATCTTGGAGATCATTCCATCTCAGTACAGAGAAAGCTTCCTAATTCCTTTTTATAGCTGCATAATATTCCATTATATGGTTGCAACATAATTTACTTAGTTCTAACACTTGGGTTATTCCCAGTTTTTTGCTGTTATAAGTGATGCTGCAGTGAATCATTTTGATCATATGGCATTTCATCCATGGGTGTATATACATCTGTAGGATAAATTCCCAGAAGTGAAATTGTTAGTCGAAGTGTATGTTCATTTGTAATTTTGATAGTTATTCCCAAATCCCTCTATAGAGGTTATACCAGTTTATATTCCTGCTTGTTTAAGAGTGGCGATTTCCCCACAGCCTTGTCAACAGGATGTGTTGTTAAACTTTTGAATTTTTGCCAACCTGATAGGAGAAAATTGGTATCTCAAAGTGGTTTCAATTTACATTTCTTATTATGAGTAAAGTTGAGCATCTTTTACTATATCCAAGATCTAATAGTATTTCCTTTTCTGTGAATAAGCTGGTTATATTCCTTGCTTGTTTTCCTGTTGGTTTTTATTGTTGTTTTTTCTAAGTTTTAAACTGTCTATTTTGGAATACTTTTAGACTTACAGAAAAGTTGCAAAGGTTACTGGGATTCCTTTTTTCTTTCCTTATGCCATTATTAGCTCTGTTAATTATGTTAGATGGTTTAAGGAAGTACAGGTCTCCTGGAATTCTGTGGCTTGTCATAGAGATGTCAGCCCAAAGAAGGACGCAAATCCAATTCTTCACTCTTGGCTGCCTCTGGTGATGTTCCATATGGAATGACAGATTTTGGAGATGCTGCTGGTCCTCCGACTAGCCTCCATTGTGGGACGTATAATTCCAAGTCTATTTTCCATTATTCTTCTTTTACTAGTATCAGTTATTAACTACAAAGATTATTAAAGTGAAAACCCTGCCTCGAGTTTATATTACTCGAGATTTACTTCCAAACATAGATGTGGTTTTCAAGCAACTGAATCTTTCGTAGACCAGGTTTCAAGCACATTAAATATTTTGTGTCCCCCCCGCCACCGCCTCACATGCTAATTGAGAGAAAGAGTGGCTATAATTTTTCTGGAGCATCATGCTGTCATTTTGTCCTGTTAATTGGTTCTTTGAGTAAGGAGCTAAAATGAAGAGGCAGAAGTGCCTTTCTCAGATGGAGACATGCCTTGAAGCTTTGTGTGTCGTGAGGGTCCAACTTGCCTGGAAGTTAAAAGCACTGGCTCCAAAATAAAACCTCCTGGGTGCAAATTCGTGTTTTGCCATGGCTGGCTGTAGCACCTCAGACACATTATGCAACTTCTTAGTGCTTTACTTTCCCCATTTATAAAATGGGGATCATGATAGTACCTGCCTCGTTGAGTGGTTGTGAGGATTCAATATGATAATACATGTGAAGTGCTTAGCACAGGCCTGGAACATTGTAAGTTGCCAATAAATAGTGGCTTAGAAGTAGTAAAAAGCAGTGATTTCAGAGAGCATGGGGTAAGATAGTGGTTATGTTGCGTTTGACTTTTTATCAGCGTTTCTTCTCCCTCTATCCTTGTGAGGAATTAAACCTACTAACTGAAATGTTAGTTCTTTTGAGTTCTTAGGAGTGCTGAACGTTAAACAAGATGATGTGTGAGATGCTGCAGGGAGCCCTTAAGGGGCTTGCAATCTGATAGGAACCTGGGCACAGATGCTTGTAAATGCACAGCTGACTGTCATCACTGCCACCCAGTATACTGTGAGAATACAGAGAACGTAAAGGTGCTCTCCTTTGACTAGGGTGACTAGGACATGCATAGTGAAGCAGGGAACCTTTTGAGCTGGGAACCATTAGTGGGTGAAATAGGGATATAAGGGAAGTTCTAGGCATTGATGATAATTAACACTTCTTTGGTGTTTTGCGGTTTGGGAAACATTTTACATATTTTACCTCAATTAAATCTCATAAAATAGCTTTGAGATGTTATTATTCTCAGCTTACAACTGAGGAAATAGAGGGTCAAATTATCTGATTTGCCCAAGGTCACACAGTTCCGTGGTGGTGGTGGTGGTGGTGGTGGTGGTGGTGTTTGCCTCCAGGTCCCCTGACTCTGAATCTCCAGATGTTTTCCCCTGCTTTCTTGAGTGAAAGGACTAGTATCAGCAAGCAGACTTTCTCTAAGAAGAGAGTGTCAGCAAAGGAGGAACCTGGAATAGTTCCTAAGTGTTCCTGGGTTTAGATCATACACTTCTAGGCTGTCAGAGCTAGAAGGAAGCCTGAGAAGGAGCCAGCCTCTTAATGTGACTAATGAAGACATTGATGTGCTTCTGAGGGACTTAGAGGGGCCCCTACGGTGCTGGCAGGCTGTTTTATGGTGAGGGCAGAGAGTTCCCCTTGGCTCTTCGTGGGTGGTCTTTGGGGGTTGATTAATTGCTGGGATGGAGGGAGTTCATTGTGGGAAAACTAGGTAAATTCAGAGAGAGGAGGACCTGTAACTTGAGAAGCATGCAGTTTTTCTGGGATATTTTCCTCAGAGCACAAATAAAGGGGCTGTTGTTTAGTATTCAGATGTGGTTTCAGTTGTGCAAGGACAAAGAGAAAGAGGCAAAGGCAGAGAGAAAAGGAAGGAAAATGAGTGAGTGGTTTTAAAAAAGGTCAGTGAGAGACATTTGTGAAAGGTACATCCTTAGTGTCTGTGGAGCAGGCGTTTGAAATGCAGGGGAGTTGGTATATGGGAGAATGTCTTGAGCAGTTCTCTGACTTGCAGTGGACTGGACTGCTTCAGATGTGTATGAACTTTTGTTGTGGGAGGGTGGGCAGTGGCTACTACATGCTGTTTCTCAGGATGTACTTTGGATTGGAGTGATTTCTACTTTGGATAGGAGGTTATTCTAGGCAGAGCAGATGTTACTAGTATGGACCAGTAACATCAACATCCCCTGAGGTCTTGTTAGAAATGAAGATGTAGGGATCCCTACCCCAGACCTACTGAATCAGAATCTCCAGGGGGTAGGGTTCAAGAACGTGTATTTTAAAAAGATTGCCAGGTCATTTGTTTACATGTACATTTTTGGAAGCAATGCTGTAGTCTAGAGCCCTCCAAAGGGTTTTCTGTTGCTGTGATTAACCTGCCATACACTAAACGTCTATTGAATTTTTATGTCAGCACAACACAAGGTAGAATCCAGTGTGGATCCTTCCTCTCCAGGAACATATAATCTAGATGTCAAGACAGGATTGTTTACAAATAACAAGTATAAAGATAGAAAGTGTTAAGGGCTGAAAGAGAGGCACAGAGAATGCCTGTGACTGTGTGGAGGGTGGACGTGTTTCAGTGGGTGGTGTGCAAAGGAGGGAACCATTACATTGGAGCAGGACTCCTGGGTAATTCTAATCTGTGGTGTGCTGCTTCTTTGCAAGTGTGATGGGTGGCCTGACTTTGGCCAGCATATGGCCATGCCCATGTATGACCAGAGGCCTGTTTGAAATCTGTTCAGCCTCCTCTGTCGTTTGACTGGGACTGCTTTATCAACCTGATAAATGCTTTAAAAATTCCCGGGGTTATGAAGATGACTGATAGTAGGACATCCCCAGCATCTGCTTTTGGATCTCTTCTCACCTGTGCCGCCTCTTAAAAAGCCTGCATATCCATCACTCCGTAAAAGAAAAAATTGATTTGTCACTGAATTTCCATGCCTCAGCCTGGCAGAAGTGTAAATGTTGTACTGGCCTTTACTACTCTGCCTTCAAGCCTAGATTTAGAGCGGATCATTATACTTTTAGAGTAGGTTAGGTATGAAAATAGCAGCAGGTTGAAGAGTCAGAAGAGGCTGTTTGCTCTCATCTGCTGGTTTGGTCAGGGTAGAAGTACGAATATTAATACAGTCCACTTAAACAATAAAATAACTCCCAGGGAAGAGAAACTATCAACTTTAGTAAATATCAGAGATGTTAAATGCTAAAAATAAAAGCGCTCTGCAGTTTTTTGGCTTTTTAAAGAGAATGTTTATCTGTCAGGAGTGCTGGTCTGTTTGGTCATGTTTTGCCAGCTCTTTTTTTTATGCATGTATGTAAATACATTAGAATATAAATTAGTTAATTAAGTAGAGCAGTGTTTCTAGAGTGTGAAATAGTAACCTGGCTAGCTAACTTAATTAAATCATTTGTCATTTTCTTTTCAAAACAAGTTTCATCTTGGGAGGTCACTGTGTCGTGGCTGTTGTACTTCTGAAATGTACGTTGACTCTGTCCTCTCCTTTCTGTCCCCCTTTTCTCTGACCTGGCAACTTGCACTGACTTGTCACCCTGACTTCATTCGCCCTCCCCCGACTATTCACTGTGCCATCACCATTGGAGATGTCTTTCAGAAGTCCCAAACTCTACACGTTGCAACCGGGGTCTGTTAAGCCTTCCGAGGCTTCCTCTTGTCCATAGGATATACTGTTTTCCAAACTCTTTAGTATGCCATATGAGGCTCTTTACAATCTGGCTGCAAAATAATGTTTCAGCCTCGTTTCTAGGCTTATTCTTCCCTATAGTCCAGCCCACAGAATTATCTACCATTTCCAGTACAAACAAAATATAACCAATGGCAGCCCGGCATTGGTAGGGACAATTCTAGGTGCTTGACAAGCATTGTCTGATTACACTATTAAATTCAGCATCAGAGAGTTTTGTCATTTGCCCAAGTTCATGCACTTTGTGTTAGAGCTTGGATTCACATTCAAATATTTTGATATTCTGGTTCCTGCTTTTATGTTTCTGGGCCTTTGCTTTTATGTTTTCTATGCCTAAAATGTCTTCCTCTATTTTTTCTTCTCAGACTTGGAAATTTGTGTTTTAGATGTTCTGACAAGGTGCTTCCGTAGATGTTTATGCCTGTCTCAATTCAGCCTGATAATGTAATTAGTACTAGTGCTAATACTACCTAGTACTAATAGTAGGAGCTGGTCCCAATCTTAATTTGTCTTCATTTTCCCTACAAATAGTAGGTGCCTAATAAGTATTATAGAATGAATGCATAGGTGGATGAAAGGATGACTGGATAGATGGATGGTCCTAGTGTCTCGGTCCTTTTGTGATTTGAGTAGCGTGTCCTTTGGCCAAGTTCAAGGCTGCAGAATCACTATCTGGAAAGAATGCACGTCATTTCATCTATATTAGATTGTAGCCAGGGATGGCCAAACAATCAAAGATTAAATACCAACAAGATGTTGGTCTTTTATTTGGATCTGAGTGGAAATTCAAGTTCAAGAATTTGGAATGGGTCCATTCACGGGAAATTACTTATTTTTTAAGAGTTGATTGTCTGATTTGTGGCTGCATTAGTTTGTTAGGGTTGCCATAACAAACTACCAGAGACTGGGGTGGTTTAAACAACAGAAATTTATTTTCTCAAGTTCTGGAGGCTAGAAGTCCCAAATCAAGGTGTCAGCAGGTTTCTTCTGAGACTCATCTCCTTGGCTTGTAGATGACTGCCTTCTCGCTGTGTCCTCACATGGTCTTGTCTGTGTGTGTGTGTTGTATCCAGATTTCCTCCTCTTTTTTTTTTTTTTTTTAGATTTTATTTTATTTATTTCCCCCCCCAAAGCCCCAGTAGATAGTTGTATGTCATAGCTGCACATCCTTCTAGTTGCTGTATGTGGGACTCGGCCTCAGGATGGACGGAGAAGTGGTGCCTCGGTGCGCACCCGGGATCCGAACCCGGGCCACCAGCATCAGAGCGTGCGCACTTAACCACCAAGCCATGGGGCCGGCCCCAGATTTCCTCCTCTTACGTGGACACCAGTTATATTGTATTAGGGCCCACCCTAAAGAACTCATTTTAACTTAATTACCTCTTTAAAGACCTTATCTCCAAATATGCCACATTCTGAAGTACTAGGAGTTAGGACTCAACATATAAATTTTGGGGGAACACAATTCAGCCCATAACTGTATTATGAAAGTTCCTCCACTCAACCCCTCCTCTCTCTGCTTTTTCCTTTTGTTTTCTTCCTTCTGGCAATTTTGTTTCACCAGAGGGCTGTCAGGAGGAGAAGTAAAGATAGAAGAAAAATAAATGTATTTTGAGTGAATTTCAAGAAATAGCTGGTGGGGGGAGTGGCTGAAGCTGTTGGTGAAAATGAGATTTTGATATTGCCTGTAAATTTGTATTGTCCTGGCACATTCTGTTCTGATTTTCTGGATGGATGAAAACTGGCTATGTGTTGGAGAGCTGGGAAGGGATCTATTCTGTTGTTAAGTGAAAAGGGAAATTGATAATCCTGCAGCTCTTTTACCTGCCTGGGAAAGTGAGAGCTCTATCCTTATCTTTCCGCCCTTCCTCCAAGAAGTAGCTCAGGAACTTGGTGAGCCCACCGAGGGCAGGGGCCGGGACAGGTTAGCTTTGGACCCTCTACCATGGCTGACACGCTGCCCAGCACCTAGCAGATGCTTATGACATGTCTGTCAAATGGAATTACTGAATTTGTGTGACTCAGATACTTTGTTGTTCCCCAGGCCTTTTGTGAGGAGTTTTTCTCTACCCTTGTTTGTTAATTCCTACCCTTGTCTCCAGTTCTCAATTGTGGCTTATATCTTTTCTTCCCATTCTCTTTGTAATTATCAAGTAATTTGTTAAATGGAGACAAGCTTAACTAGACATTAAATAAGTGCAGGTGTGCAGCTGAATTGAGCTGCTGTCCTTTAACTAGGAACTCACAGCTGTTTGTATTGTATTGTGTGATGAGATTATACTTCACCTCATTTGGTTACATGATATCTTGTATGTTGTAAAGTAAAAGAATGTTGAAGCTTCTAATCTAAGCAGTACACAAAGGCTGATATGTTCCCAGGAAGCCAGCGTAAAAAGTACTGGGAGGTCAGGTCTGGAGCCTTTGCGATCTCTGATACTTCTCCTTTCCTGGAATTTTTTCACTTCCTTTGCCTTTTTCTTGATGGAGAACACCTGATTTGCTTCTTCACTCTCAAATATGACCAGTTATCACATTTTTAAAACTGTTTCTTTTGGTCACCTTAACTGTTAAAGCAAGACTTTTTCAGTTTCCTCCTAAGTAAAAGATCAACAGTGTGTCTGACAGGATAGCTCTTTCTGTGCTTTAATGATGAGACCTCATCTGCATGCTTTTTATTCAGATTTGCCTGTCAGTAAGAGCTGTAGCTTTTATAAATGTAGATTTTAGTCATGGGTTAGGTTGCAGTGCCACCAGTTTGCTTTCTTTGGCTGGTTCATAATTTATAACAATTGCTAGAGGTAGGCACCAATTTTGTAGTACCTAGCTTAATGCAGAACTTAGAATAAGCTATTAATAAAGGACTGTTTGATTACACTATGCAGTAGGCTAATAGTTACAACAACCAATATACATGAATCTTCTCTAAGGACATACAGGTATAAGAGATATCACGCTGCCACTTGCCAGCTGTGTGGCCTTGGGCATGCCGCTTCAATGTCTTAATCTTTAGTTGCTTCATTTAGGTAGTTGTGAGGATTAAAGAAACTGCATTTGATATTTGCATGCACACAGTACAGTCAAGTGCCACATAATGATGTTTTGGTCAATGATGGACTGCGTATACAACAGTGAGTCCCATAAGATTAGTACTATGTAGCCTAGGTGTGTAGTAGGTTATACCGTCTGGGTTTAAGTCCAGTCTGCGATGTTTGTACAATGACGAAATCGCCTAACGACGCATTTCTCAGAACATATTCCCGTCATTAAGCGATGCATGACTGTATTTGCATGCAGTATTTGCATGCACACACTTTGCTAGGCACTATTCTGGATACTAGATACATTTGTGAACAAAGCAGACCAAATCTCTACCCTGATGAGATTAATATCTGAATCTAGTTTTGACTGTCAACCAGACAGAATCCACTTGGTGGGAGAACGTAATACCTACCATTTATGAAAAAAAATTTTAACTGAAATATGTACTTAATAACACTTTATTTGGTATGTTTAAACCCTGTTTCTATCTGGTTTAGTACATGTCTGCCTTGTAGATTAGGTCTTAGGGCCCTTCCCCATACTTGTTCATACCGTTATCTGTAGCTGTCCGTATTTATGGTTTTGGCTGTTAAAAAAATTGACTAGAGTCTCTGCATCTAGGCTTTTGGGACTGTTGGTCTTGGGGTACTGACTGTAAAGCTTCCTTCTCTAGGTCTTTGCTTGATAGGTTGACTCTAAAGTTCCAGAAGGGGGCACAGAGAATGAGCTCTGAGTGACATGTTTGATCCTTTGAATTTCTTTGTGAATGCCCAGTTTGTTCAGATCATGTCAGAATGGCTCAGAGAGGATGCTGTGATGGGTAGCTTACTCAGCCCTGTCTGATATCACTGGTTTCTTAATATCTGCAGAAATACAGGCAGAAAAAAATATCCCAGACATCAGATTGATCAGCTTTCCTAAACTCTTTTTCATGGGTGACTGAAAGAAAAACCTTTCTGAGATTTTCTCTTATTTTTGTGGATGACTAATAGAAACAGAAAGACATTGACAATGTTTCAGAAGCATTGTGATAGCTTTCTGACTATGGGATTTTGGAGTTCAGACATGGGAGGGTGTTAGTGACCAGGCATTACTTCTTGGGGGCCGGGATGGTGGTCGTATGAGTTTGGAGCTGTATCTTGAGAGGAATAGGCCGAGGATCCTGCGGTGCACAGAGGTGTCTCACGCTGTGCCGATGCTGGGTCTACAGTATTTGGAGTATTTAAACTAGGGTTAACACATAGTCTGTGTTATCGTGAGAGAGTTATCAGGTCAGAGTTGTGACCCCATCATGTGGTGGCAGTTTGCATTCTTCATTTCCTGTATTTTCTCTTAGGAATAAATAATATATGATACTGAAGAAAGGCATGTTTTTGTGGCTTTTTTTATTGAATTTTGATTTAGGACACTTTATGTTGTAGATGTTTCTTGAAGGATGTGGAATTTGGTTGCTTATTGAGAATGCTTTGAGAAATTTAGATCTCTGATACACAACCAGTCCCACATTGAATTCCTTTCATTTATTGCTACAGAGACATGAACATTTTAGTTGAAGCTGAGGAAGGTGTGTTACATGCTTGTTTATCAGAGCTACCAAAAGTAGCTCAGACATCCCTGATGACTCAGCTGATGCCCTTGCTGCCTGGTTGGGTGTTTGTGTACGAAGGACTTGTTTCCTTGCTGAGGGCTGGGAACGTGTCACAAAGCCCAATTGCTATGGGGATTGTTGCAGTGAACAGATTTAGGATTGCACAAGGCTGGCTAGTGGCCAGGTTTAGACTACCTTGGAAGAATTGGCTTGAGGGCAGACAGGAAAAGTTTAGAAAACTCCTTTCTTCCTCTTTGGTGGCATTAACCCCTGTGAAACCAGACTAAGGCTCTGTTGTGCCTTTTCCAGGAATGGGGTAGTATAGGTCATCTGCACTAAAACTAGTTGGTATTAATCCCAGGAAGGGGCCATGTGGGCGCCATGTGTAAATTATTATGCTGTCCAGGTGGAGTTAAATTGGATACAAGAGGAATGAGTTACCCCCAGCAGGAGGTAACATGGGTTGAGGAGTTCTGCAGTACAACCAGAAATTTTCACTCCATAATGTTTTTACTGTAACTTCTCACTTTCAGTGTTGAATAAGGGCCATCTGGCCATTCTGATAGTTTGGGCAAGTTTTTATCCATAAGAGTGCTCTCCTTAAAGATGGTGAATCAGAGTCATTCTTGGCTCCTTAAAAATAAGCACATTTCTGAAACCATCTGTCCTGGTGCTCAGCAGTGCAGGTAATGAGGTACTTTTGTTCTCTTGAGTTTATTGCAAACATGCACTGACTCAAAGTGGAAAGGGCAAAATCAGAAATTTTTCCTTCTTTTGAGTCTTTTCATCATGAGGATTTTGTCCTTTAAATAAAATAAACCAGACCTCTAGACTTTAAAGTGAGGAGTATGGGGGAGTTAGAAATGAGGCAAAATGCTATCCCTATTTCTTAGAAAACTGTCCAGATACCTTTTGAGCTATGTCCATTGACCAAATTTAACTCATTGCTTCAATAACATCACACAAACCTCTTACTTTTTTTTTACTTTCTTCCCTGAAAATTTTCTAAAAATACCAGAACCTTCCCAAGTCAGCTAAACCAACCAAGTATGGAGTGATCTGAAGTGACTTAAAGCAAATGATTCTGACTTTCCTTCTCTTCTTGAAGGCCAGCCCTCTAAATTGTGGGAATATGCAAAGGAAAATCGAATTAAACAAGTCCCCTAATTCCCGTAAGTAATTTCTAAATTATCCTTTTATATACCTTACTTGTATGCAGCTTGCAAGTGAATATCACTGTGAGAGCTACAGTTTGTCAGGGTTTAGATCTTAATTAGCTCATGAGATTGCATCCTTTTGAAGCTGTATACCACAGGTTGTTGGCTAGTTTTCCAAAAGCAATTAAAATGCCCACTGTTATAATTAAGCTTGTTACTGGTTGTATGTTGTAGTTATAAAATCTATTTGGCAATTAAGGAAACTGAGATTGAGGCTTTTGGCTGGGTTCTTTGGGATGCAGTAGACTGGCTTCCACCTTAATATTCTGTTAGGCGAATCACTGATAGGGGTACCAGGATGGTGGGTCAGATCTCAGGTCCTTGAGTATTTATTGCTATTCCATAAGTGATAGCAACCGTAGGTTTTTATACAAAAGCTCAAGTTAGGGAATGTGAGTTCCTGATTGTGTCCTACTGTGTATACAGGAGACAAAAATATGAACTTCCAAATTACAGTCTTTTAGCTGAGAAGTCCTTTTTAAGAATCATTGTCTTATCTTGAGGTAGGTAGCTTAACTCTGACGGTGAACATTTAATCTGTTAAACTAACATCTGTATTGCTCTGGTCAAATTTCTTGTCTGGTTGTTTAAAGGGAGGTTTGGGGGAAATGTTGCGGATACAAGATGAGGTTAATGTCTGTTTCTGAACTGCACAGGGTATAGAAGTTGTTAAGCTGCAAGTCCACCGTCTCATGGTGAGATTTGTCTGAGCTGGGCTGTGGGAGAGGCTGTGATTGTCAGGGCTAGTCTTAATAACAGATGCAGTTCATGTACACCTGAAATTTTTACAATGTTATAAACCAATGTTACTGCAATAAACAAAAAAATTAAAAAAGAAAACAAACAGATGCAGTTCTTAGTGGTTTCCTTTGCATCTTGCATGCCTTTTATTCTTTCTTTCTTCCTGTTGACCATTTTGGACTATTTCTTTGTTCCTTAACATCAGAGTGGCATAGTGGCTGAGACCATGGGACAAATGAGTCCATTTAGTGGACAGAAATCAGTATTTAAAGTCAGGTTGAGATTTTCTTGTGTATTTTATTTTGAAATCCACTTAGCACACATGGAGGAAAACGGACCACGTAGTTTATGTGGTTCCATCCCATTGCCTTGCCTGTTTGTGCTCCCCATGCAATTAACATGAAAATAATGGTTTAAGAATGAGCTTAGCATCTAGAGCTAGGCAGGAGGAAGCCTTCACAGGATGCTAACATCAGAGAAAAAGAGAAAAGGGCAAGTGTTTTGGAATTACTATGGCTTTGAGGAATAGTGGAAGGACTGAGTCTTATTTTAAATATACTTTTGTCCATAGTTCCCTTAAGTTGTGATTAATGATAAAAATTATTTTCTCTATTGTGCAGAGAGATTAGAATTATTAGAGATACATTTTTCTTGGGAAAAATGCTGTTTGTGGTTTTCTGGACATATCTATGTTAAGTCTATAATATAGTAGTATAGAATAAATTTAAAGGCATGTGGGTCTGAGGACATTTGCTTTAAATCCATTTATACAAGCACTTGCTGTGCTTCCTTTGTAACAAGTTTTCCATAATTTATTTCTAACCATCTAAAAATAGAGGAGGAAAAAACCAACCAAACTATTAGCTTGGTTCCTTACTTTGAGTTCTACAAATTTTCCCATGTACAGAGCAAAAAGAAACCAGTCTTTGTTGTAATTCTACAACAGATGATTATTGGTTCTGAGGAAATGACTATTTCAAAGTGTACGTTTGTATGTAATATTTAGTATGTATTATGTGTGATATTTTATAGTTAAAATACAACATAATGATCGTGAAATAATACACATGAAATGAGATGTGATAATGAGATTGACCTAAAAATAAGAAATAAACATAGAAACATTTCTGATCAGTCTTACTTGTAGGTCTAATCAGTCTAATTAGTCTTACAGTTCAGATGTCTGCTTTGATATCCTTTCCTGCATAAAGTCATATTTAGCCTCCTATTCAGGATCATGTCCCTTTTTCGTGCTCCCATACCACTCCAGCCATCCCTCATCTTGGCTCTTTCCATACTGTATTGTTTATTTGTCTGATTCTTCCATTTGACTATAAAGTATTAGGACATGAGCAGATATTATATTTTTTATTTTACTATAATTTTCCCCTCTGAATTCTTTTTTAAAAAATTGAAGTGTAATTGTTATACAATAAACTTAGCATATCTAAAGTGTACAATATGTTAAGTTTTGACATAGTATATACCCATGAAACCATTCCACAGTTAGTATAATGAACATATTTACCACCCCCAAAAGTTTCATCATGACCTTTTCTTTTTTTCTTTTTTTTGCTGAGGAAGATTCGCCCTGAGCTAACATCTTTTGCCAATCTTCCTCTTTTTTTTTTGCTTGAGGAAGATTACCTCTGAGCTGACATCTGTGCCAATTTTCCTCTATTTTGTATGTGGGTCACCATCACAGCATGGCTGACGAGTGTTGTAGGGCCACCCCTGGGATCTGAACCCATGAACCTGGGCTGCCAAAGCAGAGCATGCCAAACTTAACCACTGTGCCACTGGGCTGGCCACTCATGCCCCTTTATAATACTTCCCTCCTGCCTCTCTCTGTTCCCTGTCCTTAGGCAACCACTGTTCTGCTTTCTGTCACTATAGATTAATTGACATTTTGAAGAATTTTATATAAATGGAATCTCATACAGTATGTACTCTTTTCTTTTGTCTGATTTCTTTCACTCAGTGTAATCATTTTGAGATTTATGCATGTAGTAGTGATAGTTTCCTTTTTATTGCTGACTATATTCCATTTGGATATACCAGTTTGCTTATCCGTTCAGCTCTTTTGGAGCATTTCCAGTTTTCTGCTATTATAAATAAAGCTGCTATGAATATTAGCATACACGTTTGGACATATGCTTTCATTTCTTTTAGGTAAATACCTAGAAATGGAATATCTGGGTCATATGGCGGGTATATATTTAACTCTATAAGAAACTGCCGAACAGTTTTCTAAAATGTACCATTTTACATTCCCACCAGCAGGGTATGAGAGTTCCAGTTCCTCCATATTCTTGCTGACACTTGGTAGAGTCATTATTTTTAAAATTATAGCCATTCTACTAGGCATGTAGTGGAATCTCATTGCAGTTTGTTTGCATTTCCTTAATGACTAACGATGTTGGGCGTCTTTTACTGTGCTTGCCATCCATATATCTTCCTTTGTGAAGCATGTATTCAAATCTTTTGTCCATTTTTTAAAAACTGGGTTGTATGTTTTCATCTTATTGAGTTTTAAGAGTTCTTTAGGTATTCTGAATTTAAGTCTTTTATCAAATATATGATTTGCAAATATATTCTCCTAGCCTGTGGTTTGTCTTTTCTTTCCCATTTGCAATGTCTTTTGAAGAGCAGAAGTTTTAAATTTCGGTGAAGTACAAGTATCAGTTTGTTCTTTTATAAATTATGAGTCATAGCTAAGAAGTCTTTGCCTAACCAAAGGTTATGAAGGTTTTGGAAGTTTTGTAGTGTTACATTTTACAGTTAGATCAATGATTCATTTTGAGTTAATTTTAGTATATGGTGTAAAGTATGGATGGAAATTAGTTTTTTTTATACGGATATCCAGTTGTTTTCACATCATTTGTTTAAGAGACTATCCCTTCTCCGCTGAATTACCTTTGCACCTTTGTCAAAAATTAGTTGTATGTATATGGGTGGATCTATTTAAAGATTCCCTATTCAGTTCCAGTAGATCCATGTATGTATTCTGTCTCCAATATCATACTGTCTTAATTACTGTAGCTTTATGTTGTCTTAAAATTGAGTAGGATGAATCTTCAAACCTTATTCTTTTTCAACATTGTTTTGACTATTTAGTTCCTTTGCCTTTTTATAAATTTTATAATTTTATAAAAATTTTATAAATTTTAGAATCATCTTATCTATATTTACAAAAATATCCTCCTGGGATTTTGATTGAAATTTCATTAAATCTGTAGATCAATTTGGGGAGAATTGTTTACTGTGTTGAGTTTTCTAATCCATGGTCATGGTATGTTTCTGCATTTATTTTGATATTTTTTGATTTCTTTCCATCAACATCATGCAGTATTCAGCATACTTGTCACATATATGCTTTATACTTATTTTTTTTATATACCTTTAATTCAAAAAGTTCAGAGACTCCTCTTTGGTGCTGTTCTTGAGACATGTTTATGTTATATCTTTTTATTAGTAACTTCAGTTATGTTTATCTTGTCCTTTGCCTAAGTTTTCCTGAGGAAACCAAATTTCTTTTGGAGTCAAATTTGCCATAGGAGGTCATTGACTACCTAGGGAACCCTGCTTAGATTTAACATCAGTGAATGACTTGAAAGCAGTTGGTATAGTTCCTTCATTGGCTTGTATAATTTTTCTTGAGGCATAAGCAAAAGAAAAGTGGTTTCAGAAATGTTTTGTGCAATTGTAATCCAACTGTCATGGAAAGACGAATTTTAAATGGCTCAAGGGTTGACCACTTTTTATGCTGGGTGGACAGCAGCTGAGAGGACATTGGTGGCTCTTGAAGCACTATCAGTTTTTCTTACATAGAAAGGAATCAAGGACGTATTTTAGGTTGTGAGCAGATAATTCATAGGCCAGGAGAGTGCTCTAGTGGAAGTATTCCTTAGAGACCGTCAGTTCAAAGAAAGGGAAAGTGAGGCCTCAAGAGACTTGGTTACTTTGTTTCCTTGGAGGATCGCATTTTCCATGAACTCTTTGTGAAAGCCAGTCTGTTTCTATCAAAAACCAGAGACAGTCCTTCCCATTCAGCAGATTATGTAGTCAGTTTAGGCAGTCAGAATGGAGAGATAAGGGATTGGTGTTGGGTTATTAGAGCCAAGGTGGTCATTGATCAGAGATGATGATGTGACCAGTAGGATCATTATGAGAACTTCCTGGGAAGGACAAATGTGGATGATGCTTGTTTACATAAACTAGTGTAACTTTTCACCAGGCACTATTCTGAGTGATTTATGTTTATGAACTCATTTAACCTTCTTAACAACCCTGTGAGGTATAGGTACTGTAATTATTCCATTTTGTGAGTGAATAAAATGAGGCACAGAGGGATCAGAAATTTTTCTGGTAAAGTATGGAGGTGGGAGAGGAATCCAGGCAGTGTGGCTCTAGAGCACACATTCTTAACCACAACACTGACAGACAGCCGAAGAGTGTGTCTATTATGAGAGCCCATGGGGAAGTGATCCCTAAATCCCTCTCTGCTAGTCTCGGGGACCTTGAGTTTCAGTTTTCTTTAGTTTTAAAATAAGAGAGACTTATGTCAATGATAAGATTGACACTTTTCGTTTCTGAAGTTCTAAATTTAAATCTCTTTGCAATGTATAGTTTTCAAATATTAAGTGTGTGTGTCTGTAAAAGTTTCACTCCTTTAAAAGTCCCTCTTCTCCCACAACTGCATATTATCTGTTTCCCAAGTTTTTCCCCCTCCTCTGCAAGGAGGACAGACTCAGGCTTATATCAAAATGGAGCTGACTGTGCCTTTGATTTGGAATGTGGCAACAAGAGACTGTATGGCTATATATACTTATATGGGGCCAGGTATAAGCACTTTTAAAGAATCCCAGCCACTAAAATAAGCAAATATTGGAGAGCAGAGGCTATGGAGCTGCATTTGCCACCAGTTCCCTGGGTGCGGGCATTAGAGAGTATGGGAGCCAGCCTGATGGGCTCTGTGTTTGTGGCCCCATATGGAAATATTTCAGCTTCTCGCTCCTGTGCAGGCACACAGCCATATTTGACCATGACTCTTAGGGGAAACAAGGACAGAAAAGTTGGACAGCTGTCCGGACTCTGTGAAGGATGGAGACCAGAAGGAAGGGATGGAAGGGAGCAGAATGAAAGGAAAAGTGATGATCTTAGATGTTTCTTGCTTCAGATTTTTTATTGTTGAGGGAACCATACCTACAGTAGTAGCATTTGTGCTTTGGGAAGGAGATGGAAGTAGATCTTCTGGAGTATGTAACCTGGAGCCATTACTTCTTGAAGGGAAGAAACATAGATGATTGGAAAGGCTCTCTCTCTGTCTCTCTTTCGTACATACCCACATATACATACTGCTCTTGTTTTTGCTAACTACAGAAGCTAAACAGAGGGCAGTTGGAAAGAGTTCATCCACTGTTTTAATCCTTGGGTGAGATTGTTAAGTGATAGAAGCATGTACTGGATCGCATGAGAGTCTTTTTGTCCCTGCTAGTGTAGGAGGTCAAAGATGGCATTTTAACTTTGACTCTTCAACTTAAGTAACTAAAAATGTATCCAGGGCCTATTATGTGCCCAGTAGGTCACATGAACGTGAGATATGGCATCTAAAGGCTAATTGTTTAAGGAGTTTATTTTGGTCTGGATAGACTTCCGCTTTTCATATAGTTTCCCCTACTTCTCGTATAAGACAGATTATCATTGATGAAACTTATGTTAAAGGTTATTATTTCAAACTATTCAGGAAATATTACCCATTCTCCCTGAGAATGTATGGACATATCAGAATCTTTGGTGGGTGTATTTATTTTCTGTTTCCTGCTGTAACAAATGGCCACAAACTTAGTTGCTTAAAACAACACAAATGTATTATCTTACAGTTTTATAGGTTGGAAGTCCTAAGTGAGTCCAACATGAGTCTCACTGGGCTAAAATCAAGATGTCATTTTAGCAGAAAGGACTGCATTCCTTCTGGAGGCTCTAGGGGAGATTCTCTTACCTTGTCTTTTCCAGCTTGTAGAGGCTTCTTGCATTCCTTGGTGTGTGGTCCTTCCTTCATCTTCAAAGCCAGCAATAGCAGGTTGAGTCCTTCTCATGATGCCATCTTTCTGTTTCCTGCTTCCATAGTCACATCTTCCTCTTCCATTTAAGTCCTTTGAGACTATAATAGGCCCACCTGGACAACTCAGGCTACCCTGTTTATTTTAAGATCAGCAGATCAGCATCCTTAATTCTATTTACAACCTTAATTCCTCTTTGCTCTATGCCATAACATAGTCACAGGTGCCAGGAATTAAGACATGGACATCTTTGGGGAGCCATTGTTCTACCTTCCACAGTAGAGGGGACTTTTTCCAAACTTTGCTCATTTCCTTACTTGAGTGAAGTTCTATAATGCCCTTCCTGTAATCTTCTGCATAATTAATTGCTACCTGTGAATGTGTGCTGTGTTATGTGAGTGGTGGGAGGCTTATCTTTCACTGCCTTAAAGGTTCACTCCTCTTCATTGAGCTAAAACCCGAGCCGCCTAAACGTTGAACAATTAGTTTCATAGAATCTCAGTGTTTGAAGAAAGCAAGAGATCTTTATAGCCAGCCTGCCCAAGGGGCTTGCAGACACATTATTGCATCTCTTCCAAATGGTTGGCCCACTTTGCTGACATGGAATGACCTGCCTTGGCAGATAAGGTCTTCTTTGAACAGCTCCATTTTTCTGTTAGAAAGTTCCTACTTGATATTGAAGGAAAGTCTCTCTCCTTGCTCGTTTGGAGAACCTATTGGCTGTTTTTTGTTTTACTCTCTGGGGTCATATTGAACAAATCTAATTTCCTCTTTTACACTTGAAGCCCTTGAGATTTTTTTAAAGACAGCTATCATAGTCCCTAAGTATTCACACTAAAAGATCTCAATTTCTTCAACTGGGTCTCACATGAAACTATTTTGAGACTTTTTTCCATCCTGGTCCCTCTCCTGAGTATGATACCACGTGAAGAAGGGGAGACTGAAGGATGATTTAATAGGAGCCTTTAAATGCCAGGGGAATTGTCAGACAGAGGATGCTGGTAAGATCTTTGCCATTACCACAGAAATAAGAAATCACAGGCTTATATTGTGGCTAAAGAGATTTAGATATCAGGTAACCGGTCTTAAACTCATGGATTAGATAGTGCAATGGACTGCCATGGGAAGTTGAGGGATCTTTGACTTTAGAAGTGTATAAGACAAGCCTTTGACCTCAGAATTCATTTATCTTGTATAAGAGACTTTGCTTTTAGTTAAATGTTCTGCTTAAAATATTCTTCTCATTGCTTGTCATTATGCCTGATGCCTGGATTTCCCTCTTGTGTTGGTTCATTGGATGTAAGGCATCGTCATGACTGCTGTTAATCACAGGGGGAAGGAGTATGGTTCAGGGCTTTATGAAGGAAGGGAAACAGTGGCATAGCTCAGGATAATTAATAGCAAGTGGAGTGACAGTTTGATTCCCTGGTAGGGACCGTGGCATTGTTGAAGGAAAAAAATCACTTTATTCTTTCATAGAGAGAGGCAGCTGTAATTCTGGTTGGATGGAATCCAATTTAAAGGAACTGACATGCAAATTGATGATCAGACAGTGTGAGCACAGAAAAAGTCCAAGAGTTCTGTAAGAAGTGGCGGAGAGCAGTGTAAGTAATTTGGCATGGTAATGTGTGTAAGAAAAATGGAAATATACGAGTTGGCTACATGAACAATTGCAAGTCTGGAATCTCAGTCAGGAGAGAGCAGGAGACTGGTTGGTTCAGTGGATTTATAGTTACTAAACTTTTAGACATTTTGGAGTTGAGGCATACATTTTAGAAATTACAGCCTTTCACAATAGAATGATTATAAATCAACCCTTGAGGGTTATAGGTTTCCAAATTGGTGGTGGTTAAATATAATATTGCCAAGAATGTATGATGGGAGTCCAAGCCTGGCTCTTGGAAAGAAGATCTCATTGTACAGATATACTTCACCTGACCCAATGATGTGTCCTCAGAGATTTGTGTGAGAATTGATTCCTAAATTTAGGATGAAATGGGAGAGCTTGCCATTTATAGTAAAGCTATTGTGAATCGTTTTCTAAAGTGAAAAATCTTTTTATAACCAAAGTCATGCCCAATTTATCTTTTGAGTAAATTCTTAAGTCCATATGTTAGGTTTGCTTAAACAAAGGTATTTTTCTTTGAAATGAAATAATTGTAGGGACAAATAGCAGTTAAGCTTTAGAGTAACAGAGGGAAAAATGGGCAGAATTTTGTAAGAAGTCAGTGTATTGCTTTTTAGGGAGGAAAATTCTGCTTGAGAAGTCAGATAGCTTCTGCTGTTATTATGGGAGAAGGAGAAGGCTACCCAGTGTAGTGCAGGGAGATTTATTAAGATCTTTTGGGAACTGCAGCAGAAATGGCTTTGAAATGTTTTGAGAAAGGAGGAAATAGGACCCCAGCATGTGCTAGGCTTTATTCAAGAGAAAGCCAAAGAAGGTGAAATGGAGTTCACCCTGAGAAAGCTGCGGAAGATTGAGAAGCTAAGAAAAGACTTAGCAGCAGCCACAAGAAGAGACCAGAGTCTTGTGGGCAGAATTTCTAGTCATCATGAGAGCACTCATTTGTCATGCTGGTCAGCAGTGAGGAACATTAACAAAAGGGATTCCGAATGACCAGGATCAGTTTTGTTGGTCCAGGTGTGAGTGGCGTGCTGCCTCTGGTGTAAGCCCCATGTGATTTTGCCTCCTGTAGCCACTCTGCTCGGGTACTCCAGCAGCCACGCAGTCTCTGCCCAAGGCTGTCCATTTACTTTTCACTTTGCCTGGAATGCCCTTACTCGCAAGGCTCCCTCCTTTGCTTGATTATCAGGGAGACCTTTCCTGATTATCTAAAGTGGACACTCTGTCTTCCCGTACTCTGCTTTATTTTTCTTCATAGCACTCATTTCTACCTCAAGCATATGTTCATTTGTTAAATGTTTTTCCCTTTTCTCTCCATTAGAAGTTAGTTCCATGAGAGTTGAGGCCCAGTTTGTTTTGCTTACCACTGTATTCCCAGCACCTAATCCATAACATTTTGTGGAGTAGAATTGTAGGAAGTCTCTGTGCCTTTCAGTGTGATAAGAGCTAGGATTGAGAAGGGGAATGTAGCTCAGTCACTGTCTGTGTTACATAATATGTTATAAAATTATAATACCCTGAGCACAGAGTGCTGTGAGCTTTGAGAAATAAGTTGTGGATGGTCACCACAGAACTGGATCTGGAGTGATAAAGAGGAGTTTGTTCAGTGGTCAAGACAAGGAAGGATATTGTAGGCTGACAAAAGAGGGTGAATGAAGTTGGAGAGATTTAGAAATGAGTTTTGTGTTTGGAAATCCTTGAGTGAGTTCCATGTGGCTAGTGGAGCACAGGGGCGTGGTGAAACATGACTGAGAGGACTGGGAGGGGTATGGTTGGGAAGGACATTCAAAACACGTCTTGAGATCTGATTGGGGAAGTTCTTGAAAGGAGTTTTGGGCCTTATCTTTTGGGAAGTGGTGCGCCCCAAACTCTTTAAGCAGGGAAGCACCAATATCTAAAAGATAGTGCTGAAGGATAGATTGGAAGAGGGAAGAGTGTAGAGGTAGGATATAGAGCAGGAGTGGATGTGATTTTCCCATCTTTGAAATGCATGAGCAAGTTTGGGATCTCCGCGTTGAAGGACAAGAGAATGAAAAGCAATTCTCTTTGTGTTTGGATGCACAGTGATATACTGAGTATAGGTGGTGGCTAAAGATCAAAAACTGGTAGTGCTTGCAATCGTTCATTTTTTTTTCAATAGTGGTAAAACTGGGTCATTGGGACACAAAGAGAGGAGAAAGCTATTTTTTTTGTGTGTGTGAGGAAGAGTAACCCTGAGCTAACATCTGTTGCCAATCCTCCTCTTTTTGCTGAGGAAGATTGGCCCTGGGCTAACATCCATGCCCATCTTCCTCTATGTTATATATGGGACGCCTGCCACAGCATGGCTTGATGAGTGGTGCGTAGGTCCGTGCCCGGGATCTGAACCTGTGAACCCTGGGCCGCCGAAGCGGAGTGCGTGAACTACCAACTACGCCACTGGCTGGCCCCGGAGAAAGCTGTTTTGATTCGTAGACAGAATAGAAAAGTTTAATTGGAAAATGCCTTGGCAAACAGGAATTCTTATTCCAACTCAAGTGTTGAGCAGCTGTGTGACCTTGGACAATTCATTTACCTGTGCTTTTATTTCCCTTTCAAGGATGGACTTTATTGATGTGCTTACATTGTTGATGTGCAGAACAAAGTATGGTTTTTAAGAAATTACATAAACATTCCTTTTAGAAATATTGAGTAACATCACGAGTCTTTTGCTTTAAATAGAAATAGATCTGAAGAGAGTAGAACTTAAATGTTCTCACCAGAAAAAAAGGAGAGAGCAACAGATCTGGAATTGGCTTTTTTCCTGCAATATGGTATCACCAAAGCGTCAGAGCCACTCACACCCTGAGAAAACAAGACCATTTCCAAGAGGTGGCCTGCACAGTTTTTAAAGCAGACATTAGAGGAGTGACTTTTTGCTGCTTATATTCTACATGTCAAAACATGTTCTGTTTTAGCAGTTGGTGAGAGCTACTGTAGAGCAGTACAGAAGCAAGAAGGAGGATTTGATCATGTTAGACTTGCTACTGGATATTAACCTGCCGATCACAGCAGTCTCTGTTCCAAAGGGCTGTGTACCAGACAGTTGCACACTTCATCCCGGTTTTTATTGCTTTATCATTCAGCACAGCAGTGTAGGATCCCTCTCTCACTTTAGCCTTGGTCGTTTGAAGTAGCCAAATTGTGGTCTTATGTATATGTGGAATGTTATATACACTGCATGATTCTCTGAGGTCTTCTTAGGAAATTTGGGAAACCTTACATTTTGGAATGCTTTCTTCTCTTTGAGAAGCGGGGAGGAATGAATGTTTTATAGGTATTGGTTTGAAATAGGTCCATTTTGTAGAGTTTTAACTCAGACAAAGGACAGAATAGCTTACTGGTTAATATTAAGTTGTTTCTGGAGTCTGACTGCATAGGTCTCAATTCCACCTTTACCACTTATTAGTTAGTATACTATGGGAAAATTACTTAGTTTTTCCCTTCTGGAAAATGTGGGATAATAATAGTACCTGCCCATAGGGTGGTTGTGAGAACTACATGAGTAAAGATATGTAAATCACTTAGACCCAGGACTGGCACAGAATACATGCTTTCTAAATGTTATTTCTGGCTTTCTCCTAGCCGTTGGCATTTCTAAGGCCTTGCAAGAAAGCCTGGATGAAGCCAAGCCTTTTCTGCTTGCTATGTCAGAAAATGACTTGGTAGCAGAGTGCTAGAAATTATTCAGTGCGTAAGTAATGGACTGTTGAGCTTCACACCCCAGTCCACTGGCATTGTATAAGAAGCAAATCTTTACATTCTAATGGTAGGTCAATGAAATGGATGAGCAGTCTCAGTCGGCCTTCTCAGGCAGCTACAGAATTCAAGCCAAGCATCCTGGAGTGTCTGGGAAGCACTTGGAGAGAGGATAGAAGTCTGCAGTGCAGTGGTAGGGGTGGATGGGTGGGACCCAAGAGTATGCTACAGAAGCAGTGTGACTTGTGTTGATTCTAGCAAGCAGGAGGGGTCTCCAGGGTATTCCTGAGTGTAAACAAGGGATCCTCTTAAGCTGGGGAAAAGAAATCACTCAGCGGGAGGAGTCAGACCACCTTGGATGTGACCCCTCTGCTGCCACCGACGTTGTCACATCCCTGTGGGTGAGTCACATTGCCCCTCTGACCATCAGTTACTTTGTCTGTAAAAGGATTAGATGATCTCTTGACTCCTTTTCTACTCCAGGCTCGAGACTTCACAATTTCATTGGCTTTTAAGAACTATGGGAGGTAGGGAGTGTTGCAGAACAACCTGCTATAGATCTTGGCCTGTGCGAATCTTTGGTTTTGTTTTTGTTATTTCAAAGAAATTCCTGTTCAAAAGACCATAAGGCATTTCATCATTGGACTTGTGAGGGAGTTGTCTCTTTCATCTCTCACGTTTCCTTTCTTCCCTACAAATGATATCCACAGGACTGCTGTTGTCTTGTGCTCTCGGGATCAGCACTTTTGCAAAGAAGTGAAAACATTGCACTTTTAAAGGCACAGAAAGCAAAAACTAGCATCAGGATTCAAGGTTACAGAATTGGTTAACTTTCTGGTTTGTTTTGCTGAGCTGAATGAAAAAGATTTGATTGAATGTTACTGCTTAGGGATAAATATTAATAACCACAAAAATCCCCCAGTGGTAATTTTTCCCCTTTTGCAAAGAATTTGAAATTATGATTTAGGACTTGGATTGTTACTGTCAACTGAATATAATTGTGAGAAATGTGGAGTAACTGGATAAAGGACTTGGTTGGAGAGGAGCAACTCTTTAGGGCCGAATGTCCAGAGAGGAAATCTATTTTGGATTCTTGATATGCAGCATTATTTTGATTAATGATTTGTTACAGTTCAGATATGTGAGTATATAACAACTGCTCTAGTTCTTTATAACATTAGCTAGTAGAAATGGTATTAGAAAAAAGTCATCAAAAGTAGAATTTTTTTTTAAGGTTTAAGAACTGAGGTGTTTTTAAACTTTAATGTTCCACAGAGAAGAATTTGTTAGGTTAGGTTTGTGAGTTCCCAGTAATAACTAAGTAGATCTTTACCACAGACTTAAAAGATATTCACATATAGTCACTTTTTGGGGGATGTTTGTCCTCTATCCCAGCTAACTTTACTTTAGGGGATAGGAGGTATGGTATTGGTATTAATTTATTTGTAAAATCGATAGAAATGTATCACACACTTACTGTATATCAGGATTTACCACAATAAATGAGATGGTCCCTGCCCTCACAGAGTCTACCTGAGTAAGGTACAAAAGTTGGAAAAGTAAACATGATTATTGTGTGAATAGATGAGTGTGAGAGAGTGATGGGCATGCTGTTTTTTTGAGCAGATTGCCTACTACATAACCTGTATGTGCTAGAGATACTCATTAAGTACTTCGGAAGCATGGCAGAGGGGACATTTGCAGCTTAGAGAGAGGTCAGAGAAACCTTCATGAAGGAGGTGACACGATAATGACATTTCAAAGGGCAGGGAAGAGTATGCCATGTGGACAAGCAGGGTTGACATTCCAGGGAGAGAGACTAGTGTGAGGACATGGAGATGCCTGGCCCCTTTTGGGTCCTGAAAGTAAGTAGAGTGTTGCCAGAGGGCTGGGTTTGTCTTAAGGGCCGGTGGCAAATGAGAGTCAGAGCGCACTCTCTTCAAGGGGTCTGTGTTCAGACTTGAGGGGAAGATGTGCTTGGGAAATTGTGTGCTGGGGATAGTTGCTAGCTCTCCCAGATTTCAGTATCTCCTGAAATAGATGTACGCTGTGATGTGGAAGTACTGGGATCAGATCAGTTCACCAATATCCAGTTAATGTACATGCAGGATTTGGGCAGCAAGGTGTAATATGTAGGTGTTACGTGAAAATACTGGATATGCACAATTACAGTCTTAGTTCATTAGTCAAGCAATCACTGTGATGCTGACTAATGGAAAGCTGAAATGAGAAGGGTAGGGAGAGATGTTAGATTAGCTTTTCTTACCCGCTGTAAAGCAGTGGTTCTCAACTTAGCTACAAATTAGAGTCAGATGGAGATCTTAAGAAAATTTTTATATACAATTTACGTATAGTGAAATACACAAATTTAAGTATATAAATTAATGAATTTTGACAAATGACCCACATACCCATCAAGTTAGAGAACATAATTGTCACCTGAAACAGTTCTTTAGTCTTCCCTTCTAATCAATCCTTCCCACGCCTCACATAGGCAACCACTCCTCTGATTCCTATCATCATAGTTTAGTTTTTGCCTGTTCTTGAACTTCGTAAAAATGGAATTATACAGTATGTACTTTTTTTGTGTCTGGCTTCTTTTGTTAAACATAATATTTTTGAGATTGTTCTATGTTGTTACATGTATCATTTCGTTTATTATTGCTGAGTAATATACTGTTGTGTAGATATACCACAGTTTAACCATTTCCCTGTTGATGGACACTTGCATTGTTTCAAGAGTTTGGCTATTATAAATAAAGCTGTAATGATCAATACTGTACAAGGATTTTTTGTGGACCTAGGTCTTCGTTTCTTTTGTGTAGATGCCTAGGAGTGGATTTGTTGAGTCATAAGGTTTATAGGTATATATTTAACTTCAGGAAACTGTCAAACAGTTTTCCAAAATGGTAGTACCAGTTTACACTCCCACCAGTGCTGCAGGAGAGTTCTGGTTGCTCCGTATCCTCAAAAATATTTGGTGGTGTTAGCCTTTTTAGTTCTAGCATCCTAATGGGTATAAAATGGTATCTCATTGTGGTTTTAATTTGCATTTTCCCGATGACTGATGGTGTTGAACACTATCTTCTTTTGTGAGGTGCTTGGTCAAGTCTTTTGACCTTCTTTGTTTTTTTTCTTTTTTTTCTGGTGAGGAAGACTGGCCTTGAGCTAACATCTGTTGCCAATCCTCCTCTTTTTGTTGAGGAAGATTGGCCCTGAGCTAACATCCATGCCCATCCTCCTCCATTTTGTATGTGAGACACTGCCACAGCACGGCCTGATGAGCAGTACACCGGTCCACGCCTGGAATTTGAACCTGCGAACCCCGGGCCGCCGAAGTGGAGCACGCAACCTAATCACTATGCCACTGGGCTGGCCCCCTTTTGACTGTTTTTTAAACTGGATTGTTTTTTCTTTTTGTTATTGATTTATCAGAATTCTTTATATATTCTAAGTCCCTTGTCAGATATAGGTAATATGAACACTTCTCTCAGTCTGTGGCTTGCCTTTTCAGTTTCCTAATGATGACTTTTAATGAGCAGAAGTTTTTAATTTTGGTGAAGTCTGATTTATCTTATTTTTCCCTTATATGTTTCATGTTTTTTGTGGCTTCTCTAAGAAATCTTTACTTACCTTAGGTTACAGAAATATTCTACTCTGATTTCTTCTAGAAGGTTTATCTACATTTTGGTTTATCATCCATCCTAGCTTTTTGTGTGTGGTGGGAGGTAAAGAGTAAAGGTTCAGTTTTTTCTCTTACTTTTATCCAGTTGTTCCAGCAGTATTTGTGGGAAAGGCTTTCCTTTCCCCATTGAATATCCTTGGTGTCGTTTTGAAAATCAATTGCCTGGTTAAGTCTATTTCTGCTTATGTCTGTTTCTGGACTCTGTATTCTGCTCCATTGATGTATTTGTCTGTCCTTCTCCCAATACCACATTGTCTTGATTACTCTAGCTTTATAGTAAGTATTGCAATGCAGTAATGTGTGTCTTCCCACTTTGTTCTTTTTCAAAATTGTTTTGACCTTTGCTTTTAGGTCCTTTGCTTTTCCATATAAAATTTTAGAATCAATTTGTCAAATTCTAAAAAAAAACCATCTGGCGTGTTTACGGAATCCTGTGACACCCAGGCCATACTCCATGCCAGTTAAATCAGAATCTTTTGGAGGTTGAATCCAGGTATTTATCTGTTAAAACTCCCTAGTTATTTCAAGTGCAGCAGAGGTTGAGAACTAATGTGTTAATGGGGTTTTACTGTGGTACACTTAAAAAGAAATTCAGTAGTGGATTACTGGGGTGGAACTCACCCCAGTGGATTATGTGTGTAGGAGTTAAGAGGGCCCCCAAATAGAAGAGATTGTCATGCTTACGGAATTGGCAAGTTGAATGAGGATGATGGAGGAGAAGTGAGAAGCTGTGTGGTCTAGGAAAGTTCTCTCTCTCTCTGGGGACTTGGAGCCCCATTGCTTAAGTGCTGCTTTGTGCGGCTACCATTCCTGATTACTCAGGATATCCTCACCCTAAGCCTGCCACACATGTCCTCTAAAAACCAGTAACTTGAAAACTAAGGAATGCTCTTGGTTGGTAAAGGATGTAAATACGTTATTTTAGAGAATAGCTTTACCCTGGATTAGGGAAATGGTTGTGAAATCTGCTGATAATGAACTGAGTGGGCACATTCTAAAATGATTGTGTGGGTTTTTTGCTTTTTGAAAGTTTTCTGTCTTTTTTTATTTTAACGTCTTTAGGCAAACATTGATTTACCTATTCTTCCTCCCATGGGTAGGTAGTTCTGTCAGAAGTGCTGCCTTCCTAAAAGGCTTTAAAGAAAAAAGGGACAAAAAGTTGGAATCAAATAATGCAGTTCTTTGGGAACATACAAACTATGTGCGCTGGTAGGTGCTTGCTTGTGGTGTTTTTTTAATGCATTTTCTGTCTTGAGGGGAGAGGTTGGAACTAGTCAGCTGAGTCTCTCTTTCCGAGATACAAGTTCCCTAAACAGCTGTAGAGAATTAATTTCAGTCAGAGCTAGCAGAGCTTTAATCTCAACTTTCTGCTCAGTGTTATGGAAAATCCTCTCTAGAAAATAGCCAGTATCTACCTGCTATGGGATGTTAAAAAATTCAGATGAACATTGGATTTTCGAGTGTTTTCCTAGTAGAAACAGCATGGAAAATCCTTTAGTGAGCTAGATTTTCTTGTGCACACAGAAAGCAAGTGTCGATGATATATTTATATTTTTATGTGTATGACATGTTGGTTGTACTATTTTCTTGTTCCTGATAGAATTCAGATATACCATGTCCAACTCCAAACCTCATTTTTCTGTGAGGGGTGAGACATTTTAGGCAGGAAGAGCTTTGATATTAGCAACTTTTAACTCCTTTATAAATGTATATAAATATTCTCTTCAAGGTAGGGAGGCAGCAGGTGGGCAGAGGGTGAGAGGAGAGCTGCTTTCCTTTCTCTACTTTACCATGGTATTGAACAACACACACACAAGTATACTTCCTTTAAGAACGTTTTGTAAAGAGAGAAAAGCATTCACAGACTCCTCTTTAAGAAATCTCCCCTCCCCCCTTTTATCATTTTTATACCTTTATTTCTAGGCTTTATCTGTAACACAAACATCACTTTTATGGTGGTGTAATCATAACAAATAATTTTATATTTTGCTTAACATTAAAAAAGCCATTTCCTATGTTCCTATATTATTTTCATAATTAATAATTGAATGACTACATAATAGTACATCAAATTGTATCATAATTCATATTCTTCTAATGTTGGAATTTTTCAATTTTGTGCTGTTATACTACAAAGAATTTATGTGTGCATAGGATTTCCTCCCCCTCCCATTAATTTCTTTGATACATTCTCTCTTGCAGAAGAATAACAAGTACCTTTTGTTTTAAGGGTTTTATCAGTTTACGGTTTTATCAGTTTACAGTTTACACTGTATACTATCATCAGCAATGTAAGGTATATTTGCCTTAAAAATTATCATTATTTACATTTTTAGGGATTAAAAGCTACTGGATTCCTTTCATAACTGTATCACTAAAGAATTTGTACTTCCCTTTATTTTTTGTACAGCAGTTTGGGCCCATTTATGTTTGCCTTGTACTAGTTTATGGATTGGAATTTTTTTTCCTAACTGATGTGAACTTTTTATGTTATATATATAGTAACCCTTTGCAGTATTTGTCATGAATATTTCTTCCAGTTTGTTCCTTTTTTCATTATAAAGGAGTTTATGAGGTTGAATTTTTTATGTTTTCTCTTTTGACTTCCATTGCCTTAAGACGAACAAACTTGTCATCTTTTGCGAGATCTAATACCGCTTCTGTTTTTTACCCCCTAATGTTTCCCGTGGTTTAAATAAAAGAAGTTTCTTGGATCCATCTCAGCTCTTACTGATTCAGGCACCCTCTTCTTACCTGCAGTGCAATGAGGAAAGGTAGGTTAAATCAGGAGCTTGTGCTATTCACAAGTCTTAGGAGAGAAACAGAAACAGCCAGAATTCCATCTCAGCTTCCATTAATGTCTACAAGTCTGTGTTTAGTCATCTGTAAAGCTGGGATGAGAATAACAAATGTACAGAGAATTTTTTTAATGCACTTAAGCCTTCTTTTAAGCACTGTTAAGAACCTCAGTTAGAAGTTGTTTAAAATACCAAATAGCTGTAACCTTTGATTAATATGTGTGCACCATCCTTTCTTGGATTTTTCTCAATAGTTACAGACCACATGGGATCTTGGCGTTTTCTAAAACTAACCACAACCGTGTTACTTACGGACATTGCAGATCCAGGTGTAGAAAAAACTGCAAGTTGAGGATGTCCATCAGAAATATGCAGTATGTGAACCAGATCTGAGTACTTGGTGAGGACTTTGGGGACTATATAACAAAAATGACTTCAGGAAATAGAAATACTGGAGGCAGTACTGGTTTAAAACAGGGGCTTTGACTGAAAGACTTGTTTCACCCAATTTTGCCACTTACTTATGTGACCTTGGGTAAGTAATTTAACCTTGCTAAACTCAGTTTCCTCAGTTATAAAACGGGGATAATCTTGATGAGTGGTTTAATTAAATAAGAAAAGATATGTGAAATGCTCAACATGGTGCCTGACGCATAGCAAATGCTAGGTAAATCATAGCTGGTATTATTACCTTTATTAACAGCTAACATTTATGTAACATTTATGATCTACAGAGTTCTTTAACATACTGTTTCTCATTTGTTAATCTGAGTGCTTTATACAGAATGGATTTTTTTGCTGAGGAAGATTTGCCCTGATCTAACATCTGTTGCCAGTCTTCCTCTATTTTGTATGTGGGCTGCCGCCACAGCATGGCCACCGACCAGCGATGTACCCGGGAACTGAACCTGGGCCGCCAAAGCAGAGCACACCAAACTTAACCACTCGGCCACCGGGGCTGGCCCCAGAATGGATTTTTAAATGTTCCATGGGCTTTTCATTCATTGCCTCAAGAGGTGGTTCCCTTGTAGTTACCTGTATAGCTGGTGTACACCAGTTGGCATTTGTCATGTACCTTTAAGCCAATGTCTTATCTAAATTAAGTTCTAAAACGCTATGTGAGTATGAAGGTTGTGTCTTATTCAGCTGGATTGCTCCTGTACCCAGACCTGGGACACAGCGTCTGGACCCATCACTGTTGGAGCTCTAGCTCTGCTATCTGTTAAGTGACCTTAAGCAAGTCAGTCTGGCTTGCCAAGGCCACCCTTTCCTCATTTACAAAATGGGTAACAAATTTCTTGTGAGGATTAGTTTAAACAATGCATTAAGAAGTGCTTTATAGCGGCCGGCCTGGTGGCTTAGTGGTTAAGTTCCCACGCTCCGCTTCGGCACCCCAGGGTTCGCAGGTTTGCATCCTGGGCGCGGACCTACACACCACTCATCAAGCCATGCTGTGGAGGTGTCCCACATACAAAATAGAGGAGGATCGGTACAGATGTTAGCTCAGTGACGATCTTCCTCAAGCAAAAAGAGGAAGAGTGGCAATAGCTCAGGGCCAATCTTCCTCACCAAAAAAAAAGTGCTTTATATAGCAAGTTACAGATATTTTTTCCACACCTCACTGTGCCTTGCACAATATTTCATGTTTAGAAAGTGTATGTTCACTGGGGTTGGAGGCTGATGGGAAGGCTGTGGACCCAAGTCTTAACTTCAGCATCAAGGCACATTCATTTAAAAAGTGAAAATTCTTCTTTGGGGGCTAGTCGTCATGCAGGGTGCTATCCCAGGCTAATTAATACTGTGGTGCTTTGCCTTTGAAGTGTTTGCTGTCATAAGGGTGGGTCACAGTTACACATAGGTGCTCCAGGCAGGTTCAGTGATTTACCCTACCGTGAGGAAGTAAACTTAATCTATAATAATTAAGTATTGAACGTAGCTTGTATGGTCTCTCTTGTCAGTCTGGAGGGGTTCACATGAAGAGACTGAACACAAACACTGAGGTGTTGGCTCTGTGGAAGACTCTTGGCTGAATCAGCCTTGTTTCCCATGGAATTCCTTTTTATGGTAGACCACAGGTATGTTTCTGTATGTCCTGTGTGTTCTCCGTTTAATTTTTCTTTCCGGTTTGATTTTCAGAAAGCACAATGCTGAAATGTTGGTTGTGGTCAATTTCTGTAGATAAGGCCCAAATACTAGGTATCCATTTCTCTCTTCAGTAAAAAATAAAGTCATGTTATGGAAAAAAAGCAAAATATTTAGTAAAAACAATCCCTTTGTTCATTTTGGAAAATGGTACCTTTGTTAATCCATTGAGACAATTTATTATATTCTGACAGTATCTTTGAGTAGTCAAAGAAAGCATGATGTCTCAATTTAAATTTATTTTTCCTGGCACAGTTTTTATTCTGTAAGATTCATGCCTTTAAGAAGAGAATGTTGTTTCTCATGGGAAGGGAGAGTGCCTAGTGGACAGAGAAGGGTGAAGAGTGTTATTTCCTTGAATATAGATTGGTGTTTAATTTCTACTTCAGGATGTCTCTGAGAAGAACAGAGCTAGGTCTGTTTAGCAGCTTGCTTTTTGCCAGTTATGGAGTGCATGATGTGTTTTCATCTAATTCATTCCATTCAAGTCCTGTTTATGCTTTTGGGACATGGGGAATTGGCTTTGGCTCAGGTGAGGTCACATGTGCCATTTCTCTCCTAAGAGGGTAGAGATGACCGGCTTCTTTCAGATAATCACTGTTGAGGACTAGGGCACAGGAACCTTTGGCATGCCCCTCAGTTTAGTCACTGGGTGGCAAATTTGATGAAAGAGCAGAGAGGGAACTGTTTTTATTAAGCTATGATATAGTCCCTATGTAATTAACTCTTTGGTGGCCTTTTAAGTACAGAAGAAATTTGCATTAGGAACGTTGTATCCGAGAGTCTTTGATTTTATGAAGTCTGAAAAAGTGATGACCACTTGTCAATATTCTGATCATATTCCATGAGTGTCCCCTCAGTCCCATTGGTAGAGAGAGGTTTGAATGTGGTGACGTGGTGAAACTTTCTTCTGAGAAGGGAGTAGTCAAGGCTACAGCTTGGCACCATTTAAACAAGTGTTTGCAGGCCAGCCCCGGTGGCATAGTGATTAAGTTTGGCGTGCTCCACTTTGGCGGCCCGGGTTCAGTTTTCAGGCATGGACCTACACGACTGTCTATCAGTGGCTGTGCTATGAATGGTGGCTCACATACAGAATAGAGGAACATGGGCAACAGATGTTAGCTCAGGGCGAATCTTCCTCAGCAAAAAAAAAACAAAACCGTGTTTGGGTAGCATAAGAGAGCACCTCATTGGAGTATTTTTTTAAATGAGATGTCAACATTTTTGTGTATGTGTGAGGAAGATCAGCTCTGAGCTAATATCCATGCCAATCCTCCTCTTTTTGCTTTGTTGTCCTTGAGCTAACATGCGTGCCCATCCTCCTTTACTTTATATGGGACACCACCACAGCATGGCTTGACAAGCGGTGCATCGGTGCACACCTGGGATCTGAACACGGGCTGCTAGCAGCGGAGCGTGCGCACTTAACCACTACGCCACGGGGCCGGCCCCAATGAGATGTTAACTTTTAGAAATTTTTTTTTTCCTTTTTTGCAATATCCGTGACTGCTACACTGAGTAAATAGTACACAGTGTTAAGGATGTGCTTCACAGATAAACCATCACTAGCATCACCAGTGTGGGTGTATTGTCCTTTTCTTGCTCAAATCAGCAAGGTGTTCCTAGACTTTGGCACCAGGGAGTCCTGCAACATTCAACATTGTTAAAACACACTTCCTGCAGTTTGTTTATCTTCTTTGGGGTTCCTTAGTAGCAAATCCCAAACCACTCACTTTTTTTCCAGTAGTATTAATGTTCTAAGAGGGGCTGTACATTATATTAGAGTCAGGATAGTTCTCCACGGGAAAGGCTGGTTTTTAAATGAGAGTTATTCAACCTCTTTTTAGCGGGTGTTTCATTACCACCAAGGATTTATAATGCAATAGCTCTGAGGCGAAGCTGGTAAGAATGCCAGCTTTGCTAATATTTAGAGTCATAAAATTCTGGATATTGGACAAGCTCTTAATTACTCTGAATCTGTCTTTGTCTTAATAAAAGTTGGATTGTACCCACTAAAACAAGATGGCTATGTTTGCATTAATCTCCAAATGTAGGTTAATACCTTTTTAAAAGCTGTCTTTTAGACAAGAGACTTGCAAATTAATTTCCCATTTTCAGCTTAAAATGGAGAGCTCTTCCACGTGTGGAGTTTGAAGGGCTGCTGTTTTTCCCATGTTATAGATTCAAGGGCCAATAGTTACTCTCTGTCCCTCTTTATTTTATTTTTTTTTAATGTCTTAGGTAAAGAGAAGTCTTTCTCTTCTGGTGCCTGAGGAGTTGTATTTAAAAAACATCTGCTTTAAAGTAAATAGATGAAGTTCTGTTTTCTCAGTGGAGGTTGAATCACGGGATGAGGGGCATGATGAAGGGCTAGATGGTGGGAATCCTATTGTAAAGCATGGCCGGAGAGATCTGGGTTTTACATATATCATTTGCTACCAAGCTAGATATTTTGATATTTTTTCGTCCTGTAATGTCTAAGCACTTACATCTTGGGGAATTTCCTCATAATGGTAGGTTCTTAACTGACTTCTTCAAGTGCAAGATAGAAACTTCTCTTTTTTTTTCAGCCTCCAAACTCTCTACTGCCGTGTAACCCCTTAGCAGCACTAATTCCAGGATTCATTTCTGTACTGCAGATGATCAGTGAGATTATAAGGGCTCTGTAAAGATTTTTATATAAATTGAGGTCTTCTGAGTTGAGAGTCTCTGTCTGACACACTAATTTTTCTTCCCCACTTTCAATGCAGGAGTATCCAGTGAGCTATATTAACCAGATTCTACTTTGATTATCAGTGAGGGGCGAGGGAATTAGGGTCAGGTTTAAAGAGGAGAAGGAGAAACCAATATAATCAAATGAGAGGGAGCAAGTCATAAAAATCTTCCTCCTATTTTGTTAAAGCTACAGGTGTTAAAAGTATTATTTTCCTGTATTTGTCTATTGATTTTATGGACATGTGTATGATAAAATGTTTATGTAAGAAATAAGAACCATACATGGCATTTATTAACAATACAGATTTTTAGGCATCTTTCCGTGGAAATTCTGATTCATCAGGTCTGGGATAGGTCCCAGAAATGTGATTCTTATGATCAAGCACATTTAATATTCAGACAACTCCATTTTGTCCTCTAAAACCTCCAGGTTTCCATGGACAATTTGTAGGATACACTTTTCTTCTTTGTCAAGTCTTGACCCAATATGATTTTGTGAGGGGGGATGTCTTAAATAGAACATTTTGAAAAACTTTCATGTAGGACAACACCACTGCCAAAACAGACACTCTAGTACATAGTTTTTGGATCATTAATGGCAAAATTATGAAGTGGCTGGATGGGCAGGTGCCCCAAATCTGTCATTGTGAATGATGGAACTGCTGGAGTGTCAGGCCTGAGGATGAAGGGAGGTGACCCACGTGCTCTCTTCAGACGCTTGCGGAGTTGTCCTATGGAGGAGGGATCACACTTCTGGTGGCCCCACAGAGCAGACCTGGATCTGACAAGTGGACACTGTGGGGGTGAATACAAAGAAATAGGTGTTATGGAGGGGACCAGTGGACTAACAGCCTTCATGAGATACTATTTTTACCTTCTAATTATTTGTAGCTTGTGGGACTATTATTTTCCCCTAAAGAAATCTGATTTAGATTACCAGTTAATAAGAGAAGAATGGAGCTGCTCAGGTGGAAGCAGGCTGAGAGGCGTGAGGGCATTAAGCCTCTCTCCTCCGTAAAGCTAGAAGGACTCTTCACCAGAAGCCTGGAGCTCCCCAGAAGTGGCTGCAAACACTACTGCAGTGTGGTCAGTTCTGTTCAGTGGAGGTGGCCATGCAGCACCCCTAACGTGGAGTTTGTGAGCTCCAGAAGGGCTGGACCTTATGTGGTTCACTGCTATCCACAGCTAGTATAGGGGTCTGGCTCAGGGGGCAGGGCTGAGTTGAAATGTTGGCTGAATGAAAACTCTGGAGGATATTTGTATCTCACATTCAGTGCTAAATGTGAAGATTTCTAAGATCCCTTCTGACCTACAAAGTCTGATATCTGCTTCCAAGATTAAGTCTTAGATCACAGCATGGATGACCCAAGGATGTAAGCTCTGTGAGTACAGGGGCTTTGTTTGCTTTAGTGCTGCATTTCCAGCACTTAGAATAGCACCTGGCATTAATGCACACTCTGAATATTTGTTGAATACATGCATTTGTTGAAAAAGGTGAAAATTGTCTAAGATGGTCCTTTGTGAATCTTTTTTTTTTTTCTTTTGTCCTGGAGAATTCTCATTTAATCATCCATCTATTTAGTGATCCATGCCCATTGCTCCCACAGGCCATCCATCCTCACTCCATGGCCCAATCCATATTTGGCAAAGGGTTGTAAGGAAAGAAGGATATTGTGGTAAACCAAAGTCATGTCAGAAATAGAGTGAAATTCCCTAAGGCACTTGAATTGGGAAGCTGTTGGCTGATTATTTGAACAGAATATTTTCTGTGATTTTCAGTTGTTGTGTATGTTCCTGTTCTCAGAGAGAAGTGAGAATTTGTTATAGGTTTATGGCCTAGATTAATTGGGGTATTTTGTGAAGCCTCTGACGTGTTATCACTTCATATTTATCCTTGCCCACTATTATGCATGAAAAGCATTTGAATTATTTTAGAGAAGATGTAAATTTGCTTGTGTTATCCAGTGTCAGCTTAAAGCTGATTAGCATTTTGCATCACCTTTGCAGCTCATAAATCATCCACTTCCCTTCTCAGTGAGTAGGCTGTAAGTCAGCAAGGAAGCACCTGCTGCAGGCCCAGCCACTTCTTGTCCTGTGATTTAGAGAACACTCCAGACTCGCTGTGGGCCCCTCTTGGTTTAGTCTCTGGTAAGGCTTCATCTCAATGGGAAATGAGTAAAACCGTTTGGTGGATATTTTCCAGGGAGGTCCCATGGGTTATTCTAGACAGGAGAGGTCCTCAGACATACAGTCCACGAGCCCAGTCTAGCCACAGGTGTGGTTCATTTGGCCTATTTGGTGTTTAAAAAAAATTTGGAGGCAGTTGCCAATGTTTAAAAACCAGGAGATTTCACATAAAAATCCAGGTGTGCTGTTATTCTTGGAAAATCAGAAGGTCTGGCAGCACCAGGTCATACTCCATGCTGAGCTCCCATTGATACTGAGAGCAGGTATATGGTAGAGAAGGGCTGGGTTTTCTACTTTGCTGTAGTTGCCACCCGTCCTTAGTTTTTCTCTGGGATGAGCCAACTGTACTCAAGGTCCTACGTTATGGATATATGAATTTGTGACACCTTGCCCCCTCTTTTCTTTTTAGTAACACCAGCCATTTAACTTGGTTGAATAACTATAGGCTAACATTTATTGAGCTGTTATTAAGGTACCAGGCACTGTGCTAAGCGCTTATATATGTTTATTTATGTAGTCCTCACAATTATCATAATTGTATAGATGAGGAAATTGAGGAAAGAGAGGTTAAATAACTTGCTCAAGGTCACCTAACTTGTTTAAGGTCAGCTGTCTCCTAACCCTGGCCTGTTCCTCATACCCATATCCCATTAGGAACAGTGGGCATCAGTTGAGAAGGTGGGTGACAGTGACACACTCCCTCACCCGAGTTCCCAGCCTGCTACTGGGAGAAGCAGCCTGCCCTGCTCACTGCACAGTCACAGTGGGATATTTGAAAGGCAGCCCCTTATACAGTGCGTATTGATTTTCTTCACCCTCTTGTTTTCATCATCCGTCCTGTTGTTCTAGGATGCTTATTTGTCATGTATAAAAGCCTTGTTACAGTGAACCCAACCCCATTGACATTTAAAATTAAATTGCAACAGGTATTGTCAATAGCTAAACTGCTCATTGACAGTGTATTGCTAATTACATTGAGAGAACATCCTAACTGGGTATATTCTGCCAAATCAAATTGGAAACATTGGCTCTCTACCAGCAGATTCATTTTGACTTGCTGAAAGTTTGGGAGTCCACAGATCCCTCACCAATCTAAAACTATTGGGTTTATGGAAACTCCTTAATGATTTTTTGCTGAGGTTCCTCGAAGCAAAGGGGAATTCTGGTCTCTCCATTATCTGCTAAGCCAGGAGGAGGAAGCTGTGCCTTTGTAAAGGAGACTTAGAGATTTGGGATGGGGTAAATTTCATTGCAGGGGGTGGTGGTCGGTGGGGGAGGGGGACGTTGGCTATCTGGTTCTTTATCTGTGTATCTAAACTACATTCTTAAATCCAGGTTTTTTTTTCTTCTTTCCTCTCCTTCCTCCTCCTCCCCCTTTTCATTCCCTTCCTCCTTACCGTTCTCCTCTATATATGGAGAGGGAGAGAAGGAGGAAGGCGAGGGAGAGGGGGAGAGAGAAAGAGCTTGAGTGCATTTACTCTATTAGGCACGGTTCCTGGTACTTAATGTGAGTTAATTCATTTGGTTCCCACAATAACCCCATGGGACAGGTGTGCTACAGACAAACTGAGGCACAGGGTGAGTAAAACTGTTCTTCAAAGTGAGGTCATTAGTCTTTTCTTCTGAGAGCTTGAAAAGAAGCTGCCATGAGGCCAGTGGTTCCACCTCCTGGCTCCTGTTGCTTGAGCTCTTCGGTAAACATTTAAACCTGTATGTCTCTGGATGCCAGGATTTCCTCTGGAGGCCTTACAAGTACAGTTTGGTTGGCAGGGCAATTAAATATGCTGGGTACACTATGCTGAGCCCAGGGAGGGAGGGAAGAAATGGGATCTAGTCTTTGCTTGCCTTATACGTACTTATTGGTTTGTGGCAGGCGTGATTGACGCCAGAATCAAAATGACTTAAAGCAGCTTCCCTTGAGAAGCACTACTCTAACGGTTTTTTTTTTGCCCCAGGTCTCTTGTGAATAGGATTTAGCTGTGATTCAGCTGCTGCTGTTCTTTTGGTAATCAGTGTGGAGGAGGGAGATGAGGGCTGCTATTAATGGCTTCTTATTTGGCATTCTCCTAATCAGATATCCTGCAGTTATTAATGTGCATGCAGGATGCTCTCTGGTGTCCATGGGTGGTTTTGTTAGGTGTACTGGACTGTTAAGCTTTCTAAGATGGAATGTTTTATTAGGTTCTGGCCTGGGGGGTTGGATGGGTGGAGGTTGTTAAAAAGCACTCGGTGAAAGGAATATGGTGCAAAACCAAGCTATGATCTTGGGGGTAGTATGTGGGTGGGTGGGACAGCAACTCACCAACCTCACCTCCTTCTCCTGCCCTGAAAACCTTACCTTGCTAATACCCTGCAGATATTAAAAGTGAAATGACTGAGAGCTGTTTACTAGGCAGCTGAATGCAAATTCTCTCCCCCGTTAGTTTTAATTAGAATGAAACCGTATATTTAAATAACCACTTCTGTTACTAATAACTGAACTTCTGATTCACTCTGAACCCGGGCAAATGCCTCTTCCGGTATGAACGGCCCACCTCTTGAGTCATTCCACACCTGCATGTTGATATAGCCAGGTTCCTGATGTGGGTGCACACATCTGGGATTTCAGAGCGTGACTGGGATGGAGAATCTTGTGTATAGCTTTCTGCACTCCACCTTGAGGACAGACAGGATAATCCAACCAGAGAATAAAGAATTTGCAAGTTCAAAACAAAACAACACCCAAACGACCTACACTGGGTTCTACTCAGTTTCTATCTTACTATTATTGAAGTGTTTAAAGGGCTATATTTTTTTAATCCTCCACCCATCTTTTCTATTTAAACATTGTCATTAACAACAATGCAATGTCAACACAGTTGAGAATAAGTTTTTGAGTTGAAAGAATATGATCTTTGAGGCTTTAATATCAGATTTGTGCTAATTCTTTAGTTTTTCCTTGATGTAGTATCAATGGTCTGTTCTGGGATAGTGTGGATGTTGTGATGTTGTGTAGAATGGTGGCCTTTGTGGTATGTGTGTGTGTGTGTTGGGGACGGGTTGAACCCTCTGTTTGGAGGATCAAAAACAAATAAGCAGCTTGGCTTCAATCCCTCAGTGGCACAACCAGCTACTGAACGAGAGGACTGCTATAATCCCAGTTGTTCTCATAGCTGGGAAGACTTCATAAAGTCTGAGACTACCTTTAGTGGGCAGTGAGGTGGGAGCAAAATCAACGGAAGACATGTAGTTTACAGCAACGTGAAATGTGCCAGAGACATGACTAGCTGTCTTTTTTGGGCATGGGGAGGTGTGGCTGGCCCGTCCTCAGAGATGGGAATTGTGCCAGACATCAGCTAGACAAGACGAGCTGCTGCTTCAATGTTCTGTGGACTGATTGGCTATAGCTTTTGATCAGGACACTGTTCCTAATGAAGTCTGACCAGCATCATTTAGACAGGAATGAATGACAGCTGATGTGCAGGAGTTTTCTTGATTGGCAACATTTGTAACTAGTAACTAGAGGAGGCGGGGGAGAGAAGCCATCTCTGATTGACAAGAACTTATCTTTATTTAATCTACTTAGGCACTGCAGTTGAAAATTTAGGCACTTGAAAGAAAGGAAGACACGATTGTGAAACATAAAGATTCTTGACAAAAACATACTTAAGTCAAAAATGTCTTCTGTGAGAACGGGTTGCATACAGTCCAGGTGTGAGGTTACCACTGCTCCTCTGGTGTGAAAAAGAGAAGGCTTTTGCATAGGGATCGTTAATTTTTAGCCAAAATTAAAAATAGTGATGGGCTTGGATAGTTCTAGTTATAAAAAAAATGCTGATTCTAGTTACCATCCCTTTGACTTGCCAAACTGCTTGGAAAGGTTTTCTGTGCAGAGGCCAAAAACCAGTACAGTGTATGGAGTGTGGCCTGTGGTGGTAATTTCTCATCAGCTCAATCCAGTGAGGACTTGAATCTTAAGTCTTCATGTACTTTGAGAAAAGGTGGCAAGCAGGAATCCTAGACTTGTTTCCTAAGAACTCAAATGTGATTGCCTGAGAGCTAATTGTGTGCAGTGCACTGGTAGTGTTTTATAAATGGGTTTGGGAGCTTGGCATCCTGGATGCAAAGCTTGGCACTACCACTTTCCCCCTTGTTCTTTCTTACTCCACTTCACCCCTCCCCCTCATTTGGTTTTGAAGATAGACCCTGTATTCTTTTAGTAGTTACCCTTGAAATGAAACCACATATACTTGAAGTCTAAAGTTAATCCATTAACTCCTGTGGACAATGCACGTGACCATCCTTTAACTCTGATCACTCCCCTTTGTGGAACTAAGTCCAGTATTTTAATTTTGCCTTTTTAAAACACACAAATTAGACATCATTATCCTTTTTACTGATGGTATTTTAGATTTACCTATATGTTTACCAATTTCTTAGTTCACAATTCCTTTAATTTCGTTTAGTGAGTGTCTATTAGTAGTAAATGCTCCTTTTTTCATTGATCTAACATATCTTTATTTTGCCCTTCATCTTGAAAGATAGTTTGGCTGGGTACATGATTCTAGGTGGAAAGTTGTTTTTTCCTTTCCACCTTGTAGGACTATTGTGAAGATTACCCAAATCTGTATCTAAAGCCCTCAGCACTATGCCTGGAATGTGTGCTTGTCAAATAGCAGTGGCTGTTACATCCTTGGAAATATATTGGAACAACTGGAGACAGTTTAGGTTTAGGTGGATGTCCATAGTTTTATATTGCTTTTTTTCTGTTATATCCTTGAAACTCTGATTTCACTGAGATTGGGGTGGGAGTAGATTTAAGCAGTTTTACTAGCTTTGAAGATAGACAAACTGTGATTCATCTGTGGATTCTATCACTTCTAGTCATATGTACCCTTTGCAGGTTGTCTTAGCTAAAACTCAGTTTCTTCACGTATAAAATGGTTTTGTGGGGCTGGCCCCGTGGCCAAATGGTTCAAGTTCCACACACTCTGCTTCAGCGGCCTGGGTTTGCGGGTTCGGATCCCAACGTGGACCTACTCCACTCATCAGCCATGCTGTGGAGGTATCACACATACAAAAAATAGAGGAGGATTGGCACAGATGTTAGCTCAGGGCGAATCTTCCTCACCAAAAAAAAAAGGTTTTCGTAATACTTATTGTTTCTCAGGGTTGCTGTGAAGTTTGCATGCGAATACATTTAAAACTCTTGAGTAAAGCCTCACTTGGTAGGTAGTTTATTATGCTAATTATTTGTTGCCTGTGAACCACTCTTATGTACAGATGTTATCAACTTTTTTTTTTCTGCTCTAGCTGTCTCTGTTTTTATTTGCTATTCCCCAAATCCATGAAGAGAAGGAGTGTCTCCTATGCAACTAATTTTCTACTCTACTGACTGGGAGGGCCTTCTGCAGCCTGGCAGCTCTGGCTTGGAGGCAGCACTTTTATACTTGCTTCTCTTTAGGTGAGAAAATAGCTTTCTAGGCTTAATACTTTGCTACCTGTAAGACTCTCTTTCACTTATCCAAAAATTGTATGCTCTGGTTTTTCTTGTGGCTTTGAGCAAATTCTTAACCTTTCAGTGCCTCAGTTTCTTCATCTGTAATATGGAAATAATAATAATACCTTCCTCATAGGATTATAGTGAGGACTAGATGAGTTGATACATGTAAAAATCTTAAATGCCTGGCCCAAAGGAAGTGCCAGTACTTGAGCTTTCATCATTGTTATTGGTAATAGCCAGGACTGCCTTCTGGCCATATTATTGGCTTTTGGAATAAAAATACGTTGTTTGCTATGGCTTTGTCCTTTACTTGTTTAATCCCCAGCACGTGTGTATTAAGCTTTCACATATCACTTCTCTCATTTCTTCCTTAATAACATTGTCATGGGTTAGGTAGGACACATATTTTTTCAACTTTATTTTTACATATAATAAACTGCATTTATTTTAAGTATACAGTTCTATGATCTTAGAACTGTAATAACCACCATAATCAACATAGAAAACGTTTCTGTCGCTCCCAAAATTCCTTCTTTTCCAGTTAATCTCCCATTCTTACACCTGGCCCCAGGCAACCACTGATCTGCTTCCTGTCACCATAGATTAGTGTTCTCTTTCTTAGAGTTTTATATAGATGTGTTTATGTATTATGTACTCTTTTACATCTGGCTTCTTTCAGTCTGTAATTATTTTGAGGTTGATCCACGTTGTTGGTGTGTCAGGGGTCTGGTCCTTTCTATTGCTTTGTGGTACCCCATTGTATAGATGTATGGATGTGTTGAACTATTCTCCTGTTTATGGACTTTTGGATTGTTTCCAATCTGGGGCTATAATGAATAAAGCTGCCACGAACATTTATGTGCAAGTCTTTGTGGAGATATGTTTTCATCTCTCTTGAGTAAATATCTAGGAGTAGGGTCTACTAATGATGAGGGGCTTCGAGAGATGGAGTAGACCACGGTCACACAGCCAGAAAGGCACCATGCCTCACGATTAGCGTTTGATTGTCCCTCTCCTGACTTCTCTTCAGGATTCCATTCCATTAGACCAGTGATTTTCACACTTTTAGAGCACTAGGACTCTTTTTCAAATAAAATGTTGCTCAATATCCCCATTAAAAAAACCAGACTAAAGCAATGTAAACAGGCTCCTCAGAAAGTTCAAATAGTCCTGTTTTGGCTGTTGAGCACCCACGCTCTTCTCATGGAATGCCTTTTGCAGTGTGGTGCACTGTGTTTGGCTACTTCTTGAGAGCAGAGTCTTGGACCCCCTGAGGCCTAGTCCTTAAACATCTCTTCTCTTAGTCCAGTTACCTTAGTTGTTTCAGAAGAGGTCATTGGACGGTTCATCTTTGCATTTTGGTGTTCCAGAGAGCGAAAAACTCTTACTCTACACACACAAAAACAAACACACACACACGCATCACGCCCACATGCACAATGTGTAGGTTAGGGTGTACAACTGATGAGATCGGTGATGTTACCATGTTGCTGTTGCTGTCAGTCACTGCTGGTTATGTATCTCCTTGATCCAAAGGGCTCTTCAGAGAATGTAGGGCCAGATAGGTACATTCAAACTCTTAGGCTATTTATGTTTGTCATCTGCTGCTATTTACAGATAGAACAGATGCCAATATGTTCCATTCCCCCTATTCTGGAGCAGTGAATCTCATCTCATGTTATCAGAGCCCAGGTTATGAAATTTGAAATGCACTTTGCCTCCCATGCACTGTTACAACTGCATCAGAGCATTTTAATCAACTTGCTTTCATTGAAGTGTACAATTTTTCTTCTCATTACATCTGCAAGCTCTCAAGTTTACAGACACGATCTCCTTGGCTAGACTAATATTACTTGGTCATTCTTGCATGCAAATTTAAAATTTAATATCTTGCTGTAGGTCTGTTGAGTTTATGCAAATTCCAATATAGATTATATTTTGGAGTTGTAAATAAGAAATTACATTCAGGGGGGAAGTAATATTTATGTGGGCTTAGAAAAAGTAATCTTGCAGTTTGCATGGTACATGGCATTTCTTCTGAAGAAATGGGATTTTGAGTATTCTGTAAGGGTTTGGAAGTTGTGTTGCCCAATTGTGTTAGTGGTAATAAAAAGACAAAAACAATGCCAGTCCATGCATCAACATTTTTTTAATGATATTTGGCCATTTGGGATAGCCATTTGAGATTAACTGGGTTCTCTCATTTATTCATTCATTAAACATGTGGTTATGGATGCTTAGTAGGTACCTGGCTCTCCTCTTGGCTTTGATGATACAGCAACAAACAAAACAGCCTCAGCCCTCATAAAACTTAGCTTCTACTTGGAAGAAACAAGCCACAAGCTGATACACAAGTAAATATTTGGTATATCTGATGGTGATACAGTCTATGGAGAAAAATAATGCAGGGTTTGAGAATAAGTGTGTGCTGGAATGGAGGTGTGGGGTCAGGGAAGGCCTCTCAAGTGACATTTATGCAAAGACTTGACAAGGAAAGGAGATGAGCTGTGCAATTTTTCTTAGGAGAATATCATTCTAGGAAGAAAGATTGCTAAGTACAAGTGTCCTAAGTGGGTACTTCTTGCCACGTTTGAGGAGCAGCAAGGATGCCAGCGTGGCTGGAGCAGAGTGGGAGATAGAAGTGCAGCAGAGAGATATAGGAGAAGAATGCAGGGAGAGTTTGGTAGCAGGATGGTGGACTGGGGGTGCCATGGATCATATAGAGCCTTGTAAGTACTGTGAGGACTTTGGCTTTTGCTGAGTGATATGGGGAGCCACAGCAGAGCACTATTAGGTAGATTCTGACTACTGTATTGAGAATGGAGTTTATAGGGGCAAACACAAATCTTCAGATGGTGGAGATGGGACACCAACTTTAGCCATTGCAAGTCTGTACCTTAGGAGCTGGCTGCAGAGGGTTAGTGGCCAAAAAGAAGCTAGAATTGGATACAAGAGCCTGGCATTGTTGGCATTTTGTGTTTGAGCATCCTTAAGATTTTTTGCCTGTGGCAGAAGCCTTATGTATTGCTGGGCCCAGCAATCTGTGTTTTAACAAGTCCTCCAGGTGACTGTGATGTGCTTGTTAACACACAGAATGCTGGGCCCCACCTCCAGAATTTCTGATTCAGGAGGTTAGGGGCCTGGCCCAAGAATTTGCATTCTTTACGTCTTTCTGTTTTTAGGTGATGCTAGTGTTGCTGGTCCAAGGACCACACTTTGAGAACCATTGCTCTAGTGAATGGAAACTGATATATTGTAATCTGCAAAATTAACTTTCTGTACTTCTGCCTTACAGAATAGTGGGTACAGAAGACTCAGCTCTGAACCAAACTGCCTAAGTTTGAATCCCAACTGTGCCATTGTGTTGTGACCTTGGACAGGGCATTTACTTGCACATAGTAAGTTCTCAGTAAAGGATGGCTATTGTAATATGGTTTGTAAGTATAAAATGAAATGATGGAAACAAAACATGAATAACTTGCTGAATATAAGTTTAGGACTGTGGGCATTATAAACATGATCTTGTTTTTAGAATGACCTGCAAGGTATTGTTAGTTCTGTTTTATACATAGCGAAGTGGCTTACTCATGACCACGCAACTAGTTAGTAGGAAAGATGAATTTGAAACTCAAGTCTCTCTAGCTTCAAAGCCTGAGATTTACCACTATATGTGCTGCCTTGGAGTACTGGATTGGATCTCACAAAGAATCAGTTTCAAATCTGAGCCCTGTCATTTAATTTGTGCGTGCGTGTGTGTGTGTGTGTGTGTGTGAGAGAAACAGAGAGAGAGAGACAGAAAGAGAGAGAGAGACAGAGAAAGGAGAGGTGGTATTTGGCTAAGTTTCTAGATCTCTTATTAGGCCACTTCTTCCATCTGTAAAATGGGGATGAAGTATGCAGACTTCACAGGGTTTCTGTACTAAGTAGAGTATAGTTGGCTTAGCGTTGTTAGTTGTTTTCTTTCCTAATTAAAAAGATTGCAAAGCCAAATCCAATCTAGATAGAATGTATTTATGGAATTTTTCTTTATAGTTCCTTATAAGCATGGATTTTTCCTAATATGAAATTTCTATTACTGAATTTTATGTGGACGAGATTCTTGTCATCAAGATCTCAGCTTGGGAGGAAGAGATCATGTTCCCTTTAAAAACAGCCTTCTCTGCTTGGGGTTTTAGATTCCTTATCTCAGGAAGTTCACACACTGTTAGGATAAAGCTTTCCTAGATAAGACATTTGTATAGAGGAATGAAATAGGTGGGAAAGTAGGTGTGCGGGGAGACCACATCTCTAATTTTTAAAAGGGCTTATGTAGCCTGCTGGTTTGCAAACGTTAAAAGTATTACATAAAAATAAAAACAGCATGGTACTTGTACAAAAACAGACACACAGATCAATGGAACAGAATTGAAAGCCCAGAAAAAAAACCACACATACATGGACAGCTAATTTTCGACAAAGCTGCTAAGAACATACAATGGAGAAAGGTAAGTCTCTTCAATAAATGGTGCTGGGAAAACTGGACAGCCACATGCGAAATAATGAAAGTGGACCATCTGCTATCGCCATTCACAAAAATTAACTCAAAATGGATCAAAGACCTGAAGGTGAGACCTGAAACTATAAAACTCATAGGAGAAAATATAGGCAACACGCTATTTGACATTGGTCATAAAGGAATCTTTTCAGATGACATGCCTACCCAGACTAGGGAAACTAAAGAAAAAATAAACAAGTGGGACTTTATCAGATTAAAGATCTTCTATAAGACAAACGAAACCAGAATCAAGATGAACAGACAACCCACAAGCTGGGAGAGAATATTTGCAAAACATACATCTGACAAGGGGTTGATCTCCATAATATATAAAGAACTCACACAACTGAACAACAAAAAAACAAACAACCCCATCAAAAAATGGGCAGAGAAAATGAACAGACACTTCTCCAAAGAAGATATACAGATGGCCAATAGGCACATGAAAAGATGTTCAACATCACTAATCATCAGGGAAATGCAAATCAAAACAATACTAAGATATCACCTCACTCCCATTAGAATGGCTATAATCACCAAGACAAAAAACAACAAGTGTTGGAGAGGATGTGGAGAAACAGGAACCCTCATACACAGCTGGTGGGAATGCAAACTGGTGCAGCCTCTATGGAAAATGGTATGGAGATTCCTCAAAGAATTAAAAATAGAGATGCCCTATGACCCAGCCATCCCACTACTGGGAATCTATCCAACGAACCTGAAATCAACAATCCAAAGAGGCATATGCACCCCTATGTTGATTGCAGCATTGTTCACCATAGCCAAGAAGTGGAAGCAACCTAAGTGTCCCTCAACTGACAATTGGATTAAGAAAATGTATATATATAGAATGGAATACTACTCAGCCATAAAAAAAGACAAAATCGTCCCATTTGCAACAACATGGATGGGCCTGGAGCGTATTAAGTGAAATAAGCCAGAAAGAGAAAGACAAACACTGTATGATCTCACTCATATGTGGAATATAAACCAACACATGGGCAGAGAAAACTGTACTGTGGTTACCAAGGGCATGGGGGTGGAGGGTGGGCACAAGGGGTGAAGGGAGTCATATATGTGGTGATGGACAAACAAAAATGTACAACCCAAAATTTCACAATGTTAAAAACCATTAAAACATCAATAAAAAAAAATCAGTTGTGATTAAAAAAAAAAGTATTACATAAAAGTCAGAGGTAATAGTAATCATTGTTATTGTCGTAAAATCCCAGTTATCTATGGAACAAATGTATAGCGACCTCATCTTTTGAAAACCTGGTTATAAAATTGAAAAAGCCGTTGATTGACAAATAGCTATCACAAAGCTCTCAAACTTTACTTCTGTAGTAACAGTGACTGGTGAAACTTCCCTTGGTCCCTTCCTTACCCAATCACCTGTGTAGGGATTGAAAGGGAAACTTTATGTTCTGAAGATACGTAGACAATTAAAAGGAACTCTCATTGGCTTCAGGGGGAAGAGACACCACACCTATTAAAATAAAAGTATGGCACTTGGGCCAAATAGGCAGCCCCACTGTCCTGGGATCCCGTGGGCAAGAGTATATGGAGAGGGAGTCGAGTTCTTAGAGAAAATTGCGTCATCAAAAAGGAGAAGCTCATTCTTGGTATCTTTTTGAGAATAGAGGGAAACAATGAGTATATCAGAAAGTTCTTGTGACAAGTTTAGTTTCAATAAAACAATTTGCTTAGGGCTAAGTTTAACTTATTTGGAAAAAAATCACCCATATGGCGTAAATACCCTGTTCCTCAGCGATGTGATAATGTGACCAGGGAGGCCGTGGGGTGAGGTGGAAAGAGCATGGACCTTGGTGACAGATACCTGACTAGAAACAGGGTCACCTTAGATGTCTCTGAGCCCCAGATTCCCCACCTGTAAATTGGGAATACTATCTGAAGAGTTGGTTTCTAGGATTAAATGCAGTATACCTAGTCCAGTACTTAATAAATAGGGATGAGGCTGGTAGATTTCAGGCATCTAAAGATCAGTGAGGGTGATGCAAGATGCCTTTCTTATTTAACAACTCATATTCCTGTGAAGCCACTGCTCTCTCCCCTTTTAAACAGCTTTCTGGATATAGTTCATGTACAATACAGTTCACCCATTTAAAGTAGACAGTTCAGTGGCTTTTAGTATATTTACAGATATGTGCAACCATTACCACAATCTTAGAACATTTTCATCACCTCATAAAGAAACCGTCACCCTTTAGCTATCACTGCCTTATTCCTCCATCCTCTTCCCCCCTAGTTCTTGCAGGCCCCACCTTCTCTCCCTTCCCGTATCTTCTTGTCAGCGGTGAACTATGCCAATTTGCTTATTGCTGGATCACGTGATCGAAATTCTTTGAATTTCTCTGTAAATAGCCAGTTTAGTTTTTCCCTCTCTGAAGTATTTGTGTCTTTGGCTGTTGAAGCAGCTGCTGTAGCCAACACAAGGGCTCACCGTTTTGCACTTTGTGGCCGTTCATATGGCAGCTTTATTCAAAACCGCTCCTGCACTGCTTAAGTTATTTGTTTTATACAAAAACAGTTCTCCCTGGCTTGCGGCTTCTTTGCTGCCATGTTGACAAATGTTGCTTCTAGTGAAATACACAAAAATAAATAACAGCAAGGGAGAAGGGAGCACAGAGCTAAGTGAATTCATTTTGCTTCTTGAGTGCCATTCTTGTTTGTTTTAAAAACCACCCTGGCATTAAAGGCAGGAAAGGAGGAGGCAGGAGAACTGCAGGAAAAGAATGGGCCACGTCTGATTCTTTGAATTTGGCTGAAGGGGCTGGTTGAGCAGACAAGTTGAGAAATATGTGGAATGCAGGGCCTGGGGATGAGGAGGAGTTTACAAGGAATCTGAGTACCTTGCAGATATTCAAATTGTGACAATAACCCCCATTTGTGTAGCCTTTAGAGAACATTTGGTGCCTTCACTTGTTTTCTCATTCTGTTCATGATGAGGCTCACATGTAGGACTTGCTGACACAGTAGTAACTGACTGCAGTTGGTTGGTGTGTGACGGTGTGGTAGAGTGTGTGGGGAACTGGGAAAATCGAAGGTGCGAGGCTATTGGAATTCTCGGTGTTCACACTGAAGGTCTGACCTAAGGGAGAAGGCAGAGGGGATACTAACAAGTATTGATTGTCTATTAGGAGTCAGGTGTTTCCACAAGCATCATTTCATTGAATAGTCCACAAAGGTTGGTGGTTTTATCTCCATTTTACAGATTAGGAAGCACAGAGTTTTGAGGAATTATGGTACTTATCAAAGCTTACCCAGAAATTAGGGAGTGGAATAAACTGGAAACCCAATGCTTCCAGTCTTCAGGACATGTTTCTGTTCTTGTTCTACTGTAATAATAAGCAGTAGAAGGTATGGAAGGAAAAAAATGGGAGGAATATTGGAAAATAAGAAGCAGAGGTAATAGCAAGCATGTGGTCCAAACCATTTTGTTTAGAAAAATGAGTTGCACATCTTTTTTGAGGGTTTTTATTAACTAAAAATCACCAGAAAACCTAAAGTAACTTTCAAGTGAACATGAAGCTTTTTTGGGGGGTGGGTGGGTGGGTAAAAAATGATCGCTTGACCAATTATTGACTAGAAAAAACATTTCCCTGAGCTTTCATAAATTGTCTTAATAAGCATATTGGTGAGGCAGTAGCTGATAAATAATAGTCTAATTGGCCACCCAAGGTATGGGAATTTTGCTTAGCCAGAACTCAGCTTTCATTCTGGGTCTTGCCTGCAGATTGATTCCTGCCCATTTATTGAGCAGTTTTCAATGTTATCTCTTAAATATTCTGTTTAAAATTTTTTTGTTTATTGCTAATAATGGCTGCCTCTGGGGAGGAGAGATGGAGAAACGAGTGATGTGAAAGGGACTTAGTTTTCTTTGTATTCTGTGTACCTTTTGAATTTTGTTCCATGTATTATTCTATATGATGGAAGGGAGGGGTGGGGTGTATAGGCAGATGGAAGAAAAGAAGGAAGAGTGAAAGGATGGATTATTAGTCTGAACTTCAGGCCTTCACTCATTAGTAGTTGAACCTGCAGGATTGTTTCTCAGCATAACTTCTTCAGCCACGTGGAAGTAGACGTAAAACAGGTCCTTGCTAAGTTTATTGCATCTGCAAATGTATTGCCAGGTACCACCATGAGGAAGTACAGTATAGTGTTTAGGATTACAAGAGTCTGAAACCCAGACTTCCTAGGTTTGAACCCTGTCTCCACCACTTAGTGGCTGAATGTGACCTTGGACCTTACTTCACCTTTCTGTGTCTCAGGTACCTTGTTTTTAAAATGGTGATTATATTAATACTTATGGAGTTGTAAGGATTAAATATGTTACTTAATCCACGTAAAGTTTTTGTAACAGTGCCCAGCACACAGTACTCACTAAAAGTTAAATATTATTAGGACTCTGATCATCACAGGTGCTGATTTGCCTCATTACCTTTCTGCCCCTTTCTTCATTGTGTGCCCAACCCCCTACTCAGATGCTCAGACAGTTTTCCCTGTGCTGGCTAAGGAACCCTTCTTCCAAGTTTACCTGGTCTGGCACGGGCTCCTTGGAGTGCTAGTTTCTAGCAATAGAGGGATGTTCGGACCGCTAGGAGAGTGAGCAGGCTGGGGTGGGCCCTGGCTCTCTGCAGAGGTGTTCAGTCTCCCAGGGGAAGGAAACACGACTTGTCAGAACACAGGGTTGGCTTGCCCAGGTTTCCTGTTGTACAGATGGGGCCTAGAGTCTCTCTGGGCCCCTTGTCCTGGATTCAAGCCAAGGCTGTCGCTTGCTCAGCCAGGAATAATACAGGAATTAGGTTTTTTCTTCTTTATACTAAGCACTAATCAATCTACAGCTAACTCTGTATCTAATTTCTAAAAGATGCCGTGAACAACTGCCCCTGAATGTGTTTGCCAATAAAAGGATAAGTTTAAGGCTTTTAATCAATGCTTCTTACACTCGGTGTTTAAGGTCAGAATCTTGTGTGAGACTTACTTTGATCAGGGTAATTGTTGGGTTAAAAAATGAATGGTTTTTTGAAATTGTGATACTCATGGCTGACTATAATGAATTAATCTTTGAGAGGATAGAAAATTGTCAATTTCATAAGAGTTCTCTTGCTCTCTAGTCCTTCAGGTCACTTATGGAAAAATATGACTTTTAGGAGGAAAAATCATTCTTTATCAATGGTAGAAGAGATAAGATAGACTAATGTAAATTTCTAAGGAGTCACTGGTGGAGGAGCAGAGGGGAAATTGGAAATAAAGCTGAGTATTTTGGATCTACAGTGAGCTGCAGGGCTGGAGCTATGGCTGCGGCTTATGTTTTAGGTAATATTAACTTGTAATTGTGTGTCTCCATCATACCGTTCTCAAAGGAAGTTATGTTTCTTGACTCAAGACTGTGTATTGCCTAGAGTTTAGAAATATCTGGGGTTTAGTTATTGGCTCCATTAAATGGCCAGCACAAGTTAGTTAGCCTCTTGGACCCTTAGTTTTTATAATTATAAAAGGGGGACGGTAATAGCTACCTCACAGTTTGAAAAGTTCAGCCTGATCACATCACGTGGCAATGTGAAGCGTAGTGCCTGCATGAGAAGTGCTGAAGGATGGGTTTCCTTCCACTTCTTTGCAGGGATTGCCTGGCTTGCTTTCACATATTTTGTCTGGGGTGCATCTGGAAACATATAAGGTGGAAATTTTCCTACCTTGTGCTAGTGAGTTGCAAATTGTTTCTGTTGACCTGTTTTGGGGCTCTCTGAAAGGGATGAGAGGAGTGATTCAGGAAGCCACCAATTTCTGGAGAAACTCAGTGGTAATTCTCTTCCTCAGTGACTCTCTGGCTGGACAGTTCTCAGTGCACAAGGATTGGTGGATCCGGAGAAGAGCTAGGCTCTACTCCTTTGGCTTTGGGGAAATTACTTTGTCCTTCTAAAGTTGTTTCCTCATCCCTAAATTGGGGATGCCAATAACTTGGGATGCTGTGAGGGTTCAATATGGGTGATGTTTATGAAAGACCTTTGTAAGTGGCAAGGACCTCCAGAGCTGCGTGGTTGTGATATCTTCATCGTTGTGAGTTGGCAACAGTGCTTATCCAAAAGTCAGTTCTGGTGTTTTGCTGAATGTTAAAGGCTCAGGAAATACCCTCTAACTCAAGGAATATCTGTCTCCACTCCGCAGCTGGAGGAGCCTGTATCCAGAAGGCAAGACAGCTGAGCTCCCTGGATTTCTGGGAGGGTTGGCAGTCCTCCCTGAGCTCAAGGCTCTCAGACCTGCAGGCCAGGCGTGGGGGGTTGTAATTAGACTGGTGATGAACACTGCTGCAGTACAGGCCTTTGCATGCCACAGGTTGGTTTCTGTTGTTCACCTGCTGTCTGACAGTGGCCTGTTTTTCTTTGCCTCAGCTGTGACACTCTTTCTTAGTGACCTTCAGGAAGACAGGGCCGGATCTGTCTTGCTTCTTGCCGCCTACTGTGCTGTTTTGTGCAGAGTGCCCTTGCTCTCCTTTTCCTCTTCTGGTGACTTCACAGGTAACTAAAGCGAAAGAGGAGGCTGTAGAGAGTCAGCTTGCCAAGCACCTCCCTCCATGCCTCTCCCACTCCAAATACCCCAGAGCTACGCGGGAAGAGGTGTTCATCTGGCAGAAAAAGGTGGGGATGACATCCAGTACATGCAGAGGCCCCCAGAGATTATGATGAGTATAGTGCGGTTGGAGGAGCAGCAAAGGACAGTTTGGAGGCAGGGGTTAAAATCAGCTAGTGCCAGTTAGTGCAAGACCTTTTCCATCTCTGAGGCTTTTGACTTGAACTCTGTAGGATGTAGGGATTTGTTGGAGGATGTTAAGTAGCAGGGAATAGTATGGGAGATGCATTTTCAAAGGTCACACTTGCTCATGGCAAGATGGATGATGAAGGATGAATGATGATGAGACTGGAAATAGGAACACAGAACTGCAGTATTTCAGGTGGGAGATCCTATGGGGCTTATCTAGGGCATTGCCAGTGTGCGTGTCAAGGAGAAGTTGCAAGAGGTTTTGTAGGTGCAAAGGAAACTAACATTTAGTGCCTTTTGTGCCAGGAACTTTACGTATATTAGCTCATCTGATTCTCACAATAGCAGTGAGAGGAAGGTGGTATGTTTTGCCATTTGGCAAAAAAAGAAACTGAGGTTTAAAGGGTAAGTAGCTTGCCTGAAGTCCCTGGGCAGTTAGTAAGTTGTAGGGTCAGGATTTAAACCTGATTCCATCAAACTCCAAGTCCTTTCTCTTCCCACTACACCACAGTATGGCCCTCAGGACACAGCCCTCATGTAGTGGTTTTGCATTAGCAAGTAACTTTGCAAGGACTAGTCTATTAATAGTGATCTCTTTCAGCATTCCCATGAGATGAGGGAACACAATTAATTGTTCAGTTAGGGGTTAGAGACATAAGGAGGTTAAGTGACTTGACAACGTCACCCATCAAGTGGTTTGGGGGAGGGCAGGCAGAGGTGAGGTGTTTGAGCCTGTAGTCTTACAGAAAAGAAGAATTTGCCAGCCTCGTTTTGTAAATCCAGTCTTTCTTTTAGTTTGTAGATTAGGAAGACTATAGTGGAGATGGTATGCAAGGCAAGTGCCTGAGGCCGAGATGGCACAAAGCATGGTAGTATCTTGGGGTTACTTTATAATCAAACTCCTGTTTCATAGTCTTTAATTAAAACAAAAATCACCCCCACCAAAAACTAATCCTCTTTATTAAGCATGGAGATTGGAATAAGGCTGGGGAAACTTGTTTCTTAAAAAGATCTCACCAATAAATTATTTCCTTTGCCATAAGAATTGTATTGCTGAGCTTAAGAATTTGAAGAATTCTCACTTTAACCCAGCTTTGTTTTTCTGTTTGATTTTGAGTGTGACATTACTATTGGTTGCTATGGGGATACTTGGGGTGGCACAAAGAACATTATGATCAGAGCCATGGGAAATGTTTATTAATTATATTGTGCCCCCATTCCTTGTCTGTCAGTCTCTCTTGATTATTACTACTAATTTGTGTTTTTATTTTTGAGAGATGAATGCACTGAGTACACTGAGGCCTGAGAACAAGTATAGAGCTTTGCCTTTTACTTGGCTGGACACTTACGGTGTGTAGGACCAAGAAATGGATCACTGGATGTCTTGTGATGAGAGTTTGAGGAACTACGTTTGGGAAGGGAAAGTAAAGGCCAGGGATTGGAAAGATGCTGAGCTAGAAACCTGTATGATTTCATATTTTGCTAATTGTTGTCCCTGAATACCATGCACCTTCATGATTTAACCCAACCTTGCAAACAGAGAGCACACTTTTGTCAACCCCCAGCCATCTACTGCTTTCTCCTCAGAAGTCAGAGTCAAGATGAGTAACGCTGGCTTGTGCATGTGTAGCTGGTAGCTGTAGGTAGGGAAGTGGCCACCTGCCCCATTGAAGCCCTGTGAAAATGCTGGGGAAGTGCTCTGGTTTCTGTAGTCAGGGTGCTGAATATGGGGGAGAAGGAAGTGACAGTCATTTACAGTGTCATGTTTAGTCTTTTGCAGATGTGCTTACAGTTTTAACAAAGGCAGAGAAGAAATTATAGGTTGGGAAAGAAATGCCTACAGACAGCCTGCTAAAGCCTAGGAAGGAGGAAACTAGTATTTGTGTGTTTTAGGAATGCTAAGCCCTTGCTTACATATCAGCAGGCAAAATATTGGCATTCACTTCTGACTTGAGGAAGGCATCTCTGAAGTCAATAGAAGGAAATCCTAAACACAGGCCTCCCTCAGAAAGAAAGGAGAGCTGTGGAAATGCTCAGGATTATCTCATACAAGCCCTTTGTGTATTTGAAGCCTCTAATGAAATCAGCCTTGTTCTCTAGGCCAGACAACTCCAGTTCTTCTCACCTTTCTTCATTGTATCTTTTTTTTGTCTCTTTTATGCTTTTGTCACCTTTCCCTCTTTCTTTGCCTTGAATAATACCAGTCAAAATTGAACGTTGTACCCTCATGCAAGGTCGACTTGCTGGTGACTTGATCAAGAAACAGAGTAGATGCCCAGTGATGTTGATGGCAAGGATGATGAAATCTTTTTTTTATATGCCTTGTCTCCTTCTCTGCTCCTTCACCTGTGCATAGTGTTGGTGCCTGGAACATGGTGGGCATATAAAATAAACATCTGATGAATGAGTGAATGGAGATATACTAATTCTTTGCTTTAAAAGTCAATATTTGTTCTGGGTCGATTAAAAAAAAACCAAAACGGCGGGCCCCATGGCTTAGCGGTTAAATGCGCACGCTCCGCTGCTGGCGGCCCGGGTTCGGATCCTGGGTGCGCACCCACGCACCGCTTCTCTGGCCGTGCTGAGGCCGAGTCCCACATAGAGCAACTAGAAGGATGTGCAGCTATGACATACAACAATCTACTGGGGCTTTGAGGAGAAAACGGGAAAAAAAAGGAGAAGAATTGGCAATAGATGTTAGCTCAGGGCCAGTCTTCCTCAGCAAAAAGAAGAGGATTGGCATGGATGTTAGCTCAGGGCTGATCTTCCTCACACACACAAAAAACACAACAAAGCAAATATAGCTTGGGTTTTGTTTGTTTGTTTGTTTGTCTCTGAAGTTGATAACTAGGATTCTTGTTTATTTTGTTGCTGCTGCTGTTCACCAATACATTTAGATGGATAGGCCTTCAATTTTCATAGTGCTGCATTCCAGCATTGTGAATAGGTTACTTTATTGCATCATTAGCTTTGTGATTTGGGCATAGTTATTAAGTGAATAAGGGACTAGCTGTAGGTCACTCCCCTGGCCTCCTTCTCTTTAGGTAATCTGGAGTAAACATAAAACTAAATTTCTGTTGTCACCATGTTTGGTTCCCTTCTCAGAACTGGTGGAATGGCCAGCATGCCTTCCAGTGAAAATGTGTTGGGGAAGCCAGAGAACAAAGGGTTTCTTTTAAGGGTTTTAGAAAAGCTCATTGACATATTTATTACTTGCTGAAAGCCCCAGTGAATTTTCCAGTCTCCTTGTTGTCCTTAAAAATTGCCTTTCAGTTGTAAGGTTGTGGAGTTTTTTCTTTTCTTTTTTTCTTTTAACCCTCCTCTAAGCTCTCTCAGGGAATGACAGCTGGTGAAATAGTGGATCTTTCTGCTTTGTGTGCCCTCTATAAGAGATGATCCATCAGCAACATTATATCCTCATGTAGGAAATGGGCTTGCTAGATCATTTCAGCCCAACAACTCACCCTCTTTATTACTAATGCCTGGAATTAGGGCCTGGTTTCTCTTCGTGTTAGCTGAAAAAAAAAAAAAAGGAAAATACAGATGTCAGTGAGGATGATAATGATTATGATGGTAGGAACACTTAATATGTAATAAACACTTTGCAAGTGTCTGCTTTTTTAATCCACATGACAACCCTATGAGTTAGGTTCAGTCTGTCTATAGGAAAACTGAGTCACAGAGATGGTAGATATTTTGCCCAAGGTCATATGGCTGTCTACCTTGGGAACTCGTACACTTAATTGCTGTGCTGTAATTCTTATTGAGAGGATTGAGCAAAATGCCTTGATAATTTGTGACTAGGTCTCAAGCATCTTGATGTCACCCCTGACAACTGCATGTCATGCATGGGGGAGTCAGATCTCCTCAGTGCCTGTCAACAGGTGTTCTTTTGAGTGAGACCATTCTTTTTGTGACTCTGTTATATATTGGAAAGCCTTTTGGAAGCTGAACCCGCCTCCTTAGTCTTCATGTCTTCAGTGTTTGTGGTCCATAAGTTTTCATTTTTGCCTTTCTGTTATAGAGAAGATCACATTCAAATAGAGGCTTTAATTTCTGCTTGCATTTTTGCATTTTGTAGTTTGATTTCTTGTCTAATAAATGAAAAAGTGTTTAATAGTAAATTGAAAATGTAAACCACTTTTTCTTTCATGAACTTGCTAGTTCTCTTTCATCATATGATATGAAGACAAGCAATAAAGACCTGGCCAAAATACAAGTGGCTTGTCCTATAAAAAACACAGTTATATTAACATCAAAATTTACCAAAATAATTTCATTGGAGATGTTTTTTTAGATGAAGATTTGTTTTATAATGAGAGCAGGGGACCCCCGTTCCAGCCCACAGAGAGAGGTCCCTCAATATATTTAAACTGTTTAATTATCAATCATTGCTTTCTAGAGAGGCTGAATGGAAGGCAGAGAAACCTAAATCTTTTATGTAAAGAGCTGTTGCCCATTTAAAATAATTACGAATAATAGTAAAGCGTCACCAAAATAATCTTGTATATCATTAGGAAAGTAGGTTTTGAGATTCAAAAAACTCAATTTATAAATCTCTAGTTGTAGTTATTTGGCTTTATATGTAAGGCACTTATCAGATAAGAAGGTTATGAATAAACTCGAAGACAGGTAAATTTTCCTAGGGGTCTGCTAATTTCTTATTCACTCTTGGCCAAGCACTGATATAATATAATACTGAGAGTTGCTTTCCACTTTCCCCTCTGCTGGCTTTGGCTCTGACTGCAGTGTTTGGCACACTGGAGTCATGGCGTTTGGCGCATGGATCCTACCTCATGGATCAAAAAATCTGTAGTTTGCAAGACTAATAAATGCATGCTTCTGCTGCCTGGAAATGCCGCTGGACCGACAGTTTGATGCCCTGCCCTGAGAGAGAATGGGCCCCGGATCTGGTCTTTAGCCTGGATTTGCTGGGATCCTCGGTGCCATCAGGGGATGGTGTGTTGCTATATAAATGTAACATTCACCAACTTTTTCACATAATGTGTCTGGCCTAGCTGCTGTGGCTGTAATTGGAATTGAAACATACCGCTTATTATTAGGGTAGTGACTGGCTGTGGGGGATGTTGAGGTCTGTTGTTTTTCATTGCTCATAATATAGTGAGTTAGAATGCCTTTCCTTTGGTGCTAGCATTAAATAGTTGGGTCCTGTTAGCCATTTTGTAAGATTGTCTTCATGGGTGATTTGTGTGTATTTCCTTGATCTAGGAGGGTAGGGTCAGTGACTGGGGGGAAGGGATAGCTGTTTATGGAAAATGTAGAGGGACATCAGTTTGGGTTCAGATAGGAGGTTGTGGAATGTAGGCTTCCTCTGAAAAAATACTGAGGAAACACTTTAAACCCGTAATTAACTTGAGAAAGTCCCTTCTTTGCTCTCACAGAAGGGAATTTGGCTGAGTGAGCTAATAACTGGAACTGGAACCAGGGGTTGTGGGTTAACTTCCTCCCTGGCAAAGATCAGTATTTTGGGCTTACCTCTGCTCTTGTCCTGCTGCCTCTCATTGGATCTTTACAAACTCTGTACAGTAGAGACTGTCTTGCTAAATATTTTGGCTGTCTTGGGTCTTGATGAGATGGTGGATGAAGTTGTTTTTTATTCATTCAGCACATTTATTGAGTACCCACTATATGCCAGACTCTGCTTTTGGTCCTGGGATGTAGTAGTATATAAGAGAAACAAAATTCTTAGCCTTAAGGACTTTATATTCTAGTGGCCTGTTAAATTGCACTGTTTATTATTGAGAGGACCAAAATTTTAGCTGTTTCTGCTGTGGCATGCTGGCATGGGTTGAGAGGAGAGAGTGGGATTCAAGTCCTAGTTGTTGTTCTGATTTACTGCATTTCTCTGAGCCTCAGTTTTCCACTTATAAAATAAGGAAATTGAAGATTCCTTTTTTATTATTAATAAACCATATTGAATTATTTATAGGATCTTTTTCCAGTTCTGTCACTTATGATACTGATTTTTCCAAACATTTTAGCCTTTAATCTGAGCTGGGCTTCTAGCTAATTCAATAATAGTGACCAAGGTTTGCATGTTAATTTGTGTGTGTGTGTGTGAGAGAGAGAGAGAGAGGGGAAGATTAGCCCTGAGCTAACATCTGTTGCCACGTCTCCTCCTTTTGCTGAGGAAGATTGGCCCTGGGCGAACATCCGTGCCCATCTTCTTCTACTTTATATGTGGGATGCCGCCACAGCATGGCTTGCTAAGTGGTACTTAGGTCCGTGCCCAGGATCTGAACCTGCAAACCCCGGGCCGCTGAAGCAGAGTGCGTGAACTTAACCACTACGCCACCAGGCTGGCCCCAAATGTTAATTTTTTTAAAAAGTTGTTAGACTGAGCAAGAAGATTGTTTCTGGAGAGTTGATATTTCTACATATAGTTGTGCAATTTTTAAAAGATGTAGTGAATTTACAGATTTCCAAAGCATTACTCCAGGACATTTTCATTCTTATCACAATGAACGTCCAAGACAATATTTATTTTATAAGGTCTGGTGATACACAGGCTCCTGACAGTAAACTTACTGGTGAAGCTGCAGTGATGGGGGCCTGGTTTTGAAATAATTTTGAAAGAATGCCATGGGATACAATTTAAAAAAAATGGTGTGAAAACTGAATCCCTTACCAAATTTTAAAAAGAAAAGGAGCAAGAATAAGGAAATCTTCATTTATTCTGCAAGCATATACTTACATAAGGTCTTTGAGTTTCCCTTGTGTCCTGTGCACTGGTTGGTTGCAGGTGAGGAGAGTTGCCTGTACTTACTCACATGTGCCTCAGAATCACTCATCATTGTATAAGAAATACATTTTCTTTTTTTTGAGGGAGATTGGCCCTGAGCTAACATCTGTTGCCAGTCTTCCTCTTTTTCTTTTTTCTCCCCAAAGCCTCAGTACATAGTTGTATATCCTGGTTGTAGGTCCTTCTAGTTTTTCTATTTGGGACGCTGCCTCAGCACAGCTTGATGAGTGGTGAGTAGGGTCGTGCCTAGGATCCGAACCAGCAAACCCCGGGCCGCCAAGTGGAACGTGCGAACTTACTGCTACGCCACTGGGCCAACCCCAAGAAATACATTTTCATTTGTGTGAAATCATAATATAGAACCCATTTTGCCATGCACCTCCATCATAAAGTTCAGAAATACAAGCCTGTTAATCAAGCAGAAATATGGGAAGTGAGCTATATGAAACACAGGTTTTATTTTCACACCTCTAAATGAGTGACTACAAAGGATGAACTTAAAAATAATAATACAGCCTTGTACTTGTATCACACCTTTTAATAAGGCAGTTTAAAACTATTTAGGGTGAACCTTCATCAAGATGCTTTAATTGCCTCAGCACTATTGAGTAGTACATCGGTGTGATGCCTCCACTGTGCCGAAGAGCCTGGAGGAAGATGCCTGCAGGGCTGAAAGGCACTGTCATTCAGTGATACCTTGAGGATGATTGGGTTGGAACCTCTTCAGGTCTTGGGATCTCATTTTCCTCTCAAGTGCATGGTGTGGGGATAGAAGCCAGGGCAGCAATGGCCAGTGTGAGTATAATTTACATCTGTTTATAAGTGACTGATCTTGTAAGAACAGGTATAGAAGGCATCCATGGTTATATCTACCTTAGTAACAATATCTACTCATCCTTCTACGTCCATTTCGAACAACTCCATCTCTATTACATCCTTCATGACTGCCCCCAACTGACCATCATCTCTCTCCATTATATTTCAGACTAGACTGAGACTCTGGGTTTTTATCCCAGATCAACCACTTAGAGGTTGTTTGATCTTGGGCGGATTACTTGGCCTTTCTGTATCTTCATTTCCTCATCTGTAAAATGGAGATAATAAGAGTACCTATCTCATAGGATCATGGTGGTTCTTAAATGAGTTAGTGAGGATGATGTACTTAGAACAGTGCCTGGCATTGTGCCACTGCTATTTTATCAGCATTATTATCTTACTTCCCACTTGGTACATATTTCATGTTCTACTTTGCTATACTGATGTATTTAACTTATCTGCCTTAAATTGTGATGGATTCCTCCCAGTCTGAGATTACCTGTAATACCTAGCATGGTACCCTGGACATAGTAGGTGCCCAGTGAGCCTTCTGGATTGAGTTCATACAGAATTTTGTTAAGAAGTCAAAGCAGGATCTATTCTCATTCTGGCTTTTAAAGCCTTTGAAGTTGGATGAGGACTGGTCTCATTTGTTTCTTAACTGCTGAAGCTGTAGCACCAAGGCCGAACACTAGCTTGTGGTTACCCACTAGGTGGCCTGATAAGAAGGCCAGTCACTCAAGGCTATGGACTTCATTCTGTTCTTGCTGATATCATTAGCTTAAATGAGATGGCTTTTGATAATTCTCTGAGTAATTTAGGCTAGGTTAATACTGGCCAGTAATTTCCTGAAGTGCCATGAAGTGGCAGGAACATGATTTATGTAACGTGGGTCCCTGCTAGCTAGGATGAGCACTGGAGGCCCAGCTGTACTTCTGGAATAGTGAATGTCTGTCAGAGGAACTGCTTTCATTCCAGAGAGGTTTTTGTTTAAAATCATTAAGGAAATCCCTATGGTGATGAAATGAAGAGGTGCAAGGCCGAACTGGCTGATTGTGGATCTTTCCCCAGCAGTTCTTAGAGACAACTGGGATTGAGGACATTTTGGCTGGCTGACACCCACGTTGAAAATACTGAATTAAAATATAAAAATGATGAGTGTGGGGAGGAGCATATAAAAAGAAGTTGTACTTGGCATTCCAGCCGGGTTAGATCTGTCTTTTGTAAGGTAGGCACTTTGACACTGTAAAACTTGTATGACTTCAGCACGAAGAAGATGGCACTTCACTTATCAGCCAAACTCCATTCACATTAGTGAGAGAGTTGCTAGCATGAGAAGTATACGGTTGTGGGAAGCCAGTGTTAGGAAGCTGATGAGTCTTGACTTTGGGCTCTGGAAGAAGAGCAAACAGCCCCTTGAGTTTAAGCTTGCCAAGTAAAGAAGCGGCTGTGGCTTTACGGATGCTTAATTATATTTGGGCCTGTGGAACCAGGCCCAGGATAGATGATGGATTCATTGTCCTCCACAGCTTTGTCCTCTGGAGACTCAACAAGGTCTCCCTGCCCCTCTTTCCAGGCTGCCCAAGTAAGTATATTAATAATGCCACTGAGAGATTTTAAGACTTCTCCACAGGAATCTGGAGAGCATTGAAGGACTTTCTTGATAGTTCAGGAATGTTGATTGTATCTCTTGATTGGTTGCAAATTGTTTTGGCTTCTGCTTAGGCCAGAATCTTGTTAGTGCTTGTGTTGTCTTTTCTCCACACCTTCCTCTCGCCCCCTACTTCTCCCCCAAGGTCTGCATCACATGGGAAACACTTTAATTGGGTTTTGAGTTGTATGTATGCAATCCAAACAGCTAGGTCTTTTTTTTTAATTGTGGTAAAATACACGTGACATAAAATTGTCATCTTAATATTTAAATGTACAGTTCAGTAGTGTTAAGTACATTCACATAGTTGTGCAGCCGATCTGCAGAACTCCTTTCATCATGCAAAACTAAACTCCGTAGCCATTAAACAACAACTTCCCATTCTTTCCTCCTCCCAGCCCCTAGCAACTACCATTCTACTTTATGTCTTCTCGAATTTGACTTCTCTAGGCACGTCATATAAGTGGAATCATATAGTATTTATCTTTTTAAGACTGGCTTATTTCACTTAGCATAATGTCCTCAAGGTTCATCCATGTCGTAGCATATGTTAGAATTTCCTTCCTTTTTAAGGCTGAATAAATATTCCATTTTATGTATATACCACATTTTGGTATTCATTCATCTATCGATGACACTTGGGTTGCTTTCACCTCTTAGCTATTGTGAATAATGCTGCTATGAACATGGGTGTGCAAATATCCATTCAAGATTCCTCTTTCAATTCTTTTGGATATGTACCTAGAATTTGAATTTCTGGATCATATGATAATTCTATTTTTAATTTTTTGAGGAACAGCCATACTGTTTTCCATAAGCAGCTAGTTTTTTAAGAAATGCATTTAAATTAGTTTTCTCAGGCTTTGATCTCCAAACTGCCTTGAGTTGTCCCTGGATAGGTGAGTTTCTTAGTCTCCTACTCCAGCATACCTTTGAGCTTTGACACATTGTTCACGGCTCGCTTTGGTCCTTGCAGGTTGGTGCCGCTCATTAAATTAGACCCAGAGGACAGCCTTCTCAGGACCCAGGGCTAGATAATGGAGAAGCAAGTTGAATCTTAGCAAGCCTGAGCTCAAATGCTCGCCTGGTGCCATGCTTCTCCCACTTGTGCTCAGATAAGAGTTGGGGTGATATGACAGTCTCCCATAAAATCTCAGTTGATGGTATAGCTCCAGATGTGTTCCTCCCAAACCTCTCCTCTGCCATTGGAGTTGCATCGTTGGAAAAGGATGTGAAGCAATAATCCACTCTAACCCCCTACTACTATATACTTGAGGGAGAATTGAAGACTAGATCAGGAAGTGGGTTGCCTGTGGGTCACAGTGCTAAACAGTTCTGTGTGTCTGTGGGCAGTGGGTATGAGAGATGGTGGGGGGAGAGAATCCTTAGATCCTTCTACTCAGCTGATTGCGATAGTTGGGCTGGGTGGTTCAGAGTCATCTCCCCTCCCTGTGGGCCCTTCCATACTGAGGCCTCTCAGGCATGCAGCACTATCAAGGACTAAAATAAGAGTCATTTGCCATTTCTCTTCTGTCAGTGCAGAATCGATAGAGGCCAGGGAAGGGACAGCTAACCCATTATATGTGTAGTGGCCTGCCCAATCTTTCTGTCCCTGGCTTATGGACGTGATCGTTAGTTAACTTCAGCAGGTGCATTCCCTAAAAGACTTTAGCCAGTAAGCTGTCCCCTAAGGTCTACATTTCAGATTGTTAGGAGTTCTACCTACTTTGAGACACATTGTGCCTGCTGCATAATATTCCTTTTCTGTCCACATCTTCCAAGACCAGTTTAAATGTCACTTTGTGAAACTTTCTCAGACCCTCTCCTAGGGCAAGTTAGTCAGTGCCTCTTCTGTGCCCCACTTTAAGGTTATTGTCATCGTTGTGCCTGATCAGTTTGTATTGTAATTATCTGTGACAATCTCTCCCACCAGACTTGTCGTCCTTTGTGCAAGTGCCATATTTTATTCCCGTCTCTCTCCCCCAGCACCTAATGCAGTATTTGGTATGCTGCTGTGTCTGTGGCAGCTGTATGGTAAATATTTGGTTTGTCTACAAGTGATTGATGCCATGGGATAGAGTAGAATTTGTAGTTTTAATCATGACCATAGCCCCAAATAGCTGTTGGACCACATCCAAGCCACTCACCCTCTCATGCGAAATTGTTTAAACTGAAAGAAAAAGCAAGCATAGGTTAAAAAATACTTAGCATTTGCCGTGTACTAGATATTTTGCTCAGCACGTTACTTACATTACTTCATTTAACCTTAGAGTAACCTAGTGGAGTACATTTCCTTTTTATAGGTAATGAAACAGATATAGAGAAGAGAGGTTATCTGCTCAGTGCAAACCCAGGTAGTCTGGCCTCTGAGTGTATGTTTCTTTTTGCACGAGATTAGTGAACTGATGGTCTAGTTACAGCCTTGTGGAGCTAGGACATGCTCGACACCAGCAGCTCTGGACCTGCAAGCTGTGAGGTGTAGAATGAACAGGGAGACCTGGCGGGGAACTGAGTCCTTGTATGAAAGAACCAAGTTTCAGTTAGTAATGGAAATGGAGGGAGTGATCAGTACAAGTTAGACCATAGAGAAGGTTGTGTGTCGTTGGACAGGGGCCCGAGAGACACAGTTGCTTTGATTAGGAAGAAGGGGAGCTGAGGGAGAATGGATATCAGTGGAGGAAATCTGAGGATGAGGTGAATCAAGAAGACAGGTTCCTGCAAAGAGGGGACTAGGATTTAGGTAGCCTCTAAGGAGGACAGGGAAGTGGGGCCTTATGGCATTAGCTAGTCTCAGGGCTCCAGATAGAGTGCAGGCCATTTGTGTAGACTGGGCCTTGGGGTGTCCAAACCATGAAACATGTGAGGCATAGTCTGGGCACACATGTTCACTTATGCTCCTTCCCCCATCCTGTGCGGTGAAGCAGAATGTGAAGGAAAAATGAACAAACGTCCCAAGTCTCTTGACACCTAGATCAAAACATATTGATGGTGTCTTGCAACCCTGATAATTTCATTGAACTGTATGAAATTGATACATAGGCATCCCCCTGATTAACATTAAGTGCTGCTGTCAGTCTGACATAGCTGGATAAACCAATATTGAATAATCTATTAAATATGTCACACTTGAATAAGGAGTGTAAATCATATTATATTATTTGAGCTGTAATTAGGTGGGAGATAAAATCACAAATAGACAAGGTAAGTGAATCTTTCTTAGTGTGTACACAGCGTCACTGGAATTTCTTTCCTTGCTTCTTGGGAAGAAAGAAGTTGACTGCCTTCCAAGTATTGACTGCTGTCCAGGAAGTAGGAGGTTGAGGGGTGACTTATGTAATGTTCACAGAGTGGGTTTCATTTATAAACTCAATGAGATTAGCTGCAGTCTTCCTGAAGTTAATGGCGATAGGAATGCACCATTCTGCATTTAGCTGGAAATAGCTGGCTCTCCAGCTTGGAGACCTAATTGTTCCTCAGGTTATGATATGTTTGCCTTTATATCTGCTTCCCCTTCTTTCCCGGGAACTGCCTGCTCCTTTATTGTCTGGGAATTAATTATGCAGACCAGAGCTTGTGGTTGAACAGGGTGGTGTACTGCTCAGTCCTTCGTTGCTCTCCTTTCCCAGCCCACGGAGTAAGTTATTATTGAGAATAAACGAGGGACATAAACCAAGGTGAAAAAGATTAAGGCATTTGTTTTAGGAGGGTCCAAATGAACCTACCTATAGCTAAGAAATGGAGATAATTCTAGTCCTTCCCTCACAGGGTTGTCTGTTTGTGTGGAACCTTCAGAACAGTGACCGGTTGCCTTCATTATTATAAGAAAAATAGTTGGTGTTTGTGGTGGATGGTCAGGGTGGTATGACTGTGAAATTCAAGAGCATAAACAGGTATCTGACTTGAATGGTTGTCTCCTTCTAAATGGTTGGTATAGTGCAAGAGTAAGGTTGGGAAGTGTTAGTTCTCATTTGGGGCTGTTAACACGTCAGAGCATGTTATAAGCAATGTATACTGATCATCTTTTATTGAGAGGCTATGGTTTTGTTTTTTGTCTTTTTTTGGTTGGTTTTTCAAATATTTGATCCATTTCAGGTAATTCTGTTAATGTAGCAAAGCATCTTTTATACTTTTACATTATAAGTGAGGACCTCAGAACTTTGTGTGGGTTATAATCATTCGGCAGACTTTTAGCAAATGCCTGTAATGTATTAGGTATATGTGTGTGAATATTTTTATTTGAAGGGTTTGCTTAAAGTTTGCTACACCTGTGACACTATTCTCAGCTCAGAGTGCACGGGAATTTCTACAAAGGCAGGTGGAAGAGCCGCAGTGGGTGCATTCCTGGCTCCCTGAGGCATGTTTTGAGGTGCCACCATCTTGGCTCTAGCAGTAGTTCTGGCTTAAGCCAACTGGACTTTGGGGCCTGAGCTACATGGTGTGTAGAGTGTAGGCTGAGCTACGTGGCATTAGAGGCAGTTGCCCTGCTTCCCCTAAGTCGAGCTTTGCAGAATGCTACATACAAGACCTTTGTGAATTTCAGAGAGTGTGTGCTTTATAAAGCAAGGATTTCCAGAGACCTACAACAGAACAACAGAAGGCTGACATTTGCCCCTCCAGGACAGTTGCTTGTCTCTCATTACTTTGCATAATAACCTCCTTCCACTTTCTTTTTTGAGCTCAGCTGCACTTAGAAAGACTTAATGGCACCTTTTAAAGTTAGAGGATAAATGTAGAAGGGATCTGTTCATGAATACCAATTAGTTGTACTTAAAAAAAATGACTTCACATAAGGCAGGAACAGGTTGCTGCTTGAAGGAGCTAATGGCCAGTTGCCTTTAGAGTAGATCACAAAAGGAAATGTGGCTTCACCTGCCGACCCCTCAGTTCAAGGAGATGTGCAGTCCGTGTTGGAGAACCATGGGGGAGGGTCAGGACCACTGAGGCAGGAAGAACTGAAGATGACTGTCCCTGCAGTCACCCTCGCCACAGTGTGCTCATGGCTTCTGGACATTAATGTCTGCCCCCCAATCTACTAAAGCACCCAGAGACCTTTCTACATGTACCCATAAGTTTTTGTTTGATAATTTGCGTTTCTGCTCTATGACCTTTTTTTAAAGAGTAATTTTTCCTATAGCTTTAACAGATATCTGAAAAAAGGGGAGTGGTGAGAATGTGGATTTGGGGTTCCAAAGGAAAAAGTACTTGGCTTTAAGACACTTAGTTAAAAACATGCATTGAGGGCTGCTAGGTCCCAGGCAAAGGGTTGAGCACTGGCGATACGGAAGTGATTATGCACTGTTTCTGCTCAGGGGGTTCACAGTCTAGTGTGGATGATCCGTGCATGAGTAGGTGGTCTCAGTGCAGCAGTAGAAGGGGCACATGGTATGCTGGTAGTGCAGAAGATGCCGTGTTAACTATGTGAGTCAGAAGGTGAATGTCTAGGAAGGTTCCTCAGTCAAGCTGGGTTTGGAGGACAATGCGGAGTTTACCAAATAGACAAGAAGACAGATGACCAGGGCAGAGGCACGGTGGTGTCTTAGGAGGAGAAGGAGCTGGGGATCCAATCCAGAAGCCAGGATTTTTTATTTTGGTTCCGCCTCATGCCTGTCTGCCATGTGACCAAAGTTTTTACTGAGAAGGGAGAGAAATGGAGGATCCCCATGTCTCCCTCCCTTTTGTTTAGCCTAGGAAGGTGACTGTGTCCAGCCTCCGGATAACTGAGGCTCACAGAGCCTGAAGTATATACAACTAGTTAAAGTCAGATCCAGGTTCAACTCAGACATTCATATTAGCCCAGTGCATTTATGCAGCCCTACATCCAAGTTGTTCCTCTGTGGTGTCTCTGATATTGAAGTAATTCCTTCCCTCATTCATTCAATAAATGTTTACTGAGTTGGTTATAAACAACTGTACAGTCTGCCAGAGGTATAAGGGCCTTACTGTCAGGGAATTTAAGACTATAAGGTGGAAATTAACTTTGAAAATATGGGCTGGAATCAGATTATGATAAGCCACACTAAGGAGTTAGGACTTAATGATTTATACCTCTCAACCCAGAGAGGATGCCAATGAGTTTCAGAATTTATAGCCCAAGGCAAATCCTTTTTGATTCCTGTGTTCCTTGACTTTATTTATTACTATAGGATAATATTTTAGTGTGTTTGAATAAATTTTAAAAATACACACATAAAGGTAGGCTTTGTAAACCTTGCATTGTGAGAGAGAGTAGAGTATGTAAAATTGTGGGCTCTGAGAGCCAAGCAGCCTGCTTTTGAATCCTGGCTCCACTATATGAGCTGTATGACGTTGGGCAATTTACTTAAACTCAGAGCATCTCTTTCCTTATATGGGAAATGATGATGAAAATAATACCTACATAAAAGTTATTATAAGGATTAAATGAGCTAATGCAAATAAAGTGTTTAGTAAGGTGCCTGGTATGTAGCAAGCACTTAGTAGGTATTAGCTGTACTAATTGGGGAGTTGTGTAATTGAGCCCCTCAGTTGATCTGATTTTTCTGTCATGCCCTAGAACAGTGTGGCAGTTCCTGAATCTGTCGGCACATCAGAATCATCCAGAGAGCATTTTAGAATACACAGCCCAAAGATTTCCAGTTCTGCCAAGATGGAGTGGCCCCATTCCTCCTACATCTTCCCCTTTAAACTAAAAACCTTGGACATAACAAATTAAAGAAGCACATGAAGTCTCTGAAAGGTGGAAGGAAGAGGGTGGGCTACCTACGACTTGGGGACTTGAGGAATGATGCAGTGGTTTGCTTATTGCTTATTTGCTTATTATTTGCTTATTGACTCCCATATATTTTGGACAGAGTGCTGTAAAAACCTCCAACCCAGAATCACCAGGATGCACAGACAAAAAAACCTTTACCCAAAGGCCTGGGGAAGAGGTGGGCTAACAACAGAAAAGCTTTTTGGCAGTACCCTTTCTACTACAGCCAAACACCAAGGGAAAAGCCACCCCCCACATCCCCATACCCCTCTACCCTGCCATTTCATCTGCGCCAAGCAGGAAGTTGATCTTTCACCCTACCCCTTGGAAGCAGGTAGTGCACTTCAGTTCCCCTGCAGGGTGGTATCAGCAGAAGTGAGCAGGGCGCTGATCTTCCTTTTCCCTCTGGGTGGGACGCGGCAGTGCTTGGGGACAGTGTCAGCAGGGTCCAGCTTTAAGCTGAGCGTCCGCCCCCACCCTGAAGCAACAAAGCATTATGAGTCAGCCTTCTGCTTCCACCCTCCCTGGTGGCAGTGGGGCTTAGGGGAGTCTGATCTCACACCCTCACTTGGAAGTAATGAGGTAGTGCTAGTCAGTGCTTCATTTTCCCCAGGAAGATGTCAGTAAGGCCAGGCAAGGAGCTGAACTTTCATCCTACCACCTGCAGCAGCCGAAGTGCCTCAGTGCTCTAGGTTTGCCAGGGTAGTGTTGGCAGGCCCAGAAGGAACCAGAATCTACATACCCACCCAGTCCTCATGCTGCATTTCAACAGGTGTACTGCCTGCTAAATGAAAATGTCCAGGATACAATCAAAAATCACAAGAACCAGGAAAATCACAGCATGAATGAGAACAGTTAATAACAGACACCAACACCGAAATGAATCAGATGTTGGAATTCTGACAAGAATTTGAAAGCAGCCATCATAAAACACTTCAACAAGCAATTGTTGTTATTATTTTTGAAACAAATGGAAAAAATGGGAAATCTCAACAAAAAAGCCCACCCTGAGGGAACTTTTTGGGGTGATGGAAATATTATGTATCTTGATTATCATGTATACATTTGTTAGACTCATCAAACTGTATACTTGGAGTGGGTACATTTTATTCTAAGTAAATTACACTTCACTAAAGTTGATTTACAGTAGTACATGGGGCCAGTCTTCATCCTGGGAGATTCTGGTTCAGTTAGTCTAAGATAAAGTCCAAGAATTGTTTTTTTTTCAGGGAAAGATTTGCCCTGAGCTAACATCTGCTGCCAATCTTCCTCTTCTTCTTTTTTTAATTTTCTTCTCCCCAAAGCCCCAGTGCATGGTTGTATATCCTAGTTGTAAGTTCTTCTAGTTCTTCTGTGTGAGCAGCCACCACAGCATGGCAGCTGACAGATAGGTGGTTTGGTTCCGCGACCGGGAAGCAAGCTCGTGCTGCTGAAGTGGTGAGAATGCCCAGCCTTAACCACTAGACCGTCAGGGCTGGCTCAGAATATGTTTTAAATTAATGCCCCAGGTGATTCTGATGCGGCTGGTGGTTCTCGGGAACTCGTGATCTCTCCAGAGTAATCTAAGCTAGTTGTGAATTCTTCAGAATATAAATCTGTTAGCAATCTGTGCAAATAGAAACTTGTTCTGGTAAATTATGAATTACCAGATAAGTACTTGCAGAATAAACAGAATACATAATTAGAAACTATTAAGCATATTATCCCCACATGGAAATAATTTTTTTGTGTTTTTGTTGGGTAATGTTGTAAAGAATGTTACACGGTATCCTTAGAAGCTGTAAATTGTGATGCTGGGTCTTAAAAAAAAAACTGGACTATGGTGTGTTTTTGTTTTTTCTCCCACTTAGCCACACCTTTCTCTCCATTCCTTTTCAGGGCATTATCTTCTTGTTGGCTGATAACAGGATGGATTCCACATTTGCTTGTGTGAACTGCTGTTGCCTTGGACAGTCATGGTTTTCATCAGTACCTCTCTGGGGGTGGTGCTTTCTGTCAACATCCTGTTCTCAACAGAGGCTAGGAAATGATTCCTAATCCAGTCATCACAGCTTTTAAGCGTCTCCCATTGGCCTCACTTTAACCTAATGGCTATCATATTTCCTTCTATGCTAGATTTTTTAATCCTGCCAAGGAAACCCATGGGTTCTCCCCCACTCGTGGGCCACTTGCAACCCAGGTCCCGGGTGAGTCAGGCCTCCTTACATTCCTTACTCTCCTCCTTGACATTAGCCTGGTCTGACTGGTATACTTAGATGAGTGTAGCAAAGTGGCTAAGGCTGGATGTGAGTGGGTGGCGGAGTTGTCTCTGGGAATACTTTCATCTCAGGGCACAACTTTCAAAGCAACTGGATTGTTTGTCCTGGAGCAGAACTAGTCAAAGCTGCGTCGGGAGTTGGCTGCCTGTGTCTCCCACCTTGGGCAGGTGAGCTGCCAACAGTCCTTTCTGGGTGCTAGAAGGAAAGTCATTTTTTGAATCTGGTACTAGATTTAAGCTGAGTGTCAGGATGTTATTCCTGATAGCTTTTCTGTTTTGACACTGCGCCTTGGAAATACCCTGGGTCTGGTTTCTCCGCTTTTAAATAATAGATGCTCTGAGATTGGTCCTTGATAGGACACCCTCTCTCCCTCTGAGTTTACTATGGGATTCTCCTGGTCTAGCCAGAACTGGATCTGGTCCTTGGGTCACTCTCATGGTGTCCAGCCTTCCTAAGTACTCAGTACCTACTTAGCTGATCTTCCTTTCTGTTGTATGTTTTTGTATATGTGATGGTTGCAGTCATCAGATGACTAATATCAGAGGGGGTCAGACACAGTTATAGCTTCTAATCGTGTTGACCTTTTGGTAAGGGAATTATTTGTGGGGAAAAAATACACGTTAGGAATCTTCAGTCTGCATTAGGAGGGATGACCCTTAAAAATGTTCACATGATAGCTGTCTCCAAATATTTATGTGGATTGTGGTTTCTAAGAGGGAGTAGTTTTGTCTTGCCTAGTGTAGAACCAGGACTAGTAATAGGAATGAGTAGAGAAACATGTTGTGGCCCCGTTTCAGCAAGAGCGTTCTGACAAGGCTTTCCAAAATGTAAATAGTAAGTCTCATGTCACTCTGAGGTATTCAAGGAAGGTCTGGGTACAGTAGAGAAGGTGTGGATATCAGGGAAATTCTAAGAGTATTTTCAAATTTCATCCTCTGTTGTTCTTTAAAAAATATATAAGCCATGAATTCAACTGTGGAACCATTCCTGGCTAAAGGTCTAACTAGCTTGTTCAGTAAACTTGGGAGTTAGTAGCAAGGAGTCTCTCTGTTTCCTCAGGCAGCCCTGGAAACTGTGAGACAGCAAGGCTGTGTTTGTGTCTCTTCCTACCTTGCCTTTGAGATGCCTACATTGGTAGTACCCTTCCCTACCCCTGTCTGTTCTTATCATGTGTGGTGTGCATAGCCATTTCCAGCGTCTCTTTTTGTTTGACCTATGCAAGAAAGCAGCCAGGCAACTGACCATTAATCTTTCCTGGGACTGAGGCAAGCAGTTTCCTCTGGAGTGGGCCCCCATTCTTGTTCATGATGAGGCCTCTTTCTCATTTTGGCCTTTACTGAGGCCAAAAATAAACTGGGAAAGGGGTAGTTTGAGTAAGCATCATAACCTCTCCCCCATCCCCCTACCTCACTTGCCCTTCTGTGGTTAAAACAACTCTGTGTCTGTCTGGAGGAATCATAAAGGCCCAGTCTCTAAAGGGAAATCTAGAGGTGCATGTCTTAGTTTAGCTCATGGGCATTTCTAGGTGACCCCAGCAGTGTGGCCATAAGTGAAACAGCGAAGACTGCCAGAATGTGAACATTTTAATAAGTGAGGGATCTTCTCCCCCATGCCACTTCTAATTGGTCACTCAGGGGTTTCTAGTCCTAAATACTTAAGTTTTCTGGTTGTGTTTTGGTATGTGTGTATGTGGTACTGATAGTCACTTACTGGAATAGTTGTGTTTATTTCAAATTGTATCACACAAGTGTCTTTCTAAAAGACATTTGTACATCACCGTTCAGTGAAAATACTTTGGTTTGATTGAAGATGTTGCTGCCAGGTCCTGGGAGAAGCAGCTAACATTTCTTGAGCAATTCCTATGAACATTTCCCTTTTATGCAGACCATAACATAACATTTTCTTAGAAAGCTGGGTTTTAGAATAAAGCTCTATAGGCACTACTCTAAGGCCTTTGAGGTTTGATGCCTAAGTATATTTGTATCCTTAATGATTCCCAGTACAGGGCTTTCCTTTCAGTAGGTGATCAGTAAGTGTTGAATTTTGTTGAAGATAAAATTGCTTTCAAATGATTTTTGTTTCTTTCTCTTAAAAAAGTAGACGTTGGAGAAAACTTGCCACTTGAGGGTAATTGCTACTAAATCCTGTCTTGTAACACAATGAAAGGAAAAGGATTTTGGATGGTGTGGGGAGAGCTGACTGATGTGGTGTGGGAGGGCATTTGCATTTCTTCAGGTGTCTGGGGACAGAGCATTCATGCCAGTTCATGTTGGTCCAGGGCTCTCCCCTTTCTTCATGGAGGGTGTGGGTTGTGTTCCATATGGAGGCTCGATGGATGGTAAGCCAATAAATGGTAATGAAGCACCTACTGGTGTAAGGCATAGTACTGGCTACAGAGATACATAGAAATAAATTGAAAGTACAGTTCTTGCCATTGAGGATCTTATCATCTAGTTGGAAGATGTAAATACATTTAAAGTTAATTCATAGTTAATTCATAGGATCCTTAGATTGTCTAATGTAGTGGTTTTCAAACGTTAGTATGCCTCAGAATCACCTGGAGGGCTTGTTAAAATATAGATCGCCGAACCCCACCCTCGGATTTTCGCATTCTTTTGGCCTGGGTCCTGAGAATTTGCATTTCTAACAAGTTCCCTGATGATGATGCTGGTCCAGAGACCATACTTGGAGAAGTACTAGTCTGATGCAGTGGTTCTCAACCTTGGCTGTAGGTTAGAATCACCCAGGGAGTTTAAAACACCCATGCCAGGACCCCACTCTAGACCAATTAAATCAGAATCTCTGTGGGTGGGACCCAAGCATTTTTTTTTAAAAGCTTCCCATATGGTTGTAATATGCAGTCGGGTTTGGGACTCACTACTCTAACACGTGTTGGGGATGTAGAACTTTAGGATTCTGAGACAGATGATGTTACTGTGGACTGTAGATGTGTGGATAGATCATAGGAGATATTTAGCCTGATCTTAAAGATGACAAGTGAAGAGAAAGGGATGATTTGTATTCTTATAAAAGTAATACTGTGAACAAGTCTAGCCTGTTTTCTAGCTGTTTCTTGGGACAGGAAATAGATGGATTCCCATTCAGCAAGGGGGTTAGTGAGTGGGACTGAGGGGCTTGTCACCACCATCAGTAACACGCATTCACTGACCACCCTCTCTTCTTCCTGATTTAGATAGAAATCTGTATTTATCCAAACAAGCTTTTACGTGTGTGTATTTGGACTAAGGTGTGGCTGGGGGCCGTGGAATAGTGATAGGCTACACTTTGGAAAATGACTCTGCCATTTTTACATTTCATCTCTTTAAGCCTCCGTTTATTCATGTATAAAATAAAGTACTACATGTAGTTGTCAGTATTCAATGTATGTGAATACTAGTACAATTTTAGAAACATTGTTGTGTTCATCGTGAGACCCCCAGAATCGAGCAGTGGGCCTAACACAGTGTCTGCTCAGTGAATCCATGTTTGTTGAATGAATCAGAAAGGTGGCCTTTTGTATGGAGTACCTATGCGTTCGCAAGGACAGGGAGGGCTTGTTCCTGAGGAGCTGTACAAAAAATTCCGCCATCTTGTATTTCCCAACTTGGGCAAGAAATATGTTATATTAAAAAATAAAAGAATGTAAATGCCACAAATAAAGCTGGAAACACATTGTTTTAATGGATACTAGTCATAGCTACTTGTGATCTAAAGAAGTCTTTCCTTTTCAGTTCCAGTTGATATTTAGCCACATCAAATTTTAGATGTTATTGTTAAATTTTATTTTTAATTTCATTAATTTTAATTGATTATAAAATAACTTGCACTATAAGAATAAGCCTGTGTTTAATTTCTTGGAACTACTAGAGCCTTTGTTATAATACATTTCTTAGGGCTCAGAAGTTAAAAAATTAATATTGGAGATTTGGTGCTTGTTAAAATTTTGACCTCTTCTGTTAAAGCACAGTGAAGTGATGTACAGTGAAATGGCTGTCCTGTGTTGGTGAAAGGGCTATTCTCCATCCACAGGTCCTGGGAAGCATGATGCAGCTCTGGTCTAACTGCAACGTCTGGAGTTTTGGCTCAAGGCAAAGAGGAGGAGGGTGGGTAAAGAAACCGGATCAGACCATTTGATGCTAATTTCACAGGCGGCTGGTCACTGTGTGCCTGGCTGTTGTTATTTATAGAGCCGTAAGTGGATGTAGCTACTACACACAGGAGTCTGAAAGGAAGGTTTGCATCAGGATGGGGAGGTAAAAGCAGAAAGTAGAATGTAGGGACAAATGGTCACCGATGAGTGTCATTGCTGGAGTTAAATGAGATCATTAGTGACTGTCATGATTTCCACTCTCACTTCATTGCCTTTCCTGAATCCTTTTAAAAACAAGCAACAAAGCAGACTAAAACAACCATGGATAGTCTCTCCCTTATTTTTTGTTGGAGTAGATAGTATTTTAATCAGGTTGATTCGCATACTGATTTCAACTGCAATTTAAAGAGCTATCCACAAAGCTATAAATTAATAATTAGAATTATATTTCTAGAGGAATATAAGGACTTGATCATTTCTGCCTACTCCCCCTCTTATTCCCCATCTTACCAACCAGGAAACAGATCTAGCAGGGTTACAAAACCAGCTTAATTTCACAGTTAGTAGTGAAGCTGGGACTGGAATCTGGATCTCAAATCTCCCCAATTTAGCTCTTCCTATTTCTGTCATATTAGTCCTGTAATTAAGGTGTACTTTTCTTTCTTTAAATTCAAGACTTTGTCTTCATAGCCCAGAGGAAGGTTATCCTTTGTTATGGTATTTTCTCAGAATTACTTCTAGAGTTGAAAATGGTTCTATTATTCTTATGTCATACAAGGAAAAATAGTATTAAAACAAATTCTTTCTATTGATAATATCTCTGCATACTACCACCAGTTTAGGAATAATGGCAGTGCCTCTTTGGAGAGAGAGGGGCCTGTTTGGGTCCTGGCACTAGCGTGGAGCACAGAGCAGCAACAGCAGCAGGCTGGGTTAACTGCTGCACGTGGACTGGAGGCACCAGCAGATGCAGATACCACTTGGAGGGAGCGGGTACTGTGAATCACAACTTGGCCTTGGCATCAGCCCTGGAGACTAGCTCTCTAAGGAGAACGCTCTTCTTTTGTCCCACCCTCAGTGGCCTATTGGCAGAAGACTAGAATAATTGTTTGTTTAAAGTTTTACTAGCTAATTATACTGCACAGAATTGACAGGCATCTCTATTAGAGTATTTCCAGTCTCTCAGAGGCGCTTCATCACATTACTTGTAATCTAACCTCAGTGTAGACTGAAATGGCTGGTTTTTGTTTGTTTGTTTTTCTCTCCTTCTCTTCTCACTCGTTTCAAAGGCCACACACCAGGTTCTGGAGAGGGAGCTGCCTGTGGGCTGAGAATTGGCTGCCTTATTCTGGCCAGCCATGTGTGGCTGCTGGGACAAGTGCCTTTGGGTCAGTCATTCTCAGGTTACCAAACCCTGGCGTTGAAGGTCTGCACTCTATGTTGGACACTGAACATGGACTTTCTAGCAGAAAGACTTGTTAATTCCCCATCTGTAAGTGGAGGCAGGGAGATTAACTGCGTATTTCTAAACCTTCAAAATAACCTGGGGGAGCTTGTTAAAAATACCAGCTCCTGGATGCTATCTCTGTGGGTCAGGTACAGTAGGTCTGAGTGGGGGCCAGGTTTTAGAACCTTGCATTGTACTAATTTACTGTCCAATCCTGATGGTTTTTGGATGGTCCCTACCAGAGGAAGATGAATTTCAGGCTACCGGGAGTTTATTTGTAGCTACAGTCAATTCTTAATTATTTACCTTGTAAATGTTTTCATTCCCAGAGACCTTTCCCCCAGTGGGTTCCCAGGTTATATTCCTAGGCTCCCTGGTTGCTATGCACTCAGGGACAGAAAGATAATTTTCCTCTTGATTTAAGGAAAAGCTAATCAGGGAGGGACATCTGCCATTAAAGAAAAAAAAAAAAAAAAGGATTTCACCTTATGGTTACAACCAAGTCTGAGTAACTCTTAGAGAGCATCCTCTAGTGGGAAGGAACAATGTGTGTATTGCCTTGTCTTTGGGTGGTTGATTAGGGCCAGCTGTATTTCAGCTCTCACTCTTGTGCCTTGCAAGAGGAATTCCCATTTCTGAAAGGTTTTCTTGAGTTACTAAGAATTATTTAAACGGACTCTAAGTATGTTTATCTTAGTAATAAGATTCCAGTTGTGTGGGTTTGTTGTGTATCAGCATTGGCTTAAAGTTGACTGCCCTGCCCTGGGCCTTACCTCCTACCTGTATCCAAATCCACTGTCTACAAGATGTGGTGCTCTCTTGGCATGCCTAGTCCTGCCACGTGTGCCAGGTAATCCCTTTGACCCTTTTAAGAGGGTGCTGCTCATTATTTTTTTGCTTATCACTTGACATAACCAAACCTGCTGTTACTTGCGTTGCTGCTCCTGTGGCTCTCTCCTTCGCCTTCAGGAGAACCTGTTTGAGATACATGTCATCTTTTGGAGATTAAAACATTCACTTTAGAGGGAGAAATGATTTTACACTGGGGACTGTAAGAAGTCAGTTCAGGAGGGATCAGACCTGTGGTGATTTTAGGAGGGGTTTCCACTCTGGTTGTAACCACATGGTTTATACTCAGCTGGACACTGGCCATTTAAGTAGATGCTTGTTCTCCAGTTACAGAGTGGTTCCCAGCTGGCACATTCTCATTGGGATTCAGTTTTCTTGGCCGCTGCTGTTTGTTGTGCTCACACTGATTTTTGAGGCATCTTTCCAGGCTGTTGAGTCTTTTCCAAACAGAGGAGATAGCAGAATATTTTGCCCTCCCCTTCTTTTCTCCTTTTGGCTATGCCATGGCTATTAGGGAAGGACTTCCTGTGAAATAAAATGAGGGCAAAGGAAAGTAGCATGCCTGTGGCATAAAAATGCTGTTAGCAAGCTTGAGGCATAGCAGAAAGATTGGTCCTGAGAGTAATATTTACTGCCTTTCTGCTTTTGAACTTTTTTTTTTTCCCTGTGCCTGTTTCTGAGGTCTGGGATTTATCCTGAATTTAAGAACGGACTGTTTTTGATCATTTGAATAGGTATCACCATTCAGTAGGGAATACATGTGCAGACTGAGATGTCTCTTAAAGCCAATTTGTAGTATAAGTCATTTGAAATGATTTCTTTAGGCGGTAATGCATTTCTACTTCAAATTCTCTGTCTGGATTTATGCATTCATCTCCTGTTTTACTAGGTGATTTGCTTTTATTATGCTGCCATGACAGCCCCCTCACACCTTGAACTACTACCCCTAGACAGTTGAGCATGTTTTTCAGTGTGAGGAGGCATTGAACCACCCAAAATAACATCAAGTGCCAGCCACACAAGATTGGAAACAAGGAGAGCCTGGATTTCAGTAAAATTTCCCTGCCTGCTTGGTCAAGCTATTGCAGAAAACATTACGTGGCCCTTTAACATTAGTTTTGGAGAGGCTCGGTTAGATGGATGAATGGAGTCCCAATGGGAAATCAGTACTCAGCTGCCAATTGGAAAATTCTGCAATCCTGGCATGATCTTTCCTCTCACAACTTGGAGTACCCAGCCAGAGGAGAGCCTCTTCTTCAAGGTCCAGCTGTGTCTTTGAAGAGGAGGAGAAGGAGACAGATGAAGGTGGCTTCGCTTATGCTAGAGCACATCAGTTCTGAGGGTTTTGTTTTGCTTTGCCCCTTTGCCTTTTCCTGCTTGGGGCTTGGATTTCAGTAAAATTTCTCTGCTGTTTTTGTTTGGAGTGTGAAGGGCTTCTGACCTTGGCTGAAGGGCCTCCAGCCTTGGACAGGCTCTGGATAAGTGGCGTTGGGGAGACTCATGTATTTTGCGTTTCGTTAAGAGGAAATGAGCATCTGACTGACCCCAGAACAATGCCAAGGGGAGCTGGGGAGTTGTTCCTGGTAAATGTAAAGGAAGAAAGGAACAGATAACTGGGAGGCAGTGCATGATGTACAGCTGATGATGTCAGAGCATAGGGGATTATCTTTCCATGAGTCTCTCATAACCTGGGAGAAGGTGGGAGGAGGAGGCATGTGGCTTGTTGGGATTGAACTCCAGTGCAGAAGTCAACATTCTACTCGTTTAATTCACTGATTTATTGATTTCACAATCTATCTCTTGCGTTCCTACTGTGTGCTAGGTACTATTCTAGGTACTAGGGATACAGTGGTAAACAAACATACATAAAAGGTCCTTGCTCTCATGATACTTAAATTTTAGTGAGGGGGTGGTGAAGATAAATTTATATTGATGGTGGTGGTGATAAATATGAAAGAAAAAAAATTGGGAAGCGTATGGGATAGGGAGCTATTCTAGTGAGGTCATGGGAGGCCTCCTTAAAAAGGACCATAAAATAAATAAATAAATGACCATTAGGAAAAGTACAGAATTTTTATTACCTAACATACTTTAAACACCTCATTGTTGAAGTTATTATGGAATGTTAGCATGCTCCGAAACTTAAAAGATTTTTTTGTCTAAAGTTTTGAGGGTTTTCCAAGGGGCATACCTTCCCTCTTTATCTCTGGCTATTCAGCCTTTGTTAGCTGGATTAGAGTTCATCATTACAGTTGCTTTTAGTGTAGGTTGTGTTAAGACAGTCTTAAATTTTAAGGGTCTACTTTTCATAAAATTGTTCTGTCTGATTGAGAGGCTCCCTTTTACTCCAAATAGATGTTCAGCAGAGTTTGTTGTTGTTGTTTTGTTTTAAACGGTAGTAAGTAACTTTTGGGAATCTAAAATATTAAAGTCCCCTCCACAAAACTGAAGTGAATGATAAACAGTCTGTAAGCAAAGAATCCCTTCTGCAGAAGAGTGCTGACAGCCATAGATGTAACTCGGTGGCTGTCTGACAACATAACCCAGTGCCATGGCTTTTTACTGTCAGAAAGATGGAATGGGGTGGTGCATTCTCTGGACTGCCCTGATAAACACGAGTTAATATTTTCTGTCAGTTCCTCTGAAAGGATGGCATTGTATGAAAAGAGAACCCTCATTTGTCATAGCCCTACTGGGTGCTGGTCTCTTTGCTATTGGATCACATCTAATTACATCTATTCCACAAGACACCCTATCACAGTGGTTTTTAAAACAGCGTTTCTTAACCCATTAGTAGGTGACAAGCAGCATTTTTTAAAACAAGTGGAATCAAATAGATATCAGAGTCTATCACACTCAGTAAGAATGTGTATTGTTTCAAAAAATGTTTGTTTCAGGTGTATGTGTATAGAGATGGGCGCATGTGTGCGCACAGGCCTGCGTTTGTGCACCAGATCCTGAGAATGTATTTTCATTGTGTCATGCATTAAAAAAGTTTGAAAAACATAAAGCCTATCAGATGAGATTTGATATCATTTTATAGATGAGGAGACTGAGACTCTGAAGTTAAGGACATTGCCTATAATCATAGTAAAATTTGAACACTGCTTTTTCTGGCTTTCCACATTTGATCCAGGACATTGCAATTAAGTTTGTTACAGGACTTTCTATATCTGGTGATTTTTCCAAGATTTTAGAGTTCACAGAGACCCTGACTTGCCCCTGAACATTGTGTTAAAGTCAGATTACCGGGCCCAAGTTTGACTGGTTTCTTGAAGTATGTCTGCATGGTCTATTTTCAGGGAAGGGAAAAGAAAAATGAATCTAGTTACTTGTCTTCATTAACGGACAAGGAATATTGAGACGCTCTTTTCCTTTTACATAAAGACATCCTAGTCTTATCCAAGAGGAGAAACTAACTGGAAGCAGAAGCAGGCTCTCTCTCTAAAGCATTTAAGAAAATCTTGTGTTAGTGAGACCAGTGTCAGTGTGGTGAATGGGTAGACATAGCAAAAGGAACCGCTTCCTTGTGTAAAATGTTTTGGTTTTCACTAGTCAGGCATACTTTTGAATAGACTTCACTAACATTTATTATAGTTACTACTGTTATAACATTTGGCCCCAGTCTTACCCACTTCTCCAGCCTCCTGGGAAAGAAAGAGGTGGAACTTTCACCACTGTTTTACGCAGCTATTTTGGCCTTAAAGGACAGACTTCTCAGAGAGGCATTTTCACTAGCATTCCTTCCCTCTTGCCTATAGTTACTCTTGAATGAATTCCTGATTTGTTCAGCTAGACTTTTTCTTTTTTGCACGGAAGAAATTACTCTTGCTGAAGATGCCAGAAAAATACAGTGAAAACTGCTACCTGCTTCCTTTTCTTCTTGTCTATACTACTTTGTTACCCCACCCCATCCCAACCCCCAATAAAAAGTGACCTTTTGGCCCAAGGCCCTATCTGAGTGTTTTGTGTGGCAGAGCTGTCTCTGGCTGACTCCCAGGATTGTTAATGACTTCCTTCTCTGTCTCTAAATAATTGCTTGAAAAGACAGCTGTGGAGAGACATTGCCCCCAGCTTGCAGGCTCATTAATTCTAGCCTTTTGGAAGAGGGTGCAAAGGAAGAAGGTGGAAGTTACTTTGGCAAGAGTAGCAGGATTGGGGGAAACAAAAATAGAGGCTTTAAGGGAAGGGCAGCACCACCATTTCTGGGGTTAGACTTGGAGTTTGTGAGGTCTGGGCAAGCTTCAATCTAAAGAAACTTCGTGTATGAAAGCCAAAATACAGGGAAACAAACCAAGAACTGATTATTCTTTTTCCAAAGTCCTCACAGGAGGGTTCCTCTGGCTTTTGAATATAATTTGAATATAATTTAACCTGTAGGATACTTGGTTTTTGTGCAACTCTTCAAGAACAGAAGCATCCCGGGAAAGTTGGAAAGTCCGTGGACCTAAGAGAAAAGACACCCAAGATTCCCTAAAAGTCAGCCTTCATGGACTTGACTATTATTCATAACTTCTGCTTTTCTCTATTTCAAAAAAGATACCTCTATATCATGTTCCTTAAAAAAAAAAAAGGAATAGTTAATCAATACTTGGAAAGGCAGAAGAAGAATTAAATACAACTAGGGAACAAATATTCTAACTGCTATTTGTTTCAGCTCTAATACTTCTAGCACTCACGGTAATAAAGGAAACAGGATTGGGGACTTGATTTTTATTTTTCAAGAGCGGAAAACATATCAGGTTTCTAAGGAGATGCAGACTCTTTCCTGAAAACTAAGTTATAAAAGGAGTTTATGCAATTCTTTAGACAAGGGGCATTAAACAAATGAATGTATAATGCCATCAAAAAAGGTTTTCAAGAAGTATAGAACTCTTAGAGGGGGTGACTTTTTGGTGTTTACTACACAAACATCAAGGTTGCAGCATTAAGGCCACTTTTACAAAGTGCAGCTAGGTGTTTCAAGTTTGCCTTTGTAGTTTCCAATGATGTACCTTTTTACCTGAAAAATAGAATATGTGGGTAATTTCCATCAAAGCGGTGGTTTTCAAACTTTGATACACATTAGAATTACTTGAGGCACTTTAAAAAATATTTATGCCCAGGCTGCATCCCAGACCAATTAAATCAGAATATCTGATGGTGGGCCCCAGGCATCAATATTGTAAAACTGATTCCGAAGGTTAGCCAAGTTTGAGAGGCAGTGAATTAGATAATCTTTATTTAATATTAATTCCCTCAGCTGGAGTTCTCAAAGGGGTAGTTAAATCCTAGAATGCAGTTATTCCATGTTGTTGATTTAAGGAAGTCCATGTAGTTTCTATTAACATTCCCTCAGGAACACTGAAACTTGTATTTGTGCTGGGACACAGGGCCATTATACCTTTCTTGGCCTGTAGGAGTGTTTGAACCAGAACCAAAATATCCATCAAGAAGCAGCTTAGGATCAGCCTTAGCAGAGCTCATTGTGGCTCTTGGAGAATATAGGAGATTAGATGAAGTAGGGGGTAGACTTTTTTACAGTCGTGGGTCATGTGTTTAAGGGTGCATTAAGATTAGTCTTGGAGGGACTGGCCGCGTGGCATAATGATTAAGTGCGTGCACTCTGCTGCTAGTGGCCCGGGTTCGGATCCTGGGTGTGCACCGACGCACCGCTTGTCAGACCATGCTGTGGCGGCGTCCCACATAAAGTGGAGGAAGATCGGCAGGGATGTTAGCTCAGGACCAGTCTTCCTCAGCAAAAAGAGGAGGATTGGCATGGGTGTTAGCTCAGGGCTGATCTTCCTCACACACACACACACACACACACACACACACAAATTACTGTTTGAGCTCAGAATTCTTTCTGGCCCTGGATAGGCTGTTTTCTTGGGCGTATGCCAGCTGTCTTGCTAGTGAGACAAGGAGATGTTTATGCATTGCCTAGTTCTTTTTGGAAGTTAAAAACACCTGTCATTGTTAGATTTAATATCTGAACTCCCTGACCCTTACAAAATTGATAGGATAGACAGTGAATGAGTATTTGTTTAAAAGAATTAATTCTTTTATTTTTGAACTTAGAAGAACTGAATATAACTCAAGGTGTTGAAACATCAGAGAATCATTCTTTTTATGTCATCTGGATTTTATCACAGTCCAAATTAAGCTTCTTTGAATACACATTATGTGGGATAATGGAAAGTGTGTATGTGTGTGAATGTGTGTGTGAGAGAATATAAATGAGAATTATCCTGAATTGAATCATAGTAACAGCATATAGTAGGAACCATACTGTATTTCTGGTTGAGAACCATTTCTTCGTTTTGTGGCCTTGGGCCAACTGTAACTTCTGTTCCTCAGTTTTCTCACCTGAAAAATTATAATACCTGCCTCTTAGGATTGTTTTGAAGATTAAATGAGATTGTTCATAAAGCATTTAGAATAGTGCCTAGTACATAGCCAGTACTATTTTAAGTGTTTATTAGAGCATAGTATCCGCTTATCCCACTAAGAATATTCTCAAACTGCAAGATCCAGATGATGCTTTATTCTATAAAGGCCATTAATGGAAATACTTTAACATCCCTAAATTACCTTTTTTTTTCGGCTTGCTCAGGAAGTCCTTCTTTTCTAATGAAATTCTTCATGCTGTGCTGTTGAGTCTCACGTAGGATTGCTTGTGCGTTGAGACCCAGCTCGGTTCTGTCTTCACATAGCTGAATTGCAGTTATTCCCTCTCTTGCCTTAATTCCTGTATTCTGACTCTCCAGTTGACTTCTTGGCCCCACTAATCTGAACCCACCCCAGTTTTTCCGTGCTGTTGAGCAGAGATCTGCTTGAGGCTGATTATGATGGGAGGATGACCTCACAGTTTCTGATGCCATCTTCCAATTTATATAACTCAGCCCTAAGCATGCTTTTTAAAAATAATGGCCCTAAATTGCTGACATCTTGTCATCTGCTCAGACTCCTAAATCTTTCTGTGCTCCCTAGACTGAATGGGATCAGCTGGAGCAAGATGCCTTTGTGCAGTCCTGCATTTACTGCGCTTGGCGAGTGACCTCCAATAGAGCTGTGCATTCCCTCTGAGTAACATGGGTAATGATTACAGCGACAATGCTGCTATTGTGTCCAGAGGTTTGGGGCTGTAATTTCATAATGAAATTGAAAAACATGAGATTAAAAACCTGAATATAGCACAGTAATTATATTTAAGTGTCACAAATCATCTCTCTGTATTTAGTTAGGTGTTTGAGATTTGGCCTCTCTTTGTGGAGTGCAGTCACGTCGTTTCATACGTCTGCAAAATGGAAGGCTTCTAATTTATGGCTAAAATGTGGGAATTGCTTTCTCTTAATGGGAAGGTGACGAGAATGGTATTGAATTTGAAGGAGCTGGTTTGCTTCATTGACTAGAGTCAAGAAGGGAGGTTGTAGAACAGCTGCCAAGGTAAAGAAATGTTTGGGTCTTTTCATGGTTTAATTCCCAGATTCTTAGACGTGACTCCAGGCTCTCGCTTTAGAAATTAACTGACGTAGACTGGCCTGGGAAATCTCCAGTCCTTCAATGAGCAGAGCAGTCGCAGAGGTATGAATCTTTGCCTTACCTAAGGCAGGGTTTCCCACAGGTAAGTAGTGCACTGGCTGTGCCTGATCCGTTCACTGCCTGAGAACTTGCATGTAAGTTCTCTGTAAAGCTGCAGGCTTTTTAGTTTGGCTGAGCCCTTGTGGGAAAGGTGTAGGTGGTGGCAGCTGGCAAGCATGCCTAGGGGGTGGGGAGTTTTGGGGAGTTACGCTCGGGGCTGTTCCTTAGTATGAAGTTAGAGGGGAAAGTGGTTTAAGATTAATGCTATCTCCGTCTACTTAATTTCTAGGAAACATCAGGTATAAAATGATGATAGAAGGAAGTTGTGAAAGGGATAATTATTAATGTCAGTCATTTACTAATTATCTACTATGAGCCAAGCCCTTTTTATTACCGTCTTTAAATTTCACAGTAGATACTACTATAGAGACATATTGTCCCTGTAGTACCTTCTACCCATAAATAATTTCTGTTGATAATAGGCATTACGGATTATCCCTTCTTCACCAAAGCTTTCCTTTCAGATTCTCTGTGAATCTATAAGGCCGAGTATCTGGAGTATCTGAATTGCTTTGGGCCACTATTTTTTGATAAAAGTTTGGTCTACCAGTCACTTGCATTGGGATCACCTGAGGAGCTTGCTGAATCTCTGCATTCGCAGGCTTCATCAACATGCCCTATCCAGAGATATTCTAGTTCAGTCGTTGGGGGTAGGAATGTTTGTGGTCTAGGAATCTGCATTTTGGACAACCACCCCAGGGATTCTTATTTACAATAAATTATGAGCATCACTGCCTTAGGGCCCTCTCTCCCAGGGTACAGGGCTGTTCCAATGGATGTCTTATGTTGAAACTTGCTCTGTGGAAGTGTGGACCTGTTGTTCAGTCCCCTGGTTAAGCCCCTTGGCATCAGGATCTTGGGTGAAAACATGTGCTTTGATTGATTCCATTTCCTCTGGATATAAGGAAGGCTGGGCTTCTTTGCAGCTTTACCCACCCTTACGGATAGGAGAGAGAGGAGGGAGGTCCACATCTGGTGTTTTCACTGCAGGCCTGCTAGGGAAGAGATAGCCTACCTCTAGCAGTAAACTTGTAACTACCTGTAGTTTCTGTTTCCACTGGAAACTCATTGAAAATTCTAGCACTATTCATGTTTTTGGCAAAATATATAAAAACAGCAATTCAATTTAATTCATCAAACATTTATTAAGTAGCTGCTGAGGGTAAAGTGTTGTGTCAAGGGGAATGGCATAGATAAGTAAAGCAGTTTCCAGCCTCCATCCAAGAGGCTGTGTTCTAATGATGTAGTCAGTCCTGACACAGAACTCTGGCAAACTTAGCGGCAACCTGGCACACGATAGGGTCTTCCAAAAAGTGAAGTCAAAACAAAGCACTATCGGAATGTCAGGGTAGAACAGTTCATTCCAGTTAGGCAAAAGGCTTCTTTGGGGAAATGATCTAGGGCAGTGGCTCTCAAACTCGTGCTTAAGAATGCTGGGGGAATTTTTTAAAAATGCTAGTATCCAGGCCACACCGCCTAGCAATCAGATCAGAATTTCTGGAGTTTGTACACAGGCATCAGTATTTTTTAAGGCTCCCTACATGATTTTCCTGTGCAACCAAGGCTGAGAGCTACTGATACAGAAGGATAAATAGGCTGTCATTGGGATGAGGGATAGGCAGAGAAGGAAAGGTATTCCAAGCGTGAACAAAGGCCTACCTAGAAGCAGCAAAGTGAAAGCTCTAGTTGGAGAATGCCTCTCAACGATTGGAGCATAGGATTCCTGGAGTGAGTGTGGAGGGAAAATTGTGCTAAAGGTAGTATTGGGTTAAAATGTGCTAAAGAATTGGAAGATGTTATGTTTTTGCACTGTTTTTAGAACTCCTTCTCACCTCATATTAAGATGGAGAACAAGGCCCCGAGAACTTCTTGTTGCCCAAGGTACCAGTCAGTCCTGCAGATAACAGGAAGCACGCTTAGTTAGTTACCTTTGCAAGGCTCTTTGCTTAGACCTTCCTTCTCAAGCTTGTGCCATGCTTAACATTTTCTTTTGGCATCTGCTCTTTGGCATTTTTCTGTTGCGAAAGCAAACTGAAGGTAACTTAGGGTCAATGTGGTAGGAAGGCAAGAAAATGGCAGTCCTCCTCTTTTTGCTGGGCTCCTGTGAGGATGACGTGGGAGAATTGCTGGCCATACTAGGGGCAGATGTTTGCAAGTAAAAGTGTGTGTTTCTGTGTTCTTGCAGCTGCATCCATTTTGTGCCTGATTCCATGGAGGACTGGTATTTTATCTGCTTATTGCTGTTTCCAGGAAGTTAATTTGCAGGTGCTATAAATATGCACGGTTCATATACTTCACTTATTCTTTCTCCCTTGAAGCCTCTCCTCTTTATTAGACACTTTTCATTTGTCTGTTTGGTGCTTGTATTTTTTTATGTCACTATTTCGATAGTAACAATAAAGGTAAAGCCACTCAATTATGCAGGACTCTTGCTGTGCTTTGTGCTTTGGGCAGGTGTTAACTGTGCAGCCCAGGGCAGGGTCCATGTATCAGAGTTTTGTCTTTGTTGTTACAGGTGGCAAAACCAGGAGAGTGCAAGAGAGAGCTTATTTTCTTCATTACTAGCATGGAGACTATGCATTCACAAACACAGACCTTGAAATAGTTCACATAGTAGTGACACTTATGTACCCACCCGTCCATTCATCTATTCACCCATCCATCTTTTCATCCATTTATCCGTCCACCTACCTGTTCATCCATCTAGCCATTCACCTATCCCTTTAGAGAAGGTAGTACAATATAGTAGCTGAGAGTACAGAATCTGGAGCCTGTCTGCTTGAGCTCAAGTGGTGGCTCCTTCACTTGTTTAACCTCATTTTTTTCATCTTTAAAATGGGGATAGTAATAGTAACATCCTCACAGAGTTATGACGATTACGGGATTAATGTATGTAAAGTGCTTAGAAAGTACCTGTACATAGGAAGTTCTAAGTTTGCTGCTGCTGTTGTTATTATGATTGCTATTAATCATCATTTCAAAGAAAATATATTGACAGATGAATTTGGTCCATTGGCTTCCAGTTTTGTGATCTTAGAATTTATAGCGAGAAAAAAGATTGGAAAGGGAGGTTGGGCTGGATCATGGCGGGCCTTGATTCCAGGTTTTAGGATCTGTAGACTGTGAGAAGTCCTTCAGAGTTTGTTCTTGGTAAGAGATGTGCATCAGAAAGTTACTCTTGGGCCGGCCCCGTGGCTTAGCGGTTAAGTGCGCGCGCTCCGCTACTGGTTGCCCGGGTTCGGATCTTGGGTGCACACCGATGCTCCAGCCATGCTGAGGCTGCTTCCCACATACAGCAACTAGAAGGATGTGCAACTATGACATACAACTATCTACTGGGGCTTTGGGGAAAAAAAGAGGAGGAGGATTGGCAATAGATGTTAGCTCAGAGCCGGTCTTCCTCAGCAAAAAAAGAGGAGGATTAGCATGGATGTTAGCTCAGGGCTGATCTTCCTCACACACACACACAAAAAGTTACTCTTGCAGCTTTGTGCAAAATAAATCATTTGCAGAGTTAGAACAATTAGGAGGCTATAAACAAGGAAATGAATGAGAATATTGACAACAGCAATAGAGACTAGCAGTTGGATACAAAAGTTGCTTTCTATAGGTAGATTCCACTTGGCTTGAGAAGGGGAGATGGGAAGTTTGCTTGGAACCAAAAATATTCGTGAATTAGTGCGCTCCATCTCCATCCTTGATGAGAGGGGAGCTTGTTATGTATGTATCATGACTGGCTATAGGAGACAGAGTGACTAGTGCCAGAACACAGGGCTAGGTTTTTCTGTTCTGTGCTTTTACATGGCTCATTATAAACAGGACCCAATTAGCTCTTGAAGTGTGCCTGCCTGTTCTCCTCTTCACCTAATTACTGTGTGGAGCTTGGGTTCATGCACAAAGTTACCTTGATTAAATAATAAGTTTATAGAGCTGTAAATGTTTGCACACTACTTTGAGAGGGCCCTTCAGACATTTACATTCAAGGCTTCTGTGGGTGGGCTGAGAACAGCTGCTGTGGATGTTTTTCAGATTCCGAGGTGTGACACCTTAAGTTTTCTATTCCTGTTCATGTCTTCTCTTCTTCAACAACTGGTTGACAATGCAGTGAAAAGATGTAACCTCACTGAAGATAGATGCAGTGGACCAGAAGTTGAGAATAGGGAAGAGACTGCACAGTCCTGTAGTCTTTCCCAGAATTGGACATTTTTGTGGTGTGATGTGGAAGAAGAAAAGCATTTATGGCCAAACCTCACTAAATTGAACAATTGTGGGGATGATGCGGACAGATTTGTGGGGTAGTTGGGCAGAAATGCAGTTCTGTTATTTTTAGTTATAGAGTGGTAACTCGAGCAAGAACAGTGAAGTATTGCCTTGCAGAACGTTTTTGGGGGATTGGCCTTCATGTATAATTGGGAATATCAATCATTAATATTAAATATATTTGATTTTTTTCCTTGCTTTGGTGGTGTAATTGTCTGTATGCTTTCATTTGCCCTAATATCAGAATCTTTATGTTTGCGATAAAACTTGTTTCAGCTTAGCTTGAGTCCAGATTGCCCTAGAAGTTTTGAATTAACTTGGGTCCATCTGAATGTGGAGGATTTTTATTGAGAAGATGCAGTGGAATCACATGTGCAAAGTGCCCAGTGCAGTGGATATTCCATCTTACTCCCTCTTTCCACTTTGAATGAGGGAATGGCTAAGTTTCCAAATTTGGGATACTGCTCTCCCACCTCCACCCCTAGAATGGAACCTTTTAAGGAAGATATTCTGGGATCCAGGGATGGGTGGGGGTGGGAGGTAGGGAGGAGTATTACCCAGAGCCCAAGTGTCCCTGCCTTCTTGTCTGGAAATCAGTGGTTCTCAAACTGCCATGTGCCTGAGAATTGCCTGGGGAAATTGTTACAGTTTCACACACACACACACCCCCAACCCCCAAGGGCTGGGGTCAGACTCCATAGATCTGAGGAACTGCTCTCTGGCAAAGATTAGGTGCAAATCCCGAATCTGACTGTGAACTGCTGTGCTCCCCAGTGCCCACTCAGCATTCCTGGGCTGGTAGGCAGGCAGTGGTTCCCTCAGCGAAGATGTGAAGCTCTTGTCTCCTTTCCTTGTCTTTTTAAATTCACACTAAAGAGAGTTTTAGATATGCAGCAAAGCAGGAAGGAAGACTGACCTTGCTGTCTCCAGAGCCTTGCAGAGATAAAGGAAGTGCCTGCACTTGGAGGCAGCTGGGGATTTGTGGTGTTCCAGAAGACCTCAGCTCTCAATTGGGCTCTTGGCAGCCTCACTGATAATCACAGTGTGATTGCTACTGGGCTTCCTTATTTAAGATGCTCTTAAATTTTCTTTTCTAACAGTATAAGGTTATGTCTTTACCAGCTCCTCAAATTTTAAAAAAAGAAACGGAGGCAAAACAAATCCCAGAACATTTTTTTTTCTCGTTCTAAAGGTTACAAACATAAATTATATTTGAGAACAATGAATGGACCTTATTTTTTATCTTCAGAAAGCTGGGCCTCTGGCATCTTAAAAAGTCTCTTTATTTTAGAAAGGAAGGAGGCTGGTATAGCGGAAGGGCTATGCTCTGGGGATGGGGAGACTTGGCTTTGCCACAAGCTGCCTGGGGCTCCTTGGTCAGAACTAGTCTCCACTTTGAGCCATTTTCTCTATCTGTAAAATGTGGGGGCCCTGAAGCTATTGCAGCTCTTAATGTTTTATGATTCTGGTGATGTGCTCAATGCCTGTATGGTAAGCATTTTCTAGATTTTGTCACCCTATTTCAAATTTGTGAGGTATAGCATGTACTATCCATCTTTGCTCCACTAGGGTATGTCTTCATCAGTGTTTGGTAAAACGGGGATGTGTTAGTGCTGGGGATACCTTAAGAGAATGTGTGGTTCACCCCTTCATTCATTTTACACGTGACACAGATGATACCCCACTTGACTCTCCCTCAGGTTGGGGCATAATTTGGGCTCTTTTCACCTTACTGTTTTCCATTCCTTTCAGTGTGTGTTTTAAACCTTGTGTTGCTCCCTCACTACACTATTATGCCTTCCATTTCCCCTAGAACAGTGGAGTATTCAGTTGCAGTTCTGGGCAAAAGTGCTTCTGTGGCCTCCAAATTTTTTTATTATATACTCCTCATAAGAAGAATTTGATCGTGCAATACCAATATATTTACATACTGTACTGATATATTAAGTTATAAAATATATATCTAAATTAGAAGTTACATAAGGATAGAATGAGAAATAACTATAAATAGAATATCTAATTTTTTCCTCTGTACCCCAGTGGATCAATTTATACCTTCCCTGGAGTGTGAACTTGTTTTGAGGACTACTGATCCCAGACCATGGTGGTTTAGAGTTTAGACTGCCCGCTTTAGAATTTCCTGTGGCACTTGTTAAAAATACTAATTCTGGAACCTCAACCCAGACCCACCGAATGAGAATGTGTCCTGGTGTGACCTGGGAGTCTGCATTTTCAGCCAGTTCTCCTGGTACCCCTGAGGCCATTTTGAGAACCACCGTTTTAGACAGGCGGGAGGTATCATTTGTAGGAACCTGAGCATGGGACTTCTTACACTGACGTATCGGAGATTGCATAAGGGCCACCACTAACTGGACAGAGATTCAGTTAACACTTGGAAAAATCAGGTGGCAATTTTCATGTGAGTTACATAGAAGGGACTATAAACTGCATAATTAGACATGGTATTTCTCAAAACTCTGAAGATTTTCTAGGTGGCTTTTTGATTTATAACTCCAAATATTTGCTATTGTGCCTCAGTCTTTTTCTCTCATTGCTAATCTAAATATTATTGACAATCTAAAGATAATGAAAAATTAGACAATCAACGTTACCTAAACAGATTTAAGGGTTATTGTTTTTAATAACTTATGTATCTATCACCTTATGGTTGAAAGGATATTTCAGTATCCTGGTTATTGAGCATGTTCTCTCTGAAACATTCTAAGAAATGAGTGTAAGTCAGATAAACATGTAACAGGAAATTTGTTTCTAACTATTCACTCCAGGTCAGCGTGCTCCCAGCTGCCTGGTGGGTGTCAGGGTTATCTGTTCTTCTGTCAGCTTTAGGAAAGCTCCTACTCAAAGCTCTGTGTAGCAAGAGTGCAGGCCATTTGAGAAACTGTGATAATTAAGATTCAGCAACTAGAACAAGGCTGAATGAACAGAAATCAGGGCAGCAGAGAAAGCAAGGGATGCAGTTGATATATCTGAGGTTGGCAGATATATCCCTGGTGTAGAGTTCAAAAGCAGTGCTTCCTTTTGGTGTCTTCTCCTGTCCTTCCATTTGGCCAGGTCTCCCTAACTTCAGGCACACTGCTGGGGTGAGATTTTGAAGCTACCCTTGCCCACGTACTTATTCTGGTTTGGTATTTTTTTGTAAAAAAAAAAAAGCCCACTTCCCCTCCAGCCTTAGTTCACAGTCTTTCAGTCTCTCTGGCAGAGAGTGTGCAAAAGGTCATGAATTCTGGCCGAGTTTGATTCAGCTCTGCTCTTCTGATAGCAGCTAGCACAGGCCTTGGAGCAGAGAGGTGCTGGACATGAACTGATTCAAGTATCATGGTTCAGAAGGCCCCACATGATGGGGTCCCTGCCCACTTCTCCAGCCACAAACAGATCGGCCCCTCCCAGCACTGTTCCTGGGAATGGCTCTGTTTTTGTTTCTGAGCCTTGCCATTTGTTTGTATTCCCTTTATCTGAAGTACTTCCAGCTCCCTCACCTTTTACTTGGCTAATTCCTACTTATCTTTTAGATAAATATGTATAAATGACACTTCTTTCACTCTTCCTAAACTAGGATAGGTATCCCTGCTGTGTGCTTTCATAGTCCCCTCACTTCCCCTAGAATAACTTTTATCATAATTTTTGGTCATTATTGTTATCCCATCGGACTGTCTCCTCTCCCAGGACAAAGATTGTAGTCTTGCTCACCGTTTCCTCATTGCTGAGCAAGGGGTGTGGGACATGGTAGGTTATCAGTAAACATTTCTTGACTGAGTAAAGTTAGTACCTAATAACACAATATGTCAATTAATAGGGTGATTAGGATATAAGGATTGTTTGCCAATTTCAGTGGTGGTAATTAACATTACTAGGGTTAGCTGCTGGGTTCTATGAGATAGTATGATTAAAAATAAATAGAAAGGGGGCCGGCCCCATGGCGTAGCGGTTAGGTACGTGCGCTCCGCTGCTGGTGGCCCCAGTTCAGATCCCGGGCGCGCACTGACGCACTGCTTCTCAGGCCATGCTGTGGCAACGTCCCACATAAAGTGGAGGAAGATCGGCCTGGATGTTAGCTCAGGGCCAGTCTTCCTTGGCAAAATAGAGGGGGATTGGTGTGGATGTTAGCTCAGGGCTGATCTTCCTCACCAAAAAATAAATAAATAAATATATAGATAGAAGGGAAATGGAACTTATGACCAAAAACTTTTGTGTGCCTGTTGATCCCTAGTGCTGGGCAAAATCTTCTGCAAATAAAGCAAAATACTTTGATGAACTTATTTATATACTATAAAATATATAAAATTAAAGACATTACTGTGCAATAAAGTGTTTACCACATTATATACAGTCTGTTAACAAAAAAAGCCCTCACAACCCTCATTTGTATTAATACAAATGTGCATTCATTCATTTATTCATTCATTCACTTAACAGATTTATTCCTTGTATAATGTGTGCCAGGCACTTTTCTAGGTGCTCAGGATAGAATACAAACAAAGACATACAGCAGAACAAAACATACAGCAATATCTGCCTGGAAGGAACATACGTTCTAGTGGTAGAGAGAGTCAGTAAATAAGTAAAATATCTAGAATATTAGAAGCTGGTAAATGCCATGGAGAAAAATGAAGGAGGAAAGGGACACAGGAAGTTCTGTGGTGTGTGTGTTGGTAGTGGGGGATGCAATTTTAGATTCAGTGGCCAGGAAAGGAGTCACTGAGAAGACTACTCTTGAGTAACCACCTGAAATGGGGTGAGGAAGTGAGCAGGGTGGTTATCTGGGAGCTGTGAGGTACGGAGACCATGAGGTAGGATGGTATGCTTGGCTCTTTGGAATGTGCTCACGACCCTTCATGTTTATTACATTAACCAGACCAGTTGGGATCAAAGTGTCCTGTTTTATCAGAACCTGTAAAGGTTTCCTGTTTTTGGACAGTTTCCCTGGCTAACTCCTTAGCCCGACTATGTATGTTAAGGGTGGTGCATTTATTTTTTCTTATGAAGTTAGTTTGATGGAAAAGGCCCTAAAGAAGCCCTTCTTTTCCTTTTTGTGGGTCAGAATTCATGGTTTGTTATCTGTGCTTACCCTCTAAGCTCTAGTCTGTGGTGGAACCACCTCTCTCAGATCTTGTATTCCTTAAAGGCAGTGTATATTTCTTGTTTAAATTGTTTATACAAGTCTTATCACCCTGTCCCTTGCATGGGGACCTGATAACTTATTTTGGCTGATAATGGAAGGGCTTTTCTGTCTACTTCTGTCCCCCTTGATGGCTTCCTTATCTTTCTCCTGTAGCACTGACTGTGAACTCATTTCATTACTTAACGAAATTTTATCTTATATTACTGCTTATTTGTGCAGCTGTCTTATCTGTCCAACTAGAGAGGAACTTGTATTTTCTTTCTGAACCTTAGAGTGCTGGCTCATAATGGGTGTGCTATAACCATCACTGATTGCTGTTGGTCAGAGTGCTTGTCTCCTTTAGATGAGTAAACCAACATCTTATTTTTCCAGTGTTCTGTTTTTCTGGATTACAGTCTATATCTTAGGTTCAATTTTACTTAGGACTTGGCCTGTGTATGCTGCTGGAGGGCCCAAAGGAATGGTATACTATTAGTTAGTAATGGATAAATCCTTTGTGAATACTTAAATCTTCCATTGCAAGGACTTTTGTACAGAATACTGGTTTTCTCCAGATTGACAGTTTTTTGGAGAATCATCTCTTGACTGTTCATGACAAAACATTGTAAATTAATTGCCCTTTCAACTTTCATGGACATTTTCTTTGTTACTCTGTGGTCATTTTGTCAGAAATAATTGCTCACTCCAAGACAATTACTGTATGCCTAATAAAAGAGAATGACAAAGCCAACTTCAGCTGTGGGTGCTGGACCGGGCAGTTTCTAACTCCTCCCACAACGGGCAATAATCAGATCTGTGTCTCAGCAGAATTATAAATGACTGCGTTTCATGGCTCTCCTTAGGAATTGCTTTGCTTGGAATACTGTAGTTGAAACTGCTGATGTACTGTGCACTGTTTTCTTTTTGGCAGTCTACTCTGAATGGCACCAATTGGAGGTGACTCTTGAATAATGTTGCCACTTGTCACATGTGGTCACCCTCTCGGGACTGTACATGTGACTATGAGGGGGCCATCCAGGAGCCCCTGATGCCCACCAATATACTGGCACTCGTTAGGTTTGCTTCCTTATAATGGCTTTGATTGCTTTTCTGGAAACCTTTCCCATCCTGGTCCATCTCTGTTTTCGCTGCCCCTCACATAAAAGTCCCTGTAGTTATGCATAGTTATAGAAAATACAACCTAAAGACTTGCAGTCAAAAGATAAATCCCTGTCTTCCCATGCACAGTCAGTACCGGCTGTAATCTAATTAAACTCAACAGTTCACAGGTGTTCCTGGGGAGGACTCGAACACAATGGCACCCACTCTTTGGGGCTTGTTAACAATTTTTCAGAGCTCTTTAAATTTTCTTTTCCAGTGACACCATACTAAACAGGGAAATAGGAAGGAGTGTTGCTAATGGATGGAGGTTGAAACTGTAACACACACATGCGGGTGCCCATGTGTGTGCACGCACACACGTACACAGGTAGTTTATTCTAGTTGGATTTTCACAGACGGTAGCAGTGTTGCAGGTGTCCCCCTTGGGCAGTCAGAGCTTTCAGTCGTCATTGTGTGAAACTTTCCACTACCCTCGATGTTGAATTAGAGCTCGTTCTTGACTTCTGTAGCATGTCAGAGAACTACCTTAGTTGGTTCCTTGTGTGGCTCTGATATACTGAGTTTAGGATGGGTTTGAAGTGTTACCTCTGTCCCTACTTTCTAAAAGTCAGTAGAGTTGCCATGATAATTAGTTCTATAATGCCTTTAATGAAGAGTTAAATCATATGTTCTTATTAGACCAGACTTTCCTTTGTCATTCTTCTGATCTATTATTATTTAATTATATTATATATAATTATTATTATCCAATCTATTATTCCCATCTAGTTTTATTCCTTGTTAAGAGCCAAAATGTAGGATCATGGGCTCGCAGTTACATGGATGGTGACAGACCTGGGTTGTTGTCAAGAATTATGCAGATTTTGTCATCACATTTCTCATTTCTTGAGTTGCAGCATCTCTGGGTTCCACCCCTTTACCACAGAGTAGTGGTTCTCCAAGTGTCGTCCTCAGACTAGCAATGTCAGCGTCACCTGGTAACCTGTTCAAAATGCGGATTTTTAAGGCTCCATCTTGACTTCCTGAATCAGAGACCTAAGATGGGGGTGGGGAGGAGGTAGGAGGAAGCCAGCAATCTGTGTCTTAACAAGCCTTCCCGAGGTTCTCATGCACGCTCAAGTTCAAGAATCACGGCACAGACAGGAGTTGCTTTCCTTTCAGTCTCTTGAGCTTGCAGCAGTTGATATTTTAACTTTTATATGAGGTTGGACAGTTATATCTTCCTTTAAACTGTTCCTTGGTGCAGTTGATTGTCAGATGCAGAATGCTGATGTGAGGATAGGCTGTGAATATGACCCACTGTGGCAGTGTTTACAGCCTCAGCCTAGTGCCTTGTGGACTTAAGTATCAGGCTTGGTAACGGTAGATAAATCTACAAAGATACTGTGAGGTTATGGGGCAAGACTTTCAAAATACACCAACTTTATGTTTGTGGCGAATGCTTTGATCAATGTTGGCATTTTTGAAATCATCCTTTACCTCTGCTCCCTGCCCAGAAATGTCCTTGTGATAACTGTATTTACTTTAGACAGACTGCCATGGTGAGGGATAATCAGAACAAGGGGGAAATAATATGAAAAGGCATACTTTCTTTGTATTTCTTGCTAAGAAGAAAAAATTTCCAATGAGGAATGAAAGAGGCTTCATATCCTGAGTGAGGCAAATAAATGGTTATGGTAGGGTGCGCAGGAATGGAGTGCAACTGTGAGAAAATATCAAACAATGCACTGACAAGAAAATATGTGGGAGAAAAGGATATGAAAAAGACATATAGGGAATGCAAATTCTTGTGGAAGATTTTTGCAAATCTATGTAAAGAAAGAACCAAGCAATCTACATCAGTTTACCTCAGCTTGGGAGTCATGCTAAAAATTGCAGTAGCAGTGAACTCTTTCCTCCTGAGACAAGTGTATGAAGCAGAGCCAACTTTTATTTCCCTTTGGAAATGTAGATCTGATGCCCCCAGTGAGCACTAAGTTCGTGTTGGATGATGGTATTTCAGCAGTAGGACAGATGGTTTTCTTTCTCTTGATTAAATTCCACCAAGGTTGTCTTTCACCAGCTTCAAAAACACAGAAGAAAGATAAGATTATGAGGACAAAATTCAAAATTTTGCTTCTGCTTAGGATATTTATCCAGAAGTTTAGTGTAGGAGATGATGTTGAAATGAAATGTAATAATAGTTTATATTTATTGAGTGGTTTCACTCAATAGGTATTATTCTAAAGGCTTTGTGCATGTTGAACCATTAGTCCTTACACACTCTTGTGAGCTAGGTTCTATTATCTTCATTTTATAGTTGAGGAAACTGAGGCACAGAGATAGAGGTTAAGGAGTCTGCCCAAGGTCACACAGCTAGTAAATGATATTTAAACCCAAGCATTTTCATTCCAGAGCCCTTGCCTTTAACTGTCATACTCTGCTGTACTCATTCATAGTCTCCTTCTTACTTGTGATTCCAAGTTAAAGAATTGTCATAGATAGCTTTTAACTACGATTAAAGTTCTTGGTTGTCAGACCCTTCATCATATTTTGCCCCAGGAAAAGAAGTCTCTGCCCTTCCTTAGAGAGCTATTCTTTTTGCATTTAAAATCTGATCGGGAAATATTTATTGTGTAATATTATCACACTACTGAGTGAAAATTTTAGCTGGAAATTTAAATTTTAATAGTAAGTAATGGCCAACTTGCTCTTGTAATGTTTAGTTTCCTGGACTTCATGTTGCCTTCCTAAAGCTTAAATGGGATAGTGGTTGCACAGAGGTATTATGGAAATGAAATGTATCGTAAGTCTAATGAGGTCAAATATGATGTTGTTGTTAGTGCCGTCGAGGTAATTCCAATTCCTAGTAACCCTGTATACAGCAGAGCAGAACCCTGCCGGGTCTTTTTGTGCCGTCCTCTCACCCTCTGGTGCTATAGCAGACAATGCTCCACTGCTGTTCACAGGATTTTCATGGCCAGCTTTTTCAGAAGTTGGTGGCCAGGTCCTTCTTCCTAGTTTGTCTTATTCTGGAATCTCTGCTGAAACCTGTCCACCGGTGGGTGACCCTGCTGTCATTTGAAATACTTGTGGCATAGCTTTCAGCATCACAGCAATGCGCAGCTGCCATAGTATAACAGCTGACAGTTGGGTGGTGGTGTTCCTTGACCAGGAAACAAACCTGGGCCATGATGGTGAAAGCTCCAAGTCTTAGCCACCAGACTAGCAGGGCTGACTTAAATAAGACGAGCCCAGTCTAATTTTTTTTTAGTTGTTGTTTTCCTCCTTTTAGCAAAGAAGATCACACCAAACATCTGGAAACACCTGGATTCTGTCACTATGGGTATTTATTTTTTGTAAATCACCAAGGTTGAGATTTAAAATGCTGATTTCTAGGTATATTAGTTATATATGGCTATGTAACAAATTACCTCAAAACTTACCAGCTTAAAACAGCAAATATTTAATAACTATCTCACAGTTTCTGTGGGTCAGGAATTCCTAGGAGGTTCTTGCTCAGGTTCTTTCATAAGACTGAAGTCAAGATGTTGGCTGGGACTGTTGGATGAATCCTTGACTAAGGCTGTAGGATCCACTTCCAAGATGGTGTACTCCCATGGCTTTGGCAGGAGGCGCCACATGGACCTCTCCATAGTGACCTCTTGGCATGATAGCTGGTTTCCCCAGAGTGAATGATTCGAGAGAGACAAATGACCTAATCTTGCAAGTCATAACTGTCGCTTCTGCCACATTCTCTTAGCCAGAAGCAAGTCACTCAGTACAGCCTGCACTCAAGGGGAGGAGAATTAGTCTCTGGCGTTGGAAGGGAGGAGCATTAAAGAATTTGTGGACATATTATAACCACCCTACTAGGCCTGACTCCACACCTCCTAAATCAGACTCTGTGGGTGTGGTAATTTGCCTTTTTAACAAATTCCCTCAAATGATTTCTGTGCACACTTAAAATAGAGAACTACTGGGTGTTCAGATGACATTTCTTGAGTGATTCAATCTGGAAGTAAATGAATATGATATTGCACTATCCTGGTTTATTTAAGAAGCCAGAACTGTTTTTCACGTAGTTAAGGTTCTAAATATTTAAGATTTATGCTTAGGCACTAAATCAGGTGCTAACTAGATAATATAATAAACGATTTCCTTAGATTTCTGTTTAGATAGGCCTTTAGCTTTTTGTCTGTTGCTCAGCCAGCCAGCCAGATGAGCCCCACTCGGATTTAGCCTGTGGAGTCTGAGCAGCTACCCTCAGTACTATATAGCCAAAGTGGGAACTTTAGCTCACAGTTAGAAATTGAGTATATGACTGGGTAGGGCAAGGTGAAAGGGTATCATGAGGTTTTTCTCTCAGGATCCTGGGTGAGCTGGGTCAATTCTGATGATTGTCTTTGGCTTGTTCGCTTCTGCAGCTGCTTTCTGTTAGGAGGGATAAGGGGTACAAAACCAAGAGTTTGCAAAGAACAGTCGGGTGGCTTCTGGAGACCCTCTAACCTGGACATCACTCCTTGTTGGATGTTAAAGGCTTTTGGTGGGCAATCAGGCCCCCTTCTCTATTCTAGCCATCATTTTCTTACCTTCCCATCAGCATTACCTCCTTGTCCTCTGAATCCTTGACTTTAAAGAATGCAGTTGGTTATTTCAGAGTGGAGGGTGCACGTCATGGAAATAACATAACTCCTCTTCAAATCTATGCACCAAACACTTCTCTCCCTGCCCCCAGTGAAAGAAGGCAGATAAATACAGATGCTCAGAACCCGGGTCTCACATTTCCTCTGAAATTCCTCCATTAGTGGAAGCGCACAATTAAGGGATAAAAACCCCAGAGAGGAAGTAACACAAGGCTGCCTGTGAAGAGAGGCCTTTTCAGCACAAGAGAGCATTGCACCCAGAGTCTATGATCACACACTGGAACGACCACATGATAGAGCTGACATGCCCCAATAGGTACAACAGATTGTTCTGCTTGTGCCCAATCAATACTGCAATTAACAAACGTTTATTGAACACCTAGAAAGCACCCTGGGTTCACACTGCTCTCATGAGCTGTTTGTTAGAGTAATGCAAAACCTCCTAACCCCTCTGTCTTCAGGGGTTAGGAGTCTGTCTGTCTTCAGGCTTGCCTCTGCCCCAATAAAATCAATTTTGTACATTGAAACCAGAGTGGATTTTCCTAAAATATGCAAACTTGACCAGGTCACTGACCTACTTAAAATGCTCTGGCTGATGATCAGCATCCAGATAAAGCCCATACTCCCTAGCACAGTTTAAGAGGTAAAAAGTAATCTGACCTCTGTCTGGCTCTGCTTCCCTACTGCTGCTTTTCTACACACTCCACACTCCATGTGCCCCCAGTATGCCCACCTCTTTGGTGCTGCATAAGAGTGGCTAAGGGCACTGGCCTCCGAGCGCAGTAGACTTTGATTCAAGCCCCAGTTCTATGACTTACTAATTGTGTCATCTCAAGCAAGTTACTGGATGTTTCTGAGCCTCAGCTTCCTCATATACAAAAATAAACTATCAGCCTCACATGATTCTTGTGAAGATTAACTGTGATAATATTTAAAATGCTTTCCTAGCACAGTGCCAGGCCCATAATTAAGATTGAAAAAATATTGCTGTTGCTATTATTAATGATGTATGGAAAGCCCCTGGCACATAGTAGCTGTTTAATAAAGGGGAGGTCCTCTTCCCTGAGCCTCGGTCTCTTCTGAGAGGACTGATCATGATAAGTCCTAACTCTGACATTCAGAGTCTGATTTGGAGGAGTGATGGCATTGGTGAAGGTAGAGAAGAAGATTTTAAGAGACATAGGGGAAGAAGGTAGAGGATTAGTCTGAAAAAGGGTTATGTGTTTCCATGTGATGTTTCCTCTATTAGAATATGACTTAACAGCATTCCTTGTGGAGTAGGGAAAAATGGTGATGGGCTAGGATTCAGAAGAAACTGACAACCTGACCTTGGGTAAGCCACTACTTTCGGAGTCTTTGTTAGTACATCTGTAAAACGGTTTGTCATTAGAATTAACTCAGATATTGTTTTTTGAGAACTTTTCGAGGTCTAGAGAGCATACTGAAATAAGGTGAGACTATTATACTGCCAATACTACACTTTACAGCATGTTTAAAACACATTTTTGAAAGCAACATGTTTATATTTACAAACAATCAGCACTGAAGCATATACCCTCTAGAGATGGAGGTTGTTAGGAGGTTACAGAGAGTCACACATCCTGGAGGTGTCTCTAATCTTTCCCCCCATGCCTTCTGCATCTCTAGTTTGAGAAGAACTCAACTTTCATAGTGGTTCTCTGGCCAGAGGGTTTTTACTCCATGCTATCCACACTGTTGACTGAGTTACCTTCATGGAAGAGAAATTTGAGGGCCTCATGGGAAGAATACTTACAATGGATTCATGGACTTGGGAAGAATTGATTGAAATCTAGAACAGATTACAACTTGACCTAACACTCAGTTTTCCCATCTGTGATCTAGGGTTCATAATGGCTACCCTGTTGCATCGATGTGAGGTTTAAGAGGCACATGTGGATACCTGGCATGTAATTGACACGACAGTCTTGTCTTTTCTTACTTGGACACCGGAAATGGTTCACCAGTGTTCCCTGAATATCCAAATCCAAAGTCTTCAGTCGAGGAAGGGTATCCTCAGACTGGCTCCAAGCCCCCCTTTCTGATCTAAATTGTACCACATTACCTCCAAGTCCCGTGTCCGCGCCCCCCTCCCCCCAATAATAATCCTCCTCCAGACTCAAAGCCTTGCAGGTGATTTTTCAGTTAATCAGAGCGTTAGCTTTTTGCCTCTCCTTTGGTTTTGACCTTGCTGTGCCTGCTCTTGGTGATACCTTTCCCAGGCCCCCATGGGACTTGAAGTTTCTCTTCACATCATAGCTTTTCCCAAAAACCAACCCTCCCCACCAGGTGGGGTCAATCCTTAATTTCCTATTCTTCCAATGCATGTTGTTTTACTTCTATTATAGCTCTTATCACAGTCTGCCTTGTAGCATAGTCATTTCTGTGTGTTTTCCCCTCTGGATTCAGAGGCCCTGGAGGGCAAAGACTGTTGTTTTCTTTTGTGCTGTATTTTCCCACCCCCATGGTGCCTGGTGCAGTACAGTTTTAGTAAATACTGCTTGAATCAATGCATGAATGAAATTGTCTCTCTTAGTCCTGTTTGCAATGCTGTAATGCAGACCAGGTGAATGTAGAATTTTGGCTTAGTGGATTTAGTTTATCATAGGAAGGGAGTTTTCCAAGAAGCAATAGTGGCTTTGAAAGCAGAAATTGCCTTTAATCTTGTGGAAAACACATGCCAGCCCTCTCCGTAATAGTCGCAATTACAGGAGAGCATCGTGTTACTGTAAAAACACAAATAAATAAACCCATGACAATACTGTGTTTGGGAGATAAAACCACATAAAAGCCATCTTTCCCCAACTCTCCGGCATGCTAATTAGGGTATTTCTGGGAGGAAAAAAAAGACACCAGCAAAGAAAAAGTGATATTATGTTTAAAAACATTTCTTGCAATTGGCAAGGTGGGAGTAGGGGTTACATTTTCCATCCAGCACAAATATGTGTGTTCCTCTCAGCTTCTGCCAGACCTGTTGCTGTATTGATTGCATTGCATGATAAATTTGGGCACTAGGGTTGCTAAAGATGATGGCCATACCTGGAGGGCAGAAAGTGTGACCCAGAAGGTAGTAGTGTGAAATTTATCTGTCTGCCACACTTTACCTAAACGTGTGATAGTCTTTTAAGTGCTGGATCTCAGTTGGCTCAAGGATGCCCTCAGTGAGTCCGTCACTGTGGGCTACAACTTTCCGCTGGATTTTGTTTACTGATGCCCCTTTGAATGTCTGCCTGGCTCTTTTTAACTCCAGAGCTCTGGATCCAGATACTTTTGAGGATAGAGTAGGAATGATTTTGTCAGCCACTGAGGACTAAAACCAGACTGAACAGAACCCAGCTACTTTTCATCATCTCCATTGCCTCCACCCTGGGCTGAGCTTCCCTCATCTTTCACCTGGATTGCCAGTAGCTTCCCAGCTGATCTCTGCTCCTACCTCTGTCTCCCTGCAGTGTTCTTCACTCAGCAGCCTGAGTGACCTTTTTAAAATGTGCTTTAGATCTTATCACTCCTCAGTTCAGAATCCTCCAACTAGTCTCCCATTTCACTAAGAATGCCATTCAAAGACTGTGCTTAATATGGCCTACAAGGTACTGCATGGTCTGGAGCCTGCTATCTCCCACCTCATCTCCTGCTATCCCCTACATTAATCCTCTCTCACCCATCAGCTTTCTTACTGTTCTTGAAGTCAGCCAAGCATTCCCAATCTCAGAGCCTTTGCATTATTGTTCTCTTCACTTGGAACATTCTATCCCCAGATGTTCATGTTGCTCATACCCTTACTTCATTCAGCCTCTGCTTAAGTGTCACTTTGTTGGTGAGGTCCTGTCCACGTGTGTCTCCGGTGCTAGAACAATGCCTGGCATATGGCAAGCACTTAGGAAGTCTTTGTTGGAAGCGCGAATAAGCATTGGCCAGAGATTCTAGCCAACTTGGAGAGAGAAAGTGTGGTCTAGAGGAACAGTGGCTCTGGATTCAGATGGCAGGTCAGACACTGCTGGATTTGTCCACCCCCCTCTGTCTGATAGATGTTCCATCTTGAGAAAGTTATGTAATTTCTCTAAACCTAGGTTTCTCTTTGATAAATGAGATTATCCCTACTGCGTGGGATCATTATGAAGAGTAAGTCAGATAATGTCTGTAAAGTGTCCGGCATTGTGTCTGGTGCACATAGTATGGCCTGGCTTCCTAATTACTAATTCTCGCACATCCTACCTTCTAGGTGTGGAATCATGTTATATGGGATAACGGAGAGTGTCTAAAAATGGTTTGAATTTGGTATGTAATTCTCAAGTACCTGTGAGTAGTAGTGAATCTATTTAAAGCACCTAGCACTGTGCTTGACATAGGGTAGGCCTTAATCAATGTCCAGGCCTTTCTGCTTTTAATCATCAGACTTAGACACTTCTCAAACTTGGGATGTCAGCTGGGGCAGCTCTGTGAGCACATAGGGATTTTGGTAAACAGAAAAAGGGAGAAGTCAGCAGCTGGGCAAGGGGCGGTTCATAGTCCTGCTTGTGGTTCAACAGGGACTGCATTTATGAAAATGGCGATTGAGTCCAGGGCAATTGAGACTTTGGGCTGTGCCAGCAAGTGTGGTATTTCCATTTACATCCTCAGAGTAAGTACAATTTCACCATTATTCCATTGAGGCTCTCCTTGCCAAGAAAAACCCATTGTAAATTTCTGGTTTAAAGATTCTGCAGTTTTAGGGAGTCATACTTTTTGTTGCTTTAACATTTTCTTGGCACCATACATTTTAACCCCCCCTGGTCTACATTGTAAATACTGTACAAACGTTGTGAAAAGCTGAACCACGTCATTTGTTTCCCTATGTTCATTATAGGAAATGATGATGCTTCTGCCCCCATCCGCTACTTCCCCGGGGGTTTCTGCTCAGGCAGATTGGAGTGAGAAAGTGAGAGTAAGAAAGAAGATAGATGGTCAGCAAAAGATGGGAGTTGTATTGACAAGAGCGCTTTGTGGACAGGGTTGGGCCGGGCAGGAAAGAAAAGTGTGTGGCTGGGCAGGGTGTCTGTGTGACGTGGACCCATTGTGTGGACCCCTCCTGTTGCATCAGTGGCCAGCTCCCAGCCAGGCCACCTGGGTGAGGGGCTCTGAAGCAGAGAGCCCTGCACAGTCTGGAGCCGCTCTAACCCAGTGTGCTGAATAGGGCTCCAAAGAATAGGAGCCGTGTTCTCTTTGTCACCTACAGCCTGCTTTCAGCCTGCACAGTGAATGTGCACTTGGGAGTTCAACTGGCACTTGGAAAAATCTGCAGGAACTTTGTGTGTGCACAGTGTGTGCCCAGCAGCATAGGGGGAATAGAGCACGCACTCTGGAGAAGTCTGGGGGCCGGTGGTTGCAGAGAAGGGGCTGCCCTCTTTATGCTGCAGGGTTTGCCAAGAATGGGCCGCCCTTGACAGTGTTGTGGCCAACAGGAAAAGCATTCATGGCGTCTTAGTGAAAGGCAGCAGTTCCTTTCTTCAAGAATAATAGGCATTCTGGGCCGGCCCCATGGCTTAGCGGTTAAGTGTGCGCGCTCCGCTACTGGCGGCCCGGGTTCGGATCCCGGACGCGCACTGACGCACCGCTTCTCCGGCCACGCTGAGGCCGCGTCCCACATACAGCAACTAGAAGGATGTGCAGCTATGACATAGAACTATCTACTGGGGCTTTGGGGGGGAAAATAAATAAATAAAATAAAATTATAAAAAAAAGAATAATAGGCATTCTTTTAAAAGCTAGATCCCTTTTTAGAGATGGAGAGAGAAGCCAATTATTTTTCAGTTAAAATTTATTTTTTTAAATACTGATACCTCAGTTGCAAATTACCCTGGCTTTACCATAAAGACATTTACAGCTAGTCTTCTGACATGGTTGTAAGCTGCCACCTTGTAGAATAATCAAATAATATGCCAAAATGTGATAAGGTATCAAAGATTTCCGTATTCCATCTATGTAGGTGCTACACTTTTGTAGCTAGAAAATGGATATGTCTTCTGAATGGGAATGGGTCTATTTCCCTTTACCCTGCATCTTGCACACAGTCTAACATACCTCTTTTTATTGAAATTAAGGAGTTTTCTCCCATGGACTTGATAATACATCCTTGAGAGAGAGGTTGATAAGGGAGAAGGTTGTCAGGTTGAAAGGATCGAGGTATTTGAAGCACCAATCTAAAAGTCGTCTTTGGGATGATAGATCTTTTTATTGTAAAGAAACAAGATCAGGAAAAGTAGTTTTTAGTATGTTGGAGGAAATGCTTTGCTCTGTTTCGCATCTTCTCCAGACCTCTTTTTGATAATTTTTTTTAATGCTTAAATGAAACTTGGGATAATGACCTACACATTTCAGCTGTGCATATGTTCTACATATAAGTGAAAGACAACAGAGCCATCTCTGACTGTTTTTCACACTGTTTACTCAGAAGCCCCTATCAGTAAATGACTTCCTGTTGGAGGCAATAATTTGTGTTTGGACTTGGGTGACTGTCAATCTGAATCCAGCCAAGAGAGGTCATGCTGTCTGCTGCACAGTTTCCTAGTGGGAAGACAGGCCAAGCCTTTTGCCTCTGAAATCCAAGTACTACAGAGGCTGGAAATGATGCCTAAGTTTGGGTATGGAGATGCATCAGTTTCTGAGTAAAACTGTTAACTGTGGGGACAAGCTTTCTCCTTGGGAGACGGGTAACTTAGATCCAAACATTTCTGACATCTCAAAGCTTTATTTCCTGATGATCATTAAAAGGGAAGAAGGAGACTTTTTTGGTTGTCCATGTTTCAGGTATGGTGCTGAGTACTTTAACATATATTAATTCATTTAAATTCCACTAATTCCAGTGGAATTCAGGTCCCTGGATCAGCCCCTGAAAATGAAAATATCTACGCACATTTTTCCCTCGTCAGACATATTGGAAGAATATTAACAGATTAAGTCAGTTTGGGGTTAGTACTTTCCTGTGTGTGTTAAACTCAGTTATACTGGCTAAGAACAGATTTTTGGGTAGGATGGAACTGAAACTTAGGTGGAGCAGTGTAGGTTCAGTGCTAGAAATGAAAGTCAACTTCACACAAGTAGCTTCTCCACATTGTTGGTGTGCTCTTATGTTCTATGCATGGCATTCCCAGCTGCTATCGGCCGCGCCTTCTTGTTCCATCCTGTCTAGTAAAATAAGTCCCATAGTAGAATTCTTGGATCTTTATAAAGGGCTCACTTTTGACCCATTTGACTGCTCACTTTTGACCCAGTTGACTGATTACTGTAGGGTGCTTTACAGTTTACCAAGAGCTTTCACTAGTCTTGACTCTTCACATCAGAATTACAAGATAGGTTTTATTGTCTCCATTCTTTTTGTAGATAAAGACAACGAGTGCCTTAGGGGTTGTGAATCAGCTATGGTCTCCTATTCAGTAAGTGACAAAGCCAAGATTCTAGGCTGGGACATCTGATTCCAAATTCACTGCTTCTTTATACTGCAGTTACCTTCCTGCTCAAATATGTCATTCACTCATTTGTTCAGGAAATATTTGGTTGCCATGGGCTTTGAAGCCAGTTAGCTTTGTGACCTCAGGTAGCCGTCTGGAGCCTCACTTCCCGTATCAGTAAGATGATGATAGTAATAGAACCTATCTAGTAAGGCTGTTGTGAAGTGCTTAAAAATGGGTGTGGTGAGGTGCTTCGTACATAGTAAATAATAAATGTTTGCCCTTCGTCATCGTCGTCTTATCATCATCATCATCATCAGAGGCTCACTCTGGTCCATCACTAGGGAGATGAACTAGGATGCAGCTGTGCTATCGAGAATCACTAGTTCTGATGTGAGCGAATCCGAAAATACAAGACCAACAATGGTATGTTCAGTTGATAGCTAAAGTATAGCAGGGTGCTGTGGAAGCTTAGGGGAAAGAACATTTATGCTTTTAATTGCCAGGAACCGAGCTCTCCAGCAGCTCATCTTACTGCTTCCACACCCTGTTGGTAACATTCCTATCTTATTCATTACTTGCTGAAGGCAGTATTTAATGTACCAGGTCTTATGGGCACTTTGTGTACACCCTGTGTGAGAGAGGAAGGAGAAAAAGACTATATCTGGCTAAGAGAACCTAGTGGTCATTTGGGGAAATAAGACCTGTATTTCACAGGACCATCCAGAACGAAATAGATTCCAGTGTTCTGATGTGCAGTGTTCTGTGTGAGCGCTACAGGAAATAAGATCTGAGTGGGTTCTTGTGGGTTTTTGAGTGGGATGGACTTTGTGGGGGAGGTGGGCCTAGAGTTGAACCTGAAAGAACTTAGAATTTGGATTAAGAGCCACAAAACGTCAGAGAGCCTGAACAGAGGTGGAGTTATGAGACTTAAACCACAGCCTGGCCTGGCCTGGCTGGAAGGAGAGTCCTGCCTGGGGATGTGAGGGGTCCAGGAGGCAGGTGCTATTCCACTTCTGCAGGATAACCTACCTCTGGACCCCAGAGAATGCACACAGCCCATCTGCATCCTCAGTGAAGCCCCGTAATAACATCTTTGTGTTCACCGTGATGTTTCTGGTCTTTTGCCAGGAGATAAAACCTAGGGGGACCTACAGCACAGACACTAGGTCTGAGTGGATCTGTGAGCAGCAACCTAGCTGCAGCCTCTTTGTTTGTGAGCTGTTTGCCTGCATTTAAATGTCATTTACATAAGGAGCTGTCAGAGTTGACTTGGCCCATGATTATTCCTTGATGTATGTTGGGGGAAAAAAAGGAAAGAAAAGAAAACCCTGGCTAATGAGGAGCTGGGTTCCTTTTCTCCATTGATGACAGCTTCCTTTCTGATCTGATGGTCCGTCAGAAACTAAGGTGGTATGTGACTGTGAGGTTATGTCCCTGCTGAAGCTGTCTTTCCCTCTGAGTTGTAATTGATGGCGAGACCTGTCACTTGTTATGCTGATGCTGTGCAGATTTTTGTGCAGCTGCCAGCCAAGTGAATTTTAGGGCAGCATCTGATTGGATGCAGGTTGTGGCAAAAGTGATAATAAATAGAGAGCTGGTGAGGGTAGATTTTGATTGACCCAAGATTGTATATTATTAAACTGAGTCTGCATGTTCATGTCAGTTTATGAAGAACCAGACCCATAATCCAACTTAGGGCTGTGGCAGTTTGGGTTTATTAAATGTGCTTTATATCACTATTAATATTGAGGAGCAGAGATGAATATCTGTAATCTTTTAATCTATGCAATAATGGTTTGGAGGGAGATTACCAGACACATTGGACTATTGTTTGCCTATAATTATATTCAGAACTCTTCGAAGCATTGATTTGTTTCTGGCATACTGATTTGGCTCAACAGTGTCATAAAGCTCTTTTATAGTCCTCTTTGCTTTGGATTTTCCCAAAATAATTGGAGAAGAAGAATAATATAGCTGGCGATATAGAAGAGAGAGTAAGGTTGAAAGCAGATTTCTAGCCAAGTGGATAGTCGTAAACATCTTCTGTGCTCATAAACACCTAGGTCTGTGACCTTTGTGTTTATAAGATATTTATCGCCTCATGGGCTTTCTGCTTGGGGGTTATCACCTCAGTGCCTTGTAAAATTTGATTGTGTTTAGTAAGTAGATTCTGAATTTTTGCTGAGTGGGGAAAAAGTGTCCCTCTCCTTAGTTTTCCTTGGGAACAGCCGATCTGCCAGTAAGGGGCAGGTCTTACCAAGCACAGAAGCAGAGAGCTTAGTTGTGCTTGAGTTCCGTGGAAACGGTACAGTGAGACCTAGCAAGGGCACCTTTTTTACTTAATTATGTGGCTTTTAATGGAAATAACTTTTGAATGTAAGGGAATGGGCCAGTACGTCGAATAAACCTGAGCAGTGATAATGAGTTTTCCTTTTTAAGTAGAAATGAAGTTTTTGACCCAAATCAAGGAACCTTTCTTGGCATTATTGCCACCTTCTCACCCTTTCTTCCCATTTCCAAAACTGGCCTGAGGAAATGAGCCAGAGAAATGGTCTCCAAGCTCAGTTTCACTGACTTTAATAATAAGGTATGATTAAGTGCTGCAAAGACATCAGTTCCTTAAACATTTTTTCAGGAAATTCTAGGCTCTCTGTCAACCTGTATCTTCCCCCCGATGCTGTTGCTTAATTGTTCCTAAAGGAAACAATCAGATCCCTGTGAACTGACAGGTGTGCTGGGCTGCCTGTGTAAGCTATTGCCTGGTTCTTGGTACACACACAGGGTAGCAGGCATATGAGGGAAGTTGCCAAGAAACAGGCATCTTCAGAGAGCTTTATTATAACTGAATGAGCTTTATTATAACTAAAGTATGAGCCAGTCTTGAGGTGTATAGGACCCATATTTGTCAAAGGAGGCTGTTCTACCTAAGACTTAGTTTCTTGTCCCACGAGGTTAATTGCTGCTGCATTTCGTGGAGTTTATGAGGTGTGCTCTCCTCTGCCCTGTTCCAATCAAATGGTACTGCTTGGAAGTAATATAAGCACAGGATTGATACAGAGCTGCTTCTACAGCGGCGCTCCACAATGGACCATGCTGTAGGTAGAGAGCAGAAACCCTACCACAGTGGTGTGAGGGAATGAGATAACAAAGGCAATCAGTTGGTCAATAGAGATATTTATCAAACACCTACTCTGTGCCCAGTTTTGTGAAATACAAAAGAATTATAAGTTCCAGGCTCCCAAGGTACATTCCATTTAGTTGGGGAAAGAGAAGTTTAGGTCAGTAGTTCTACAAATGTGGTCCCCAGACAAGTAGCATCATCATCCTCTGGGAACTTGTTAGAACTGCAGATTCTTAGGCATCACCCCAGAACAAAAGAATTAGAGACCCTGGAGGGTGGGGCCAGCAGTCTGTTTCACACATTCTGCAGGTGATTCAGATTTATGCTGAAGTTTAAGAACCGTTGCTTTAGGTTGAGCACTTCCAGGGGAATAAATTAGTGAACAAGGCTCATGGAATTAAGGGCTGCTGGCTTGTAGGGCACAGAAAAGGAGGGAATACACTACTCTACAGCAGGATGCTAAACTGAACTGTCAGTTATGTATGGAAGGGGTCAGAGGAAGGAGAGAACAGTGGATCATCAAGGCAGTATTTCCTAGGAGAAGGGAGTATTGAGCCAGGTTTTGAGGAATGAATAGGAGAGAAAGAGGGAGAGAAGCCTAAATGAGTGTAAATGTGACGGTGAGGGTTCTGTTCCTTCAAAGAGCTTAGTTAAGTATAGAGAGAACACAAACTCACAACCTCTAGCCAAGAAAAATAAATGTAAAATCAAGTACGGAACTTAAGCAGTTTTGTGAAGAAGAAAAAATTGTTTCTCACAAGTTAAATTCTAGTGTGAGTTCATCTCTATCACCTCTGGCAGTGGAGCAGTTAATTGGGGCCAGAGATCTTGCACCTGGAGAGGCTTAATAAAGTGAGGCTCTCAAGAGGAGGATTTTATTTGCCTAAGGCTATCACTTTAAAAGTAGGAGGCCTGTGGCACTGATGAAAAATAGGGGTAACTGTGTGTGAAAAGGCATGAGCTGCCTGCATAGGTAAAGTGCTCAGGATTTGTAAAGTGCTTTGTGTGTGCTGGAGAGAGGGATTTGGGATCTAACTTTGGGGTGGGGGTGGATCCAGAGGATTGGGGATGTGAGGAAATATAAATTTAAGTCTAGTAAAGTTTTTGTTTTCATTAAATGCAGAAAGGAGCCACTGAAATTTATTGCGCAGGGAAGTAAGATTATATTTCATGAATCTAATCAGAGGGGAATCGGTGACTGGAAGGAAGTAGATGATATGGAGATCGATTTTTACAGAAGGTACAAAGGCTATGTAGCTAGGAACTGGCAGATTCAAGATCTGACTCAAATCTATCTGCCGGCAAAGCCTGTGCCCTTTCTGCTCTAGATGCTAAACTTTGGCAAATAGTATGATTCATTTTGTTTAGAATTGGGCAGTTGTTGATCTTGGCAGAAGTCTTGACTGCTGGGAGGAGGTGTTAAGAGAAGGGGAAACAACAACATAGGCCATTAAAGTTCCTTTTGTGGGGCCGGCCCCGTGGCTTAGTGGTTAAGTGCGTGCACTCCGCTACTGGCGGCCCGGGTTCGGATCCTGGGCGCGCACCGATGCACAGCTTCTCCAGCCATGCCGAGGCCGCGTTCCACATACAGCAGCTAGAAGGATGTGCAACTATGACATACAACTATCTACTAGGGCTTTGGGGGGGAAAAAAAAAAGGAGGAGGATTGGCAATAGCTGTTAACTCAGAGCCGGTCTTCCTCAGCAAAAAGAGGAGGATTAGCATGGATGTTAGCTCAGGGCTGATCTTCCTCACACACACACAAAAAAGTTCCTTTTGTGAAACTATGTCAAGCAGAGTTTCAGTGCAGGACAGATAGAATCTTGTCCCACCCAAAAGTACTGTTTTCTTTGTTGACTAGGGATTCAGAAATCAGAGATGAGAATGGATTCTTTGATCCAACATCTGCCAAGGGAATTCCTTGAATCCTGGTCCCATCAGAACTTACATATGGCTCCTATTCCTGTTGTGCTTTCGTGCCGAAGATAGCAATTTTAGAACATGGAGCTTTTCATGATCAACCAGCTTACTTGAAAGGTCCTCACATTCTGCAAAGGACAAGAATATGTCCAAAATGGAATACTAGGGAGAAGGGGAGAGGAAAGATTACTGCTAAACTGGGGACCTTGAATTGTTTAGTCTAAGCTATTGGTTTCTTTATCTGCACTTCTTAGCAAGCATTTTTGTACTTAGCAATGTTAGGAGATAGGCAAAACTGTAAAACTAAGTCATTATTCTACCTCCATACCTGAATCTCCTTTTCAGCAACTTTACTCTGTTCCTTCTCTGCCTTTCCTTACACCTTCTCAGGTGTGATGTACTGCTACATCTGCTTTGCTCCCCTCTCCTGAGTAGAAGCTGTGGATACACTGTTGGGTGTCAGGTTACACCCGGAAATTAGATCTTGCAGGACAGTAGTTGGCTAGCAGTGGGATAAGGCTGCATTGCAGCCTCATTAAGTCTGACCTCCACTCAGTCTAGACTCTCATGGAGGCATGGGGAATTTGTTTAGGTAAGGAGCCCTTGAAAGGAGCCTGCTTGTTGAACTGTATGTCAGCAGCAGCGATGAAAAGATGCCTAAACATATGTCCCACAGCAGCTAAAGTCCATCAGCATAGTCTATCAGCAAATTAGTGGATTAGCTCTGCTGTTATTACAAGTCTTCTCAGTTTACTGGTTTGTGTACTTAACTGTTGACTGCTGTTTTTATTAGGAGCAACTAACACATCAAACTAATTTTGCTGTGCCAGGCCACATGATCAACAGGTTTTGCTTACATTGGGGATCACTTCAACTCGTACTCAGCTCATGTCATACCATATCATGACATTGACTTCTACCTGCACATAAAAGGAAATACTTATTAAATACTGGAGATGTTTCTGATTGCTAGGTGGAAAAAAGGTAGGAAATTTTCAGTTACACAGGGGAAAATGTAAGCGTTTCAGATGAACAGTGGCAAAGAGAAATGGGTGTGATGAGTATTGAGGTGATTTTGTTAGGTACTTTCAGAGGAATTAAGGATGCTATATTCTGAAGAGACAGCCTGACTTCAACTCCTAGCTGTGTGATTTTGACCAAGATCTTACTTCTCTTCGCCTCAGTTTTTTTTTTTAATCTGTAAAATAGGGACAATACTGCCCACCTCATAGAGATATTCTGAGGATTTAGTGATATGATACATATTGAGTGCTTAACTTAGGCACTGAACATAAACAGTCAATAAATCATAGTCATTAATAATCATGACATTTAATTATATTGTAAATCTTCATTATTATTGTTTGTGGGACTTGGTACCTTTTGGTCACATTGTTGTGGCAGAAGTATAAATTCTATTGGAACAAAAACCAGCATTGGATTTTTTTCTCATCTTGGTTGGGCTGCACTGTCTCCTCTTTGCATCAGCTCCACAATACCTCAGTTCTGAGAACCCGCCTTGCTGGACAAGCCGCTTGAGTGTCTCTGTTTCTTTTCTACAAACGTCTTCACCTTTCCCTTCATTTTGGTGAGGCAGTGGGAAGGGAGCAGTCAGATAAGAATGTGAACATTCGGCACTTCCAGAGGCCGTGGTTCTCACTCTGACTTGACTTTATAAGTTTGAGGTAGTTACTGGTGAAATTGAGCTTTGCAACTCCTTATGTATCTGTGTTCCTGATCTGGTTTGGTGGACAGAGAAGGCTGCGTCTATTTTGGAGATTGTGAAATGAGACTTTTAATGGCTAGTTAAAAAAAAAAAAAAAAAGTGAGGTTGAGCCTTAAGCAGAAAATACTTTTGCTACGCTCTGGTGCCTCCTTTTCACTGGTGATTTTGTGTCGTTAGTAACTTAAATTCAGGAAATATGTTTACTGACACATAGTTTTTGGGCTGCTCTAGAAAGAAATTCCTCTCTTTACCCAGTAGATACAGCTTTCTTTAGGCTTTAGGCAGTTATCTTTTTAATATTAATTTTTGTGATCCATATGAATGAGGCCACGTGTCCTTCAACAGTTTTAGACATCTTCTGTTAAGTGGATTACTGCCATCTGTCAATGTAAGAGAAACCTTTCTGAGACAGAAGGACCTAAGATAGTAGTTCTCAACTCTGGGTTCACATTAGAATCACTTGTGGAGCTTTTAAAAATTCCAGCGCCTGGACCACTATTCCAGATGTTGTGTAGTTGCTCTAGCGTGGGGCCCGGCTGTTGGTGTGTTTAGAGAATTGCCTAGGTGATTCCACCAGAAGTCTAACCAGAAAGAGAACCACTAATCTGAAAGGAGTTCTTTATGATGGAAGAACCAGTGGACTGAGAGCAATTCTAGTTTTTCACAGCAATAATCTCGTTGTCTTCCACTGCAGTTCCCATTTTGACAACGGAGTGGTGCAACTGTACTTGAATAGCAGTTCAGAGGGTAGCAATGGTGTCTTCTATAACTCTGAATCCTCTGCAGCCAGCCTAGCGCCAGGCATATGTGAGAGGCTCAATACCACCCCCCTTCCACTTGTTTTGTATGACTAAAATAATGGATTTGAGCCCAGATTTACCAGCTGGTCTTTTTTACTTAATCCCTGAGCCTTTTCCCTTCTGTAGTCCATGAGGAAGCAGGTCCACAAGCAGATTTATTTATTTATTTATTTGGTGAGCAGGATTAGCTCTGAGCTAACATTTGTGCCAGTCTTCCTCTATTTTGTATGTGGCATGCCCCCACAACGTGGCTGATGAGTGGAGTTAGGTCCGTGCTCAGGATCTGAACTTATGAACCTGGGCCGCCCAAGAGGAGCTTACGGAACTTGAACCACTCAGCCACGGGGTCAGCCCCACAAGCAGATATTTTTATTGTTGTGGGAGGAGGAAGACACCCAGCTCTGAAATGCTTGAGGCATAAAACTGATCTTTGGTTAAGGTCAACAAAGGTTTGCTGTGTACTTCATAAATTGTCGGGTAAAAGGGAAGGTAATACATGTAGTGCCTTTTATAACCTCTTTAAGCACCTAGTCCTTACTAGTGTTGTGGGTTCTGCACACCAAATGGAAATGAATTCTCTGTTGCCCTGTTTTGCTCTTAAGCACAAACAACTGATTTGTTGAGGGGAATTAGGGCCTCTTTTTTTCTTCTTGCCCTCTTTTTTTTCTTTATACGTAGCCCAAGTTGCATCAGGGCCTGCAGCTATAGTTATTGATAAAGGGAGAAATCTGTGAACACCAGAGAACATGGCATGGGAGTTTGGTGAACCGTTGTTTTTTGGTTTGTAGATTGAGCAGTACCAAGCATATATTAAGTAAGAGTAGCCCTTTGCAGTCAGATAGTGCTTTATATAGTTTAGTGTTAATTTCTTATCCAGAAGGTCACTTTAGTCTCCCACAAACCTGTGGATTATCAGGGCAAGTACTTATTGTCTCCAGTTTATGAAGAAAAAAATTTAAGACTCAGAGAGGTTGAGTGGACCTGCCTTAGGTGATAGAGCTGGGCCTTGAAACTGCAGCTTTTGACTGTAAATCCCTTCAGTACACTGAGCTTCGGGTAGTGCTTTTGCTTAGATTAGAGCATCCTGTAAATGTGACTAATGGCATCTCAAGGTTCTGTTTGTCCTAGCTGTCGTAGTTTGAATCCTTTGTTTGCATTTGTGTGTGCTTGCTTGTGTGTGTATCTCTATTAATATTAAGCATCTTGCCATTTGCCTCAGCAGAATGCAGTTGATAGCTGGGAATGTACATTTGACGTAGTCAAGAGAGTGTCATCTTTTATTAACAGTTGTGATTTTTCTCTCGCCAAGGAGCCTACTTTCACTTTTAGTCTATTGTGAATGTGAATATTCATATATAGTTTTCTAGGCAAAGTATTTTCCGTATGTTATTTGCTTAGGATGATGACACTGAAAGCTTAATATCTTCAGTTTTAGAAAATGAAATTTTTCTAGGGTAGTTTGTGGGTTGTTTTCATTCATCCAACAAATTATTGAGTGCCTACTGTATGTCAGGTGCTGTTTACTTTTACTTCCATCTTCAGGAAGTCTAGAGTAAAAATAAAACTGTACATATGTTAAGGGAGAAAGAGTCAACACCCATTTAGCTTCAGCTCTGTCTTTATCAGGCCAGTTCGGCTACTGAGCTTTATTGATTTCTTGACTTTTGGGAGATAGTGTTTCTTCCAGTCACCTGATAGGCCCAGGGTGGGAAATGCTTTCCTTGGTCCTCAGAAATGTCTCATGGAGAGGTGGTTGTGGCTGCTGGGAATTTTGAAAAGAGCCACACATGGAGCTGCCTGGATTGTGTGTGCTCTCTCATTCCATATTACTGTTTTCTCTCTTCCCTTTTACCTCATCCCCGCCTAGCAGAGCCTCTTTTTGCTTCCTGGTTCCTATATCCCAGAGAGATTGTTAATTACGCCTGACTATAAGGAAAGCAGTCAGGATTGAAGATCTCAAATGCAGAAAAGTGGTTTTTGTACTGAAGAGCTGCCTCCCTTGTATGTTAGTGTAGCACATTTATCTCCATCTAGGATGAACTTATCCTACGGAGATGGATTGTAACCATTAAAGAGGGGAAAAAAAAAAAGAAAGAATGAACCCCGCCCGCCCGCCTCCCCCCCCCCCCCCCCGCTGGATTCTGAAGATGGCTGCAGTAGATGCTTCAATAGAAATTTGTAGCATAAAGTGCATGTGAGAAGATCATATGAAGCTCTTCTTAAAACACGAGGACTTAAAAGGGGGAGGAAAAACACTTCTTTCATTTTAAGGGAGGTAAGCATTTGACTTGTCACCTTGGTGAAGATAAACAAAGCTTATCTTTTTGGTTGGCATCAGAGGGGGCTTTTAAAATCTCCTGGGAAGAGAGAAGGGTTGTTCTGTCATTTATTTATCATACTTGAGCTAAGTCACTGAGATCCTCAGTGGAATGTCTCTGAGATTGCTCACTCCAAGTTGTCTGTAGCACTGTGGCCATTGTGTATGCTTGTTCTCATTGAGGAAGCCCACGGCATGGTTTCCTTCCACTTCTGTTTCTCTATTTTGTCTTGTCTCTTTTGTAGACAAGGGCATTCTACAGTAATTCTTTTGTAGAAACCCCCATTCCTCAAATTATGTCACAGCACAGGTGTGAATAAACATTCCATGAGGACTTGATCAGTGGGGCTGGGAAACAGGGTTGATATCATCTCTCTATAGGAGATATCAACCCAAATCTGTCAGCTCACCCCTCGTCCTTCCTGGCAGAGCCCTGATTTCATCTAGGTATTAACTTTCCATGTGGACTTGAGTTCAGGGGGTACACCTTGATTAGTCTTAGTCAATCATGATAATTTTACCCCTCATGCCAGTTAAAGGTCCAGGTCTGACCAGTTTGACATTAGGGGAAATCTCCTATGGGCAGTTCTAGAAAAAGTTTCCTTGCATTTGAAAAGAGAAGAAAAGTATAGTTTCTATTGCTGGTTGTTGTCTGTATGTGGTGCTTTCCATGTTGCAGCAGCCATCTTTGAACCATGAGCTGGCCTAAAAGGACAAACCATCATGTAGAGGACAGTAGAGCTGAAAGAAAGATATTATCTTTGATGATATTGTTGAGCTACCAAATTAACCAGCCTGAATTTATTCTACATCAGGACTTCCTGTTATGTGTGAGGAAAAACATTTCTTATTTAAGCTATTATGGTTGAGTTTTCTATTTCCTACAATCCAGTGTATTCTAACTGACCAACTGACTTACCTATCCACACAGGATGGTTTGAGATAAAATTAGAAAATGGCGAAAATGCTTTTGCATGTGTATCACACACATGATTAACATAAACATCATCAATATTACAACATTTCGGACTGTTTAATATTCTCGTACTTTGCTCCTCCATCACTTCTGCCGACACTTTTCTCCATAGCAAGGGAACAGGCCATTAGGATGAAAAGCAGCCACTTAAGGCTGTTTTGGGGGTTTTCCAGCATCTTTTCTATAACAGTTGACATGATAAATAACTCTTAAAAGTTAGTATGAGGCAAAAATTCTTGATAAACTTGTGTTTCTTATTGTTGGAAAGTGACAAATAAAATAACTGAATATATTTTCCCTTTGTCTTTTTTGCTAAGAAGCTCCAATCCAAGTTGAATGCTTAATGGTACTTCATCTAAAATTCCAAGTGTATCTTTCTTCTATTTTGCTAGTTGGTTTTATATATTTTAGTTATTTTAACAAGTCAGTAAGCTGTATCACATCCTCATTGGAAGTAGCTAAACACCTTTTATTTCATTATTACTGAGGAAACATTTCTGATTTGTTTGAGTGTCCTAAATACCTTGTAATGGAGAATATTTGTTTGTTCACTCATTCATCTATTCACTACATATTTACTGAGCTCTTACTAAAAGACAGGCACTTGAATATTTTTCTTTGGTTTGGGTATAGGACACAAAGAAAGCAAGCACTAGGAACTCAGAATTGTGGGTAACAGAGCATTAAGTTAGGGGAAAGGCATTTTTCATGGCTGGTCCTGAGGAGAGTTTTGAACCTGACTTAGAAGTATTGATTTGAAAGATGCTGATGATTTTCATCTCCTTTCCCCATCTCTGAACTAAATGTAATCCCTTCAGAGGTTGAGAGTCAAAAAACCTTTATAATAGTAAAAGGACAGGAAAAGAAGACTTTCCTAGACATCACAGTTCTGAAATCAGTATTCAACAGGGAAATTCTGGGGTCAAGTAAATAGTTTATATACTATGATTCTCATCTCACTTACCCCAACCAAAAAAAAGAAAAAAAGGTAAAATCCATTTTTTCCATCCTTTTGCAATGTGCTGCTTTGAAAGGTTTTTTTCCTTCTCAAGGAAGGAATAAAAACAATCTCCTTGAAAAGTGCAATTACAATTAGGGAACAATGTTTGTTCTGTGAGTTTTCTGCCCTGATCCGGGCTTGGGGCATCATCACGGGAAATGACAGGCGGACCCCAGGATTACTTCATCCTGAGGACTCCAGAGTCCAAACAGCAGCAACAAATCAGTTTCAACAGCTTCTTGATTGGGTTATTATTGCTGTCAGTCATGGTCGGTAAGCAACTACTCTTTCTGGCTTGGATGATTTGATCTTCCCAGGGGACCAGAGAGTCTGGAAAGACCCATGTTACTTTTGTCTTTTGTGTGTCACTGTAAACCTTGTCAAGAAGCCATGGTTTACCCTTCCTAAGCCAGGACCCAACTGACCTCTTAGGATTGATTGGGTTTTTTGAGTCCTGTGACAGTCTTGTGCCTTTGTGTTGGGCATCAGTTGGATCCCAGGTGGCTCATCTCTAAAGAGAACCTGCACTAAGTAGCATCCATATTGATGATGAACAACAAATCTCAGGAGGCTTCCAGTTGTACCCTAAATCTTCTTTCTTAGGGTGTTGACAGAGTGTGTTGTAGAATTTGAAAGTAAAAATCCTTCTATCACTTTGCTCCATATATACTTGGCTTTGGCCCTTGATGTGATTTAAATGGTGATAGATTTAAGTGATGCGTTGTGACTGACTTAATTTTCAGGGTTTTAACTTATTTGCTAAGTTGGCTCAACAGCTCTAGGAGCATTGGTGTTTTGTGCAATATTTTCAAAAGATTGTTTGAGCCAGTGATAATTCCCTAAGGCAACCATTGTGCTAAAATTCTGAAAAGTACCTCCAGGTGCCTGAAATATATGCTTTTCTTTTTTTCCCAGAGGAAGTCATGTGTTGAGGTTGTGATATGTGTGTGTGGATTTTAATTTTGTAGTGTTTTAAACCTTTCTTTCGTTTCCTCCGTGTTTAATGAGAAGTGCTTTCTTCCTGTGGTCATCTAGGAAAAAGTGTTAGGTGGAAGTAAGCATCAACTGAATGGTGGTTTTGAGTATGGGAATGGGTTCTCTGGAGCCTTGTGTCTACCTGTTGGGACTGGGAATATGGTTGGTGATTCTAGAATGGAGTTGCAGTCACTGGCATATATGACCTGTCGCACGGAAGATCCTGACCTCCTCTGCAGCAAGTGCCAAGCCTCAGAATAGCCTCAGATCTGATAGCCTCAGAGGAGACTGCTGAACCACTAGCCAAAGACTGGGTATTGCAGACTCCCCTGCTTTTCTCTCACCTGGGTCAACTGATGTTGGATAGCGGGGAGACTTTAATGCTATGGACTTTTTCACCTACTCAGGTTGCCTCTCGTGTTGCTCCTACAGAAGGCTAATAAATTTTCAGTGATGCAACTCGATAAATTGACAGCAAGCTAAGATATCCATTAAGAGGATAATGGCAGAGAGCTACTTAGGAAATATAGTCCTTGGTTTTACTCAGAGATCCTTGCCAGAATTTTGCTTTATAAGAGAGAAACAACCAGCACTTGCCACCCCCAACAAAAAGTCGTTAACTATAAACTGCCCCCTGATGCCTGAGGAAAGAGTGGTAGAGATCAAAAAGGAGTTTTGAGGAGAAAGTCTTGCAGACAATAAATACTAATTAGTTGGCCATGTTGTGAGATGTTGCTTGGGAGTGTCTGTGCTTCAGAGAATATATAATTTCCCTCCTGGATGTTCACAAGGAGCTCCTAGGATGCTTTATTAAGAAGTTAGTAATCAGTTATTACTGTGCCTCAGTACCTCTCAAATTTGAGCTTGCAAAAGAATTACCTGGAGGGCTTATAACAACACAGATTGCTGGATTCCACCCCTAACAAATTGGTAGGTCTGGAATAGGGCCTGAGAATTTGAATTACTAAAAAGTTCTCAAATGATGCCCAGGTTGCTGGTCTGGGAACCACTTATTGAGAACCACTGTTTTATCTGATCCTCTGTCTCTTCTCGTCGCATATCCATGCAGTAGGTATAAAATTGGGCCCCCCAAAAGCACTGACCTTCACTGTTGACCTGATTATTATAATTATAATTGGATTTCAGTTATAAAATAAGGTTGATTTTACATAAAAATCATATAAAAGGTTGATCGTATTTGAACTTCAATCTAATTGTAAATCTTAGTGAAAGCTCTACCGTGTTGTCTTGATTCTTGATCATGAAAAATCTTGCTTGAACTTGAAATTTGTCCTAGAATGTCTGTGAAAAATCCAGATTTTGGGAAGTATATTACACTACACAGTAATTACACTAAAAAAATTACTCCACAAAAAATTACATTCACACTCAAAATCATCTGGAAGCCTCAAAAAAATAGTCATTCTTGGGCCCCATCCCAGACTGCTTGAATCTGAATCTCGGGGAGGAAACACCAAGAAATAGTTTTGAAAGTTTCTCCAGGGATTCTGATGGGCAGCTAGATTGAGAACCACTGTTCCAGGCCAGTGGAGAGATAGGGGAGCAAGAGAGCTCTGGGAGATCCTTCACACTTGCTTCTACCTCCTGCGCTGCCTTCTTTTCACTGTTAAACACATTCCCATGTCATTGTACTCTATTACGCCTCTACTTCAACCTTCTTGTTAGGCTGGCTAGCTTCATCTCATTGTAGGTCATTGTCTCTGGACTTAGGAAAACGATTCAATAGACTGTTCACCTAAGTGTATGTAATGGAAAGCCTTTATTCTTAGGGTTCAAATTATTTTAAAATGAGGTTGTTTAGTTTGGAGTCTAGCCAGTCACCTCTTCTTTACTTCAGCTTGAGCTTCTGTTTTTTTTTTTTTTTGTTTTTTGTGAGGAAGATCAGCCCTGAGCTAACATCCATGCTAATCCTCCTCTTTTTGCTGAAGACCGACTCTGAGCTAACATCTCTTGCCAGTCCTCCTTTTCTCCCCCCAAAGCCCCAGTAGATAGTTATATGTCATAGTTGCACATCCTTCTAGTTGCTGTATGTGGGGCGCAGCCTCAGCATGGCCGGAGAAGCGGTGCGTCAGTGCGCGTCCGGGATCCGAACCTTGGCCGCCGGTAGCGGAGTGCACGCACTTAACCCTAAGCCACGGGGCCGGCCCTGAGCTTCTGTTTTAGGTGGAGTTTCCTAGTTTCCCTTCCTTAGTGAATAAAGGAACACTCAGGTGATGTTTCCATAGCTTTCTGAGCCAACGCTCAGTGCTGGAGGGAGGTTTAGGAAAGAGCCAGGTTCCCTCCCTCATTGCCAACAGAATGAATGTTGTTGAATCACTTGATCCTGGCTCTGTGAAATAATACACAGGAGGAACTTGTGCTTTATGACTTTAATCTGATAAACTCTGCTTGCTCTGACGTGTTAGATTCTCTGTGTGTTCCTCTGCTACCGCCAGCATAATCCCAGCCTTATGTGTTAGAGCTAGCATGCAAGGCCCGAATCTCATACCAAGCCTTGATGCAGACTTCAAACAAGAACTACTTTAGAAAGCCCTGTGATAATGCTAGACACTTCACATTACTGCTGCTGGGCTCCTAAAGGGAGCCAGGAAGTGGCAGATCCAGAGAATCCCGTAAAATTTCCTATTGAGCTTGGGCCTGAAGCGACCAAGTGCTGTAACCAAATAAAGCAAAACCAATTTAACTCTTGCTTTTTTTACATCTCCTTTTCCTGTTTCATCTTATAAATGATAGTCTCACTTTTCCTTTTCTCTCCCTTACTTATTTTTTCCATTCATCTCTTTCCTTTGTTTTTCTGTTTACTCCATCCATCTCTCCCCACCTCTTCATCTTTTCTTTTCCTCTGTGTTCTCTCACTTCTCACTTTTGGAGAGCCAGTCTTGTATAACTTGAGAATTAGCCAAACATTGAGTGAGGTATTTATCCAAAGTGGACCTTGGTTGGTTTAGTTAATGCTCATTTTCAGTCTCACTAATTTCTGAAACCAGCTGGCCGGAGAGCAAGCTATAAACAGCACCTCTGTGCCTTAGAACTCATTGAAGGTGGTCAGAAACAAGGAAAAGAGAATTAATATTCTTAACTCGTCTATGGCCCAGAACATAGGAGATGCTGATAACAATGGTGGCAAAATCTGTGGCATGTCTATGACAGTTTTCCTTCTTCATGTTCATGGCAAACATCATAAATAGATTTCAGAACTCTGATCTTCTGATTTTTCTTAACCTAATACTCCAGGAACTATTGACCACTAGACAAAATGAATCCCCATCCTTGTTAGTGGAAGCTTAGAGGGAATTTTTGATAACGGGAAAATGTTACAGAACTAACCATCGTACGAGAAAGCTCTTTTGACTCAGTGTTGAAGATTTGTGCCAAGAGACCCCCAAACCATCATAGATATTGCAGCCCTTACCTTTACTGCCTGTTAACCCAGGCATGTGACAAGAGGAAGATTTCTAGAGATTGCCATAGAGGAAGAATAATTTCAGTGAGTTTGGGAAAGCCTGAAGACTGATTTGGGGTGAATAGGGTATAACATTTAAGAGTTTCGGTGCAGGTTGCTAGTTTTATTGGGAGGTCAGTGATTGGACCAATGTGTTTGCTAGAATTATGTAGGGCACTTAAAGTGTTGAATACTGTATACAACACCCCAGAGATGAAAATGTTTATCAGTTCAGATGCACAGGTGGCAGTCTGATTATTGGAAAGAAGGTGAAGAGATCTGACAGTATTGGAATGTGAGCACATGTGAGCAGCAGCAGCTCATTGTCCTAGAACGAATTGCCTCCTGGCCACGATTTATTGATGTGCCTGATGGAAGGATTCAGCACAAGCCACCATTTATCTGTTGCTTCATTTGACCATCAGAAAGCCTTAAATAACTGTGTGTGTAAGAAATGTCAAAGTGACAGACTTGGGTTCAAAGGACTGTACATTTTTATACATCCACCTCTTGCCCTTCTTCTTTGACTTGAACAAGTCAGACAAAACTAACATTTTCTTATATGTAATGTAAGCAAATTCATGCTCAAACTGGCTGAGAAGGCATGTACCATGTTCTAGTTTTATGGATGGGTGGTAAGTGTGACATCTCTGTCAAATAGAAATTGACCCCTGCCTTGTGTGTTTGGGGACATGGCTGACCACATCTCTGAAACAATCAGCTGTGGTTAAATTAACAGAAAATAGTACCTGGACTTGAAACAAAATATAGAATAGTTTTATCTTTATGCAGTAGATAAATATATAGCATTCTAAAGAATTTATGTAAATTAAATTATTTAAACTGGATTTAGGGACATTCATTGTAAAGATAATCTATGGTAAATCCTTTTGTAGTGATTTTTTTCCCCCCTCTTTTGCATCACATTTGAAAGCCCGCAATTTAGTCTGTTTGGATAACCTGGATTCTTGCATGGTTAAATCTCTCCAGTTTATGCTTTATTGAGGAGTAAATTACCAGACTAAGCTCTTTAGGGGCAATGACAAAGAACTTTGCCATAGGTGCTGAGGAAACCTGCATTCACTTTCTCCACACATGAACTCTGTTTCAGTTAGTCCAAATACTTGGAATCCTAGAAAAAAATTTAAAAATTTTCACAATAACAATGATTTTAGCATTCACTCATTGCTTACAAGAAGTATTAAGCACTATAGTGTGCCTAGAAGTGAAGGTGAACAACAATTTTAGGATGATATGTACAGTTTCTACTTTGAGCTCACGATAGTGGGGGAAACAGACAAGAAAACCAATGATTAGTGCACAGTAAAGACTAGGTGCAATTGCTCTTGTGAGTCTGATAACTGTTCTGATAGGGGACCCTGTGAGAAGCACCTAGTAAGAGACTTTGACTGTGTCTGGGATTGTTAAGGAAGGCTTCATGAAAAAAAGATGGGGCAGGGTTAGTACCTGGCCTGGGATGATGGCTAAGAGGACTAACAGGGCTCAGTTTTTTCATCTGAAAATGAGGATAATAATAATCCAGGTCCACAGAGTTGTTATGAGGATTCCAGGAGACTAATGCACATAGTGTGGCAATTCTGGTAATTGAGAAGCCATCAGTAATGATAGCTACCCTTATCACTTGTCCTTTCTTCCTTACAACAACCCTTTGAAGAGAGTAGCAGTTTTCACTATTTTGCAGATGCTCAGAGAGGTTAATTTGCCCAAGGTTATCCAGCTAGAACTTGGTAGGGCCAGGTTGTGAATCTAGAGGTCTCTCCCCTGGTTACCTTTTGTTCTCTTTATGCTACTCTGGAGGCCCAAGATGATTCCAGCTGCTTCCTGCTTCATTATCCTCCTAAGTGCCCCACTGAGAGGAGCCTGCAAATGCCTGCCCCTCCTCTCCCTGCTTCCTGGTTGTGCCATGAGTCACCGGGAACCATTTGTGTCAGAGAGGGAAATGGGGGCTTGCTTATCACATGTATCGGTTTGCTGTGTGTTCTTGCTTATTTGCCAGGGACACCAGCAGAGAAGTGTTCATCAAGAGGCGTTGTGTTTGTTGAGGGACCACATGGTGTATTTTAAAAGCTCTTAGCTCTCTCCGGCATCATTGATTGTGCTTTAGCATAAGAAATAAAACGAGACTGAGCCTGTTATTAATACTACACATGTTCTACATTTAACTTTGACTGGTTAAATCTGGCATAAAATGGAAACTTACAAACCAGCCTCCCTGGAATGTGTAGCTTCTCTTATGCTATTTGTGCTGAGGATCTTTATTGAACAGGGAGCTCAGAGTCTCTGCCTGCAGCTAGGGCTCTGGAATAGATTTTCTCTTTTTCTTTTCTCTCTTGATGGCATGGATTGCCTTGTTTCATGAAGCTTGTGGACGTGGATAAATATTGAAATGGGAGCTGGTATGTGGCAACTGGAAAGGATGTATATGTGCTCCCATGTTCCAATTCAGGCTTTTGTATTTTGTACATTTGACAAAACTGGGTGGCCAATGTTTGGAATTTACATGAAGTTTGAGGAATTTGGGGCTCTGAATTTGGAATGATTCTTAGAGATCATGTATTTATTTTACAAACAAAGAAACAAGTCTAAAGGGATGATGATGATAATGATAGCAGTGATAAAACTAACACTTTTTAAGCCAAATACTCTCCAAGGTTCTTTATGTATCACCTTATTTGATCCTTACAATGACTTTATGAGGCAGGCATTATTATTATCTCCATTTTACAGATGAGGAATCTGAGGCACAGAGAAGTTCAGTCATTTGCCCAAGTCACACAGCTGCCAAGTGGTAGAGCTGGGATTTGCACTCAGGCTGTCAGGCTCCGTCAGAACCTCTGATCTTGGTTACTACACTGTAGCTTGTTTGAGACTTGCCATGAGTCACAAAGCTGGGAGAAATAATGCAGCACCAGAATCCCACTCTTTTGATGGCTGAACTACATTAGTGATTTATAAAATTCTTTTAGCTGTGGAACCCTTCCTTAAATGGAGATATTACTAGATAGTGTCACTAAATAAAAAAGCAAAAACCCAGCTGCTGTGGTGGAAGTGGGGTGGGAGGATCATTAAGCATGTGTTCCATTTATTCAGCCCTTCCTGTGGCTTCTGAGCAACCCACATGGGGCATAATTTTAAAACCCTGGCTTTAGTTTAGGGATATGAGCTTCAGATTGATGTCTTTTCGGCCACAATTAAAATCATAACAGGGAACAGATATCTCTGGTCAGATCTGTCCCATTCTCTCTGCTTCTGTACCCACTGGAAGCAAACTCTGAGGCTTTTGTAGCTGCATTATTTTACATCTGCAGGGTTGCTGGGGGTAATCAGAATCAGTTGTGTGTTGGAGAAGGGCCTCCCTGAGAGTCTGAAGAGGGCATCAATCCCCTCATCTGCTGAAAATATCTGGGCTGAAGATGGCATTCTGATCTGCCTATCTAGTGGGCAGTGAATTGCTGACTGTCACTGCCTATCTCTTTGCTTGGACATTGTATAGAGCCCCAGGGTCCTCATTCTGAGCATTACTTGTGTTTTAATTAACTGATTTTGGCTCTGTCCCACTTACTAGACTGTGTCCTAGTCTTCTCTCCATGTCTGCAGTGCTGAGTACTGTTTAGCATTAGCTCAATAAATGTTGGTTGAATTTTTTGAATCACTTTTTAGGGTTCAAGACTATAGACATAGATTAGAGGTCAAACAGATTGCCTATGACTTGACCCCAGAATGTCTTCTATAACAGGGCCTTATTTTTGCTATCTCCAAGTAATGGAATAGAGCTGGTTTAGTTGGGATTCTAGTTTGGCAAAAAGAAATGACATCAATCTGAAGCTCATATCCCTTTTGAAATTTATGGAAAAACCAAAGATTTCATTTTTAGATCTTTTTTTACCTTCAGATTAAACAGTTTCTCCCTTTGTAAAGATAGTTGAGAAAAGTAGTATGGGGATCTTCAGGAAAAGCATGCCTCCAGCCAGAAGAATCATTTCAGCATCTCAAATTAATTCTTTATTGGCTTGCTAGTGGTCTAGGAGCCACCTGTACTTGTATTTTTTTTTTGCAGATGAAGGAAGTGTAGCAGGAAAGTGAAGCGTATGAGGCCCAGGAGCTTGGCAAGGACGGGGAGGGGGACAGAGAGATATAAAAAGGGGGATAAGAAATGAGAATCTGTCTAGGCCAGCAGTTCTGAGTGTGGTCCCTGGACCAACAGCTTCAGTATCACCTAGGAACTTGTTAGAAATGCAAATTCTCAGGTTCCACCCCAGACCTACTGAAATAGAAACTCTGTGGGTGAGGCACAGTAATATATGCTTTTAAAACCACTACTCTACTAACACTTTCTTGAATATTACCAATTGTTGCTAGTTTTTAGTTGATCCCTATAATACACTTTGATTATGTGTCAGTTGAGCAGGTCGGTATTAAAGGAGGTCTGTTGAGGAAACATAAAGAAATCTCCTTGCATTTTAAAGGCATTTCCTAGAGTTAAATTACATGTGTTATTAGTGTCTATTGCTTTTGTTCAGATTAAGCTCTGAAACAAAATTAAGATTCTCTTCAAGCCTTGAGCTTATTAATAGCTGTTTAGTACTAATGTAAAATGTCTGATATCTGTAGAGGAAGTGCTTCATAAAATGCACACTTCTTAAGTGCTCCACTAGGGAAGCATTGTGAAGCCCATAGGATGCTAACATTTAGCAAATAAATGTAGGTTTGTTGTGCTCTCCTCAGCGTAATGAGTGTGGTGGTTAAGAACATTGGACTCCACAGTTTGAGGGAGCTTCCACTGGTCATATTTCAGACCATTTGGACATTTAAAAGAATGACTACAGTTGAATCTAAAGCATGGAGCAAATAAAAAATCCATGAATCCATAGTAACGAGAGACAGAGAGAGAGAGAGAGAGAGAGAGAAAGAAACTCTTGGCACTGTTGGAAATGATTATTATGCCGACTCCTCCTTCTAAAATTTGTAAATTAAAGGAAAAGAATTAAGCATTTACCCTGCCTTTTAATAAGAAACTAGTTCTTCTGTGAGAGAAAGCTCTACTTTCCAAAAGGATGCTAGCAAATAAAATATAGAAAGAAACATAGAATTAGAATATCAGCATTTTCTACCTGCAGTGAAATATTTGATTCAGAGAAGGGCTGTCAGTGGAAAGCAAAACCATTAGGTAAAAGGATGTTGAGGAACAGAATAATCTTATGGAGAATACTCCACAAATCGCTTGCAAAGGGGAAAGTGTGCCTTTACGATGGTGGCACCACCTTAACTAAGTGGTCAAATTCGGCATCACCAAGGGTAAGGTAGCCTGACAGCATGACTCTCTTGATATCATGTAACGTGAAGTACACAGCATCACCAAGGAGTTTTGCTAAAAATGTTTAATTCGAGTCTAATCAGGTTTACAGAAAACGCAGGGGATAGAGAGACAAAGTAATCCACACTAGGGGGAACAATCAGACAAATCCAAAATGTGGGACATTCTCAAGATAACTGGTTTGTGATCTCTTCAAAAAGTCAGTATCGTGAAAATTAGTTGCTGGTGGGCATTATTCTGGGTTACTAGAGACTGAAGAAATATGACCAAATGCAATGCGTAAGTCTTGACTGGATCTGGCTTGAAAATAATAACTTGCTATAAAAGATATTTGAGAGCATTTGTAGAAATTTGAATGTGTTCTGGATATCAGATTACATTAGGAACTTATTGTTAATGTCTTAGGTGTGATGATTGTATTTTGGTTGAGCAGAATGCTTTTATTCTTAGGAGATACTTGTTAAGTTTTCAGCATGAAATTGTCATAATATCTGCTATTTACTTTCACACGGTTCCATAAGAAATAAAAGTGAGTATATAGATTAACTGAATTTGGCAAAATGTTAAAAATTTTGAATCTAACTAGTAGCATATGAGTGTTCATTTTATATTTTCAGTATGCTTGAAAATTTTCTCAAACAACAAAATGGGCTTCCTGGATTCAAATATTGGCTGTGTCACTTACAAATGGTACGGCCTTGAGTAAGTTTCTTATTTAACATTTCTCAGGGTCCATATCTGTAAATTGGATGTAATAATAGTAATACCACAAAGTGTTGTTGAGGTTATTAAGTGACATATTTACCGTATAAAACACATTGCTGTAATGTATACCATATAAGTGCTCCACACAAACTAAAGGCTCGATAAATATTATTTTTGTGATGATGGTAACTATAAGAGTCAATATCTCAGTTTAATATTATTGATTCAGCATAGAGAACATCGCAGCATGTCCTTAAACTTTTGGATGATAACTTGACTCATGAAGGCTATGGATTCCCAGAAAATTTTACATGTAATTTCTGAGATCTCTAGCTCATCCATGCATTCCTGTTTGAGAATGCCTTATCTAGAATTTCTTATCTAGGGACCTAGGTGGTATTTAAGAATACCTTTATTATTCTTTGATTTGGAGAAAAATTCAATGGATTTAAGCAAAGGCTTGCAAAGAAGTGAATGGAATGTTGGTATGAGAGAGTTTGGTTTGTAACCAACATGTAAGCAGATGAACATGTCCCAATTAATTTGGTTCTCTTCAGAGGAGATATCTTAGAATACTATGTATATATTGAGCCTGTTACTGTTCAGAACATGCTCTTTAAGAATTCCCTTCAGACTCTTAAAATGAGTTTTTAGAAACATCCGAAGTTTTCTGTAGCTTATTGCAATGTTATGAAGTGAGTGATTAAAATGGATAATTCATTTTTGATTACAGAAGTGTGTTACAAGAAAGTGGCGGGATGTCTTTTCTCCCTCTTTGTGGCCTATGATGCTATTGGAAATTTCAAAGGAAGAGTTTCAAAAATAGTTTAATTTGCTCAAACTCACCAATCCCAAACAATTGGGATACTGACGAGTATCTCTTAGTTTACCCATTTGGGTGTGTTGGATGTATTTTCACTGGGACTGTACCTTTAGTCAGTGACCCTCAAGTTAAGTGTTTGAGCTTGTGGTCTTATAGACTTGACTCAGGTTTTTTAACTCAAAAGCACAGTGGTAGCATCTCCAAAAATAGATAAATGACAGTAAATCACTAATGGCTGGCCCTCTGCTGGCTGCCCATCCCACCTCAGGACTTCAGAAGTATAAACTTTCACTGATAGCTGGACATAATGGCGAGGGTTTTCTCAGAACTGGTCCCTAGGGTGGGGTGGACGCCTGATTGTAGTGTTGCTCTGTGTGTAGGCTGATAATGAAAGATGTACCAAGTTGGGACGCGGTGGTGTCCAGGCAGAGGCTGGGCGGGCAAAGGGTACCTTTGTCACCCTCAGCACAAGTGACTCTGGACTGTCTGGGGTAAGACGAGGTTGTGATTGAATGGTAAGTTGCAGGCCTGGAAGAGAGGCATTTTGAATAATACTATTGGATTTCAAATCTTCCTATGGACCTACAAGAGATGGTCAGTAAATATCTTGTGGGTCACTGAAAGAAGGAGTGTTAGGTGAACATGTTAAGGAGTGAACCAAATAAAATCAGTTCCTCTGGTCACAGGACTAGTGGAGGGGCATTCATGCTGGAATGGAGAGTAGTGAGAATTAGGGGCGAGATCATATAGGGGCTTGTTCCTAGGACAGAGTTCTTAACAACAGATGTATACAAGAGGTCAGAATTGAGGAAGGAGAAGATCATAAATCTCATAGGGCAGGAAACATGTTGGTATTGTTCAATGCTAAATGCTTGATGTGGTGCCTAGTAGGTATGCAGTAAATATTTGCTGAATGAGTGAGAGTGTTGAGTAGATGAATAGAAGAATGAATGGGGATGATGCTGCAGGACAAAGCAGCAGTCTGTGGTGTTTTTTGGCTGACCTGGTTGCAGAGTAACAGGTGGAATGTTAATATTTTGGATTTCCTCAGAGGCTAGTTCCAAGATGTTTCATTTATCAGTGAGGGAACCTTCAAATGATAGTCAGTCTGTGCAGCAGAACTGCAATGTAAACGTGTGTCCGTTTTAGAGATGAGGAAACTGAGATTCAGAGATTTGAAGTAAATTGCACAAAGGTCCACAACCAAGAAGATCATATGATCTCAACCTAGGTCTTTCAACTCTTGAATACAGTCTTCCTTTTTAATCAGCAATGCTAGAGACAGTTTTGCTTTAGAAGTGGTTTATGAAATAGTATCTTTGTATCCTATTAGAGTGATTAGTTATTAAGCATGAAGAAATAAATAGGGAAAAATTCACATATCGACCAATCGCTAGTGCTCTACTTGTTCTGCTACTCATCATTTGGCTGATTGAATAATGAAGATGATAAAGCTGAATGTGAGTAGAACAATTTGTGATTTAAAAAAAAAAAAAAACCCTCCATTCTACTTAATGGACTGCAGATATTGAAATAGAAACCCCAGTTAATCTTAATATAGGCTACTTATTTAGGAAAGGAGATATTTCAAATTAAATTAGCCTTTCCTTTGCATTGTATTGTTGGAAACAGTTTGCCTTTTGCCCACCCAGCTCTTAAATGACTATTGCTATAAGGAAACCAATCTTACTGATCATTGAATGAAAGAAATTCAACAGATACACACAAACAAACCCAAAATGTGTCTGAGGAGGATGTGGTCTTCTAGCTTTTAGTCATTCAATGAGGCATTTGGCAGAGATGGGTTCTGCACGTAAAACTATTGTGGTTTTCAGAAGTCATCCCAAGACAGAGAGGAAACATGACAGACACTGAAAGGAGACCCTCTCTCAGATGATGAGTAATATATATTTTATACTCATATTAATATTTCATTGGTGAGAAGGTCAAAATCTACATTTAAATGGAAATATTTAAAAAGCTGAAGCATAATATTTGACTAAGTGAAACACTCGGGGTTTTTCAAGAACACAAGCTGTACCCCTGGGACCTCAGCCTTCCAGATCTGTTGTTTGTTAGAGCATGCTGGTGTATTTGAATTGTTTATAGTCTTGTGGGTAGATCATAGCCCTGGCATTTGGGAATCTTAGTTCCTCCACTCCTCTTCCATTTGACCCTGAATTGTGTTACATATTACCTAACATCAGTCCGTGCACATGGCCTCACTCAGTCCAGTAAAGTTACTTAAATCTTCAGAAACTCATTTTGCCCATCCTGTGAAATGGATATAATAGGATTGTGGAAATGAGCATAAACTAGATGCTTCTGTTTATAAATAATGGAAAACCCAACTAACCAAATGTCTTGACAAAGAGTCAAGAATAGAGGATCCCAGGGTTGATTCAGAGATTCAAAGATCCAAACTGTTCATCTTTCATTTTCCTCTGCCTCAAGCTTAAAAATTTTACCATTAAGCTTGTGACCTCATGCTTGTAAGATGGCTGTCATAGTCCCAAGAATGATGTTTTCACAGTGTTCAAAACAAGAAGGAAGGGTGTAGGAGCAAAAGAATCTTCCTGGTACATGTTCCTCTCTTATCAGGGAAGAAGATTTTCCCCAAAAGCCTCTACAAAGACTTGCCTTTACATCTCATTGACTGGACTTTCATCGTCACAACCTCCAACTCCCACCCCCAATTACTTGTAGGGAGAATATCTAGATGACCATGATTGGCTTAGAGCACTCGTGCTTGATTCCCTGAGGCTGGACTCATTACTTCCCTTGTGAACTCAGGGCTCTGTTACTAGCAAAGAAGAAGGGAGAATGGGTGTTGTCTGCCACACTGATACTCTTGTATGAACTTCTGAGGGTGAAGTAAAGGTTACACAAGCCTGTTTTCCCGGGGTGTTTAGTGCTCCCTTGGTTTTTAAGTGGCCGTAGTAACGTGAATCAGAAGCAATCTGGAAAAGTAAAGTTGATAATTTTGCCCTACTGCTAAAGAAATCACAGTAAGAAGGAATGTTTGCAAATGAGGGGAGGGTCCAGTTCCCTAAAGCTGTGCTAGTGAACTAATACCACATCCAGTGGACCAGTGCTGACCCTGGACAGAGCTGGAGGTGAGCTGAGTTCATCCAGAGCTCCCACGTTCTTTCTTCTGTATGCCTTCTTCTTCTCCATTTTCCACCATCCAGTCAGAGGCAGCTGCTGATGTAATTGACATAACTACTGGGATTTGAGTTGTGAGGGTTGTGGTTCTATTCTGACACTAACTGTGAACAATTCAGTTCTGGACAGGCACTTGAGATAAAAATAAATGACACACAATTTCTGTTTTTAAGAGGCCCGTGGTGAGGAGCTTCACTATTCTGGGTCTCAGTTGCTTCATGACACAATGAGGGTTTAGGCCAAATGATTACTTCCCTCCCTTCTCACTCTCCAGGTTTTATGATTTCCTTCAGGTTTGTTTGAGATTAAGTTTGGTTTTGGTCATTGTCTTTTGTCAATATATTCTGCATACGTTTTGCTTCTAGGCATACTGTTATGCACAAAGCTTGCCACTGTTGGGTGTTGTCTGAGAGTGCGGAGAAAATAATTGACCACTCGGTGATTATCCTGGACCATGCGACTCTTGATGCAAGCCAAGATCACATTAGCCTTTTTGGCAATGTCATTGTGGCTTTTATTGGGTTTGCAGTCAGCTGAAATTTCTAAGAACAGTATTTGCAAGGTGGCTTTGCAGAGACTTGGGGCACTGGATTTCTCTTGTCATCTTCTTCCTTTTGTTGACTTTTCCTTCCTTGATTTTTATACCTGGCAGTGGGCCCAGAATCCTTGATATTGATAATAAACATTAACATCTTTTGAGTTCTCAGTATGTGCCAGGTACTATATTAAGCACGTTACAGATATTGTTTCATTTAATCCCCACGGCTGCTTTCTCATCTAGGCTCTATTAATTCCCGTTTTACAGAAGAGAAAACAATATGGAGGGAGGCTAAGTAATTAGAGTAACATCATGTAGTTAGCTAGTGGTCGAGGCAAGACTTGAATCCAGGCAGTTAGGTGGCAGAGCTCAAGTTCTTAATCTTGCAATGAAACATAAGGTGTTTTCGTATTTCTCTTACTCCCCCTAGTTCTCCGTCCCCCGCCGTCTAGTACTTGTATAGTTGCTTTGAAATATTATTACCTGTCTTATCATTCATATTGGCTTATTAGAATGTACTCTGTGGAGATGAAAAAGTTATAAAGTACTAGACCCTTAGAACAAGGGTTTATTTGTTCATTCGTTTGTCTCTTCATTCTTTAATTCATGATTGACTGAGTCCTGAGGTGTCAGACTGAGTGTGGGAAGTCCAGAGAGGAACAAGACCTGGTGTCTTGCCATTGAGGAGTTCACAAAGCCGTATGATAAAAGCTGGGCCCCTGCAGGTACCATCATTCCTTGTAGGTCATGGTGAAGACTGCCTTTCGTTGCAAATGTGATGAGTTCAGAGCATGACATCTACTTTGCTCCACCATAGCCTCTAAAGGGAGTCATCTTTGAGCCTCAGCACCAGTACATCTCTGGGGGTCCATTTGGCCTTCCTCATTCCCAGCACCCCCAGCCCCCTCCGCAGTGATCTGCTTTGTTCTGTCCTTCAGATTGATTCCTTATTCAGGAGCCTGGTGCCCCTAGGAATGGGGACCTATGAGCTTCAGAATCAAGCCTTTGCTCAGATCACGCTTTATGAGGGGGGCAAGGGTAGAAACCTGAGCAAAAGACAAATGAGTGTGAGAGCGAGGAGGGAGCCACAGATGAAGGATGAGGACTGAGAAAGGGAAGCTGGAAGGCTCTGAACTTGCAGAGGCCTGACCCAGCCTTTCGTCTCTAGTGTATGAAAACAGCTTTACTCCTGTCCTATTCCCATCCAATACCATGTGATCCTCTTCTCAATTCCTTCCCTCAATTTCCTCCAAGGACCTGCCTCCGCCTACTAGATTTATTTTGGAGAGTGGAAGTGGGGAAGCGGGGCAGAAGATTCTGATTCCAGAGAGAGAAACTGAGGCACAGGATAGAGAGAGCAGCCATTTGCACCTTGTCCTGTGAGTCTTGTCATAGATCCCATGGTTTGCTATAAGCTGCAGGTAGCCCTGATTCCCTTACAGACATAGGCTCCTGCCTCCTCCTCACCGTGCACTGTTGGGTCTTTTTACCTGAGAATGGCAGCTCCTGTCCAAGGGAAGCAGCTCCTTCTAACAGAAGGGAAGCCGACTGCAGTCTGTACTGCATTGCCCCTACCCGTAACCCCATTAAGGGGTTGTAAATAGTACTATAATGATGTCTCAGTCATTTGTTTTGATGTATCCGAGCTTTTAATAAATCAGCCACAGCTTGCTTAATAGGAATATGAGAGCAGAGCACGTTGCTGCCAGCAGCTGCTAGTAAATTATAAGGCATTCATCTGTTTTACAAGGGAATTAAATGTTTGTTCTCTTTTAAGGGCTTGTGACTAAACAACGGTGGGGAGGGGAGTGGTGCAGCGGCCTGCCTGATGCCCATGTCCTCCCAAGTGCAGTAACAGGGGAAACACCTGTAACCAAAGCCATATGAATTACACTGCCCCCCGGTAAACCCTGTCATTATGGGTCGCTACTCCATGTGCATCTCCAAAGCAATATTTATTGGATTACATTTTTCTTCCACTTCAAAGGATTCTATGAAATACAAGTCCCATTCCCCCCTCCCTCCTTTTTTCTTAAGACTGTCTAGGGAAGGAGCATAGATAAACCATATATCCAGCATGACTGACGTTCAATCATCTGCAAAATTGAGCAAGCCTATTTTATTTGACTATTATGTTTATATTTGAAGTGGACTTTTTTTCCACTTCTTTCAACGCCGTTGGTTTTTATTTATTAAATAATTTTGCAAGGGAAGGCATCAGAGTCAGTGCTTTTGGTAGAGATAAAAATTTGGGAGCGGGGCCGGCCCCGTGGCTTAGTGGTTAAGTGCGCGTGCTCCGCTACTGGTGGCCCGAGTTCGGATCCTGCGCGCGCACCCACACACTGCTTGTCCGGCCATGCTGAGGCAGCGTCCCACATACAGCAGCTAGAAGGATGTGCAACTACGACATACAGCTATCTACTGGGGCTTTAGGGAGAAAAAGGGAAAAAAAGGAGGAGGATTGGCAATAGATGTTAGCTCAGGGCCAGTTTTCCTCAGCAAAAAGAGGAGCATTGGCACGGATGTTAGCTCAGGGCTGATCTTAAAAAAAAAAAAATTGGGGAGCCAGGTAACCAGGATTTAAGAGCTATTGGCTACTTATTTTGTGACCTTTGACAAGTTGTGTAGGCTATTTGAATGTTTCCTTTTTGTTGTTATTTTTAAATTTTGAAATAATGACAGATTCACAGGAAGTTGCAGAGGTAGTATAGAGAGATCTAGGGTACCCTTCATCCCATACAATGTATGTGTATAGTTCTATGTTCTTTTATACATGTGTAGGTTTGTGTAACCAACTCTGCAATTGAGATACAGAACTAGTCTGTCATCACAAAGATCTCTCTAGTGGTACACCTTGATAGTTAACACCCACTTTATCCCCGATAACGGCAAATCTGCTTTCCATCTCCATAATTTTGTATTTCAAAAATGGTATCTAAATGAAATCATACAGTATATCACCCTTTGAGATTGTTTTGCTTTTCACTCAGCATAATGCTCTTGAGATCCATGCAAGTTGTTGCTTGTACCAATAGTTCATTCCTTTTTGTTACTCAGTAGTAATCCATGGTATGGGTGTACCACAGTTTGTTTAATCATTCACTTATGAGGGACATTTTGGTTGTTTCCAGTTTCAGGCTATTATGAATAAAGCTGCTAAGAACAGTCATACAGATTTCTGTGTAGACATAAGTTTTTGTTTCTCTGTGATAAATGCCCAGAATTGCCATTGTTGGGTCATATGGTAAGTGTATGTTTGTTTTTTAAGAAATGCTCACCTTTTTCAGAGTGATTGTACCCTTGTACATTTCCACTAGCAGTGTATGAGAGAAACAGTTTATCTTCACCAGGATTTGGTATTGTTACTATTTTTTATTTAGCTCTTCCAACAGGTGTATAATGATCTCTCGTCATGATTAATTTGTATTTCCCAATGGCTAGTGACATTGAATATCTTTTTGTGTGCTTATTTGTCGTTTGTATATCCTCTTTGGTGAAATGTCTACTCATGTCTTTTGCCTACATCTTTTGGATCACGTATTTGTTTTTTACTGTTAAAGTTTTGAATGTTCTTTACGTATTCTAGATTAGTACTTTGTCAGATTTGTGTTCACAAATATTTTCTCTTAGTCTGAAGCTTATTTTTTTATTCTCTTAACAGTCCTTTGCAGAGCAAAAGTTTTTAACTTTGATGAAATCAAATTTACTGATTTTTTTTTTTCTTTTATGGTTATACTTTTGTGTCATGTCTAAGAACTCTTCACCAAATCTTAGGACCTGAAGATTTGCTCCTATGTGTTCTTCTTGAACTTTTGTTGTTTAATGTTTTACGTTTAAATCTATAATCCATTATGAGTTCATTTTTGTATATGGTTTAAGATTTAGGTCGAGTTTTATCTTTTTGCCTACAAATATCCAATTACTACAGCATTATTTTATTCATTCATTGAATTGCTTTTGAAACTTTGTCAAGGCCTGGTGACATAGTGGTTGGGTTTGCATGCTCTGCTTTGGCGGCCAGGGGTTGGCGGGTTTGGATCCCCGGTGCAGACCTACCCACCACTCGTCAAACCGTGCTGTGGTGGCATCTCACATATAAAATTCAAGAAGATTGGCACGGATGTTAGCTCAGGAACAAGCTTTTTCAAGCAAAAAGAGGAAGCCTGGCAACAGATGTTAGCTCAGGGACAATCTTCCTCACCAAAAAAAAAAAACAAACACCTTGTCGAAAGTTAGTTGGCCAGACTTGTATAGGGCTGTTTCTCGGTTCTCTGTTGTGTTTCATTGATATGTGTGTCTGTCCCTTTACCAGTACCTCACAGTATTGATTACTATAGCTGTGTAATAAATAATTAGGTAGAGTGATTCCTCTCACTTTTTTCTTTTTCAAAATAGTTTTAGATATGCTAGTTTCTTTCTTTGTCATATAAATTTTACAATAGTCTATATCTACAAAAATTTTAATAGGAAACATGTTAAACCTCTATACTAATTTTGAGAGAATTGATATCTTTGCTATATTGCTATATAGCAAATATATTGCTATATTTGCTATATTCCAATCCATGAACACTGTATGCCTCTCCATTTATTTAGATAATCTTTGATATCTTTCTGTCAGCATTTTGTAGTTTTCAGCATATAAATCCTGTACGTTTTGTTAGATTTACACCTAAATGTTTCATTTCTCTGAGAGATTATAAATGATATTGTAATTTCAATTTTGGTTTCCATGTGTTTGATGTATAGAAATAGAATTTGTCTATTGATTTTATACCTTCAGCTTTCCTGAACTCAGTTCTCAAAGTTTTTTGGTAGATTCCTTGGGATTTTGTATGTAAACAATTATGTCATCTGTAAATAGGGACTGGTTAATTAATTCCTTTCTGATCTGTATGCCGTTTATTTCCTTTTCTTGCCTAATTGTGCTGACTAGAACGTCCAGTACTGTGTTGAAAAGCAGTAGTGACAGCAGACATCCTTGCCTCCCTCCCAATTTAGGAAGGTGAGCGTTCAGACTTTCCCCAATAAGTATGATGTTAGCTGTTGGTTTTTTTGTGTAGATGTTCTCTATCAAGTTGAGGAAATTTCCCTCTATTCTTGGTTTTCATAAATATGTATTGAATTTTGTCAAATGCTTTTTCACATCAAATGATATGATAATGTGATTCTTTTTCTTTAGCCTGTTAGTATGAGGGCTTTACATTGATTGATTTTCAAATATTGAACCAGGCTTGTATTCCTGAAATAAAACCCACTTGTTCATAATGTATAATTCTTTTTACATACTGGTGAATTTTATTTGCTAATATTTTGTCAAGGACTTTTATGTCTATATTCATGAAGGATAGTGATCTGTGATTTTCCTTATTTGTACTGTCTTTGTTTTGATTTGGTATCAGGGTAATACTAGCTTCATAAAATAAAATGGAATGTTTGATTTCCCTCTTTTCTAAGGTAAGCATTTATTGTTATAAATTCTCCCTTAGCATTGCTTTAGCTCCCACTAATTTGATATGTTGTTATTTTCCTTTTTGTTTAGTTCAGGGCATTGTTTAATTTCTTTTGAGCCTTTCCAGCACATATACATTTAGTGTGTTTTTTAGTCTCCAAGTTTTAGAGGTTATCTTTCTGTTATTTATTTCTACTTTGCTTCCACTGTGGTCAGAGAAACACACTCTTTATGATTTCAGTTCTTTTAAATTTAAGTTTTGTATCATGGCCCAGGAGATATGGGCCACTTTTTTTTTTTTTTTTCCTGTGATCACTTGAAAAAAATGTGTATTCTGCTTGTAAAGTGAAGTGTTCTATAAATGTTGATGAGATCCTGATGGTTGATAGTGTTGTTGAATTCTTTTTAGTTCCTTGCAAATTTTCTGTCTAGTTGCTCTATCGATTGTTGAGAAAGGGATATTTTAGTCTCCAAATATAATTGCGTATTTTTCTATTTCTCTTTTCAGTTCCATCAGTTTTGCTTCACATTTTGCAACTCTGTTGTTCCGCACATAACACATTTCGGATTATTATATTTTTTTGGTGAATTGACCTATATATCATGTAGTGTGTCTCTCTGTTCCTGTTACTTTTCTGTGTTCTGAAGTGTACTTTATTTGATACTACTTTAGACACTCTTCCTTTCTTTTGATTACTGTTTTCATGGTATATCTTTTTCATGTTTTTACTTTCTACCTATCTATCTCACTCCAGTTGAAGTGAGTTTCTCATGGCTAGCGTATAGTTGGGTCATGTTAATTCATATTTATATGATTTGCTTTTAATGTAAATTACTGATATGTTAGGCCTTAAGTCTGTCTGTTTTATTTTCTATTTGTTACCTCTGATTTTTGTTTCTGTTTTCTTTTTTCTGATTTCCTGTAAGTTACTTGAACATTTTTTAGAATTCCAGTTTGACCTTTTTTAATAGTGTTTTTGAGTGTATCTCTTTGTATAGATTTATTAGTACTTGCTCAGGGTATAATATTTTACACACATTACTTGTTATAATCTGTTGGTTTTGACATTTTACCAGTTTGTGTGAAGTATAGAAACCTCACCTTCTCTTACCATCTTGCATTTAAAAAATGATTATTTTATTTAGGAAGCAACCTAAGTGTCCCTCGACTGACGATTGGATTAAGAAAATGTGGTATATATATACAATGGAATACTACTTGGCCATAAAAAAAGACAAAATCGTCCCATTTGCAACAACATGGATGGGCCTGGAGCGTATTATGTTAAGTGAAATAAGCCAGAAAGAGAAAGACAAACACTGTATGATCTCACTCATATGTGGAATATAAACCAACACATGGACAGAGAAAACTGGACTGTGGTTACCCGGGCAGTGGGGGTGGGGGGTGGGCACAAGGGGTGAAGGGAGTCATATATGGGGTGATGGACAAACAAAAATGTACAACCCGGGGGCCGGCCCGGTGGCGCAAGCGGTTAAGTGCGCGCGCTCCGCTGCGGCGGCCCAGGGTTCGCTGGTTCGGATCCCGGGCGCGCACCGACGCACTGCTTGGTAAGCCATGCTGTGGCGGCGTCCCATATAAAGTGGAGGAAGATGGGCACCGATGTTAGCCCAGGGCCGTCTTCCTCAGTGGGAAAAAAAAAAAAAAAAGAGGAAGATTGGCGGATGTTAGCTCAGGGCTGATCTCCTCACAAAAAAAAAAAAAAAAAAAAAATGTACAACCCAAAATTTCACAATGTTAGAAACCATTAAAACATCAATAAAAAAAAATGATTATTTTAAATATTTTCTTTATATACATTAAGAACCACATTAGACAGTGTTATAAGTTTTGCTTAAATAGTTAGATGTAATTTAGAAAACTAAAGAATAGATGGTAATTCTTTATATTTACTTGTATTTTTGCTCTTTCTGTTGGTTTTTTCTTCCTTCCTAATGCTTTAAGATTTTCCCTTTTCTGTGTAGAGAATTTACTTTTGCCATTCTTGAAGGGCAGGCTTACTCTTGAAAAATTCTCTTCGTTTTCCTTCATCTGAGAATGTCTTGATTTCCTGAAGGCTTTTTTGCTGGATATAGAATTCTGGGTTGATAGTTCTTTTCTTTCAGACATTGAAAATGTTGGTACTTCTTTCAACCTCCATGGTTTCTGATGAGAAAAAAATCTGCTCTCATTTAAATTGTTTTTCCCCTACTATAACTAATGCATCATTTCTCTCTGGATGCTTTCAGGATCTTTTTCTTTGTCTTTTAGTTTCTGAAAGTTGGACTCTGATGTGTCTTGGTGTGCATTTCTTTGGGTTTATCCTGTTTGGGGATCTCTCATATTCTGGAATCTGTAGATTTATTTGGATTTTGCCAAATTTGGGAAATTTTTAGCCATTATTTCTTTGAAAATATTTTTAGCCCCACCATCTTTCTCTTCTCTTTCTGGGACTCAGAAGACGAGAATGTTAGATCTTTTGTTGTTGTCCTACATGTCCCTGAGGCTCTGTTCATTTTTATTTTTAACTTTTAGTCTTTTTAGTTTTATTACATATACTTTTAGTTTTTTTATTATTTCGAAAAATATATTTAACATAACATTTACCATTTTAATCATTTTTAAATGTACAATTCAGTGGCATTAAATATATTCACAGTGTTGTACAACTTGTCATCACTACTATCTATTTTCCAAACATTTTCATCACCTCAAGCAGAAACTCTATACCTATTAAGCAATAAGTTTTCTTCCTCCATCCCTGCAGCCCCTGGTATCTTGTATTAATCTACTTTATGTTTCTGTGATTTGCCATTTCTAGATATTTTATATAAGTGGAATCATACAATATTGGCTGGCTTATTTCACTTAGCATGATGTTTTCAAAGTTCATCCATGTTGTATGAACCACATTTTGTGTATCCATGTATCTGATCATGGAGACTTGGGTTGTTTCCACCTTTTGGCTACTGTGAATAATACTGCTAAGAACGTGAGTGTACAAATATGTGTTTACTTCCTTGCTTTCATTTCTTTTAGGTATATACCTAGGAGTGGAATTGCTGGGTAATATGGTCATTCTATGTTTAAATTTTTGAGTAACCAACCACCTTTGTTCATTTATTTTTATTTTAGTCTGTTTTCTCTTTTTTGTTCAGATTTAGTAATTTCTATTATTCTATCTTGCCATTCATTGATTCTTTCTTCTGCTCTCTCTATTCTGCGATTGAGCCTATTCTTTGAGTATTTGGTGTCGCTTATTATATTTTTCAGTTCTAAAATTTCCATTTGGCTTTTCTTTATATCTTATGTTTCTTTTTTGAGAATTTTTACTTTCTCATTTATTTTAAGTGTATTTGTAATTGCTTGTGGTAGCACAATTATGATGGCTGCTTGCAAATACTTATATGATTCTAAAATCTTTGTCATCTTGCTGTTAGCATCTGTTGTTTTTTCTTCTTTAAATTGAGATTTTTGGGGCTCTTGGTATGAAGAGTGACTTTCCTATGAAACGTGGACATTTTAGATATTGTATTATGAGACTCTGGATCTTATTTAAATCTTGTGTTTTAGCAGAACTTCTCTGGCACTGCTCAGGTGGGGAAGTGGGCACTGCCTTGTTACTGCTAGGTGTGGGTAGAAGTTTAAGCTCTTCATTTGGCTCTTGCTGATACCACCTTGGCTGGAGGAGGAAGAGGCGTCTTGTTGCTACTCCCCACATTGTCTCCACTGATACCTTGGGAGTGGTGATGCTAAAAAATTGATGAGCATGTGGTAAAAATCCTGACTTTCCAGTAGGCCTCTTCTAATACCACCCCAGTGATGAGGAGAGTTGCCTCATTACCCCTGGTTGGGATGGAAGTCTAAATTCCACTGACATAGCGTGGTGGAATGGTGATGGCTTGTTACCATCAGGTGGAGATGAAAGTGTTGGCTCCCTATGCAGCATTCTCTGACAGCACCCTGATGTCACCCTGGGGGAGTGGGAAGCAGAAGGAGGTTGGGGCACAGGTAGAAATCTAGGCACTTCTAGTGTGGGTGGGCTTGGATCCAGGGTCTTTCAGTGGAGTTTGGCTGTTATCTAAAAGTTTTTAGAGTAGAACAGTTATCTAAAAGTTTTCTGTCTTGCTAGTCTGCATCTTTCATGGTACTTTGGCTAGAGACAGCAGGCTATTCTTGGGACTTCTTTTGTCCGTGCCCGTTGATGTTCTAGGTTCCAAGTTTCTCTAGTGCTCAGTCTGGAATTTAGGAGGCCAAAGAAAAGGCAGGAAACTCATCACTTTGACATGTTTTGTGTCCCAAGTTCCTTAGCCATTCTGCCTCTTCTCTTTACTTTCCAGAGTTGTCCTATCTTTGTTTTAGATATAATGTCCAGGGCTTTTCACTGTACTTATCAGAAATAATAGGGGAAAGTGCATCTATTCCATCTTTCGGGAACTATTTATTTATTTTTAAACTATTAACAGTAATTATTGATATACTTACTTCTCAGTGTTGCTGTGATGTTTAAGTGAGATAAAGGTGAAACAGGCTTAGATATTTAACTTCTATTTGGACATCAGTTATTCCTAAGTGGCATATGGAATTCATCTTGCTCTAGAGCAGGAGTTACATGTTTTATGAGGTTTCCACAAAGGAATGAAAATTCACACATACTCTCTTTTTCTCCCTAACACCACCACACCCATCCTTCCCTCCCTCTCTAGCATATTCCATAAAGAGATCTTACTCAAACTTGTGGTTTGCAGTTGGAATACTGAACCATTTATTAAGCACCCTGTAATTGCCAGGCACTGTGCTAAGTGCCTTTCAGTGATTTTCTAAATTCATCCTATTAGATGCTGTTATCCTGTTTTGCAGCTGAGGAAATAGAGGCTTAGAAAAGTCAAGTAATTTGCCAAGATCACTTAGCTAGTAAGTGGTAGAGCTGGGATTTGAACACAGGTCTTAGAGTTTAAAGCTCATGCTCTTACTCTCTACATTCTGCTTCTTCCTTGTATCCTCTCATACTTCATTAGGCTGAACTCTTTAGAGCTTTCTGTCCTGTTGGTTAGGGCCTGGTCAAAAGTCTTAAGCATTTTATTATTTTTGTTTGTTTCAATAAAAGTTAAAATATATTACCCAGATTTTATCCACTGTTACTTTCTTTCTTTTTTTTTTTTGTTTTTTTTTTTTCTGATGAGGAAGATTAGCCCTGAGGTAACATCTGGTACCAATCCTCCTCTTTTTGCTGAGGAAGATTGGCCCTGAGCTAAAGTTTGTGCCCATCTTCATCTACTTTATATGTGGGACGCCTGCCACAGCATGGCCTGATAAGCGGCGAGTAGGTCTGCACCTAGGATCCGACCCACGAACCCAACCCCAGGCCGCTGAAGCGGAGCATGCGAACTTAACCACTGTGCCTCCTGGCTGGCCCCCAAATGTTACTTTCTTATAATGCCATAGTGGTTTTATCTGCAAGTTTGTTTCTTAATGTTTCTGGCAAATTTTAAGATGTGGTGGAGTGACTGTATTTTCCTAATTGATTCATCTTTAGTGTCACTTTAATTTTATTTGTGAAAGATTAAGTAGTTATTTTTCTCACTTCTCTGTTGGAGAGTGATTGAGTGATTCATTCAGCAATTATTTATTGAGTGACTACTGTGATAATCACTAGGTGCTAGGTGCCGGGGATATTCAGTAAGGATGTGTTTCTTTGTTCTTGAGATTGTTTTGTGACTTTAGTTATATCTTTCTTAGGAATCTTTCAATTCACAAGTTATCAATAAGGTTTTATTATTCTTTTAATTTCTAGAGGGTGGTCCTCTAGAAAGCATGTGTGTTTGTGATAAAGAATTTGTTTAATTTTTATGAAGCTATTGATTCTCCTAAAATTAGGTACACCAGTGTCTACAGTTTATTTTTCAACGCAAACAGAGACTCTATGGATGAATGCTTTGCTTCTCAAGTCCGTGATTGTTTTGAGATAAGAAAAGATCTGTAGAAACAAATCACTTCACCCCTAATGTTGAATGCTGAGATAAGAAAAGTTTTTGATAGGAACATATTACCTATGGGCCCCACAATGTGCCTGATATACCTAGTCTGTGTAAAATAAAGCTTTCAAAAATCGGAGAACATGGCTTCAAAAACAAATCAGAGCTTAAAGTTCATGAGTGAGCTAAATACTAAACTAATCTTGCTGTTGTGAAATTAGCATTTTCTATTTTATTGCTTTGGAATCCTAGACTTTTATTATTAGATAGGCCCTTAGAGATGTGTTTCCCCAACCCACTCAATTTACAGATAAGAACTCTGAAACCTGTAGAGATGAAATGACTTCTGTCCCTTTTTGTGATAGAGGCAGGACTAGGACTCAGCCTCCTAACTTGAAGTGCTGGGCTCTATTTATTGTATCTCCTGGAACACATATTAATCATATTTTTTGTTGATATCTGATGTAATGGTATGAATGGTTGCTATATTGATTTTCTTTAATTTTATCATTTCGTTCTAATCCCACATGTACCCAGATTCTTCCCTCACAGAGTTTCAGTTTTCTCAACTCAGGATCTTATATTAGGCACTTAACATTGTTCATCCCTAGTTGAATTCTATAAAGCTTATGAATTGTTTTAATAATCCGTATCACTTTGTTAGTTAGCTTTCTAGACTTCAAATGTTGGTCATAGTTTATGTAACTGCCAGGCTTATAATGAATGCCTTCAGGTAGGTAGATACTTTTTGGTTCTGTTTTCCATTAAAAGGAAACTGAGGGGCTGAGAATTGTGGACTCTTGCTGTGAGGGCCCCTCCTCCAGGCTTTCACCCTCTACTTTTTCACTCTTAGGAACTTGTCAAGCAGCTTCTGCTTCAGTTCATCAGGGGTAGAGAGTTGGGGACCCTCGTTTGGCTCGTTTCACTGTGGGATGGCTTTCATTTTTAAAATAGATTTTTTTCCTTGGATTGAGACGCAATTAGCTTGCCTGTAGCTTCTGCACGGTGATTCTTCTGAATGGATGGAATAAATCAAATTTCTCTGTGTTTCCTGCCTAATGTTCCAGGTTATTTGAGCCATTCCTCACTTCTGGATTTTAGATAATTCACTACTCTATATGCTTCATTTTCTTCTTTTTTGTGCTGAGGAAGATTAGCCCTGAGCAAACATCTGTGCTAACCTTCCTCTATTTTGTATGTTGATCACCACCACAGCATGGCTGACGAGTGGTGTAGGTCCGTGCCTGGGATCCGAACCCGTGAACCCAGGCTGCCGAAGTGGAGTGTGCCAAACTTAACCACTAGGCCATGGGGCCAGCCCCAATGCTTCGTTTTATTGATTTCCCTCCTAATGTGAGCCCCAACACTTAAATGTGCACTTCAGAAGTAGGCTAAGTCCCAAGGGGGCAAGCTGGACTTTCTTGCCCAGGGTTCACTCCTGGGACTCCTTCTGTCAGCCTGGATCTCACCTTGGGAATGTGATCTTCAAGGTTTGGGGCCTGGGAGCTGGGCTTTGAGAAGCACACTTTAGTAACATGCCTCCTGTGTCCTCTCCTCAGTTTTTAGCTGGTCTCTTGTTATTAGTAAAGATTAATGCCTTAGCTGCTAATCTTTATTTCTGCAGTCCCTTTCCCTGTATTTCACCTCTGCATTGGTCACTTCTTTTTGTATTATGTAGGAGGTTCTCCAGACCCTTGGGTTTTCAATTTTGATTGGCCGTCATCTTCTAGCTCCCTCATCTCATTACAGACTTGATGTACTGACTAGTTGAATGGCCTTGAACAAGTCATTTAAATACTCTCAGCCTCAGTTTTCTCAGTTGGGTTAATGAGTTGCATCAAACCTACTCATATAAGAAATCAATGAAATAACATGTATGAGAATGCTTTGTGAACAATAAAATGCCCTCTAAATATAATCTTTCACTGTTGCTGTAACCCTTGTTTCTATAGGATATACAGTTGGATCAGTGAGTGAGCGCTAGCCTGGAATCTTGCACAGGTTCCCTTGGTGGTTGTTGCCTTAGGCTGGTGGTATATTGAGACATTTGCGCACAGTGGGCATGGACTAATAAGCATTTGAAATGCCCACATTTTTTGTTCTTCAAGGAACTACTATTTTTCTTTAAATAGCTAGGACTTTCATAGCTCCAGAAGAAAGGATGCATGAACTGTTTTTTTCCCTGTTAAATCAGTTCAGTGAGACGCTATGTACATAGTAATCCCTAAGTCCTCTGCCTAGTTCCTTTGGCCCTAGGCACTTGGAGTGGTGGATTTGTCAATAGTCAGACATGTGCAGTCTATTCAGATGTACACGGACAAGGCTCCTCCTTTTCTCCCCAAGCTAAGCAGCCCCTTTGGAATGTCTAATGAAATCCATGCTCTTGCACTCATTATAACAAAGCGGCAGCCCTGGAAATGAGCCCTAAGAGGTATTATTACTATATATTGGTTTTTATTTGCCAGTTTTGCCATTATACAATTTGACATTATACGGTTATACAAATGAGGGCCCTGCTGATACAACTGAATCACAGTGAGCTGTCTTTGCTGTCTGACTTCTCCCTCAGAGGTCTGACACTAGACCTGCCTGCCAAACCCTCTTTGAGACAACAAAAAGACAGAACTTTGTCTTTTTGCTGATAATAGGACAGATTATGAGTGCTTTTACTTAGTACTTTGAAGAGAGGAAAGTAGAGTCTTGATGAGTGTTTGAAATTTTGTTTATTTATTGTCCTGGAGATATAGATCATTAGTTTATTATACAAAAGTTCACCTAGCAGCCTCTAAGATGAAGGATGTACTAACTGATTTGATTTTTAAGATAGCCGTAGAAGTGGTTTATATTACACCAATAATATAAGTGGATGTTTCTCAATAGCTGGAATTAAATTTGCACTTTTGGACTACTGTTTGATAAGATATTTCCCCTGGGTGATGAATAGCAACAGTGTGCTAAGGGATTTTCCTCTTTGTCTTTGATTAAGGAGAAATCAAGCTGCTAACTGCAGCAAGCTCAGGAGTGAATTTTTGGCCAGCCCCAGGCTTATACATTGCCTTGTGGACAGTCTGATGGCACCTTGTGCATTTTATTAATGCCATGAACACAGGTCTTAGAGATATGGGGTCTGATGAGTCATGCCCTGTTCTCTCTCCATAGCGTCCTCCCAGATCCCTAACCAACCTTCTCATAGAGATGCCAAAACAAGGATCTAGTGTGTGGCTAGATCAGTGAAAATTTATCAGCACTTCTGGGGGAAGTAGTACAGAGTGCATGTCCTGCATGCGGTTGGTCCAAAATATAATCTTTATATGTTCAGGGTAGCAGAAGCTTTGGGTGTTGCTGCTACTGTCAAGACCATCACCTGTTGTCAGTGTGATACCAAACCAAGTAGACTCACCTCCTGGTGTGTTAAATAAGACTCTACACCAGTGGAAGTTGTCTCACAAAGTAAAGTGTATTTGCAGCAAATAGGAAGCCACGAGGAATCATTTCCAAAGTCATGGCGTCCCCAAACAAAGGGAAGGAGGAACTTTTATTTGGTTAGTGAATGAATATTCAAAAGGGAGAGGCGGGTAAACTGCAGATTATGGTAATGAGGCTTAATCTCCTCTTGATGAGATCTTCCAATTAAAAATAAGGTAAAGTCATGGGCGCAGCTCTTGTAGGGAGGCTTGGTTAGCTTCAGGGTGGCTACTGGTTGTCTCCTTAACATAACAACAGTTAAATGCTTCCAAACCCACCCTTGAGTTCCTCGGGCGATGGTTGGTGACAAGTGTGTTGGAGTGGGATTAACAATAATGGAAAAAAATATAAATATATATACATATGAGATTGAGATTGAAGCTTAAACATTCTAAAACTTTGTTGGTCGTGCACTGCTTTTCAAGTTCAGTCAGAGCTAAAACCCTCCCATCTTGGCTGTTGAGATAACCACTTCCTGTCAGTCTTCCTCAACCTAAAAAAAAAAAAAAAAAGAGGTTGGACTCAGTGACCTTCAAGATCTTTTCTGACTTTCTGTTTAACTCCAAGGTAAGTCCTAAATCTTGTTTCAGTCATTAGTTTCAAATGCCTCCCCTGCTGAGCTTCTTTATGCTGAGAATAGAATGGATGGAGTTGTACCTTCTCTCTCTTCCCTTCCCATGTGGTGCTCTGATTGAGTGCTGACAGAAGGGATGATACCCAGAAAGCAATGCAGCCTTGAGAAGGAGGAAGGGAAGTGAAGGTACTAAAGACTGTGAACACTTCGAGTACAAGCCTTGAATAAAAAAAGACTTCACAGAGTAGTTACTAGGCCTACCTTATTCTTTGAGGTCAAGAGGAATTGGTCTTGGTATCTATTATAAGCCCTGTGTGGCCAGAGACTGAATCTTAGATTTATTCTCTTTGCCCTGACAGTGCCTTGTATAGAACCAGACATCATGTAGGTACTACTTATTTCTGCTTTGCCTAACTTCCTGGGAATCATTGCAGTTGTCAAGTGAACGGGACAATTATATTAAATATTATATACAAAGGGTCCAAGCTTGTAGCATCTTCATCATTCCAAATATTGTGTTCACTGAAGCAGAGAACCTTGTCAAGACAGTCATTACCAACATTTACAAGATGAAAGCAAGAGCTAGTAACTGCTAGATAAAAGTTGAGGATTTAGTGCTTTTAAAAGCAACATAAAGGAGTTTAAAAATATTTCGGTGGGGGCCGGCTCCGTGGCTTAGCGGTTAAGTGCGCGCGCTCTGATGCTGGCGGCCCGGGTTCGGATCCCGGGCACGCCCCAAGGCACCACTTCTCCGTCCAACCCAGGGCCGAGTCCCACGTACAGCAACTAGAAGGATGTGAACCTATGACATACAGCTATCTACTGGGGCTTTGGGGGGAAAAAAATGAATAAATAAAATCTTAAAAAAAAAAAATTTCGGTGGGAAGTCTCTTTAGCGGAAGACTTTCAAGACTTACTTAAATATTTTTTAAGCAGAAGTATATGTGAGGAAGTTAGTAGAGGTGAAAAGACAGTGGATGCAAGAGCTTTGTGTCGTGGTCATGTTAAGGTTCATTGTTAAGTTAAAACAAAAAATTATTAGCTACTGTGTATCCTGTTTTATAAGATAATTTTCTTTTAATACATCCTGAAAGCTGACTTGAGAATTAGGTGAAATTTCAGACAACCTGACAAACTGAGAGAGACTATCTTAGTAACTGGCAGAGGCCCTTGTTCTTAGACCCATATGCATCTTATTTGTGGCCGTTGATTCTAGTCACCTCCATCCTCCTTTTCATCCAAAAATAGGCATTAAACTTTAATCTCATGTGGATGCCTTCTTTGTACATTTAGAAGAAGAAGAACATGTAAATAACATGTAAACATACCTGATTAGTCAGCTGAAGAGTTTGTCACCAGCTAGTTGACTTTAAGAGCCAGCCAGCCGGGTTGTGCAGGATATTTGTTACTAGATAACTCCACATCAAATGCATGCCCTAATGTTACTCTGTTAAATTCCTCTATTCTGTTAAGCCTGTCAGGGCCAGAGTAGAAAAAAATCCTGTTGTAGTATCTGAACTTTAAACCTTAGAGTTTTAGGGCTGGAAATGACTTTGAGAGTCTAAGGCAGGGCTCCCAAATTCACATGTTTCCTGGGGTTAGACAGGAGCATAAGTTAATGAATTGGACAAGTGTAAGCAACAGGGGATAGTGAGGGGACTATGACAGTCTGCAGAGACATTTGAATTCAGAAATTTTACAGGACATTATTCCTTCCCAACAAATAGTTCTAAGGGCTGATTCAGCTGCCGTTCTGGGGACTCTGGACCCTGTGTTTCAGGTTACCTATCTCCTTTTTCAGTATGATGACCTGAGTACAGATAGGAAAAGGCAACTTACCCAAGGACAGACAGCTAGTGAGGGCTAGAGCCTAATGCTCTGAGTCTCAATATGATGGACTTTCCACTACATCATAATTTCTAAATGGTAAGGCAGGAGCACCCTGATTTAAATTGAAGATTAGGAAAAATCTTTCTGAACTATTTATTATTTTACGGATGTAACATATAATAAAATGCACTAATCTTAAGGGATAGCTTGATAAATTTTTACATATGCGTTCCTTCATGTCACCACCACCCAGATCACCCTGGAAGTTCCTCATAGCCCTTTCCGACCTCTTCTCCCCAAACACACACACCATAATCCAAATTTACCATGGAACCAAGGCACTTCCACTTGCAGAGCCGATCTATCTGTCACTGGTCCAGTTCCTCCCCACACTGCCCCCTCTTCACTATTTCCTGCTTTAGATTCAATTGTAAAGAGCTATAGCAAACACGAGGGTATATGTTGCTTAAATTTTTCCCACATAAACCCAGCAGAACATTGGATTTCTTTAAAGTGAGTACTCTGATTATGCCCTGTGCCTCACCAGGAGCTAGGTGCCAGCTCCCACAGCATGTCTGTTTTCAGAGGATTCCAAGGGTGCTGCTTCTTGCAATGTCATCTGCTTTATATAAAAGCATATTTAGGTCACATGATACTTGCCATGATATTAAGTATTTGCTAATAATTATTAACAGATGCCACTGTTCCTCTGAAAGAACTTCAGAAGTTTGTTATTTTATGATTTTATTAAATCAAAGGCCCATATTTCATTGTAATGGGCTTAGCACTCAAAACCTGGTGATTGACTCAGTGAAAATATAACTAAAGCAACACCCAAAACAAAACCCACCTCACAGGCAATGTGGCTTCATAAAAAAAAAAAAAGAAAAGAAAAGAAAAAAAATAGCTGGTTCCCAGGCTGAAGCTGTTAAGCAGATTTTTATGCAGGGCTTCAAGTTACTAAAAAAGCGGGATTCAATATGTCCTTCCCTTTGATTTGTAGGAGGGGGTGGGACGTAATGCTGCTGCTTTTTTTTTTCCCTTCAGGGTTTTACCATATTCTGAAAGCAACGCTTGAAGGACCTATAAATGGATTTTGCCTGTCTCTTAGTGCAGGGATTAACATAGAATTACAGGAGTGTGCTGCCTGGTGGTTGGGAAAATAGGGAGGATGTGATTCTCTTTTTTGGACTGGCATGGTGCTCCTTTCTGTTGTCTGCGGATGTTCCCAATAAAGCAGCTTGTCACTTTGAAAAATGCACGCACTGTACCATCTTGCAGTTATAAAGGTTAAGTAAGCATCTTGAGCAGTGCCCCACTGCTTTTGTACTTTCCTTAATGTCAGCTGATAAAGGATTATTGAAAAAAGCTTGCAAGGAGATAAAAGGCTTGCAGGTTGAGGTTGAACAATTGGAATTTTCTGTTCCCAGTGTAGTAAATTACCAATGGCAGATTTAACGTTTGTTAATTATCAGAGCAAAGTACTAAGGATTGTTTTCTTTTGCCTAATTAATTACCTCATCTGGAGTGGAATGTTAATTCAGATAAATGATTATTTCTTAATACTTCTGAAGCTTTCCTTGGAGTCTCTGAGAACTGCCAGTCCTGAAGTAGGGCTTCCTCACATTCTGAGGAAAGATGTGGGATTAGAGACCCACATGGCTACTCTCCTGGCCTTTTCCTGTCTCAGAAGATGGCTGGATAACTTGTTCAGACTTCTGGTGATAGAGTTGGTTTGTGGAACATGGGTTGGCTTCCTTGAAACGTGTGCCTCATAACCAAGTTTTTTGCTTAGTCTGTCACGTGGTTCCAGATTTGACATTGGACACATTTTTAAAAAAGACTCTTGGAAAAACTCATTTTGAATCTCCTGTTACGAACATTAAAGATGGTGTCCTTTGGAAAGGATACTCCCTTAACTCACTCCTAAACTCACTTTCCACCTCCACGTCATGTTACCTCCTCATGTTTACTGTTGAAAAAAATGTGTCTTTTAGAATTCAGAATCCTAAAGATAGGTTTTTATTCTTTCTTGGTCTCTAGTTATTTCATCCCTAATAGTTACAAGAATAGTACTATTCAAAAAAGGGTAAAATCATGACTGTTATACAGATATAAATTGCACACATGTCAAAGATTTTACTTAACTATTATTAAATGAGGGAACCAGGCAGATGTTACATCAGGTTCAAAGGAAGATCACAAGTTTATGTGGAGTAAAGGAATGTTGAAAAGAATGTCAGATGAACAGAAAACTGACTTTTTCAGGGAGAGGGAAGTGTTCTTCCAGAGGATACAAGTTGTTTGCATGTCTGTGAACAGTTTGTGAAGTCGTAAAATAGACTAGTCAAAGTCAGAGGGTTACTTGTCTCTGTGAGGTTAGATGCTCTCTGGCAGCTCCAGTTTTCCCTGAAAGGAGATTCAGGAATCTCTTTTGCTTATTTCAAGGTCATAAGTTTCTCCTTACACAGTTTTGTGTGATATTTTGGTCATTTCTTTAGAATGATGCTGTCTTTTGAAAGTAGATTAGAGATAAATTATGTGACTTATTTTTCTTTCTAGAAGAGCGCTTAAAGGTTACTGGGGAGAAGGGCTGGTAGACCCAGGCTACCGGAGGTGAGCTCCACCTGCATGTGACCAGTCACCCTGCACTGTCTACTCCTGATAGGCACTTACATTATGAACACTTTTTTCATAAAGATGTGAAAAGGCAGCAGGATTCTAAGATTATCAGGAGGGAAAAATCTGGAGCCTGGTATTAAATGGATAGTCCTGTTTTCTTCTGGTTTTGCCAGGCTGAGCTGTGTAAAAGAATGCTTGGAAAAATGCCTCCTGAGCCAGGAAGTTGTCTGATTAGTGAAGGGACTTCTGAGACACTCTGCTTAGGGACCACCCAGTCCTACCACATATATTCACCTGAGTCTTCCAAAGATACCAGAGCTCTGGAGGTGTGGTGATGGGGTGCTTCTGGAGATATATGAATGAATGCCTATACACACACATACAGGCATACCTCGGAGATATTGTGGGTTCAGTTTCAGACCACTGCAATCAAGCAAGTCACATGAATTTTTTGATTTCCCGGTACATATAAAAGTTATGTTTACAATAGAGTGTTGTCTATTAAGTGTGCAGTAGCATTATGTCTTAAAAAATATACATATCTTAATTAAAAAATACTTAATTGCTAAAAAAATGTTAACCATCATCTGAGCCTTCAGTGAGTCATAAGCTTTTTGCTGGTGGAGGGTCTTGCCTTGATATTGATGGCTGCTGACTGGTCAGGGTGGTAGTTGCTGAAGATTGGGGTGGCTGTAGCAATTTCTTAAAATAAGACAACAATGAAATTTACCCCGTCAATTGACTTTTTCTTTCATGAACGATTTCTCTGTAGCACGCGATGCTGTTTGATAGCATTTTACCCATAGTAGAACTTTTTTCAAAATTGGAGTCAGTCCCCTCAAACTCTGCTGCTACTTCGTCAACTAAGTTGATGTAATATTCTAGATCCTTTGTTGTCATTTCAGCAATCTTCACAGCATCATCACTAGGTAGATTCCATCTTAAGAAACCACTTTCTTTGCTCATCCATAAGAAGCAGCTCCTCATCCGTTAAAGTTGTACCATGAGATTGCAGCAATTTGTCATATCTTCAGGCTCTGCTTCTAATTCTAGTTCTTTTGCTATTTCTACCACATCTGTAGTTACTTCTTCCACTGAAGTCTTAAACTAACCCTCAAAGTCATCCATGAGAGTTGGTATCAGCTTCTTCCAACTCCTGTTAAAGTTGATATTGTGACCCCTTCCATGAATCACGAATGTTCTTGATGGCATCCAGAATGGTGAATCCTTTCCAGAATGTTTTCGGTTTACTTTGTCCAGATCCATTGGAGGAATCACTATCTATAGCTATAGCCTTATGAAATTAATTTCTTTCTTTTTTTTTTTCCAAAGATTTTATTTATTTATTCCCCCCCCCAAAGCCCCAGTAGATAGTTATATGTCATAGCTGCACATCCTTCTAGTTGCTGTATGTGGGACGCGGCCTCAGCATGGCCGGAGAAGCGGTGCGTCGTTGCGCGCCCGGGATCCAAACCCGGGCCACCAGCAGTGGAGCGCACACACTTAACCGCTAAGCCACGGGGCCGGCCCGGAAATTTCTTTCTTAAACAATAAGACTTAAAAGTCAAAATTACTGCTTGATCCAGGGGCTGCAGAATGGATGTTGTGTTAACAGGCATGAAAAGATCATTTATCTTGTACGTCTTCATCAGAGCTCTTGGGTGATCAGGTACATTGTCAATGAGTAGTCATATTTTGAAAGGAATCTTTTCTTCTGAGCAGTAGGTCTCAACAGTGGGCTTAAAATATTCAGTAAACCATGTTGTAAACAAATGTGCTGTCATCCAGTCTTTGTTATTCCATTTATAGAGCACAGGCAGAGTAGATTTAGCATAATTCTTAAGGGCCCTAGGATTTTTGGAATGGTAAATGAACATTGGCTTCAACTTAAAGTCACCAGCTACATTAGCCCCTAATAAGAGACTCAGCCTATCCTTTGAAGCTTTGAAGCTTGGCATTGACGTCTCCTCTCTAGCTATGAAAGTCCTAGATGACATCTTCTTCCAATAGAAGGCTGTTTTGTCTACACTGAGAATCTGTTTAGTGTAGTCACCTTCATTGATTATCTTAGCTAGATCTTCTGGATATCTTGCTGTAGCTTCTACATCAGCACTTGCCGCTTCACCTTGGTATTTTACGTTATGGAGACAGCTTCTTTCCTTAAACCTTGTGAACCCACTTCTGCTAGCTTCAGACTTTTCTTCTGCAGCTTCCTCACCTCTCTCAACCTTCATAGAATTGAATAGAGTTAGGGCCTTGCTCTGGACTAGGCTCTGGTTTAAGGGAATGTTGTGGCTGGTTTGATCTTCTATCTAGGCCACTAAAACTTTCTCCATATCGGCAATGAGGCTGTTTTGCTTTCTTTTGGTTTGTGTATTCACTAGAGTAGCACTTTTAATTTCCTTGAAGAACTTTTCCTTTGCATTCTCAACTTGGCTAACTGGCGCAAGAGGCCTAGCTTTCAGGCTATCTCGGCTTTTGACATGCCTTGCTCATGAAGTTTAACCATTTCTAGCTTTTGATTTAAAGTAAGAGACGTGTGACTCTTTCTTTCACTTGAACACTTAGAGGCCGTTTTAGGGTTATTAATTGGCCTAATTTCAATATTGTTGTGTCTCAGGGAGTAGGAAGGCCTGAGGAGAGGGAGACAGGAGAACGGCCCATCAGCGGAGCAGTCAGAACACACATAACATTTATGTAAGTTCGCTATCTTATATGAGCACTGTTCACGGTGCCCCAAAACAATTACAATAATGACATCAAAGATCACGGATCACAGATCACCATAACAAACGTAAGGATAATGAAAAAGTTTGAGATATTGCAAGAATGACCAAAATGTAACAGAGATATGAAGTGAGCAAATGCTGTTGGAAAAATAGCGCCGACAGACTAGCTTGACACAGGATTGCCACAGACCTTTAATTTGTAAAAAGCGCAATATCTGCGAAGTGTAATAAAATGAAATGCAATAAAATGAGGTATGCCTGTATATGTATGTAAATATATGTATGTATTCATGTAACTATATAAGCTAGAGCTTGGCTTTAGGGGATCTGCAAAGTTCAGTAACTGTATGCATTTTTCTAAGGCTGTGTTATGTCTATCAGATTCTCATATGCTCAGAGAGTTTTATGATTCCCCAAAGTTTAAGAGCTGCTGACAGAAATTATGTCCTCAGTAATTATTCTGAATCTATGTGTTCCTATGTGCATGACTTAAAAAAGTCTAGATTAAGATTCTATCTAATTATAGAGTCTACTGCGGTAGCCACAGCTACATTGAGTAGTGTGGCAGCCTTGCCCCAGAGCTGGAAGGCTATTTGTGTGCCCCTCTACACCCACAAGCCTGAGTGCATCGTGGGTGCACTGAAATGAAGTTATAGGAACATAAAAAGCAGCATAATACCGTTAAGTCCAGCAGCCTCTTGGGGAGAGGCTGACCAAAAGGCCTTCTGGCCTCTGCGTTGTGTTTGGTGCTCAGAAGCCTGTGGGTCACTCAGGCTTTCAGTCTGCCACGCTGTGTGTCTGACTGACTGCTGAATTGGGCTGTGGTTCTGATGCCAGGAAGTGGTGCAGGGGTGGGAGTCTTAGTCCCAAGCAAAATAAATTACTGCTCCCACTAGGCATTACATTTTTTAAACCCAAATACATCTTTCTGCCTTCAAAACCAGGATTAGAGCATGTCAAGCAAGTGCCATGTCTCCAATAAGTGGTACTTTGTTTCTGCACTGGGTAGATTACTGTGAGATTTTAAATTCAAATACTCCCACATTCACTTTGTTTAGAAAATAACTGTAATAAAACAAATTGTTTCCTGTTTTTTTTTGTTTTTTTCCTTCCACAGTCCAGCCAAGTGAGAGCAAATCAATTCACAGTCACTTTTTGTTGCTGTTTTTCTCCATGCTGGAGAAGAGATGATGCAGCTCTCCCTTGCTGCTGCCCTGTGCTGGGGTGTGGCTCCCTCTTCTTAATTCGTCATCTGAAGGCAATTTTGTTAAATTAAAGATTAGAATTAAATTTCAGTTGTGGGGCTTCTGTGCAGAGGAAATGATGCATTAATGAACACACAGATGTTATCTACAGCCATGCTGTTTGCAGAATAGTTTCTTCAGGATTCAAATAATAAAAGAGACCATGGCAGCAAGAACATTGTGTACTCATTGGCATACTAAGTGGAGACTCTCGCATTAATTTACGAACCATTTATCATTCTGTATAGTGAAGGGGAAAACATACTTTATCTAAAATATTTGAAATAATGACTACCAAAATCAGATAACAGGAGCATTAATGCCAGGTGCCATGCAGTAAATTGCATAATGCTATGGGGTTGGTGCTGAAGCCATGATCCATGGTGATGCTAATGATCTATCCAAATAGATGGGAGTTGAGTATAAATAGAGAATATTCCTGGAAAGAGACAAGGCGACTAGTGAAGTAAGTGTAGTGGGAGAGGGAAAAAAGTGTGGAGGATCATATTTCACTTATTGCAAGACCCATCTGCTCTTCTGTACACACATTATGTAAGTTTTATTCTGTTATTACAAATATCCTGCAGGGCGGATAGGAAGTTCATATATATGCCTTCAACTATTTTTTCATTCACAGTCAGACATGAATGAACAGAAAGATTTATGTTTCATGTGTGGAATATGATAGGATGGTAGGCTTTTTTTTGTTTTAAAGGAATTGTGTGTTTGAATCATGATATTCTGTGCACTGCTTTACTTGATGACTATGACTTCTAGGCAGGAGGGGGTGGCAGTGGGGAGTGAGAGTTTGGGAGGTGGAAAAGGGTTTGCATTGGTTTGCATGGTCTTCAGGCCTGGCCACACACATGCTCTTTGGCACTCATGGTTAGTGTGCATATTTCCAGATGGTGTCCAGACCGCTGTCCAGTGTGTCCTGAGTCACTGTTAGGTTTTTGATATTGTAATCTCTGTGCTGTACAGAATTTCTTAAATGTGTTTCAAATGCAGAGAGCTCTTGGTATCAAGTGGCATCCACCCTGGTCATTGGTGTTGATATGGGTGAAATCTCACTTGAGACCTTCTAATCTCCTGGTTCAAGGACCCTTTCCTCGTTCCTCTTACAAAAAGTCTCTGTAATGTTTGACAGGGGTTAATGGTCCTCGCCTTGAAATGTTGTCTTTTCTGTGGTTTCTGTGACATCACATTTTTCTTTTTCTTTATCCAGGTCTTGTGTCAAGGCCATTTCTCTCCTGCTCTCATTTCTTTTTTTCTAACCCCTAACTGTGCACACTGCCCTGAGTTGTATTTTGCTGACTCTTCTCATTTGCACACCTCGGCAGTGCATATCATCCATTATCAAAATGCCATTAATGTCTCAATTTTTATTTCCAGTCAAAATTTTCCTCCTAACTCCACGTCCGTATATCTCTCTCTGGAAATTTCATTAGAACCTCAGTGTATCTGAGATAAAATGTACCCCCTCTTCAACTCTTTTTCATCCTTACTGGTCAATAATGGCCCCTCCATTTTCCATGTCTTTCTGGCTAAAAAATAGATTGACATTTGTAGCCTTCTCCCTTTTCTTTGCCTCTCGTGACTTCTGCCTGGTCCTTGTCACTTGTAAGTCCTTTCCTTTTCACTGTTGTTGCTTCCTGCTTTGTTCAGATCCTCTTTACATGCCATCTTCACAGTTTCAGTAGCCTCTTACCTGGTCTTGTGGTTATGGTTCTCTTTCCTCCAAACCTACCTGTAGTTCTCTGTTTGTCTTAAGAAAATGTTAGATGGGCCGGCCCCGTGGCTTAGCGGTTAAGTGCACGCGCTCCGCTACTGGTGGCCTGGGTTCGGATCCCGGGCGTGCACCGACGCACCGCTTCTCCGGCCATGCTGAGGCCGTGTCCTGCATACAGCAACTAGAAGGATGTGCAACTATGACATACAACTATCTACTGGGGCTTTGGGGGAAAAAAAAAGGAGGAGGATTGGCAATAGATGTTAGCTCAGAGCCGGTCTTCCTCAGCAAAAAGAGGAGGATTAGCATGGATGTTAGCTCAGGGCTGATCTTCCTCACAAAAAAAAAAAAGAAAGAAAGAAAATGTTAGAAAGAAACAAATCTAAGTTTATTGTATGTTATATACTCCTAAAGTTTCCCTTTCCGTGGACAAATTGTAAAACAGTTTTTGTGTCAAGTTCATAAGTCAGGTAGATACTGTATGCTACTTAACTATGAGCTTCTACCAGCTATTGGAATTGTTCATTTATCCTAGGATTCAGCTTTATCTCTTTGCTACCTGAGAAGATGGTGTTCATTTTTGAGATGAGAATACAGTAGTCCCCACTTATCCTTGGGAGAGATGTTCCAGGACCCCTAGTGGATGCTTGAAACCACAGATAGTACCACTCTACATACACTATGTTTTTTCCTATACATACATACCTATCATAAAGTTATAAATTAGGCACAGTAAGAGATTATCAACAACAATAATAAAATAGAATAATTATAACAATATACTGTAATAAAAATTATGTGAGTATGGTTTCTCTCTCTCTCAAAATATATTATACTGTACTCACCCTTCTTCTTGGAGTGATGTGAGATGATAGCATCAATGTCTACATGTCGAGATGAAGTGAGGTAAATGACATAGACGTTGTGGTGGAGCATCCTGGGCAGGATGGAGCGGGACGTCACAAGATTTCATCATGCTACTCAAAGCGTTGTGCAATTTAAAACTCATGAATTGTTTATTTCTGGAATTTTCCATTTAATATTTTCAGTAACTTCAGGTAACTGAAAACACGAAAAGTGAAACCACAAATAATGGGGGACTACTGTATTGAGCTCAAGTAGTAGATACATCATATGTATTACTTGTTGCACATGATACATCACAAAGATGAATGTTAAAATTCTTGAGTAGAATGTTTCTTCATTTAAATTGTGACCAGTTCTCATATTCAGCAAAATTTCTTCCTTCATGAAGATCCTTAACACAAACATTTAGATGGTGAAGACAGTGATTCTTGATTGACTGAAGTTTTTATCTGAGGCTAGGTTCCCTCTGCCACCCAGCTTCTGTCCAGGAATACAAGCTAATTATGAAGCTAAATCTTCCTCAGATCATGTAAGACTGCTCCAAAGCTTAATAATGATACTACAACATTTTTTCTACACTTTGCCTTTTATCATGCTTGTGCATCATTTTGATTTGCTGCTCATTACAACCTATGAGAGAGCAGTGATGGTTTGTCTCCCTATTTGGTAAATGACAAATTTGAATTTTTAGTAGGTGAAATGGCTTGTATAAGATGAAGCAGAACTTAAATCTTGATCTTAGGCCTTCTGGGCCATTGCTCTTGCCGCTACCTGTACTGACTTTTGAGTATAGTGATATGAGGATTAGGCAGTTCAGGAGTAGTTGCACCAGTGTTCCCCTCTGCTAGCTTGGAAAATGAAGAGCTGTCCTCATACCTGTGCATTGTGTTGGAAGAGGTAGTTGCCTTTGGTTTAGTGCATGCCTGTAATACACCTCGGTTCTTCTTGAGTAACATTCACTGCTCCTGTACAACCACTCCTTCTGAATAAAGCAGATTGGCAACTATTAACATGCGAGTTTGAAGCAGTGCACTCTTTTTTTTTTTTGGTGAGGAAGATCAGCCCCAAGTTAACATCCATGCCAATCCTCCTCTTTTTTTTTTGCTGAGGAAGACTGACCCTGAGCTAACATCTATTGCTAATCCTCCTTTTTTTATTTTTTCCCCTTCTTCTCCACAAAGCCCCAGTAGACAGTTGTATGTCGTAGTTGCACATCCTGCTAGTTGCTGTATGTGCGATGCCACCTCAGCATGGCCGGACAAGCGGTGCGTCGGTGCGCGCCCAGGATCCGAACCCAGGCTGCCAGTAGTGGAGTGCGTGCACTTAACTGCTAAGCCATGGGGCTGGCCCCTGAAGCAGTGCGCTCTTAATGCTTGGGCTGGAGTTGTTGGAACAGGTGGTTTCATCTCTGAGTTATGCAAGTAAAAGACTCTGGAAAATGACGTTCTGTACAACTACAGGGGGAATTATGGAAGACTGGTGAGAGAGACAATTCCACCATGTTTTATTAAGCATCTGCAATGTGCTTTTGGGTGTACTAGATAATGTGGATGGAAAAAGGTCTGTTGAATTTTATTCAAGAACCCTTTCCACCTTGATATCTTTGCTAGTCTTCCTCTCATCTCTAAGCACTTTCAGTTGCTCTCTCATTTTTGGATATATGTTAATTCTGACTTGAAACATTACTTGCTTTATGTTGTAAAATTTCTCTTTTGAATATATTTTTCTCCAAAAGAAGTATGAACTCTTTGAGGTCAGACTTTTTAGAACACCATTGCCTCCTTTCTATGTTCTAAGCCAAATTCTAGTTCAAAGAGAAAATACGGCCTCCAAGGCTGTCAGTGTCTCCTCTTACTCCATCATAGATGTAATATGCTTACCTTGTACTCTGTTTGAGTCTTACTGAACTCGCACATGCACTGAATTCTGTGTTTATGGGGCATCATGAGTACTACATGCAAATAGGGCAGCAAAGAATGGCAGACATGCTTATACCTAGATTTCCTTTATTCACGTGTATGTTCCACTGTCTCATCAGACTTCACTTAGAAAACACAAGCTCAAAGATAAAATTATAGAGCATTAAACCGAGTGCCAGGCCTTTCTGAGTACAGGGCCCTGGGCGATTGCACAGGTTGCACACCTGGAAAGCTGGCCCTGAACTCAATAGTTAAGGAAATATGGCAGAGACATATATGCCAGTCCTGATCTTCTCTTCTTGTTTTCAGATTGAGGAAAGCATGGATAATGTCTTACTTTCTTTGTTTGAAGTTCAGGCTTCAGAAGTAGGAAAGGTTAGAACATCAATCCATTGTGCCTTTCGTCCCTTTATCTATAATTTGCTTAAATGTTTTCTTCCACCTCCTTCCTTTCTTGTCATTTTGGGTATGTCCTTAATATATCAATGTCAAATATTATGTCTGAATGTGAACCTGAATTCTTTGTAAGCACTGAAATTAAAACAAAATGCTTCTATGTTTGGTTTCTAATGCATTTGAGATACTGGCATATCTAAAATATTGTTTTAAGATAGGCTTTTGAAATTTTAGCCCCTCCCCACCCCAATTATACAAGTCATTTGTCATCTTCTGACCTGTCATTTCTGGTGAAAATTCTGCGCTTCTAGTGTCTCCTGAGAAAATAGGTTCTCTCTCTCTCTCTTTTTTTTTTTTTTTGTGAGGAAGATTGGCCCTGAGCTAACATCTATTGCCAATCTTCCTCTTTTTTTTTTCTGTTTGCTTGAGGAACATTGTCCCTGAGCTAGCGTCTGTGCCAGTCTTCCTCCACTTTGTATGTGGGATGCTGCCAAAGCATGGCTTGACCAGTGGTGTGTAGGTCCGCGCCTAGGATCCGAACCTCTGAACTCTAGGCTGCTGAAGCGAAGCATGCGAACTTAATCATTATGCCACTGGGCTGGCCCCTAGGTTCTCTGTTTTTATTAAATGATTTATTAACCTCCTGCTATCCACTGCAGCCCCCAAAATGGCTGGTGGGAAGTAGAACTTGTAGAAGATATAGTTAGGAGAATTGCTATTAAATTAGCAAAGAGCCCTCTTTGCTGTCTCAGATGAGAACGATGAAGTTGAACTTAAACATTCAGGGTAACACTTGATATAATCTGTATTCTAAAGAGACTCTCCTTTTACTAATCAAGAGGCTATCACCTGCTCATGCTTTGAAGAGAAAGAGTAAGTGTTCTAGGATTTATAAGTTCAGAGAAGTAGCTTAACAGAATGTAATGCTTTAACAGATATGTCTGGCTCTGGAATCAGATTGACTTCAGGCTGTCTGCAGCATAGAAACTGGGGAATTTTAGGCACATCACTGTACCCAGTGGTTCTCAACCCTGATGGCACATTTAAAGAACTTTTAAAAAATATCCCCAGAGATTAGGAGTTGCTTTTGGGTGGGGTTCAGGCATTTTTTTTTTTTTAAAGCTTCCTAGAAGATGTAATAAACAGCCAGGGTTGAGAAACGCTGCCTTAACATCTCTAAACCTCAATTTCCTCATATATATGGTGGGAGAAGCAGAGTTCCTAATGTATGGGATTGTAGTGAGGTCTAGGTAAATGAGCAAAGCACCTGGCCGGCGGTAAGTATGTAGTAAGTGTGAGCTGCTGTTATTATTACCACCCTTACTGAGTTGAGATTGGGAGCCAAAAAGGCATATATTTCTTAAGCTTGAAACATGGACCGATTTGTTGGAAATGCTGCAGGGAACAGAAATAGTCTCTACCTTAAGGGGATGACTTGGATCTGATTACAATACTATGCATAGCTTCTTGCATCCCGTCCGTCCCCCACCCCCGAGAGTATATCAGGAAATGGCTGGAACCACCTGCTTTATGTACCAGAGTTGTCTCTGGAGTAAATACTTCTTTAAGGAAAAAGTTGATTTACTCATTCATGTAATGTTTATTGACACTTACTACCTGTCAGTCCCTCTGCTAGAAGCTGGGGATATGATAGCACACAAGACCCAGACCCTGGCCTCGAGGGGTCCATAGACTGGTAAAGGGATGGGAAAGTAAATGGAAATTATAATACAAAAGGAACAAGTGTTTTGTTTTGTTAAGGCTAATGGAGACTCATTAAAGCTAAGTAGGAGATAGCTGAGCTGAGGGGGCTGAGTGGGCTAGGGAGGACTCATATTACTGGCAGAGGAAGTTATAGTTTTAAAAAGACTTGAGTTAAGAGACTCTTGGCACAATTGGGGAACTTATAGTAGTTTAATATGTCTGGAGTGGAAGTGTGCAGTGGGGAGGGGATGCAGGAAATGGTGACAAGAAATGAGGTTAGAGCCATAGGCAGGGCCTAGATCATGGAAGGCCTTGTGGACCTGGAGCAAGGAGATAGGAATTGATCAGTGGATAACCATTGAACGTTTCAAGCAGGGGAGTGTCATGTTTAGGCTTGCACTTTAGAAATGTCGCCAATCCTGCAACAGAGTGAAAAACTGGAGACATGGACACCAATTATGTTGATAACAGAAGTCCAGATGAGGAAGTCTGAAGTAAGGTGGTGACAGTGTAGTCACAGAGAGGTGGACAAATGGCAGAGAGATTAAGAAAGTGGAATTGATAGGCGACAGCCCCAGGCCTTGCATCTATTTGATGGTGGGTAGCTAGGGTGGACATTCTGTATTTCCACTCTAAACTCATCCATTGAAAACCTTCAGTGGCTCTCTATTGACTATAATCTGCCCCAAACCATTTTTTTCATCTTTATCTTTTACTAGACTCCTCTATGAATCCATTATGATCATGCTTTGCATATTTATTTCTTCTTCTTTCTCCCCTCCGCCCTACCCCAATCCTTCTGGATGAGCTTTTTGCTCTCTGTAGTCTAAACTATTACACTTGATTGTCTAGACATTTGGCAGTATATTAAGTAAATATATGCATTTGAAAGTCTAGTTCAGCCTTTCTCAAACACTGGAGAGAATCCTGTTGCTCAGCCTAAGGCATCATTGCGTATAACAAATTAACTTTTCTCTTATGCATCCAAATTATACTAGTTTGGTACTTTACTGAAGAGAATAGTCACTTCAATCATTTTTTTGTTCTGTGGGTCAGAATAGAAATTGTTTCCTGCTCCTGTCTCAGCTAGATTGCAAACTTAGTGCTAAGGTTTCTGACATTAATATGATTATTATTCTTGCTAAATTGACTGTGATTGCCCTCATCAGATTATTAACACGAGATCCAAGAGGCTAAAAAGATTTAGTATGCCCAGTCCTGGTTCTGTTTTTGTGTAGAGCTTGTGGGACAAAGACAGCTTACTGGTCTCTGTGTGACACTAATAGCTTGATAGGTGCCCTATGGTTTATGTGTAGAAAATGTTGGAGACTTTAGACTTATTTTAGCATCATCTTAGGAAGCACAGAACAGGTGGCCCAGTTGAACCAGAGAGACTATCATTACTTTCCGTCTGGTAATGGCTCTCTTTGCAATGATCACAGCCTTGGTGCATCCACTCAATCAACCTGCTGCATATATAGGAAGGGAAGAACATTCTCATAGTAATGTCTAAGAGTACATTAAGAAGCCATCATTCACAACTAGTTATTCAAATTGACTGATGATTTCTGATTTCACATTGTTTTATGGATATATGTACAGGCTGACTCTCTGCCTTTTAGATACAATCAAGAATTCACTTGATCAGTGCCAAATTAACAGAAACAGTTGTGATCCAAAATATTGAATTTTAAGTTTTAAAAATGTTTTTTTGGTTTTTATACAACAAATTTCCATTGAGCAACTACCAAGGACCAGACATGGTGTTGTGAGAGATTTGATAGGATGTAAGACATCCCTTCTCCCTCGAGGGATTCATATTCTAGAACTGGCAGTGATGATACCTGCATAAGCCACACAATTGATCTGCAATTGCATAAAACTTTTACTGCAGGGATTGAAATAAAGATTTAGTCCCTTTTCCATTAAGCATCTACCCATGAGGCTACCCATGAGGCTGTTGCAGCTTTGAGCTTCCCTAGTGAAATGGGAGGTCACGCAGACCTAGCTGACTATGGGTGTTTCTGTGATAGGGTGAAGTTGGATTTATTTTATCTCCTGAGAAAAACATGGTGTTCATGAGCGAGTATTATCACATCTTCTCTTGCTTTTCTGTTTCAATACAGTATCCTATTCAAAAAGGCAGATCCCTGATGTTTTGTTAAAAGAAATCTGTGGGCCAGATTACATAATACTTGTGTGTTTGATGGCTGCCACTAATTAGCTTGGGACTTGTTACCTAGAGGTCTAGTTCCCCTCTGAAGCCTTCATTACATTGTTAATACCAAAAGATGATCCCCTGACACTTGTTCTAAATGTGCAGCTTAATGATTTATTTATTTGCCAAATGCTGGGATTTGGTTTCACAGAGCACCCTTTTCTACCTCCCTGGATGTGTAGGCTGTGATTCGTAATGTCTAGTTACTACATCAATAAATCACTTAGTGGCATTTTTAAGCGTTCAAAGAAGTATAGGAAAAGGTTTCTGCCACCAAGGTACTTGCTTCTCTCTGCATAATCTAAACTAGAAGTCTTCAGACTTTTTAATAAATTGTCTACCTTTATTGGTAAAAACACTTAGAATAAGCACCCCTGTTATATATATTTTTATTCATTTTAAAGTTTTATGTATATACTACTGTATCAATATATTATGTAGATCATAAAACATTAAAAAATTGGAAATTATTGCAGCCAGCCCTGTGGCGTAGTGGTTAAGTTTGTCACATTCTGCTCCGGCAGTCCAGGATCACAGGTTCGGATCCTGGGCACAGACCTACACCACTCATCAGCCATGCTACGGCAGTGACCCACATATAAAGTAGAGGAAGACTGGCATAGATATTAGCTCAAGGCTAATCTTCCTCAAGCAAAAAAAAAAAACTGAGGAAGATTGGCAGTGGGTGTTAGCTCAGGGCTAATCTTCCTCAGCAAAAAAAAAGAAAGAAAGAAATTATTAAAGAATGAGGTGAAAAACACTACATTTTAATGTAGTCTCACCTCGTTCCAGTGGAACATCTTGCAGATTACTGGTGTAGACAGAAAGTGCTGTAAGGGTGCTTGGGAGGGAGAAATCATCCCTAAGGCACATGGATGGAGCGGGAGTTATGTGGGAGACACAACCAGTGAGTCATGGCAGGGCATGGGGGAAGATAGAGTTGGTACCAGTCGTTTGCTGCAAGCAGTAGGGAGCCATGAGCATCTTAGAGGAATTCATGAGATAGAAGTGGACTTGCCAAAGGTGACTGGTGTGGACTAGGACAGAGGATAGAGGATATGTGTGGAGAGAATATGGCGAGACAGGTTAGGATCCTATTCCCATAGAGAAACCGTGAGGTGAGAAAGGCAAACAGGAGGGTCGGGGCAGATAGGGTGAGGAACTAGTGAATGTTTGGGAACTTCCATGTGGCCAGCAACTTTCTTTTAAGGGCCAGAACTGCTAAGGAGGAAGTGAGTCTTGAAGGCAGCTGGAGAACAGTGGTTTGTAGTAGGGGAAACTCAAGGTGGGGGAGGCATACGGGGAGAACTGGCCATATCCCAAAGCCTTATTATGCCCAGTTCCACTTCCGCTTTTTTAGGACTTCTACAGTGTTTTTCAGGAAATGGTTTATTTACTCCCACCCCCTCTTCTTTTAGACTAAATAGCAGGAACTAGTGCTCATATCTAGGGTCAAAGCTAAGTTTTTAGGAGGTAGGAAATACTTTCTCTGTTCTGTTATCTAGTTTCAAACTTTCTCCTCCTTCACTCTCCTCTTGGAGGAGATAGATGTGCAGCTACTGCCTAAGCAGTCCCTGCGAAAGTGACGGGTCGTGAGGCTTCCAGAGATCAATCTCGCATACGAAGTTAAAGAAGCAGTCACATGGCTCTCTCTGAGAGGCAGAATGTCTTCCCTTGGACAAGATAGAGCTTTAATTGAATCCAAATCACGTCTCATCCTAGGAATGCTAGAGAGTGTACATTTTTAACTAGGAAGAGCTTCAATTATTTATTAGCCATGATACTAATTTACCCTGAGTGTGTCTTAGAGCTGACTGTTCGTCCCTGTGCGACCACTGATGTAATGCCATTGTGTTCCTGTACTCAGCCAAGATTTTCTAGCGTTGTGTTTTCCTGAAGCTATTATTTTTTTAATGTGCACTAACATATTTACTCACAGATATCATATTACACTGCTAAAGAGGAGAAAGTGGGGATTCCTATTGCTGTGGCTCTTTTTCCCCTTACACCTGAGGGCCGTTTGGAATATTCCCTCTGGGAGTGCCATTCACTCAACATTTGCTTTGGGAAGTAGAGTGGGGCTTGTCCTCTTGAACTTTGCTGCTGCTACTTTTTTCTGTTATTTGGTACTGTTGTGTTCCAGGATAAATCTCTGTAACGCCCAGTTTCAGATGTTTAAGACTTTGAATGTTTGCCTCTAGAAAATGTAAGCAGGTTTTGGTGTCCCTTGCACTGTCTTCCTCTCTTGCCAGTATATTCATATTCCACATGTTCCTAGAGTAGTACTTGAAATGATGGCCAGTGTGGACTAAGCATCGCTTAGGTCCTGACACTGTTCTAAGCACTTTCTACGTATTAACTTACCGAACTCGCACAACACTCCTATGAGGTACATACTGTTATTATCCCTGTGTTACAGACAAGGAAAATGTTAAGTACCTTGCCTCGTGAGTTTTGTACAGGCTTTGGAGTGAAAAGCTGAACTGAGACCCCTGCCTGGCCACTTCCAATCATGGCCCTCAGTCTCTTCATCTGAGAATGGATTGTCCATAGTGCCTGCTCACTGGATTGTGGTGAGCGTGTGATACTGGCATGTAGTAAACTCTTAATAAGCATCAGCCGCCCACTACCCTCATCTTCATCATCATAATCATCTTTCCAGGGAATCGTATGAGATGCTTCAGACCCCTAAGGCAGTCTCAAAGGATAATTTGCTTTAGATGTCAACGAACTGTTGAGCTATACCTCCCTTTCCTTGAAAATATAATGGCAGGAGAAGAGGAAAATTTGGAAATGGTGAGCCTTTTTCCAAGCTGGAAGTCAGGTAGGATATTTTCAGATAAAAAGGTAGTTTTTCCCCCTATGCTCTTCTCTTTTCCCCCTCCCACCCCCGCCCACCTCTAGGGGCCAGGGAGGAGGGCAGATGGGCTGGAGGAGAGGGTGGTGAGAATGGTGGTAAAAGAAAAAGGAACCATCAAACATGTGTGCAGAACCACTCCAGCATTTAATTAAGGCCTGCAGCCCTTTGTCAGCCAGAAACTCTTCTCATGGTGAGAGAGGCTGAGAGCCTTGTCACTGTCTCTAGAATTATTTGTATAATTCAGCAGCTGTTTCCCTCAGATGCTTACCACACGGGGTTGGGTTATAAAGACGTACGAGTAGAATTGCTGAGGTTCAGACGGTTTTGTTCACTGTTCAGCTGAGAACCACTTAGGCTGTTCTTGTACAAATGCATTAGATTATGGTTAAGCAGCTTATGGACATAAAAACACATTAGAACTTTACAGCACTCTATAAATTATAGTTTTTGCAGCATTCACAGCCACAATGCTAGGTAATTACATTCATTAATCTACTACTAAGAGCACATAAAGTTGCCTCCCAAACGGTACTGTATGTGTCAGTGCTCAGCTGGGAAGGAGAGCTTTTTTTCCCCTTCTTTTTTTCCATCTCTCCTGTTCCATTAAGCTTTGTGCAGGAAGGTTTTGGCTGATACATTGAGGGATTCCCTAATGGAGTCCAAGAAACCCATTTCTTTCAAGGTTAGCCTCCGGCAGGAAGCCTTGTAGGTAATCTTTTTGTGTTGAACTTCATCTAGTCGCTATTTTGTATGCATTTATTTTCTTTTTGGAAATGGACAGATGTCTCATTTGGAAAACCAGCAGGGGTAAGGCAGTTGAAAGAGATTTATGATGGAATCAGTGGCAAATGCTTTTTCAGGCCTTCTTTCTGCCTGTCTCTAGGAATGGTTTACATGGTGGTCTTTTTAATTTTGGGTGTATCATAAATACAAAGAGTTGCTCGCTTCCCATGCCAGGTTTTCCTGAAGTTTCCATCTTTCCATTCCATGTGTTGATGGGAAATGCATTTCTTTTCTTTCTTTCTTTTATAGGCAGCTTTCTCTTGTTTGTGCTTCTCATCAAGTACAGAAGGCAGATTTGGGAAAAAAAAAGATGTAATTTTGTATGGTGTTATTATTCCAAAGAACAAATTGTACTTTCTTTGCGTTATTTTACAGGTTAAATGGACCAAGTGATGTGCTTATTTAAAAAAATATGTAAGAGGAATAGAGAAATATGGAAAGATTGAGTCCCAAGCCACAGTGTAAGTCCCGGCCAGTGCTCAGACCACATCCGAGGCTTCAGTTCCACTCATTTGTTATGACAGCACGGCCTCTAGAGCCATGTAGATCTGCACTGAGTCCTGAGCTATGTGACCTCCGTCAAGTTAATTCGTAGTAATAAAATAACTAACTGTAGTATATTCCAGAAATTGTGTTAGCTTATGTAATCCTAATAGCCACTTTGTAAGTTAGGTGCCATAATTAGTCCCCATTTTGTAGAAATGAGAAAACTGAGGCTTCACAGGGTGTTGCGGTAATTAAAAAGAGGTGTTATAAATACAGTGTACAGTGCATTGCTTGGTACACTGAAAGATACTCAGTAAACACAATCTTGAGGATATATGGAGAACAGATCATACCATTAATCCACTAGTGCCGAATATAACCTTGTATAATGACTAACAGTTTCCCTTTGTAATGACCAAGAACATGATTGTATTAGTTAGGAAGAGGAATTCCTCACTTATTTATTTATTGTCTACTTTATGCTAGGGAATATCCCAGGTACTCTCCACGGATTTCATTAAACCTCATAACTCCATCCCTGTATTCCAGGAGTAGAAATGGAGGCTTAACAAGACTGAGAGATTTGCTCAAGGTCACAAAGCCACAATGCCAGTCCTCTAACCCAGATCTACCTGCCACCAGAACACCTGCTTGTGTCAGGATTAGATTGAGCAAAGACACAAAGGAGGAAATGGGAAATGACTGGAGGGTATGGACGGTGAAGTGCTGTAGTTTTCTTGGAATGAAGTTTCTATTCTGGAAAATAATCTAAGAAAACCTGATAGGATCTCTATCAATAAAGGAGTCTGAATATAAGAAGCTTTGGCTTTGTGTACTTCAGAGCAGTCCCAGCTTTTAGGGTGGGGTGCAGAACCCCTGTATTCAGCAGGCGGGATGACAGTCTTGTTCCTTGAGAAATTGAGAAATATTTGGGACTACCCATAGCACTGAACGGTGTTGTAAGGTTGGGTAACTGCTAAGAAGAAAAGTAGTTGCTCTGGTGTAAATCAGTATGCTGACGAGGGAATGATAGAATTGCAGAGTGGTATCAGCCTCAGCATCTTGTTTCCAACCCAGCTCTTCCCTGTCTTACCAAACAGCTGCCATATTGGATTACTGTTGAAATCACCAGAGCCTGCTACTCATCAGGACAGGACAGGGCCGATGCCATTTGTGGGATGAATTGTACTAGCAATATGATAGCAACTGGACAAGGGAAAACAGAAAGTCTCCCTCAAACATAATGCCATCCAAGGTATAGTTTAAACTGTAGGCTCAATTTTCGCCCCCATAACTGATTTCCCTACCAACCCATCTGCTCATGCACACATCCTCCCAACCTTACACAGCAGGCCTGGCCTTTATCATTTCAGGTCCTGCAGAGCTGTTCTCTCTCACTGTGGTATTGATGTCAGTTTTAACAGCCGTCATGTATATCGACTCCTTTACTGATTACAAGTGTATATGCTGTTGCCAATTTGTTTAGCTAGTGGTTACATTTCATAGGCTGTGATGGAGATTTCACCTTTATGAATGTAATTTGCTGAGCTTGTGGTGGCTTCAATAAATCCTCCTAGGATGAGGAAGGGTTGATTTTTTCCTGTATCCAGATGACATTTTCCAGCCCCCTTCTGTCATGGGACCTAGGGCCAGTGTCACACCACATGCTTCTGTGTGAGAGAAGAGAAGAAAGTTGTTTACAGTATGTAATTTGCAGACACAGTTTCTGAGATATATGCCTGTGAGGATGTATAGTCATGTGTTAGGGTTGGGCAGAATGGGGTATGTACTTGGGAAGTCAAAACTCTGCTGAGTTAACTGTGGACAGCTCTTATAAATTAAAATTCTGCTGCTTAAAAATGGGGGAACATTTTTTTTTTTTTTTTTTTTTTTTTTTGTGAGGAGATCAGCCCTGAGCTAACATCCGCCAATCCTCCTCCTTTTTTGCTGAGGAAGACGGCCCTGGGCTAACATCGGTGCCTATCTTCCTCCACTTTATATGGGACGCCGCCACAGCACGGCTTACCAAGCAGTGCGTCGGTGCGCGCCCGGGATCCGAACCAGCGAACCCCGGGCCGCCGCAGCGGAGCGCGCGCACTTAACCGCTTGCGCCACCGGGCCGGCCCCGGGGGAACATTTTCAGAAGGAACTCCCAATGCTTTCAACAAATCTCTGTGGCTTATGTTTTTATATAGCAGTCATTCTCTCAAATCAGACATCCCTATTGCCTATTAGGTAAACACAGAAAGCATAGATTATGAGTTAAAAGTATCGACAGTATTTCAAGTGCTATCAGAGAACATTTAATTCAGTTTAATTTTGTGATAAATCTCGTGTTTAATCCTCTGGTTACTCTGTAATCATGTCTCTATTGATCTTTTCTGAATGACTGCCTGCAGTTTAATAAACTTTGCCATTAACCCAGAGCTTCTAAAGGAAGAGATTGATTCCATTATCAAATCTGATAGACCCAATAAGTGCCTAAACATCACTAAATCTATCCATAGGAAGCTTTGGTATAGAGACAAGCCTGTGGCTTGTTCAAGAAACTAGGTAAAAATCTGGACATCTTTGTGTGACATAATTACCTCAGAATTAGCGTCTGATTCCCTTTTGCAAACCGACGCTGCCTTTCATCTCTTCAAATCAGTGTAGTAGCCAATGGAAAGGTCAGTCTTTTTTCCTCCCTTAAGTATGATTGTAGGGTCTGATTTATTCTCACTGCAGAAATAGCTTGAGGAATTTATTTGGTTTGTGTCTCAGGTCGGTGGGTACATCTTAAGTACTTTTCTGTGTTCTGTGTAAACCTGCAGGATAGTTCATTTTATTTTTACCCATATGATGCTAGAGGAAAGAAGGATAAAACTAGAAGTAGAAGACTTGGATGACAGGAGAGAGAAGAAGGGAGTGTGCAGAGCCATAGGCTAGAGCTGTGTGAACAAGCTCCAAGACTTGGGAATCTTTCCATGAAACCCATATATGTGTCTCAGTTAGTGAGAGAGCATTTGCAGTATGTGCTAAACAGGAATCTCTACTTTTTGCACCTGTGGGTATTTATAGCTGCTGTCGTTATCCATTAATATTTATTGAGCCACATAGGCATAGCATGTGGAATTCAGGATCTGGAGTGTTTGTATAGCTTCTTATTTTTCTAAGGTCAGAAAGGTGTCATTCTCTGCCACTTTTCACACCAAATAAAATGGTAAATAAAGATTGTCAGTTTTAGAGAAAAGCCAAAGCTTTTATTTCTGTCTAGATTGTTATTGCCAATTTGAATCCTTCAGAAAGAGTTCAGATATTTGACATGAGGCATAGCCTTTCCATAATTATGTTTCGGAGGGGAAATGGAGGTGAGTAGAAGGATTTTATAATGAGACAATACTAAACTATAATTTAAATTTTTCTTCAAATGAAAGGTTATAATCCTGATGGTTGCAAATAAGGCTATAATGACCTGATGTTAGGGAATGAAAGTAGGATTAGAGCCAAGGGACTCCAGGTATGTTGCCAAATGCCGATTGTCTGGCTTTTGGAAGTCTACTTGTTTACCAAGCCTCAGTTTCCCCATTTAGAAAATGAAAATGATGGTGCCTGCTGTATAGGGTTATTAGGAAATCAAATGAGATGATGATTTTAAAAGTTCTTAAAAACTCTCAACTCTAAGTTGCTATACAAATATTAATGGTTATGAAATAAAATAAATTAGTCCTTGTTTTATATTCAGAAATGGTCTGACCCTTCAGTAAATCATGTCTAGTACTCAAATCAAAACCAAGTGGGACAAAAGAACTTGAAGAGTGCTTATATATAAGAGAAAACAGGGATATTTAAAGATCTGGAAAATATGATCCGGAAGAAAAGCTTCTACTGAATCAGTGAACTCTAAGCTACATTTCTTGAGCATTTTGCATGTGCTAAATAAAAATAGCCTCCCAGGATAATAACATTAAAGAGGTTGAAGGACCCTAAGAGATCATCCCATGGAGGACCCTAAATTTATAGCTATTGAAATAAATTAGTGTCTGCCCTTGAGAAGGCCAATTACAGTTAGTTTGAGAAAGGGTGTAGCAATTGGTCATAAAATATGAGGAGGTGTGTGTACACACGTGCATTGCATGTTGTTTCTCTGCATCACTGCTCTGTAAATGAAGGAATGCTTACTCATGTCCAGTGGGAAGTTGACCGCAGTTTCTGGGAAGTTGGGAGAAAGTTATAGAATTATTACTTAAGTAGTAATTATTTCCTAGTTTTCTAGAAACCTATCTGAACCACTTGAAAAACTTGAACTGCAAAGGGACTGTCTCATGATCATCCATATACTTTCTGGATATGCTATATAAAACTGTGTTTATGTTCAGAGCCACATAATGCAAATTTTGCCACAGGTTGCTTTTCCTGTCACTGAATAGTCCTAAACATTAAATTACCTTTCATAAAATTTCTTCCTGTTTGCTGAGTGGACAGAATGTGCCTTCTTTGTATGTGTGTGTGTATTTCTGTGTGTGTGTGTGATTTTGTTTTCCTAAATAGGCCTCTCTAAGAAGTGGTTCCTCACTCCCAGCCACCACCTTTTCTTCTGTGACAGCACAGCCAGCCCTAACTAAAGTCACATATAAAGGTGTTCTTTACTGGCTATTGATGCAGGCTTGACTTCTTGAGAGCCAGAGCTAGAAGGACTATTAGTGATCTTCCCTTTTGCCCCTCTTGGTGAGATTCTGAAATCACATCAGGAAGTTATTTTTCCCTCTTCTGGGAAAGATTAAGGGAAAGAGTGAGGATTAGAACTGGTATACATGACAGAGAGGAATGGAGGACTCTTCCGCAGAATTCCAATCTTTATTTTACTTTCTGTTTCTCCTGTGGTTAGTTTCATTTCACTCTGTTAGAAAAGTGAAATCAATGGATGCACTGCATCTTTCCTTAAGTAAATTAAAGATTCACTTGGGGCCAGATATCCATATTATAGGTTGGATTCCTGGTGCATACATCATCTTCTCTGGTTTTCCCCTGGTAACGGTAATGCAAGCCCAGAAAAGGTCGCCATTCCCAAGTGAAAGCTGGAGTACCTACCTCTCTTCCAGGACTCCTCCAGGACAGGAAGGTAACCCTTCAGCACATACCACTTACAGTAACTACAACAGTGTCAGTAAGCTAATTGCTGAATACTTCTAGAGATATCGGTCACTTAAAATGAAGATGTGGTAGTATGTGGGTACCTGGGGAGGAGAAGAAGTTGGAACATTTTAAGGGAAGAAAGGCAGTCTGTGCCTTATTACTAATCTGGATCAAATATCTGGATATGAAGAGGTTTTCACTGGCCAATCAGGATGCTTGTCTGGAACATTTAGATGACAGTATCAACCACTCTTGATTTTTATGTGAATAGGGAGGTATTGAGACCTGGTAAATGCTAATTTGGCCTTGATAACAAGCCACAAAGACAAGGGCAAGACCTGACATTTTCCCACTCAGTCTCCTTTACTGTTTTATCTTGTCTTGGACTTAATAAAGTGATTTATGTTCTCTCTCGAGGCATCTGTTCACCCCCTTTTTAGTATATAGGGGAATAGTAATGTGGTAAGGGGATATAATTAGATAATACGTTTGAAAGTTCTTGGGTGGAAATTTGAGAAAGAAAGAGAGATGGAGTAGTTCGATTCATAGCGTGGTGGAACAACCTCTAGTGTGAGAGAAATATTCATGGCGTCCTTATTTCTCTAATTCATTTGTTCAAAAACAGCTTACTGTGTGCCTCATACTGTGTTTTCTGCTAGGAATTAAGGGATGACGAAGAAGTTATAGCCACCACCCCTCTGAAGCGAAACCCGAGGAAGGATTACGGGGAAGACCCTATTACTAATTATTTTTCTACAATATAATAAGTACATTAATTAACTCTTTTCCTATCTTTTGCTTCAAATGCCTAGTCAAAAAATGAATAATGGCTAATTAAAAGGGATATCATTAGAATTACACATCCTCTCAAATGTGTGTATGACCTTGGTGGATTAGATTTGAGTGGATGAAAAAGCAATAGAAATTTGCATGCTCTGCTTGCCTCTCTTGAGGTAGCAAACCAGGCTCCTGCCCTCTGAAAGGCCTGAGAATTGCGTGGGGCTTACTTTCTCTTCTGGCTTCCGTTATGCCTTCCTCTGTTGTGTGGTTTCTTCCCCTTTTTGGACTTGCCCTTTGTGAATGTTATTGCCCTTAAGCCCTTGCTGATGAGATTATCTGCCTCAGTCATGCTTTGCTCAGCTTTCAGAATGTTGCTGTTATGGAGGAGTTATTTTTTTTTTTTTTTAAGGTTGCCTTTTCGTCATGCTATATTTCTCAGATTATCTGGAGGGACTGTAATCCAATTTTAGGAATCCTTCAGGGCTAAGAGCCTAAACTGTTTTAAGCAATAGCATCTGGTTGCCAGGGACTCATCCACTTTGAGCGTGTTAAGGTCTAACAGCAGCCAACTCTCAATTATCTATGGGAATGGGAGACTGCTGGGATGTTTTCAATTCATGGAGTGTGCAAAAATCTCACTTAAGCTGATAGTTGTGATCTCATCCCATAACTGAATTTAGGAGTGCTTCTCAACTGCTGGTTTTGTGTTCCTTTTTTTGTGCTCCTCACCTCTAACAATGGCACCATACCTTTGACAGGTGTTTTTATACACTGAATTTGCCCGTACTTGGTCTCTCTCTCTCTCTCCCCCTTTTTTTAATCTTTTTTCCTCTCTCGATTTGGATTCCTTTATATCATATGTATCATCATGTATGAAACATATTTTAATAAGGTACCTCAATTTTTTTACATTTAGGAACAGTAAAAATTTGTTTTCTTTCTTTGCTTTTTGATTACAGTGCTCATGAGTGAGGATGTGGCCAAACAGTAACGAGGGTACTTGAAAGAAAGATAAGAAAACTTTACAAAAGGTTAGCCTCTGAATAACTGAGAATTGGCTGTTAAAAGTGAAGAAAAAAGGCACAATGTGAACTCCACCTCATCTCTGAAAATGATATGAAAACCGGCACTGCTTCTCAGTGTTACTGAGACATTAATATTGATAGCTGAGTTGTCTCCAATGGAAACCTGATGGCCACATTATGGGCTAAAGCCAGTGCTTCCCGAGTGTGGTCATCCCCTTGTTTTAGGAATCTGAAAGATGAGTTTCTTTTGATGGACACTGAATGTAGTCTAGTTATTGGTAATGATGATATGTCAGTGTGCATGATGGTGAGGGTTGCTATTTTTTTAAACAGCTCTATTGAGGTGTAATTGGCATACCAGTAAACTGCACGAATTAAAAATGTAAAATATGATAAATTTTGACATATGTATACACCCGTGAAACCATCACCACAATCAAGACAATGAATATGTTCATCACCCTGAAAGTTTCCTTATATCCCTCTATAATCTCTTCTTCCTGTTCCTCCCGGAGAACTATTAATCTGCTTTCTGTCACGCTTATTTTACATTTTCTAGAATTTTATATATGTGAAATCATACAGAATATATTCTTTTGTGTCTGATTTCTTTTACTCAGCATAATTATTTTGAGATTTATTCATGTTGCAGCCTGAAGCAATAGATGATTCCTTTTTATTGCTGAGTAATATTCCATTGAGTGGTTATATCACAGTTTATCTATTCATCTGTTGACGTACATTTGAGTTGTTTCCAGTTTTAGGCTATAACAAATAAAGCTGATATGAACATTCATGTGCAAACCTTTATGTGGTCATGTGCTTTTATTTTTAGGGGAAAATGCCTAGGAGTAGAATGGTTGTATCATATGGTAGGTGTACTTAGAATAGAGAAAAAGAAACAGCCAGACTGTTTTCCAAAGTGATTGTACTATTTTACATTCCTGTCAGTAGTGTGTGAATGTTCCTCCACATCCTTGCTCACGCTTAGTATGGTTATTCTTTTTTCATTTTAGCTATTGTAATATATTTGCAGTGGTATCTCATTGTGGTTTTAATTTATATTTCCCTAAAGACTACTGATGTTAAAACATCTTTTCATGTGTTTATTTGCACCCATATATCTTCTGTAGTTAAGTGTCCATTCACTTCTTTTGCCCATTTAGAAAATTGGGTTGTTTGCTTTCTTTTTATGTAGTTTTGAGAATTTTTTAAAATAATATTCTAGATACAAAACTTTTATTAGATTTACACTTTGCAAATATTTCTTCTGATCTGTGGCTTATCTCTTCATTTTCTTAACAGTGCCTTTTAAAGAGTAGAAGTTCTCCTTTTTTGTTAAAGTGTAACTTATCAATTTGTTGTCTTATGGATTGTGCTATTTGTGTCATATCTAAGAAATCTTTGCCTAACTCAAGGTTACAAAAGTTTTCTCCTATGTTTTATTCTAGAAGTTTTATAGTTTTAGGTTTTACATTTAGGTTTATGATATATACGTATATATGTTTTTGTGGATATGTGTGAGGAAGCTTGGCCATGAGCTAACATCCGTTGCCAGTCTTCCTCTTTTTGCTGAGGCAGATTGGCCCTGAGCTAACATCTGTGCCCATCTTTCTCTATTTTGTATGTGGGACACCGCCACAGCATGGCTTGATGAGTGGTGCATTGGTCCACACCTGGGATCTGAACCTGCGAACCCAGGGCAGCTGAAGCAGAGCACGTGAACTTAACCACTGTGCCAACAGGCTGGCCCCATACGTTTATGATATATTTTGAGTTAATTTTTCTAATTAGATTGAGATATTGATAAAAATTAACTTTTTTACATATGGATATTTGTTTGCTCCATCAATATTTGTTAAAAAGATTATTATTTCTTCACAGAATTTCTTTTGCACTTTCGCTAAAGAGTTGTCCATATGTATGTGGGCCTATTTCGGGACTCTATTCTGTTGCATTGGTCTATTTTTCTATCTTTATACCAACATAAGGCTGCAGTTTTAATGTAATGTGAAAGATAGAAGTAGGGAGCACCTTAGTTGGTCCTCCCTAACCCACTTTAGTCTAATAACTCATTGATTTGCTTGTTAACCCCCATTATGCAGCCTGAGTTCAGGGATCCTTTCTTGGATATTTCTAACAGATGGCAGAGTGTCTGGCACATAGTAGGTATTTTGATTTTTGTTTTTAAGATATGTGAGCATTAGGGATTATTTTTTGAATGCCACATTGGTTATTTTGTTTGTAAATTCCTACAGAGTCTCCTCTACTTACTAAAAAGTTGAGGCCCTTAAAGTCTGTTCATAAGTCCATTTGTTCAGAAGTCTCAAGTGGGAGACGAGTATGAACACATCCATGTAGAGTTAAGTCTTTAAAAAGCTATGTTTTTTTTCCCCCTAATTTTTCACTTCTTCTTATCACCCGAACCTCCTTCACTTCTTTTGCATTTAAGAGAAGTGATGGAATCAACGTTTGTAAAACCATTCAAAAAGAAGCACAAATGCAATACAATAAACCAGCAAAGGACTTGATAAACTAAAATGACAGTACGCAGCCATTAATGTCTTTTGATGGTGACAAGCAAAGCACTTGTTGTTTTTCTCCTGGCTTCTTGATTATTTTCTTTACAAGTCCCAAAGAACAAATAACTAACAAAAGAGGTTCTGTTTAAGTTGCACCCCACTTTCACACATATACGTACACATGGGCACATGCAGACACACAGACCACAGATGCTTTGTAAGTGATGGGCTGCCCTCAGATTAGTCTGGTTGGAAATATCAGGTGGAGAAACTCTTTCTAAAACCTATTTCATGCATGGCAGGCAAATCATGCCTTTGTTTTCTGTTGTCTCTGACTTCATCTGTAATCAGCAAATGGAGCCCTTCAGTCTACAGTTTTTCATCGGCAATTTGTCGCTCTTCCCTAGTTTGCACAACACTGAACCATCTCATTTTGAAATTCTGGAGTGGCCGAGGAAGCCTTTGGTGGAAGATTGTAATTTGGGAGAAGGGATAGTCAAGAGCAAGATCACCTATTTTGAAGAAAGCTGGGTGTTGAAGGAAATTGCTTTGGTTAGTCAGTCTCTGAGCTCTCAGCATATGTGCTGCTGTGACCCTGCCCTCCATCACCAGTGACCTAAAAATTACATAATTTCAACTGTTTACAAAACCTATCCCCATTGTGCATGGCTTGTGCACTTACCCCCTCTATTGCCAGCAGATACGTCTAAATCTTTTTACCGCACAGCCAGCCTTCTGTTGTTGGCTGGCTGGCTTTCTGGCTACTTCTGTGATTGTCAAATGAATGCCGTAATGCATTTTTTCCAGATCTCTTCCTTGTTCTTCTTCCCTCCTCCCTTCTTCCCTCCCAATGCTTCTTTGCTAAATGCTTCCCTTGCCACGTATGGAGCCTAGTCATCTTATTTTCAAAAACACTGCAGATAATTTTGATGGACATTACTTTTCTTTGGGAATCACTAGTCTAGATCGTGGTAGACGAATGAATCAACAGGCCTTTGAAATTTGTCATTCATTGATTCCAAAAAATTATTTTATAAACCAGACAGTTTTCCTCCCCATATTATAGCAGTGCTTTATAGACTGCCCAAGTGTCTTTAAGGAAATTCTTAAGTTACTTGCTAATAGTTTGCTGGTGCTGGGTTAGTGACTGGATATATGCACAGATACATATGTATATGATTGCTTGAACAGCTTTTTAGAATGTTATAAGGTGAGTAGTTTATAATCAACCGATTTGTCTTTAATTCTCATTGCTTATAGGGGACAGTTTTTGTCACTCTTCTCCCCAAGACAGTCAATGAGAACTTAAGTGATTATTTTACTTAATACGTAGTAAGCAGTCAGTAAATGTTCATAGAGGGAATGAACAAACAGCAGCCTGGTTTATTCAGGAATTGTACCAAAGGGTCTATACAGTAATTTATAAATAAAAGTACATCTTTGAAAGAATAAAGATAATCTCTAGTCTTTGAAAATGTAAACCACTTACATAATACAAACGTTTTAAAGACTCTTCATTTCTTCTTACCTCTTAAGCCACCACCTTTGCACACACTTTGATCCTCTCTCTCTCTTCTCCTCTTCCCCCCACACACCCTCCAGAGTTGAAAAATCTCAATATTAATCGGTGCTAAGATGATTGCACTGCTGCTGCCAAGACTTCGGCAGGTCTCTTACAAGCTAATGTCACGGCATGGGGTCCATTTGCTCTGTGTAGCTATTCTGTGGTGCAGTGAGAATGCCTTGATTAATATGCTACATGAAAATAAAATGGATTTGGAAAAAATTATACCATATTCTCATAAATATTAATTCACATTTGTATGGAATTGCACATAATTTTCAATATACTCTGGAGCACCTTCAGTGTGAAAGAAGATTTGGTCTCCAAAGAGAATGGTGTAATTTTTTTAAAAGCACCGCTGATACATTATTAAATATCAGTTGTTTATTAATCTGATACTCTACATGCCTATGATGCAGGGTAGTAGGTGAGTTGTGTGACAAAGAAAGGAGTTTTTTTTTTACCCTGTGGGGAGTTTATATATTACCCTTTGAAGTGGTACAATTTAATCATAGTATATAGAAGCAGTGCACAATAGAACTCACTTGGCTGCCTTTGCTGGCGTGGCCATTATTCTGGAGTGTCTTTTCCTGACACCTGACCATCTTGCTTACATGTGAGGCTAAACACAGAATAGTGTGAGCTAAGCAGATGTCTGACATAGCTGACTGTGGTTGTGGCACTGGACAAAAGAATAAATATAGCAGACATTTATTGTCTGTGTGTTAGGCATAGTGCACAGGGTTCTGAGACTGTGGAATCAATGGCCATGTGCACTTGCTTCCGTCTCAGCTTGTCCCCTGAATACTTCTCACTACATCATTGTCTCAGGAGAGCCGCATCTCCAATGGCAGAGAAGGACTCATCTGCAGTGATGGCAGCTGAGAGTTAGACCAGAAGCCACTCATATGCCTTATAAGATTGTTATCTTTGATATCTTCTGGCTCTAAGGATAAGGCCTTCTCCTTTTTCTGGGGCTTCTTGCTCATTGCTGTGATCCTACTTGTGTACCAGCAGTACCTTCTAGGTTCCTTGGTTTCCTGCTTCTGTCATTGTTTCTAGCTTGCTTCATTCACTCTGTGTTAGAGGCAGCTTGGGATATTATTAAGTCACTATTGTGGTTTATAAGTTTGGATACTTTAACTAGTTGTCTATTTATTTATCTAGCAAGCATGTATTGACCACCTATTATTTGCCTGACTCTGTATGTGAAGCTTTGGTGTTACTGAGATGAATGATACTTAGTACCTGTCTTCATTCTTTCAAAAGGTCATGCTACCAGCTGCCTCAGGGCCTTTGCACAAGCTCTTCTGTCTGCTCAGAGTTTCAGTCTAGGTCAAATGGCAGTCATCTCCTCAGCCACAACCCCCTCCTCTGGCTAGACCATTTCCCCCAGTTTTAGCACCCTTTACCTTTCCTTTAGAGCAGTTATTTCAGTTTGCAATCATGTATTTGTGTGATTTGATTGGTAATTGTCCCTTAAATTCTAAGTTCCAGGAGGTGGGGATTTTTTTCCCCACACGATTGTTTTCCTGGCTTTTACAGGACAGTGCTGAATTTGTATTTGGCTTATACTAGGTGCAAAAAAAATATTTGTTGAAGGAGTGAGGGCCTGAGAACAGTGCTTTGCATTACAGAAAGGTCTTCCTGAGTGGGCAGCACTGCTAAGAGTCCTTAACTAGAATAGGGAGGGGTGTGGAAAAGAGGGCTTTTGAGGCAAAGGCAAAGTAGATTTCAAGGTCCACGCTAAACTAATAGCCCGTAGCTGATTTGGGGAAAGACATCGGGGAGCACCGTATATGTCAAGTGGGAGTGCTGGGATATTGGCAGTGAAGGAGAGGAAAGAGAGAGTGGGGTTTTGAGAAGGAGAAATGGATCAAGGGAAATTTTCGTTTTGGTTTTATTTTATTTTTACACGTGCATTTACACAGAAACTGAGAAATTTGGTGAAGGTGAGGCTCCTTGAAGGAGCATTTTCAGCATGAAGAGGATCATATCCACTCATTTACAAATTATTGAGTGTCAGATCATTTTAATTTTAGTGCTTAATGTGTACAGTATTTCTCAGGGTTTAGAGGATGTTCACACATATTGTATCAGGTCATATCTGAGTCCATTTTGCATGTGGGCTAGGGTTGCAGTGACTTACTCCAAGTCTCGTAATGAATACTGTCAGTGTTGGGGCTCGAACCCAGGTCTTCTTGGATCTCAGTATGTCCTGAGCTGCCTGCAGACACAGAACTCACTCAGTCTGTGGACTGAAATGCTTGCCTGTAGTTTCTACAGATGCTGCTCCCCATACCAGAACATCCGCTACCCTTCTCCCCACCCCCAACCACACGCAGGAATAAATGAAAAGTTGCTGTTGATCTTGGTGATAATATTGTTACATTTTTCAAAAAAGATGGGAATTAAGGATGCTCAGAGGAACTTGTGGTAAAAATAAAATGCATTAAGGAAACATTTTAATCATGTGAATCGACAGTTGTTTTGTTGTTGGCTCACATCCACCTGGCCTTGGATGTTCAGCCTTGTGCTGCTTTTTTTTTTGAATTGTGCATGCACTTAGTACTCCTTTTCTGAGACATAATTGATGTACTGTTTTGGAAAGTGAGTGTATTGCGCCTCCTCAGGGAATACTGTGTGCTGGACCCAGCTCAGAATCAAATGGAAAGCCCCGATCCCAGGCAGCAGAGAAATCACTTTTAATGGACAGATGCTTTGTGTTTTGTTGAGTTCTCTACCCAACAAGAATAGAAAGGATATATTTGTGGTGGCATTAGGAATTCAGAAAAATTGAGAGCCCTGTTTCTTAGTTTTAGATAATCTTATATCCCACTTTCTGCCTTCCCCCCCACCCTTCTAGTAACCCCATTTAGCGTATATTTTGGGTGTGACCCTAGATACCTATGTAACCACCACTTCCCTTTCTTTCTCTTCTTTTCTACAGAAAGATGTAGCACTTAAGCCTCAGGAACGTGTGGAGAAATGCCAGACCCCTCTGACCAAGAAGAAACGAGAAGCACTTACCAATGGTTTGTCCTTTCACTCCAAGAAGAGCAGACTCAGCCACCCACACCACTACAGCTCAGACCGAGAAAATGACCGCAACCTTTGCCAGCACCTTGGGAAGAGGAAGAAGATGCCGAAGGGACTCCGACAGGTGAGAGAGCTTACCTGTGTTCTCTTCTGTGGCTGCAGAATCCCTTCCTCGGGTGCCTGCTCCTCTGTGGCTCTTTCTAACCCGGTGGAGAAGAGATCGTTGGCAGGATGCTGGAGGGCTGTCCTGCAGAGCTGTATGCTTGCTTCTCACAGAGAATACCAAACCGAGCTCAGTGTTTTCATTATTTTTTGAAACTTCAGCATGGTACCCTTTTAATCAGATGCGCTCTGTGTAACAAAGCTCGATGCTTGTGCTACTGGCGTGTAGGGCAGACTGACTGAAGTCTTGATGATAGTCAAGGTAGACTGGCTTACAGGAGAGAGATCCTCATAATTAGGACAAACAGAACAGGCAGATTTGATCACATACACTGTGTGTCTTAAGCTTCTGAGGTGCTAAAAATGGTGGTCTGCATGCAGGCAGTGCCTTGCATAAAATTTATGTTTTTCTGGGAAGCTCAAATATTGTGGCATGTGGAGAGCAATGGTGAAGAAATGAATTTGCCTTTCAGTTCTTTGGTTGTTCTCGGTAGCCCATAATTCAAGACTTGTCTTTGTGATCTGCTGATTGTATGAAAATCTGGTAGTGGGGCTTAGTGGTCTGTTAATTAGGTTTCAATGACCCACAAGAAAATATAGCTCTTGGCATTTGGGGAGCCTTTCTGCCTCTGGAAATCCCCGCGTGAGGTATATTAATAATGAGAAACGAAGCTGTTTATAGCAATTTTTCTGCACAAATCCAGAGGCTTTAGTGCCTGCTGAGTTACTTGTGTCCTGGGTGTGTTTTGTTTGTTTTTGGTGGGACCACTGGGTGGTATTGACTATCACTTGAAGGAAGCAGAGGAAGGGAGTGTGGTTCACAGAGCAGGTGCTGCTAATTAGAAGCTGAACAGGTAATTTCTAGTTTGCAGATGTTTCTCTGCAGAGGGGGAAGATCTGGGATCATACAAAACAGTGGTTCCAAAACCTCACAGATCATTAGAATCATATCCTGAGCCTGATTAAATACAAATTCCTGGCCCTTCCCTACAACCTAATGAACAAGAATCTCTAGGGGGCAAGGCACAGAAATTTGTAGTCTTAGAAATTTCCTATTTGATAATGGTCAGGCCAGTTTTGGAATCATTCTTATAAAGCATCAAAAGTATTTTTGGTGATGATTTTTAGTTAAAAGATTGAAAGGACCAAAAGCCTCAGTAAGATCTAGGGGGCAGTTTGGTATCAGAGTCCAACCTGATGGGTAATGAAGGATATACTGCTGAGAAAACATCTAGAGTGATGAATTTCAACAGGAACTCAGAAGGATCTCAGGGAATTGTCCCCAAATCTGACACACAGGGCAGTTTTTCTGAAGGTACATATGTGTCCTGAAATGAAATGCCTGATTAGAGTTATAATAGTAATTATTAACATTTATGTAATACATACCACATTACAGCATTCAGTGAGAGAGTTTGTGTAGTAGATTTGTAATTCTCACAACAACCTGGCTAGTAAGTAATATTATGGTTACTTTATAGATGGAGAAACTGGGACTCAAAGAAATAAAGTGACTTGTCACAGACCACTTAGCGGTGAGGACAGAGCCAGGGTTTAGACCCAGATTTCTCTGGCTTGCTCTTTTTTCCCTATGTGTTCTGCTTCCCTTGTTTGAGATAAGGATTGGGCATGAAGAGAAAGGGAACTCCAGGTCATAGGATGCAGGGGGTCTACAAGTATTTTTTGAAACTGTGTAAGTAGTGTGGTCAGAAGGAATGATTTTGGTCATAGAAATAGCCTATTAAGGCACAAGAAGAAACAGAATAAACTACTATACTAAGTTCAGAGAGCAGAGAAAGAGCTGGAAAGTTTGTAAGCAACCACATTTGGATGGAGATCTTTAAAAAAAATTTTTTTTTGACAGTAGGGTGAGGGAGGAAGGGCTGATATTCCTGTGGTGTTTGTGGCTCCCAGCTCATGCCTCTCTGTGTGAGAGATGTGAGAAAAGTAATTACTCCCAGTGGAGAAAGGTTGCAATGTAACTACCACCTCTGCTTCAGGCCCTCCCTCCCAACAGGGTAGGAGGAAGGCTTCTTACCCTTTCAGGCAAGAAACTAATTTAATTCTGAGCCTATACTAAGCAATGGTTCCTCATCCTTGACTCTCTGACTCCCACACTTGATCTGACTTTTCTATTCTCTGTCCTCAGATTTCTTCTTTCTACTTTGCCCTTTGGTGAAAGAGTTGATGATCATAAAAGAATGCTGGGACTTGTATGTCTCGAATTTGAGTGGCTTTTGGTCCTAATTAATGGTCAACCTTCTGTTACTAATGGTATTTGAAATCAAAGCTATCCTTGTTTTAGGTAAAATATTTGAAAAGCGGTTATTTTGACTCACTTTTTATGAATCACGGAGGAGGAAAGAGTGAATCGTATCTTTGGCCTATGTAAGGGTTTTAAAAACAAATGGTGTTTTCTTATCTTCAATGCTGATGCCAAAATATACTAACCAGATCAAGTGTTATTTTTTCTAGTAGGAAGGGAAGCAGAAGTTGATAATTGAGATAAAGCTTTAATACTTTTCATTTGTAATATTCCTAGAATCACATGTGCTATTATGAAACCCTGAACAAATAACTGTCTGTTGCTGCCCATCTGTAAAATGAGAGGTTTGGACTAGAAGACGTCTTAGGCTCCTCCCTCTGAGTTCCATGCTTCTTTAAATTTATGAATAACAGAGATATATAATATTGTTGAGGTCTGTAAAGGAAGACCCTAGTAGGTCTGAAGGTGATTTAGTTTTGGAGTCTGTAACTGAGTGGCTCTCTGAAGACATTGAAAGGAGAGGAGTGAGATGCATTCCTAGTGGGAGGGAGCGGCATGGCTAGTCATGTGTCAGCCCAGACAAGTGCTATCTGTTGTGTGATTAGGGGTAAAAGGTGACCCACGAGTGTTTAATGGCCACAGTAGATGTTCAAAAACTTTTGTTAAGAATATTGGAGATTGCTTTCCTATCATGCTAGATGCCTGTACACATCACAATTACTTTTTTTCTTGCCTTTGCCTCTTCCCAGATAAAGTAACTGAATCTGACCGTCTTAGCTAGGAGGGAACCTTGAGATGAGAGCAGGCCTGGAGGAGAATTTCTAAATTAATAGATTGTTGTTTAGTGCCTCTTACTGAGGGAGTTATAATCGGAAGAACTACAGATGAAAGAGGCCAGTAGGAGGGAGAATTTAGTCTTTATTTTTGACTTGGTGAGAGTGGATTAGGTTTGCATCTTATTAGGAAATGGTACTTCCTGAGCAGGCAACTTAATGCAGAGCTTTCCTGTAATTATGGGAAGATGTTACTCTTTAGTGGAGAGGAAATAATAGGATTTTTTTCCCTGAGAATCTGTTGAAGGCAACTAATCTTTTTACCGTAAGAGTGCAATTATATACTTTTTAAGAGAGATGTATTAGTTCTAAAACCAAATCGCTTTTTCCTTCTCTTGCCTGATTATAAAACCTCAGTTCTTGTGATGTTTTGCATACTGTTTAAAAAAAAGCTTTTTAACTGGCACTTAACTACCCCAATGGAACTTATTTGTTGGATTATATTTTTAAGTATAAATATATACTGACTTAGAAGATGCTGAGCTAGCAACTGTCTTGTAAAATGGTTGCACTTTTTTATGTGGCAGATTTGAACACTCCTTAATTTCCTAAGGGTTTAAAAAGAATGAATGAACAGTTGTAAATAACTTACACAAAAGACTGCATGTCTTTCTGACCCCCCACAGGCTTATATTTGTCCTACACCGAACTATTTGCCCATGATGTAAGCACTCAGACACTATATAAAAAAGTTTTAGCTCCTACTCATAAGGGTTTGGTGGGGTTTTTCTTTCCTACTTAGACTTGGGAATGAGAAAATCAAAACAGAGTTTGCACAGGTCTTCTCCATAAGGAGCTTTATTCTTTAATTGGGAGACTAAAAAATCACAATGAAATCACTGAAGAGCACAATGGAGTCACATGTTATCAAACCGTCTATCCAAGTTATAACTTCCTCAGAAGCATTTTGGGAAAACTGAACCTTTCCTAGGGCTTTGAGTTTAGTTTACTTTCAATATGTCTAACTTCTAGATCATAGGGGATGCTTTAAAAATTTAGTGCTTTGTAGTTTAAAACACTGAGAAAGCAAAGGGGTTTAAAAATAGAAAAGCAATGAAGAAAAGTTGATGAGAGTTCAGAGAACTCTCAAATTTGGCTCTGAAAGGATATTTCTAAATCTCCATTTAGTCCATTAGTCTGTCCTTTCTCTCTCCAGTATGAACTGAACCAGAGGGAAATAGGCTTAAGTGAACTAGGGTAATTCTTATGTTATATGAACTCTTCTAACAGATACCAGGATGGATCATCAAAATAAATCCCAGAATCTCGCTCCTGACTGTATCTTAGGTGCCAAAAAACCATTCAGCTAAGGGCAGAATTTCCCAGAGAAAGAGGCAACCTATTGAAATTGCTTCTAGCCATAGAATACCTTTTTAGAGAGGAAAATAAAGGAATTTGGGAATATTTCAGGAGCCCAGCAGGTAGACTCTTACCTTGCTGGTGAGAATGGCTTATGTGGGAATGCCTTATGTGGTTAAAAAATCTTTATACAAGTTGATCTGAGTAGGTTTTGATTGTAAGGAATGGAAATGTTCTCCTCTCTCTGAAAATCTAGTATGGTGGAATTAAACTTGGTGGAGGATTTATAGCAATTTTGGTAGATACCAAAATTGTAAATTGTGGATACCAAAAATGTATACTGGTTTCTAGAAAGAAGAGGCATTGATCCCAGTGCCAAGCCTTTAAAATTAGAGCTATTGCTGAGCTGTGCATGATGGTTGCATCTGCTTTGTGTATTGGCGTTGCATGTTGGCCTTACTTGGAGTAAGTGGTTATGTTGGTAGAGAAGAGCCCAGGTGACTAGGCCACCAACTGTGTTTCCACCCATCCTGATGGAGCAGTCTCTTCCGGCCCATGCTCTTTCCCTTTGAGAGTGTTTCCTACCAGAGGCGTATCTTTTATTTTAGTGGAACTGACTCAGATTGTCTGAGGACTTCTCTGTGACATTTGTTACTAGTAGAAATTAACTTGCAAAGGAGAATTTATGATGGAAAAGTTTGATTAAACAGATCCAGTTCAAGTCACATTTCTGAAGACCTGCTAATTAGTTTTGGATGGAAATCCAGGCTGAAATCACACAGGTATTTATCCAGCTTGACTCTAGAGCCTACAGGTTTCTGGAAATCAGACCATTTGAAACACTAATATAATTAGGGATTATACTTTAGTAATGAAAAGACATATGAACGTTGCTATGTGCTCTTTCCTAAATATGTTTGCTATAATGGTTAATGACTGAAGGTACCTTGAGCTAGTATCAAGAAATGTGAGCTGCAGTTAAATCATTTTTACTTCATACTTCAGAATTTCAAGTTTTATGTGTTAATTGGGATTTCATTTGCTTTTCAGAAATTGTGTAGTCATGAAGGTTACAAACTGAGATATTAAACAAAATTTTTTGTTCTTACTCCTGATGAATTTAAGTTGCACACTACTTTTTTCCCTTTGCCGAAACTACAGAAATAAGAGTAAAAACATGTAAGGAAAGATTGTGGGGGGAAAGATTGGCTCTTAATCGCTCTTGGAATCTTGATTGACTTGAAATAAGGATAAGATTCCAGTTTTTAATATCTGGTTATTGAGGAATGCCCAGTTCAGGCTTGCTCTGTTCAGAATTAGTTGTGTATTATATTGGAGGTATTTGTTTGGTATTGGGAAATCTAGAACAAATATAATAACAAGTTATGTGAAATTTTTTTTTTTTTTTTTTAACTTGGGGCATTTGGAAGCAGTGATAGTTTATTTTTTTGAGTTCTGGAATTGTTGATTGTATGTCTCCTGACTCCTTACCTTGTTGTCTGGCATATATTCCATCAGCGCTGGACATTGGTAAGAGTGAGCACAAACAGCCCTTAACTTCAGTGAGACAGGTGTTTGGAGTGATGTGGCCACTAACTAACAAAATTTTATGCCAATTTTCATATATAGTTTTTAATTAAAATTGAGTAAAAATTGACTAAAAAGGGACATACCACATTGACTACCACAGCATAAAATAAAGCCTACAGAGAGAAAGCGGCTGAATTGGATAAGGAACTGCAATTAAAAGAATGGCAGTAACTCAGCTTGAGCAATCCTGAGACCTATAGAAATTGTTCTATAAAAGTGACGTTCACTAAATCCCAAAGTAAGAATGTTATGTGCATGTGTGTGTGGAACTCTGTTAAGGGCCATTTAAATCCCATGTATTGTTAGACAAGTAAGAAGGACAAAGTGACAGAAATGATCCTCAACTCTCTTCACCGTAAATTCCTACAATGATTGAAGGGTGAGGGAGCATGTTTTTCTCTTTACATAATTTAGCCACTACACTTTTGATAGTTGATGAGAGTAGACAGAACTTCCTTTCTTTATTTAAAACTGCATTTTTGTGCTAATTTAATTTTACATTTTTCACTCTTCTCATGATACAATGTTATCTGCATGTGGCCCGATTTTAGCTACAGAACATGAAATAAACCTCTGTGTGTTCTGCATTCTAATCTCTGCTCACAGCAATCCCATATCCACACAAGTCTGTACATGACAGGTAATGAGTGGGAGGTGGGAGTGGATGGGTGGCTGTGCGGTTTGCAGTGGTGTTGGTGGGGAGCTGAGCAGATGGTTATGATAGCCGAGTGTTGAGAGATTCTCGTGGGAGTTGGTGGTGGTGACAGGCGACTCACAATGTGCTATTTACAGTTTGGGTTTGCAGTCTTTCAGTGACATCTGAATGCTCTTTAGCAACTGCTTTCATTACTGCCTTTCGAGGAGCTGCTAATTGAAAATGAATTTGTGGGTGGGCTTTAAAGGCAGGCACAGGCAACTCTATGTGGTAAATGTTACTTGATAACTGTTGGATGTCTTGGTGCCCAATTTGTAAATCTTTTTCTAAGGAGGAAAAGCGGAAGGTGCATTTGAAGATTCAGTCTGTGCACACAGGCAGTGCTGAAATGTCTCATCCTGCCCGGAGAGCCAAATGTGCACTCATTGGGCTGGAAATCAAGCCATATGCGCATGGCTCACCTTTTTGTGATTCTCTTTAAATGTGTACAACTGTGTAAGGTTCTTATTTTAAATCTGCTAACATCTTGTAGTATTCTTCATTAGTTTTTTGTAGGACATCATCCTTCTTTTCCTTCCTCTGCTATTCATACAGTTACTATGCAGGAGAAAATGATTATCTAATCTCTCGAACTTTGAGATACTATTTTCAAGTTCTTGCATTTAACTTTTCTTTCTATAAACCTTTTCCTATAATACAATTCTGTTGAAGGCAGTTGGGGCCTCCAGGCACAGTGGAACATTGTGGAAGGGCAACATTGTGGATTTCATTGGACTTGGACAGTGGATGATCTTCTTGATTCTCTCATGGCTGCCTGCAGATGCGGGATTGTCATTTGTACCTCATCTTCAGAGTTATTAGCTAACGCATCAGTAGCCTTTCTGAAATGGTAGCTTTTATAAGTGTTTATATGTCGAATTGTTTTATTGCCCATTCTCAAAATAGCTTTGCACAAAGAAATCTTATGCTGAACAAGGAATGACCTCTCTCTTGGAAGTGCTGTTAGCTCTCTTTTTAATTAAATATGAAGATAGATACAATATCACTGCATTCGTTTTAGCTTTCCCTTGAACATTTCAGTGAATACTATCTGAGACAAAATCATACTGAATTATTTGCTTTGTTTGAGTAGGACTGAAATTTGCTTTTAGAGAGTCCCTGAGGCTCAGGCTTGAGGGGACCTTGATGACATACCCCTTGCTGTACTTAACCCTCAGTCCCATTAAACCTGCTTTGCCACAGGAACCCAACTGTTATAATGCATTTGAGCTACTGCTGGGTCCTAATGATATTGAAAAGAACCCATTTTGCCTGTTGATACAAGTGTTAATGATTTTATGCTAAGCAGATAGAACAAAGTTCTTGCAGGTGCTCTGGATCTTTCACACCTAGAGGTGTACGTCCTCATACTAGTGCTCACAAACACACACACAGGAGCAGAAACCAAAATGGCTCACAAACGTGGGCAAGTCTTGTCAGGGCCTGCCTGGTGTCTTTCAGAAGGCCTCATGAGCTCTGCCGTGTGGCCTGCTGAAACACTTTACCTGCATTCATTGATCACAGCTCTGCAGAAGCTGCCACTTCTCCTGCGTGTCTGCCTATAGTGATGCTGTTCTATCAGGTCAGTCTGTGATCACTGTTTGCACCTGCATTTGCTCAGGAAGCACTTGTGTCATATGCCTTGAAATCATGTAGTAGAAAGCTGGACAGGTCCTAATTGCCAGTGATGGTTCTGAGGGGCTGACATTGGCTGTAATTAGCTTGAGAAGCAATTAGCTGCATTTTCAGGATAGGAAACATACAGAATACTGTTTATCAAAGAGTGGTCTTCAGACTACCTATGTCAGAACAACTGTGAGTCTTTTGTTAACGTGCAGATTCTCAGGTATCACTTCTGACTTAGGGACTTAGAGTCCCTTGGGTGGGGTCAGAGTGTGTCACCAAGTTCTTTAGGTGACTCTAATGCAGGTATTGCAAGAGTCATACTTTTAAATAAACTGAATTATACTCATTTTATCTTTTTAGAAAAGGGAAAGGGAACATTATGTTGTTTGCCAAACTTGTGACAAATCTTAAAATTTTTAAAGCACAGCTTGTGTGAAAATAATTTTATCAATATTAGGACCATATTCTTGTTCTCTACATTTACTATTTGAATTATTTTCTAAAATATTATTGGCAAAAAAGAAATGTTTCTACCAAATGCTATAGACATTATATTGCAAAAAATAGTGTTTTCAAAATGGCTGCTTTTTGGTGGTTTACCAGAATGTAGTCTTGGTGGAATAATTAGGTTGTATTTTTCTCTCCTTAAACCTACCAGCTCCCTCAAATAACACAGCTTTTTATACATATGATAACTGGAGTTTTTCATTATTCTTTGTTTTAAGTTCTACTTACTTCTCTCTTCCCTCAGCACTAGAATGATGTTAAGCTCTTAAGGTTTATAAATTTATGAAATCTCTATATTACAAAAATTGGTGGTATTTGGTGGCAGTATTGGGGGGCAGGTGTGAATGAAATGTGACAATATTGGCTATGTATCACTGGGGCTAAAGTCCATTAACTGTTTTCTTCATTACTAGGAAAGCTTTGATTTGATAAAATATTATACTTGAATTTCTGGTTTGGTTTCCACAAATTCACAAGGGAATATTTTCCTTTCTAAAACCAAACAGAATATAAACCCTCGGAAAAATTTTAAGTAGCAAAACCTACACTTAGAATTCAACAAGTGCCCGAGGTGTGTCAACACTAGGTAGCATTTGTTTTTAATGCATTGCTATGAGGCCAGAAATGCTGTTCCCCTTGGAGATGAGTACAAATCTACTGAACAGTTGCTAATGAAATTATCACACTGTATGAATAAGCCTTATTAATAATGATTTTTGATTAAAAAAATACTATAATCAAATTTCCCTAAGAAATGATGAGGATGATGGGAAAAGCCCCTGCCCCTCAGGTGAAATACAGTCATGCATTACTTAATGACGGGGATTTCATTGTTGTGCAAACATCATCGAGTGTACTTACTATACACCTAGGCTATATGGTACTAATCTTATGGGACCACCATCGTATGTGTGGTCCAGTGTTGACCAAAATGTCATTATGTGGTGTATAACTGTATAAAGTTGGGTAATGGACCCAGCACATGTTGCTGAAAGGTTGAATGGTACTTTTTGAAACTTAAGCAACCCACTTGCATAATTTATCATCGCCTTTCTCCTGTTTCCCTGTATTAAAACTCTAAATCACGGGGCCGGCTCCGTGGCTTAGTGGTTAAGTGCGCACGCCCTGCTACTGGCGGCCCGGGTTCGGATCCCGGGTGCGCACCAACTCACTGCTTGTCCGGCCATGCTGAGACCGCGTCCCACATAGAGCAACTAGAAGGATGTGCAACTATGACATACAGCTATCTACTGGGGCTTTGGGGAGAAAAGGGGGAAAAAAAACAGACCTCTAAATCTGTATTTCTCAAATGAATATGGCTGCAAGGAGGATTGGTTGAGTCATTGAGGGGATGCGATTGTGTAATTGTGTGTGAAGGGGGGATATATTGGAATCGTTAGGGAGTTATGTGTGGACTGCCCTCTTGGTTCTCCAGGTATAGTGAGGAGACAAATTGACATACCAGAATATAGAAAGGGAAGGATATGGAGTTAAAAAAAGTTTCCCCAGTGATTCTGACCCCACTCTTCTCTGCCTCCTCTTCAAACCTGACAGCCCATCTTTCTCCTTCCGTTTCTGTCTTTGGGCTTGCTTTCAGGCTAGACCTTCAGCTCTTTGTCTTTCATCTCAGTCTCTTCTTCCAGCCAATGTCTCTTGCTTGCTTCTCGACCCAGCCAGGATTGCATGGGAAACCACTTAAATTTGCTCTTAAAGTTACAAAATGCCTTTGCTACCTGATTCCTTGCTCCCTTGACCATTCTGGCCCTTTTCACTCAACATTTATATGTATCGTTTTATCTGTATTCATAGCATTAGCTCAGCATTGTTTCACTCATTACTGTTGTACTTGTTAAAAAATTTCAGTGACCCTCCATAGATAACTAAATAAAATCAAAGCCCCTTGGTATAGGACATTTTAGATCCTAACTAAGTTTGCTCCAACTTACCTTTCCAGCAACCTCTCCTACTCCCTGCTCTCCATTAACACCGATCTGTAGCTACAGTTGCTGTTACTTGCAGAGCCCAGCCCTGTGCTTTCTCCACACTGCTATGCCTGTGCTTATGCTGTTCCCTTTGTTTGGAATGGCCTTCTTCAATAGTCGTGTTTGTCTTTCAATGACTAGTTCAGATCTTGAAACTTTTATGATCTTTTCCCTGAGAATTAATTGCATTTTCTTCAGAACTCCCATGATCCTTTGTTTATAACTAGAGTGCCCTCAGAATTTATCACCTAATGTAGGACATTTTTGAGAGTGAAAGGGGGCACTATTAATAATTACCTTGGAACAATAAGCATAAATTGGGACTTCCTGGAAAACTGGGATATACAGTCACTCTATTTATAATTCACTTTTGACCTTTTTCATTTCATACCTTGCTTTAGAGTTGGTTGTATACGTATCCTTCTCCCCACCTAAAGTCAAGCTCCCTAAGGACATTACTTTGTGACACAAGGGGCCCAGGCTTGTGCTGCATAGGAGAAAGTAAAGCCCTTGAAACCCTCTGCTATTCCTGCCTTGAAAAACTGAGTTACCTTTCTCACAGTTCCTATTTCCATTCTTAAGCTCTTTCAGTCCGTTCTCCATACTGCAGCTAGTGTGAGCTTTTAAAAATATACGTTTGATCATATTATTCCCAGATATACATCCTCTCAATGGCTTCTCAGTGTAGTCAAATTAAAATTCCGACTCCTATGAGCTCTAGTGCTCGGTTATCCAACTCTCTGTTTCTTCAGCTTCCCTTCATGTTACCCTCTCTTGTTCACTGGCTCCTGCCCCTCTGACCTTCCCTCATTTCCTCCAGCATGTCAAATTCTTTCCCACCTCGGGTATCTTACACATTCTGTGCTGTCCTCCTGAAGTGGTCCTCCCTCTGCTATTTGCGTGATGGACTCCCAGTCCTTTAGGCCTGAGCTGAAACGTCATCTGCTCAGAGAGGCTTTTCCTGACCATATTGTTCACTCCAGATTCTGCCTTTAGTCCTTTCTCCTTTGTACCCACCTTATTTATTTCCTAACACTTAGCACAACTTATAATTATAGATTTTTCTTTTCTGTATCCTTCTTTAATTTCTGCCCCTTCTCCTAGATTCCAAGCTCTCCTGAAGGAAAGTACTGCATTCATTTTCTCCACTATAGTGTTTGTAGCACATTGCCTGGCACATAGAAGAATGTGCTTAATAATTAAAGTTGAATGATTGAAGGTTGGAATGATAATTATTTTTCCAATTGATGACTTTGCGATTATACACACTCTTGTGGCATTCCAACAGTAATTGCTTACAGAAAAACAAAAAAGCCAATACAGTATGACCTTTGTTTTCCCTCTCTGGGGATTTGTATGTAAAATGAGATACTGATCAGCACATACACACCAGGCAAAATTTATTCCAAGAAATCACTGCCCTTCTGGTGGATGGCGTCTGCTGTTCTCCTATGGAATCTATCTGCAGTCTGTCTTCCCAGTGTCTTAGCCTATCAGGATAGTAAAATTGCTAGTGCAGCCAGGAAAAGCTGGCCCAGGGAAACTGCAGCCTTCCATTTTTCAGAGATAATCCAAAAGAGACCAGACAAACAGCAGAGATGGAGAGGAAGGTGGGTGGGAGTGAGGTGGAATTTACTGAGCACTCTTTTACATGCAGTATTTGTGTGGGGCTCTACTTTTTTACTATAAAGGTACAAACTACTTTTAGTATCAAAGTATGAATAGCATGTCTTTACACTGTAAAAATACTGTCCCACGTGCCCTTTGTCTAAAATATTTTGACTTTAGAAAACAGCTTAATTTTATTTCCTTTTTAAGTGGCCTAATTAATTCATTCTCCCCATATTTGCTCCTTTAGCAAACATTTACTGAGCATCCTTTTTATGCAAACCCTGTACAAGAGACTCTGACATAACAGAAAGGATGTATACCACCCACCACGTCTCTGCCCTTCAAGCGGTTACAGCGTGGTAGAGCCATCCTGGCCTCGTGGAGAGATCTTAACATAAGTGAGGCTGAGACTGGTGGATAAGTGCAGTTCAGAGGGAGACACGGTTGAGCATCTCTTGGAGAATGAATACCTTCAGATATATGTACTAAAGTTCTTTAAAATTGTTTCTTTCCCACCTTGCCATTTTTCTTGACCTTTCTCTGCCTTTCAAAGGAACTTTTGAGAATAATGTCTATACTACTGAAGGCATCAGTAACTGTTGGAAGCAGTGCTGTATTATTTATCAGTTCTATTGGGTTCTTAGTTTTACAAATAAGGGCTTTGGCATTCTCTCCTTTTTACCTCAGGTGCAATTGACTGAAAATTACCTAGCCCAGTAATTTTATTAAAATCTTAAAGGCTCTCCAGTGTTTCTAGAAATTGCCTTTTTTTTTATGTGGACCACAAAAAATAAGTATATTTTCTAGAAATGATTTTGCTGTGGTTACAAACCGAGTTGTAACCTCTTAGTCTTGGAACTCTTGATGTCAGAAAGTCATACTTCTGTTCAGAGGTGGAACTTTTTATGCTAATTTGCACAAAGCAGAAACCAACAATACCTATCACTTTCTGTCATTTCTATTTACTTGGAAGTAGACGATTATTTTTAATGCAAGGAGAACTTCACATATTCTAAAATATTGAAAGGAGTATTTGAATAGAAATTTAGGCCTCAAATTTATAGTGGGAATACTGATGGGAGACTGTACAATTAATGATCCCAGGAGCAGATTATAGAGCAGTTCACAGTTTGCTAGCAAGTTATTTTTTCTTCCAAAAGATAATTTGTAAATTAGTTTTTTTTTTTTTTTTTTTTTTTTTTGTGAGGAGATCAGCCCTGTGCTAACATCCGCCAATCCTCCTCTTTTTTTGCTGAGGAAGACGGCCCTGGGCTAACATCTGTGCCCATCTTCCTCCACTTTATATGGGACGCCGCCACAGCATGGCTTGCCAAGCAGTGCGTCGGTGGGCGCCCGGGATCCGAACCAGCGAACCCCGGGCCGCCGCAGCAGAGCGCGCGCACTTAACTGCTTGCGCCACCGGGCCGGCCCCTGTAAATTAGTTTTTTGTTTTTGGAAATTCTCACTTTCTTAGAAAATGTTAGAAATAGTGGTTTCCCAGTGTATTTCTCAAAAAACTGTTCCATAAGGGTCTTCCTCCTCTCATACTACTCACTTTCCCTTGGTATCCATTCATTAAATGTTTATTGACCATATACTTGTATGGGCAGACATAATTTTTAGGTGCATATAGCAAACAAAATGACAAAAGTCTCTGCCCTAGAGGAAGTTACATCCTGGTGGATTCAGTCCTTTTAGCTGCAGACAACTCCCATTTAAATGTCAGACCTGTCCATTTAACCCAGACCTTTCTTCTCAGCGTCCAAATTCATAAACCTGATGCTTACCACAATCGTTTTTCACTTGCATCAACCATAAGCATTTCAAACTCAGCATGTCTCACACTGAACTTTACAACAGTTGTCCTAAATTTGCTCTTTCTCTTCAATTTCCTCCCTTAGTTAATGTGCACACTATCCCTTAAACACTCAAGCCATAAATCTGCTCTTGATAGAAACCTGGAAGTCATACTTCTCTTCCCCTCACTCGTCATATTTGCACGTCCTGTAGATTTACGTCCTGTGTATTTCTTATCTGTCCCTCTCCATTTACCAGTTTCCACCTTTTCTGCCACTGCATTGGTTCAGGTCCTCCTTCTCTTGGCTGTATCATAGCGTTTGCTTCTTACCTGGCTTCTCAGACTCTAATCTAACTGCTTTTCAATCTGTCTTCCAGATTCCTTCTAATGTAATCTTGACAACATGCGAATTGCATTATGCATGTTGCTTGAAGAGTTTCTTGCTTGAAGAGTTTCCATTGACTTTGCTTTACTTATAGGCTAAAATTCAACTTCTTTATATGATATAGAAGTGCACACATTTTTATGCCTTTACGAACTCCCTCATCTTCCTCTTGGTGTGCTCCCTGACCCTGGTGTATACGTCTATCACATCAGTCTTATCTATTTTCTAAAATGTCTTCCTCCACCCACCCCCACAAATCTGAGTTCCCTTTGCCTTAGTGAGTCTGATCTTAGTTACATGTGAGAAGCACAGTCCTGCTAAGTCAGAAATGGATGATTCCACCTGTTAGAATAACATATTTTGAAAAGGATACTTTTTTAACCAAGACGATTTTGAGTTAGGCAGAATTTAATGTGGTACAGAAAAAGTAAAATGAAAAATTTTAGAGGACCATGGGAGCAAATTTTGGGGCGATAGTCCAAAAGCATTAAAAAGACAAGATTTTTTTCATGAAGGTCATTGCTGGGCACTTATTAGGGTGGCGATTGAGGATCACAGAAGGCTTTTGTTCATGGAAGTGTTTTTCAGGCTTAGGAGTTGTAAGTCAAGGACTGCCTGTACTGAGCTCTTTGGGGTATTTTAATCTCTAGAAGAGATAGCTGTGCTTCTGTGTGAGTGAGTTCTTTAGGAGTTCAAACCAAAGAACTCGAGACATGATCTGAACCTCTTCATTCTGCTAAGTTAATATTGAAATTAAAACTTTCATTGATGCAAGGGGCATTTATGTTACCAATCAGTTGCAAAAACTTGGTGAGGATTTAAAAATGTGATTTATGGTGGCTTATTTTTAGATAAGGTGCTTGAAAAAGTGACCACAAATGTGCTAAAAAGGTTTAAGTAAACACAGTATTATAGCTCCCCTGGCACAATTATTCCATATTTTGTCTTGGTGAGTCAAGGCACAAAGAAGGATAATCATAATGTTTGTAGAAAACAACACTTAGAGCAGGAATCCTAGGATTTTAATTTTGGGCTCTTTTACTTGCTCTAGCTTCTGCATTCCTTTTTGTAAAGCTTTGGCAGAAATTCTAGTTTGTTTGTTTTTTCTTTTTGTGAGGAGGACCAGCCCTGAGCTAACATCCAATGCCAATCCTTCTCTTTTTTTGCTGAGGAAGACTGGCCCTGGGCTAACATCCGTGCCCATCTTCCTCTACTTTATATGGGACGCTGCCACAGCATGGCTTAACAAGCGGTGCGTTGGTGCATGGCCAGGATCTGAACCGGCGAACCCCGGGCCACCGCAGCGGAGTGCATGCACCCAACCACTTGTGCCACCAGGCTGACCCTGAAATTCTAGTTTCTTAACAACCTATTTTCATTATTATTTGTTACTGAAGTTTCAATTTTTGTTAGTGCTGTTGAATCCATTCTGACTCCCAATGACCTTGTGTACAGCAGAGCGGAATCCTGCCTGGTCTTTTTACACCATCCTCTCATCTTCTGGAGCTATATCAAACAATGCTCCACTGCTGTTCACAGAGTTTTCATGGCCAATTTTTTCAGAAGTGGGTAGCCACATTCTTCTTCCTAGTCTGTCTTAGTCTGGAAGCTTCACTGAAACCCGTTCATCGTGGGTGACCCCATTGCTATTTGAAATACTGGTGGCATACCTTACAGCATCATGCAGTGTCTGCCACAGTATGGCAACCGGGAGACAGGTGGTATAGCTCCCTGACAGAGAAACGAACCCGGGCTGCGGTGGTGAGGGCACTGAATTTTAACCACTAGACCACCAGGGCTGGCTAAAGTTTCAATATTCCAGGTCAAAATAGTTTGTAAGATATTTTTTATGGCACAGGTGAATTGTTTCAGCAGAATGAAGCAGTCATTTAAAAAAAGCTTTATTTTTCTGCCCATTTTCACATTCCTTCTGAAAGCCTGCTCTTGGAGGTAGAAATACAGCTTTAATGAAAAGATTGAGATAGGGAATACTTTTCTCTACTACTCCTGAGTTGTGGTCCTTAGCTATTGTTATCCATGTCAGCCTAGCTCCTCTTCCTTCCTTGACAGCCAGGTAAGAGACAAGGTGTAAAATTGATTGGGCTGTGATTCAGAGAGTGGGAAACAACCAAAAAGTATGTTGAACACTTTTACATTTGTCAGGCCCCTACACTTTTTCTTTGTTGGTTTAGACTATATGAAGTAATGTATTGATATGTACGTAACTGGGGACACATTGTAGCTATTGATATGAGAAATGCTCTTTAGGTTCCTCTTTCAACGATTATGGGGATCTTCATTCAGGCACTAAAATTATGCCTCCTGGATGTCACGTGTTGGCAGCCTGAAGAAGAGGAAGCTATTTTATGGCCTTGACTTTGAACTTACTTACAGAGATGTTTTAAGCACTACAGCCAATTAGAAGGAAAGGGGGCCATTTTGTTGTGAATATATTTAGTGAAGAATAGGATGTCAGTATTTGCTGTCATATTGGTTAGGCTATATGAATTCTTTATCAGAGAAAGTGCCTGGGACTAGGGAGTCTTGGGTTATATGTTCTGTCTTGTTTGTTGGCACCTTGGCTGTCCTTCACTGAGTTATTGACTCTCTTTGACCCTCAGTTTCTGTGGTTGAACTGGAATGCAAATGGTGTATGCTTCTAACACTGAGAAGCTGTGATATGTGTGAGGAAGTTGTAAGTGCTGGAATACTTAAAATTCCCTTTTCCTTAAAAGTGTTAAAAAGTAGATTTTAAAAATCATGAATTACTTGGACTTTGGTAGTATTAATAGTTTAGACAAACCTGCACTTAAATATGTAGTAAGTACAAAGAACAACACCTCAGACTTTCTGCTTTGCAGTAATGACTCACTTTGGTAAAATTATGATGTGCATATGGTTATTAGACTACTGTAGATCCCACTGGGTACATTAAATTGAAAAACCTTAAATGGGGTGGGCTCATGCATACTGTTTTCAGTAGATGATAAAAGCCTTTTGCTGAGAAGAGATTTATGTGAAATGGTAAGACCTCTTTGTTTGGGGGCCACATCTGTTGGCAGGTATCTGAGAATTGCAATTCTAGATTTTTCAAATTGAGATCATGGAAATCTGCTTCTTATGAATAATTCATGTTGAAGGAATGTAATGAAATTATTTCTAAATTTTGTTTTTTAACCAGTAGCCTATGTTCCTGTACATGTCCGTTTTTAGTTTGGTTTTTTTAATTTTGCAGAAAGTAAATTTGGGGACAAATGTGCTGATTTTTCTGGTTTTGTAAAGTCCTTCCCTGTACCTCATTTATATAGAGTGAAGGACATTTGTAAGAAACAGTGTCACCTCACTGGGACTGCTCAACAGTCATTTGGATGAAGTGGTCACTGTACTGGGTTTCCTGCCCTCTTCCAGAGGAGCTCTCTTCCTTCAGTAAATGTTTTATGTGCGTTCCATATGTCTCAAATCCTGTTGTTATTATGGAGACATAAGAGGAATATAAGAGATGGGTCTCTGTTTTCCAGGGCTTCATCCTTGGGTTACCTAATTAACTTTGGAACAGTTTAAATAAACTGTGAAAAATGCTCTTTGAAAAGTTGTTGAATGATAGATATGCTCTTAGTTTCTCACTAATCTCCTTTGTGGTTTTTCTAATGCCATATATTTTTTCTTGGGAGAGTTTTCTTACAGCTGTATTTGTGATCTTGGGTCAGGATTTATGAGCTGCCACCATTAAAGTCTCCCTCTGGCTTTGTCATCAGAGATGGAGGGTTGTGTGTGGTTTGTTTTCTTATTGTTAATATGTGAGAATTTTTCCTAATCAAAATAAATGCATAAGTGTTTTTCTTGACTTTGTCTTTTTTGGGTTGACTTACTAAGAGAAATGTGTGAATGGTGAACATTACTTCCTGAGATTAAAGACAAAATTTTCAAAGCAGTATTGATTGTGTCTGAAGAAATGTATGTCTTCTGGTTTCAGCATTAGACTTGGGATTTTTTTTTTTTTTTAATTTAACTGTTATAACTAGAGCAAGTGGAAAAGTTAAATGAAACAAAAAACATTGTGGTGGGAAGTTGAAGGAGAAAACTCAGGACGTGTAAGAAAAGCATTCTGGATCTTACTGAGGATAAGATTAGTAAATGCTGACTGACCCCAGGGATGTTTGGGTGGCACTCTGCAGGCTGTTCTGCGTTTGTAGGATTTGCACACACCAAACTGAATCATCTTTGGCTTTGAACTTATGCACTTCGTCTGGGAAAGGCTTGGATCTCTGGCTAAGCAAGCGTTGTGGTTAAATATAAACTATTGCAACTAGCCCTGTCTTCTTTCTACCCATGGAGAGATTCAGTAGGGCAGTTCAAATCTGTTTGCATTGTTATTGACCTAGCATAAGCTGACCCTTTATTTGTTCTTAAGAAAAAGATGTTTTTGTATCTGGTAACACAAGTACACAAAATTGACTTAACTATTAATTCAGCCTCCTCTGAGACTTGAGAAATGGCTTATTTAAGCCTTGTCCCTTTCTTAGCACTTTTACTATATAGTTCCTGGTATACAATACTGACACGTGCAGTAAGCATTAACGTGGGAAGAAAACCCACATTTCATGCTCTTACGTGACCCGTAACTGTTTCACTTCTCAGGGTGATTTTTGGTTGTGGCCGGCTCAGAAACTCCTGATTTAATTAAGATTCTAAGGTCATATGATAGAAAAAGTGCTCCTCTCCTTAACAAATCTCCCTGCTTCTTAATGTAGACCATTTACTTATTGAGTAAATACATTATATTAGAGTACTATCTGGGTAACCCCAGGCTTGTGGAAAAGAGTACTGGCAGTGTGGGGTGGCAGTATATTATCTCTCAGTTGATTTTGTACAGTGTTTTTAATATTGTCTTTGTATTTCTTTCCCTCTGGTGTTGGTTTCTTATTCTTGTAGTAAAGGGAAACCAATGTTGATATTGTTTCCTTGAGGATTTGTATAACAAGCAAAAAAGAAATGAAAAAAGTAAATTTTTATTTTCTTAAAGAATAAGTTAATCAACATGTTTGAAAGTGCTTAACCAGTTGTTACGTTATCAGTTATCACGGGTTGGTACACATTAGGTTCTTACTAAGTGTTTGCCTGAATCAACCCTATGCCTAGTTGGCCAAGCCACGTCCTCTTCCTGCCTTTCTTATCTTTTTTTTTATAGAGGTATAATTAACATCAACTAGATGGTAAATGTTCCATTTTGAGTTAATTTACATATATGGGGGCACGTATAGATCAAAATTAATTTCTTTTGTGTATGGACATCCAATTTTTCCAAAATCATTTTTGAACAGACTATCCATTCTCCACTGCATTGCCTTTGCATCTTTGTAAGAAGTCAGTTGCCCATGTATGTGTAGATGTATTCTGTACTGTCTGTTGTGTTCCATTGATCCAATTGTCTCTCTTTTTGCCAATACTGTAGCTTTATAGTAAGTTTTGAAATTGGGCAGCGTAGTCCTCCAACATTGTTCTTCTTTTTCAAAGTTATTTTAGCTTTTCTAAGTCCTTTGTATTAACATATTAATTTTAGAGTCAGTTTGTCACTTTCTGCAAAGACTTGTGCTGGGATGTTGGTTGAGATTATGTTGATGCTATAGATCAATTTGGGGAGAATTAACAGTTGAAAAATATGGAATTTCCAATTCTTGCATAATATAGCTCTCTCTTTTTGTTTAGATCTTATTAATTTTTCTCAGCAGTATTTTGTAGTTTTCAAGATACAGATCTTTCACATTTTTTGTCAGATTTATTCCTAAGTATTTCATATTTTTGATGCAATAGTAAATGATATTGTTTTTAAATTTCAATTTCCATCTGTTCATTGACATTGACTTTTGTATATTCATCTTGTATCCTGCAACTTGCTAAATCACTTCTAAGTTCTAGTAATTTTTTGTAGGTTCCATCTGATTTTCTGCACAGATGGCTATATTTTTAGTGAGTAGAGAGTTTGTTTCTTTCTTCCTAATCTGGGTGTCGTCTTTTTCTTTTTCTTTTTCTTGTCTGAGAGCACTGGCTAGAACCTCCAGCGTTATGTTTAATAGATGTGGTAAGAACAGACGTCTCTGCCTTGTTTCTGAGTTTTTGTAGGGAAAGTATCCAGTTCTTTGACCATTAAGTATGATGTTAGCTGTAGGTTTCTCATAGATGCCCTTTATTAGGTTGGAAATGTTCCATTCTCGTTTTAGTTTGTAAGAGGTTTTTATCAGGAATGGATGTTAGATTTTGTCAAATGCCTTTTCTTTTTTTTTTTTTTGGTGAGGAAGTTGAGCCCTAAGCTAACATCTGTTGCCAGTCTTCCTCTTTTTGCTTAAGGAAGATTGTTGCTGAGCTAACATCTGTGCCAGTCTTCCTCTATTTTGTATGTGGGATGTCACCTCAGCATGGCTTAATGAGCGGTGTGTAGGTCCACGTCCGGGATCCAAACCCGTGAACCCCGGGCTGCCAAAGTGGAGCGTGCAAACTTAACCACTATGCCACCAGGCTGGCCCCTCAAATACCTTTTCTGTGTCCATCAAGATGATCATGTGATTTTTCTCTTTTAGTTTGTTAATATGATGATTTATACTGATTTATTTTTAAATGTTAATCCTTATATTCCTGGGTAAACCCCATTTGGTCATGATGTATAACTTTTTAAATATTGTTGGATTTGAGTTGCTAAAATTTTTTAAACAAATCTTTGCATTTGTGTCCATGAAAAAAATTGATCTGTAGTTTTCTTTTCTTGTGATTTCTTTGGCTGGTTTTGGTGTCAGGGTAATGTTGGCCTCATAGGATGGATAGGGAAATATTCCTCCCTCTTCAATTTCTTGGAAGAGTTTATATAGAATTGTTATTATTTCTTTCAGATGTTAAGTAGAATTTATCAGTGAAGCCATCTGGGCCTGGAGTTTTCTTTTTGGGGGAAGATTTTAAATTAAATATTCAATTTTTTTGCTAGATAGTCTAGTTCTTCTCGAGTCAGCTTTGGTAACATATCTTTTCAAGAAACTTTTCCATTTCATCTAAGTTATTGAATTTATTGGCATAAAATTGTTTATATAACAGTCTCTTCTTATCCTTTTAATATCTGTTGAATCTGTGGTGATTCAACATCCATTATTGGTGGTGTCTCTCCCTTTCTCTCTCTCATTCATATCAGTATGACTGGGGATTTATCAATGTTATTGACCTTCTTAAAAAACCAGCTGTGGTTGCATTGATGTTTTCCGTTGTTTTCTCTATTACATTTCACTGATTTCCTTCTTTCAGCTTACTTTGGGTTTGCTTTTCTAGTTTTGTAAGGAGGAAGCTGAGGTCATTGGTTGAAGATCTTTCTTCTTTTCTAATAGAGGCATTTAATGCTATAAATTGTCCTGTAAATACTATTTTAGCAGCACCCCATTAATTCTGATATGTTGTGTTTTCATTTTCATTTGGTTCAAAACACTTTCTAATTTTCTTTGTGATTTCTTCTTTGATTCATGGTTTATTTAGAAGTATGTTATTTACTTTCCAAATATTGGATTTTCCAGAGATCTTTTTGGTATTGATTTCTAATTTAACTTCATTGTGATTAAAAAAAAAATTCTTTGTATGCCTTAAATCCTTTTAAATTTTTTGGCACTTGTTTTATGGCCTAGAATATGGTCTGTCTTTGTAGATGTTCCCTGTGCTTGAGTAGATTGTAATTTTTTTCTGTAGCTGGGTGGAGTGTTCTGTAAGTGTCAATCAGATCAAGTTGGTTCATACTATTTTTCAGTTATGTTATATCCTTGCTGGTTTTTTGCCTACTTGTTCTCTCTAGAGAGGTATGTTGAAATCTCTTACCGTGATTGTGGTTTTGTCTCTTTCTCCTTATTGTTCTTTCACTATTTTAAAGCTCTGTTATTAGATGTATAAACATTTAGCGTTGTTATATTTTCTTGATTGATCACATTATTATTACGTGTGACCATTTCTGTCTCCAATAATAGTCTTTGCTCTGAAACCTACTTTGTCTGGTATTTGTATATATATCTATATTCCAGTTTGCTTTTGAGTAGTGTTAGAAGTCTTTATTTTTTTCAACTGTTTACGTCTAAAGTATTTGTATTTTTATACTTAAAGTGCATTTCTTGTAAGCCACATGTCGACAGGTCTTGCTTTTTAAATCCATTTTGATACGCTCTGCCTTTTAATTGGGATGTTTACCATTTACATTTAATAAGGTTATTCAGATGGTTAGGTTTGAGTCTATCATGTTGCCATTTGTTTTCTATTCCTCATATCTTGTTTCCTTTTCTCTGTTTTCCTGCCTTTTGGATTAAAAAGGTATTTCTTTAAAATTCCATTTTATCTCCTTTGTTGACTTTTTTGCTATAATTCTTCATTCTATTTTTTTAGTGGTTGTTTTAGAGTTAATACTACATATCTTTAACTTATCACAGTCTGCCTTCAAGAGATTTTATATCATTTCATGTTTAGTATAAGCATGTTATAAATACTATTTCATTTTCTTCCATTTTCTTTATTTCCAGCCTTTATACTGTTGACATGAATTTTATTTTTACCTATGTTAAAAATGCTATAATACATCGCTATTATTTGTTTCAACAGTGAATTATCTTTTAAAGAGATTTAAATAATAAGAAAATATCTTATATATTTCCCCACATGGTTACCATTTCTGATGGTTACAATTTCTGATGCCCTTCATTCCTTTGTGCAGATCTTATTTACATTTGAACATTTTCCTTTTGCCTGAAGGACTTCCTTTAACATTTCTTGCTGACGGAGGTCTACTGGTAGTAAAAACTTTCAGCTTTTATATGCCTGAAAATATCTTTATTTTGCCTTTGTTTTTGAAAGATTTTTTTTTGCTGGCTATAGAATTTTAGGTGTACAGTTTTTGCTTCAGTACTTTAAAGTTGCTGCTCTACTATCATATTTTATTGTTTGCCATGAGAAATGTAACCATTCTTAACTTATTTCCTCTGAAGGTAACATGTCGTTCCTTTGAACGCTTTTAAGATTTTCTCCCTATCACTGCTTTTGAGCATTTGGTTTTGAGCATTTGGTTATGCTGCACCTTGGTATAGTTCTCTTAATGTTTCTTTTGCTTTAGATTTGTTGAGATTCTTTGATCTTTGGGTTCACAGTTTTTCATCAAATTTCAAAATTTTTAGTGATTTTTTTCTTCTTTTTTTTTTTTGCCCCCCCCCCGACTCAAGTTACTAAGATATTAGGTTGTTTGAAGTCTTCCCACAATTCACTGGTATTCTTTTCATTTTTCTTTATCCTTTTTTCTTTTTGTATTTCATTTTGGATAGTTGCTAATGCTGTGCCTTCAAGTTTACCTGTCTTTTCTTCTTCTCTGTCTAATCTGTTACTAATCCTATCCAGTGTATTTTTCATCTCAGTCTTTGTGGTTTCATTTCTAGAAGTTTGATTTGAGTATTTCCATGTCTCTACTTAACTATATGGACATATGGAATATAGGTATAATAATTGTTTTAATGTCCTTGTTTGCACTTAATCTCAAACTGTTATTTCGAAACAGTTTGATACTTCTGAGTTTTTCTGTTATGATTTGTGAAGGGGATCTGGAAAACAGCTCAGTTTAAGGTTGATTATTCCCCGTTACTCTGCAAGAACTTTCAAAATATTCTGCCCAATACTTTATGAAGTTTGCGTTTTCTAGTCTTGCAGATGGGAGCAGACACTGGTCACAGTCTGTGTGAATGCCAGGAAATATTCCTTCTAATCTCTTTATGTGGTTCTTTCCCCAGCCTTGCAAAGTTTCCTCTTTCTTAACCATTGATCTCTACTCTGCTGCATACTCAGGGGGAACTCTGTAGAACTCCAGGGTTCTTGGTCTGTGTAGTCCTCTCTCCTGTGAACTCTGGTGCCTTGGTCTCCTCAGACTCTCAACTCTGTCTTCTCAACTCATGGAGTCTGCCTGGTTCTGCCTCAGTTTTCCCTACTTGCATTGCACCCTGGGAACCATAGGCAGTAAGTTGAGGGAGTCATAGGGCTCTCCTCATTTGTTTCCTCTATCTCAGGGATTATTGTTCTTAGTTGCCTCACGTTCAGTGTCTCGAAAACCATTGTTTCATCTATTTTGATGGGTATTTTTGGCTGTTTGAGGCAAGAGGATATCTCTGGTCCCTGTTACAACATCTTGATCAGAAATGGCCAGTCCCGTATTTCTTTCTTTCTTTTTTTTTTTTTTTTTGGTGAGAAAGATTAGCCCTGAACTGAGATCTGTTGCCTAACATCCTCTCTTTGCTCAGGAAAATTGGCCCTGGGCTAACATCCATGCCCAGCTTCCTCTACTTTGTATGTGGGACACCTGCCACAGCATGGCTTGATAAGGGGTATGTAGGTCCACACCCAGGATCCGAACCTGCAAACCCTGGGCCGCCGAAGCAGAGCGTGTGAACTTAACCACTACGCCACCAGGCCGGCGCCCGCTATTTCTTTTAATGACATCACTATCTCTTTCTTTTTGGCCAAACCCAAGACCATAATGCATTCTTCCCTGCATTCTCTTTTGGTTCAATGACTTTTTCTCCAAGTCCTTTGTTGCTTTCTAATATATTTGACAGTTCTTTTGTACTTGATATTAAAAATCTTCAGAGAGATAGCATCATCATTAACTTATACAAAAAAAATAAGAAACATTATTGGGGTGGAGGGAATATCAGAATAGTCAGAAGTTCTGGTGTCTGAGGACTTGTGCCATCTATATAGTAAGTACTTGGGGAATATTTCTTAATCCATTTTATTTTAATTCAGTGTAATATTTGCATTAAATATTTTAAAGAAAATAATATCTTTTGGGGAGTTCGCACTTTCCAGACTGCATCTTAATGCCTCTGCTGCACATTGGATTTTGGTTCTAACTCTATCCTACCACCTTACTCACGTTATATATATATGTATATTTTGCTTTCCTGTTTTCCCCACCACTTGGTGTGCTGCTTGAAACAAGACTTTTCATTCTTGGATCTCTAGAACCTCTTACAGTCCCTGGCATAGGGGTGCTCAATTAATGATCTGGATTGAGTAGGCTAGAGTATTAGGCATTTAGTGCATTGTTAAGGCTTTACCTAGAGTCGCTACATTGTACAGATTCTTCACCATCTCTCTATTACCGTGTAAACTACATCTACATCATTGTAGGTTGTTATTATATGTCTTTGGTATGTTGAGAAAGAGCTGTCAGAGAATGAGCTCTTTATTATTTGGGATTACTAGTTAACTGTTGTTTGGAATTACTAGTTAACTGTTGTTTTGCCATTGATCAGAATGTTTTTCATTCTGCTGTGTTCATTGTGGTGTTTTACTATAATCAGAGATAGTCTCGAGGTGCGAGGCTTGCCGTATCTCCCTTTGTGACCTTGTGGCAACATTATGTACTTGGTGGGGATCAGTCGGGTTTCTTCCTTCTGTTTTTGTCTCACGAGTCTTTTCATAAACATTTGCCCCCTTCTCTGCCCTACTTCCTGGTCCTCCCCACTGTACTCTAACCCAGTACTATGTTTTGGAGGGTAAAAGAACATAGAGGTCAGCTTCTACTAAATTCTGTGTCAGAAAAATTACATAAAGAGCTCTTGAAGATAAAAGACCCCCCACCCCCCGCCCCGTGAGACAGCCTGCCAATTTGAGAGTGTTGACTACTTACCATGGCTGGGGAATCTTGGAATTAGTGACTCCCTTTGAAATTCATTCTCTTTTCATTTGATAGAACAAAATAGCTTTATTTTTCTTTTATTGCTCCACCTCCTAATCACAAAATAAACTATATGACGTTTTCTTTCTGAACACACAAAGTATTCTTTCAGAATCTCCCCAGGCCTAATGTCTGGATGGGGGTGTGTGTGCCCTGTGTGTGGGGCATCTGTAATGTGTGTATGTTTATATGTTTCACTATCATTGGATTCATCCAGTTCTAGACAGACTTACAACTTGCTCGCATTGCATGGTTCTGGCTCCCTCTGCAGCCTCAAACGGAAAAGTGCTTTGTTGTCTTTTGTTGCTGAAAAATCCAGCTCTCAGCCTTCTTTCTTTGAATAGAGGATCCCAGCTGATATGCAAGTACAGATTGAGATTTCAGACTTAGAGATGTTTTTTTTTGGGCAAGGCTTATTGAAGACTGAAGTCACATTTCAGGAGAGCTCCAAGAGGTGAGAAAATGGTGAGGAGGGTGGGGAGAGAGAGGAGAAAAAGCAGAAGGGGCAAGCACAATTGCAAAATTAATTTGGTAAGTAGAAGGTTAATTGACATACAGGTATTTAGTGTAAATGTTTGTTAAGAAATTAGAGAGTTGCAGAGTAGAAGACTAGAGCTCCTGTAGAATTTCCAGGCCTATTTTATTGGATTACACACCTAGGACCTTAACATACATCTTACCTCAACGCACATCTCATGTTGATGACTAATGTGGTTTGGCCTCCAGTGTTGGCTTGGTTGTTGAACATGCAGGGTGACTTTGGCTAGGGCTTGACGTCTCAGCTTTAAATTATTGATTTTTAAGGTACCCTTGAGAATGTGGTTCTCTCCTAAAATCTAAGCTGCTGTTAAATGCAGCAAAACGATCCCTGGGTTCCAGAATAGAAGTTCTTTAAGCAGCAAGTCTGCCAAATTGATCTGTAATGATTCCAGGATAAGTAAGGACAGAATTTCTAGACATATTTTGCCCCAGTGAAGTAAAATTGTGTACGTTCAAGGGTGGTGCTGTTTTGGGGTGGTGGTATGTTCTGTTTGTTGCTCTGGGTGCTGGTTACACAAATGTCTTCAGTGTGTAAACATTACACTTCTATGGTCATTTTTTTGTTTGTATGTTATACATCAATAAAAAGTTTATTTAAAAAATCTCGTACATGAAATGCTTTTTAAGAGCTTTCATCCAAGTCTTCCTTATGTAAGTAATGGCACATGTGAGTGCACAGATGCCTGTTTTGTGAAATAGTCCCTGTTTTAAGTCATACCACATTAAATCTTCTCTCATTTAAAGAGGTAAGTACGTGCGCATATCTAGATATGTAAGATAACTTTTATTTAATAGATAATTAGAATGTTTATGTCATAAATTCATGCTTTTAGACTTATTTATATTCATGAGGCAAGTTTTGGACCTTTGAAACTTAGCCTTTCTTATTTAATAGTCAGCATCATTTGGTTTGTTTGTTTTTTTCTTTGTATAATTCTTTCCAGGACTTAGGGTCCCTATGAATTGTTAACCTGTGTTTTTTATGCAACCACATAGCACGCAGTAACTTTCTTGGAAGGTCACAGTGATGTTGGTTCTGTTTGAAGTTAAGTGTTATAAATTTGTAGGCTCTAAAAGGTGGAAAAGTGTTATAGGCGGTTTTGTTATCCATTCCTCACTTTCCCTTCTCATCTTCTGTGCTTGACTTGCATCAATCTCATCTTTCTTTTCTTGAAACTTTTGTACCTCTCTCCTTGTATTGTCACTAAACCTTTTCTACATTTAGAAGAATAAAGCTAGACATTCTTATTTGAAACTGTAGTGAATAATTGTTAAAATTCATCACTGGTTTGTACTGCTCTCTAATTTGGCTGTAAAGGTCTAGTTTAGAGAGTTATTATTTTTGCTGTTTAGACTGAAAAAGAAAACCAATTAGCTGCAGAATCTAGTTTTTGTCTTAGAGTGAAACTCATATAGCCTTGTTGATTTTAATGGAAATTAGCAAGCTCAAACTTTTCTCTAGAGGTCTCCCCAAATTATTCCCTTGGTTTTATGTTGAAAGAACTGTTATCTACAGAAGTGGACGTGACAGTGAGAAGGGCAGGAGATTCTCAGAGGAGTGTCTGACTTAGAGCTCTGTAGAGAGTGAGAGATTACGTGGTGGCGTGTTTCTATCATAGCTCTCGGGTAGCAGTCACAGACCCTGAACCCAAGGACTGTATTTCTATTTGGAGCAGACGTTGACCTCTTTTTCTGGGCTGAAAACAGTGAAGTGTATCAGTTTGGGTAGCTTGGGTTATAAGAAACCTAAATTAGTTTTAAGTGGAATTATCCTGATGAAAGGGCAGTTGAAAGCCCTTGACACTGGACAGAGGATTGTCTAGTGTCTAATCTTGGCTCAGAATGCACCAGACATAATGAGAGTCATTATGAACTGCTGATCTCTTACCCCTCCCCTCAGCAGACCCTATTAGACTTGCAAAAATAGCAAACACTATGTGTGTTTGGCATGGTGCCCACTGTGTACTAGAGGAAGAAAGCGCACCTTGTTTGTACTCCAACCAGTTACTGGTGCATCGTGTTACAGCTCTGCTTGGTTCTGAGCTCCTCTGTTCAGTCTCGTCCTGACAGATGCTGTCGTTGCCACCCCTTAGCAAGATAAATGCAACCACTCTGCAGGAGTTGGCTTTGGCCCAGCTGTGCTTGGCAGTGCCCTAAACTGATGTGCTTATGTACCTGTGGAAAGGTAACAGCCTGTGGGTCTGTTCTCTTCTGCCATTATGTGCATTGCCTTTTGAGTTTTTGCCATTTCTGAAGGAGAAGTTTTAGTACTCTTCATCAGATCAATGTGTGAGCCCTGAACTTCTCTTCCTGCATTTTGAACAATAGATGTTTGTTAAGCACCCACTAAAGATGTCCAAGAAGTGTCTCTGAAGGTAGACAGATATGCAATCACCTAATCAGGGCCTTTATAGCTATGTGTCTGAAGGATTCTGGGGGCAAGAGGAAGGAGGGGGTCACTGGGGATGTGTCAGGGAGAGAGTCCTCTCACGTGGGCTAGGAGGTTAAGTAGAGCTTAGAGCATATGACATATGTATTGCTGGGTTCCAAGGTGAGAGAGGAGAAGTGGCTTGAAATGAGCTTGATGAATCTAGACTGGGGTCAGGTTTTGAAGGCTGTAGACAAGGAGGAATCATAGAATTTTAAAACAGATGAGTAGCCTCTTCAAATTGTTTTTTTAAAGAAGCATTACTCTGGCAGCAGTCTGGAGACTGGGATTATACAAAAAGTGGTGAGAGTTGGGGGAGTGCTAGCTATTAAGTTGGGAGATGGGAGGAGGTATGGAGGGGTTTTGAACTGGGAGAAAAAAAAAACAGGAGGCCCTGAGTTCAGGTAGAGAGAGGAGTTAAGGACAGGAAGGGACTGAGAGATATTTAGGAATCTTAAATATAGGACTTAGCTAACAACCATATGTTAAGAGAGTGGGAAGGAAAGATAAAAGAGTAAGGAAGGAGGGTCTAAGGTTTTCAGCTAAGACTCCTAAGAGACTTTCTAAATACTTTACAAAGGAGATAGGGAGGGCAGAGCAGGTTTGAAGGATGCATGATGCTTCAGTTTGGAGAAGCTGAGGTTAAAGTACCTGTGGAATCTGTAGGTATCAATAAGTAATTTTCAGTGTAAAGTTGGGACCCAGAGTCCACAAGAGAACCGTGTATTCATCATTTGGGAACCATAGGACCACAGGTTGGAAATTCTTGTCCACTGCTGAGGCTAGAAAGAGCCGAAGCTCTGGAAAGAGCTTCACCTGGATTTTCTTCATCCCAGTAGATGAAGTAGTCATATTTCTTCTGCATATTCAGGCAACAGCATAACTTTTGTAGAAAGCAACAGAAATTTGTCCTCCAAAGCTCCAGGTCTTTTCTCTTTCAGTTCCTCTCTAGGTCTCAGGCCCATCTTGGTCTGTCTGCTTTTTCTGCCGGACTTGCACCATCTGTAACATCTGTCCTTTGGTACCTACAAATATTTTTTAGATTACTTGTAGTTTTTGTTTTATTTGGGGGATTTGTGGGTCAATTTAAATATGGTTATATGCAACAGTAAATTACCAATCTATAGAATGGGCATCGGTGGTAAAAACACTAATGTGAGAGTGTAATAGGTGAATCAGAGTTCCACTTAGAAGATGTAAATGCATGGGCCGGCCCCGTGGCTTAGCGCTTAAGTGCGCGCGCTCCGCTACTGGCGGCCTGGGTATGGATCCCGGGCGTGCACCGACGCACCGCTTCTCCGGCCATGCTGAGGCCACGTCCCACATACAGCAACTAGAAGCATGTGCAACTATGACATACAACTATCTACTGGAGCTTTGGGGGAAAAAAAAAAAAAGGAGGAGGATTGACAATAGATGTTAGCTCAGAGCCGGTCTTCTGCAGCAAAAAGAGGAGGATTAGCATAGATGTTAGCTCAGGGCTGATCTTCCTCACAAAAAAAAAAAACAAAAGAAGAAGATGTAAGTGCAGATTATTTTAGTAAACTTGAGAATCACTGATCATCTTTCTTCCTTTCTTTTCCTTCTATCCTTCCTCCATCTCTCTTCTCTTCCATTTTCTCTTTTCCCTTTTCCTTTTTATGTTCTGTTTCTTTCCCTCCTCTTCCCATTACTTTCCTTCCTTCTTTCTTCTTCCCTCTTCCCTTCTTCCATCCCCATTAGGTATAACTGATAGGGTTGAGCCGAATTAGGAGGCTCTTAGGAGCTGTGTGTGATGTAGAGTAACCAGATGACTTTGTTTGCAGGGAGACTTGACAGAGTCTGTCTGGAGGGAAAGGAAAAGAGAGTACATACTAAATCTGGATACTTTAAACTAGATCATAGTTGATATAATCTAAGACCTTGAAGAAACTCTTGAGGCCATTGGTTGGGAGACCCCTGGAAGTTCTTTCTCTGGAGGACCCGCGAATATGGGCTTCTTCCACGCTGAGGAGGAGAGAGGGAGGGCTCAATCATTACTTTTCATGTCCCTGAATACAGTTTTAGGCTTCTTTTTATTATTATTATTTCACCTGGTGACAATGTTTCCTCCAGGAAATAGCTTTACCTCTCTAAAGAGGATGCTGGGATGCCATCTGCCAGTTTGCAAAACGCTTCAGGGTCCTCTCCTACTTGCTATTCTGGGCCCGTTCCACGTGTCTTGGTGAAGCCCCCGCTTCCCCAGCCATAGGGGCCTTGTTCTCTGTATTTGTTCCTGTCTTCAGGAACTGAGTTTGGGATATGGCAAGGAGAGGCAGTGTACACTTGAGGAATCCTGGTACCATAATGTGCTGAGGAGGGGGCATGATGAGATTTTTGGGGGGAGAAGTCCATGTTACATATCTCAAATACTTCAGAAACTTATTTGAAGAATTCTTTGCCTTTAGGATTCTCCTGCTCAATGAATATATTTTTCACCGCTTTAGGAATAATCTTCTTGAAGTCCTTCCTTGAACTCTTTGAACCTATAATGACTACCCATTACTTACAGATCTGATTCTGGAATGCAAGACCTAATTAGTCTAATCGTGAAAGACCTTTTAGTCTCATCAGATAGGACTCAGGACCTCCTCAACATTCTTCTTCCTATGTGCTGCCTCCTTCCCCGTCTTCCCACGTGCCTCTTCCCACTGCTCTTTGTGCTCATCTGTAAAGCTCCAAATTCAATTCTTAGACTTTGTCATGCTCCAGGAAGCTTCCTTGCCTCTTGTGGGCCATATAGATCTCTTCATATTTTTGTTTCTACTGTTGCAGGAGGAAAATATGATTTAAAAAAAAAAAGTTGACCCTTTGTACTTTTACAGAAGAATATGGGTTAGTGAGTCATACATTTGATGCATCATTGTAGTTAGCATTATGGGAATATAAATAAATTTTAAGACATGACCTTGCCGTGAAAGAGTCTACAGTGCAGCGGCAAACCCAAAACTAAACATGCTGGAAATTGGGAATAACTGAATAACGTCTGTGACAGGGAGGAGGTGGTGTTATGGAAAGAAAAACAGTGCAAGCTAACCCAGGGAAGTGTAGTGAGCATGGAGTGCGGGGGATGGATGAGGGTATGGTGTGGGAAATAGGAAGGCCCACCAGAGCGGAGGGAATGTGTAGATGGAGGAATGTCTTAGATAGATGGGGTGGAAGCAAATTGTGAAGGGTATGGAGGCCAGGGAAAGGAGTTTAGGCTAAGAAGTGAGGATCAAGTATAGGTAGTTGTGTAGCTGAATAAGACAGAAATGAGTGGGATAGTTAGAAGGGAGAGTTACAAAGGCCAGCCAAAAGAGATTGCTGAGGTAAGCCAGCCGTGCTCATGGTGAGGAGGATGGGGAATGGTGACTTGGGAAGATGTATCAAAAAAAGAATTGACAGGGCTTGCTGACAGATCAGTGCAAGCCATGTGGGAACTGCAGGTCATGTTTTAAACTGGAACATTATAATGTTATAGGTATGTGTGATTTAAGTAAATCTAATTTGTGAAGATTTAGATTTTGAAGTGATATCTTATACTGTATTGCACAGCAAAAGGAACTTTTAAACACACTTGCATAGCTACCACATCATTTTATCTTCAACATCTCTATCAACTTTCTTACCTGTAAATGCAAGTGACACCTCCCAACTCTTTAGGCGTAATTTGCTGAAGGCTCAGCCTGTAAACAATGAATTTGGTGGACAATTCAAGGACTAAATTCAGTCTTCTTGTCACCCACTCGTTTTGAAAGGCAGAAATCTTTGCTTTAAAGAAATATTTAAAAAGGAGCTCCCTTAAATGGCAAGCTCTCTTTTGACTTATACTATTCTTGTTTCCAAAAAATTAATGTAAGAACACACTTCATGAACTTTTCCTACCTAGTTAGCTCCCCCATGCCTAATACACAATCTCCCATCTTTGCCTGAGTCTCCCCAGTCTTGCTGTAGCTGCTGGGGTAGGTTCAGCCCACTTACATCCTGCCAGGGGATAAACTTGATACCTTTTCCTTTCATGAAACACTATCTGTGTGAAGTGAGCTCTTTGATCCATACTCTTCCCTGCTGAAGCTAAGAGAAGATTAGGGAACACCTTTGAGTAGATGAATATTGGATGAGGTTTACTATATAATTTAAACTCACACTCCTGTTAACCCTTCCAGTCAGTGGAGAGACAGGAGAAACTTGTATAATCATGGTTCCCACTTAGGCATAAGGTGCTGTGTCTTCTCTGGGTGCATCCTTCTCATGTTAGTAGGGCAGAGCTTGGGAATAAGTAAATGTTAACTGATGATCGTCATTTCTTTTAGCTTCATAGAACTGATCTCTATGTATTGAATGAAGTATGCTGAAATGGAATTGGGATCAGTTAGTATCTGTGTATTAGGCGTCAGGGTTTTAGTGGTGAACAAGGCTGTTATTGTCATATACAATAAGGCTAATAATAATAACACCACCAGCTAACATTCCTTGAGTGGTAACTATATGTAAGGTTCTATTCTAAACACTTTTCATCTGCTTTAGTTCTTGTAACAAATTTATGAAGTAGGTATTATCATCGCCAATTTAGAGATAAAGAAACTGATGCACGGAGCGGTTAAGTGACTTGCCCAAGGTTTCACAGCTTATAAATAATAGAGCCAGGATTCGAACCTGAGCAGGCAGGCCTCAGGTTCTTAACTTCTCTGGTGTACCCCTCATGGTGAGAAAGGCAGACAGTTAACAAATCCTTTCAAGCGTGAGGAGTTCTGTGGGAGTCTGTAACAGGGTGAATTAACCTAGAGAAGGGGTACGCTGGGAGGGCTTTCCTGAGAAAATGTCCTATCCTGAGAAAAAGCGTGAGTAGGTGCTCTCTAGGTGAGGTGTAGTGGACAAAAATATTCCAGCATATGTGGTGGCCACAAGGCTGGAGAGAATATGGCGATTTTGAGGGACAAGTGAAACAAGCCTGTTAGAAGGGATAGAGAGAGTGAGAGAGTGTGTGTCATAGAGTGAGGCTGGCAGGACAGATCCCGAAGGGCTCTGTAGATCCTACTTCAGGGATATGGGGCATGGAAATGTAAAACATTAAGGGTAATTGTGATTTATAATAAGATTTATATAATTGTGACTTATAATAAGAATATATATTTGGTCTTCATCCCATTCCTGGTGCAGAGGTCCTAAAACCCTTGGAATTTTCCTAATTGATGAGAGCCATAAAGATGTCTTTTGTTATGTGAATGATGTGACTTTTGGAAAGCTCCTAGGTAATCCAAAGATGGGTGCTTCTTGCCAGGGGGGAACCAACCGTATGATTAGAGGGTTGGAACCTTCAGCCCCACCCCAGGACCTCAGAGAGGGGAGAAGGGCTGGAGCTTCCATCACCAGCGGCCATTGATTTAATCAATCCTGCCTATGCAATAAAGCTACCATAAAAAACCCAAAAGGATGGGCTTCAGAGAGCTTCTGGGTTGGTGAACACATGGAGATGTGGGGAGATAAGCATGCCCAGAGAGAGTCTGGAAGCTCCGCACTCCTTCCCTCATACCTTGGCCTATGTACCTTGTAATCTGTCTGTTCATCTGTATCTTTTATAATACTCTTTAAAATCAACTGATAAACGTAAGTAAGTGTTCCTCTGAGTTCTGTGAGCCTGTCTAGCAAATTAATCGAACCTGAGGAGCGGGTCCTGGGAACCTCCAATTTATAGCCAGTTGGTCAGAAGCACAGGTAACAACTTGGATACGTGATTGACATATAAAGTGGGGGGCGGTCTAGTGAGACTGAACTGTTAACCTGTGGGATCTGATGCTATCTCCAGGTAGAGAGTGTCAGAATTAATTGCTTGGTGATGTTGGAAAAAACATGTATTGGAGGGAGCATTAAATGTTAAGAATTAAGGGCTGGGGCCGGCCCTGTGGCTTAGTGGTTAAGTGTGCGCGCTCTGCTGCTGGAGGCCCAGGTTCGGATCCTGGGCGCGACCCACGCACCGCTTCTCTGGCCATGCTGAGGCCGCGTCCCACATATAGCAACTAGAAGGATGTGCAGCTATGACATACAACTATCTACTGGGGCTTTCGGGGGGAAAATAAATAAATAAAATTTTAAAAAAATGTTAAGAATTAAGGGCAAGACAAGCATTAAAGTGATTGAACCATGGGAGTGATGTGACAAGATGTGAGTTTTGAAAAGGTGTTTCTAACCACTGGTGTGTCTGAGGAATCATAGAGGGCAAGTGTGGACATAGAGAGTGCAGTCAGGAGGTGGTTGCTCTGGTCCAGGTGTGAAATAATGGTGGCTTGGACCAGGGTAGTAGCAGTGAGGATAGAGAGAAGCTCAGGAATTTCTTAGGAAGCACGTTGTTTGGATGTGGAAGATGAGGCTAAGGAAGGAACTGATAACAATGCCTGAGTTACGAGTGGGAAGACACTTGCAAACTAGCCAGATGGGACCTTGGAAAACATTGTGCAAGAGAAAAATGCATGACTTGTGTCATAGCCTAGTTAGAGAGTGACTCTTGCTGAAGGCATGGGATACACACGTGCATACACACACGTATGTTTCCATGTTTGTGTATATGTATATACATACATCCACGTATATACATACCTGGATTTGTTGTTGTGGGGGTTAGGCCTCCCAAGTTAAGCTAATTTCAGAATTGAGGTTGCCTCTTTGGTGCCTTACCACCCTTTGGGTGTTGTGTTACCGGTAAGTACCAGCACCACGATTCAGCCACCATCACTGAGTTTCCCTTTGAGTCAAAGTGTAGAGTGATCTACAAGTGTCTGGCAACATGGCACAACAGTGGGAGAGACAGATGAATGTCACGTTTTATACAAAACTCCTGGCTGGGTTCAAGGGGGAAAGTGTTAATTATCCACATGAGTGTCAATTCCAGTTTTCTCTCTCCCTTGAGCTAATGCTGTTTACCTTACAACATCTTCCTGCCTCTGTCTAGAGAACCGCCAAAAGCTTCATTCTGATTGTTACCATTTCTGGTTTTCTGCTGAACATTAGGAAATGGGCAGGGTGAGATAAATTCCAAGCAGATGGGAAGTTTTCATACTGCAATTCAGACAATATCAGCAGCCCAATCTACCCTATACACCTTCCAGGAAATTTCTCTGCTGCACAGCAGATGCCTGAGGAATTTATGTTTGGGTGTTTCATCAAACTTTTAAACCTCAGTTTGTAGCAGCCATTTTAGTGGTCACGGATGACAGTGTGTACTTGCTAATGGTGTGGGGTTAACCTCAGTTATGGGGGATTATTTTGGGAGGAGTTAAATATGGTATTTGAAAAACTGAGAAATGAAAGTCTTCCACAACACTGGAGTTTCTGAAGGAAAAACAGTCGGGCCAGACTGGATGAACTGGTTTGATTAGATGCTATGTCTTACTCCTGACTCAGGGTTGCTTATGTTATTTTTATTGTTAAAATGTTTTATTTAAGGTACCAGACTTTGCTCAGGACAGTGTAAGGGATTTAGGGAAGCAGGAAGCATGAACTAACTTACATTGGGGAACTGAAAACTTGATGGTTATTGAGAATACGTAGAACATTTATATCTTATAATCATATTGTGCTTCATATTTTACAGAATGTTCCCGTAACTCTATACTGTATTCTAGTTTCCTCAGATCAGTGTCTGCAGCTGTTTTCTTTACCTGTGTATGGTCTGCCTCTCCCATTGGAACGTTCGATCATGAGAACAGATACTTTTTCTCTACTGTGTCCCCAGCACCTAGAGCAACATGTGACACACAGAAGCCACTCAATAAATTTTAGCTTACTAAATAAAAGAAAAATTTTATCTTCTAAACATCAGTAATAACTAGGTAAAGCAGGCTTGGCATGCCACCATTTATGTACATCTGATTTTGCTTTGTGCCAGGTTTTCATCCCGGTTGTATAGTAATTGGTTGTCCTGGGAGAAGTTTATGGGCCAGTTTTCTTTTTAAAGAGATTGAACCTTGTTGCAGTTAAGTTGAAACTGTAGGGGTATTCATATACTTGTCCTGCATCTATGGTAATTTATTATAATAGAAAGAAAGCCTGCTGGTAAATTATTATTCTCATGTCTGAGGGAGAGTCTCCGGCACCTTTTGGGGTTTGGCTGGGATGCTGGGCCCCTGCCAGGAGAAGGCCTTTGTTCCCCACTTGGGCTGCAATCCCAGCAGTAGAGAAAGCTGAATTGTGGTAGCAAGTCGTCTTGGCAGTGGCAAGTATAACATATTTCAGCTGGTGATTTCTGCATGATTTCTATGAATTTCTGTATGACAGAAATCACAACAAAACTGTTACGTGACTTGTATCTAAAGCTATCAGTCAGTTGGAGCTGTGAAAATCAGTTTGCATATGTCAACAATTTAATCTTCTAATATTCTTGCCAGTGGAAAACTGATACTAGAATTATTTTTCTGTATTTACTGACTAGAAAGATGTGGTTATCAAGTATACTGATTGAAAAAATCTTTAAAATCCCAATCTTTAAATTGGGACCATATGTGTGTTTTCTTTCCCTAGCCAAATCTATTTGTACATTTACCCACACATGTGTATACACACACACACACACACACACACACACAGCATGCCATTACATTGATATGTTTGTGTTATATATGTATGTGTTCACACAGAGCACACATGTGCTTCATGCATATGCATGAGCTTTTAATATGCTTATAGATTGAAATATAAGGATGTCGGGGAAATTTCCTTATCTGTTAACTGATAATAATACAGTTGCCTTCATTCCAGGCTTCTGGTAAGGATTAAGTTGGTTAGTATGTGTATAGTCCTTAGAACAGTGCCTAGCACATAATAAGTCCTCTATAAGTGTTGGCTTTCATTATTTTCCAGTATATCATCATCTGTCAGCCTCAACATAGGACTGTTGGTCTTTCTATCATTTCTTCTTTTAACAATTTAGCTTCAAAGGCAGGCTGGCGTAGCCTCAAAATTATTATGTAATTGGGAGGTAGTTTGGCAAATTTACTGTTATTCCAAAATGCCTGCAACCACTATTTATACCATATAGAAATAGTAGTATTTGTATTTTTAAATCAAAGCCATTTATTAAATATCTTAGTAATATTGATTCCTGTTACAGTAAAATATTTCTCTAAGTCATCGTCATTCCCTAGGGTCCATCAGGGTTTTCAGTGCATATGTCATTTTCACTGTCAAACTAACACCAGCTTCACTAGAGAATTTTAATTACAGGTTTGAAAGAGAATGAACTGTCCATTTATTAAAAAAAAATAGGTGAGGTATTTGCTATGGTCTGAATGTTTTTGTCCCCCCAAAATTCATATGTTGAAATCCTAACCCCCAAAGGTAATGATATTAGTAGGTAGGGCCTTTGAGAGGTGCTTAAGTGATGAGGGTGGCACCCTCGTGTATGGGATTATTGCCTTATTAATGAAGCTCCAGAGAGATCCCTAGCCCTTTATACCACGTGAAGATGCAAAGAGAAGTCTATGACCCAGAAGAGGGCCCTCACCAAAATGCAACCATCTTGGCACCTTGATTTGGACTTCTCAGCCTTCAGAACTGTGAGAAATAAGTATTTGTTGTTTATAAGCTACCCAGTCTGTGGTATTTTGTTCCAGCAGCACAAATGGACTAAGACAGTATTTAAGTGACCAAGTGGAGAGAAAACAATGCAAAGGAACATGGAAGAATTTGAAAATATAGGTAAGTTAATGTATAGGTACACACACTCACACTTAGAAAGACAATGACAAGGGTACATGGTATTTTGAGACAGGTTTTGGTAAGCAGTGACGGTACTCGTTGGGAAAAGGTATGAATCGTTAGTCAAAATGAGTATATGAACTGGTGATTTGGAAGTGGTGATTAACAGATGTTTTGAATAATTGGATTTTTGTTGGAACAGATAAGTAGCTCATTCTGGACAAAAGTGCAAGGGATTCTATAGCTCATGTAATTTTATAGATTAAAAATGAGGCCCCCCCCCCCCCCCGGCAAATGAAGGCCCAGATAGTCAAGATGAAGACCACAGAGTTGGTAAGTGGAAGTGCAAGTACCAAAGCTGGACTCCCATGTAGGGGAGAAGAATGCCCCCGTAGCAGTTCTTTAACAGAGATAGCGTGAGAATGGAACAAATGGACTTGAAACGTTGACCTCAACTCTCTGATTCCAGCCCCGAGCTACATTATATACAGAGTTGGTAGACTATTCTTTTTTTTTTTTTTTGTGAGGAAGATCAGCCCTGAGCTAACATCCATGCCAATCCTCCTCTTTTTGCTGAGGAACTCTGGCCCTCAGCTAACATCCATGCCCATCTTTCTGCACTTTATGTGGGATGCCGCCACAGCATGGCCTGACAAGCAGTGACCCGGGGCGCGCCCGGGATCTGAGCCCGGACTGCCAGCACAGAGCGCACACACTTAACTGCTACGCCATGGGGCCGGCCCCTGTAGACTATTCTTAATACAGTGCTTTTTTGGGTTTATGATGAGTGAAGAAACTCAGCTTTACATATCCACTTTGGGTTGGGTTTGTTTGGGCGTGTTCAGAAAGGTGGCATGTTCTTGAATCCAGACCACTGGAGGGTTTTCAGGGCCTCTTTCAGCATGGCTGCTTTTGTGAGTTGATTTATGTGCATGATGAAAAAACTTTTATCTATGTTGAAGATTGTAGAGGCATTTTTATTGATTCTTTAGAACTATATGGGTAGGGTACATTGAGTTTTGGGATAGTACCTGAGTTATGAGAAGGAGGCACTGAGGCTGCTGGGGCTGAGCTGAACTGGATGATCCACCCACCTTGTTCATGTTGCGTCTTTCTTTTTAATCAGTTGGGGGAAAGATAATCTTTTGGTAGCTTTTTAGACTTCGGCTTTGAGATCAGAGAGGCAGTGTTTTGTTGCATGTAACTTTTTGTATGGATGTATTTCTTTGAAGGTTTATGAGTATGCTCTGTTTTAACTCTTAGAGATCAAATTTCGTGATATCCAGTTTGGAATAGATACTGAAAAGAATAGATATTGATAGTAATGGGGAAGTTTGAGGACAGCAAAGCAACCTACTTTGATGAAAGGGTCAGATGGATTTTAGATCTGGACCATTTCTTAGCATCCTGAGTATTCTGAGAAGCATTATGGTATAGTTAAAAAAAAAAAAAAGACAAACCTTGGTATTTGGGGTCAGCTGACCTGGTTTTCTGAATCTCTGCTCTACCAGCTGTGTGTCTCTGAAGTTTGCTTACCTTGTCTGCAAAATGAAGCTAATGATACCTGTTTCACAATTTTTTTTCTTTTTCCTCTCCAAGGCACCAGCACTTAGTTGTGTATTCTAGTTGTAGATCTTGCATGTGAGCCACTGCCACAGCATGGCTACTGACAGACAAGTGATGTGGCTCCACATCTGGGAACCGGACCTGGGCTGCTGAAGCGGAGTACGCCGAACTTTAACCACTAGGCTATCAGCGTTGCTCCACAATTTTTTAAAACAGATTTGTTGATATATATTTCACATACCATAAAATTCACTAATTTAAATCTACAGTTCAGTGGTTTTAGTATTTTCACAGTTAGGCAGTCATCACCACAATCAATTTTAGAGCATTCTGCCCCAACAGAAAGCATAGCATAGCCAATGCTTTGCATATGCAGTCCGTTGGCATTTCCTTCCCCATTTCCCCCAGCTGTGGGCAACCACTAATCTACTTTCTGTCTCTATGGATTTTCATATTCTGGACATTACATATAAATGGAATCATACAGTATTTCGTGCTTTGTGACTGCCTTTTTTGATTTAGCATAATGCCTTCAAGGTTCGTCCATGTTGTGGCATGTATTAGTAGTTCATTCTTTTTTATTGCTAAATTATACTCCATCGTCTAGATATACCATATTTTGTTTATCCATTCATCAGCCAATGGACACAATGATGTTTTTGTGAAAACTGAGTAAGAGAGAAAGTAAGTAAAGTGCTTAATGATGTCTCATACATAGAAGCAATATACATTTTTGTTGTTTCTTTTCATCTGGTTTGGACAGGCCTTTCTTGTGAATTATCAGCAGCTCCTCTTGTCGTATAAGGTAAAGAAAGCACTTGTATCGAGTAGAACATCTGTCTGCCAGTTCTCTCACATTGGTTCTTGGTTCATTGAAGATCCTGGGTGGGCACTTGTTTGATACTAGAATTCATACTGCTTTTCTCAGGAGTCTTCCAGTGTCACCAGCAGTGCCTGTTGTCATTACAGATGCAGTGTACATAACTGTAAACACTGGGTTTGAGGGATCGAAAGAGGGAGCCAAGGCAATTTACACAGATGTCAACTAATCTAGTGCTGACCCTCATTCTGAACCTGAGCGTTGACACCAGTATCAGACTGGGGGGTACTTATGTCATGTGCAAGGATTGGAAGGAAATAGGGCTTTGACAGTTCTGTGCTTCTGATTTTACAAAACACAGAAAATTGCTGAGAGCTTATGTGACGTTAAACAGAAAGTTCATGTTACGCATTTGGGTATCTTGCCAAGAAAATCCACTAATTATCTCAGTTTAAGGATTTGAGATTCTAAAATTCTAATTGATTACTAAATGACAAGTAAAATTCCAGTTGAAATAGATTTTGCTAAAGACCAAAGAGATTATCTAAAAGCACTGATTTCTGTTTTGTTGGCTGTGGAAATACCATGGAACTCAATTATTAAAAGTAGTATTTCTGAATTTTAATTTAAGATACTGTAATATAAAAGTAAAATTCTAAACAAGGCCCAATTGTTATTTACTAAACAAAGTATTATTTTAGATCCACTGTTGGCCTGCCACTGTTAGCCATATAAAACAGAATAAATATTCTCTCACTAATAAGTACTCTTCTGCCCAGGTTTCCATTTGAGGCCATGAAACAAGTTGTTAAAATTAAAGTCACTGGTGGTTGCCATTTTAAAGATAAATTTGTTATATAGGCTTTCTAAGCTGGTTTGCTTTGCTCTGCAAAGACAAAGCACTAATAATAGCTTGCATAAATTGAGTAGTTAATTTGTACACGCCCAGAGATAATCACTTTATTTGGATTATCTCATAGATCAAAGGTAGGTACAGTTGTTATCTCTTTTGTATAGATGAGGAAACTGAGGCACAGAAAGATTAACTGATCCAAGGTTACATAGCTTGTAAGTGGTACTTCTCTTCATAGCATCCCGTTTTGTAAAGGTTTATCTTACTAAAAGTGGTTTAGAATTTCAAGTTTTACTCTAATCTTTCTCCAAGTCCCATGTCCATGTACAAATCAAAGCAAGTTGGTTGTTTATTTCTTAAGGAATTAAATAAAATAATTGTATACTGTAATTATATTATGAATGGCATCTTTTACTAGTAACCAGCAGTAGCTCAGCTGCTGCTGTTTATCCCTCGAGAGTCAAGTACATAAGAAGTAGAAAAGCAAGTGGAGTGGCGGCCACTCAAGCAAGCCTCCACCAGAATAATTGCAAGTAGCTTCTCAGAGTGAATTGCACCTCACTCAATCCCGCTTCACCAGATACCATTATTCAAAAGGTTTTCTTTTCCTCCTTTACCTACCCTGCTGGTGAGCATTCCTAAGAGAGCTTATGCCTGTGACCTGTGGATCCAGGATAGTTCCTCATATACTAGGAACTTTGCTGCCAATTGGAATTAAGCAAATAGAAAATATACCTCCAGAATGTAAGCAAACTAGTTTAAAACACCTCAGCTATAACATTATTTGTGCTTTTTAAAGTTTCCTTAAGAAACTTGATTAATCATACAGACATTTTGACAAACAGGAAAGGGACAGAATAGAATTATTATATTCCTCTTATGAAGGGCTAGGCGTTTTCATTTGTGCTGTCTCTTAGCCTAACATCTCTTCAATATCTCTGTGCTATTATTTCCATTTAAAAACAAGGAAACTGAGACTCAGCGAGATGAAATACTTTACATCAGCACATTACGTGGTGATGATACTGTTTGAAAAGGAAAAGCCGAAAACTTCTGTTATTTGTTGATTTTATCTTGTTACTGGTCACCGAGCCTTATTGTACTTTGGACTTATGTACCATTAGAACATCACAAACCAAGTGAAAAACAGAATGGATATTGCCTAGTGCATGTATGTAACACAATTTATGTAAAGACGAATGAAAAATGCCTAAGAGATTATTTCCCTGTTGTCTCATGCCCTTAGTAGTAATAAAATATACTGAGTGCTTATTGTGGTCCAGTTACTGTGTCAGATATTTTTCACATGTCATCTCATCTAATTCGCACAATCATCCTGTCAGGTAGGTGCTATTTTTATCCACATTTTTATAGATAAGATGGCTGAGACTTAGAAAAGTTAAAACCACTTGCCTTTGGTCATGGACCGAGCGATTAGCAAAGCCATTGCTTTTAACCACTATGCAATTTTCCTTGCCCGCAAAAGTACGTAAAACGGTTTACTGTAGTTTTTCTACCTCCCAATTCAAGCCACCACCAGATGTACATTCTAAACCCAGATTTGATTTTGTTTAAAAGTATTTAATGGCTCATGATGTTATCAGGAAAGTTGCTATTTATTTTTTAAGACCTGAGTTGGATGTCATGTTCTCTATGAACCTTCCCTGATGCTGTTCTTCTCTGTAGCACCTTGTAGCCTAGCCCTTAGGACTTCCCCTGCCTACTCTTTAGAAACAATTTCACTTATTAGCCTTTATTTGTGTTTCTAGCACCGTGCTGGCGCTTGCTGCATTAGTAGATGGTTGATAGATGTTTGTTGATTTGGATGTTTAATAAACGTTTGAATTTAATTATGATGTTCACTTGCTGGTGTGCATTTCAGGCACTTCAGGTAGGTCATTGCAGCATTAGGTGCCTATGGAGACCCTCAGTTTTTCAGGCTGGGAATAGATGACTTGCCCTTCCTCCAAGAGATCACTTGAATGCACGATTGGGGGTAATTTTCTCTAAACATTGCTCAGAATACATGGTATTATTTTTCTCTTTAAAGAGTATCAATGATACTCTGAACAAAGTGAACAAAAAAACTTTTTCTTAATGTGTCACAAGGTTTCTGCAGCATTCTTTTCGTGTAGCTCTATGCATCCAGATGTTCAGAAAATCAGATTTTCAAAGCTACACTTTATTGATTTATAGCTTATTGAAAGTAGCATGAGCAAGAAGAAGGAACATGGATTTGGAATTAGGTACCTGAATCAAATTCTGGTTCAGCCACTTCCTAGCTTTTGACTTTGGGCAAAATATTTAACTTTTTTCAACATAGTTTTCTTATTTTTAAAATGGTAAAGGTACACATTGGCAGATTTGGGGGATTTAATATGTTGGGAGGAATGAATTAAGTTACTTCTCAAAAAGAGATCTGTGAGTTCTCTGTGATAATTTTTGGTATATTTTCATTTCAATTGAATAAACATTTATTCTCATTTCATTCTTAAAAATAGTGTAAGCATATTGAGAATCATCTCTCTGATCACGTTATAATCAAGCACTGCCACGTGACTTCTATTCCAGTGTTCCAAGTGAAGACCAGATAATGTCAAGATGTGCTCTATATAGATTTTCTAGGAGTTCGAATAAAGAAGAGGGATAAACTCATCCATAGATGGCAGAGTCATGCCATGGTAGTAAGTACTACATTTATATATTTAGCACAAATCCCAGTTTAGAAAGGATAGATTTAGAGAAGATTATAGCAGTGACTATGGTAGTAAATTTGCAAGGAAGAATTATTCTCAGTTCTAGCAGTAGTTGCTTTAGATACCTATTTCAGTGCAGATTTCAGTATTGTTGCAATTTAACTTACTTCAACTCAGCAAAAACAGTTTTACAAAATTGCCAAGGGAACTTTAAAATGACATTCTAAATTTGCTCACCTGCAGTTGTAGCTATGATAAGGTCTGATTATCTTGACCTACTCCAACCACTGGTTCACTCATTTGAATTACCCAGAATCATGGTTTTAGGTTTGTTGTTAGGTTCTTTGAGCTGCTATTATGGAGCCAGACTTCCAAGAGCTTCTTTGTATCTGGTGTGAATTTCAGGCTTATCCCAGAACATCTTGATTTTGAGAGCACTGATAATATTAACTTAAATATTTCTTGATTAAGCTAAATTAGTTGAGAGTATCACGATTGTTTTCCTTGCATCTTTTAGGCCTTTTTGTTTCAGAGTAACGTTGTAATTTTTCAGTGTTTAGAAAATAGGAAGGATTGTAGTTTCTGAGTTCTTTGCCTTCTGATAGGATTGTGTTTTCGTTTTGTCAGTTTGTGCTCTGAAATTGAAGAGCCAAGTAGAGCTGATGCTACCTGGTAGATTACCTGGAACTGTCGACAGCTCTGAATGGGTACCATGAGCCTCTTGATAATGTTGAGATGGACAGTAGGCATCTGTTTTGCACTCGGTTCCTTTGAGGACTCAGTAAATCACACAACGAATTAACTAAGGCTGTTTGAGAACAGCCAGTGGGATAATGAACACTTTTATGCTTTTTAAAATGACTATGGGGAGTCTGATCAGAAGAGGCCATTCCAAAATGGCAGCTGGATTTTCATTTTTCCTCTGGGACTTGCATTGAGAGGTGTGCTTTTAGCTGATTTTCCCCTTTAACAGGAATTCATTAGGGGTATCTATCCATTAGCCAATGAACTATAAGAAAAAGGGGGCAGTTTATATTTTAGAGAGGAAAAATGCTGTTAGCTATATATAAGCTGGATTTGAAGAATTTTTTCCCTTTGTCTGGAAAATTGATTTTAAAGACCCTGGATTTTATTCAAAAAGAAGGAAAGGCAGATTATTTTAGTTACTTTGTTTTGTGTTTCTACTATTTTTATACAAAGAGAAAGTGCTCATATTTTAATTTCTAGGTACCTTATTTGCAAATTGTTTTTCCCAGTTTTATGGCAGTTTCTTATTTCTAAGGATTGAAGCTTTTTATGTAATTTTTCCCTCAAGGGATAACATTTATGTTTTTCCTCTTCCAAAACTGTTAAAGTGTAAAGGTAGACATTTATACTTGTATACTTTATGTTTTAAATATTTTTGTACTACCTATACTTCTAGGTATAAAGATAGAAAAATGATACTAAATTAATCAGATGAAAGTAACAAATGCTGAACACTCACTAAACTATTAAGATGTTAATGTGATTTCAAATGGAGATAGTTGATGGGCAGCAGCAGGTGTAGTGGGACTCCCCCCTCAAACATTGTGAGGTTTGGACAATTTTGGGGGAGGGGATTAATTCTTGAGTAGTCAGCTTTTTGCTTTACCTCTGCTATTCCCAACCAAAGTATAGAGAAGCATTGTAAATTAGTGAGGAGTGCACTGCGCTTAACTGGGAGTCATAACGCTGGCTTTAGTATCTAACTTGTGTGACGTTGGGCATGAGTTTTTGCGTCTCTGGGTCATAGTTTCCCAGTCATCAAAATGTAGCGTTGGACTAGATTATGTAATTTTTTCCCTGTTGTGAGTTTTCTTGGGAACTGTGGCAGTGTGCTAGAGGTCACAGTATAAACAAAGCAGGTTTATGTTCCTGCTGTCCTTCTAGATCTGTTTTACCTGAGGCTTTTGGCAAAACATTAATTTTATACTTAAACAAACATACATTGAGGACTAAAAGGAATTTGAATGTATTCATGCGGTATTAAAGATGTAGCACCAAAACTGAAAGAAATGTTATGCTAATAGCAGGCCACAGAAAGAGTCCTCGTGTTCTATATTCACTCTTTCCTACCATTAGGGCACTTTGGTGGATCACTGCATCAGATGACCAAGTCTTCCTATTCTAAAGTTATGTAACTATGAAAACATGTACATTTTGAATTTCCTTCCTCTCCCTCCTAAATCAGTGACATTTTCTGAAGGAGAGTTTGTGTATTTTATTTATATGAAACCTCTCTCAACGTTGTTCAATAAAAACTCTGTTAAGAGATCTTGTCCTGAAAGGAAAGTGCTTGATGTTGCTGGCACTGGAGGATGGGAGAGTGAGGAGTTGAGAGTAATGCCATAGTGCAGGAGACACATCTCATGCCCCTTCAAGCCCCTCTGCTTCTAGAAGGTAATTCTCTATTTCTAATGCCCGTTATGGGTTGTCTTCCTTTTTTTTTCTTCCATTTTAGCTTGGATTTTGGCGGAATGGAAATCTATGTTTCTGAATTTAGTATTTTTTTTTTCCCTTTCCTCCTATCTTTATAAGTACTCTTGATGGCAGCTGCTGTCTTAAGCCCAAGAGCTTAAAAGATTAAAGAAACCACTAACAGCAGTCAGGAGGAAGTTTAAGGGCCTGTTTTTCTGAAGGTTTGCGTTTTCATTCTGTTGGTTGAGTAGAAAATTGCAAACAGGTTGTGTTCAGCAGCTGGAATGCTCTTCAACATCTGGGGAGACCCAGCCTTCTGTTCATTTTCCGTTCATTGGAAGCGTTGTTGGCCTGAGGTAGAAACTGTAGACGGAGATATTAGAATTCTTTGTGTGTATGGTCATTAGAATTTCTTTCTTCTAGAAATTTTTTCATAGAGATGCCAACTTGTCCTCCATCTTTCCAGTAGCTTTACTGAGCACTTAACTTTTAAGTCAGTTGCTGAAGAGAGGCTTGAATAAGATAAGTACCTCCCAAAGACTTGACCCCCAAAGCAGAAATTGTTTGGGCTCTTAGTGAGCTCCTACTTTGGAGTCAAGAGCTAGCCTGCCCCTCCATCTCTGTCTGCATATGTATCACAGGCTTTTATCCTTGGGGATTTAGCCTGTGGCTACTAGAACCCAGGAGGTCCTGTCTCAATAGTGTATGCTTTGTTCAGCCTGTTACACACTTGCTTCTTCCTTCTGATAGCTGTTTCACAGAGTGAGTCTGAGGAAATCCAGAACATCTGCTGATTTGTTGATGAGTCCTTAAGGACAATTAGACAATGTTCTTAATAAAATCAAAGTCCTGAAAGTTAGCCCTGGGCTAGTACACCCTGCCTCCTTCTTTCACCTTCATTTTCCCCATTGCAGTTAGAATTTTAGAGATAGATCAGGAGCCCCTGCAATGTCTTCAGATGCTGAGCAGGTAACGTGATTCCTTTATGATGTAAAAGAGAGGGGCAGGGTCTATGGCAAACTGCCCAGTGCTTGTCCCTTCTTAAGGCAATCAAAACCGTTTTTTAAATAAGTAATGTACTGGCCAAATAAAACAGGACTGCCAGTTTAATTGCTATTTTTGACAACTTGATTATATCATAGATGAGGAGAGAGAAGCTGAGAGGAGTTTTGCTTTACTCAAGGTCACAAAGCTGTCAGTGGCCCAACCGGGTCTAGAACCTGTTCGTATTGGACTGTTTGAGAAAATCAAGTGCTCCAAGTTCAATTATTAGTGGCACTTATGGTCCTAAGTGTGCACCGACCAAGAGTTTCATGTTTGGACTCTAGTATTTTAGGATTATTAAAGCTAATCTGACTTTTGGATAAACCAAATGCATTTTGGAGGTTGTCTGTTAAGAACCCATTGTGATGGCTGGAACAGATCTTAAGTGGAGCTCCTAGACAGATCGATTTGCAATTGTTCTGTAACACCATATGGATTTTCCTGGATTTGCAAGTAAATACATTTTGCATATTGCTTACAAATTGCTTAGGTTGTCTTCGTGAATAATGAAAGCTGTGCTGTAGGAAGCTAGAGATTATGAGAGGTTTTTTTTTTTTTAATGTATTTCATTCTTTTGTTTCTTTTGCTTTTATTTTCTATAGCGTCAAGGGTATGTATGTGTGTTGGAGGGAGGCGGGGTCCTATTATATATAGGTTTCTCAACATCTGTGTTCGTTTACAGAACATATCTCTTCAGCTACGAAAGAGGGCTTGCTGGTTAGAATACAGTACACTCTGCACAGTGCTTTCTTTTATGCCGATCTTTGCTATGCTTTTTTTTCACGTTTAACTAAGTTTCCTTAGCGGGATTCTCTGCTTCTCTACTTTAAGGGGAAGTCATCCTCTGCCATTAATACCTACTGTGTCCCAGGCACTCTTCAGGTACCTCCGTGATTTCCAGTAGCTCTCCTAACAACCTCATAAGATAGGTCTCGTCATCTCCACTTTTTAGGTAGAGAAAGTAGATGCTTGAGATTGTCTTCATTAATCATACACCTAGAAAGTATGGAACTAGCATTCAGATGCAAATCTAATTTCAGCCTAGTGTCCTTTCCAAAATGCCACAGCTGCTTCTTTGCCTTCTATCCCCTCCTTCACTTAGTATTTTGACCACGCTAATTGTGCTGGCATCTTGTCCCAAGGAGCTTCCAAATTCTTTTGTCTAGAGTATGGCTTTCAGAGTTTTTTTTGTCCCAATCCACAGAGTTAGAAATACAGTTCATATCATGGTCAAGTGTACACACTCACATATGCACATGCACGCTGGTGCTTACGTATACACATAATCAATCTGAAACAAAGTCATTAAATGATGCCTTGCCATATGCAGTACACTCTAATGTCTTCTTTTTTGTTCTCTTCTATTAACACACACACACACACCCCCCCCATACATATATGGTGGTGATTTACACTAACTTGATCTTATGACCAGTGGGGTGTAGTTGAGAAACACTGACCTAGAGTGGAGCTCTCTAAGGTGGAGTGTGTGTCTCACTCTCCCCCCACAGGATTTTTAAGAAAATCCAATGATGCATAGGACAACACAGTAGAAATTATGTTTAGATTGATTGTTATCTTTAAGGAAGACATATTGAATGTTATTGATATTTAATTATCTGAGTTGGCAGTGCGCTATCAGTCTGCGGGACAGTCAGTCCTGCGCCCCATAGGGTGTGGCAGGTGTCCTGAAGGGAGAGTGGAATTTTCACAAAATGGCAGACTCCTTCAGCCTTTTGCGTGTTGTGGGATGTGTTCCAGTTTGTGTGGCTCATCAAGTGTGTTACAGGGTCATATTATTTACTTTAACTATTATTACTATAATATATAGTTTTATAGTATATAATACTATATATATAGTATAGTTTATATACTGTATTATAGTATATAATACTATATATATAATAATTATATTATTAACTAAACTAACTTTCATAAAAGAGACAACTGATTTTTAAAAATCCCTTCAAAGAAACTGTGGAATGAGATAACATAAGCACAGGGAACAGCAGGAAAATGGCAGAGCTGATATTTCTGTTATTTTTTTGAGCTTCTTGTCAACTGTGTTACTAGGTACCAACAGCAACTACATAATCATATCTAGTAAGTTGGCCCAAAAACCTGAAGCTATTAAAAAAAATTGGGAACTTAGGTTTATATCTGTGATCATTAATGTTTTACCTTGCCCTCAGTGGATGTTGTACTTTGAGATATTAGCTAATGCCATTATGCTGGGTAAAACATTAAAAATTTTGTTCATTTTATCTTTATATCACCCCTTATATATTTATCTTTATATCACCCCTTAACTTATATTTATTTGTGTATTTTGTAATATTTACAATCCATCAGTGCCATATAAATAGCTACATACGTATTCGGGGAATATGCTCAAATTCTTTTTGGTACTGACAAGGATTCATAATAAAAATCATGTGAAGGGCCAGCCCCGTGGCTTAGCGGTTAAGTGCGCGCTCTCCGCTACTGGCGGCCCAGGTTCAGATCCTGGGTGCGCACCGACGCACCGCTTCTCCGGCTATGCTGAGGCAGTGTCCCACATACAGCAACTAGAAGGATGTGCAACTGTGACGTACAACTATCTACTGGGGCTTTGGGGAAAAAAAGGGAGGAGGATTGGCAATAGATGTTAGCTCAGAGCCGGTCTTCCTCAGCAAAAAGAAGAGGATTAGCATGGACGTTAGCTCAGGGCTGATCTTCCTCACAAAAAAAAAAATAAATAAAAATCATGTGGAGACCATTTCTGGCCTGGGGAACTACCAGTAGAAGTGTCCAGTAACTGTTGATGGGTATCTTGGGGGACTAGGTAAACAGAAGAGGGAAAAGGTGAGTAGGAGACAGAGGATTTTTGTGTCCAAATTCAGTTCCAAGGGCACATGGTTTGGTGAGCAGCCTGTGCCTTTGTGCATGTCGCAAAAGTCTCCCCATTCAGGCAAAGCAGCCCTGTTTTAGGGCACACGGGCTGGCAAGTGGACGTGCGCTGGATTTCAGCCCTTTATTCTTCTGTAGGTGAAGCCTACAGAAGTAAGTGCATGTAACAGCCCTAATGCTGAAGAACTAAAAAAAAAAAAAGAAGAGTGATAGACAGGAGACATTGATGAATGTCGGAAGCAGCAGCAACTACTCCACACTCTTCTTTATTTATTCATTCAACTGAGTATTTATAGTATGTCTATTCTGTGCTAGCCATCTTCTGCAACAGGAATCAGCAAACTACGGCCCACTGAGCAAACACAACCAAGTGTCTGTTTTTGTAAATAAAGTTTTATTTGGAATATAGCTATACCCCTTCATTTACGTCTCTTCTGTTGCTGCTTCTGAGCTATAATGGCAGCGTTTAATAATTGCGACAGAGATAGTGTGGCCTGCAAAGCCTGAAATATTTACTCTCTGCCCCTTTACTGAAAAAAGGTTGTGAGCTTCTATTTTAGCTGATGAACCAGTACTTGCTTCTGGTGCCACTCCATGGTAACTGAGCCGTGGGCTGTGTGGCTTCTCTCTCATGTGCCTGGCTTGCCAGAAAATACCTCCATGGGAGCCACGTTAGGACAGACAGAAAAGCATGCAGCCAGGGCACATTCATTGTTTAGGTGTCTACACAGGCAATGTAGTGCAGAGAAGAGGCCAAAGGGCTACGAGTCTGGAGACTTTGGCTCTGAAATAAAGTCACTCTGAGACCTTCTCTCTGGGCCTCAGTTTCCTTCATTCTACAACTAGGAGTTTACACTAGATCAGTGATTCTCAAAGTTTAACCTGCTTCAGAGTCATCTAGCAGGCTCCTTGAATAGGTTGCTGGACCCCGCCCTATCCACCCAAGGTTTCTATTTCAGTAGGTGTGGGGAGGGCCTGAGAATTGACAGTTTTAACAGGTTCTCAGGTGACACTGATGCAAGTGGTCTGAGGGCTGGCACTTTGAGAACCTCCCTAAGGAGTTCTGGAAGAGTAATTGGTCATCTACAGATAGGCAGTGTGACTGGGTCGCTTTTTGGTAGCCTGCCTCTCTTTGGCTTTGGGAAGAGGAAGGCTAGAGTGTCCACTGTGAGAAATGACATTTGGAGAGGACCCATATCCTAGATGCCTCTGTGATGTGTAAACGAAAGCTATCCTGGACCAAATTGTAAATCTTCACATTCCTCCTATACAAAGGGAACTGCAGGCCTCCTCTTAATAATCAGTCATCCCCAGTTTTGCCCATTGCCTCTGAAATTCTAGACTCTCAAGTGATCAGTCTTTCAGGGCAGTGTGGAAGAACAAAACCCATTATGGCAGATTATTTTAGGTGGTCTCATCTCCATCCTTCCTACTATGACCGCTATTCCCTATCTTTCTCCTTTTAAAAACTCTTGTATTGTTTCTGTTATGTTTTTTCTAAATAATCATTTTTTTGGTTGCAATAAAGTACTAATGTTTTGAGAGCTTTAGGGAACCTATTGGTGTCAGAAACTATGCGGGTTGCCTGCAGAATAACCTTATCAGTCATCTCAAAATTTCTTGGGAGTATTCTATTTTCCTCATTTTACACATGAGTAGTAATTACATTTTAGGAGTCAAAGAAGCTAAGTAATGTGTGACCTGGACAATTTCCATATCCATGCAGATGACCATCAAAAACCTAGTTTTCCAAGTCTTTGGCCTCCTCCCTTCTGGCCCTCACCTCCGCTTCCTTCCAACTGTCCATTCTCACATTCGGGTCTTGTCACCTAGGCTTAGTCTTCCTAGGAAATCGTGAACTCCATTGTCATCCCATCACCACAGCTCAGCAGTTTAGGCCTTGGTAAAGCTCTCACCTCCTTTCTCTGCCAACAGAAATAATTCTCTTCTCTGAACTATTTCTGTATCTTAAAAATATTTTTTTATCTGTTTACTTTGTACTAAATTATATTGATTTATGTTTCCGGTTCCCTTATTACAAAATAACCTTCTTGAGAAAAATTATTTTGTATTATTCATTTAGGTTTCTACAGAGCCAAGTACCGTGTCTGGTATGTAGTAGGCATTCAATAAATAACTGTTTAACTGAGTTAGAGAATGGTAAGACAGGGGTTTGAATCCAGGTCTGTCTCTCCTCAGTACTGTATTCAGGCCTCCCACCACCCCGTGGCCTATTCATTTCTAGTCTGATCTGGATGAAGAAGGAATTGTTCAATAGATGATGTCATTTGGGAGATGCTTTGTCTATTTTTCCATATCCAGTATGCTATTACTGATGATTTTTCATTTTGTCAAAATGCATTTTCTCTTTTTCTACTAGAATTCAAACAAAATAATTTTAGACGACATCCTAAGAACATTTGGAAACAGGACATTTCAGGTCTTTTCCCCCCTTTGCTTCAAAAAAGTGTATACAGCTATAATTACTAATTGCTGCACTCTAAGTAGAGACAGATGATACATACGTTTGTGACAATTTTCCAGAGGGAAAGCTAAGTAACCAGGCTCATTTTTCCATAATGTGAATGTTATTCACAAACTATTACCATAATTGATGCACCAAGCCACTGTGAGATAAATAATGTGTTGTATGTGGGAAGCAAGCTAGTAGTCAATGAATATTAAAGAACAAAACCTAATTTTAAAAGAGAAACTGTAATTATAATCATTCTGAATTCATACTGCAAAACCAGTTTAAATAACTTGCCTGCCATTTATCTATGTAATTCTGTGTATGAAGGAAGTAGGTATATGAGTAGAGTTGTATAGAAATATGTGTATACACACACACATATTTTTATAAAAAGACACAATACCAAACTTCAGAATTAGTCGTTTTTCAAAGATATTTGATGCAGAGATGAGGTGAACCTGAGCAGAGTTAATTAGTGAAATTTAAATTGATGGGAAGAAGCACAATTTCAGTTTTCTTATCTTTTGCTTTTATAGGTGTTTTGTGTCTCCTTATAATGTCTTGTTCCTTCCCTTGACCAAATCAGTGTCTGTATTTTCTTCAAAGCTGCTTTTTCATAGCAAGTCTTTCTCATCTACCTCTAATCCCTCTCTTATCGCCTTCTTGATGCTCATCAACTTCTTTGTGTGGTGTATTGATTTGCGCTTTTGGGATTTGTTGTTGTGTAATAGGAGGTCATAAGTCATTTCTTATGTGTATCATTAGTCTCATCAACCAGACTGTCGTGTCATTTCTGGAAGAGATTGTTCTGTTTTTGTGTGTGTATGTATAGTTCCTTCTTGTATTCCTCATAGAGCTTGGCTAATGCTCCCCGTGAATGTGCTAACTCCTCAGTAGATATTGTCGGTTATCTCTTTTTGTACGTTAGTTGCTGCATTATTTTTGTAAAATCTCTAAGTTTTGTGCTTGCTTATTAGTGTCTCTAAAAAGTGCTCCAATGTAACTGGAAAGAACCAGATCCTGTTGCTGTGGAGTTTTTGATGAAACACTTAATCAGGAATCTGGAGTATGGTTTGTGTGGAATATTTAACTCCCTCCATCTCTGTGGAGTTCTGAAATCAAAGGGAAAGATACTGCCTTTTCTCTTGGTCTTGATAGTTTTTGATGCGTATGTTTTAGAGATAAACAAGGTGATTGGGTCATAGCTTAGATACTTTTGTATTTTAAAATAAATCATAGTTTATTTATTCTTAGGAAGCTTTTAGAAAAATCTTCTCAACATTGATTCTGTTCTTAGTTGTAATCTCAGTATATTCTGATAATTTCTTTTGAATATATATCTGTTCCTTCTTCTCTATGGACATCTGTCATCTTTTCCTTTTATAGTAATGAAAATCTGGACAGCTTCCAATATGCTTTCTTAGCTCAAATTTCCTTGGCCCTTAATGTCAGACAGAGTCAATTTATTCAGCTAGTTTATCCAACTAGACACATTTGTATAATAGAAAAATGAGTGAATAGAATGTTCCTTAACATAATGCGTGTATAGGCAGAGCCCATGTTCTAAAGCTGTGTAGCTCTTCCTCTCAAAAGAGGATTATTGATTTTATCATGTTCTCCTGCCTTTAACCAATCGTAAACAGTTTGACCTTTCTGAGGGCTTTTTGGAAAGTTCTGAGGAAAAAAATAACAATACTCCTACAACCTCAAGGAATTCTAAGTATCAAAGATCACCTCTATGAAGGTAATTGGTTCAAAAATTGTGCATTATTTGCTATACTTCAGAGCATAGTAGGGCATTGTTCATGTGTCTAACTCTGTGATAATTTGAGTTTGCTTGCCCAGATGATGATTATGACCAGGGAGGAACATTATCCGGGAGTGGACTCTTGCAAGCAGCCAAGGAGCTGACCCTTGCAGAGGCTGGTCTCATTTTCCAGTCTTCCTGCAGGACAGCTTGGTGTCCATTGAGACCTTTCTCCCACCTTGAGACTCCTAGATGGGACTTTGGCCTGGTTCCCTCAGGGACTCTGGAAACTACTTAGCTTGGAGTGGTGCCGTTTGAGTCTGTTCTTGGTGGTGGGCCCTGGCTTTTTTCCTCTGAGGCCCTTGCTTCCCAGGAGCAGAGTGGAGGTCAGATGCAGATAACACAGGCACGATTCTGCCTCCTGAAATGCTCAGCTGATGTGCACTTCTCCCTTCCCCTTAGGATTTAAGACACATTTATCATGGATTGTAATGAGTAGGAAAGAGCATGCATGTTTCTTTCCTGCTGAATAGCAGAATGTAGGATAAAAACCTTTCTGTTTACAATTCAGCTGTATCTCTTTGTAGTTTGTGTTCAGGTCATTTTAAGCTTCACTGTTAAGCTAAACTTCTGAACAGTTTCATTTGCAGACTCTTCCTGGGAGAGTCAAGGGACGCTTTTGTAAAGAGTGTGTGTGTGTGTGTGTGTGTTTGCATGCAAAACATGTGCATGAATGCATGTGCTTGGTTGGGCAGGGACTGGAAGGATTGAAGAAAATAGGAAAAATCATTCCCAACAGAAGAAGCACCATATACAAAGGCTGGAAGACTCCTGTGGTTTTTGGCAGATAAATGAATCGTTCTGAAGGTCTTATAAGAGCTGTGACCAGCCCTGTTTTCTGAGAAAAGGGAAAGTCCTTGAGCGCCCATCATACCTCTTTAGCCTCTCTTAACAAGCATTCAGATGCTCTGCCAGAGGAAATGGTGTGTTCCAAGTGCAGCTGCAAGAGAAATAGAGTTCTTTTAGTGCATCTGAAGCAATTCCTCCACATAAATCGTCCCATTTTAACAGTAAACTGTCTGTTTAAAACAAAACAAAAAAGGCAGGTGGGGAGTTGGAAGGAGAAAGAATTTATGCCAGGAAATGAAAATGAGTTGCTGCAGAAGCTTGTCTTGGTTGTGGTCTCAGAGTTATTAAAAGGGCTCAATTGCTAGTTTGTTATATCTCTCTGTATGTTTTCGTGAGCTTTTAATTCTCCAGAAAACATTAAGGATAAAATAGCAGCCGTATTTCTACTAGAGAAGGCACACCTATTGTTGGAAATGGCTGCCTTGCAGCTTGTAAGCCATGGCGTCTTTCACCAGCTGTGTTCACCAAGGAGCTGGGTAGACTCACGGTGTCTTTTCTGGCCTTCTTCCTCCCTTCGTTATGGTGGGTCAGCCTTCAAATGTAATTGGAGGATGTTTAAAGCTCCTGTCATAGCAGGTGGAGTTTCTGACTTGAAGTGTAAGAAGCGATGTTTTGATTGTGTTTCCAGCTGACTGTAGCTACTAAGCAAAGGTTGGCAGGTTGTGATGTAATTGAAGGTGACATTGCCTTTACCTTTTATCAAGCTCAATTGTGAGCCTGGAGCTATGTTAACTGCTTTACAACTATGAGCCCAGTTAATTCTCCCAGGAGTCCTTGTTTTAAGGTAGGTTTGATTACCCTCAGTTTACAGATGGGGAACTTGAGGTTGAGAGAGATAAGTAACCATTTTGCAATTATACCCAGCATTTGGCATAGCCAGGATTGGAACTGAGGTCCTTCTATCTCCAAATCCCCAAATCCCAAATGCCTGTTGCATTATACTCTATCCCATAAAGTAGCCTTTCCTCCCTGCCTGCACCAATTCTTGTCCTCCCCTGCCCCCCTTTTAAGATGCTTTAAATAAAACACAACCAAAAATCTAACTCTAAAATTGAGCTTTATCTCCTTCCTTACTTCCCATTAATCAATGCCCTAAATTCATACAAATATTCGGTATTTGGGGGATAAAATAAACAGTAATTTTATTTTAGCTCCCTTTGACTCTAAGAGAATTTGTATTCTGTTATTAATTCTAACTGTTCCCATGATTATATTACTTTACCTGAAATGTATAACACAGTTATAGTCTTAGCAGTGGTCTCAGGGATACTCTCATGTGCAGTAGCATGATGCTAGACTAAGAAGCCAGGAAGTCTCATAGACCCAGCTCAGTCGCAGACCAGCTGTGAGATCTTGGTGAAGTCACTTTGCACTTCTTTCATCATTGTGGTGTTTGATCCAGGTCAGTTCCCAGCCTGGGAGGCGCAGCTTTTGTCAGGACACTAAATAGGTCATATGTGCTACTCTCTTGTGTACACATTATTTTTAGGTGTTTATAGAAGAGATGGTTACTAAAATAGAAATTCATTAAAATGCATCATTAAATTCTTACATTTTGTGTTTCTTCAATCAATGAATGCCTGATAAAATTTAATATATTGTCAAATGAGGAGTTCATTATTTCTTTTTACTAAAAGGGGGACCTCACGTTAAAAGTTAGACACTGTTGGTTTTCATGAACTTTTAAAGTCCCTCTCCAAGTAGAATATTCACTAAGCCTACGAATGAGTCTACTACTAGATTACACAAATTCTGGCTTTTTGGAATCTTTCATTATCTTACTTCTTCCCCTTCTCCATGAGCATTTGGATTTATAATAAAGGGGGAGAATCACGAGGAAATGAATTGGCCTTCCAGAAAACCAATCTTCCATAATTTGTCCTGAAGACAGAAGGTTTTGCCATCATGTCTATGAGTACAATTGGTCAGTGGTCACCCTGTCATCTTTCCCCTCCCCCTCCATCTTTCCTGTGATACTCTATAAACCTCACTCTGCTCTCAGACCGCAAGCCCCTCTGGCCTCACTTCCTTCCTTTCCTAGCCTGCATTATGTATGTAATCCCCTCACCACTCCTCTCACCTGCACTTGCAGTTCCTTGAAGTTTTTGTCCTTCTGCCCATTTCCTCCCAGTAGCATGTCAGCTGTCTGCCCTCTCTTGAGCTTCTTTGTTTCATATGAGAGAATTAAAACTCTGGTTGGGGCCGGCATGGTGGCGTAGTGGTTAAGTTCATGCATTCCACTTTGGTGGCCTGGGGTTTGCAGGTTCAAATCCCAAGCGTGGACCGACATACCACTCATCAAGCCATGCTGTGGCGGCATCTTACATACAAAATAGAGGAAGATTGGCATAGATGTTAGCTCAGGGCCAATCTTCCTCACCAAAAAGGAAAAAAACAAAAGAAAGCTCTGTCTGGAATGTTCTTATAGATCAGTAGGCCTCAACATCTGATGGCTTTTTCATTGTTTCCCCTCAGTGCGTTTACCACGTTGCTTTCTTTGTCCCCTTGGTGGCAGTTCCAAACTCTCCCCACTCAAGGCTACAGTGATAGCAAACATTTGTCAAGAGCTTAACTGTGTTAGTGAAAATGTGCTAAGGACTTTATATGCATTGTCTCATCCCCGTTCTTGCTATATGACCTAACTTTTCCTCCCTGCGTCCCATCCAACACATACTAACTGAACATCAGCTGTGTCCAGGCTCCATGCCAAGCCACAAGCTACAACTATATTGAGGCGGATTGGAGACTTGGCTCGCAAGAGGCCTCCAATTCAGAGGGAGATACAGAGAAGTGAATAGTCAAAAAGTACATTGTGTGATAAATGCTAAGAATGGAGAAGTTCAGTATCTATAGATGTAGGCAACCCAGACTCAGGGATGAGGGTAAGAAAAGCTTCTTGGAGGGAGTGACAGCTAAGTGCCAATCTAAAGGAAGAGATAATATGAGTTAGGTGCCATGATAGGGGAATATAATGTCATTCTAGAAAGAAGAACACCTGGATGCTGGAAAGATTCATGGAATTGAGAGGGGCGGTAAGAGGAGAGCCATTGTTCTCAGAGAAATTACAGGCCTTCAGGTATGAAATCCATTCACTTTATTTCCCACTTCCTAAGTGATTTATAGCCAAGTCTGGTGGTCTACTGGTTGAGATTCGGTGCTTATACCACCACAGCCCAGGTTCGTTTCCAGTTAGGGAACCACACAACCCGTCTGTTGTCATACTGTGGCGCTGCATGTTGCTGTGATGCTGAAAGTTCTGCTATTGGTATTTCGGATATCAGCAGGATCACCCATGGTGGGCAGGTTTCAGCAGAGCTTCCATGCTAGGAAGAAGGACGTGAGCACCCATTTCCGAAAAAATTGTCCATGGAAACCCTATGAATAGCAGCAGAGCATTGTCTGATACAGCTCCAGAAGATGAGAGGATGGCACAAAAAGACCAGGCAGGGTTCCACTCTCTGCTATACACAGGGTCGCTAGGAATTGGAATCTACTTGTTGACACTAACAACAAAAGTGATTTATATCTTCACTTATTAACTCAAATTAGAATTCATTGAGACCCTTTATTGTACATGGGTCTTGGGGGATGGTTTTGACACACTTGCTGTCGGTCTCAAGATGAGGTTTTACTATGCGCTTGTGTAGCTGGTCTGTTGAAATAGTATTAGCATATTAGGGTGTAGAGGAGAGTGCTTCTTCAAAAATATTATGGAAAGGTTTATAATTATTGTGATATAGGGGTAGAGTTTTTCAGGAGGGCTTTCCAATGATAATCCTTCCTAAAATTTTGAATGCTACAATGAAGCTACTTCTTAGCCTGATGGTATATAATAGCAGCTTCTGTTCTACTTCTTAAAAGTGGAAGCATATCCCTTTTCCATAAAGACACTTAGTAAGTGACATTTAGGCCTTCAGCAAATGTTATGCCCTCAAACACCTTGACTGAGGAAATCATGATGTGCCTCAGATGAAGGGTCTATAGGGATGAAAGGTTGGTGCTTCTGTGACACAAAGGTGGAGAAATGAAATAGTGGTCCACACATGCTCCTGGTCATTTGCAGGTATGAAAGGGAGATAGCCCCTGTGGAGACTTTGACCCTTCTGATTGGCAGTTAAGGTTGCTCATTAGAACAGCATATTGGCTTCATTGCTCCATTCAGCTTTAGGAATAAGAGTGGACACAAAGCAACTGAATGGTAAAATATTTCAAACTCTTTTTTCATACCATTTTGAAAGGTAGAAGCTAATACTCAGACATTCAAACTTCCCTGTTTCTCTCTCTTTCTCTTTGCAGATAGGGATAGTTTACTGCATCCTATAAAATTTACTTTTAAATCCAGATGAATCTTAATTTTGTTGATAAATATGTATTTATTACTTGGGGGGTAGGGATGTGGGAAGTAGGGATGAGAGATGTGTCATCATATTATTAAGTATTTTTTTTTTTTTTTTTTGTGAGGAGATCAGCCCTGTGCTAACATCCGCCAATCCTCCTCTTTTTTTTTTTTTTTTTTTTGCTGAGGAAGACGGCCCTGGGCTAACATCTGTGCCCATCTTCCTCCACTTTATATGGGACGCCGCCACAGCATGGCTTGCCAAGCAGTGCTTTGGTGCGCGCCCGGGATCCGAACCAGCGAACCCCGGGCCGCCGCAGCGGAGCGCGCGCACTTAACCGCTTGCGCCACCGGGCCGGCCCCTTATTAAGTATTTTGAGAATCGCTGTTTCCCAGCGATTATCTGGCCTGAATGTCTCCAGCATTTCATCCTTAGTGCAGTGGTGTGTAGGTGCCTCACATTCACATCTGCCAAAACCATGCTCCTAGATGTCACCCCCTTTCTTCATTTCTTCCGTTTATTGCATCTTATCAGGTGGGTGCTGCTGCTGTTTCATAATTTTCCTTAAAATCTTGAGAAGTTAAATGAGTTAATAGTAGTGAAACAAAAATAAAAACACTGTCTTTACATTTCTGGAAAAAAAATGTATGTGTCAAGTGTCAATCATTTTTCCAGGCTGTTAGTTCCTAAGGCTGAATACCAGGAGCAGTTTTGGCAGCTAGTAGAAGTAAAAGGGAATAGCCAGAGAAAGCTGTTCTAGTTTCTCTTTCTCTGGCTACAAGAAGTTGAAAGATGTTGTTTCAGCTGGAGAATTTAAAATGGATTCTTATTCATATTTTGCTCAGGAGACTAGACTGTTTTTGGTGGTGTAATCTTCTGTAGGCGTGGAGAAAGGTCACCTCTTGATCTTGTTTTGGGGATTATGGGGTTAAAGCTGTGTCAGAGTCCTTTTTCTAGACACAGGCTCTTGTCAGAATAATGTTTGGCCAGGTGTTAATTTGTGTCCTGAGGGGGAGTGCTGGAATTCATTATTCATCCCGTGGGGATAGGGGTGGGAGGAGGAGGTTGTCCTTCTGGGAGGATACAAGGGCCAGGGCCTGCCTCCTGCCTTTACTGACATGTGCCATTTGTGATGAAGGCAGCTGAAGTCCATTTGAGGAATTCTCTTGTCAGCCTGCCAAGAGAGCAACACAGAGGGAGTGAGAGCGAGAGGGAGGGAGAGGCGGGCAGCTCAGCAAGGCGGTCCCCGAGTGCAGTTTCCAGAGCAGGATCACACACAGTGTTTTAGGCACTAAGGCAAGGTATACAGGAACATAAAGGGGAAGGAGGCCAGGTTGGAAATAGTGCATTTTCCTCTTTCTTTCCCCTTTGCCCCTCCTGTCTTGGAATACATGTCATCCTTTGGAAGACTCAACATCTGAAAGAAGCCTTTGCTGAAACACCGCTTTTTCTTCAGCACTATACTGGGTTATTTTTCTTTTCCTCTTTTTATTTTTTTCCATCTTCTTTTCCTCTGAGGGCAGGAGGTGAGACAATGATCAAGTCAAGCTGGTTCTATGTTAAGTTCAAGTATGCAGAGAAGGTAAGTCAATATGTTTTCTTTTCCCAAGGAAAACCTGCCACCTCCCTCCAGTCTCCTCATGTTAACAGGCTCCTCTGGCTTCTCGGGAAGCGAATGAACCTCGAAGTTTTATTTGTGAAAGTGTTTCCTCTGCCCTGATGATTCTTGGCTGAAACACAGGCTCTGTGCTTGCAATCTGACATTGCCACTGACCAAGAGGAAGGAACCTTCAAACTCTGTTCCAGAGGCATTATTTAGAATTTACGGAAAAAAAATTGTGAAACTACAGTAAGAGGAAAGATAGGCTATGTTGCTTTAGACTGAATGGAGAATTTTCTAGAGAAATATTTGTTATGAAACGATGTATTTTTGGTTCTGAAACAAATTGACAGTCACTTCCTATTACCTATTTTGCTTAGTCAGAAATTTTTATTTTTTCTTTCAGTTAACTGACTGCTCATTCGTGTATAGAAGAAGAGCTTTGCAATGTTGAGTCTGCAAGAATCCCCATCATTTTGGCTGGCCGCATATGAGACTGTCTCCTTACTTCTATTGGGGGTTATATTTTAGGGAAGCAGTAAATTCTGGTTGCATCTGCAATTTTGATGTTATAGTTCTGTGTTTAAGTATACCCTTGCTAGGCTTTGTGGAAAGAAGTGTGTACTTCCTAACACATCTTCACTTACCTGGGGTTGTTGGCCATCTTTTTGGTTCTGGATCTGTATGTGTCACTTATTCTCTTGGGAATTTATAGGGTTAGTAATGAGATTTCCAGGAGCATCCTAAAATGCCTTCCTTTTGAAATACTTCCTTCATTGATTTACTTGTTGAAAACATTGGCATATTGACTATAGAGTTAAGCTGAGGCCCTAGACAATGGAGTCGTGATGTGGCAGGATGAAAAATTGTGCTAACTGTCTTCATACTTCTTATGATTATATATATAAGCACATTAAAAAATCCCTCCTCCATTCTTCTAGTTTAAAAAAGAAGTTAGTATACTTTGGGCTCATTTTTCTTGCATTGTTTTTTTCTGTATGGATTTGTTTCTGCTGTGTTTTTATGACAGCAAAATTACTTGTTCTTTACCCGTAATCGAAGTCTAGAATTTTGGCTTAAAACATCCATTCTTCATTTTAAACCTGTTTGCACTGTTAACTATTAAAGCTATTATAACTATTATCTCTTTGTGTACAGGGTTGGCAAAGGTTATCATTGTGGTTTGGGATTTACTTTTTTTCCTCAGTGGAATACTTTCCTTTGAACAGCCTATTACCCATTGTTTGCTGTTAATGAATTTTGATAAATTAAAACTGTGTACTCTACTTTCTTAACCTTTTCCTTTCACCTTGAATGTCCTGCCATAGAAACCTGAAACTCAAGAGTTAAGGAATAAGAGTAAATGTTAAAAGGGGAAGAACATTTCAGCAGATGATCTTCATAAAAAGGAAAAGAAGGAGGACGTTAACTGCTTCATTTGAATGAGCATACTACTTATCTTTAGCAACCAAATAAGGAGAGAATGCATTCATATACCAAGACATGTTTGCAATATAAAGCTAATTTAAGTCTCCATAGCTAATTGAAGAATAGCCTGCTTTTATTAGGATGGGGGAAAAGAGAAACAGAAAAATTTCCGTCTTGTTTTTGGCATGCTTATGGTGCTCTAGATCTCCGTGATTCTCAGCAGAGAATTGTGATTATTAGGATTCTGATCTGTTTGCAAAATCAAAAAAATATATATATAGTAAAACAAACATCTCTTTTAACACCACCACACATGCATACACTCTCCTCTGTAAGAATTTCCATTTAAAATATTTGAGTTCTCTTTCTTGAATTAGGTTGATACCCAGACATCATTTATTCTGAAATACTGCTTACTTGAATTAAGTTCGTCCTGTCCCCATTTCCCCTTGTCATTCTGCATATTCTCTCTGAGCAATTTCCTATTTTCGTGTGTTTTGCTATGTCCTGTAACTGATTATTCGAAAATCTCTATCGCTAGTCTAAGCTCTTTCTTGAATTGCAGAGGCATATATTTTATTGAGTAGTTAGATATCTCTCCTAAACTTCGATACCTCTAGTGCAACATCTCTAAAATGCAGTTAATTTCTTCTTCCTCAACCTGACATTTCCTTCCTCTTGTATTTCCTACCAGAGGTAAGGCATCACTCTCTAGCTGGTCATCTGTGTTCCCAAAGGACTCGTTTTAGTTCTGTTCTTACCATCTCCCTCCTGGCTTATTAGAGGAGCTTCCTAATTGGTCTCCATGCTGCCATTCATGATGCCTTCCCGTGGTCCAAGACACTGCTAGAGCCATCTTGTTAAAAAGTCAGTCTGTCTCTCTTAGTCCCCTGCTTGTTAATGGCTGCCCTCTCCCACCTAAGAATCCTCACTGGATCTCCCTTAACAGTGCTAGCACTTGGCCTTGTATGTATATTGTGCATTTTATTGTGATTACTTATTCACCAGTCTGTGTCCTCTGTAGCAACATAAGATCCTAGAGATACAGAACTATGTTATCTTTTTTTTTTAACCTATAATACCAGCACATTACAGATGCTCAGATATTTCTTAAATGCAGTTGAGTAAATCTGTGACTTCTTTTGGGAGTCAGGCAGACATGAGTTTGAATTCTGCTTCTCCTGTTTACTGGTAGTATATGACCTTGAGCAATATATAGAAACTTTATAAAATTGTTTCCTCATCTATTAAAACTGGGAAAATTATCACCTAATATACTTTTTTAAAATTAAACTTTTTTGTGTGTGTGAGGAAGATCAGCTCTGAGCTAACATCCATGCCGATCCTCCTCTTTTTGCTGAGGAAGACTGGTCCTGGGCTAACATCTGTGCCCATCTTCCTCTACTTTATATGGGACGCGGCCACATCATGGCCTGACAAGCGGTGCATCGGTGCGCGCCCGGGATCCGAACCCCAGGCCGCCAACAGCAGAGCACGCACACTTAACCGCTGCGCCACAAGGCCAGCCCCTTAAAGTTAAACTTTTTATTTTGAGATAATAGTAGATTCATATGCAGTTGTAAGAAATAATACAGAGAGATACTATGAGCCCTTTACCTAGTTTCCCCCAATGGTAACATCTTGTAAAACTATACAGTACAGTATCACATCCAGGATATTGACATTCGTATGGTCAAGATACTGTACAATTCCATCACCAAAAGGATCTCTCATGTTGGCCTTTTATAGCCACACCACTTTCCTCCCACCCCTGCACCCTCAGTCATTAACTCCTGCCAACCAGTAATTTTTTCTCCATCTTTATTATTTTGTCATCTCAAGAATGTTATATAAATGGAATGATATACTGTATAACTTTTTGGGATTGTCATTTCCCATTCACCTTGATTCTCTGAAGATTCATCCAAGTTGTTGTTGTTCCTTTGGTTTCTGAGTAATATTCCATGGTATAGAAGCACCATAGTTTGTTTAATCCTTCCCTTGTTGAAGGACATCTGTTGTTTCCAGTTTGTTCTATTACAAATAAAACTGCTATGAACATTTATATACAGGTTTTGGTGTAGACATAAGTTTTTCTCTTCTCTGGGACAAATGTCCAGGGGTGCAATTGCTGGGTAGCATATTAAATTTTTAAGAAGCCACCAAACTGTCTTCCAGAATAGCCTGCCATTGTGCGTTCTCTTCACGATTATGAGTTATCCAGTTTCTCTGCATCTTCACCAGCATTGGATGGTGTTACTGTTTTTTTATTTTTAGCCATTCTGTTGGTATGTAGTGATATCTCATTGTGGTTTTAATTTGCATTTCCCTAATAGCTAATGATGTTGAACATCTTTTTATGTACTTGTCATCTGAATATCTTGTTTTGTTAAATATCTCTTGCTCATTAAATATCTTTTGCCTATTTTCTAATTGAGTTTTTGACTCTTAACTGTTGAGGTTTTGAATGTTCTTAATATAGTCTACATACTAATCTATTATTGTATCTGTAGTTTGCCAATATTTTCTGCCAATCTGTAGCTTGTCCTTTCATCCTCTTAAGTCTTTCACAGAGCAAAAAATTTTAATTTTGATACAGTCCAATTTATGGATTTTTTTCCCTTTATATGCCTTGCTTCTGTTGTTAAATCTAAGAACTCTTTGCTTATCCCTTGATCCTGAAGATTTTCTCTTACTTTTGTTTTGTTCTAAAAATTTTATAATTTTATACTTTAAAGTCCCTAACCCATTTGAGATAAGTTTTATATAAGGTGTGAAACTTAGTTCTTTTTTAGTTCTGTGAAACTTAGAAACTTTTTTCTTACTTTTGTTTTTTGCGTAAGCATGTCCAATTAAGCACCATTTGTTTAGAAGACTGTCCTTTCACAATTTAATTGCTCTTGCACCTTTGTCAAAAATCAGTTGGCTGTACTTGTAGTCTATTTCTGGGTTCTCTGTTCTATTCAGTTGATCTGTGTGTCTGTTTCTCCACCAATACCAAACAGTCTTGATTACTGTAGCTATATGATGTCTTGAAATTGAATACAGTGATTTCTCCCACTTGATTCTTCTTTTTCAAAATTGGTTTAGCTATAATAATACCTTTGCTTTTCCGTGTAAATTTTAGAATGATCTTGTCTATGTTTACAAAAAATCTTCCTGACATTTTATTAGGAACTGCTTTGTATAACTAGTATGATTTAGGGAGAATTTAAAAATTTACTATGTTGAATTTTTCTGTCCATGAACAGAGTGTATCTCTCCAAAGTCATCCTTGACTTCTTTTATCATTATTTTGTAGTTTTCAGCATACAAGTCTTAAGTTATCAAACAGTACATGCTTTGTTAGATGTATAACTAAATAATTTATTTTTTGAGCAGTTACAATATTTTTAATTTGAATTCCACATGCACATTGTTAGTATGTAGAAATACAACTTATTTTTGTTTATTGTTTTAGCATCCTATGACTTTGACTTAATAGACTTATTAGCTCTAGGGGTTTATTTGTAGAGTCCTTGGTATTTTCTATGTGGCCGATCATGTCATATGCAAATAGGGAAAAATTCATTTTTTCCTTTCTGATCTGTAAATTTTTATTTCCTTTTTTTGCCTTATTGCATGGGCTAGAACTTTTTCTTCTGCATGCAATGAGAGTGGTAGGAGTGAATATCTTCTGTCTTCTTCCTGATCTTCGGGTGAAAAGCACTCAATCTTTTATCATAATTTTAGCTGTATGTTTTTTGGAGATTTTCTTTATCAAATTGAGGAAGTTCCTTTCTATTCCTAGTTTTCTGAGAGTTTTTTTTATTATGAATGGTTTTGAATTTTTGTCAAATGCTTTTTCAGCAATAATTGATATTATCATTTGATTTTTCTTCTTTAGCCTGTTAAAATGGTGGATTACATTTCTTGATCTTTAAATATTGAACCACCCCTACATCCTGGAAGAAGTCCTGTTTGAACACAATGTGTAATTATTTTTATATATTGTTGAATTACTTTGCTAATATTCTGTTGAGAATTTTTGCATCCATATTCTTGAGAATTATTGGTCTATAATTTTTTTGTAAAGGTTTTGTTATTAGGATATTACTAGTTTCATAAAATGAATTGGAAGTATTTGTTCCTCTTCTATTTTCTGGAAGGATTGTGTATAATTAGTGTTTGTTCTTTGAACCTTGTGTAGAATTCTCTAGTAAAATCCATCTGTGCCTGGAAATTTATTTTTTGGGATTTTAAAATTATTAAATCTATTTCTTTAATATTCATTGGACTATTTAAATTATCTCTTTCATATTGGGTGAGTTCCAGTAGATTTTGTTTTTGAGGAAGTGTTCCACTTTATCTAAGTTGTCAGACTTAAGTGTGTAGAATTATTCATAGTATTCCTTATTATCCTTATGTCTGCATAGTGATAGTCCCTGTTTCATACCTGATATAGGTAATTGATGTCTTCTGTCATGTTTTCTCTGTCAGTCTTGCTAGGGGTTTGTAAATTTTATCGATCTTTTCAAAGAACCAGTTTTTTGTTTCATTAATTTTCTGTGGTGGTTTCTGTTTTCAACTTCATTTATTTTTTCTACTGTCTTTATTATTTCCTTCCTTCTGCTGATTTGGGTTTATTTTGTTCTTCTTTTTCTAGGTTCTTCAGGGGATAGCTAAGATTATTGGTTAAAAATTTTCCTCTTTTCTAATGTGAACATTTAGTACTATGAACTTCCCTTTCGGCACTGCTTTATGAGTCCTACAAATTTTGATATGTTGTATTTTCATTTTCATTCAGTTCAGTGTATTTTTTTATTTCCTTTGAGACTTCTTATTTGATATATGGATTATTTAGCAGTGTGTGGTTTTGTTTCCAAGTGTTTGGATGTTTTCCTGTTATCTTTACTATCATTTTCTAGTTTGATTCCATTGTGATCACAGAACCCGCTCTGTAGGATTTGAATTCTTTTAAATTTACTGAGGTTTGTTTTCTGGCCCAACATATAATCTATTTTGGTGTAGTTCACGTGGACACTTGGAAAGAATGTGTATTCTGCTTTGAGTAGAATGTTATTGTATATGTTAAGTCTATCCTGTGGGTTAATGGTACTTTTGAGTTCTCCATCTTCGATGATTTTCTGTTTAGTTCTATCAGTTGTTAAGAGGGGGGTGTTGAAGTCTCTAATTGTAATTGTGAGTTTGACTCTGCCTCTTTTGAGTTCTTCAGTTTTTGCTTCATATATTTTCAGCTCTACTGTTTGGCACATATATATTTAGAATTACTGTATTTTCTCAGTAGATTGATCCTTTTATCATTATGTAATTTCCCTCTCTGTCCCTGGAAATTTTGTGTGCTTTAAAATCTACTTTATCTGATATTAATATAGCCACTGCTGTTTTCTTTTGGCAAATGTTTTTATGATAAATCTTTTTCATATTTTTACTTTCTATAATGTTATATTTAAAGTGAGTTTCTTGTGGATAGCATATAGTTGAGTCATGTTTTTAAATTCATTCTACCAATCTGTCTTAACTGGTATTTTTTTAGATCATTTACTTATAATTATTGATATATTAGACCTGAAGTTTTCCAATTTTGTTTTGTTTAGTTTGTTTTCTGTATTTTATTTTAGTTTTTGTTTCTCTGTCTCTTTTTTCTTCCTTTCCTGTAGGTTACTTTCTAGAATTTTTTTCTAATTCCATTTCAATTTGTCTGTAGGGTTTTTGAGTGTATATCTTTGTACATGATTTTTAGTGATTGCCCTAGGTATTGCAGTATGTACTCATAACTTATCATAGTATACTGTTGTCTGCATTTTACCATTTCAAGTGAAGTGTTGAAATTTACCTTCCTTTACCCTCCCCCATTCATATTATAATTATCTTAAATGCATTCAGAACCACCTCAGACAGCTATAATTTTTGCTTCAACTGTCAGTCATAATTTGGAAAACTGAAGAGGAGAAAGGGCATTGTATTTACTTTGCCATTCCATTGTTCTTTCTTCCTTTCTGATTGTTTAAGATTCTTTCTTTTATCATTTCTTTTTTTTTTTTTTCAAGAGAACTTCCTTCAGCCATTGTTTAGAATAGGTCTAGCAACAAATTCTTTTCGTTTTCTTTAATATGAGAGTGTTTTGATTACCCATTCCTTCCTGAGGAGTATTTTTACTTGCTATAGAATTCTGGGTTTCCAGTTCTTTTCTTTCAGCCGCTAAAAAATGTCATGGCCCCTTTTGTCTGATAAAAATTTCAGAGAAAAAAAGTTTCTGATAAAAAATCCACTATCATTCTTTCCCCTATAGGCCATGCGTTGTTTCTCTCTGGCTGCTTCCAGAATTTTTGTCTAACTTTAGTTTTCAGAACTTTTACTGTGATGTGCCTTGGTGTGGATAGCTTTGGGTGTATTCTTCTTGGGGTTCTCACAGCTTCTTGAATCTATAGGTTTGTGTCTTCTGCCAAATTGGGGAAGTTTCACCATGTACTTTTTAGCCCCTTTCTCCTTCTCTCCTGGAATATTGGAGACGCAAATGTTAGATCTTTTGTTATAGTTCCACAGGTCCCTGATACTCTGTTCTGTTTTTCTTCCCTCTCAATCTGTATTTTCTCTTTCATTTGGACTAGTAATTTCAATTGTTCTGTCTTGAAATTCACTGATTATTTCCTGTCCTCCCTCTACTTGGTATTGAGCCCATCCATTGAGGTTTTGTGTTTTTTTAATTAAAAAAAATATTCTACAGTGGTAAAAAGCACATTACTTAAAATGTACCATCTTAAACATTTTTTAAGTATGTAGTTCATTAGTGTTAAGTATGTTCACATTGTTGTGAAACAGATTTCCAGAACTTTTTCATCTTGCAAACCTGAAACTCTGTATACATTAAACAACAATTCCCTTTTCCCCCTCTTCCCAGTTCCTGGTGACCACCCTTCTGCTTTCTGTCTCTATGAATTTGACCACTGTAGTTACCTCATATAAGTAGAGTCATGCAATATTTATCCTTTTGTGGCTGGCTTATTTCACTTAGCATAATATCCTCAAGGTTCATCTATATTATAGAATGTGACAGGATTCCCTTTCTTTTTAGGGCTGAATAATCTTCCCTTGTATGTATATACCACATTTTTTTACCCATTTGTCCATCAATGGACATTTGGGTTGCTTCCACCTCTTGACTATTATGAATAGTGCTGGTATGAATATAGGTGATATGAGAACCTGCTTTCAATTCTTTTGGATGTATACCCAGAAGTGATATTGCTGGATCATGTAGTAGGGCCATTTTTTTGTGCGTGTGAGGAAGATCAGCCCTGAGCTAACATCCGTTGCCAATCCTCCTCTTTTTGCTGTGGAAGATCGGCCCTGAGCTAACATCCATGCCCATCTTCCTCTACTTTACACGGGACGCCACCACAGCATGGCTTGCCAAGCAGCGTGTCGGTGTGCGCCTGGGCCACCGAAGCAGAGCACGTGCACTTAACTGCTTGTGCCACTGGGCTGGCCCCAGTAGTGCTATTTTTAATGTTTTGAGGAACCCCTGTACCATTTTCCACAGCAGTTGCACCATTTTATAATCCCACCAACAGCATGTGGAGGTTCTAATTTCTTCACATCCTTGCCAACACTTATTATTTTCTGGTCTTTTGATAGTAGCCATCCTCATGAGTGTGAGGTGATAACATGTTGTAGTTTTGATTTGCATTTTTCTGATGATTACTGATGTTGAGCATCCTTTCAAATGTGTTTTAGCCATTTCTGTGTCATCTTTAGAGAAATGTTTATTCAAGTCCTTTGCCCATTTTTTAATCAGATTATTTGAGATTTTGTTGGGGAGTTGTAAGAGTTCTTTTTGTACTAGTCTCATTGTACATCTCCATCAGAGCTCTGCAGAGATCAGGTGCATTGTCAATGAGCAGTCAGCTTTTGAAAGGATCTTTTTTTCTGAGCAGTAGATCTCAACAGTGGGCTTAAAATATTCAGTAAACCATGTTGTAAACAGATATGCTGTCATCCAAGCTTTATTGTTGCATTTATAGAGCACAGGCAGAGTAGATTTAGCACAATTCTTAAGGGCCTTAAGATTTTCAGAATGGTAGATGAGCATTGGCTTCAACTTAAAGCCACCAGCTGCATTAGCCCCTAACAAGAGAAGCAGCCTGGGCTTGAAATGTTGAAGCCAGGCATTGACTTCTCTGCGCTAGCTAAGAAAGTCCTAGATGGCATCTTCTTCAGATGTAAGACTCTTTCATTTGCAGTGAAAATCTGTTGTTTAGTGTAGCCACCTTCATTAGTTATCTTTGCTCGATCTTCTGGATAACTTGCTGTAGCTTCTACATGAGCACTTGCTGCTTCACCTTGCACTTGTATGTTATAGAGATGGCTTCTTTCCTTAAACCGTGTGAACCAACCTCTGCCAGCTCCAAACTTTTCTTCTGCAGCTTCCTCACCTCTCTCAGTCTTCATAGAATTGGAGAGATTTAGGGCCTTGCTCTGGACTAGGCTCTGGTTTAAGGGAATGTTGTGGCTGGTTTGGTCTTCTGTCTAGATCACTAAAACTTTGCCCGTATCACCAATAAGACTGTTTTGCTTTCTTATCATTTGTGTGTTCACTGGAGTAGCACTTTTAATTTCCTTCAAGAACTTTTCCTTTGCATTCACAACTTGGCTAAGTGTTGGGTGCAAGAGGCCCAGCTTTCTGCCTGTCTCGGCTTTTGACATGCCTTGCTCACCAAGTTGAATCATATCTAGCTTTTGATTTAAAGTGAGAGATGTGCGACTCTTCCTTTTGCTGGAACACTTAGAGGCCATTGTAGGGTTATTAATTGGCCTAATTTCAATGTTGTTGTGTCTCAGGAAACAGGGAGGTCCAAGGGAGGGAGAGAGACAAGGAATGGCCAGTCAGTGGAGCAGTCAGAACAAACACAACATTTATCAAGTTCATCGTCTTAAATGGGCATGGTTTGTGGTGCCTCTAAACAATTACAATAGTAACATCAAAGATCACTTATCATAGATCATCGTAATAAGTATAATAATAATAAAAAAGCTTGAAATATTGTGAGAATTACCAAAATGTGACACAGAGACACGAAGTGGGCAAATGCTATTGGAAACAGGGCGCTGATAGCCTCGCTCGACTCAGGGTTGCCCCAAACCTTCAATGTAAAAAATGCAATATCCAGGGGCTGGCCCCATGGCTTAGTAGTTAAGTTCGTGTGCTCTGCTTTGGCTGCCCGGGGTTTGCGGGTTCAGATCCTGGGCATGGACCTACGCACCACTTATCAAGCCATGCTGTGGCGGGCATCCCACATATACAAAGTAGAAGAGAATGGGCACAGGTGTTAGCCCACGGCCAATCTTCCTCAGCATAAAGAGGAGGATTGGCAAGAGATGTTAGCTCAGGGCTAATCTTCCTTACACACACACACACACACACACACACACACACACACACACACACACAAATGCGATATCTGGGCCTGGCCTGGTTGCAAAGTGGTTAAGTTCACGCACTCTGCTTTGGTGACCCATGGTTCGCAGGTTCCGATCCTGGGCACGGACCTACGCACCACTTCTCAAACTATGCTGTGGCAGGCGTCCCACATATAAAGTAGAGGATGATGGGCACAGATGTTAGCTCAGGGCCAATCTTCCTCCACAAAAAGAGGAGGATTGGCAACAGACATTAGTTCAGGGCTAATCTTCCTCACCAAAAAGTAAATAAATAAATGCAATATCTGCAAAGTGCGGTAAGTAAAGCGCAGTAAAACAAGTATGTCTGTATTCTGGATATTAACCGCTTATCAGATATATGATTTGCAAACACTGTTCTCCCATTTCATAGGTTGCCTTTTCACTCTGTTGGTAGTGTCCTTTGATGTACTAAAGTTTTTAAGTTTGACGTAGCCCCATTTGTCTATTTTTACTTTTGTGGCATGTGCTCTTGGTATTGTATACAAGAAATCATTGCCAAATTCAATCTCATGGAGATTTTTCCTTATATTTTGTTCCCATTGAATGTCTTCACACCCTTGTCAAAGATCATTTGACCCTATACGCAAGGGTTTATTTCTGGGCTCTCTATTGTATTCCGTTGGTCTATTTGTCTGTCTTTATGCCAGTACCACACTGTTTTGATTACTGTAACTTTGTAATATGTTTTAAATCAGGGAGTGTTGGTCCCCAAACTTTGTTCTACTTTTTCAAAATTGTTTTGACTATTTGGAGTCCGTCGAGATTCCATATAAATTTTAGGATGAATTATTCTATTTCTGCAAAAAATGCTCTTGGGACTCGGATAGGGATTGTGTTGAATCTGTAGATCTTTATGTAGTATGGAAATGTTAATAATATTAAGTCTTCCATTCTATTAACATGGAGTGTCTTTCTATTTATTATTGTCTTCTTTAATTTCTGTCAGCATTTTTTGTGGTTTTCCAAGTTATTTTTGTTATTGAATATTGCATTTTTGAATTCTAAAATTTCCTCTTGTTTTTTCTTTGTATCTTCTATTACTTTGCTGAGATTTATTCCTTTGCTGTGGGTTTCTATTTTTCCTTTGGTTTGAAGCATGTTTGTAATTGCTTGCGGAAACATTTTTATGGTGGGTGCTTTAAAATCTTTGTCAGATAACTCTAATATCTCTGTCATCTCAGTGTTGGTGTCTGTTGATTGTCTTTTTCCATTTAGGTTGAGAGTTTTCTGGTTCTTGGTATGAGGAGTGATATTTGATCAAAATCTGGATATTTTTGGTATTATATTTTGAGACTCTGAATCTTATTGAAATCTTCTATTTTTAGCTGGATTTTTTTTGTGTGTGTGTGTGAGTAAGATTAGCCCTGAGCTGACATCTGATGCCAATCCTCCTCTTTTTGCTGAGGAAGATTGGCCCTGGGCTAACATCCGTGCCCATCTTCCTCTGTTTTACATGGGAGGCTGCCACAGCATGGCTTGACAAGCGGTGTGTCGGTCCGCGCCTGGGATCCAAACCTGCAAACCCCAGGCTGCCGAAGCAGAACGTGCGAACTTAACCTCTACGCCACCGGGCCAGCCCCAGCTGGACTTTTCTTGACAACTCTCTGGCAAGACAGAGGGACTGCCACGTTGAGGTAGAAGTCCTGGTTTCCAATTCGACCTCAGTTGTCACGTTGAAGGGGAGAGGGCCTCATCATTAGTGCTGAGTAGGAGTTCTGACTCCCCTCTAAGCCTCATTGGATACCATACTGGCTGAGAGGGGTAACTGTTTACCTCATGCGTCCCCTGACACCACAGGGAGTGGAGTGGTCTTGTTACCACCAGGCGGTGACTCTCCACAAGGCTTTTTCTTACACCACTCCAGTGGGGAGAGGTAGAAGGTGCCTTGTTAGTGCCCTGTGAGGGTCCTAGTTCCCCACATGACCTCCGCTGGCACAGCTGGGGGAGGGGGAACTCTTTCCTGCCTAGCAGAAAAGGTCCAGAATCTCTACTCATGCTTCTCTGACATTAACTAGATGTGGAGGTGGAGTACCTCTTCACAGCCTGGGGAGGGGGGAAATCTAGGCTACCCTCTCCCTTGCTGATGGGAGAACGGTTGTGTCTCAGTTTTTTCTTTGGTGTTTGTCTAAAAGTTGTTTGGCTTGCTAGTTCAACTTTTTCCTGGTCCTTTGTCTAAAGAGAGCTGACTTTCCTCTTTGTCTAAAGAGGGGTTTTTTGGTATCTGCTATTGGCTTTTCTGGGTTTTTGGCTTCTTCAGCTTATAGTCTGGGCTATATGAGGCAAAAAGGAAAAATGGAAACACAAAGCCTAGGGAGCTCACCACCATCTCACTTTTTGGGTCCCCAGGTTCCTTGCTGGTCTGCCTTCTCTCTCCACCTTTCAGAGTGCATTTTTGTGTTTTTGTCTATAATGTCCAGGGTTTTTAGTTGTATTTTATGTGAGTAATAGGGAAAAGTATGTCTATTCCATCTTCCTGGAAGCAGAAGTCCTCTAAAATGCTTTTTAAAAAGTGATTGAATGACAATGTTTTTAAGTAGTGGCATTGCACAGGGCCTGAAAATAAGTGCTCAATAGGGGGTGATAATTGTTTTTTATTATCTTTTTTATGTTTCTCCTGTTTATACTTGAAATGTCATCATACTTTGCTAATCTTTGCTGGAAACACCTCCATCGTAAGTTTACCTTGCTTTGTATAAGTTGTATTATCAATAGCACATACATGTACATCTTCATACCTCATCATTGCCATTCCATCAAGATATAGATCCATAAAAAACATCAGCTTTGCAATATTTTTCTTTTTCCAGGCAATTTTGACAGTGCATTTTTGTAATAAGTTTGGAATTATTAATTCTTGCTTCATTGAAAAATTGTTAGCTGCTTCCACCAGAAAGAGCATAGTACAGGAAACAATAGATTTTTCTTCTTGAAATATTCAGTTTGATGAGTTGTTGAATTAGATGGGAGAAAATGAATATGCTTTTTTCCTTTGGTAAGAGGTGTTCTTCTAAACAACTGCTCTGAGATTATTATAAATATTGTTTAACCCAATTTCCAGCCTTGCTTGGAACCTTATGCCTTATCTGTCTGTACTCTCAGTCTTTAATTTCAGAGTTAATTTGAAATTTATTTACACAATCTATTTGGAGATTTACATCATCATGATGACTGCACCTAACCTCTTATTAATATTTTATAGAGTTTTATTGAGTTCTTCAGTTAGGATGAAGCAATAAATTTGTGTCACAAAACCAATTGGGAAATTCAGAAGATTTAAGTTGTAAAACATAAGCTATGGAGCATGGCCTTACGAATCCCTTTATTCTCTACTTGATAGGCAGTAGAATTTGAACAGGGCAGAACCGTGTTCCCTCTGCCCTTATAATACTTGTTGTTTGAGATAAGAAGGACTTGAAATTTACACCAGGCTACACTATAGATTTTTCTCATTAGAGTGGACTCATTTCAATGGGAAGACTGTTGGTAGTTTTAGTGGCTCAAATAAAAACTCCTAAGGATAAGCAACTGCTCAGAAGTCCCAAGGGCTTCATTTCCAATGGAAGGATTTCAATTACAGTCATTTTCTGTGAGTAAGTACAAGGAGGTAAATGGAACTCCTGTTTCAAGTGTTAAATTTGAAGACTATATTATTACCAGTGTACTTTGGAAGTAAAAGATGCAGCTAATCTAAATCAAAGACCTGATTCCAGATTACTTTATAAGAGTACAAGGAGGACTACGTCCGGCGATTGAACTACTTGATATTGAAGAGTACATAGTGCATCACATGTGACTGGCATCAAGCAGCGTTACCCTTGTGTGGCGCTGAGGGCAGTAGGCATCCTTTTCAGGAGGCTATACTAGTTCCTTGTTGAAAGGCTTTCTGCTATCAGTTGCAGCAGAAGAGAAATTAAAGAGGAATATAGACTCATGTATTGGCTTTATTTTTCAGATGGTGTTTTTGCCATTTTTTTACATTGTTATAGAACACTTGGAATAGCTATAAGTATAGTTATTTATTGTATTTTTTTGCATGAATAAGTGAGAGAATGAATTAATGAGCTTGTTTTCCTAAATTAGAGATTTTTGCTGTGCCCACATGGAAATTAAACTCCTATACCTTCTCTTCTCCTGCAAGGTACCACCACATTTCCCCGCACCCAACCTTTTTAAAATCACTGTCCCCTCTGCCTTCCTAGAATCTGATTGTCTACACTTAAAATATTGGAGGATCTCACAGTGCTATAGAAAGAGTGGGACAAATAGTTCAGTTTTACAGAGAGAGGACAGCAGAACACCCTTGAAATGACAGAAGTCCCGTTTCGACCTCACTTTGCCTTTAACTGATAGATCTTACCTGTTGATATTTGTGAGAAGACAGACATTCAATTCCTATTCATTTTACTTGTTAGGCCAAGGTGGATCTGGTTGCACACTTTTTTGTTGTTGTTTGGTAGAATATTCTTATCTGACGTCATCAGTTCCATAGTTCATTTATAAATTAGAAGCAGCTAAAGTTTGAAATCACTGAAAGAAAAAAGTGTACACTTAAAAACATTATTTTATAGTAAGACAAATGATTATACATCCTCTCACCAATCTTTTCATGCAGATCAGTGGTTTGCATTGGCTGCACATTGGAACCCCTTGAGGAGATTTAAAAAAATACTAGTGTCTAGATATCAACCCTAAAGATTCTGATTAAATTGGTCTGAAGTGCAGCCTTGGCATTGAATTTTTTAAAAGAAACCCAGGATCTTTAAATGTGCAATGAGGGTTGGTTTGAGAATGGTTCCACTGATCTGTGTTCCAATTGCTCTTTCTTGAATAAACCACATCCATAACGCATTGGCCACTTGTGTATGAGTGTTTACTAAAACTGTTGAAACAACTTAGACATATGTGAGTAATTTCAGTGCAGAATCCTTTTAGATTCCCCTTCTCAGTCTTATATAGTTATCTCATATGTAATTCGACAGCAGGTTTTTTTTTTTAAAGGAGCCCCCCCTTTACAGTGTTCATCTTAATTTTTATGGAAGCAATATCTCACTTTCATTTTGCACTCATCACAAGTTTACATGGTATTTAACTAAATAATAAAACTAGCATAAACAGGTTTGTGAGCCAACAGTTTTCTCTTTGTGAGTGTATGGTGCACTGGTGTCTTATAGGGGAGCATTCATTGGCTACATGAATCATGTAGTATGTTTTACAAAGGAAGTGAGGACCATCTGTTGATCTAGCTGGTCAGTTGAGTGGAAGTCAGAAGAGAATTTATTGTAAAAGATACGTGGTTGGCCTGATTTTAGGTCAATTAATATTCACCTACAAGAAAGTGGGTATGTTTCATTTTTATTCCGTAAGTGAATATATGTGTGGATTTTCATTGTTATTTCATAGTTACTTTCTTATTCAGGACTTCAGTTTATTGATGTCTGATGTTAATACTAAATACACATAGATATAATCAACATAATCACTGTTATTTCAAGAGTGAGAACTGTTTCTTTCCTGTGGTTTTTATATTTCATCGTAACCATCTAAATGAAATTCATTATGGGCCTTCATTACACACCATCAACACATAAGTGTCTTGAATTCAGTCTGGTCTTTAAGTATCACGTGTATTCAAGTACACTTTACATTAGATTTGTGAATAAATTGTGGAAAAACTTAAAGCATTAATAAATGTTTTTTCTTCCTAATAAGATGTACTAGTCGACATTAGAGCATTAGTAGGCCCTTAATAGACTATGTGAGATTAGTCAGACCCATCAAAATATGTGAACTCCTGTTCTTACCACTTGATATGTGCACGTCTAGAATTAGTTGTTTATTCTCAATTGTTTATGGTAATTGCATTTGCACTTTTACTTTCATTTGGATAGCTAATCGTGAGTTTTTCTCTGTTTTTGCTTAGCTACCTGCTCTCACTAATCTGGTTTATATCTGTTTATTTTGTCTTCTTTTCAGACTGTGTGTTCCTTGAGGACAAGGAATCTAATCTTCTGCTGGCGTAGTGTCTACAACATAGAACACAGTTTTAGGAATATACTGTCTGAATTAAATTTATTGAATTAGTCAGTGGATATTAGGTCACTGCTTTATGCAGGACAGAATACCAGGCCTGATGAAAACTGATCCCAAGAATATTTTTGTTTGCTTTCTTTCCTGGGAAGGAAAGAAACGGGTGTATAAGCAGCCAAGTGCAAGTACTGTGGTGTGTGCTTTTTCTTTCTGACTGCTCTGTTAGATTATCTTTCAGGAAACTGAGTAGCTTAGCACAGTGAATACTAAAGGGAATGCATTCCTTCCCTCTCGGGGGACTTAAGTAGTGTTTAACACCACTGTAAAATCCTCAGCTATGGCTTTCTCTAATGTAGAATTTGTCTAAGAAAGATTATAAGAACAAGGAAGGCTTTGTATGCTGTTTTTTTCCCTTTTTCTTTCTTCTCCCTCTCCTGCTCCAGGCTATCTGTAAAAACATGGAATATTTTCTTTGGGCCTCTGGAGTGTACATGTTATATATATGTGAGTCTGAGAGAAAAAGGAAAGGGAAAAGCAAGGCAGTGCTTCCCAGTGGGAGTCATCACCCACAGGTAAACTGGGGAGAAATTACATGAATGAGTGTGCTTCTATCCAGCCACTTTGCCACTCAGTGAAGCAAACAAGTTGTCAGAGACAAAGCATGGGTCTTGGCATGTGATAAACCGCTGGCCGGGCCATTTACTTAACCACTGGAGGACTCAGTTGTGCTATGTTCTTGACAGAGATGAAAGCCTTCAGAGTGAATTAGAAGGGATATAATTTGGGGACTATACTCAGATTCTTTCTTGCTATAGTGTTTGAGAGCTTCATTACAGTGACTGTCATTCAGCAAGAAACAAGGGAAGACGTTAATATTCAGCTAGGTTTTTTAGTGGCAAGGAAAAACTCTTTGAGTTTTGGAGCTGAAAAGCTATTTAGTCCAACACCTTCAATCTGCAGATTAGGGCAGCAAGCCCAGAATCACACTTAGCGTTAGTAGCCAGAAGTGTAGACCATAGCTATGAAGTACATTTACTGTAGTGGAAATCGGTGGTATAACCAGACTTGAACCTTTTCTTTCATTCAGTACTAATTGTTCTGTTTCTTTCTTTGTTATTGTTAGGAAAATGCTATTATAATCCTAACATTTGCACAAGTTTTAATGTTTCATGTTTCTTTCCGGTGTCTGTTCCTTTCTAGTAGAGCCGTGAGGTGGCTGCATTTCCAGAAAGTGTTATTTGGTACAATGAAGAATAGAATGAAGTTCTTATTTACATTTTACTACTTACTTTTTATTATTTACATTTTATTACTAATCCTATATACTTTTTTTGTGTGTGTGTGTGAGGAAGATCAGCCCTGAGCTAACATCCGTGCTAATCGTCCTCTCTTTGCTGAGGAAGACCGGCTCTGAGCTAACATCTATTGCCAATCCTCCTCCTTTTTTTTTTTTCCCCAAAGCCCCACTAGATAGTTGTGTGTCATAGTTGCACATCCTTCTAGTTGCTGTATGTGGGACGCGGCCTCAGCATGGCCAGAGAAACGGTGCGTCGGTGCGCACCGGGATCCTAATCCGGGCCGCTAGTAGCGGAGCACGTGCACTTAACCGCTAAGCCACGTGCCGGCCCCTCTATATACTTTTTTATTTTCCCTTTGCACATACAACATTCTTTCTAATGTTTCTATATAGTATTTCTCACAATTCCTTTGAGTTTTCATTATAATTTACTACATTCTTTCTAATGTTTCTATATAGTATTTCTCACAATTCCTTTGAGTTTTCATTATAATTTACTAAATGATTCCCTTGTTGTTGAGCACTTACATAGAGTCAAATTTTTTGCCATGAAAGAGAAAGCCACAGAAAACAATGTGGTGGATGTACGTTGTCATTTTCTTAAGTTATCTTTTCTCATCATTTAAGTTCCTGGCAGTGACTTCATTGCAGCAATGGGAAGCACGTTGTAGCCTTCCAGCATCTGAAGGAGTGTGCCCCGTGCTGCATGTGTGCAAAGATTGTGAGTGTGAATATGCATGACAGAAAAAAATCTGCTGCTCTTTGTAGGTCACACAACTGCTGAGTCTTAATGTAGGATTTTGTGTTTCCTGTCAAATTGCTTCTTCTGTTGGGGAAAATAAAAGCGTTTCCAATAGTATAGTTGATTAGCTTTATTAATGTTGGGCAAAATCAACATGTTATGAAAATGAAACAAATCTATTGTTTTGGGGAGATGTTATAAAATAAAACATATAGGTAACCTATTTATACATTTGTTTAAAGGGATTTTTGGTATGTGCGTTGAAAGTTACTGTCGATATGAAATGTCTATTCAAAGATACTCTTTCTTACTCCAGGGTTTTAGGAATGTAACAAAGAACAGACATACTTGACTATGAAATACTGTGATGCATCAAACAGTACAATTTTCGTTCTATGGAGTTTATCTGTTGACTCTGATTTAAACTATTACTCTTTTTATCATGTGGGAACATGTGGAACAATTATGTGGTCAAAAATGTAAGGTTTTTGACCTAAGGTTGAGTCAAACTGTGTTGTTTTACCGTATTATCTTTTCAAAATTTTATGAAAATTTTGATAGTGTTTAATAAATGTTTATCTCCAGGAAAGATTTCCTGATAGTGGAGTTATTAGGACCAATGAACATGTATTTGTGTGTGTGTGTGTGTGTGTGTGTGTGTGTGTGTGGGTGAGGAAGATTAGCCCTGAGCTAACATCCGGTGCCCATCTTTCTCTATTTTATATGAGACGCCGCCATAGCATGGCTTGACTAGCAGTGCCTTGGTGTGCATCTGGGATCCGAACCTGTGAACTCCGGGCCGCCGAAATGGAGCGCGCACACTTAACTGCTACGCCACTGGGCCAGCCCAACAGGCATATTTTTTTTGCCTTATTGATTGTATTATCTTATTTTTGAGGAAAGTTTGTTTTACTTTATTTACTTTTGTGTACAAGTGAGGATGGACACTTTCCCCTGTGCTGACTGTGGTGAATGGTGCCTCTCAGTGAACAGTCTTTAGAAATCCTTTCCCATTCCTGGGGCAATTTGTCCGAAACTGCCCTGGTTGGTAGCCAACTTCATTCTGTTCTTCATTGTACCAAATAACACTTTCTGGAAATGCAGCCACCCCACTGCTCTGACACTCTTTCTAATTGTCTGTGGGCCTAGGCAGATGAGTAATCTGGGAGCTGTGGATGGGAGGGGCTGGGCAACCTTGTCACATGCCATTGTTGTGACATCTTTACTGCACCAAAATCTGGAGGTGATTAAGAATAATGGCTAGTCAATGACATAGATTTTGGAAAGGATTTTGCTGGGATTTTTATAAAGAAGAAAAACTGATGATGAACTACAAATAAAGATATTCTTTATTCACCCATGTGTCTGAAACCATTGAGAAGGTTTCCAAGTACCTGTTTTTTTCATCTGTCTTAAGCTATAATTGATAAATAAAATTGTATATACTAAAATGTATACAATGTGATGATTTGATATATGTATACATTGTGAAATGATTACCACAATCAAGTTAATTAACACATATATCACTTCACATAGTTATCTTTTGTGTGTGTATATGTGATAAAAAAGCTTAATATCTACTCTCAGCAAATTTCAAGTATACAATAGTGTTTATAACAATAGTCACCATGATGTACATTAGATCCTCTGAATTTATTTATCTTATAACTGAAAGTTTGCATCCTTTGACCAACATCTCCCCATTTCCTCCATCCCCCAGCCCTTGGAAATCACCATTCTACTCTCTGTTTCTATGAGTTTAACTTTTTTTTTTAATTCCACATCTGAGTGACACCATACAGTATTTGTCTTTCTCTGTCTATCTTATTTCACTTAACACAGTGCCCTTCAGGTTCATCCATGTTGTTGAAAATGGCAGGATTCCCTTCTTTTTTAGGGCTGAATAATATTCCAGTGTGTGTGTGTGTGTGTGTGTGTGTGTGTATCGTGTGTGTGTGTGTATATCAAATATATATATGTATCATATATATATGATACACCTTCTTTATCCATTCATCTGTGGATGGATTCTTAGGTTGTTTCCATACCTTGGCGATTGTGAATAATGCTTCAATGAACATGGGAGTGCAGATATCTCTTTGAGATAATGATTTTGTTTCCTTTGGATTTATAAACCCAGAAGTGAATTTGCAGGATCATATGGTAGTTTTATTTTTTATTTTTGAAGAACCTCCATACTGTTTTCCATAATAGCTGCACAAATTCACATTTCCACCGACAGTGTAAAAGGGTTCCCTTTTCTCCACATCTTTGCCAACGTTTATCTCTAGTCTTTTTGGTAATAGCATCCCAACGTGTGAGATGATACCTCATTATGGTTTTGATTTGCGTTTCCCTGATGATCAGTGATGTTGAGTACCTTTTCATGTACTCGTTGGCCATTTGTATATCTTCTTTGGGAAATGTCTATTCAGATCCTTTTTAATCAGATTATTTGTTTTTTTGCTGTTGAGTTGTATGAGTTCCTTATATATTTTAGATATTAACTCCTTATGAGATATGTGATTTGGAAATATTTTCTCCTATTCTGTAGGTTGCCTTTTCATTTTGTTGATTGTTTCCTTTGCTGTACAGATGCTCTTAATAGTTCGGTGTAGTCCCACTTGTTTATTTTTGCTTTTGTTGCCTGTGCTTTAGTGTCATATCCAAGAAATCATTGCCAAGACCAGTGCCAAGGAGATTTTTCCCTATGTTTTCTTCTAGGAGTTTTAAGGTTTCAAGTCTTACATTCAAGTCTTTGATCCATTTTGAGTTAGTTTTTGCGTGTGGATATCCAGATTTCGGCACCATTATTGAGGAGATTATCATTTCCCCATTGTATGTTCTTGTGCTTTTGTCAAAGATTACTTGACCATATATGTATGGGTTTATTTCTGAGCACTCTATTTTGTTCCATTGGTCTATATGTCTGTTTTTATGCCATTACCATACTGTTTGTTTTCACAATAAAATATTCAGGAAAATATAATAAAGAGAAGCTAAGTGTAGAAAAGTAGTGATACTTTAAAGCGATTTCTCACCACTTCTAAACTCTGTGAAAGACTGCTTGCCATTCATAAACTAAGTCCAGTTTCATCTTTATTTAAATACTGAGATTGATGATGAAATAATTTTTAGGTTCTATTAATGGAACCTCCTCATAAAATAGTTCTATTTAGACAAATACTATTCTTTATTAGAAATCAAGATTAGGAAAGTAGAGTAGAAGAAAGTAGCCCGTAATCCCAAGCATCTGCTGGGTCACCTGCCAGCAGAAGTATTTTGTTTAAAACTCGTGTGTACGCCCAGGGAGAGGGGAAGTGTGTTTACCAATTTTGTTCATTGTTACCCTCAGTATGGAATTTTGAGTATTTTATTAACTTTGAAATATGTAGTTCATTTTCGTATTGTGCCAGGTGATACCTTATTTCAAACTTGAAAGGTAAAAATAACCAAAAGGAGTCCTGAGGAGAAGGGAGAGGGAGAATATGAATATGAATGATTATCTGGGTGTAACTTTGATAATTCACCTACAGCTTTAACTAAAGCTGCCATTACGTTGTTGCTGGCTTCAGGGATGTGGTGAGTGCCTCTTGCAAGGTTGATGACTCTTAGTGTCAGAAAGGATGATATTTGCCTCTTTATAGAGTCTCTTTTCCTGCAGAGCATTAAGTGTCTTGTCTAACAGTCTTCTTTCTGTGACCCATATTCTTCCATGAGACAATTAGAAAATTGAAAAATCTGAGTTTAGAATTCTTCCAGCCCAGGCTTCTCTCTGTTTAAGGGAAACTTTGTGTCTTCAGGAGAGTGTGAAAACCTGGCCAAGATGGCATAGCTGGCTGGTGCTGGCACTGGAATTCAGTGCTGGTTTTTTGGGCCTCTGCAGTGCATCATGTTGTCATTTAAACAAGACGACAAGTTTCTCAGACCCTTTGTACATATATCTGCAGGAATGGATAATATTTAATGCCAGCTGTCATAATTATATATCACATGTTGAATTGTTTATTATACATGCCCTCCTATAAGTTGTAACCTCTTCCAGGGCAGGATTTTTGTCGTTTTGTGCACTACTGTTTCCCTGGTACCTAGAACACTGGCTGGAAGGTGATAGGCACCCAGTAAATATTCACTGAATGAATGAGTGAACCAGAACCAAATGACCTAGGAATAAACTCATGGCTGCCCATGTGGCAAGAGTTCAGGGAACTAATCGATCTGCTAGAACACCACACCCCCGTCTAAGTAGCTGATGGTCTAAACTGAAAAATTAGACATTGGTTTCTTGTTTAATTTGCAGGACTCCTGGAAGTGGTAATACATTAAGCTCGCTCAGCTCAGTGATTTGCTAACTTAGTGTGAATGATTTTAACAAAACTTTTTCCCTAGGAGCACTTTTTGATGAGAAAAGGGGTATAGCATAAATAAGTAGAAGAGAGTAAAGATGGAAAAGGGGGAGGAAAAAAAGGAAGATGAGGAGATGTAAAGACAAACTTTGAGTGTATCATGATTTTGAGCAGGACAACTTTACACTGCGGGTTGGGTTGAGAACTATTTTGGAATAAATGGCATGATGTGGTCTGCCAAATTCATTCACGGTCCTGGCCCCAGGAATTTGTACCGTGTAATCATTTGCAACTCAGGATGGTCTGAGTCTCTGCTAATTCTCAGCACTCTGTGTGGGCACTCCTGTAGCATTTCAGGAGAGTAAGGTGTTGCTCTCTGGAGAGTATGTTGGTCTCATGGCTCAACATGCTGCCACCTTATGTACAGTGTATTATATGTCAGTTATTAGTGTGTGTCAGTTGTGCCTTGGTAAACCTGTTTGAAAAAATGCTGACACTCTTAGGTGTTTTGAGGAAATGTTGAGGAGCAGATTCATTTACGATGTGCAAAAGTCTAGTTTAGGTAGGAAGTTTTTGAAATCATGGATCCAAAGTGAAAAATTGAGCTCCTCAGAATAGCTGTTAGAGAACAGACAGCTTCTAGCATAGTGCCTGACACATAATAGTTATTTAATAAATATTTGTTATTTGGGATCAGGGGGAAGAAGAGAGAGGAAGGAATTTTTGTGACTGGCTGGTCATTTAAGTTGTGAATGTAACCAGGCTCACCCTTCCATAAATTCTTCCTCTCCACTTTGAGGCTTTAGATGATATCCTTAATAGTTGCTGCTACCTTTTATATGTGTGCAACTGGACATTAAGTAGACTAGGGAAAAAAGAGTAAATCTGTTTTCCTTTTAGGAAAAAAATGATTTAAAAATAAAAATAGCAATACAAAGCTGCAGTCTGAATTTGTGCGTGCTACTTCACCTCCCTGTGCCTCAATTTCTTCATCTGTAAAGTAGGGCTAATAATATGTACTTCATAGGGTTGGTTGGTGAGGATTAAAAGAGCTAATCTGTGAAAAGGTGTTTAGATAATGTATGGCACATTGTAAGTGCCCACTGAAGTGTTAGCTCTTAATGCTGGTGGCCATGTTTATACAGTTTAAGGTTGAGAGAGTAGAGCTAATCTGCAGCGGGAAGAGGAGACTTGTCTTTTAGTAAGGATATGGGATGTTGTGAAGAGAGAAGAAATCTTGTATTTAATTCATGTGAAAGTCATTAGTTAGTGAAAATGAAGGGGAACCTAGGAACTGGAGCACAGAGCTGGAAATGCAGCAACTTGTGAGCACACGTCTGTCTTGACCTTCCCGGAGAGATGAGTGCAGGAATCTCTTTGTTCCTCCATTTCCCTTCACTGCATAGTAGAGTTTAATTTTATTTGTGCTTTTAGTAAAATGATTTGAGGCCCAGGGAGACATACTGAGGTGATAGAGTATAGGGAAGCATTTCAGAAAGGTAAGATAGAAGACAGATCTGGGCCACACCGTGTGAATTAAACATTTTGTTTTTTCCTGTGGGCCTTCCTAGAATGAGCTGTGATCCTCAGCTCATCCAGATGTTCTGTCAGAATCATGACAGGAGCGGCTCACAGTAAGAAAACCAGACTGATGAAACAGATGAGTTAGCTGGTTGTCACTATATCCCAAATGGACTCACCAGGAGGTAGCCCTTGGATGAGAACTTCCTTAAAATATTTAAGGAAAGAGACCATTGTTTATGCATTTAGAGAACAATATGTGTTGTTTTCCACATGACAGTAGAAGAAATGAAACTTTAGTCTTCTTTCTGAGAGCTTAGATCAATTGAAATATAATAAGGAAATTAAACACTATGATATGGTAATCTAAATCATTAGGAAGTTAAAGTTATCATAGAACTTTGGGTGATTATGATGTGTCAGTGTAGGTTCATCCTTGGTAAAAAAGGGTACCATTGTGGTGAGTGATGTTGATTGTGGAGGAGGCTGTGTATGTTTGAGGGCCAGGAATATATGGGAAATCTGTGTACTTTCCTCTCAGTTTTATTGTAAACCTAGATATGCTCTACAAAAATTAAGTCTTTGAAAAAATGTTATCGTAGGGCCAGCCTGGTGGCGCAAGCGATTGGGTGCGTGCACTCCACTGCGGCAGCCCGGGGTTCTCAGGTTCGGATCCTGGGCGCACACCAACGCACCGCTTGTTAAGCCATGCTGTGGCGGCATCCCATATAAAGTAGAGGAAGATGGCCACGGATGTTAGCTCAGGGCCAATGTTCCTCAGGAAAAAAGGGGAGGATTGGCATTGGATGTTAGCTCAGGGCTAGTCCTCCTCACACACACACACACACAAAATTATCGTAGAGCTGAGAAAAACCTTGGAATTTATCTAATCTCAATCCTTTACTTTGAAAACTTGGAAACTGAAGCTGAAATGTAGGCAATTATTTCCTCGAAGTTGCATTGTGAAATATAGAGCTTGTCTTGGTATCTGAGTACTTTCTACCCTAAGACATCTGTTGTCTTTATTTTAAAATAACCACATGGGTATCTGAGGGTTGAACATACTTCCTCTGTAATATACCTATAATGTTTTTGTTTATGTACGTTGTATGCACATATATATGGAAGGGTTCCCCTCAAAGTGGGAAAGACACGATTGGGCAAGAATATCAGGTGTTGAAGTCCTTTTATCCTAGAATCCTGAAATCTCATATTTGTCCACTAGTCGTATCCTCTTCATAGTGTTTTTGCTGATGCTCCTGTCTATTGTATCACCAGTGGTTGTATCCCTGTGGGATGGGGAAGAGGCATGGGACTCTTAGCCCAGGAACTCAAGGAGCAAGTGATGATTGGTGGTTCCCTGCCCCACTGAGCTCGTTCACAGATCTGCTAATCTGGGGATGGGAGCATATGAGACCTCATCATTATTATTTATTTGTACTTTAAACTTGGTACCGTATGTTCACAAGTTACCTAACTTTGTTATCACAGCTATCATTTACATCAGATATTATTGTAATCATTTTGTAATATATAAGTGTATCAAATCAACATGTTATATACCTTAAACTTACACAACGTTGTATGTCAATTATATCTCGATAAAGCTGGAAAAAATAAAATAAAGGAGATATTATTAACCTAGCATTAAAGATGAGAGAAGCAGGGCTCAGAGAAGTCTAAAGTGATAGACCCAGTGAAAGCGTGAGATTAAACTCAGATCTCCTGAATCTAAAATCTGCGTTCTTTCTAATATAAGAATATCTGTATCCTTGTTCTGGAAGCTTTACAGCCTGGCATGACTATATAAGAATAAAAAGAGCAGGTGACGTATAATGACTGATTAGGTTCACATATGATAGCGCCTAATCTGTTGCAAAGTAATGGTCAAGCTGGAGTGGAGGGGTAACCAGCCCATGTGCCCTTGAGTGTATTTGAAACAGTCATCCAGGAACATTTTTTGGAGATGATATGTGGAGAAGGTTTGGGATGGTTGAAAAGAAGTGTGGTTGCATCAGAGCTGTGCAATCAGATAAAAAGTCAGTATATCCTTTAACATAAATTGGTGGCATCTTAGCCCTGACTCAGAATTTTATTGGTTTAAGAGTCACAGAGATTAGGGGTAAACTGAGCTAAATGCAGCTGAATTTCAGGAGCTCAGTGTTTCAGTAATCTATTTCCATCCCTCAGCACTACTTCCTCTATGTTGGCTTCTTGTGGTGTAGAGGCAAAGACGACTAATGTTTTGCCAGCTCAGCAATCCTGAGAGAGAGTGAGCCTCATTCTTGTCTTGTTTCCGACAGGAATCCTGCTGCCACCCCTCTGTGGTCATATGTCCAATCTTAAATGAGTCACTTCTGACTGATTGGGTCTGTGTCACAACCACACCCTTTGGTGGAATGACTCTCCTGACCCTCTCAGCCCTCCCCAAACTGCTGGGATGTTGAGGTAGGTAGGGTTAATTGTTCAAAGAAGATTTGAGCTGTGGTTACCAAAAAATAAAGAAAAGGTGCAGAGGTGGCAAAACTAATAATGGGGTTTAAAAAATATTTTTAAAAAATTCCTAATTATCTTTCCTTCTTTTCTAAAGGAGGGAGAAGGGAAATGATCTCTTTTAAGGCCTAATGCAGAATAAAGTCGTTGTAGATTCTCCCTGCTGGATGAAAAAGGCAAATAAAACTTGGCAAAAGCAAGAGCTTTAAAGACGACAAGGACAGGACTTAGGTATTGTGCAGACAGAGTCATAAAGCTAGCCCCTTCAGGCCATGGGAAAACCTAGCTTGTGATGGTTGTAGCCATGATCCTGTATTGAGCTTCAGGGATATGTTGGAGGAAGAATGAAGAGAGATTTATTAATAGGGCCTTCACCAATCTTCTTTGCTTAACATGTTTACAGTTTAAAATTGGGAAGTTAGTAATTGAGGAAATCTGGTGCTAGATGACGATATTGACTGAATATCAACACCCTCTCTTAATTCTGACTCTTAGCCAAGTATGAATACATATAATTGTTTCATTGATTTGTTTAAGTAAGCTTACTGCAGTTCTTAATAATCACTACAATGATAATGCATAAACAGTTTTGTCTTCAGACTCATACTTTTTTAATGCACATGGTACTTAAACTTTTTTTTTTTGTGAGGAAGATCAGCCCTGAGCTAACATCCGTGCTAATCCTCCTCTTTTTGCTGAGGAAGACCGGCTCTGAGCTAACATCTATTGCCAATCCTCCTCCTTTTTTCTCCCCAAAGCCCCAGCAGATAGTTGCACGTCATAGTTGCACATCCTTCTAGTTGCTGTATGTGGGACGCAGCCTCAGCATGGCCGGAGAAGCGGTGCGTTGGTGCACGCCCGGAATCCAAACCCGGGCCACCAGTAGTGGAGCGCGCACACTTAACCGCTAAGCCATGGGGCCGGCCCTAAACTATTTTCGTTATCCTAAAAAAACATGTTAGATACTTTCCGCTGGAAATGGAGAGCATTGGAACTGAAACCAGCAGAAAGCTTTAAGTCTAGTTATGATATTTAGTCTCAGGGAATATTTAAGGTGTCTATAAATGTTGTTTTTTCTCATCAGCTCAGTATATTAAATTGGTAGTCTAAGTGCACAAGTAAACCCTCAACTTTAGCAGTCACAGTTTCATTATCATTACTGTTCAGAATTGTGCTTGGTCCTTAAATCTGTCTGAATTGCTCAACAATATTTTCTTGTCCACCACTTGTGTGGTCTCAAGTTTTAAAACAAACTGAGGCTGTTACTGCCAATTCCTAACTGCTGTAGTATTTGTAGTAATTAAATGCTAGTGGTTGGAGGTTTAGGGACGATTTAAGAATAACTGGGTCCAAAAATCTCTCTGTATGTGTTTGTGTGTTCTCATGTGTTTGTGTGACTGTGTTGGAATAGGAAGAGGATATGTTTTGATTAGGCATTTTATTTTGTTCAAAGTATTCTTTGGGAAACCTAGAGCATTTCAGTGGGATTATAGTCTGTAATGACTATTCTGATAAAATCATGGCATTTTAGCAGTTCAGGTAACAGATTAACTCCTGTTTAGTGGTGTGTTGATTTGTAGACAGATATTTTTCCCTGTTTTGAACTAGCTCCTGGGCACCCTCTCTTGCAGTCCCTTCCACCAGGCAGACATGTGAAAAATGAAAATAAATATCACATGTGATTTAGTTTAGAGGTTTTTGTCTGTGTGTGTTTCTCTCTTTTCTGCTTGTGGGAGATGTTTAAACTGTGGAAATTCATTAGAAAAGATGCTTTGTCCCAATAGTCCTGATAGCATCAGCGGACCCCTTTTCTCTCATGGTGCAGAGGGGCATCCATTGCTTTGTAGGGCCTGACTGCTAGAATGGTTCCCAGAGTTCAGGACTTCCGAACCACAATGGGCTGTACGAGGCTTTGTGGCCTTAATAAGCCCCCTGTTATTGGCATTTCAAATATTGGTATACCTATCAAGCCTGGCCATGTGTGAGGAGAGGGGAGGCTTTCTTTAGAGCCACCGCTGATGGATCACATGCTTTTTTTCTCAAGAGAGCAAACAAGCACTTTTTGTTTAGGCTTAGTAACGCTTGGCAGAGAAATATAGCTGTAATTATATATCCTAGTTCTTGTTCCTCTCTCCCCATCTAAGTTTTACTCCCCCAACCCCCAGCTTTATATAAAAGCAGCTAGCATTGGATCTGAAATAAATGTCATGAATGAATAATAATTTCTTTCATTTACACAGTAATTAAACCTGTTGAATGCTGACTTAATGCTTTACTGCACTCTAATTTGACTGGATGATTTGGCCTTTGTGAATTCAAAGAAGAGGAAAAACAGAAATTAAATACCTACTGAGACTATTAAGGAGGATGTTATTCAGAAGGGTTCTTCCTCCTCCTCTTTCTCATCTTCTCATGTTTGCCCTCTGCTTTCTGGGATACTTAATACTTAAAAGTTGTTCTACAAATCATTCTTCAGTTTGTGTGCCCAGCGTGCTCCAGTAACAAGGCGCCCCAGGGTCAAGGCCATTGGCTGCCGCCATGGATAGAAGGCCAAGGGCCTATTCTGCTGCTATCGTCAGAATTGTTGCTGCTGGTCTTCTGGAGCATTAGAGTTCTTTCTGGTTGTTTTTCGCATTCCTTTACTTCTTAACCCAAAGAATTTCAGTTGGTCTATATGATCATGCTTGATGCCCCCAAATATACCTGAAAGCTGATGGGTACATTCAAGCCAGGAGCATTTTCGGAATCTGTACTGCTCTTCTGCCTCTGTGCAGTCTGAGTCCCTCAACGTGTCTCTCTCAAAGTTTCTTTTTCTTTAGGGTGGGTCCCGTAATGCGGGTTGGCAGCCCACTTTGCTGATCTTGGAAGGAAAGCATTTTCCAATACAAGTCAGTTTTTATCTTCTTTCACCATGAGGACTGACTGGCTGTTTTAATAAATAATTCATTCCTAGAACTCTCTCCACAGGAGTCTGTAGGTTCCCTCAGTGATAGTCACTGACCTGCCAGGGTACTGCTATTTGTCTGTAGAATAGAGATTGTTGGAGGTGCTGTGTCTAAACAGGCAGTACAGATAGGGACTCTGGAATCCCCATTATAAGTCTATGGCAAACACTGCACGAGGCCTGCCAGCATGGCGAGGTATGCTACAATGAGCCTCGGCTGTCTGCACCCTCACTCCTCAGAGCAGCTAGCGGTCAGGGCCAAATGACTAAGCCTCTTTGAATTTGCGAGAGAAAAGCCTGATTGTGTCTGTGTGGATTGTGGATAGTGAGGGCTCCCTTGCAGGGCCGTCAGGAGTATTGACTGAGATCATGGATGTAGGAGGCCTGGCACTTAGCCACAGTCAATAAATGTTAGTTCCTTACCCTCATCTGGAGACAGAGAGAACAGAAGTGTTTAAGTATTTTTTTGCCAAGGCGTCTCCCACAAATATTCCCCTCCCTACTGTCTAGTGCCAATATTTATAGGAATTAATTTTCTTTATCCTTCCCTTCTTCCTCTTGCCCACTCATCTCCCTTCCATTCCTCTCTAAAATGACATCAAACTTATTCAGGATAGATTTTTTCCTTTATAGAAAGTTCTAAAACTTTGAAACTTGTATTCTAGTATATATTTGGAATAAATGCGTTCCTGTTGTATTTGTTAAAATACAATTAGAAGCATAGATTTGACAAAGATGAAGCCTATTAACTCATTAGCTACGTGTTATATAGTTTATGATTATGGATTCCTTTCAGATGCACCTTAGATTAGTACATATAATATGTAATATATATAACACATAGTTTTATTTATACATATTTAATTATTTTCTATTTTGTCATAGCTTGAGTGCTTACTTATGTATTAGGTACTGTGATATATGCTTTAAAATATTTGCTATATTCATTAGGTTAGTGTTTCTCATACTACTTGATATTAAGAATCATGTAGAAGTGCTTGTGAAAAAATACATATTCCCTAACCCACCCCAGACCTACTACATGTGGGTATTAGAATCCAAATCTTAAATTTTCAAATCTGGCTCCATGTTGAAATAACCCAGAACTGGAACACTTAAAAAAAAATACTGAAGCTCAACCGCAGACCGTTTAAATCAGCATATTTGCAGGGTGGGCCTGGGCGTTATTTCTTTAAGCTCCTCTGGTGACTCTAAATGTGCCACAAGGGTTGAGATTTAACAGTCTACCTAGGTGTTTCTCCTTATCTGAAACTGAAACTAGAAAATGAACTGGCTCAGTTCATTTAATCCTTACAATAACCTTGTGAGGCATTATCCCTATTTTCAGGTGAGAAATTAGAGGTTTGGAGAGGCTTGAGGTACTAATATCAAGAATGAGAGGGCCGGCCTGGTGGCTTAGCGGTTAAGTGCGCGCGCTCCGCTACTGGCGGCCCAGGTTCGGATCCCGGGCACACACCGACGCACTGCTTCTTTGGCCGTGCTGAGGCCGCCTCCCACATACAGCAACTAGAAAGATGTGCAAGTACAACATACAACTATCTACTGGGGCTTTGGGGAAGGAAAAAAAAAAAAAAGGAGGAGGATTGGCAATAGATGTTAGCTCAGAGCCGGTCTTCCTCAGCAAAAAAGAGGAGGATTAGCACGGATGTTAGATCAGGGCTGATCTCCCCCCCACACACACACACACAAAGAATGAGAGTCGCTTGCTCTTTTAAATCTTATAATCAAACGGTGTACATAGTATTACCATCTACTTGGGGATATGCAGGCCTTTTTATTTGATGGTTACAATCTACGTATGAAATGTTGGTTTTGACATGAAATTAAATTGCTCAACACTATGCCTTGGAAGCAAGTATTTGTGTGCAAAGTCTTTTTGAATTTAGACACCTGCAGATAGACATTATGAGTTCATTTTGTTAAGCTCAGTAGAAAAGAGAATGAGCTTGACACTTGGGGTTTATTACTGGCGTATAAACCTGGGTGGGCTTTGAGTCAATTAGAGGGCAGAAGCAATTTAACATTCTGCCATTTTTAGAGGTTTTGTGGTAAAACACTTCAGTGTTTATTTTATGAACTGTGACTTCTCAGTCGTGCATTCTTTTTGAATACATCCAATTTCCCGTCCTTTCCACCTCTTGTTTTCAAGGGACTTTGTTGCAGGTGCTATTATTACAGGAGTGGTTATTCTTTCTCTGTAGAAATGATGACAAGGTGGAGCAAATCTGCCTCAAACTATAAATATGAACCACACTCACATTTTATTTTATTTTATTCATTTTGAGGGGAATCAAACCATTTTATTGAGGAGTTTTGAAGGAGGGTTGAAGTGCTGTGAGGACACTGAGATCTGATGTCCTCAGTCCAGCTGGGATCTCCCTAGCGTCACAGTTGCCAAAAAAAAAAAGCCACACTCACATTTTAAAAACTACTCCTTTGGGCCGGCCCGGTGGTGTAGTGGTTAAGTTCACACACTCCACTTCAGCGGCCTGGGGTTTACAGGTTCGGATCCCAGGCGCGGACCTCTGTACTGCTTATCAAGCTGTGCTATGGCAGGCATCCCACATATAAAGTGGAGGAAGATGGGCACGGATATTAGCCCAGGGCCAGTCTTCCTCAGCAAAAAGAGGAGGATTGGCAACAGATGTTAGGTCAGGGCTAATCTTCCCTACCAAAACAAAACAAAACAAAACAAAACAAAACAACACTCATTGTAATTCTAAGAGCTCCCCAGGAGGAAACTGTGTCTAGCCCTCTGAGTGGACTACGTGTGTGGGAAAGCTGCTTTTCAAAATGAGCCCGTTTTCCTGTATTTTGAGCAAGTTGATTAAAGGTGCCTGGTTCTGTGGATTGAGATTATTAATTTCATTTTTATAGTTTAGAGAACCATGCTTGTGCATGTATGGGTGTATTTATTTGTTCAACAAATACTTTTTGAACTTCTACCGTCTGTCAGGCACTGTCCTAAGTATTGGAGTGACAATATCCGAACCAAATAGACAAAAATCTCTGCTCTCATGGAGCTTACATTCTAAGAGAGAATATAGGAAAAAAGTAAATACATAAGTCTTTAAATATTTTGGAAGGTGCAATTTAGAAAAAGAAAGCATGTAAGGAGGAAAACCTCTTTACCATAGTTGGGGAATAGTGAAATTTTTAATAAGGTGGTCAGGGAAGACCTCACCGTAGTGACTTTTAAGCAAACAGTTGCTGGAAGTAAGCGAATAAGCCATGCAGAGATCTGAAGGAGCACATTTCAGACAGAAAGCACCTCCAGTATCACATCTCTGGAGTGGGTGAGGCTTAGCTAGGACACCTGAGCTCTATAGGATGTGTCTACTACCTACCCATAGGAGTTTTCTCTGTAATGTGGATTTGTTAATGAACAAAAATTCAACCAAGGAAATTTAAAGATCTAGTTGGCTTCATTCAGCGATTCATGAATCGGGCAGCATCTCATCTAGTAAATAGAAAGGTACTCCAACGAGTTGTACAAAATGGAAGATATTTATAGGCAGAGACAAAAAATTTATTAGCAAAAGAAGAGAAAGGATTGTTTCAAGCAAGGTCACCTTTCTTTGGGGGAATGGTGGCAGGGGTCTTATCAGACAGATTACCTTACTAGTATTGATCAGGAATTTCCAGACTGATTGGTTTAAGGTCACAATCCTAGGAGAGGCTGAAACTGCAATTAAGTCTTGGTTTCTATTTTGGGGGCAAGTGACTCCTCCTTGGGCCTGTTGTTTCTTTTTTTTTTTTAACAATTATTCCCCCCCTTTTGATCAGACTCTTAGCCTAACTAAGATATGTCATCAAAATTTAAGGTGTTTGTGCCACTCAGCTACCGCTCTATAGTTCTCCTGGTTTTTACTGATCCTCTATGTGACATTCATAGGTCACAGCTTCAGGTCCAGAATCGTTAAGTCGGTCATTCTCTTTGTTCCTTTTTTGATGTTTTAGTTCTAGGGAGATTGTTTGCCTGTTGTCAGCACTTGCAGAGCTTTTGGGAGGATACAATGCACCAGTGAGATTATTGTGATAACTATAATCAGGATAATTTCCAATGTTTGGATTGTACTTCAGAGCCATAGTCCCCAAGACCCAAACCAAAGAAATACTTCATTGAGGGAGTCACCCTTTTAAGCCAAGTGGCTTGCTCAATGATCTTATGTAACTGAGTTTCAGCCTCCCCAGCAGTATCAATCCAGATATAGCAGGTGGTGTTGGCCACAGCACAGAAACCTCCTTGCTCAGCTAAAAGATAATCAAGGGCTATCTTATTAGCAAGAACAGTTTTGACCAGAGAGTTTAAGGATCTTTGCTGGGCAGCTCATGTCTTAGCATCAGAATCTGCAGTGTCCTCAAGAGTTAAGGAGAGGTTTCTGATCATAGTCTCATTTGTTTTACTCCTAACCAGGGAATGGATTTATCCACAGGGATTGCTGCGTTTTTCTGTGTAAGACAGAGGTCAGTCAGGTTTTTAGCACATACAGAAAGAGAATCGCCTAGCCTGAAATAGAGTCATCCTAAATGCCATGCAAAGATGGGTGCTGCTGGTGAGATCTCTTAGTGAGATTTGATCTAGATAATCCTGGGAATGTGGGAATGAAGAGACTTCTAAGGGGAGTTGATTGTAGTTTGCAATGGCATTGGGAATAGAAGAGAAATTGGTCACAGGGAGGACCAGGGAGTCTCTCTCATCGTGAATAGATCAGAATCTTCGATGATAAATCCAACAATCTGAAAGGTTACCCCCCTTAGCTGTGGCCTGGGAAATACGGATGAGGGCATTATCTTTCCAGGCCAATGCGGGTGTAAAGGAAAGGAAAAGAAGAAAAAAGGGTTTCATGTTTAGTTAAAGTATGAAGTCTTGATTTGTCATCTTGGGCAGAAGCAGTCTACCTCGATGTCAGCTTCTCTTCCTCATCACTTTGGTTCGAAAGTCTCCAGCATTTGTAGAGGACCAGATGTCAGGTGGACGCTTCTTCAGCTGTGAGAGTTATATCCAAGGTTCAATGCCTTTTAGTTTTGTAGCAGTGTCAGTGGTCAGGAGTACTTGGTAAGGTCCCCTCCAGTGGGGCTTGAGGGCTGTCTTCCTCTGATGATGCTTCCAGAATATCCAGTCACCAGGCTCTAGACTCTGACCAACAGGATCCCTTGAATTGTTAAATCTTCTTTAACCTGTTGATGATAGGCTTGAGCATAAGATATTAGAGACTTACAGTACCTGGTCATACTAGCATGAGGAAACAAGGGATCACCAGAAGGTTGTATACTAATAGACATTGGTCTACTGGTGACTGTCTCGTGTGGAGTGGGTTTATGTTTCCCAAAGAGGGTACTATGAACAGTCCACAAGATCAGAGACAATGCCTAACGCCAGGGGAATCCAATGGTTTAAAAACTTGAAGTTTGAGGATCCCATTAGTTTTCTCCACCTTGCCTGGTGATTGAAGGTGATAGGGACAGTGATAATTCCAAGAAGTTTGCAAGGGTTTTGTTAAGGCTCGTATGATTTACCCAGTGAAGTGGGTGCCTTGATCACTGGAGATTGTGGAAGGTATACCCCAAGTGGGAAACACATTTTATAACAGTCTCTTTGCCATTGTGAGGGCATCGGCCTTGCAGCAGGGGAAAGCCTCAACTTGACTGGAAAACATACATACAATAACAAGAACATCTTGATAACCCATACTAAGGGGGGGTTGAATGAAGTCCAACTTCAGGTGTTCAGAGGGTCCAGAGGGAGGAGTTTTGAGGCCTCTGGGGACAAAAATAGTTTTTCCAGGGTTATGGACCGGACAGGTCACACGTTGCAGGTAAACTGTTTTTGCAATTTTATAGAAGTCTCCCCATCAATGTCTGTTCATAATTTGAGTCATCTTAAATCACCATGGTGGGTGAAAGATTGCAACAATGGAAAAATGGGGATTGCCAGGGAGCCAGGAAGAACCAAGCAGCTGTCTTGGGTTTCTCATAGCCCTGACTCTTCCTTTAATTTATAGCCATTGTTTGCCCATCTTAATTTCTCTGATTCAGGAGCAGACTGTTGCCATGTTACAAGGACATCAGGATGGTAAAAGTCTGGCAGTAAGGGGTCATTTTTTTGCAGAAGCAGAATGGACTTCATCCACAAGTGCCACAATTTTTATAGATTCATGCCTTTGCGTGAAAGTCAGCTGGGGCATTTTCCTAATACTCAGGTTCAGTCCATTTAGTGTAAGCCTCAATTTTGATAACAGCAATTTCAGAAGGTAAGAGAATAGCAGTAGGAAGATCATTTACTTGTTGCCCATTTTTGATTGGGGTCCCGGAGGATGTAAGAAAACTCCTTTGTTTCTATAACGTCTCGAAATCACGGACGACCCCAAAGGCATACTGGCTGTCAGCATAAATATTAACAGTTTATCCTTCTGATAACTGGAATGCTTGGGTAAGAGCATGGAGCTCTGCTTGTTGGGCTGTTTTAGCTTGTGGGAGGTTTTCCCTTTTGAGTAGCTCTTGTTGGGTGGTAATAGCATAACCAGCTTGGACATTCCCTGTTTCATTTCTACAGTATGACCTATCAACAAACAAGATTAGATCAGGATTTAAGGAGTGTCTCGTAAATCAAGACTTGGTGTCACAGAATGGAATATTATTACCTTGCAGTCATGGGGCTCACCTTTGTCAGGTAGAGGTAGTAATGTAGCAAGATTAAGAATGTCACAATGTTTAAGAGGTAGATTAGGTAGTCAAAACAGAAGGATCTCATAGGAAGTTCGTATGCTTGTAGAGAAATGTTGAGTCAATCCAGAGTTAAGAAGACTTTGGACCTCAGTGTGTGAGGTTTGCAAATAAACGTCATTTTCTAGGATCAAATCTGCTGAGGCTTCCACTAATTTTGTAGCTGCAGGTATAATCTTAAAACGGCTGGGCTAGGCATGAGCAACTGAATCAAGTTTATGCTATAATAGGCAACAGGCCTATGTTTATTACTGTGTTCTTACATGAGCATTCCCAGGGCTTGATTATCCCTTTCATGCACAAACAGAGTAAAGAGTTCTGAATAGTCAGGTAGCCTTAAGGCAGGCGATTCTTGTAGCGCTTGTTTTAGTCTTATAAAAGCCTGTTGATATTTATCTTCCCAAGGAAGGGGTTCAGGGACTGAAATTTTAGAAAGTTCACAGAGCGAGGAAGCTAATAGAGAAAAATTAGGAACCCATAGTCTGCAGTAACCATCAAATCTAGAACTCTATGAAGCTGTTGCTTGGTTGTGGATCTAAGAAGTTCCTGGATTAGCTTAGTTCTTTTTGTAGACAGCTGAATTCCTTCAGCGCTCAGATTATGACCTAGGTAATGAACAGTGTCTAACTGTTCTAACTACAGAGATAACTGTAATTTTTCATTAGAGACTTTGTGTCCTTTTTCAGCTAACTATTGCAGCAAATAAATGGAATCTTTTATGGACCCCTCTTTGCTAACTGAGCATGGCAAGAGGTCATCTACATATTGTAAAATTTCCTGGGGAACTGGAGGGTGCTTAAATCTTGGTGATGTAGTTGGGAGAAATAAGAAGGAAACTCAGTGAACCCTTGAGGCATAACTGTCCATGCATTTTGTTGATTGTTCCAAGTAAAGGCAAATAGATATTGGCTGTTGGGGTCTACAGAGATGCTAACAAAGACTGAACAGCGGTCTACAACAGTAAACTATTCGGAGTCTGGTGGAACTTGGGACAAAGAGTGTGCAGGTTTGGAACAGCTGGGCAACGAGGAATAACTACCTTGTTAATAGGTCTTAAGTCCTGGACAGATCACGATCCTTGTCCATTAAATTTCTGAACTGGGGAGATCGGCATGTTGCAGGGGCTGTACAGGGAATGGTTTAGCCCCTGGACAATTAGATCCTCTACTATGCTTGCAAGGCCTTTTATGGCTTTAATGGATATTGAGGTAGTTTAGGGAGAGTTTTAGTTATATCTATCTGAATCTTTATAAGTTCCGCACTTTTTATTCTTCTAATGTCAGTATTAGAAGTGGCCTACAGGGCCGGCCCCGTGGCTTGGCGGTTAAGTGTGTGCGCTCTGATGCTGGCGGCCTGGGTTCGGATCCCGGGCGCGCACTGACGCACTGCTTCTCTGGCCACGCTGGGGCCGTGTCCCACATACAGCAACTGGAAGAATGTGCAACTGTGACGTACAGCTATCTACTGGGGCTTTGGGGGAAAAATAAATAAATAAATAAATAAAATTATAAAAAAAAAAAAGTGGCCTAGAGATTCCTTCAATTAAATTAGGAGACTTCTGTTGAAATTTGTCATCTTCCATGTCAAGGACAGACTATAAGGAACATAAAAGATCAGGTTCAGGTTGGCCAGGAAATTCTAAGGTGAGATCTCCACTGGAGGCAAAACATACTAGCCCTTTTAATTTAGAAAGGAGATCTCTGCCTAATGGATTTGTTGTCTTAAGAGGGTTGGGTTTAAAGTAAAAAGTGTAGCTCTGGTATCAACTAGAATTTGACAAGGTTTCCCATTAATTTTAATTTTAGTTTCTCCTTGGCTATTTAAGGGAATTACTGGTAATAGTTTACTGGAGAACCCCTCAGAGTCCTGTCAACTGTGGGAGGGGCCCATTGGTGGCTCTCCTTTGGAGGTAGATATGAGGACATTCGAGAAGAATTTGCATAGGACCTTTGAGGACAGTCTCTTTTTCAGTGTCCCACTTGATTACAGTTGAGACATCAGTCTTTGAACTAGTGTTTTTTTGATGATGGACTGCTAGAAGGCTGCGGAGTGGGAGGCCCAGGTTATTTTGGGTCTCTGGCCTTGGAGCTGTTGTAGCTGTAAAGCTAAGCTTGGCCGATTTTTGTTTGCAATCTTGGTCCGGGATTCTTTCAAAATGCTTAGCTATAGTCATGAGTTCTGTCAGGCTGGTGGCCTTTCATCCTGTTTTCTGCCTCTTTATCAGTCCTCTAATCTCAGAAGATAATCCATTTACAAAGAGGGCACCTAGAGCAGGCTGGGTGACTTTATTTATTGTATGGAAGCCTGAATGCCATAGAAAGAGGGCTTCCAAGAGGACTTTAAAATCTGCTACAGATTCATCTTTCTTTTGTTTGCATGTTTGTATAGCAGACCAATCAATACAGGCAGGAAAGACTTTAGGAATGGCTTGTAAAAGTTCAGGTGCTATTTCACGAGCCTTTTCTGGTTCAGGATCTTGATATCATCCTCGAGGTTTTTTTCCTGCATCCATTTTTGGGCTTTCTCAGGTCCTACCAACTTGTGTACAAGCTGATAAAGATCTGGCATCTCGGGGTCATGGGCCCTGGTAATGACTCTAAATTCTTTCAAGAACTTTTGGGGTTCCTCTCTAGGTTTAGGAAATTCTTTAAGTATAACCCTTAGTTCAGTCTTTGACCAAGGGGTGAAGGATACCTGAGGAGGTTTGTCTGCAACCTCGGGTAGTTTTATTTTAAAAGGTAACTGTCCAACTGTCCTTCAGAATGCAAAGGCAATTCAGAGAATTCAGAGAATTAAGAAAACATGAGTACTCAGGTGAAAAAAGATAGGGAGGAGCAGTAGGAGTCACATCCATCCTGTTGTCTTTTGTTTTAGGTACCTCTTGTGTCTTTAATTTTTCATTAGCCTTTTGTAACAAGTCTTTTAAAGCTATTTTGAAATCTTGAAGCCCTTTGGAAGCATCTGCATACCAATTAAAATAGGCATACCATTCTGTTTATTCAAATTGGGATCCCTTGCTCTCAAATGCACTTCTTAAATGAGCAATCTTGTCTAATTGAAACATTCCCCATAATGGCCATTGTGATTCTAGGTTGTTTTTAGTAATATTTTGCCATCTTGCTAGATGTCTGCAACTTCCGGAACTATAGTTCTTACACATAAAATTAAGCAGATGTGTTGGAAGGTGGTGTGCTCAACTCTTTGGATACAAAGGATGCTATTTACGTAAAGTTTTGTTTGCCTGAGGCCTCTCATTGGACCCAGTCCAGCCTAATTCAGAGCTAGTTTGATCCCAAACCCCCAGTCCAATTTTAAAGGCAGACCCAGTCTGACTCCAGCCAGTAACCACTAACGATTACCATGGAACTTTGGCAGAAGCCTGGGAATTGCAATCTGAAAGGCTGAGGGCTTGGCTTTGGGCAGAGCCATCTACCAGCTCAAGCTGACCTGCCCTGTAAAGGAAAGCCAGTGAGATTGGAAGCTGAACACAAAGAGAGCAGAGCCCAGAATCTAGGGGAACTTACCAATGGTTCTCGGAAATAGCGAGAAAGACAGAGAACTCAAAGGATTCATGGGCACCACGCCTTTGTTTCTTGTTGTCCCCAAAGCTGCAGGAAGTCTCCTTCAGTCTTGCTGCTGCCACCAAATCAGTTAATGAACAGAAATTCAACCAAGTAAATGTAAAGATCTAATTGGCTTTATTCAATCAGTAATGAATCAGGCAGCATCCCATCTAGTAAATAGAAAGGCACTCCAAGGAGTTATACAAAATGGAAGGTATTTATACTCAGAAACTGGGTGGGACAAAAAAGTTATATTAGCAAAAGAAAAGAAAGGATTGTTTTAAGCAAGGTCACCTTTCTTTGGGCTAAGGGTGGCAGGGGTCTTATCAGGCAGATTACCTCGCTAGTATTGATCAGGAATTTCCAGACTGATCGGTTTAAGGTCACTATCCTAGGAGAGGCTGAAACTGCAATTAAGTCTTCCTTTGCTTTTCTGGGGGCAAGTGACTCCACCTTGGGCATGTTGCTCCTTTAACAGATTTACAGTCTCACAAATTAGGATAAAGGTTGTACCAAATTATAATCTTTGATGGATTTGATTTTATCATTAGCACTTGAAGGAAAGGGGAAGGGACTGTTAAACTTCCTTAAAAATAACTGATTTCTGGGGCCGGCTTGGTGGCATAGTGGTTAAGTTCACGCACACTGCTTCAGTGGCCCCGGGTTCGCGGGTTCGGATCCCGGGCGCAGACCCACGCACCACTCGTCAAGCCGTGCTGTGGCAGCATCCCACATCCAAAGTGGAGGAAGATGGGCACAGATGTTAGCTCAGGGGTAATCTTCCTCAGCAAAAAGGGGAAGATTGACAATGGATGTTAGCTTAAGGCCAATCTTCCTCACAATGGATGTTAGCTTAGGGCCAATCTTCCTCACCAAAAAAAAACCAACCAAACAAACAAACAAAAACTCATTTCTGAACTCTAAACAGATAAAATTTCAGTGTCCCATAGTTTTTCCATTATTATTTTTTCACCCTGATGGGTAAGTGTGTGGAAATGGATGCTATCTGAATCAGAATACTTGGATTATAGGTCCAATTCTACTATAGTTCCACGTGGGACTTCAGGAAAAATGCTTAATTTGGTCATGCTTCTGATTCTGCTGTCATAAAATGAAGGTAATTTTTTTCCTACTGGTTAATTCATCAACAGTAAAGACCAGATAAAAAAGGGTATAATACATTAAATTCTGAAGGACTATGTGAATATGACTTATTTTTTTGCAAAATTTACTTCAAAAGAGTACAGAATGTTGGCCAGAAAAGAGTGTTTGAATTAACCTTTCTCCATTCTTCCCAGGTGTTTATTGAGAGCCTGCTATGTACAAAGCCCAATGGTGGCCACTTTAATTCCTTTCCTGGAGTAAGACATGTTTCATTAAACATGGCACTTTATATTGAAAAAGACCTGAAGTTTGCTTGTGTAAGTGGGCTTTGGGAAGGGTTGTAGCTTGTGAATTATTGTGAAGTGGTGCAAGAAGGGTTTTTTGAAATGAGGGGAGAGTTGTAACACCAGATGTACGTGGGAGTGGTTCAGTGCACACAGTGAACTGAGGTGGCTGGTAGATGTTTGAAGTGTGTGCATGTGTGTGTTTGTGCATTCCTACACAACTCAGTTCAGCTGGGTGCAGTTTTCTTAATTCACCTAGTATTTCTTGCATACAAAATTGTACACAAGCAAATGCAAAATTCACATTATGCTTAAATTGTTTCTACTATATCAATTACATTGGAACAAATTTGTTTTTTCAAAATAAGCTTTATGTTAGAACTCTCTGTACAAAGAAGCATAATTCAGTCTGGTATAATCAGGGAGCTACAAACAGAATAGAATGACTGGAGTATAATTTGAAAAGGGTGGAATGGCAGGAGTTAGAAGAGGGAGACAATGGTGGGATCAGAAGGAGCTTCATATCCTATGTCAGATTGTGCTGTCATCATGTATCTTTTACCTGTCCTCTATTCTGGTATTTAAATATTCTTTTAAAGAGCTAATTTAAGTCATTACAGATGAAATGTCAGTTGTGTACAGTTGTTCAGATTAAATTTAGTCACAAAACTGAAAGAACAGCAGTGGGACATCTAATCCTAGTGAACATTAGAAAATACCTTTGTGGGCCAGCCCCGTGGCTTAGCGGTTAAGTGTGTGCGCTCAGCTACTGGGGCCCGGGTTCGGATCCCGGGCGCGCACCGACGCACCGCTTCTCCAGCCATGCTGAGGCCGCGTCCCACATACAGCAACTAGAAGGATGTGCAACTATGAAGTATAACTATCTCCTGGGGCTTTGGGGAAAAAAAAAAAGGAGGAGGATTGGCAGTAGATGTTAGCTCAGAGCCAGTCTTCCTCAGCAAAAAGAGGAGGATTAGCATGGATGTTAGCTCAGGGCTGATCTTCCTCACACAAAAAAAAAAAAAAAAAAAAGAAAAAGAAAATACCTTTGTGATGGGGACTGGCCTGGTGGCACAAGTGGTTAAGTGCGCGTGCTCCACTGCGGCGGCCTGGGGTTCACTTGTTCGGATCCTGGGTGCGCACCGACGCACTGCTTATTGAGCTATGCTGTGGCGGCGTCCCATGTAAAGTAGAGGAAGATGGGCACGGATGTTAGCTCAGGGCCAGTTTTCCTCAGAAAAAAGAGAAGGATTGGCACCAGATGTTAGCTCAGGGCTGATCTTCCTCACAAAAAAAAGAAAATACCTTTGTGGTCTCTTATGTCAGAGTGGAATGTTTGCCTTATTTAGCCAGAAGGGTAGTGTGGGGATTGTTTGGAATGAAGAGACAGAAGAGAGAAGTAATTCAACTCTGTGTTCTCCCTTCATCTTTTTATTTGAACAGAGAGACGTGTCTTTCCATCATTCAGTCAAATTACTGAACACAAACAGGAGCAAAATAATAAGAGCAGATGACTAAGAGAGTCCCATCTGCCCCATTTCCAACCTTTCTCTCTTCAACCTCGTTTCTACCCGGATTAGCAGATGGCACCGGTTCTTGGCCAGTGTCTCTAGTTACCTGATTACAAGAGGTTGTTCTTTTGCCTGCCTACTTTAAAACAACAACAAAAAAATTGGTCATGGCTGACTGTGTGCCCACTGGCCAGGGCACTGATTCCTGAGGACTAGACAGAAGTTTGGCATTCAACCCAGCCTTCTGTATTGCATTAGGATAGTCTGCCTGACAACAGCAAGCTGGGTTGTTTTAAGCTTGAACTTTTAGATACTGGAAGGGTTGGTTCAGTGCTGGCTAGAAAAAGAGCTACTACTAACAAATCTCAAAAACCTTAAAAAAAAAAAAAAAGCAGACGCTCTTGTAAGTTTTGTTCTGAGAATGGTGGTTACTGCCAATGGTGGGTGGTATAGTGCTGGATGACACAGAATGCGAGATTCATTAGTTCCAATTTTGCATTTGACCTCTCTGTAGAAGAAAATGAGCTTCTAACTAAACAGAGGAGAATGAGATTTGACAGATGAGATAGAAGTTCAAGATGGAAGAACAGGTTGTAAGGGAACACCTGCCTACTTGCAGAGAATGGACTCAAGGCTCTTGTTGCAGATGGATTATGGACTCATTGTCATCTTTGAGGCAATGTGTTTTGGTTTTAATGTAAACAATATAAATAAATTCTGTAACCTTTCATTTGGGTCCTGGCCAGTATTTCTGAACAAGTGATATAATAAGTAAGCATTGAGAAAAGAGTACAGTGCTTATAGAAAACCAGTGTTAATTCACTGATTCCTTTTTGTAGCAAAACTGCTGGGAGAGTAACTCAGAAGCATGTCATAGACACAATTAATTTGGACTTCAGCAAGATTTTTGGCCTGGTCTCCATGATTCTTTTGTGAACAAGTAGACAAATACAGGTCACATTCATTATATGAATCTATAATCAAGATTCATAATTAATTTTATAACTATTTCCAAGGTCACTGGTTAAGAAAAAGTGTTTCACTCTGGATGTAACTATCTAGGATCATTTCACAAATGTTTATCCTTGGCTCTATCTTATTCAAATTTTGTCCTTGACTAGGATGAAGGTGATGAAGGTGATGAAGGTATGGTTTCAAATGATGCAAAAATAGGAGGGATCAGAAATATAGTGGGTGGGAAAGACAGGACACACTTGGATTTTGACTCTCTGGCCAGTGTCCAGTATAAGATTTACTGGGCCTAAAGGTGAATTTACTTTCAAAAACCCAACTGTGAAAATAGAGAATTGAGAGAGAAGAGACTTAGTGAGTTTTAGCTGACACATTCTGTGAGTCAGCAGTGTGCATTTGGCTAGCAATAAAGCTAATGGTATTTTTGAGTTCCTTTATAAAAATCTAGAATGAAATAGTTGGTATGTGACTACTTAGTGTGTTTTGGGGGAGGAGGGGATAGAAAAATTGAAGACAATATTTACCCAGAGTCACAGATCTTGTTAATGTTCATATTCTGCACATTTCGGCTGATTTGTAAATCACTCTTAATCTTTAAGTTCAAAAGATCCAAATAGCTATGAAAACTCAATGAATTTAAAAGCTACTTTGAGAAAGGGAGAGTAAAACTGTACTCAAAAAGGGATTTTCAGATAATGGTTTAAAGACAATCAGTTTGTCTGATGTTAATTACAAAAAAACAATCAGCAGTTGTAAAAAAAAGTCATTAGAAGATGCATGAAAAACTTGATAGTTCCGTGAAAGTTTAAGGAAACTGACAGAACAACTTTCAAGGAGTAAGGCATGAAGTTTGCATATTTTATCATATTGTGAATTTGAAAATTCATTTCCATATGTGTTTTTTCCCCACTATATGTGTAATAGACCATAAACCATCAGAGATTCAGAATTTATAAATGGCATCTTTCCTGTTCAATAAAAGATAATAAACTAATTAAAGGGAAACTAGAAAAGGTGTCAAGGTTAAGGAGATATAAAATTGATCAGCAAGGCAGATCAGGAAGGATTTCTGACTATATCATGCTTCATTAGTGGAAATAGCAAGGAGGATCTAGAACGAGACTCATGAGTCTGAGGTTTTGGCAGACTTAGATGCACAATCTTTTAATACTGATTTTTGGAAACTGCTCCTCATTACCCACTTAGAACATCTTATTCTGATTTGAAGCATAGGTTCCTTCTAGTTCTAAAATTCATCTGGTACTTGGAGATAGTCATTCTCATTCATTACTTTCATCTTATAATACCGGGCCTTAATGCTTAGATACTTTATAAAGCGTTTGGATTTAATTTAGTTCACTAAGATTTTTATACTCGTAACAGCCTTCCCATAGGTCTGTAATACCCTGGAGGTAAGGATCATATTTTGTCGCTTCATTTCTTCAGGGCATGGCACACTGCATGGCATGTAGTAGGCACCTAATAAATATTTATGAATAAGATTTGAGATACATACACCATAGTCTAGGTGTTCAGATCAAAATCCTCATTGTACACAGCAAAAAAATTGCGTCTTTGATTCATGTGACCTAGCATTTCAGAGCAGAAAGAGACCTTAGAAAAGAACACATACAACTCTTTCATTTGAAAAAGAGGAAGATGAGCCCCACCGCTGAAAAGTGCTTCCTGGAATTTAACAGGGGAGCTGATGTCTGAGCCTGGAAATTAACACATTGTCTCTCACTCGGATGATTTGGAGAAGGTAATGTAGAGGGAGGGTTGAATCAGCAGCTTCGGAGTGGATGTCCATGTTTTCCTGCTCTAGCATGCCTTCAGGGTCTAGAGCACAGGATTTAGAGCACATCACTCTTTAGTAATTACCATTGCTTATTCGCCAGTGAGCACAAATTCACATTTTTACTTTTATCATTAGTTGAAGATGTAGGCTCTGTTTAAAATGTAGGCGCTACGTTGTCCAGCGCAGACACCGTTTAATGGAACAGTTTTGCAGCCAGCCTACTTGCTGTACATGCTTTGGTGATGACACATTAATGTGACCCCTGGCCAACCTTTGAGTTTTTGACTTCATCTTTTCATTGAGTTACTTCATGTGGTGCTATTTCATATTAATGTTTGGTGTCTTGTTTACCCAAGTAGCTAAACTAAAGTTTATATAGCTTTTTTTTTTTGACTGATAAGGTCAATCTTACATGAAAATTAAGTTTTGTTAGATGGCTCTGAATTAAAGCATGGTGTTGAAATGGGTACCAAGCTGATTTTTTTTACTTGCAGAGAATCCCAGTAGATAATGTGTCAGGATGCTTTCAACCTTGAGTATCAGAAAACCTGACCTGAACTTGCTTAACCAATAAGGAAATTTACTGGCTCATGTAACCGGATGTTCAGAGGTGGGGAGGGCCTCAGGGTGGCTTGATTTAGTGACTTAATGGAGTATCTGTCTTCAGAAATCCAGTTTTTTTCTCATGTGTTTGCATTCATAGTATCAGCATCATCCCTAAGCTGTTTGTGAATGGCTACCAGTAGCAGTTGGGGCTACATGCTTTGCTCACAGCTAATTGCAAAAACGTAGGAGTGTGCATGGGGAAACTAAAAGCAAGCTGACTTCTCCCCCAGACAGAGAGTGAAAATCCTCCCCTTCTGTCTCTCTGGACCAATTTAGGGCATGAGTGTAAAAACTTTCATCTTGGATTGGAATGTCCTGATTGGTGTAGGCCTGAGTTCCTGACCAGTTGCTGGCATGGAGGATGAGAGGACTCCAATGGGCTTAATCAGGCCTAGAGCTGGAGTCAGTTCCTTAAGCAAGCAGCATGGCCCCTACACAGTAGGAGAAGGGCAGAATGAATGATGGGGAGTCAACCTCAGTTTGACTTTGAGTGGCTCTTCTAATACTGCACACCAATAGCCATAGTTAGCTAAAATTTCCTATCAACACAGTATGGGTTTTCTTTGTTATGAGTATTACTCCAGGATGTCAATATGAGAAAGGTATAACAAATGCATCAGTTATATATTACTCTTTTCTAACCATTGCTTATGTTTGTTTCAAGTTCAGTAAGTCAAGGAACATTTATGAAGGAAGGAATATAGAGTGATTGATCATAAGATACTTTCCTCGGGGGAACCTGGGATCTGGTGGACAAAGCAGAAAAGAAACAATTGCCAAATAAGAGCCATTCACGGTGTGTAATTCACGGATACTAGTAAAAACTCAAAGTTGGGTTTGTGGAGGAGACGGAGCCTCCCTAATGTCCTCCAGCACCACTAGAATTGCTGCTTTTCTTTTCACACTGAGATAAGTGCAGTATTTTGATAATAACTTCACACAGCATTATTTATAATCTTTTAAAAATCATTGCAACTGAAAAAATTTCATTAAAGCTCTGAGCTAGCCAAGATTCAGCCCTGATCCTTAAAGGAAGTTTGAGGGGGAGGGGGGACAGGTAGCGAGAGTGTATTTGTGTGTGTGTGTTTGAGGGAGAAGGAGAGAGAGATCTGGGTGCTAAGAAGGGTGAAGTTGACTATAATATAAGGCAAGATGATGTGAAAACCTAGGGGGACAAATCTGAGTTGGATGAATGACAAAAGTTATCATGAAGCAGATGAATGCATTGTCTTCAAGGGCAAATAGAATTTGGACAGGTCAAAATGAGGGCATCCCCAAAATAGGCAATAGTTTGTATCAAGACTTTAGTCAATTTGGAGGATGTACAGGACACAGGAAGAGGAAGGATCCAGGTGTGTCTGTCAGCGCTGATTGGGGTTACAGCATGCTAAACCCAGGATAAAATTGATACACATTTTGGTAGGCAATAGAGAGCCATTTTAAAAAAAAGGAATTTGGGACTTGATCTATACAATGCACTGAAACAATAGTCTACATTTATTTTACTTTATTTCTTGTAAACTAGACTTTGAATAAGTGTTGTTCATCTGTTTGGTCCTTACCTGTGTATCCTAGTAGTACATCTTAGAATTCAGATGCCAGTTTGATAGTTGATGTACTTTGCTGCCTGTTTGTTGTATTTGAAGAAAGTTCTGTTAAAAGTCAAAAAAGTAGTGTTAAAATATAGAAAGTAACAGAATATAGGGCAACCCTCCACACTTCTTGTTCCCTTGTGAACATAGATATAATTATCAGGTTTACCTGCTTATATTTTAAGTTGGGGGTGGGGGTGGGGGCGGAACGGGCATCATGTTCCATGAGCCAGTTAATTATTAAGGTTAACTACATCACAATCTTTATGCACTTGGAGGCAGACCAGGATGCTGGTCTTGTCCTCAATTCACTTTTTTGCTGGTATTTACTGGCTGTGTTGACCACATAAACCATTTATGTCTCTCATCCTTGGTTTTATTCTTTGTAAAATGGTGGTGATTGTTCTCTCTCTGCCCACCAAACATAACTTTTATAAGGCTCAAGTAAGGGAATGTGCGTGGTAGCAATGTGTAAATTGTAGAGGATAGTAAACAGCTGTACACATATTGTTAAAAATAAACGTAAAGTGAATTCTTTTGTACTTCCATTTCTGTCTTTAATTTCAGATTGCTATGCATTCATTCATTATTCAAAAATTTATTGAATATCTATTGTGATCCAAACTCCATTCTCGATGCTAGGGATGTAGCAATGAATACATCAGCCTAAAATCTCTGCCCTTGTAGAATTCAGATTCTCGTAGGGGAAGAGAGACAATGCAGAATTGAACAAATAAGATACAAATCATGTCTGGTGCTATCATGAGCAGTGGAGAGTAATAAAGCAGGTAAAGAGAATAGTGAGTGCTGAGGTGTGTGTCTAGGGGTGCTGCTATTTAAAGTAAGGTGTTCAGAAAAGGCTTCACCGATCAGGTAACACTGAACATTGAATTAGCATTGAGACCTGGAAGGACAGAAGGAGTGTACCATGAGACTATCAAGGAGCAGGGCATTGTAGGCAGAGGGAACAGCAAGTGCAGAGGCCCTGAGGCAGAAGAAAGCTTTAAAGGGGAGGCAAGCATGGCTAGAGGTCAGTGAGGGAGGGAGTAAGCAGTAGAAGTCAGAAAGAAAGAAGTGAAGGGCCAGACCACGTAGAGCATCGTAGGCCACCGTAAAGACTTTGGGGTGGAAAGCTGTGGGAGGGGTTTGGTTAGGGAAATCATGTGCTTTATTTACATTTAGAAATGATCACTGTGGCTGCTGTGTGGAGCATAGGAACCATGGTGGAAGCACAGAGACTGGTTAGGCAGCTAATGCAGTAAACATCCAGGGAAGAAATGATAGGAGCTTAGACCAGGGAGTAGTGGTAGAGGTGGTGAGAAATGAGGGGATTCTGCATTTGGCTTTTAGAACTGACAGGTTAGGTATGGAAAGTGAGAGAAATAGACTATTAATCATTTACACTTTTGTTATAGTAGAAACTGGAAGAGCCATTAGTGAATAATATCTAACGTCTATTGAGTATGTATCACATACTAGATATTGTTTTAAACACTTAAAATATCATTTTAGTTAATTCTCATATAAACCTTATGATGTTATCCTGTATTATAGATGACAAAACTGAGGCATACAGGGGCTGCCCCCTGCACCATGGCATAGTGGTTAAGTTTGGCACATTCCGCTTTGGCAGCCCAGATTCGTGGGTTTGGATCCTGGGCACGGACTTGTCACCCACGCTGTGGCGGAGACCCACATATAAAGTAGAGGGAGATTGGCACAGATGTTAGCCTAGGGCTAATCTTCCTCAGCAAAAAAACAAAAAACAGAGGGACAGAGAAATGAAGTAAGTTTCCCAAGATTACACTATGAAATGGAATTCTCTAGTAAGCACACTCACCTGTTGAACCTGTTGTAAAGATTTCTTTAATTTATGAAACATTGATTGAGCATCTTCCACGGGTGGCCTGCTATGTGTTTCCAGGGTGCCTTGTTCATAACACCAAACAGATTGTTATAGTTGTTACTTTTATTTATTTATTTATTTTATTTTTATTTTTTTTAAGATTTTATTTATTTATTTTTTCCCCCCAAAGCCCCAGTAAATAGTTGTATGTCATAGCTGCACATCCTTCTAGTTGCTGTATGTGGGACGTGGCCTCAGCATGGCCGGAGAAGCGGTGCGTCGGTGCGCGCCCAGGATCCGAACCCGGGCCACCAGCAGCGGAGCCCGCGCACTTAACCGCTAAGCCACGGAGCCAGCCCGAGTTGTTACTTTTATATCCAGATTCACACTGTGCTCAAAGACCCTAAGGGCAGGAACTCTGTTCTGTTCAAACTGTGAATCTCTAGTATCTGACACATAGTAGTGATTAACTTTTTTTTTTTTTTTTTTAATGAATGTCAAGCATTATGCTAGGACTAGTATATAAATATCAAGAAAACATGACCTCTTCCTTTGAGGAGCTCACTATGAGTTGTGATAGACCTGCCTCTCAACAGAGAAATTGCCATCTAGAGGGCTTATAACAGATATGTACTGTTTGAATTCAGGGGAAAGATTCACTCTTTCTAAGAGGGAACCTTGGGAGGCGTACTGGACATGGAACTCAACCTGGGTCGTAAAGGCTGAGCTGGCCTGAAGATGGAGAAGAGAGGGCACTTGGGGCGGTGTCCTAGCTGTGCAAGACCACACAGGACAAGAAAGAGGCTGATGCAGTCTGAAACAGTGAGATTCCCAAATGTGACCTCTGGCATCAAATGAAGTTTTAAATTTTACTCTGTGTAATTTTAGTATGTTTTATGTGCATATTCCAAAGTCTTTAAAAATTGATTTTTTAGCATATGGGGGAACTCCAATGAGAATATTAACGTTGTATGCCACTCCTTTGAAATTCTGACATTGAACCATGTGTGTATTGTTTATAACGTTACCTGCTTTCCGACTTCTGCCCATCGTTTAAAGTGGAGAGAAATGCATGCATGTGGTAGTGCTGCTAAAGCAGTGGGTAAAGAAGCGCAGCCCACAATTTCAAGTAGTCAGTTGATGCATAGGGTGCCCCATCCCCAGAACACTGCTCATTGTAGATTTTTTATTTCTCAGCTCCTTAGAAGTTCTACTCCCAATCTGCTGTTAGTTTAACTACCAAATGACAGAAACCAGAGCACATGGTAAATTTTTCTTGAAAAAGACAACTGGAAAAAGTTTCACAGAGCCTCGCATGATGCTATTTGTACATTTTTTGTCTTCCATGGTGACGCTTAAAATTCATTCCACATTGCCTGTAAGAGAAAAGAGGAGGGGGAGAAGCCTGCATTTGATAGCTTTGTATGTTCCTCTAAAGAAAGAGAGTGCTTGAAAAAAGAAAGGCAGGCTTTCAGATGTTGTCTGAACAAAGATATGGAAATGTGAGACGAGAGCAGCATCTGGAGGTTTTCAAACACTGGAACACAGGCTGCACACTTCTTTTGCTGTTGGAGGAGTGAAAAGCTGTTTCCTGTCATTTCCCATCTTGTCACTTCCAGGACCAACATCTTGCTACTTCTTGCACCAGCTGTTGTTGTTGCTTTTTTTTTTCCCTGCCACAGACAGATGGTACAAGAGCTTTGATAATTCCCCCTACTCTGCCCTGAGTTCTAAGGAAGTTTGCTTGTGTGCTACCTTTATAAAATGATCATATGCCTCTGTCACTCACTTTATCCTGTTAGCAGAGTTGGAAAGGAGGCAGAGGGGATCCAGGGGAGACTTGAAACATCGTGGTTTGTCATGCCTTATGGAAATGCCTTACAGAAACCTCATCTCTGCTGGTGCAGCCATTTCCTGTTTGTGGTTTTACTCCAAAAAGGGGGAGAGGTGGAGAGAGGGAACTTGGGTACTTTTGCTTCCATAAGAATTTGGGATTTCCGATCATGATTTCTTTGTATTCTGAACCCAAGATGGGAGTTCTGATATACTTGTTCCTTCCTTAGGTTTTAGCCAAGTAGAATTGGGCACAGTTGATATACTGTCTTTTCACAAGGTGAGATATTTATCTTTAATTGCTCTTTTTACACCTATTACATTAAATATTTTTCTTGGATGCCTCAGTGAGGATAGGAATTTAGAAATAAATGCAGAAAATGCCCCACATATAGAGAAGAAACTTGATGGAAACAACTTTAGTTTTGTTTAAATTTTATTATATTTATTCTTACAAAACAAAAATAATAACCTCAAGGAGGGAGCTTTTCCTTTTCTTCCCTCAAAATAATAGTTGTTTTGGAGCTGGCCCAGTGGCATAGTGGTTAAGTATGTGCGCTCCACTTACGCGGCCCGGGGCACAGGTTTGGATCCTGGGTGCCGACCAACACACTGCTTATCAAGCCATGCTGTGGTAGGCATGCCACATATAAAGTAGAGGAAGATGGGCATGGATGTTAGCCCAGGACTAATCTTCCTCAACAAAAAGAGAAGGATTGGCAACAGATGTTAGCTCAGGGCTAATCTTATAATCTTCCTCACATAAATAAACAAATAAATAGATAGGTAGACAGATAGATAGATAGATAAATAGATAAATAAATAAATAAATAAAATAATAGTTGTTTTCCTAAGTATAAAAGTAACATATTCTTCGTAGAAAACTTAGAATGAAAAGTCAATTACAGGAAAAGTAAAGTCATCTATAATTCTATAATAACTGCTCTCACATTTCCTTATAGCTTTACTCTCAGAGTTATATGTGCATGTGTTTCTCTTGTAAACATAAACTTACATTAGTACTTTGGTCATTTTCCAGAATGGATTTGGTGGTAGTGGTAGTGGTGATGATAATGATAATGGCTAAGATGTACTGAACATTTATTATGTGACAGTCACTGTGATAAACGGTTTACATGCATTACACACTTCGTTTCCCATATCAATCCTATAAAGTAAGGATTAATTCATCTTTATTTTAGAATTGAGAAAAGTGAGGCTGAGATACGTTAATTTGGCCAAGGTGTCCTGCAGTGCATGTGAGGTAAAGGTGGGATTTGAATCCAGACAGTCTGTCTGTGAAGCTCATGCTGTTTACCATTTGTCTATCCTTTCTTCAAAATGTCAGAATATTTTTCAGACTCAATACATATTGCCTAAGATTTTCTATCAATTTATACTTCCCACGTTCATAAGAATACTTATTGTACTCGTGCACTCCTCAAATATCGTCAGATGTGTTTTATCTTTACAGGTGTTTGGAGTGAAGGATTGCTCACTCTTTACTTTAGCCCTTTTGTGGTTACTAGAGAGATTGGACATTTTTCATGTGTTACTGCTCATTTGTATTTCATCTATAAATTGTTCATGTCCTGTGCTGCTGCTTTTATTGACTAGTTAATTTTTTTTGTAGAAACTCATCATATGTTAAATATATTAACCCTCTGTCATGTTTGAAACGTTTCCTATGTTGCTTGCTTATTTTTGAACAAAATACTCACATAAATGTTTTAAGTATGTATATATCCATATATTTTTCTCTATATTCCTCTCCCACAAATCAGTGAGTTAGTGTGTGTTTTCCTTTATTATTTTATTGTTTATATCTAACTCTTGAATTCAAATCTGGAATTTATTTTAATAATGGCATGAGGTGAGGCCCTGATTTTGTTATTTTATTGATAGGTAGTCCTTTTTTTGTTTTCCTTAATCATTTTTTTTTTTTGGTGAGGAAGATCAGCCCTGAGCTAACATCCATGCTAATCCTCCTCTTTTTGCTGAGGAAGACCGCCTCTGAGCTAACATCTGTTGCCAATCCTCCTCCTTTATGTTTTTTTCCCCCCAAAGCCCCAGTAGATAGTTGTATGTCATAGTTGCACATCCTTCTAGTTGCTGTATGTGGGACCTGGCCTCAGCATGGCCGGAGAAGCGGTGCATCGGTGCGCGCCTAGGATCTGAACCCAGACCACCAGTAGCGGAGCGAGCGCACTTAACCGCTAAGCCACGGGGCCGGTCCATTGCTAAATCATTTTTTAATGGTCGTGCATTATGTATTCCACTCTTCTGTGGGGTGCTTTATTATATATTTATTTCTTTTATCTATTAGCATCTGTTTAAGCTATCTTTTCTGTGTCTCTAATCTGTATATTCTTATGTCTACAGTACATTTTAATTATTTTAAGTTTATAAAATGGGCAGAGAGCTTTTTTATTGAGAGAACCCAGATCTTTGCATTTGATGGCACATATCCAAAACCTCAGTATGGCCTCATCTTTGCTTTGTGACTTGACCGCATCTCTAGTTTAAATCTCAGCTGTATTAAGGGAAATAATATGTGCATTCAGGAATTTTCGAATTTTGAAGTTTTAAAAATTGAGATGTTTGTGGTTGATCCCACAGCTGTCTTACTAAAATTTCTGCAATTCTTTTGAATTTGTACAATCTATATAAACATGTTTCAAAGTATTTATGATATTGTCCCTGGTTTTTGTGTTCATATTTTAACCATTTTTACTTACGATGACACCAAATGTATGGGGTTTTTTCCCCACACCAACCAATTCTCCAACCCTCTGAACACCAACTGGGTATCCAATATCAATATCAATGTTATTCTGACACTAACTACCTGGAGTTAGTGCAGACCCCACAGGATAAGGGCTCAGTCCCACAAGACTGCCCCCCAGTTCAGATGCTAGTCACAAGTCCCAGGTTGCCACCTGTGCTTTGGACTGACCAGCTATAAATTTGGGGGTTCCTATGACCCCCCCCACCCCCTCAGGTCGAATAACTTGCTAGAATGGCTTACAGAACTCAGGAAAGCACTTTATTTACTATTGCCGGTTTATTATAAAGGATACAATTCAGGAACAGCCAGATGGAAGAGATGCACAGGACAGGTATGGAGGAGGGGTACAAAGCTTCCCTGCTCCCTCTAGGTGCACCACCCTTCTAGCATCTTGGTGTGTTAACCAACCCACAAATTCCCTGCACCCTGTTGTTTAGGGTTTTTTATGGGAGTTTCATTACATAGGCATGATTGATTAAATCATTGGCCACTGGTGATTGAAAATCTCCAGCCTGTCTACCCTCCCCTAAATTGGAGATTTAGGGGTAGGGCTGAAAGTTCCAACCCTCTAATCATGCCTTGGTCTTTCTGGCAGCTAACTCCCATCCTGAAGCTGTCTCAGGGATGGGCAGGAGTTATCTCAGAACAAAAGATAGTCCTATCACTCAGGAAATTTCAAGGGATTTATGAGCTCTGTGTCAAGAACCAAGGACAAAGACCAAAAATACATTTTTCACAATATTATATGAAGTTCTGAATTTGTGGCAAATAAATAACCAGGTATATATGGCTTATATAGACATATCCTCTACTTCTTTCGAGATACCTGAGGGCTTCACTGGTGAAAAGAAATAAAACAAGATAAATTTTGCAAGTATAGGTGAAGTTTGTAAGGGAAGTGTGTTATTTGTTTAAAGTTGGCATCAAAAAGGAACCATTTAGCTTGCAGCACTAAGAAGACTGGAAATAACATTGGTTCAAACACGAGTGGGCTGTGTTCTTCTTTCCCAATTGCAGCAAGCCTTAATAGTAACTTAGGGGTTCCCAAAATGTTACTTCGATTTTATTTAAGGAAAGAATGAGTCTCGCCTTTCCCTCCAGTGGTTTTATGCACGTATTAAGTGCAGCTACCAGTGACAAAGATCTTCTATAATAAAAATGATGCTCCCTTATTTTTGAGTCATCTTTTACAATCTGAAAAGTATTTTGAGGTGTATTTCTTTATTTGATCCTCATACTAACCCTAACCCTACGAAGTAGCTTGGTCCAGAGTATTATTCTCTCTACTTTACATATGAGGAAAATGAGACTCATAGTAAAATACTTGCCCAAGGTCACGTGACTTGTAAATGGTGTGCCTGGCCTCTAGCTTAGCTCTTATGAGACCTAAATTGGTATTATTTTGAGTTGGTGAATTCCAAGCCCTTCTTTTTTTTTTTTTTTTTTTTTTTCTCGTTTTAGAGATTTGCATATCTACTTTGCCCACCCTTAAAATGTTAAAGGATATATTTTAGGTGCTTGTCCAGAGTGACATATGTCAAAAGACTTTTTTAAACTATAAAATACTATTCAAATGTAGGACTTTATCTTTGTTTCTCCCTCAGGACTAACAGTTGGATGCTTGTTTCCCTGATCAGTTTTATAAGATAGTAATTAACAAAATTGTATTATATGTGTGCCTTTTTTTTAAAGTATGCCTTAGCGGCACGAGGACATGTGTAACTAAAAGGAGAAACAATCATCATTTGTCCTAGTCCAGTTGAAAGTAGATGATACTTGAAGCAGAGTTGTCAAATTTGTCTTCTGTCCTCAGACTGCTAATCGTGATTTTTTTTTTCATAATCTTAAGGAATGGAGTAAAAAAATTTACATCTCAATTTGTAGTTAGTATTTTGGAAGTTTCATACTCAGATGTATTTGAAATAGTACCACATATTGTGGTAGTCTTTGAGGCTATCTGCAAATATTCCATCTCTCTCTCTCTCTCTGTCTCTGTCTCTGTCTCTCTCTCTGTCCGTGTGTCTCTCCTCCATGTGGCCGTCTCTGACCACTTTAACTTTGGGTGACCATATGACTTGCTCTTGCCAGTGAAATGTGAACATGACTTCAAGGTGTGTGCTTTGCCGTATTCTCTTCTCCTCTTCGTCAAGATTAGCAATGTTCAAGATGGTGGCCACTCCATGAGCCTGTGTTCCTGAATGATTATGATGAGAAGAACTGAATGAGAAATAAACCTTTGTTATTTTCAGCACTGAGCTTTCGCATTGCGTAGCCCATCCTAACTGAGGCTGGATCATAAGTATACGTTTATTGTGCATCATTCAAATCTTGAGGTTGTTTCAATCTAAAGATCTTAAATTATACCCACATTGGATATTTTAATATCTCCAAGCAGGATCTTTCTGTTTGTACAGTGCTTACAAAACAGGATTTGGAAATTGGGAGGAAAAGCTTGTAAGGAGAGCTCAGTGCCTGGGATAAAAGCCATTGGTGGATGGCCAAGGGAGAGATTTACTTAGGAAAAGGGCAAGATTTCTCCCAAGGGCCCTATTTTTAACCATGACTAAATAAAGCATGAGGAGCACTGAGGATGGAAAAGGTCACACAGTCATTTTGGCTGATGAAAGAATGAAATAAGAATTGTATTATACTGAGTTGTTTAGTTCTGGAATTGACATCCAGCTCTGATGTGCTTGAGGAACTGAACTTTGAGAGAGCAAAGCTGGTGTGAGCCAAATCTCTCTTGTCTTCTCATTCTTCTTGTGCTTTTCTCTCTTTTCTTCTCTTCTCCCTCATTTCCACCCTCATTTCCTTGCTTACCCTCTTTCCTCTAACTTAGTGCCTCAAGGTCTTTGTGACAAAAAATGGTTTATAAGCCACTTATTTGAAACTTGCAAACCATTTCCTCATGAAATAGAGGACAGAAATATTATGCCCCAAATTAGAAACCTGACCTAATCAATTGTATCATGAAGTTACATTAAAAGTTACTAAACGAGTCCTGAGCCCCAGTAAAACCTTAGCTGCCTGGAGGATGTGTAGATAGGAAACGGGTGGCATGGGGGTTTGGTACCGGTGGCCTGAACAAGCTGTACTGGGCTTTTCTACTATCTTTTCATACTTCAGAGCAGTTCTTTGCACATTCCAGAGTGCTTCTGTCATACTTCACTTGGCTGTCGATGGATTTTGTGCTCCAGAGTGGCCATGTAGCCTCTCAGTCTTTGCTGGAAAATGGAGCCTCTACCATGCCTGCCTATGTTGAGAATATAGAAAGTTCCCTTCTGGCTTTCTCAGTCTTGGCACTGTTATCATATGTCTCATGAGACTCTTACACAGTGGGAAAGGTGTGAGGCTGAGGACTCATTGAATCCTTTCACTGTGAGGCGGAGGGCTGCCATTCAGGGAGGGTATCCCCTCATAAGCTGCGTTCTTCTTCTTGCCCCATCTTCATCTTCATCATTCCTTGCTCTCTGCAAAGTATTGGTGGTGCTGGGTTCTGACAGGTGCCGTTTGGTTGGGGCATCCTGTGAGGGGAGGGTGGGGAGAGAGTTAACAAGTAGGCACCATTTGACAACCTCCCTGGATGCTTAGGGCAGGGGGTGGGCCGGTTCAAAGGGGCAGAGAACAGGACTGGGGGTAGGGAGCGTGGGCTCCACGCTGCTACCTCTTGCTCCTGGGCCCTGGCATCTAGGGCAATTCTCTTCTGCCTGCATGCTTCATATTTTTAGCTCTCTGTGAAGAGGCCCTCTTCATAAACATGTCAGTTTATTGTTTAACTCACACATGAGTTTAAAATCCATTTTCTGGAACATATGTAAAAACATGGGTCTTTATGGTGTTGAGTGTTCTGAAGTCAGGAATTTTCCATACGTTCTTTTATCTTCATTTCATTTCATTCTCTCACTTGCTTTATTTCCTCTTGCCTTTTTTTCCCCTCTTCCTTTTCTGTTTCTCCCTTGATCCTTCCCTGAGCTTATTATCCACACTTTTTTTCCTTCTGTGTCTAGACCTCCCTGTTATGTGAGGAGGAGAGGGGCACTGTTCAAGGATCCAATGTAGGTAGTAATGTCATTATCCTTGACAGGTAATTGTTCATTGAATAGTGTTAAAAGACTCTAAGTTTGTCTTCACAATCAGGAAGATCAGATTAAGCTGAATGTTTGAAAGCACACTATGCTGACACTGAGAAAACGTCTTGCCCACGTACTGCAGTTGAAAGAAAAACTCTGATATGATCAGTGTGTGATGGTGGCTTTTCAGATCAGATAGCTGAGTTGTATTTATAATTTAAGATATTTCTGCTATGGGTGTAAAAGATAAAATAAATAATAGTTTAGCAAGAGGATTTTCTAGAATTTGGGTTATAGAGAAATAAGAGCTTGTGAATAGGACTGTGTGTTTTGCGGGCACGGAGAAGTTAGGAGGAGGAGAAAGAATATTTTATACAGAAAATTTCCGTATGGTTGCTTTTTATAGAAGCTAGCACATTTCAGTGAAAACACACTTTATTGGAAGAATTTGGTTCTCTTTAAAGTTTGGTGCAGCAAGGGGTGAAAATGTGGGGATGCAGCTGGAAACTGAAAGATTATTTGTGCTATAGGTTTGCAGCTGTGCCTACCTGTGATGCAGTGAATACGATTTGATTATTAATCCTTCTGTGACTGAAAACTTGCTTCCTTTCCCAAAGCTGGTGGCAACAATCTGCTGACTGTCTAAACCCTGAGGACTAACTTGGGTTGGAAAAATAAATCCTGTCTCCTGAAATTCACATCTGGTTAAACTCAGAGCAGCCAGCGGAGGAGATGAGAAGGATCTCCAGCCTGGGAGATGGGAGACAAGAATTCTGGTTAAGCCAGTATCACTTTTAGCTCTCCTAAATATCCCTGTGTTGAGGAAGAACTGTTGGATTGAATGATGGCAGAAAAACTGGCATGACTTCATTTAATTACCCTCGTCCCACGCTTCCCCATCTGCATTTGACTGTCTATTAATGAGATCCAGCCTTGACCCCTGGAAGGTGGAATCGGAGGTGGACATAGCTGAGAGGATGAACTGGAAGGAGTTTTCAGTTTCTCGGCTTGCTAACTTCATGATGTCTGCAATAGCCAGAGATCACCTACTACCCCCTTCAGCTTTTGCCATTTTGGAATCTCATCTCTACACTTATTTATTCAGCAGACTTTTTTTAACTGACGAATTTTGGATTATTTTTTTGCCTAAAAGGAAATGTTATGTCACTATAATAAACAGAAGGCAAGTATCACTTGCTATAAGAAAGAAACTGTAAAAATGAATATAATACAATTAAAATATTATGAGATTCTAGTTGGATACCGTTCCCTATGGAAGGCTCTGAAGCTGAAGCCTACTCTCCTCTCAGGTTAAAAGGGAGCTTAGAGAGACAAACATTTTAAATTCAGTGAAGCACCAAGTGAGGCATCGCTCTTAACTGATTGAAAGGATTAGAAAGAAAAGGCAATATCCATCCAAAACCACTCCTCTTAACTCTTGTTTTTCTGAGATGGTTTTGAAGGCAAAAAAAGAAATAATACTTAAAAATAAAACCTACCTTCTTAGAAATAATTGAGAAATAATCGCTCCTGAGGCTCATTGCAGTATTTTGTTCAGCGTGCAATAGATGTTTGTTCAGTGAAGCAAAGTTTCAGTATTGATGCTTAGTTTCATTGCCCTTCCTCTAAATACTGTGTTCTTTTTCTCTCTTGCTCTCTGTGATTTTTCACTAGTTCTCTTTTATGTGCTCCCTTTGTTTCTTTTGTGTACATGCACACAGACATGCACACCTCTTCACATGACACCTGACTGTAGGCAAGAAAACAGTTTGAGTTGTCTTGTTAATTAGGTGTTCTTTTTCTGGCATTGACACAGGGTGTTTGAGGTACTTTGTCCAGCATACTCTACGTGGTGCAGTGGAACTGGCATGGACTGGCTATCCAGGCCTTGTACCTGCAAGTGGCTTCAAACAAGCTGCTTGTTACGTGGTGTCTTTCTCTTTAGGCAACCACAATATATGCAGCACTAAACTGTTGCCATTTTCTTGGAACTAGAAATTATGAACATAATGTTTCTTTTACATCTCTGAGAAATCCTAATATCCAGCCGTAGTGGTGGTAGCAGTTGTCAATTGCTTTATGGTAACCAAACAACACTGTCTCAAGTGTGAAGAGATGAAATTTGGTGACTGCTCTTCCCTGCCTACTCCTGCCCAAGTCCTGTTACATTCACTTTTTTTTTTTCTTGACTGACCAAGAGCTAATCTGGCCATCTTAGCTGGAGAAGGCCAAGTCTTATTTGTCCTTATGTCCCCTGTGCCTGTGGCAGTGTCTGATAAAGATTGATGTCAACAATAAGCTTAAGTAAGCATTTTGTTTAGTGCTTACTATGGGCCAGATATTGTGCTTTAAAGGTATGATCTCCCTTAGTCCTTAGAAAAATTCAGTGAAATAGGTACTATCATTATTCCCATTTTTACAGATGGCAGATACAAAAAAGTTGAGGTTAAATAATTGCACAAAATCTCATAGCTGTTAAGGGGCTGAGCTGGAATTTAAGGGCAGGTGTATCTGAATTCTGAGCTCACATTCGTAACTACTATATATGTAGTATAATAACTTCCTCAGTAAATGACAGAGTCCTTTACTCAGAAGCTTTACAAGGACAATAAAAAAAGAATTAGTTGAGATGACACAACTCCTATTGTGAGAGGATTGTCATCTTGATTCACAGTTCATGCAAAGAAATAATATACAGCAGAATGTGAATAATAAACCAAACTAAATGAAATGTCATTCATGAATGAATTATCTGTATCTCCTTTTAAGAAAAATCGGTAAAGCATTTAACTGGTCATGGCTCAGGGAAATGTCTGTTCCGGTTCTGTCTGAATTTTATTCTATAAACTTATTTTTCATCCTCCACTGGCCATCTTTTTTTTGCCTTGTCCTCGTACATGCAGGGCTGTCCTTCTGCTAGCAGAGAATTCTCAGTCTCCCTGTCTGCAGTTGTTCAAAATTCAAATTTTAAATTCAGCCTAATGTCTGTATTTCTAGCAATTGCAGCTGGAGAACTGAAGCAAGACTACTTGGTTTCAGAGTGAGGCTATTGCTTCCTATTAGGAGAAAAATTTCACTAGCATGGAAGGCAGATCTCAACATATTAAGAAAACTATACAGAGATCATAAGTAGAACAGAACTCACTCCAAAAGCAGTTATTATGTGAAGGAAAGGAGAAAGAGTAGACAGGAAAGGAGAAAGAGTAGACAGTAGTTCCAATGGTCAAGTGAATGTTTTCTAGATAATAGGGGTGAGCTGAGTTGGACTGAAAGCAGAAGGGAGTGAGGTCATTTTAAGAGGGTCAGTTTGACAGACCTAAATATTCTGTGTTAATTTTATGACATGTAATTGACATTGTTATTGATAGCTAAGGGATACATTTTCTGTATTTACTTCTTTACCTGTATTACTAAAGGGGGCACCTTAGCCCCTTTTAAGTAATTTTTTTTCATTTAACCAGTTAGATTGTGTGGTGGTTTAGAGAAGATTTGAGGGGTGGTGAGGTGATTATGAAGATGAACCATCTTGGCTGCTGCTTTGGGCTAAAATTTGTTTGGAGAATGCACCACAGAAACAGGCAATTCATGGATGATTGGTCAGAGAGGGGGGCTATGAACAGTTTAGCTTGTCTCATTTGCTTCTATCACATAGTTCATTCCTTTCTCTTCACACATTGTGCAGTCCACCATGGAGAGAAAGGAAAGTAATTGTACGTTGCCTTGACAAACTATTTTGTATTATTGTAGGAATAGATATAGTACACAAGTAAATATACTCTGATGTGTGTTTGAAATGGTGTATGTGATAAAGGCCGACCAGGCAATGCCATGAAACCTTAACTACTAGGAGGTTTCTAAATCTCTGGCATTAGGCAGCAATCTAGATTAAAGTTCAGTACTTTCTGTCACTTGTAACATGGCCAAGTCAAATAAATGAAATAATATTTAGCTGAATAAAAGATCATGTTAACTCTGCCAAAATGAATGTAATCTTTTTCTGTGGTTTCCCCATAATATACCTTTCTTTTTTGGGGGGAAGGAGAGGTTGAGAATAGGAGGGTGGGAGATTATCGTGAATTTCAGATTGTATTGATCAAAACAAGTTGAGCTTGCTCTGGTATGTAAATTAGAGATTTGTGGTTGAGTGGAATTGATTTTGCTGAGACTAAATTAATCACAGTGCTTAATCACTGTAACCTTTAAACATTGCAGTCTTGGCCACAGCTGCAGGGCAGAGTGTTGTTCCTCTGAGCTTTATGCTGTCATTTCATGAAAGGCCGAATGCCCATGACTTGTGCAAACAAGAATTCCCACATATAGACTTCAGAGCTGGTTCCCTGCCCTGCAGTGGGTTAGCTGGAGCATCTCCCATGGGCCAAAGAGGCTGCTGTGGCCTCTTCAACCAGAGAAGGCTTTCTGCTGACATACAAGTATTTTCAGTTTTTCTCTCCAGATAAAGTCAAACTGGCCATCACTGCCGAAATGCCCACAGGAAGGCAGTCTTTCAGAATTAGAATTGGAAACACTTAAATTATGCTGTTACTGTTTTCTTTTAAATATTTTTAAAAAACTGATCACATTTTTAACTATTTAGAAGGGTGAAATAGACAATTTGGACAGAAATTCACTCTTGGAAAGGTTAGTTAACCCTTCAGAACTCATCTTGAGAGCCTATAAGGAGAGTTGAGAATAGAATCTAGGTTTCATTTTGTTTTTTGTTTTTTTGTTGTTCATTTCAGTTCCTTGGTCACTCTCCTGCAGCCTTCCCAAATCAAACCATCGTTAAGCCTCCCATAGTAATGCAAATTACTTTCCCTGTTTACTTGGCATATCTGAAAATAGTTTTGCGTGTGTGTCTTTTTAACCCCTTTTGGGGGCTTTCCATGAAGTTTATCAGTATACTATTCTTTTTTTAAAAATTTCTTTAACTACCATCCTTTATATTTTCCTTTTCTTTATGTGCTAAGTTGTACATTCACAATTGAAGGAATGAAAGCATGTTCAGTGTAATAAATTCCAGCTGGACTAATCATCTTTAAAATCATTGAACATCTGGATTTCACCAAATCACACCTTATTATGACTAAAAAATATACCAGGGACTTACTTCAACCTGCTTGATTTTATAAATCAGGAAACTGAGAGCCATAAGACTGTAATGACTTGTTCAAGATAACTTATTATAGCCAAGCTGAGGCTAAAACTTATCTGATTTGATTCCTGTTCAGGACTCTTCTCTATGTCATTGACTCTTTTCTCTGCAGGAGAGATCTTGGCTTTACAAGTTTTTCACAATCAGATTTTTTATAATAGCAAGTAGTGCTCAATAAATCTAACTTAATTTGTGGTACATTCTAATGTAAGATGAGATTTATCTGAAATCTGCCTTGGGGAGTTGCTTACAACAGGAGAGAAAATAGTTTAAAATTTACTTTTAAAATAGTTTTGTGGTTGTCTTTCCCTTTTCTGTTGGGAAGATAGAACCAATATAAGATTTCTATTGGTTTGCCTAAGTCTATTTACTTTGTTTTCAGTGATGAGTCGATAACTTAACATAGTAGGACTACAATTGGCAGTGTGATGTAGTGGTTTGAACGCAGGCTCTGAAGTTGAGCTTCTGGTTCAGCCTTGGCTCTGCCACTTACTGTCTCTGTTACCTTGGTGTATTTAGTTAACGTTTATGATGTAAGCTGTTCCACGTACCTCATAGAGTTGTTGAGACAATTAAGTGAGTTTATAAAAGGCAAGTGCTTAGAATAGTGCTGGACATATATGGGTGTTCATTAGATGTTAGCTAATATTATTGAGGTTGTTATTGATTTGTTGATTTTTTAAAAAATTTCATAGGTAGTTTTATGTGGTTTGTAGGGATGCATCACCGTAATTTGGATCTCTTATTCCGTTGGTTTGTTATAGCTTCTCCCATGATGAATCTGATCTGGTTACCAGAGTATCCCATTGCTTAGTTCTAATGTTGGCTTTTCCTCCACTTTGTGGTCACATTTGGACCAGGGTGCACAGATCTGGATATATCCAAGATAGAGAAGAAAGGTAGAAGTGAATATTAATGCAACTTGATTGTGGAGCAGTTCTTTCCACAAATATTTGTTGAATGTTTACTGTTTGCCAAACACAGAGACTCATTGATATGTAGGACATGATGCCTGCTTGAGATTCCATTCCTCTAGACAGGATCTTTGCCAGCTTCCTGCTACCCACTTATACCTCTCCCCAAACCAACACCAAAAGTTGTTTTAGAAAGGCATTTAATAGAATGTAATATCAACAAATCAGAGTTGTAGAGTTGCCTCTTGAAGAAACCCCACCACCACTCTCAACTGCATCCTCACGTAGGTTAAGAGCATCTCTGAAGATCTGCCGCCTTGAGCTTGCTCAAAGTTGGCAGTTTAAACATTCTGTTGCAATTACCTGTTGTTGTCACTGTCCCCAGAAGAGAGACTGTCAGTTCATGAGGGCAGTGACTGTCTTTGGTTCATTATTACATTTAGAGTATGTTGCACAAAGGGATAGATTTTTGGTTGTTGTTGAATGTATCTTGAGTGCTCCAGGAAGGAGAGAATCCAAGGGCATCTTCTCTGAGTCAGAATTCACACGGATGATTCCCCACTTCCTTTTCTTCTTTCCTGCACCCACTGCCCCCACCCCCTGAAAATTTCTTCCCAGTAGAAGATGCTTTAGGACCTTTCCGTAACTGTTCTTAAGCTATTCCATTGGAATTTTCTTTTAATTATCTGGATTTTAACTTTATCAGAATTAATCTGCTTTTAATACTTGCTGTTAGCTAGAAGATTATGTTCTGAGAAGTGTGAAGCTGAATGGGAGGTAAGAGGGAGGAGCAAAGAAGAGGTTATTTCTAACTGGATTGAAGAGGCCCCATTCGCTATTCCAGACTGGGCATTCTGAATTCATCACTCTCGGAGTTCTCTCTATGTATTTTCTAGGCTACAACATCCAGACAGGACAAATACTTCACATATTGACTGTAGCAAATAATGTAGAAAGAAAGGGTAGAATTATGTGGTAGGGAAGGGTAAGGGTAGATAAGAAGAAGAATTTCATAGAGCTGTGATGCCCAGACGTTAAGGTCTCACAGCACCTCCTTCCCACTGCTCCTCAGTCTGCCTTTTTGGGGTCATTTCCTCCTGCTAGTATTTAACTCTTGAATTTTTCCAAACTGGCTTGTTTATTTAAGATTCCCTAAATTTGCATATAGCCTTCAGCCTTGCTTTTAAATCTCCATTCCCTTTCCTTAAAGGAGAGGAAATGTGAATTCAAATACACAGGTTTATCTCTCTGACCTTTAGCTAATTATTAGATTGAGATAAATGTGTGTAGGTGACAGATTGCCTTTAATGACATTTAATCTACATGCTGACATTAATGTCTGGTTTAGTGTCCCAGTTCCACAAAGGCAAAGAGCGTGGACTTTTATCTTAATTTGACCTATTTAAGAGGTGTTTGTGGTGAGAGTCAATTTCTGATTAACTTAATAGCATGTTTTACATGGAAAGCAATCAAATATTGATGTAAGAAGAGGCTACTAGATGATATATTTCCTAGTCTGCTGTAATTGGCCAAAACAGTGAAGAACAGGGACAGTTGCTGGTAACTAAAACTGACAGCCTCACAGCTGTCCCAAGTCCAAGATCCATGAGCAGGCCTGGAGTATCTGGAAAAATCTCTTGTTACTGTTTATGGCAACGGAGGCCGTTCAGGAGCTTTTGTGGGTGTTAGGCTAACAGATTTTAACACTGTTTTGATTTGCTAAATCACATCAAAGGGGGGCAGTTAAATAAGCCAGCTATTCCGTTAAAGGGATGAAAGGCCAGGGAAGTAGCATTCATTGTGGATCTGGTGCTGGGTGCTTTGGCTTTTGTCTTCTCATTTGACTCCTAATGAAGAAAGCATATGTACAGGCAACTCTCTAACTGGTGATTTCTTGGTGCGCTTTAACTTAAGTAACTGTGTGTTTTATAAGATCATTATCGCTGATGATAAAGGCACCTTAAGTTCTAATCAATTGGAGAAACAGGGAAACTTGAGTTAAGTGAGATCATTAACAACTTTCTTTGGCACTTGAAAGCCAAGTGGTAGCTTTTCCCGTTCCTTACAGCATTACAAACTTCTCTTCCTGGTGAGTGTCATTTTCTTAAATTGCTTTCTCGAGATCAGAATGAGTCTGTGTCACTCTGTATGTCTCTATGTGTGGGATGGATGCTATATTGATGGGAGGCAGCAGGAGGGTCCATGCTTTGGAGTCTGCCTCTCTGTTAACCATGTGACCATGGGCAACTTTCTCAACTTTGCTGTGCCTTGATTACCTCATCTGTAAAGTGAGGATAAGGAGTTAGTAAATGTAAAGCACGTAGAAGGCTTCCTGGTCCAGACTAAGGGCGTATGAATGGTGTTTTACTTATTTTTTCTGGAGTTTGGTTGGAGGATTAGAAGCAACATTCACTAAACTAGACTAAATTAAACTAAACTACACATTCTCTAAATTCACTAAAATAGTTTCCAAGTGAAATAATAAACATACCAAAGGAGACTCTCAACTAGGGAATAACTGTGGATTGAATCTGAGTGTCCATTCTGCTGCAAATTGAGGCCAACCAAGTATAGTTTCTGTACAATTAAAAGGATGTTGACCCATAAAGAAAAAAATGTAAGTCAGAGATCTTTAGAACTTCCCCTCCATCCCTTTAATTTGTATATCTTTATGTAATAACTTAAGAGAAACTTCAGTGACTAGACTAGAAGGGAGGGTTATAAACTATATTTAGATAAGAAACTATACACAAATCATTCAAGGACTAATTTAATGGGCAGACATGTCTCATTGAAACAGGTAAGAGTACTTTTAGGAGTGGTTTTGCACTACTGCCAGGCTTCCTCCTCCTGCCTCCCGCCCCCTTACAATTCTAGATTCTTGAAAGTTTTGTTTTAACGATGAACATTTTTGCCTGGCTTTGACTAAAAGACCGGGGCTTGCACTGAAAAGGCAGTTCTGGCCTTCTCAGAAGCTAAGTTACTTAAAATGCAGTTGGTCCTGATTATGTCTTAATATAATTTTTTTGTGTGTGTGTGAAGAGGACCAGCCCTGAGCTAACATCCAATGCCAATCCTCCTCTTTTTTCCTGAGGAAGACTGGCCCTGGGCTAACATCCGTGCCCATCTTCCTCTACTTTATATGGGACGCCGCCACAACATGGCTTAACAAGAGGTGCGTCGGTGCGCACCCGGGATCTGAACTGGTGAACCCCGGGCCGCCGCAGCGGAGCGCGCGCACTTAACTGCTTGTGCCACCGGGCCAACCCCTGTTAATATAATTTTGATGCAGCAATATGCCTTTAAGCAAGCAGGTACTGGGTGACAAAGTGAAGCAAGTATTTAGTGAATTGAGATCTACATGTGTTGCATGAAATTATTATCAAACTGCAAACAATGTACAGTCATGCACCGCACAAAGACATTTTGGTCAACAACGGACCACATCTAGGACGGTGGTCCTATAAGGTTAATACCCCATATGGCCTAGGTGTGTAGTAGGCTATACCATCTAGGTTTGTGTAAGTACTGTAGAGGAGGAATAAATTTTCCTCTACTTTTCTAGGTTCTTCTGGTTCGTCTAAGAATTAAATTGACATGAGACAAAGTAACAGGAGAAAAACAAACAAAATTATAATAACATGTATACATGGGAGAAACCCAGGAAAACCTAGTAACTTGCCAAAATGGCCAAACCCTTCACCTTAAATACCATCCTTAGCTAAAGACAAAAGAAGATGTTGGGGGTGTTGAGAGTCAGAGATTTCAAAGGGAAGGAAGGCAATTCACAGGTAGGTGAAACGGAGCAAACATTGGAAAACAAGTGTTTATTGGGCCACACAGAAACAGAAGAATGTGGGGGACCCCAACAAACAGGCTTTCCTAGGTTCTTCTCTGCCTGCCACCTAGTTCATGTTATGCTAAGGTGATAGCTCACTTCCTGAGACAGGTTTTTTTTAATCTAAATTCTTTTAGGCAATTAAGGGGGGGAGGTAACAAGAAAAACTTGCTGAGTCTTTTGTTACTTAAAAGTAATCAGCCTAAATTAATTCTCATGTTAAAGAGACACATTTTGGGGTGGCAGATTTTGTTCCACTTCAGTACACTCTATGATATTCGCACAACTACAAAATCGCCTAAAAGATTCATTTCTCAGAACACACGTGATTGTAATGAAATGTTGCTTGTAAAGTGCTCTGAATGTTGGTTGGATTCATAGGGCAGTGCTGTGAGCATTTCCGTTAATCTTGGAGTAATTATATGGGGAGCCCCAAACTCTTAAAATAGTTTCACCTGATTTGTGTTTTTCTCTTCTCTCTTTCCTTTTCTGTCTCTATTTCTCTTGTCTTTATTTCTTTGGTCTGTGTATCTCTGTTTCTCTCTTTCTTTGCATCAGTTGGGGTTCTCCAGAGAAACAGAACCAATAGGAAGTAGGGGTGTGTGTGTGTGTAGAGATTTATTTAAGGAATCGGCTCGCTTGATTGTGGGGGCTGGCAAGTCCAAAATCTGTAGGGCAGGCTATAGGCTGGACACGTGGCAGAAGTGGATGTTACAGTCTTGAGGCAGAATTTTTTTTCTTTTCTGGGAAACCTTAGTTTTTGCTCTTAAGGTCTTCAACTGAGTAAATGATGCCCACTCACATTGTCGAGAGTAATCTCTTTTATTTAAAGTCAACTAGTTAAAGATATTAATCACATCTACAAAATACCTTCACAGCAACACCTAAATTTGTGTTTGATTAAATAACTGGCGACTATAGCCTTGCCAAGTTGACACATAATATTGACCATCACAGTCTCTCATTCTTTTTTTTTTTTCCTCACTGTATTTCTCCCCCTGCCACACACACAACTGAGGTTATGAGACATCATTAGTGTTAATGAACTTCAGGTACAGGATAATAATCATAATAATAGCTATCGATGATTGAGTACCTATTATGTGCTGGGTGTTCTGTTGGATACTTTATATTTATGATCTCATCTGATACTCTTGACAATTCCAGTGGATTGCATAGAATTATTTTTATTTTACAGGTGAGGAAACTGGAGCTCAAAAAGCTGCTACCTAGTCAGTGGTTGAGCTCAAGATTCAAACCCTGATCTGTCTTCCCTGCTCATGTCCCCTCTTCTGTATCTTCTTGTATTCCTAATATTTCCTCTGTTATTATCATCATTGGTTATTTTGCAGTGTTTTACTTGGCTGAAAAGTATAACATGTCCATACTTTCCTCATTAAGGCTTATTTTTGAAATAGGCAGCTCAGGATGCTGACTGAGCAACCTGGGTTTTCAGATTACATAACTAAAAGACGGAATGGGTTGGCATCACTATGCTAAGCAGATGAGATAGTTTCTGAACTAGGCATGGAAAGGTATATGGAGGGTCACCTCCCCATGCCCTCTGGCCTATTTTTCTCACTGATGGATTGCTTCCTTATCTGCTGCCAAACCCGTTAACATACTGCCTCATCCCACAGATGGATCAGTCACAGCAGATGGGCTGAGTGCAGCTGCAGGTCTGGCACATGAGGCCACTAGTAGGTGGTGCCTACTATTTCATCTGGAGCCAGATTTTCTCTAGAAGGCGAGGCAGCTCTCCTTGGTTTCACTGGAGGAGCTGGCTTCATCTATAGAAACTAGTTCTAATAATATTCTTTCCCTTCTTGGTGGCTCCCAGCCATTGTCTTCCATCTTCCCTTGCCTAGTTTTTGTCACTGCCAGCATCTTTTGTTAGGCTGCTGGCACTTTGAAATGGAATTGGACAGACACAGGTGAGAGCAGCCTATGAATTCCCTCTGTGGAGGTTGGCTCCTTACAGCACACGTTGGAGGCAGTGCTGTTGGATGTTAAAAAACGCACACAGTGGAAGGGCTTACTTGTTGTTCCAAGGCCTAATTGGAGATCTAGGTTGGCAATTTCCTACAGCTTGGCAAGAAACAATTTGAATGTTTGTAGATGATGCTTGCCTCCCACCATGCCAACTTGAGTTCTGGCAAATTTGCTTCAGTGGGTTTTGTCTTGACAAGTTGGAAAAATTTCCCAACTGCAGATGACTGTCTGGATCTTCAAGCAGCTTTATAGCTAGCAGGTGAGGGCTGCCATTTTAAAGGAAATCAACATTAATATGTTCTTCTTTAGCCTATTTGAGTGGGTATACCTGTGTTCTCCTTTTTATTTTGTAAACGGGAGACGGAAGGAGACAGAGATGGACTTGGCCAGGAGCTGAAGCCCCTGCAGATGCCAAGGTGCTAGCTTGTTGAGGCTGTTGACTGGTTAGTTCTACTGGGATATTATCTGTTGATCTGAATTATTTAGGGATTCTTGTGATGTCTTCTTTCTTGAAATAGCTGCTCTTGGTTTTTGTGATTTTAGCCTTGTCTGGTTTTCCTCGTACTACTCTAATTACTTTGGGTTGCTTATTGTCCTCTCTTTCTTGGATATCCCTTGAATGTTCATATTTTTTAGCATTTCTTCTCTCACTCTCTCCTCACTTCTCATGTTTCCTTGGGCTTGCCTCTACTGCTCAGTCTTCATCTAGCTCCTATAATAGTAATCCTCAAAGTATGGTCCCTGGACCAGCAGCATCAACATGACCTGGGAACTTGCCCAAAATTTCTGAACCAAACCTGAGACATTAGGTAAAAAGGAATGTACATTTTACATTTTGATATACATTGTCAAAGAGATTATACTAATTTCATGGTATGTAAGAGTGCTGTATGGCATAAAGTAGGTCTTAAATCTGTGCTCCTAATGGATACATTTCTGTTGCCCTTAGGAAACGAAGTATCATATGAGAGAAATAGAATTATCATTAGATGAACAAGAAAGACTCCTCATGTTTGTTCTTTACTTACTTCATGCACTATAAACCTAGGTAGACCTCAGGGAAATATGGGAAATTGTGTTCTTTCTCTTCTGGCTTGTTTAGATATAAGGAACCAAGACCCACGCTAATTGCCTTAAGATTTTTTTGTGTGTGTGAGGAAGATCAGCCCTGAGCTAACATCCATGCTAATCCCCCTCTTTTTTTTGCTGAGGAAGACCGGCTCTGAGCTAACATCTATTGCAAATCCTCCTCCTTTTTTTCCCCCAAAGCCCCAGCAGATAGTTGTACGTCATAGTTGCACATCCTTCTAGTTGCTGTATGTGGGACGCGGCCTCAGCATGGCCGGACAAGCGGTGCATCAGTGCGCGCCCAGGATCTGAACCCCGGCCGCCAGTAGCGGAGCACGCGCACTTAACTGCTAAGCCACGGGGCTGGCCCAAGATTTTTTTTTTAATAGTAAGAAAACATTTAGGGAACCTTATTTCAGCAGGGCCTCATGTGAAGTGGAACCAAGTGATATTATCATTCCCTTGTAGCATGGTCTCAGTCAGTTGTTAGATTTCTGTCCACACTCATTCTTATTCTCTCCTTCACCCATTCCCTGTCTCTTTCTGTCTCTCTGTGTCTGTCTGTCTGTCTGTCTGTCTGTCTCTCTCTCTCTCTCAAATAGCTATGTTCATCTTCATTTCTTTTTCATCCACCTTCCTCTCCCTCTGCTTTGTGTCTTTTTGGCTCCCTCTCAACTTTAGTTCATGTATTAGTCTTTTTATGAACCTCTTAAACCTTATATATTCTTCCATCGTTTATCCCTTTTGCTCTGTCACCCTAGCAGTTTCATCATTCAAACTTCTGAGAGGAGTCCTGGTGGAACAGTACCTGGCCACTAAATGGCAGGTTCTGTGACCTGGCTGATTAATTTAGAAAGCGCTGTGCGTGGAACAGGCCATAGTATCTGTCTCTGAAGCAGAGCATTTTTACCCTTTTCTTAAATCATCCCATGTTTTGGTATTAAATGAAAATTCAGCTCTAGCACAGCATTCCTGACAGGCTGGTTCATTTCACATTAAATTATCAAATCCAAAGTCTTGTTCATCTTTACTCCCCACAACACAGCTCCTTTTTCTGTTATCATTTCTGTGAACGCACCCCTATCCTCCATTTACCTGAGCTCAACATCTCTGTGCCTGCTTGTTCAACTCCTCCTTCCTCAGCTTTCACATCTCTTTAATATTTTTTCCTCTCTTTTCCATTATTTGGTGCTATACTGCCGTATTACTTCTTACCTAGATTTTAAAATATCTCTAATTTCAATTTGTCTCTTCATCCAGTCAGAATAATCTACTTCTACTTTCATTCAACATATTTATCTGCCCTGAGGAACATTCCTCAGGGCTCCCTATTGCCTGTGGATTGAGTACAGATTCCTCTGCTTGACATTCAAGATCTTCATTAATAAGCCCATGACTCCCTTTTTCAGTTCTGTTACTCCCAGCACTGTCCTCTAGCTAAATAGGACTAATGAATATTTCCCTCACAAGCTACTTTTTTTCTTAGGCCTGGGCCTCTGTTGTTTCCTTTTAGAAGGCCATTTAACTATAGCAGTAGAGTGTGGTGATATGAGTGCAAACTCTGGAGCTAGACTGATGGAGTTGGAATCTCAACCCAGCCATGTAACCTTGGACAAGTGTTATTTTATCTTTCTGTGCCTCATTTTCCTCATCTATAAAATGGAGATAGCAATATTATTTACCTCATGGGTTGTTGTATTAAAAGTTAACACTCAAACAGTGCCTGGCAGATGGTAAGTATTCACTTCCCTCTATGAATACTTTTTTCATATTCTCAAATTGATGTGATCTGTTTGTCTTTCTGCAGAGTGGTAATTTTTTTTTTAAAGTGCACCTATCATATCCTATCCCCCACTTTGAGATTATTTGTGGATTTGAGTTGTTTGTCTATTCTTCTTTGAGTTCCTTATGTATGGAGATTGTATTTTATTTAAACTTGTATTGTGGCACATGATAGGAGCTCAATAAACATTTGTTTTTTGTTGTTTTTTTTTGTGAGGAAGATCGGCCCTGAGCTAACATCCATGTTAATCCTCCTCTTTTTGCTGAGGAAGACCGGCTCTGAGCTAACATCTATTGCCAGTCTTCCTCCTTTTTTTTTCCCCAAAGCCCCAGTAGATAGTTGTATGTCATAGTTGCACATCCTTCTAGTTGCTGTATGTGGGATGCGGCCTTGGCAAGGCCGGAGAAGTGGTGCGTCGGTGCGCGCCTGGGATCCAAACCCGGGCCGCCAGTAGCGGAGCGCGCGCACTTAACCGCTAAGCCGTGGGGCCAGCCCTAAACATTTGTTGAATTAGATTATATTCAAAAGGTACTTCAGCTGAAATACTATAGTAAATTCCATCTGTCCTATGAATGTCAATATTCTGAGAAAGCAGTATAATCCTTAAAACTAGGTTTTCAGCCTTAAAAATAAAATGCAATGAATTTTTTGTCATTGTCATACAGGTGTACTTGTACTCAAGTATAGTATATTGGTGGGCCAGCCCCGTGGCTTAGCGGTTAAGTGCACATGCTCCGCTACTGGCAGCCCGGGTTCGGATCCCGGGCGCGCACCGACGCACCGCTTCTCCGGCCATGCTAAGGCCGCGTCCCACATACAGCAACTAGAAGGATGTGCAACTATGACATACAACTATCTACTGGGGCTTTGGGGAAAAACAGGAGGAGGATTGGCAATAGATGTTAGCTCAGTCCCGGTCTTCCTCAGCAAAAAGAGGGGGATTAGCATGGATGTTAGCTCAGGGCTGATCTTCCTCACAAAAAGAAGTATAGTATATTGGTTAACTATTCAGAACAGAAATAATCAGGTATGAATCTGCATCAGAGACTGGCTAACTTTTTCTGTATAGGACCAAATAAAAATGTATTTGACTTTGCTGGTCGTATTGTCTCTGTTGAAACTGTTCACTTCGGCTGTTGTAGCCATAGGTAATATGTAAATGAATGAATGTGGCCGTATTCCAGTAAAACTTTATTACAAAAACAAGTGGACTGTAATTTGCTGACCCCTGGCCTATGTTATTTCCATGCAGACCACCCATTATTTTGGAATACTTTTGGCTGCAGAAGTTCCAAGTGCCACATCCAAAGGAAGAAGAGCTTGTTTTCATCTGTTTGTCTCCTCATTAGATATAAGGAAACATCTTCCAGAAGACCTCAGCAGATTTCCCACATGTTTTATGGCCCCAAATTGTGTCACATTCTCACACTTAAACCAGTCACTGACAATGGAATAAGACCCCCATGATTGGCCTAGACACAACAGGAATCACTCCGACGGTTGGAGGTGGGGCCTGCCTAACTGCATCCTGTGGCCGTGTTGGTGAAGATGGTTCCTTTTTAAGTGAGAACCATTGAATTGTATACTCAATGTCACCTCCTCTTATGTTGTCATAGTCAAGACTCTTAACAGGTGTAAAGTGCCTTTGTTAATACTTAGACTTGTTTTAAATTATTATTCTTATAACATGAATAGAGCTATATTAATGAATATAGTGAGTGACTTTGGATGAGCAGACTTTATTTCTGTTGTGAAGCTTAAGGTGTTCTGTATGCCTCTTTAGGCTGCTCATTTTGGTGCCCACAGATAGGCAAATAGAGCAAACAACTGGCTTCTTACTTGAAGGAAATAGTTCACCGTATACCTTTTTCCTTCTGCTTGAGAAGGGCAGACTGATCACTGGGAAATGAACAAGGACTAGCACCCTCTCATGCTTGATAAGGGCAGGGGAGTGAGCCTCTTACTATTTGTCAAAAACTATGGATTAAACCAGTTTGCTGCCCATCTTGTTGTACTGAGCACTTGAGTGTATAATGTTGAAATGTTTTTAGTCGCTAAATTAGACTTGGATTCCTTTGGTCTCACTTTAGAATGTTTTGACAGCCCTTGGTTATCATAACAGAACCTGGTCTTTAGGGGTCTTGGAGTGATCTAATTATTCTAGTCATATTTGGTAGAAAGGGATCCCACTGATGTCTGAGACTGCATTGTTGTCCTGGGTTGTATGGGACCGTGATACAAATGGCCTTACTGTTTTTCTGCCTGGCTTTTCTGCAGTGTAAAACTATCCTCTGGCAACTACAAAATGCCTTTCTTTTGCTTGTTGAGAGATTTTAAGAAGGAAAGAAAGAAAGGGAGAGAGGACTGTGAGAGAAAAGAAGCCATTAACATGACATGTTTCCTGTCCCTATCTAGCCAAAGTCTAACCTTGGATGACTGTATTCCCATTGGTTTATTTTGAGGGCATTTGAGAAGGCCTTCCTCTTGGTCATATCTCAGTTTACACTCTATAAAATTGGATTAGACAATGTTAATTCGATTAATGACTGTACTGAAAGTTTGTCTCGGTGTGCAGTGAAAACAGTAGGGCAGCCTCTAATAATCTATGGATTTAATGACTGCAACTTTGAAGAGTGTTAAGCTAAAGTGAAGTTCAGAATGGCTTGTTAACTGGGTTTATTAGCTGTTGACCTTCCCTTTCAGCATAATAGTGGCAGTCAGACCGCAGAGAGCACTAACGTCCTGATTAGCATTTATCTAAAGATAGGCTGCTGCCTGTTCCACAGTAAATTAGTTCAATCAGCCATAAAGAGCTTGAGAAACATTTTCGGCTTTATAAAAAGAATTAGATGTTAGGACAGTTCATCTGGCATAGTACAGTGAAGATGGATTGAGCCCCTGAACGTGCTCATTTGAGGAAGGTGCTTTGAGGATATTGAGTAATTGAACAGATTTTCCCACAAGATTGAACAGGGGCCCTGGATTCCCTGCACAAGAGTGATGCCCTAATTTTTGCCTTCCACCACATCTGCTCCTATTTCTGTGTATTCATTCAGTGAAACTGAAAACCCATTTCTTTAGCCCTTACTATGCACTGTGTATCACTTAGGAAATAAAAGAAACAAATCCGTTGCTCACAGAGTCTGTGATTTAGTTGAGGAGAGGAAAACTAAACTAAAATTTGAAAAACACCACTCCACTACCACCAAAATTAGGTAACTGAAGAGACCAAGCTGTGTAATGACAGCTGCCACTTTTTGTGTAGAGATCATCTTATAAAGTGAAGCATATTTTCCCAAAGAAACAATATAGTAGTTGGGGGTAATATTTCTGATCAAGGTCTTGGCGTCACCTAAGTTCGTCTCATAGTGGGTCATAAAAGCAAAGAGGCAAAAATTATAAACCTTTCTCTTCAGTTAAAATCTTAAATTATGATCCAAGTCCTTTAAAAAAAGGCATAAATGTACTGTACAGTTGATTTTTATGAGGAGCCCCAATGTACTATAAAGTATAGGTAGAGCACATAAAATTCTAACTCAGCTGTATCATAAATTTGACCTCACTGAAATGAATAGGCTCACTATATAGCAAACACTAATGAAACATTTAATTAACAGTCCCTCCACTTGTCTTTTTAGAATTTAGAAGGGCTTGCTGGGGACTATTTTGGTGGACAAGGTTTTCACAAAACAAAAGAATAAAACCTTTCCATGAAAACTGATATCTTTTTCTCTCAGGAAATGTTTCAATAGAGACATTTAGCTTAATTAGACTGATGAACCTGAATCTTAATTGTGTACCCAAACCTGCAATCATCCTTAAAAAAAAAAAAAAGCTACTGATACAGTTAAATATGTGATGATCTCCTTAAGGCTTCCTCTTGACCCTTTTGGCCACTGTGTACACACATATCGTGTGTGTTCCTTGCAGTTCCTTTAGACTAAAGCCTCGGGGTACTTTGTGAGGGATGATGGTGGAGTGTTGCTTGTGGATAAGCTGTAGGGCTGTGGGCTTCAGACCCTTTAAAAGATCATGTAAGGGATTTTCCTCCTCTTTAGCCACCCCCATAATTGCTGTGTTGGTTTACTTTATTGCCCAGTCACTCCAGGTAAAGTCATCAGGAAGACATAGCTGAATGAGCAAATCAAGGCAGCTTAAAAAAAAAAATGTGAGGAGCTGGCCTGGTGGCATAGTGGTTAAATTCATGTGCTCCGCTTCTGCAGCCTAGGGTTTGCAGGTTTGGATCCTGGGCATGGACGTACACACTGCTTGTCAAGCCATGCTGTGGCGGCGTCCCGTATAAAGTAGAGGAAGATGAGCACGGATGTTAGCCCAGGGCCAGTCTTCCTCAGCAAAAATAGGAGGATTGGCAACAGATGTTAGCTCAGGGCTGATCTTCCTCAAAAAAAAATATGAAACTATTAGGCTTAGTGAAAGAAGCCAGTCACAAAAGACCACATATTGTATGATTCTACTTACATGAAATGTCCAGAATAGGCAAATCTGTAGAGATATAAAGTAGATTAGTGGTTGCCTAGGGCTGAGGGAGATGGGGATATGGGGAGTGACTGCTAATGGGTACAGAGTTTTCTTTTTGAGGTGATGAAAATATTCTAAAATTAGGTTGTAGTGACAGTTGCATAATTATCTGAATATGCTAAAAACCATTGAATTGTATACATGTCAATTGTATGGTATGCAAATTATTTCTTAATAAAGCTGTTATTTTAAAAAAAATAGGTATTAAATTTCATTCAGTTAAATAGAACGACCAAACATTCTAACATACGTTTCCAAACAAGATTGCAAACAGAAGACAAGCTCGTGGATGGATGGATTACTCTCCTTATGACTAGATCCTCTGCTGAGATTACCAGCCAGAACAAACATTGGTAGTTACGCATGTCTTGAGTATGAGTGCCATACTCAGAACAATTCTACTTTTGATGAAATTTTTGATATATTGGCATTGAGTTTGAGCTATCATTCCATTATAACAAATTGCTGATATCTGTGGCACCCAACAGTTCTCTTCCCAGTGGAAAATATGAAAACAGAACATTAGCATTCCCAATTGCTATTTTATGCCACCCACTAAAAAATTTCAAACTCATGTAGAATGCTTTTGATGACGTGAGTTGGAGGCCTTCTGTGAGGAATTCTACTGCATGTGAAGTTCTTGTTGTTTGACTTTTAAATCTCTTTTGTCATCCAGCTCCATTACGTACGAGTTGTGTCAAATGAGGTAAGTGACTTACCCTCACTAAGCTTCCATTTCCTCATCTGTAAGTGGGGGAAGTATTGGCCCTGTGCTGTTGGGAGATTAAGTAAAGCATAAAACCTATCACACAGAATGTACTTCTTTTTTGGAGAGCTGTTGGGTCAGTGGTGCCTGAAAAGGAGAACTAGAGGCTCTGACGTATTGATGTTTTTGTTAGTTTTGTCTTGTTTTTGTCTAGAATTGTCATAGCTTCTTCAGGATTTTTTAGACCATTATAAATCATACTCTCAAAAGTTATATGGGCTCTTGTAATTTAGTATAAACAGCACAAAATTAGGCTTAAGAAACTTGGATTTTAGTGTTAGCTATGAGACCTTAAGTCACTATGACCTTCTCCCCTCATGAAATGAGGGGATGGAACCAGCTCGTCCTTGATGCCTCCCAGTTCCAAGATTATGCGACTGTATAGTCTTCGTTGCACAGTTTCCTGTTCTTCCTCATTTCCTCTTACCACTTTCTTTGTCTTTAATCTCTGACCCTCTTTCTACCCATTTCCTGCAATCCTCCTTCTATCCGTCCTTTCGTACATCCTAATCGTCATAGTATACTTAATATGAGGCAAGCAGTATGTTAGGAGCTGGTTATACAATATTGAAAAATACAGACATGGTTCCTGCACCAACAGAACTTAGTTTAGTGAGGGCAGCACAGACAACACAAATAAATAATTACAGAATATGATAAGTGCTATTATAAAACAGGACAGACTAGTGTGAGTGGGAAAGCAGGGGTTACCTGACCCAGTTTAAATGACTTTTCTCAACCTGAATTTTCGAGAACTAGAGGGCCTAGCCAGGGGCGATTTGAGAGGAAGGAAGTGTGGCAGAAAGAGGCCCAAGGCAAGAATGAGCTGAGCTGCTTTCAGGAGCTGGCAGTCCAGGGTGGCTAGGAGTGTGGTGAGTTGGGGAGAACTTAGAGTGAGACTGGAAAGGCATGCCAAATTTGAGGCTAAGTTAAAGATTTTGCATTTCATTTTAAGCACAATAGGAGGCCTATGATAAACTTTAAGTGATGACAAAGATGGGAATTTTATTTTAACTTGGCTGTAACAATTAAAAGCTGCTTTAAAAAATCATTTTAATTTTACATTAATCTTAACACAGACATTATAGTATATTATGCCTAAAGTGAATACAATTGTAGGCTGGGCAGAGGCTATCCTGTGGCCAAAGTTTGTGCATTGATATTGTACTGCTAACAGAGAAGGCTTGGTTTTCCCGTTTTCTGCCTCGTTTTTCTTCTCTCTTTGCCCCACTCTGATTCTAACCACCTCTTCTCTCTGCATTTGATCACGTCTTCTTCTCCTCTTCTTTGGCCCTTGAAATGCTGTGAGAACAACATTATGGCCATCTGTAGACCTTCAGATAGCAGATGTGCCTTTGGCCTATGGATCTGTGACTCTAGAGGGCTAGGAATTACAAATGAGTTAGAAGAAAGAGCCTGCCACAATATTCAAGAGGAATGCCTCTTCTAGCAAAATTCCAAAACCAGTCAGCAAAACTGATGTCACTGGCACAGCAGGTGCAGGCACTGAAACTTTGACTGAGCTGATTCAAATCGGAACATTCCTATTAATTCCTATGCAGATCAGTTACATGCACTTAACAAGTGTGTTCATTCTTCATAACACATGTTGACATTTGGTGGGGATGCAGAGAGGCAAAAGATGCAAAATGCAGACAGGTTCTTTCCCTATAAAACCTTAATCTAATTGGGTAAACAAGCCATGTACCTTTGGAAGGTCATTTTGGATATAGTTCTGGTAAATATTTAACAGGTTGTTTTTAAAAAATAATTATATTTAAAAATATTTTAAAATGAGGACTATTGAGACGATCACATCTAGAATAAAATGCCGTAGAACATTGCTTTTCAGATTGTTATCTATGGACTTTTATTACTGGTCTCTGATTGTACTGTTTATCTGTGTCTTTCTGTTTGTTTGGCAAGATTGACTTGATGATGGAAGCAGTGTGCTGATTTAGGGATTTGGAATCAGGGAAGGTAGGCTGTGTCCAGGCTTTGACTTTGACCAGAGATAATGAAAGGAAGATGGACAGGAAGCCTAGGTCGTCCCCTGGTGCTAAGGTCTGAGATTGCTCTGGCAGAATGGCCTACATGGTTTAAACTCAGGAGATAGCATAAGCTATTGAAGCAGATTCAGAGGTCTACCCTGTAGCTTCCTCTGCCACAATCCTTGCCTCAGGTGAGCCCTCAAATATGATAAGCTGAGCATTCTTAAGGTAGTGGACAGAGAGAGTTCATAGATACCTCTCCTGCTCCCCTCTCCCAAGTGGTGGCTAGACCAAGCCATATGAAAGAGAGTGCTGGAGATGGATTAAGGACAGCCTGTGTGAAGGCAGGGTACCTCCTTTACTTCCTAGTCTCAGATCCACTTGCAGTCACATCGTCATCGGTTTTCCTCTCAAGGTGGCAAGAGCACCTCCCAGGCTTGCCACAGTCCCATCCCTAGAGCTACTAGTGTACTGCATTGACACCTTCCTTCTCCGGCAACTGTTCCTTTACAGGTTGTCAACTGGAAACTCACTGCTTTTCTTTTAGCCCAAATTGGGAACATCTGGAAATGGCATTCTGATGTAATGGCTGAAAACACTGCATTGGGTTAGACAGTGTGGGTCTGAACTCTGCTGTGCTACTTTCTGGCCATGTCTCAGTTTTCTTCTCTGTGAAATGAAGATAATAGTGTTCACTTTTTGGTGTTATTATAGGATAAAATAATATATTGCCTATAAAACCTTGAGTACAAAGCCTGGCAGATGTTAAGCACCTAATAAATGTTAGCTATTAACAATGTATAAAGTAAGACTTGCTTTCAAGAACTTAATCTATAAACGTCCTTTAATGCTTTCCCTACTTTTCCACCTTACTTGAACTAGAGCCAAGTTGAAGAGTAATGAGAGATGAAACAGAGAAACAGGACTGAGACAGTTGATAGAGAGTCTTCTTTAGAAAGGATGTGTCCTGAACAATGCCATTTGACAGAAACAGTTCTGACAGGTGAGTGTGGAATGGATTGTGGTGCAGGAAGAGCAGAGACAGTCTTGATAAACCAGGAGCTCTTGCAGTACTCCAGGGAGTTACCTGTGGCATAGCCACCCTGCAACCTGAAAACCACGTTACCAATAATTTAGCTTCTCTCTTCAGCCCATGCGTCCAACATTTTCACTGTTTACAAATGATGGAGTGACTAGAGTATAATTTATTTGCTGATAACTTTTTTTGTTTCCAAAGAGAGAACCCTGAAACCTTGATAAACACATCTGCAGAGGTTACTGCCCACACAGTTCCAAAAAAGGATCTCCTGAATCAGGCATAACTGGTCGTATGCAGAGAAAACGTGACCTGTGATTTATGCCTTAGGCCTTCTCTTATCAGATGCTCTTACCTAATTGTGCAAATTAGGCTTTTAATTGGTTCTTTTTATTATATTGATTAAATGTTAAAGAACATAATATCTCAGTTTTGTGGGAAGTTGCATGGGTGTATGTTTATGATAAAAATTCTTCCACTACTTGTCCATAAATGGCTTTGGCTTCGGAGTCCACATGGTATAGTGCTAAAACCATAGGCTTTGCTGTCTAACAGACCCAATCCAAGCTCCGTCTCTTAATAGCTATGTGACCTTGGGAAGGTCACATCACTTCTCTGAGCCCTGGGTTCCTTATTTGTAATGTGGAGTTATGGTACTCACACCTTATACAATTATTATAAAAATTGGTAATATGTTAAGAGTCCCCCAGTACAGTGCCTGGTACCTGGTAGCATTCTACCAATCTTACCTATTGTCATCATTATTTAGATCACTTTTATTTAACTTAGCTGTAATGGGGCTTAATTACAAACGGAATCCATATTCCAAAAGTAAAGACTGAAATGATCTTTAAAAATTCACTACAGTGAAAATTCTTCAGATTAAGAGCTTCTGATCATGGCTCAGTTTTCATGATTTTTAACAGTAAAATTATTTTAAAAGATTTTCCCCAGTCCCTACATATTTCTTATAGTTAAAAAATCTTCAAATTAATTTATTGAACATATGTGTGATATGAGGGAGAGTTGACTACTTGAGGTATTGATTTGATTAATTCAGTCAATACCTGAATTTACTAATTTTCATTCAGTGCATGTAAGTGCCAAATTCAGTTTCGTTGGACACAGAAAAGACAATCATTCATGTTTCTCAAGGAACTCACAATAGAACTTACTTGAATTTTAGTGGGGGAGGGTGATGGGAGTTTGCAGAGGAACAAACATCCAAACAGCGTCTCTCCTCTTGAATTCATAATAGAACTTATTTGAAATACTTTTTTTGGGTGGGGGGAGGGTGTGTTTTCCCATTTCTTTGCTTACTATCTTTATGAAGGTCTTGTAAAATCTAACCTTACCTTTAAAAATAAAAAGTAGAGAAAAATGTATATTTACAGCAAGAGTTGGGGAAAGATTTTCTTTTTTAGGTTGTTCAGCATTTTAAATTTCCTTTTTTTTTCTTTTTTGTGAGGAAGATTGGCCCTGAGCTAACATCTGCCAATCCTCCTCTTTTTGCTGAGCAAGACTGGCCCTGGGCTAACATCCGTGCCCATCTTCCTCCACTTTATATGGGATGCCGCCACAGCATGGCTTGACAAGTGGTGCGTTGGTGCGCACCTGGGATCTGAACCGGCGAACCCCAGGCCACCACAGCGGAATGCATGCACTTAACCACTTGTGCCACTGGGCCGGCCCCCTTAAATTTCTTATATGTGTTAAATATTGGTGCTCGAAGCATGACCTTTTAAGAAATTTCTCATTAAAACAAGAGACTTGAGGAGGAAATAATGTATGTTCAAAGCAGCTTTCAATGTTGTGTCTTTTGGAGCAGCTGGGAGCTTTCTGTATTAATAAGTTGTCTTACTTTACCCAAATGAATTGAAAATTTATGTCCATACAAAAACCTGTGTACAGCTGCTTATAGCATCTTTATTTTAATTGCCAAAACTTGGAAGCAACCAAGATGTCCTTCAGTAAGTGAATGGGTAAATAAACTGTGGTACATCCATACAATGGAATATTATTCAGCACTAAAGAAAAAAAAAACAGCTATCAAGCCATGAACACACATGGAGGAATCTTAAATACATATCACTAAGTGAAAGAAGCCAATCTGGAAGAAGCCATGTATACTGTATGATTCCAACTATATGACATTCTGGAAAAGGCTAAACTATGGAAACAGTAAAAAAGATTAGTGGTTGCCAGGGGTTGGAGGGAGGGAGGGATGAATAGGCAGAGCACAGAGGATTTTCAGGACAGTGAAACTATTCTGTACTATACAGCAATGGTGGATATATGTTGTTACACATTTGTGAAAACCCAAAGAATGTACAACACCAAGAATGAACTGTAGCATAAGTTACGGACTTTGAATGATAATGATGTTTTAATGTAGGTTCATCTGTTGTAACAAATGTACCACTGTGGTGCAGGATGTTGATAGTGGGGGAAGTTGTGTGTTGGGGGGGGACAGGTATATGGGAAATTTCTGTACTTTCATCTCAGTTCTGCTGTGAAGTTAAAACTGCTCCAAAAAATTAAGTTTATTAATTTTAAAAAAATGGTCTTACTGCTTTGGAACTAAAGTAAATGATGTAAAGAACGTGATTGGTTTATTAATATACTTTTACTATAGATGTAGTTTGCTTTACTCAAGTGTAATATATGATGTTAAAAACATGTGTCTTTAAGTCACAGCCACGTTACAAAGGAAGCACATGTTTTACAAGGAGGTTTCACCAGACTCTTGGGACACCCTGGCTTGGCGGTAGAGCTAGGTTCTAATTCCTTCTGCCACCAGGCATTTTGTGACATCCTAGAACCTTTCTGGCTAAATTCTGTAGAGAAAGGCTTAGGACATGCTATTTTACATAATTTGCTTTGTTAGGCTAGGTGGGGTTGGTGGGGTGGGCATTCTCTAGTGGAGGCTGAAAGACCTACTGCTGTTCCTGGTCATCCTGGGTGCAGTTTGTACGCTCTGGACCAATTGCTTTCACAGCTGTTAATTGTGTGCGTCTGGAAGTAGAGGTACACAAGACGAGATGATCTCCACAGCTTTTTCCACCTCTCCAGTTATTTCATTCAGTAGGTATCTATAATAATTTGATTTTGAACATTGTGTACACAGCATTTTTTCATTAGTGCTTCCGTTTTCTAACGAAAGTAACCCATGTTATAAGTATAGAGTGATCATTGAGAAAGAAGGATAATTTCTCACACTCCCCCCCCCCCCACCTCAGCTTTACAAGGAATGAAATGATATAAATTAGCTTCCTCTAGTGATAAAACTGCAACAATTTTCAGGCGAAAGAAAAACAGGTTAGTAGCACCATCTACAGGCTACTGACGAGGAAAACTTTCCTTGTGGCTCTTAAATGCAAAGGATTTTTTGGAAAAGGGAATAAGAAAGCCTCATCCTCCTTCTTTTAAATATATTATTTGTAAAATTTACTAATTTAAATATTTCGTTCTTCTTCACCACTCATACATTCATTTCTCAGTATGTTCCCAGGTATCCGGCACCAAGAGAATATTGGCGTGGTTAGCTGTGTTTTCATTAGGATCCCTGTTTTATCCTCATGCTTATAAAAATTTCTTGCTGTCTCTGTGGTAATGCTGTGACTGTGAAATCCATATGGATTCCAATAGGTTCATTGGTAGCAGTTCACATTGTAAGGCCTGAGGCAGAAAGCCCGCCAGCCAGGGACGTTTTATTTTAGCTCTTCTGTGCACTCAGAGGATTTATTGCGTCATTTACTTCCATTCAGAGAGGAAAAATAAATGCAGGCATTTTGGGGTTCTTTGTATGTATGTGTTTGTATCTGTGTTCACCTTTCTTTTTTATTTTAGATGATGTTGATGTATTACCTCTTTGGTTCAAAATGGGCTCTGAGTCTTTTCTGTCTCCAAGAGTCTATGATTCTATAATCAGAAATAGTTTGGGGCCTGAATTATTATTTTATTATAACAGAATTTGGAAAACTTGTCTTTTAATATGGTAATAGTAGAGGTAATATTTTCTTTCCCAGATACTCCAGTTTCTTTATTTTAGTTTAGTTTAGTTTTGTTTTGTTTTGTTTTCTGATTGGTAAACTGGTATCATCATTTTTGGCAACCCAGAAAATTTTATTGGATCTTTGAATGACTGTATTATGAAGGATTCATGGTGTTAGTAGAGTTGCAATTTTCTGTTCAAAATAGCGTATTAAAGTTAACATAATAATTGGCCTCCTTGTGAATTATTGGTGGAATTGCTGTTTCATTATACTGTGTTTGTTATTGGCAAGTGGTTAGGAGTTTCTGGAATTCTCAGAGAATAGGCATTCAATAAAGCATTAAAAACTGCAAGAAGCCACCTCCTCCAAAGGAAAAAACCCCAAATGTTGAGCATAAATTACAAAGAGTAGAAGAATATTACTTGAACCATGTTATTTCTTATAGGAAAAGAGGAATAGAGGAGAGGTATATTAAATAGAGAGCATGCTACACTCATGAGAAATTCAAAGGATAAAAAAATTGATAATAATATTTTTGAGGTATCTATTGAAACAGATTAGGCAGATCTTATCAAAACTAGCGCCAGGAGTGATACTGGTTTTTGAGTTTATGTATCTCGATTGCTGATGGTTTAGGTTGATGGAAAATTTAGTAATGTTTCCATTTTTTAAAAAAACTCATTATTATGAGTGTGTAAAAAATAATTGTGCATGAAACACTGAGGCCTTTCTCTGAAGAAAGTAAAGCACTAATTTTAATACAAGTAGAGATTTAAAATGAGATGCTGCCTTGTAGTTCTAGCTAATATTTTTCCCTGTTTTTCTCGCACCAGATGGCACTGTTTAGTTCTGTTTCACAGTCTTCTTCTGGAATTTTCTTTGGGAGAATCTGTTTTAGCCCAGGCTCACCAGTGACACCTCTGTAATATGCATGTAGGCCTTATGAATACTTGTAAAAGCCCATTGACTCAGAAATGAAGCTGTTGATTTGAGATCTTGCAGTTCTTTCTACTTGCACCTTCCTGTTCCCTGTGAGGTGAACTTAATAAACCAACTGATAGAAACCTAGATGCTTCTCATGGAGTTCAGTCAGTATTTTGCTTGGCAACATGTTGCAGCAGTATGATCTTCAGCATTTTCACAGGCCAGTCTAATTATCTAATACATTTTAGAATTATTTTATATGTAAAAGTGGAACTACAATCATATGGACACACTCATTTTTAAAGAAATCTTACAGAGCTTAAAATGTTTCATGATTGTCTATTGAACTTTGGTTTCATCAAATTAAATTCATTTAAGAAAATAAAATTTAAGGAACTTTTCCTGACTCGTCTTTTTTTTTTTTTTGTCTGCTGAGGAAGATTCGCCCTGAGCAACAGCTGTTGCCAATTTTCTTCTTTTTTTTTGTTTGAGGAAGATTAGCCCTGAGCTAACATCTGTGCCAGTCTTCCTCCATTTTGTATGTGGGTTGCCACCACAGCATGGCCGCCGATGAGTGGCGTAGGTCTGCGCCTGGGAACCGAACCCGGGCCACTGAAGTGGAACACGCCGAACCTTAACTACGCTATGGGGCTGGCCCTGACTTGTCTTTTTATTCCCAAGGCTGGCTTAGAAGGAAATTATCAAAGACTTTTGAGGTCATTGTGAATGAGTGAGGCAGGTTCGTGGTCAGGCCTGCCTCTTTGCTGCTGATAAAAATAAAACATCTTTTTGGAAAGGTAGAATTAGCTTTATCTAACAAAAATGCCAGGATCCTACATTGTAAGCTTATCTCTCTGTGGAGCTTGCTGTCTTCCTTTCCTTTCTTCTCGTCTTCCACTTCCTTCAGAAACATTGAACATAATTATGGTACACATTTCATCAAGGCTGCTTTGCCGTTTACCATTGCCTTGTATGAAGAACAATGTGTAGGAAAGTGGTAATATATGCATGTTGGTAAGGTACTTCTGTGAAGCAGCTATCAGAAAGGTGAAGTAATGCCAGCATTAAGAAGGTAGTGCAGTTCCCTAGATATAGTCAAGGGCTGAAGTCAGGACTTTTGTGGGGGTCTGACTTGGGGAGTAGAAGAGGGTTTGGAAGAAGAATCATCTATTTGTTCACAAACTCCATGAATTAACCTATTTGAACCAGTTTATAGAACAGAGCCTTGCCTGATTATCATTGGGGCCTCCATACACTTCAGCCTGCATTTATTAATTAAGCTGATTTTATTTTAATAGTTCTCCCTCTGTGTTTGAGGGTTTGTGAGGGATAATCATTTTATTCCCAGCCAGCATGTCCTGGAATTTAGGTAAGTTCTATCTCATTGTTTTATTTGCAAATTTCAAAGCTCTTTTAAACCCTGCCATTTTCTAAACACTTCTGATTTGGTACTGACTGCTCTCCCCCTTGCATTTTATTGCTCCCGGTGGTGGTGTGGATTGGAGCTTGGGGGTGGAGACGGAGAGCCCTCAGTAGACTGGGGCAGTGAATGCACAAATGAAATATCATTATTTCCTGTCTTTAAAAAAGAAGAATTAATCTGTGGTGTTTTTCACTGCCTCCTTCCCCTCCTCTTGTGTGCCCACTCACACGTGCACACACACACACATCACTGACAGGAAAGCACAGCAACTTCCAGCAAACTGTCTCCTGCTGCTGGAGAGGTGAGATTGTGGGGTGGGCAGGTTTGCTGGTTTCCAGACATAGGTTCTCTGTGGAAGCAAGCATGAGACAGGCCGCTTCTATAAATCAGGCCCTGGATTTTATTAGAGTGTTTATGTAACCTTAGTTTATGTGCTATAATTCTTTGCTGTGTAGCCTAGAGTAATTCCCAAAGAGGATGTTTGTTCTTTTTCCTTGTAAATTTTCTAGCACAGGCTTTTGTTTTGACATTCTCCTTCCCTCCACCCTCTGCCTTTTTTTAGGATGGGAGGGTGGGGCGGGTGTCACTAACAGTTGATTGCTTTTTACTGAGTAAACTGAATAATCCAGCAAAGGTTAGATTCCGTTGTTACTAGATGTTATCCCTACTCTTAATGGGGGGAGGGGGAGTCCTTTTGCTCAAATTAACTTCTCACATTTTCAAGATTATAGGATGGTAGGTTTAACATGTAGTTAATTGTTAAGTAAATGAAACGTAAGTGGTAAAAAACAGCCTTTGTGGGGTTGGCCGGGTAGCATAGTGGTTAAGTTCGTGCACTCCACTTCAGTGGCCCCAGGTTCGCATGTTTGGATCCCGGGCATGTACCTACACACCGCTTGTTAAGCCATGCTGTGGCAGGCGTCCCATATATAAAGTAGAGGAAGATGGGCACAGATGTTAGCCCAGGGCGAATCTTCCTCGGCAAAAAGAGGAGGATTGGCAACAGATGTTAGCTCAGGGCTAATCTTCTTCACCAAAAAAAACCCAAAAAACATAAAACAGCCTTTGCTATCCAGGGGAGGCTTCAGCCCCCTGACTCCTTACTCCTCCACCACCAATCTAATCTTGATACAGTCAGGTTGACTACTGAGAAAGAAAATGCAGACTGGGAATTTAGGGTGAAATCGACTTTTAACTGAAGAAAACGTCAGAGTAAGATCACTAGGTTCAACTGTATTCCATGTAGATAACTACATAGAGAAAGAAATGTTGTCCTTTGGAAATAAAGACAATTTGACTTACCCACAGCATGTTTTTCAAGAAGTAGCTCTGTATTTTTACTTCTCAGTACTTTATTCCTACCTCCAGTTTGGCCCCCCAGAGCAGCAAGGTGATGAGACTGGAGCTAAGCAGAGTGTTGGTGAACTCACTCTATTGGACACATTAGAATTATGTACTGTCCAGGAGCACATTTCAGTGAGCTGTTAATGTTTGATCATCACTACAGCTTGAAGGGATTATGTTGGTGTGTTCTTTTTCTTTTTAGTTTAAAGAAGGTAATTAATCACGGGTTCAAGTTTATGAAGGAAGTATGTGAACAGAGGCATCTTTTTACATTTACTTTAACTACAAAATTGGATATATGCTCTAGAACTGCACTGTTCAGTATTGTAGCCACTAGCCACACGTGGTTATTGAGCATGTGAACTATGGCTAATCTTAACTGAGATGTACTCTGTGTGAAATCCACACTGGATTTGAAGCTTTAGTATGAAAACAAGAATGTGAAGTATCTCTTTAATAATTTATATAGATTACATGTTGAAATAGTATTTTTGATACATTTTGTTAAATAAAATATATCAACATTAATTTTACCTATTTCTTTTTACCTTTTTAAACATGGCTACTAAAAAAACTTCAAGTTGCAAATATGACCAGCATTTGTGATTTATATTATTATTTGTCAGTGCTGTTTCAAAGTTGTGTTATACCAGTATGTTATTTCACCCATTGGATATTCAGTAAAGCTTTCAAAATTATACATTTAAAAGTATATGCTATGCTTTTTTTTTTTTCATTTTATTTATTTATTTATTTTTTCCCCCAAAGCCCCAGTAGATAGTTGTGTGTCATAGCTGCACATCCTTCTAGTTGCTGTGTGTGGGACGCGGCCTCAGCATGGCTGGAGAATTGGTGCATCGGTGCGCTCCCGGGATCCGAACCCAGGCCGTCAGCAGTGGAGCGCATGCACTTAACTGCTAAGCCACGGGGTGGCCCCATATGCTATGCTTTTTGATGATATATTAATACTCAAAATTGGTGATAAAATATGAATGAAATTAGATTATTTATATGTAGGCTGAAGATTTATGAATACTGACTAGAATGACCTAGACTTAAATATTCCTCTTTATCTGTCAAATCCCCTCTCAGTATCTTAAGGGAGAGATCTCATCTGATAGGGTGTAGAGGTTAAGAGAATAGACTCTAGGTTGGAATCCCAGCTCAGCCACTTACAGTCTATGTGGTAGAAAGCAAGTTATTTAGCTTCCTTCTGCCTTAGTTTCCCCCTCTGTAAAATGGAAATAATATGGAACCTACCATAAAGGTTTTTATATATTAAATAAGACAAAATATAAAGCATACGTTAGGACTAGCGCATATTATTTAAGTACTATATATATGTGTGTGTGTGTTAGCTATTATACTGTTAAGTATTATTGTAATCATCATCTTGTTAAAGAATGTACAACTTTGATAGATTATTCAAGCTTAAGCTCTGTTCCCAAGCAAATGGAAGCTGTTGGCTTTCAGCAGTCAGTCTGATATATTTTTTGAAAGCCAGAAGAAGCAGGCAATAATTAAAAATGGGAAAGAAAGTGAACAAAAGGGGGGAGCTCATTTATTGGGACCTACAATTGGAATACTTTATAAGATGAAACTTGTAATTTCAGATTAAACCAGTCCCCTTCTTGATATAAATTCAGTAGTACTGTATATCTTTTTATCGTATTTCCTGTCGTAAAGTATATTGGTCGGCACTTCTGAGGCTTTGGATGTTATCTTTATTATATTCTGATAAAGAAATGATAACCTCATAATCCTAATTAGAGCATAACTGTTCTATATTGTCCTAAAACAGTTTGAATTTTAGGGCAGTGTGTGTACGTGCATATAAAAACAAGTTTAATGAGTCGTTCCAGTGTGTTCTTTAATAGGGCTAAATAACCTGAGAGTCACTTGGTTTTTATTTTGCTGATTAAAACTTGTGGTCTGGTTAAGACCCTAGACAGCACTCAAGGACAAGTCTCCTATGCTCATGGGCAGTTTGTGGGTGATCTATGGTGCTAGTAAATTTGTTGTGGTGAATTTGATGTTTGTGATGGAATGTGTAGATGAGATTCACCCATGGAAGAATCTTTTTAGGGTAGAAGATGTTCTTTAAGAAGAAATTTATCATCAAAAATCTTAGACCAGGGGCCGGCCCGGTGGCGCAAGCGGTTGGGTGCGCGCGCTCCGCTGCGGCGGCCTGGGGTTCGCTGGTTCGGATCCCGGGCGCGCACCGACGCACTGCTTGGTAAGCCATGCTGTGGCGGCGTCCCATATAAAGTGGAGGAAGATGGGCACAGATGTTAGCCCAGGGCCGTCTTCCTCAGCAAAAAAAAAGAGGAGGATTGGCGGATGTTAGCTCAGGGCTGATCTCCTCACAAAAAAAAAAAAAAAAAATCTTAGACCAATATTGCCACTGTATCATATATAAAACAGTTTATATTATTAATTGTACATGTCACGTGAAGTGATCAGGAACTTCTTTTACTTGGCGTTTTAAAAGTCATTCATTTTGTCAAACAAATTTATTGAACACCTGCAGTGGTCCAGGCAGAGTGCTAACCTTCAGAGAGCTCACAGGGGACGTGGTGCTATTGCAGAGACTCTCACTTACTTGTGTACTTTTACTTATTTGTACCCTACTGCTTTGCTCTTAAGAGGTGTCTTTAACAGATCTGAACCAAGTGTTAGTATATTAAGAAGCTGAAGGAAACCTCACCAGGAGGCAGAATTTGACTTTACATTTTATGTGGTGGCCAATAGGGAGCCCTCAGAGGCTTTGAAACCAGGCAGTGGAGTGTTGGTTTCTGCTCTTTGGAGAGATCACTCCTAGCAACAGTACTGTGGTATGGATGGTAGAATGGCAGAGAGATCATTTAAGAGACTGTTTGAAGTATCTAACCAAGATAGGTGAGATGTTTGGCTAATGAGTAGGTGCTTAATGAAGGAGTGAGAAATTTGAGAAGGCAAATTGTTTAAGGCAAATTCTCTAACTTTTTAAGTGTGGAGGTGTGAGAGGAAAGAAGGGAGAATGATGATGATTCTAGTTTGATTTTCTACAGTGGAGTAGGTTTACAGATTTTATGAAAATTTTGATGTGGGACATCTTAAATTTGAGGGGGAGGTATTAGACTTCATGGAGCATGTGGTAAGTAAGCCATAAAGTACGCAGTTGGGAATGTAGGTCTGGTGTATAGAAGAGTGTCTGGGCTAGAGGCATACTTTAGGGAGTCATTCAAGGTGAAGCCATGGGAGGTAGATAAGATCGTTCTTATCTCTCTGGTCATATAAAATCATATGCTTCTCTACTTTGCTTCTGGAAGATTTCCAAACACCACAGTATGCCTTTCAAGGTCCTTTAGGGTTTCTTTCTTTACTTTTTTAGTCTTCTTTACTTTTTTAGTCTCCTGTAATTCTCTGCCATGAATATGCATTCCCTATATCCCCAGCAGTTTCCTGGCCCTCTTACCTTCCATTTTGTTCTGTATCTTCATTGCATCACACATACTGTTTCCTATGTGTGCAAGGTTTTTCCCCTCTTGGGTCTCCTAACAAACTCTGTATCTTTTGTTAATACCTAGTCCCTGAACTTCCATAGCCCAGCTAGTAGCTCCATCCTTGAGACCATAAGACTTTGTACATATTTCTTTTCATTAGAACTTATCCTCACTGTATGGTAATTATTGCTTACCTTTCTTTCATTCTCTATAGATTGTGAACTCCTAAAAGACAGAGAAGTCCCTTTGCATATCTTCACATCCCCAGCCATAGGAGAGCACTTAGCAAATAGGTGCTTGGTGAATATTTTTTGATTGAATGAATTCATTTGTATGTGAGCCACAGATGTTACATTAGTGATGTGGGATGTGTTCAGAAGTATATTGCACCTTAAAAATGTAATGATCTGCAAAGTTTCTATCTGTTAAATGTAACCAGGAAGAAAATGAAACCTTAAGGTCATTATTAAAACCATTTTTCTTATTGCAAAATCAATTCCTTGTGGAAAAGTTGATTAATACAGATAGAGTAAAAGAAGAAAACTTAAAATAGGCATAATCCCACCACCTAGTGATATCTTGGTTTAAATCTTTCAAGTCATTTTAAGAATGTGTACACAAAATACCAAAAATAAGATCAATCTGTGCATATTGTTTTTCATAGTTTTTGTAACTTTTACTATTTTGTGCATCTTTAAGTAAATCAGTAAGTAGTCATTTTTTAAATGGCTAGATAATAAATAAATTAACATTCCATCATATAGTTTATTTAACCAGTTCGCTGCTATTGGACTTTTAGGTTGTTCCAGATTTTTCACTGAAATAATTACACTTTGATGAACAATTTAGTAGTCTTGTCATTTTCATCTTTTTTTAGGACATTTTTGGTAAAAGAGAATATGTCTTTATTTTTAAAAACCCTATATTATCAAATTGCCTCTTGGAAAAGTTATACCAATTTATGTTACCGCCAACTGAATTCTTTTCATCAAATGTTTAGGTTTCAGATTGCCTGAAACTTAAAAAATACACAAAGACAATGCAGCTTGCTACCATAGGAATGACAAATTTAGGGCTAAAGAAATTACCAAACTGAAGATTTTTTTTGTAAATATAAGTATTTTGTAGAATTTAAAAATAGGCTTTTATGAATAGTTATCTGGGTTTTTAAGTATGAGAAATGAGTTTCATAGTTGCAGCAAGAGGCTTTAGATTATAGGATTGGGGCTTAGGACCATCTTGGGTATACAGACTTGGTGGTGATGTGAAAGTAAGCCCTCCTATACCAGCTTTGTCATTAGCTCGTCTTCTTGGGCCCCCTGTGTGGCTGCCTCCCGGCTCTAACCTAGAGTTTTGTTAGGATGAAATCTTGGCTTTAGGCCCATGGATGGTAAATATCAGTAGCTGCATTTGGGGTTTGCGATAACTTGTATATACTTCTAACTTCTCTGTGCTACTCCAGATACTTTTTATCTGCACTGTCTACATTAAATAACTACTTTAAGTGATTATTCATAAAATGATAACAAGCTCCTCCCCCAACCACTGACACGTTCTTTAGTTGAGCAGATGTATGTCAGAGCTCATTTTGAAGAGCTGGTGAGGCCTTTGAGTGAAATGCCTGCCAGAATCTTTAACTCTTGCTAGGTAATTTGTTCATTTTTCAAACTAATTTGCACAGTCTTAATCACTAAGGAAATAAGAGAGGAGCAGAGGTGCCACTATTTGACATTTATTGCCCTAAGGCCTAAACTGACCTCGCAGTGAGGAAATGGTGATCTTTTCTAGTACTCTTGTTTCCCGAATAAATCTGTTACAGGTTTCTGGACAGACTCCTCCCTCTCTCAAAGCATCAGAAAGAAACACAAGAGAACATCAAGCCACAGAAAACAAATCATGGTCAGAATGTTTTGCTGGCAAACTTAAAAATTCACTTGTGGAATCTAATAGGTGTAGGCAAGAGATATTTATTGCAACAAAGATTTAAGTGTGGTTTATTATGTCTATGGAGTAGTTTAATACTACTTTTCTTTACAATGAGTTTTTAATTTAGGAAAAAATAATTCAGATTTGTTCCTAGAGTAGAAATGGCTGAACATCATGGGTGTGGTTAGGGTTTGGAGTTTTATGTGGGTAAGATTTCTCTTTACCCACTACAGTCACTGGGTGGATTTAAAAGCTTTCCCAGATGGAATTTATGGAGTGAAATTTAAAACTAGTGTCCTGTGTACTACAATATATGGTTACAACAAGCAATCAATTTAGAAAGAAATTGAATGTAGAAGATGCAGGTAAATGATTAGTATTGTGCAATGCAGTGGGACATAGAGTGAGCTATGTCAACATTCAACTTCTCTTATAAAGCTCCTAGGCAATGGCTAAATCCTGGGACGCATTAACTACTTTCAATGCAGAGTATAATCCATTCTTAATAGAAAGTTCCAGGGCTATTGACCATATAGATGACTGGCTAAGGGGAAGCATAGAGGTGAGAACTAATCTTTCCTAGGTAGTTGCTCTAATTCTCCAGACTCCATGCTGGGTGCTTTATCTTTTTTACCATGTTTAATCCTCCCTCCAACCTGATGAGGTGCAAATGGTATTGTATTCATTTTAGAGATGAGGTGACTGAAGCTTAGAGAGAATGTTCCAAAGTCATATATATGCAGGGTTATGGCATATAGTTGTACAAGTTGTTCACCGCATGAGGACAGTTGGCTGAGCTAGCAGCTAAGGACTATGTTTCTTCCAGAAGAGCCACTTTTTTCTAATTTATGCTAAGACCTGTATAGGCCAACTGTAGCCCTCGTCATAAGGTTGGTTAGTGGCGGAGTTGGGATTTGAACCGAATCCTGTGTAGCTCCAAAGGTCATGTTGTTTTTATTAAATGATGTCTTAGGAGATATAATATCATACATTATTTCTCTTTCAGTTCCTTATTTTTCCCTTTTATAAAAACTGAATTTATTCTGTAAAATGCATAAATGACACTGAATGATCTAAAATTGTTTAAAAACAAATTCTGAGGTCTTTGGAAAAAGACTAATTCGTTAACTTGGGGGCGGGGGAGGGCATACTGAGTACTTTAGCTTGTTTGATAAACTTTCCCATTTTTCTTGTTTCTTATATATGCATAAATAAATATGAGTATTATGTTCAATGTAAAGGTCCTATAGAGATTAATTTTGATGTAGAAACGGAATGAAGAATTGTCTTGACTCTAAGGCCCTGAAATATCTGCAGGATGGGTAGGGAATTTTTTTAAATTGAAATAGAATCTGTAATAGCATCAGATTATTAGAAAACATAACATTTAGGACTTCAAATTTTGACCCAATGTCAGGGCCGTTACCTGACCAAGTACATGAGTTAAGTTGCTCAGGGTAACTCAAATGAAATAATTACCTATCCATAATGCAAAAGATTTAAAAACAAAGTGTGCCTGGTTTCCCTTCTTCCAGTGATGTCTTGGAGCATCTTAGTTACCTAGGTCTGAACCTCAGCCTGTGGAGTCAAACAGGAGTAGAGGGGAAGCCTTTAGTTCAGGACTAAAGAAGTGTGGAGATGTGTGGAGTGACTCTGAGAGGCCTGTGCTGAAGTGCAGGTCTGAAGGCTTACTGCAAACTGGTTTCTTTCATCATATCTCATCCCAGCTGTTTCCTCAAAGATCCCCCTGTAGCTTCCATATTGTGAATCCTATGGTCTTAGGCAGATACATGAACATTGTGAGAGTCACAGCCCGGATTAAGTCTACAATGCTTGTTCCAAGTCCTACATGCTTTCTGTATGAAATGATACCCCAAAAGATAGTCAATAAAAATGAATTTGAGATAAATAGCTTAGAATAGCTAGACTGAGATTTTTCTAACATACTTTAGGTTAATTGCTCACTTGCTCTGTGCTCAGCTGTATTCTATTTGCTTGAAGGGATGTAGAAATCTCTGCTTTCTAGAAGATTATAATTCAATTAGGGAAACAAAATCAATACATATGTCATAATATAGAACAAGAGAAATTGCAGATTACAATAAATAACACCAAGATACCTTTCTAAACTAGGCATGTCCACATTTCTTTGCCTTGTTTTAGTGCTCTCAGAGGTCACATTCCAGCTCCCTGGGTTGAGGTGGGAGAGCTGATCCTTTCTTTTTTTTTTTTTTAAATTTTTATTTATTTTATTTTTTTCCCCAAAGCCCCAGTAGACAGTTGTGTGTCATAGTTGCACATCCTTCTAGTTGCTGTATGTGGGACGCGGCCTCATCGTGGCCGGAGAAGCGGTGCGTCGGTGCGCGCCTGGGATCCGAACGCTGGCCGCCAGCAGCAGAGCGCGCGCACTTAACCGCTAAGCCACGGGGCCGGCCCGAGCTGATCCTTTCTAAAGGGGCCCCTACTCCAAAGGGTCTAACTCCTGGCCTGAGGCTCATAGGAGACCCTTCTGTTAGCAGTAGTAATTAAAGAAATTTTCTATCCAAATTAAAAGCTTTCCTCTGTAGCCACCCTCTCCCACCCCAAGGCCAGATACCAAAGTGAATAATAATGAGCGGTAAAATCTACACCCAAACAGTGCATCTTCTTTGGCATTTGCAATTTCACTGTGTTTTTTGCGTAGCTACATCTGACCTCCATTTTGGCAGCCACAATTTTGGGTGCTTTTGAATCATAGTAACTAGAAACCAGTAACTGGGCATGCAAGTTAGCAAAATAGGAATTGTGTGTGCTTTTGTGATGTGATTATATTTGTGTTCCCAACTTGCAGTGGAAGAAAGCAGGAATAATCTTACATGGTACTCAAGAAAATATGGCACTCATGAAAACCAGAAGAAAAATCTTCTGTATCCACTTAGCGCTGTCCAATAGAACTTTCTGCAAGGATGCAAATGTTCTGTATCTGTGCTACTCAGTTCAGTAGCCACCAGCCATATATGCATTGATATGTGGCTAATGTGACTGAGGTACTGAATTTAGAGTTTTTATCTTCACTAATTTAAATTTATAAAGCTACATGAGGCTAGTTTTCTACCATATCGGGTAGCACAGGCCCTTCACATGTTGTTTCTCCTTTTTTTTTTTTTTTTAAGTTGGCATTTTTAATTTTTGTTTAAAAGTTCCCGTCTTCTTTACTTGGCCCCTTCTGTGTTCTCTTTCCTTCTCCATCCTCTTCCGTTTTCCCTGCTTTTCCTTTCTCCTCATTTCTCTTCTCTGGTCTTTTCTCACCCTCCTGTGCTGCTGTTAGGCTGACAATAATCCCAATAATCTGCATAATTTATTATGATCTTTCATCTAGTTAGACTTGCCTACCTGTATTCTCCTTCCTCCACAGAGATATGATCCAAAATGGGGCATATGCCAGACATGCAGCGTTCACCACAAGCTCCTGATAACACTGGTTGCTTATTAAAAACAAGCCAAAAAATAAATACTCCTGACAAGATATTTTTGGTGAGACCACTGCTTCTTTTTGTAAATACACAAAAGACTCCTTTGGTAATTCATTCTAGAAACTTGCACAGAGTGTTATCAAAATCAGTGGTTTTAAAAAATTATAAGCCTAGGCTTCGTAGTTCTGGTTTCTAGAACTATTGAGTAATTGTAACCAAGTCACTGGAAGGCTGCAGGTTTCTCTGTCCTTCCCTCTACATAAGAGGATTAAATATCCTCTCCAAGTTTTCTTCTAACTTGAATTCTCTAGTTCTAATCTCACTAGTTTGGTCCTCTTCCTCTTCCTCCTCCCCCCCACCCCGCCTTCGTCCTCCTCCCCTTTTCCTCCATCCTCCTCTTGCTCCTCCTCTCCCTTCTCCTCCTCCTAATATAATTTATTTTCTTTCTTTTTAAAATGGGAATGCCACTGCTCTCTTTCTAGCTTTAGGCACTTCGCTCCATTCCTTCCACTTTAATTCACATGAAAGTACTACCGAGATTATTTAAACACACCCAGTTTTAAGCTAGATGTTTTCCCCTGAATGAGTCATGATTTTTATCTTTTTGTAATTCTAGATTTGATTTTAAGCCTCTAATAACTTGAGTGATAATGACTATCCATTTACAAGTCCTTGTTTTGCTGTACTGTTACACTCTATTCTGCTGAGAGTGCTCAGTCATAGGTTACCAATGTGCTGGAGACCATTAGCTTTTTCCAGTACCCAGACAGAAGCTGTGGTCAGTCATCCAGTTGCACAAGACATAAAAGCAATTTTTTGCCTCTGAAGGTTAAACGGGTTTTCGCACCACTGGTCATGGAGGTTTTTAAGGTGGGTATTGACAGGATTTGTTAGTCAGATGTGCCAAGTCCCTTCCCATCTTAGAATCTTTGCAGTTGTTATTCTTGGAGCCTGAAATGGTTCTTTGCATGCCCAGATGTATTTCAACCTTTATACTTTGGTTTAAATCTCATTCTGCGGGTGTTTTCCTGTCTACCTCCTTATCGCCTTCACCCTGTTTACTCCCTACATAACACTTATCCCTCAACACTTGTTTCTGTCTTTCTGTTTGTTTCTCTCCCCCACTGGGATGTGCGACTTTTCTCTCACTTGTTGTGTGCTGCATCCTAGGGCCCAGGACCACAGCAAGAGGTGGGGGTGCTCAATGAATAGTTGCTGAATGTTTGTGTTTAGGAAAATATTGGTGCGGGTTATAGATTAGGCAGGTTAGTTCATTCTTAGTAGAGCTAGGCAGAGGATTCCTAGTCTGTGTTAGGTCCCTGAGTAGGAGGAGGAGGAGAGTGTTGAAGGAAGCATGTTAAAGGCAGGATTGGTGACTCTGTGAGGTAACTTGAAGTTTTAGATTCTGTCTTTAAAAGCATCTTAAAAATACCAGAGGGCGGGTCCACTGTGCGATAGTCACTATTTCAGGTACTCTACCTACATTATCTCATGTATTTTTTCAAAAAATATTTTGTGAGGGATAAGGATTTTCATTCCCACTTTAAATATAGAAACTGAAGCACAAAATCTACCCTCCAAATGGTAGGCTCTGCTTTCTGCTTCTCTTTTAAAAGCTCCCTGGCCCCAAACCCTTTGTTCTCTTTTGCCAGGTTATGAATTGCATTTGCCAGCATAAGATGGAAAGTGTCCCTGGGAGACAATGCATGTAAAGAGCTTATACTGTGTTTGGTACATGCTAAGTGCTCAAAATATTACCTCTGTATTATTGTTATTGTTTCTCCACTGTCCAAGGAGTTAACAAAACTTTAAGGGTTCTGATGTTAAGGGAGTAATATGACTCTGTCTATCATAATAAATAAGAGGACATTGAAAAGACATTTAGTCATGGGAATAAAGCTAAGGAAAGACATGTTCCATTGGAATGGCTTCTATTAGTGAGAGAACCTCCTATATTTTGAAATAATTCCCAGATGAAAGATTTTACTGAAATTCAGACATTAATGAAACTAATGTAAGCCATTCAGTACAGTGTGATTTTTTTTTTTTTAACTTGGTGATTTGAGAGGCGTATTCTAAAAACCCAGTAATGCAGCCAAGCTGGACGTTCATGTAAATGTCTGATGGAACCAGCTGTGTGTAGGGGTCAGTCTGGTTTTGTCCTATAAACTCTGCTTTGTCTTTATATAGCAGAGTTTTACAAAACCATCCATGACCTTGTTCTGTCAGCAGAGGAGCATTGAGGTCTCATAAAAAATAGTAACTTGATTCTGAAGTAAATTTCCCTGGAAAGTATTAAAAGAAAAGTAGGTTTCCATGTACCTCCCACCCCCACTCCCCCAACCCCTGAAATAGCATTATACAAACTCCAGGAGGCATTTCCAGCCAATTTCTATGATGATTGGGAAGAAGCTTTAAGAATTCTTATAATTCTATAAAGTCTTTTGAAACAGAAGAGAAAGAAACATTTGTAATCTTTCCTTCAGGAAGAAACATGCTGCATGCTGTTTTTCTCTTTTTAAACTAACTGGAATCTAACGTCTTATTTCGTACTTATCTTCATGTCTTTCCTTATTAACCAAATCCTCCATAAACTGGTTACCCTTATGATGGTGATAGTGTTAGAGACTGGTCTGGATGAAATCAGAAAAGTGATCTAGATAATCACTTTTACATAAAAGATTGTGTGTGTGTATGTATATATTTTAAGTAGACTTTATTTTTTAGAGCAGTTTTAGGTTCACAGCAAAATTGAGTTAAAAGTACAGAGAGTTCCTATATACCCCTTGCCCCCCACACATTCACGGCTTCCAGGACTGGCTTCCAGGACTAGCAACGTCCTCCACCAGAGTGGTATATTTGTTACCATCATTGAACCTGAACTGACACTTTATCATCACCCAAAGTCAATCATTTTACGTTTCACTGTTGGTATTGCACATTCTATGGGTTTTGAAAAATGTTTGATGACATTTATCTACCATTGTAGTATCATACGGAAGAGTTTCACTGCCCTAAAAGTCCTGTGTACCTGTTTATTCATGCCCTACTCCTCCTACCAATCCCTGTCAACTCCTAATCTTTTTACTGTTTCCATAGTTTAGCTTTTTCCAGAATATCTTATACATAGTTGGCATTATACAGTATGCAGCCTTTTCAGATTGGCTTCTTTCACTTAATAATATGCATTTAAGTTTCCTCCATGTATTTTCATGGCTTGATAGCTCATTTCTTTTTAGCATTGAATAATGTCCCATTGTCTGGATGTACCACAGTATCCATTCACCTATCCATTCACCTGAAGGACATATGGGTTGCTTCCAAGTTTTGGCAGTTATGAATAAAGCTGCTATAAAAATCTGTGTATAGATTTCTGTGTGTAGATCTTAATATTTTTGTGTTACTTCTAAAAAATTTTTAGATTTCTCAATATAATAGAGTTATTGCAAGAGTAATATGGGAGTCAGGGGTCTAGAAATGCTATATGAAAGAGGTGGCATCTGAGTAGGGCCTTAAAGGATGGATTGGTTTGGACACATAGATTGGAACAGGTGCATTCTGTTGTGACAGGAGCAGTATGTGATCTCCTGTTTGCCTGGAGTGCGTGGTAAATGTAGGGATGTTGTAGGTGATAACGCTTTCAGCACCTTTAGTGTTGGGGTAAAGAAGGTGGACTTCCTTAGTGAAGCCATGGGAGCCATGACAGATTTTTGAGGTGGGAAGTGAGGAGTAGTGTCACTCACTTATCTAAGCAGCTAGGTGAGCCTTCACTTGACCTTGCTTAGGTCAAGATAATTGACGTAAAGTAATAAAATGACATTTATTAAGCAACACTTTATCATTGTAATTGTTCAGCAGTTTGGAGTAACCTTCCCTATAATTGGTTCAAGTTAATGATATTTTACTAAAATGGGAAAGAGAACCATTCCAGTACAGTATGTTCTGTTCTGATATACAAGATCATTTCCTGCATAAAAGTAAAATTCCACAGAACATAAAACCATACTTTTTGACACTTAGGGTCCACAAGTTGTCATCACATTAAACTAGGGGTTAAATAAAAAAACAAAGTTTTTGTACAATCTCCCTTTGCCATGCTTCATCTCTTCCATTTGAGGAAACAACCTTAATTTCACTTATTCAAAGAAATGCTGGATAGGAAGAAGAACATTGTAAAGCCAGCTCTGATGGCATAGTGGTTAAAGCTGGGGGCACTCTGCTTCGGTGGCCCAGGGTCAGTTCCCGGGCATGGAACCACACCGCTCCTCTGTCAGTAGCCATGCTGTGGTGGCAACTCACATGGAAGAACTAGCAGGACTTGCAACTAGAATCTACCACCATGTACTGGGGCTTTGGGGAGGAAAAAAAAAAGAGAGAGAGAGAAAGATTGGCAACAGATGTTAGCTCAGGGCGAATCTTTCCGAGCAAAAAAAAAGCATCCCTTAAAAACAAAAACAAAGAAGAACATTGTGTAAGGGCAATTAAGTGAACAGGAAGCTATGCTTCTCAAAGTGGAGAGATTTTTAAAATAGAGGAAAAAAACTATCAAAGCAAAAGTATGGCAGAATCACCTTTACTTGGGAACTTGTTGGGAATGCAGATTCTCAGACTCCACCCCAGGCACTCTGTGGATGGGGCCCAGCAATCTGTTATAAGTGAGAACCACTGATGTAGAGACATTGAATGGAGGGAGGAGGAAGTTAAAGCTTTTGCTGCAAAAGAGAGGGGACAAGTTGTACTAATAGTTACTGTTTATTGACCACTTACTTTGTAATATAAATTTTACAAACATGGCTCATGTAGTCTCTACCCTAGGAAGTATAATATTACAATGACTTATTTTATAGATGAGAAGAGAGAGTAGTCTGAGAAGTAACATAGTAAAGCTTCAATGCAAACTTCTCTGACTCTAAACTCTGATCTCTGTGAACCTTGCCAGGCCATCAAGATGTATAGATTGTCTCCCAGAAGGCAGCAGTGGGGCTCAGGCAGCACCTGGTGTCATCTTCCACCCCCCACCCCTCACCCCTTACCCTCCCCCACACACCCACTTTCTGTGTTCCCTCTGCTGCATTTCCCAGCCTCCCTGACTAAGGCAAGTCTTCACTCTTGCCTACATCTTGGAGGAGGCCATGTGGTCTAGTGAAGAGAGCAGAGCATGAGTGATAGGAACCTGGTCTTTCCGTTTCTCTGACTTCTGTGAACAAATCTTATGACTCTAGGCCTATCCTTTAGCATCTCGGCACCTCACTTTTATTATCTATAAAATGACGAGTTAGGTTGATCTCTAGGTTCTTTTTGAATTTTGTCTGGGTCTAACACTTAATTAGAGGCAGATGGTCAAACTAGGTGACTTCTTGAGGGTCAATTCTGGTTCAGTGTTGAGAGGAGTTTGATATTGGAAATAATAGATTCTTGCTTACATGTATAATGGAGATGATAATTTCTGGTAGTAGTGTGATGTGATATAAAATCATAGATGTTAAGAACATAGCAGAGTGCTTGACATACATGGATGGTGGTTAATAAATGATAGTTCTTCAATCCCAAGAGCAAAACAACTTCATTCCTAATTCTAGCATTTTCTTTCCATGAACTTAAACAGGTTACTATTTTAATTTTCTTGAGAGGGGAGTAAGAGGTGCTAGATTTGTATTAAAATATTAAAGCTTCTTATTAAGATTTTAAGACAAAGATAAAGAATGGGGCGATGTGACCCAATAAATAAAACAAATAGTTCATTATATTTGTGAAAATGTTTTATCCCCTGACAGTTGGTAGTTTTTTTTAATAATAGTAGTTTGAAAGATATTACTACAACATAAATAACAGAAGATACGTAAGGTAATATTCTGCTAAGTACTATGTAGACATGGAAGACTTAATACCTTTAATAGCATGGTTTGGCAAAAGAAACTTCCTAATGGATTAGCTCTTTATTTTATGAACTTAACTCATGGTGAGCTCAAGGGTAGAATTCAAGAGTTATTTCTTTCCTAATTTCTCTTTTTTTCTAATTTTTTTTTTTTTACAAGTTTCAATTTCATTTCCTAAGCTGGTTTCATCATTCCACAGTGACATTTAAGCCCATTATGACAGAATCTAAATTATAGTCCATCTCTCTCATATTAAGCAAGTTTCTAAGCTCTTGGAATCTATAAAATAGCTGGCTATTGTAGCATTTAATAAAGTTTAGACTCACCCCACCAGTATTGTGTCAGTGACAGGTTGCTCTGTTGTTTTGAGATAAGAGATCTGTTGTTGAAGTACACATGGGTATAGTTTGGAGAGGAACTGGATTGTGTATGAGGAGGCAGAGGACCCAGGCCTAGACCCTCCCTGCCAATACTATTTTCCAGACCACCCTTTTCAGTCTTCCTTATTAGGTTACTTGTCAAATGGGTATAATATCTTCTTTTCCTGAGGGTAAGAGACTGTCTTAGTTTCTTTCTGTTAGGGAGATCGGTGATTCATTGCTTCTGGTGTGAAGGGGAGTTATGTTTGCATGAGTTATAAACTGCTAAGTGAGCACTTTGAGCTTTGTTTGTATGTGAGAGTCCACACATTTAAAGGCTTCTCTTCAGAATGTAAGGCAGCCTGCACATTACCCCCTTTCCCACCATCACCACTGGCAGCTTGATGGATGTTGGCAGGCATACCACATTTGGCATTTACAGATCAGCTTTGTTTTCATCAGGTATGATCACCGAAAATTTGAATTTACAAGATAAACAAATCAAAGGGTGGTTATTCTCATTGCTGTTGATTTTTTTGTTTTTTCCCTTCAAAATGGTTCACCCTAGGGGTCCTTTAAATAGCAAGTTACTCTGCTGGATTTAAATGGAATTTGATATGTAAAATTCCATTTACACACTTAACAGGATGTTATGTTGGTATAGCAGAGTGATTTTAAGAGCAAGATTCTGGAGTCTTAACCCTGAGCAAGATTAGAATCCTAGCTTTCTTGCTTACTGGCTGTGATCATGGGCAAGTTATTTAGCCTCTTTCAGCCTCAGTTTCTTCATTGGTAAACCAGGGATCGTAGTGTCTCTTAGCACTTTGTAGAGTGTTTAGGATGACACAAACAGAAAGTGCTCTGTAAAGACCACACATACATTGTGTTAGGAAATCTAAGCTATATAACAGCACACCAGTGGCAGTGTTCCTTTTAAGGGTCATTTTGTCTAAGTTTTTGTTTGTCTCTCCTCCTTTCCCTTCTTAGGATGTGTTTGTAAACACGTTTCTGATCGGTCACATTTCTTCTGCTTTGTGGCTTGGTGTGATTGATTGTCAGGAGGGCCTGAAGAAAATCAAACCATGAATTACCCTGCACTGGGTAACGACAATGGTTCAGATGGCGTCTTCCTAATTTTTGCTTTGCTTTTCTCTTCTCCAGGCAACAGAAAGTAGAGGGGGAGGCAAGAGTATGCCTTTTAATGACTGTGTTCTAAATTCTTGGAATGGGCATCGTCTGTTTTCTCAGGATCAGACTAGAAGGCGTCATCTTACTGCAGAAGAGCCAAGACTTGTTCTGAATGGATGTGGGTTCAGCAAAGCATCTTTAGCTTAAGGAATGAAGGCTTTGGATTGTATTCCGCATCTGTGCTTCGCCAGGCCACTCTTTATCCTTTTAGTGAGTCCTATTTGTCTGTCCTCTGTCAAGGGCTCGTGTATACCATTCTGATTTAGTGCTAACTGGGGAGATTAGAAATGCCTTGCCTGGCGCTGTCAGCTAAACCTGAATCAGTGTCTGTGTACTCTGACCCGTCTACTCAGAGAGGTTTACCCTTTGCTCTACTGCTCACTCTAATAGGCAGAAAAGCTCAGCTCACCCTAGCTTTTATACAGGGGTCAGCTCCAGAAATAGCTCCTTTAACGCAGCAATAGAAGCAACATGAATCCAGCAAGCAGATAGTATACAATGGCTGCTTTTAGGCCTTGGAACAAAAGAAAGTGGTTTATCTTTTCCACGTACCACTACCAATACTAGTCTCTGTCATTTACTAGAGAGTTTATCATCCCTGGGGGCCAAGGGCTAGGTTTGCTTTACTCAGATGCCTTCCAAGTGGGGACTGCTTGGTGTGCTGGTCGTTGTTTTCAAAGAGAATTGTAATTTGGGGTAATTTAGTCATAAAGACCTAAGGGTAAATATATTTGATGGACCCTGGATAGAAGAGACACCTCCCAAAATGGATGATGAAAATCTTTTTAAGGGTCATAGCATGGAGGAGGTCCCCTGTGAAATTGTGCCTTGGAATTCTAACATATGGCTCTATTAGACCTCCAAAACCATGTGAACTTGAGTTGGTATCATGAGTTGCTTTATCCTCTGTTCCCGTGGCTCCAGATAGTAGATACTACTTTATCAGTGGGTCACATGTCTTTCTCTTGTAAGATTTAACTTGGAGATTATTGTATTTATATTTATAATCTCAGAGTCACTAGTAGATACATATTAATTGTTGAATTAATAAGTGAATGAATGAACAAATAGATGAGATGTGAAGTGTGTTGGGGGCATTTCTTTACGGATATGTGTTAAGAGCACCCTAACATAGCATCTGAACAAATCACTTTTGGAAACTTCTTCTGTCCCATCACCTTCATCAGCCATTCCTATCAACCCCAACCTTCCCCAGATGCATTTTGATAATGTATTACATTTTATTTTTTATTTCTCTGGCCCCCCACTCTATTATGATAAGAAGGAAATTAAATGGCCAAACCAGTGCATTAAGTTAACATGAAATGAGGGTCTAATTTTTCTTTTGTCTACCAAAACCCAAGGGAAAAAGTGCTCTCTGGGCTGAAACCTTTGTCAGCCAGATCCTTTTCTGAATTGTATTTTGACTAAGAAGGAATTAAATCTTATAAGCTCAGTTGAATGTTAGCAGTGATGTTGCTGACAGATCTTTGCATTCTGCAGGAATAGCTGGTGCTATAATAATAAGTAACTCAGTGTAGATAATTTTGCCATAATTTTTAAAGCGTTTTTGTGAAATCTTTGTTCAAAATCACATATGCAACATCTTGCAGAATTTTACTTCAAAAGTACATACCTATAAGGTAATTGAAGTTACTTTTGACTAGTTTCTCAGTAGTGATTGATCGTACATTCTAAAATTTTCACTCACTGAGTTACGTTTAAAAAGAGATGACTTTAAAGCATTTTCTGTTTTATTTTGCAGATGAATGGTTCATTTTTCCTACCTAGTAAAACAGGGTCTTGATTTTCATTTTTCTGAAGGGAAGACAAATATTTAAGTTTGAGGTCATCTTTGATAGAGGAAATAAAGGAACACTAGATGTCTCTTGCCTGTGTAACAATCACCTTTACCACCTATTTATGAAGTTTCTTTTAAAAATCTTATTTTCCAGATCTTAATCCAGGGAATAATTTTAAGAATCTTAAAGTTTCTTATTTTTTCTTAAACTTTTTGAAACTCATTTATTTTTTTCCCTGATTGCTATTTACAAATTTGTACAGCACTCTGGAGTATGGCAGTATCCAAGTCAAGGCGATCAGTCAGGAGGCTTATTAGCTTATGTGATGGTGTCAGATTTGGTACGTTTCTTTCCTATTTAGGCACTTAATGATAATCATTTCTCATTTCTTCAAGAAAAACTTCTTACTGAGGAAAAAGAGATGAAAAGTACAGTTTGATTAACTTATGATGCATTTCCAATTGTTTCCTTTTAACCAAAGGAGAATCATTATCAAAACGATAATTCCTCAGAAGGCTTGTGGCATTTAACTTCTCTCAATCAAATTAGCTCAGTTTACTGCCAGTCAATAAAGTCTGGTTTGGAATGAGGATGGGAATTAAATATCTAAGAATGCAATATACATAATAGTTAAAGAAATACAATTAAAAGTAACAGAGAGGTACCATTTTTCCACTTGTGAAATTAACAAGATTTGTAGAAATGAGACTAGTCACTGCTGGGAAAAATACAGTGTGATGGATACTTTTATACAAGCCTTTTTGTAATGTTTTCAGGATTCTATACAATGTTAGCACCTGTTTTTTTTTAATTAAGTGCTTATTATAATCTAAGCACTATTTTTTTTTTTTTTGTGAGGAATATTAGGCCTGAGCTAATATCTAATGCCAATCCTCCTCTTTTTGCTGAGGAAGATTGGCCATGGGCTAGATCTGTGCCCATCTTCCTCTACTTTATATGGGACGCCGCCACAGCATGGCTTGACGGGTGGTGCGTCGGTGTGGGCTGGGGATCCGAACCTATGAATCCTGGGCTGCCAAAGCGGAGCCCACACACTTAACCGCTATGCCACTGGGCCAGCTTCAGCACCTTTTGATCTATTAATTCTTTGTGTAGGGCATTATCCTGAGATAGTGAATCAGATGTGAAGAAAAACTTCATACAACCTAAATACCTCATATAATGCCAATACATAGTTCATTTATGTTATTTTTGTACTTTGGAATATTATACAGAGGTTAAATGATACTTTCAAAGAATATTTACTGCAAGGGAAAATATTTACAATATGTTAATTTTATTAAAAAGTATATACACATGCGAACACAGTATTATTTGTTATATATAGAAAAAGGGAGTAAGAACAAGAATAAATAAAAAACTACAAGAAAGTGCACCCAGATGTGTACAGTGATTATCTTTAGATTGGCAGAACATGTGTAGACATATTTTCTACAAAAAGTCTGTTACTTTTTATACCCATAACTGATTTTGTTTCCAAGGATGTTACATAGCTACTTTGTATTCCTTCTGATATATTACAGCCAGAGTGGCAGCAACTTGTCGAGATGCTGTTGTGTATCTTCAGAGTGAATTAACAATGTTTGTTTAATAATGAATGTGGCTTAACAAAAGAGAGGCAATCATATCAACTGGGCGATTAATATAACCACTTCAGCTTCCTATCAGTTCTTTGGCTGACATGCTGTGTTACCTAAGCAGAAGTTCTTAACTAACCACAAAGAAGTGCTCAAACATGTCAGAATGAAATCCCAAGTGATCCCTGGTTTTGCCTTGGGCTTCTACACTTCTGTAGAAGTACGCTTTCTTGGTCTGAGACCTTTCCATAAGAAGTGGTAATCCAAAAGGATTGATGTAGTCATCCTGGACTAGAGATGTCTTTTTACCACTAAGACATTTCAGTGTCACTTGCATCTTAATGCTTCCATGCATTTTTCTAAAGCATTGGGGAACTAGGTAAAGTCACTTTGCCTTTTTAAGTATGTGGTCAGCTGATCCCAAGGCCTACCAAGACCTCCAAGTGATTAGGGAGGGATTGACAAGAATCCTGACCTTTGTGGAGGTCAGGGAGGCAGAAGTTAGCCTCAGTTAAGGGGGTTTAGGGAGTCATACACAGAGCAAAACTCGCTGACTCTACTTGGACAGAGCTGGGCCTCTGTGCTTTGTGATGTACATGAGCCAGAGAACCCTTACTTTGGAATCACTGTCCATGCGAGTTACTGAGTCCTAGGATGTGCCAAGCGAGGTTCTAGACACGCTCACAGATGTATTCAAACATTCGTTTATTGATCATTTGGTCTTTTAGGACCACAACTTCACCATTAATTTCTAGCTGTCTAACATAGGATCAGATAGGTCAGATTCTTCCTTTGTAATTAATCCTAATTGTCTAGACTTTAATGTTACCAATAAATGTCTGTCCCAGTAATCCTGTCCTATATTAGGCTTCTTCATTCCAGGTTATTTTGTGAGTCTGTCAAGTAACATTGCTTATTATAGATTAGCTACCTCCTGTGTAATAAATCCGTCATTCCTATCAGTGGGGTACAGTGATCTTAAATCGAAATCAGAACTATTTTTTTCTTCTGAGAGAGAGTCTTCTATCAACTTTTATTGAAAGCTGTGGTTTTTTTTTTTCCAGCTAAGAAGCCTTATTAGTGACTTATTTTACCCTTTTTTCAAATTATAATGTATAAATGTCGGGATATAAAATGCTATCTATGCTGATTCAGTACCATCTTTTCAAGCATCATTGGGGACCATCCTGTTATAATAGGAAAGCATTTGGCATGGTTTTTGGAATGTAGATAATTTTTGTAATTATTATAGGGAGTAAAAGTTCAGAATAAAGAATAATTTAAATATAATTAGAAATTAAATGAGAGCAGGTCAGTGTGACCAACAATATAAATCATAAGTCTCTCTATTTTCTATTCCTTTACTCCATGCAGGGTAAATACCCAACCTCTTGTTTCTAAAGAGGCACCTGATCCTGGAAGCCTTGGCTTTCGGTAGCAATTTTAGTGTGTCCCCTGATGTTCTGTGCCTCCCTGTAGTCATGTGTGCCTAAAGGTAAGAGGATAGGTATAGGACATGTGGGGTACCTGTACATGAGCGTGGTGGCACTCCTGGGATAGTGGGTGAGTGCTCAGGATATATATGTTTATTTAAATTTGAGCAGAAAGTATTTAAATAAAAAGCCTTTAACACTTGAGAGGGTGAAGTTTAAAAAAAAATTTTTATAAATAGTGTGTATTGTTCAAAATACAATAGTTCTCTGAGGCGGATAGAAGGATTCTTAAGACCTTTCTTGGTCTCTTCTGGGTGTAATAGTCTATGATAAATTCACTGTTTTCGTTAAATGGCCAATCGACTTGAGCTTTCTATCATCTGCTTAGAAACCACTGCCTGAGGAATCTAATGCCATTTGGGAATCCTGACTAGAAGCTCTCCTAGGGTCTTCATACAAATGAGTGCATTGCTTTATGGCTCTCCTGTTTGTCTGTAGCTGCTTCTCTGTATGGTTGGAGGGAGGAGTGGAGGGAGCCAGCCTTCTGTGCAGTCTAGCCAACACGGAGGAAGGAGATGCTCGTACCTGGTCTGTGGTCTCAGAAGACAGCACACCCTCATGTTTTCCCCTCAAAACCACCTTTGTGGGCTCTTCTTCATTTCTGGGGAACAGCAATGGTTATTGATTGCATACAATGCTGAATGCTCCCTGCAATATGAGGAACTCCTGCCTCTTCTCCCTCCCCCTCTCACTACCAGAGATGTCATAGAGAAAGTGCCTATCATCAACACAGTAGTGGGGGAAAAATGGGTTCTCATTTCAGCAGGTGACTTGGTGGTGGTTGGCTGTCAGCATGCTTTTTTTCATATTGGCTTGTTGCTACAGAGTCTGATGCTGGCAGATTACAACTCTGTAGCTAGTCATTTTCGATTTATTTGAACCTATTTCTCCACTCTACTGAGCTTTCGCTGGCTAGCATCAATTCAGACACATTGCAATTCTTCAGAATCTCTATCCCCATCAGATGGTTCGATCTACAAGAAATTTAGCTAGAGGCGTTTAGACAGAAGAGAAATATTGTGGCTAGGGAAGCATTTAAGTTACAGGAGGCAGCCAGGGCTGTTTTATTACTTAGGCCTGTGTCACCTGTGATGACCCATGAGAGTGGAGAATATTGATCGCTTGTCACTCAAGGCATTCAGCAGATTGCATTGACAAAGCTTGGCAGGTCTCTAATAGCAGGGTTACTGGCCTTGGCTGCGACCCAAGGGAAAACTCTGCAGGCCCTATTACTTGGCGGCCTTTAACTCTTATAGAATTGGGAGAGAACGCTGACAAAGGAGAGGACATGATTTTACAGTTACAAATGGGTTTGCCTGCTTGCTTTCTTCCCCACCTTTTTATAATTTCACTTTTCTTCTCTTCCTTTCTATCTTACCTTTTCTCCCTGGTCCCTGCCACCCCCTCCTTTCTTATTATAGATGATCATGGTGGTATTGTTTTTCTAGAATAAAAATCAGAGTGTAGACTAAAGAATGCTGAACGGGCCTAGTATGAGGCCTGAGTTACTCTCCTTTTGGGACAGGTTGTGCCTGACTGCACTGTTTCAGGTGGTAGAATGTGTCTGTGTCTATATGTGAACTTGATGTTTAGACCATTCACAAGTGTTGTCTTAAGAACTGCCGCTTCATGACAGAGGTGATTTGCCCCTTCTCAGTTCCCTGTTAGCCGGGCTTGGTTCAAACCTTCAGTGTTACATAGTCCAGAGGTTCAGCTGACAGTAATGTTCTGACAGCAGAGAGGCAATGGCAGTAATTCAAAATGAGGATCATTTTGAAGAACAGTAGAAAGAAATCTTTCATAGACACTGCCTGATTTATTCAAGCGTTCACATCATCACCATTAATGACATTTTCATTCCTTTCACAGGTTGACCTCCAATTGGACACTGTTCTGTAGTGAACATTTCTGTATTGCTATTTTCTTTATGAAGCATAGTTTGGATTTTTGGTGTACCTTTCTCCAAAAAAAATCTTGTTTGTTATCTCCCTTATCTCTCTGAGGGAGGGAAAGGCAAACATTACCACCATTTCAAAGAAGAGTAAGGTGATATATAACTGTTCCCCTAATCACAAATGATTTCAGTGTTATTCTCATTAAAATTTCCAGTCCTCTAGTAAATCAGGTGTAAGCAGACAGAGATCATGTATCTACTCCATATGACCCTCTGGGTTTTTTTGTTGTTGTTGTTCTTGCTTCCCACATTTCTCTTACATATTCTCTTCTTGGTCATCCCTTGACTTCCTCTTCCTTTGCAATGCTTTGGGCTGGCTGGTATTCTTCCTCCTTTAATTTCATGCATAATCTTTGGTGGCAAAGAGATTTCTGCCCTTTGCTTATGTTCTTCTCCTCTAAATATCTGCATCTGATGTCTAGAATTGACTACATGGGTCATGTTTTCTAGGTTCTCAAGAAGGACAGGCAAGCCTTGAATATTGAAAATTTCATTGGCTTTGCATTTATATTCCGGCATTTTGCCACAGATGAGTTGTATATTATTGGGAGGGTTACTTAATCTTTCTGAGCCTCAGTTTCTTCATCTGTCAAATGGGGGATAATATTACTTGTCAAAAGTAAATGAAGTATTACAGTATGTGAATTATATTTCAATAAAAAAATTAATTAACTTGTGTAGAGTTTCTAGCATAGAAACTTGCTCCTTTCCTTCCTTCTTCCTTATACAACTAGAGGCCCAAGAAGGCAGAATGAGAACTAACATATAGGCCAATATTTGGGGAATAGGTAGCATTACTGGAGACAAAAACGTGAAGGTATTGCAAGAGGCTGTGGGCCTATTAATATTCTTTAGCGCTTTGAGCCACTTTGAATTAAAATACTTATCTGTGAAAGGTTTTATAATTCATATGACCTGAAATAATTTACACCTAATTAGATTTTGTCAACTGAATAATTCTATCTCATGTTGCTTCCACAGAATAATTTAAGCAACTGCATTTTATTCTCAAAATAGCTGTAAATGTCAAATTAATTTTGTTGTCATGATCAACATGTAGAAGAGCTACTTGGCAGAATTGTTTGTCAACTGAATATATTATGGGTCTCTACAAACTATGTAGAATGATTATGGTTTAGTTGACTTTTGCAATTTCTTGCTTTCCTAGAAAGAAGTTACTGGCAGTGGTTACAAAAACTGTTATGGCATTTCTGCCCATCTGGTTAGAAACTCTTTGATATCTGGAAGTGTTCCCTTCTCTTTTCATTATACATACAGCGTCTTTCCCTTTGGGAATTATCTTTTTATCTAGGTGAGATTGGATCCCATGTAATTGCCTTGGTGTTTGTTATATTCCTCATTAATGGTGTGAGGTCCTTAGTTAACACTGGCCATATATAAATTATTGCTCGGCCTCACCCTTCCTCTATTTATTCTGAACCATTCCTTTCACTTGGAGAGCCTCTCTGTCCTCTTTGAAAACGCTGTCCAAGGTTAGTGTCCTTGTGGTTTATTTCTAGCTCACTCTAGTTATCCCATTTACTCCAAAATCTTCTCTCCAATCTATCATCCCCTGCCTGGTCCAGACTTTCAGCTGCTAATACTCAAGTCCTGTCATCTGCAGGCCTAGCTTAATCCAGTGCTTCTCAGCTCTTGTCTCATCATGGCACAAGTAGAAAATGATACCATTTGTACAGCACATTGAGCTCAATAGACAAGACTTCTTGCTGCTAGAGGCAGCTGGGCCAGGGGCCATGACCCCCCAAATTGGAGAGGATAAATATCTTGGCATGCATACTGTAATGCATATACATGCATTCCCTGGAAATTCTGGCTTAACCAGTCCCCAAATTAGAACTAATTCTGGCAGGTATTAGAAATTCAGTCATTTAATGGTACCTATAATTAATCTATTTTGAGCTCAGCATCCTGTGTGCTAAAAAGACATCTCTGAGTTTTCCTTCAAATCATTCCCATTTGTATCTGGTTGTCAGGAAGTTCAGATTTATTCCTTGAATGCCTTGGGATGCTGATACCTTACCTTGGCCAATCTCTCTCCCAAGGCCATAGACCTATATTTTACCCTCAGCTGCTGCTTAGGAGCTGGCTTCATCCAGAACAATTTCCCTCCCTCTGGACATCAAAGGATTGCCTTCCCATTGGCAACAAGTATGAACACAGCTCAGAGACCCCTGTTGCCTGTACTGATCCCCCTACAATGTTATTGGATCTTTAAGAGAGTGAATCAGCGTCCCCTTGAGTTCAACTCATTAGAGATTTAGACTTTGCATTTTAGCCTCCTTGGGGAGGATGTCCCACTGCAGAATTGGCCTCTCTAGACCTGATTATGTTTCCTTTCAACTTTTCCAATTTCTCTGGTGACCTGCTGTTGATGCCTTGGCATATCTTGTGGCTAAAGAGACTCGATATTGGTACTCACGCGTATGAATTTGTGAACTATATGTATTCTCTACATACTCTAAACATGAACTACAGATATAAATGTGTTGGTTTTTGCCATAGAATTCATTACAAAGAGACAGTATTTATTTAGTCTCTTCAATGTACAGATCAAAAGACCTGAATACTTCTGATTTTCGTAAGGGAGAAGAAAGTGAATTTTAGAAACCATAGACCAGTAGGCTTCAATCAATCCAGGAAAGATTGTAGAAGGTATTACTAACAAATGCTTTCTGAAGGGTTAGTAAAAGAATTAGTCATCGTTGGGAACCAGTGTGGGTTCACTTAAAATGTTATGCCAGACTATAACTTTTCAATAGGGATTGGCAAACTTTTCTATAAAGAACCAGATAGTAAATATTTTAGCCTTTTTGGGCCATTCAATCTCTGTTGCAACTGCTCGCCTCTGCCACTGTAGTACAAAAGCAACCACAGACAATATGTAAATGGATGGACATGGCTGTATTCCAATAAAACAAACACAGGCAGTGGGCTGATTTGGCCTTTGGGCCGCAGTTTGCTGAGCCCTACTTTAAAAGAATGTCATAGATAATGTGTACCTGGATGTCTTACAAATAATTTACAAGGTCTTTCACAAAGTCTTTGTGGAGGACATGGAGAAGTCGGAAGTTAATAATAGTGTGGTTAGGCAAAATTATAACAGGTTGAATAATTATGTGAACGTGAAGGATCGTCTGTGGTTGCATGCCACAAGGCTGTGCATTTGATTCAGTTTTGTCAACATTTTTATTTGTGACTTGACTAAGGTCGGGGTTGGCTTATAGATCAAATATGTAGATAACCTGATGCAGGGAGAGATCACTTGCACTGGGTGACAGGAGCAAAATCCGTAAAGGTCTTAGGCTGGAACAATAGTTCACATCTAGCAGACTGAAATCTTGAAAAGAGATAGATGTGAAATCCTGTGTCTAGAGCTAAAAATGCACCTTGACAGTACAAATACAGATTGTGAAAACATAGTCTAATAGCAGCCTGTTTGAACAAAGCTAGGAGAGTATTCAAAATAGAGTGCATGCAGAGAAGGTTATCCAGGTGGTTGAAGGGACTCAGAATCATGCCGTATTAGAAATGGTTGAAAGAAATTGAGCCATTTAGCCTGGAGGGATATATAATAACTGTCTTCAATTATTTAAAGGGCTGTCATGTAGAAGAGGGATTGGACTTCTTCTAGGGTGTCCCGGTGGACACAAGTAAAAGCAGTGGGTAGAAGATAAAGGTAGATCCAATATATAAAGAAGAACTTTCTAACAATTTGAGCTGTCCAAAAGAGGGATGGGCTTTATTTGGAGGGCTTAGGTCACTGGGAATATTATAGACACCTGTTGCTGACCTTGTAGGGATGTTGTGAGGGAATGTTAACTTTGACTTATGATTGGATGAGATGTTTTTTATGGGCACGTCCAATTCTGAGGGTTAATAAAACACATCCAAGGAGAATATGTTGTGCTCTATGTCCCAGCGGTTGGCAGAACCCAAACCCGGATGTTTTGAGCCCCCTGCCTTGTTTGTATTGTTCAAATGCTGAATGTACATATTCTATATATGTATCTGTACTGTCATCTTCATGTGATTGGACAGAGACTCTGTCACATCTACTTTTGTCATCTCACAAAGCCTAACACATGCTTTGTACATAGTAGGAGCAAAATAGGTACTTGTTGAGCTAAAGTGAATAACAAGTGAGACCTGTCCAAGTGTGTTTCTTTTACTGATCGTGGTTTCATAATGAAAGCCCCTGGAAGATTATCAGAAATCGTACCTGTGGACTCATAATAGATTAGTGATGTAGACTGAACAGCTCTGTGCCTTTGTTTCTCTCTGTGACACACACACACAAATGCTAACACTTTACCAGGAGTGGAAGCGATCAGGCTGTGCTATCTGACCAGGATTGTTTTACCTCCTGTGGATAGCTATGCGTTACCCTCTTCCTGCTTTACTGCTTTGTGCAGGCCTCTCTGCTAAATTATACCCCAGACTTGGGATGTCTGGAATATATTTTCCAGTCTTCTGAATACTGTATTCCTAAAGTAGTCATCTGCTGTCATTATAATTCTGGAAGATTTAATGCTGAGATTGACAGTGGTCTGCCAAGGTCTCACTCTTTGATGTTTTGTACTTGGGCAAGTGGTCAGGGATCATGGCTCATTTATCACTGCGTTCCCCATGGCCTATAGTCAGGGTCAGGCATATGGTTGGTAGTCAGTGAATGTTTGATTGTTTGCTTCAGTAGAACTCTGGTTAGACTTTACTCCTGTTTCAGCCTAATGGAGTAAAGTTTATTTCTTTCTCAAGGCAGTCTTTTCTTCCTCTTCCTTTTCTTCCTCTTGCCTATTTTCTGGATATGTGGATAATACCTTTTAATAAGGTGGAAGAAGGGTAAAGATATAGTGGTTAAATCTCTCCTACTACGACTGACCCCAACTCCTCCAGGAAGGGAGGGAGAAAAGAAGGGAAGGGAGAGCTGGGGAGGAAGAATGGAAGAAAAGGAAGAGGAAGAACAAAGGAAGTGAGAGAGGAGAGTAGAGAAAGAGAGAAGCATCCTGTTTCATACTGAGGAGACTTTGGTATTGAAGGATTTTGACTTTGTTATTACTATACAACTTGTGTGCCCCTTTGTGTAAACTCTGGTCTTTTCTTATATTTTCATTGCATTTTGTTGATAGGAGCTAAGAGAGCTTTTGAGACATATCTATATTAGGTAATAAAATGGCTGTTAACATTGGGGTTATTTCTTTGTTTTCTCCCCCCTCAACTGGTTGGCTCATTTGGTAGAATACGTGCAACAGTAGTGCCAGAGTTAGCCTTGCCTGGAGAAACATTCTGTTCACCAGTGCTTCTGCAGATTCATAACCATCAAGAACAGCCTGGTTGTGAATGAACTTGTGGAGTTCATAGCCTTGTGCAACCCTTACCCACCTATGAGAAGAGCCCAAATACCATTTACCCAGTGACAGGAAGGCAAGAGGCTCGCTTTTGTAATAAAAGGATGGTACTTTGGTGTGCTGGAACTGGCTTGTTAGCAACTCACAGGAACCAATTGTTAAATTTTCAGGAGTTTTGTGAGCTGGTTGTCATACACAGCCTTTTAAAAAAAATTGTTATATAACCTTATTTTTGCTTTTAATATAATTTACTTAATTATAATAAATATTCAAAACTCATCATTTCCTAATTATTTTGCTACACTGTACTGTTATCTATGACCTTGAGGTTATTGTATGGTGAGAATACTACATAATGATGTGCTATTGAGCATCTCTTCCTGACTCTGCATTTAGTGACATCACGCCTGTAGCTTGAAATCAGCCGTGATTGGAATATTTACACCACAGAAGTTGGTACAAATCCAGACTTGATCTCATTTTGTTAATTGTCCTGACTTTAAAAAAATGAAGGAGAAAATGTTATTAATACAGATTAAATTTAAAAGTGTGTTATGTCTGTATCCATTACATTGTGGATAGCACAAAATTTGAGGAAATAGTCTTCCTGCATTTAAAAACTATTCTCCAATTCAACAAAGAAGTTATTCATGTCATTGACAAATGAAGTTCTGACATATGTGTTAGTTGTTCCACTTTCATTTTACTGGTTTGAAAATATCAATGAAGTTTCACATCAGAATTATAATTTTTCAAATGCAACCATAGATTGGCTATAGATGTAAGAGTTCTACATACTTCAACAGAAGCATTCTGTGAAAATAAATTGGCTGTTTAGTTGGAATTTACATTAAAAAATATTATATACTTTGTTATTATTTGTAAATTGTGACACATTTTTATATCAGTAAAATATCAGTAAAATTAATAATAAATGTATGTACATGTATTCACACATACATCTTTTCCCATGGAGCTGGCTGTGAAAGACTACTAACACACCACTGTTTAAAATCTAAATGGGGAATGCCTGGCTAGCACAGTTGGCAGAGCATGAGACTCTTAGTGAGAATCAAGGTCAGTGATGATCTTGTGTAAATGGTGAGATTTTTGCTTACAATATAGCAAGAGGGTCAAATGCAGTATAGGAAATCTTCCTGATTACAGAATGTGAAGTTGGGATTTTGAATGCCAGCTACTATTGAACACGTGAAGGACAAAGTGTTTATAGGATCTTTAAGCGTGTCTACCGTATTCAAAATAACATTAGAGAGTGTTGAAGAGAGGTGTTAAATATCATTAGAACCTCAGCAAGGCTTTGGAATCCAATGAATTGAAAGATAATTGAGTGAGGAGGAGCTTTGGATGCAAAGGCTGGCAGTTTAGTTATCCAAAGCATTTATGTCTAGTAGCAAATGCTTGAGGATTTATCTATTGGTGGTTTTCTTTCAGAGCCTAATCCATGAGGAGTAGGAGTCGGGGTAGCGGGGAGGCTAGCCTTTATTTCTCATTGCTCTGAGAAGTAATGCAGTAATAGAAGAAATTTAGTGTTCCGGAAACACTATAAATGAAAAATCTTGAAAAATGAAGAAAGTTTAAAAAAAAAATAGGACTAGAAATTCAAAGCAAAATGATCTTCTGTCTCTTTAACCAGCTAAGACAACTCAAGTAAAAATATATTTTTGTGAGAGATTTTTGGTTAAAGGGAAGAGTTATTTCCATTCATGTAAGTTAGACTCAATGTTGGGGAATGTTTTGTTTAATCTACTTTAACTAGAAACAAAATGTGCTTGCTAAAGTTTATAGGTAGAATTGCAAGATGATCTAATAACTTTGAAAGTCCCTTTTAGTAAATGGAAATCAGAATTTTGTTAATAGAATGGTAAATGTGAAGAAATGAAAACCCAGTTGATGCTAGTTAATGTTAACTTTTAGTAATGAAAAAAATATGGTGTTTTTTTTAAAGTAAGTGTGTGTGTATCTGTGTGTGTGTGTGTTTTAAATGTTGATTTGTCTGGTGTTGTGTTATTCATTTGCTTTGTGTATGTGTGTGAAAGGGGAGGTATTATTAACATTATAGTTCCCTACCTCCAAGATCCATTCCAAAAATAATTTTATTAATCCTAAGAATGTAACCGTGGAAATAAAATGGCTTTTCAATCCTGTGTTGACTACATGCCTACAATGTTGATTTGCTAATACCTGGAACTTCTAAATTAAATTTTATGGTATATGGATGATTTATTGTAATCTCTCCTACAAGGAAATTTGTCTTAAAAACTTTAAAAAATCATCCTATCTTGGGGTGGGGGGAGCATTTCTAATTCAAAGCAGGAGTCAGGCTAAGATCACATGTCTCCGCAGAGGAAAGAGGGAAGGTTTTACTTGTTGCATATGTTCTAAAAATATTTATAGATACAGCTGGACTTTTAGTACTTTACTTCTGGTTTTAATGATGGAATTCCCAAAGGGCTAAAATTGTTCCAAACAGTCTGAACTATGTCTGAAGTTCAAGAACAGTATATAGGGGGGTCTAAAAACTATAATCCTCCTTGGAAACCTTGAATGGGAAAGCTGACCTTTTAGTCCTGGGTTCTTGAATTTTCTGTTAGCAGAACACCTCCTTGCCTCCTATTCAGTCCTTAACCAACTGCAGACTGACTTTAGTCTTCTCTACTAAAACATTTTCTATATAAGGTCATCAGTATATTTGTAAGTCATAAAATCTAGTGATTTTGTTTATTTCCGATCCATCCAGTCACCAGTCATTTTATTCAGTGCCTATTATGTAACTTGATGCTAGGGATACATTAGTAAATGAGACAGACATATTCTTTTCATCTGGAGCTTTCAACCTTCCAGCACAGTTGATCTTCCTCCCTCAAACTTCATTGAATCACTAACCTCAGGTTTGTGAAATCATTCATTAATGGTTCTTCTTTAATGCTGATTCCCACCCCTGCCCCCCATGATTCTGCTCCTGGCCCTCTCTTTGCTTGATAATTTATTTTTTTGATACTTGCTAGGTGATTTCATATTGCCAAGGCTTTCAGGTTATCATCTGCCTATATACATATTACATACACACACACATACACGTATATGTATATGCTCAAAACTTCTTCATATGTAATGATATAGTATAATTGTAGACTATTGCATTTTGCTTTACTTTGTAACAGCTTTATTGAGGTATATTTGAGATATAATGAACTGCTCATATTTCAAGTATACAATTTGATAAGTTTTGACATATGCATATACCCTTGAGACCATTACCACTCTCAAGATCGTGAACATATCCATCACCCCTAAAAGTTTCTTGTGTCCCTTTGTAATTCCTCCCTCCCCTACCCTACCCTGTCCCTAGGCAATCACTGAATTGCTTTACATCCCTATAGAGTAGTATGCATTTTCTAGAATTTTATATTAATGAAATTATACAGTGTAAACTCTTTTTCTTGGTCTGGCTTCTTTCACTCAGCATAATTATTTGGGGATTTATCAACATTTTGGCGTATATTAATAGTCCATTCCTTTTTATTGCTCACATTATTCCATTCTATGGCTATACCACAATTTGTTTATATGCATTCACCTGTCAATGGACATTTGGGTATGAATATTTGTGTACAGCTACAGTATGCATTCTTTTCTTTTGGGTAAATACCTAGGAGGGGAATGACTGGATAATGTGGTAGGTGTAGGTTAAATGTTATAAGAAAATGTCAACAGTAATCAAAGTGGTTGCACCATTATACATGGCCACCACCATTGTGTGAGGGTTCCATTGCTTCCGTATCCTCTCTAATACTTGATATGGTCAGTCTGTCTCGTTTTAGCCATTCTGATAGTTGTGTTGGTGGTATCTCATTGTGATTTTCAATTGCATTTCCCCAGTGACTAATGATGTTAAATGTCTTTTCTTGTATTTCTTTGTCATCTATGTATCTTTTTTGGTGAACTATGTGTTCAAATTCCTTGCCCATTTTTAAAAATTGAGTTGTTTGTTTTCTATTATTGAGTGTTGAGAGTTCTTTATTATGGATATAAGACATTTATCAGATATATGATTAGCAGATATTTTCTCCCAGTTTGTGGCTTGTCTTTTTCTCCTCTTAACAGTGTCTTATAAGAGCAGGGTTTTAAATTTTGATGAATTCTAATTTATCACTTTTTAATGGATTATTCTTTTGGTGTCATATCTAAGAAATCATTTGTAATCCAGTGCTGCAAGGTTTTTTCCTATGTTTTCTTCTGGAAGAGTTATAATTTTACATTTTACATTTAGGTCTCTCATCCATTTGAATTAATTTTTGTATACGATGCAAGGTATATATTGAATTCATTTTCTTTTTTGTGTATATATATATATATAATTGTTTTAGCACCATTTCTTGAAAAGACTGTCCTTTCTCCACTGAATTGTCTTTGCATCTTTGTTAAAAATCTGTTGTCCATCTGTGTGTGGGGCTAATTTTGGAGTTTCAATTATGTTCCATTGATAATTTGTCTACCTTGGGGTTGCCAAACTAAGGATGGTGGAGCAAATACAACTTACAGCCTATTTTTGTACAGCCTATGAGTTAAGCAGAAGTTAAGAAGAAGAAAGGAGGACAATCTGAGAGACCATATGTGGCCTGAAAAGCCTAAAATGTTTCCTCTCTGGCCCTTCTCAGAAAAACATTTACTAAGCCTGGTTATCTTGATGTCAATACCACATGTCTTGATTACTATCGCTTTATAATATCTTGAAATCAAGTAATGTTAACCTTCCAACTTTGTTCTTTTTCAAAGTTTTTTTTGGCTATTCTTGGTCCTTTGCATTTTCATATGAATTTTAAAATGTCTTTGTCAGTTTCTTCAAAAAAGCACACTGAGATTTTGATTGAGATTGTATTCAATGTGTAGATCAATTTGGGAAAAACAGACATCTGAGCAATATCAAGTCTTCACTCATGAACATAGTACAGTCACACACTGCATAACAGCATTTCGGTCAATGATGGACCACATATGTGATGGTGGTCCCATAAGATTAGTACCGTGTAGCCTAGGTGTATAGTAAGCTATACCCTCTAGGTTTGTGTAAGTACACCCTATGATGTTTGCACAATGATGAAATTGCCTAACCATGCATTTCTCAGAATGTATCCCTGTCATTAAGTGATGCCTGAATGTATATTTATTCTATAGGTTTTCTTTAATTTCTCTTAGAAATGTTTTGTAGTTTTCAGTGTACAGATCCTTCACATCTTTTGTCACATTTACCCCTGTGTATTTTTGATACTGTTGTAAAAGATATTGTTTTATTAGTTTCAATTTCCAGTGTTCCTTGCTAGTATATACATATACAATTGATTGTTATATATGTATCGTGTATCCTGTAACCTTGATAAAACTCACATTGGTGATACTATTGGCTGTTTTGTGGATTCATTTGTATTATTGATGTAGTCAGTAGTGTTTGTGAATAAAAATAGTTTACTTCTTCCTTTTCAGTGTGGATGACTGTCATTTCTTTTTTCTTGTCTTATTGCACTAGCTATAATCTCTAGCACAGTGTTGAATAGAAGTGGTGAAAGTGGACATCCTTATCATTTTACTGATCTTAGGTGAAAAGCATTCAGTTATACACCATTATTTAGGATGTTAGCTATAGATTTTTTTGTAGATGCCCTGTATCAGATTGAGGAAGCTTCTTTCTATTGCTTATTTGCTAAGAGATTTTATCAGGAATAGATACTAACACTAGATTGTCAAATGCTATTTATGAATCTAATGTGATTATCATATGATTTTTTTCTTCTTAGTTTGTTAATATGATACATTTCACTGATTGTTTTTCAAATGTTAACCTTTTATTCCTGGGATAAGCCCCACTCCATCATGATGTATTATCCTTTTTGTATAGTGTTGAATTTGATTATTATTCTGGAGTTTTCTTTTCTTCCAATACCTTTGGCTTTGATATCGAGGTACTTGTGGCATTATAAAATTCTGAAAGAGATTGTGTAGTATTAGATATTATTTCTTCCTTCAGTGTTTGGTAGGACCTATCAGTGAAGCCATCTGGGCCTATAATTTTCTTTGTGGAAAGGTTTTTAACTACAAATTCAATTTCTTGAATAAATACTGGGCTATTCAGATTTTCTGTTTCTTCTTGAGTGAGCTTTGGTAGTTTGTCTCTTCCAAGATATTTATCCATTTCATTTGTTAAATTTATTGGTATAAAATTATTCATAATATTTCCTTTGTATGATATTTATATACATTCATATATTTCTTTGATATATTTGCTTAATATTTCTAGAATGTGCCCTGATGTGACTTTTCTCATTCTTAATATTAGTAATTCGTGTTTTAGTCCTTTTTGTTTGCTGAGGAAGATTAGCCCCGAGCTAACATCTGTTGCCAATCCTCCTCTTTTTTTGGCTTGGGAAAGATTAGCCCTGAGCTAACATCTGTGCAATTCTTCCTCTATTTTGTGTGTGGGTCACCGCCACATCAGGGCTGATGAGTGGTATAGGTCCACACCCAGGATCCGAACCAAAAAAACCAGGCCGCCAAAGCAAGTGCACCAAATTTAACGGCTATGCCATGGGGCCGGCCCCCTACAATCTGCCTTTTTAAATTGTGGATGTTTAGACCATTTGTATTCTGTGTGACATTTGATATGGTCAGGTTTAAATATTTCATCCTCTCGGTGTTTTATTTTTCCAACTCTTCTTTGTTCCCTTTTTCCAATATTTTTCCTGCCTTTTTAAAATTAGTTGAATATTTTTTATGATTCCATTTTATCTTTTATCTTGGCTTAATAGCTGTAACTCCTTGTTTTGTTATTTTAGTTGTTGCTTTAGGGGTGATAGCATAGCTTTAACTCATCACTGTCTACCTTCAAATGATATTACACCAATTCATATATAGCATAAGAACCTTACAATAATAAACTTCCATTGCTCCCTTCTCTTTGTCATACATTTTTCACTTCTATATATGTTATCAACTCCATACTACATTGTTATTGATTTTTAATTAGTTAATTATCTTTTGAAAAGATTTGAATAACAAGAATAATAATAAAATAAGAATGTTTTTTATATTATCTATGTTACCATTTCTGGTGCTCTTTATTCTCTGTATTTCCCATCTATTATTGCTTGCCTTCTGCCTGAAGGACATCCTTTGACATTTCTTATAGTGCAGGTCTGCTGTTTTTCTTGTTATTCCAGCTTTTGTAATTTTGACAAAGTCTTCATTTGTCTTTTGTTTTTGAAAGATACTTTTTGGCGGGGGAGAGAGTGAAAGGGATAAAGGGACACATTTGTATGATGATGGATGGCAACTAGACTTCTGGTGGTGAACACGATGTAGACTATAGACTATACAGAAGTCAAAATATAATGATGTACACCTGAAATTTATATAGTGTTATGAATCAATGTTGCCTCAATAAAAAAAGAAATATATTTTAATTGTGTGTAGAATTCTGGGTTGACCGTTTTTTTCTCTCAGTATTTTAATAAATGTTCCACTGTCTTCTCAATTGCGTTGTTTTCTCTGAGGAAATCAGCTGTCATCCTCATCTTTCTCCTCTGCACATAATGTGTCTTTTTTCTCTGGATGCTTTTAAGAATTTCTTGATTACTAATTGGGAGCAATTTGATTATGATCTATATTGGTGTAATTTTCTTTGTTTCTTGTACTTAGGGTCCTTTGAGCTGCCTAGATTTATGGACTTATAGTTTTTGTCAGATTTAGAAAAATTGCAGCCTATTCTGATTCTCCTCAGCTAGTCATTTCATTACCCAATGATCAATTTAAAAATACACTCCAGGTACCAATAAAGAAGAAATTTTTAAATAGTCCATAGAGAAGTTATTGCCAGACTTCTGATGTCTTAGAGTGACACAATCACATCTCAACACTTGGAACAAAACATCATCTGTTTTCACTTTTAAACTCAGGTATTGCTGAGGTTTTTAAGGAAGCTCAAGTACTAAAGCCTCTGCCTTTATAATCACATGTTATCTTTTTTGGCTTGCTTACCTCCTGAGATGCTTAGAAGTTAGATGAGGAATAAATGGTCCTCAAGCCTGAGATAGTGGCCCCTCTGGGTCCTGTGGTGACCATCTGGGCACCTACTTTTCAGTTCTGAGTCAGCATCAGCAGTAAATTTCCTAAGTGCTATCTACTTCTTCCCAATATTGTATTTATACGAAGGCTGCCATCTTGTTAGAAAACATTTAGTGCAAAGATCTATAGGTGTGTACTTTGTCCCAATCCTGTAATTTGCTACGATGATGTACAAGCCTTAAATATTCACCTGCTGGTTATTAAGTAGAGAGGATTATTCTCTTAATCTCATTTACATTTTGCTATAGAAATAGCAGAGAAAAGTTCCACAGGCAACAGTCAAATCCTCCAAATTATATGTGTGTGCTCCTTACAGGTCTGTGACTAAGGAGAGGGCAGTATAAAAAAAATAATTTCAGCAGTACATTTTTATTCTCTTCCTTTTTAATAAACCAGCTCTGACAGATGAAAAGGAATCTGTGCTATAGCTCAGATTTCCTATGTTAGGCATATTTCAGCCATAAACTTAATTATCACAAGAATTTTCAAATGACTCCAATTTTTTTCTGTTCTTGGTACCAGAGGATACTAAGTTCTATTTTTGAGCTGATAAAATCCTCCTTCTGAAAGCATTTGTTTATTATATTACAGCTTCACATGAGCTGAGCTCCGTCCTGACCCCGTGTTAAGTGTCTGTGGTAGATTTCATTACATCCATATACTGGAAGTCCTGCCAATATACTGGCAGCAAAATCCTAGTGGAAAATAAATGGCAATAAAAAAGAGAAATGATAGCCTGTGTGAGTGGTGAGGAGCACAGCTTTATTGAGACTGGACAGCCCCAGAGTAGTGACTTGGCATGCAGACATGAGCTTAAGAGAGTGTGAGTGAAAGCTGATATTGGAATAACGACTCTGTGGCACAGACATGGGAATAATTTAATTAATTGCACTGAAATTTCTTTGATGAATAGTTATGTGGTGATAAGCATGAGGTCGAACAGCAGAATGAGTTTCAGCTTTTTAATGGGCCAGCACAGCTGCAGTTTTGGATGCCTTCCCACTTTATTTTTCCCTACAGCTCTCCACCGCTTTACTTATTCACTTCTCTCCAGCTAAGCGCACCACTAGTGGGGCCCCCTCTCCATGTCTGCTGAGCTGAGGGGCAAGTACATTTGGCCGTGGAAGCAGGCTGGTGACTGCTTTGAAATAAAAACCAGATCAAACGAAAATTGTGAGATGGTTTCCTTATGATGGCTGCACCTCCCCTCCTCCCCAAGTCTCTAGGATGCTTTTACAGAGTCTTTGCTGCTAAGTTGTATAACGATTTTAATAAAAATTTCTTGTCCCTGGAGAAAAAGGTATGTCTTTGTTGTCAGAGAGCTAGAGGGGAATGAGCAATGCAGCCCAGCTGGAGCATTAGCATTAATCCCATGATTCGTAGCCCCTATTTTCAGACAGATCAATTACTTATAGCTGTAACCAATCTCTCACCATTTTCTTGCTGTGCAGAGCTCCATTTCCAGACTTGGCAGCTGACATAACCTTCCAACTTGATAGAACTTCAGCTGCAAATCTCTTCAGGTCTGCTGCCTCCATTCATCGAGGTTATGCAAATGAGTTGTTAAATAAAAATCAAAAGTCAAAAATTGTGGGTGGTAATCTCTGCTTGGCTCAGTAACACCCGAGATCTAGGCAACATTTTCAGTTGGTTTTTATTTTAAACAAGATGAATGATTCAGTTGTCTTACTTCCTTCACTTTTATGGACAGATTTTGCATGAGAGAAAAGCCTTCTCTAGAGGAAGAAATTATCCACAGTGGATGCATTTCTTATCAATTCATAAGTTGAAAGATTAACTCAGAACGGAGAGAAAGGAGATTAGGAAGAGACACGAAGGGCATGTTCAGGTGAGCTGTGTCTAATGCATTTCACACGGAGTGAGTCACCCCTTTTCAGCTGCTAGGCTCCCTAGGCTTAAGGCCAGGAGATTCTGTATCAAAAATAAGTGACCCTTGGTAACACACAGATGGTAGAGAGCATGTAAGCTGTTTATAGAGTACGTCAGTGTGTGAATATAGAACTTCTGTCAAGTATCTAAACTCAACAGCCTTTGAGGACTTTACCCAGAATTTATTTATTGTCTGTGAGACATAACTACTCTTGACAGCTGTGTCAAGCCAGTTCAGCCTTCCTGGAAGAACCGATTAGGGGCCAGATGAAGGAAATCACAGAATTTGGTTGTGAGTTGACTCACTTTGGACATGCAGATGTGTGGCTATTGGTAAAGCATGTATTGCCTCTCTTCTGTGCTGTCCTCTTTCATTGTTCTCCCATCATTTCCATTTCTCTGACATGAAACCCTTTGAGGACTTTCCTCTTTTCCCCATAGGAACCAACTGTGAAAAACTTACAGGAAGGGAAAAGGAAAATGTGGACATCTAGAGAAGATAAATGGTTTAATGTTCAACCTAAGAGGATTTATGTATTTATGTACATATTTGTGTGTGTGCCTTGACTGCTTGTTTTGTATATTACTGCATGCTTTGCAAGCCTGGTCCTACTTGGGACCTATTAGTGGTGTTCTTTTGGAACAGACATTCATGAACTCTGTTAACAATTAAGGAGGTGAATCCCTGCTGGTACAGGCTGACAAGCACAGATTTCCCTTGGGCTTGTATTACTTTGGATTGATTCTAAAGAAGCAAAGGAAACATGCAGAACATACTTGTTTGATTTGAGAGTTAAAAACCTGTCTCTGCCTGTTTTCCTCCCCCTTTTTACTCTAGCCCTTCCTAGGCATCTCAATGTGAATAGGAAAACATAAGTCATGCAGTACCATAAGGCGCTGCCACAACTCTCGCCCTGCTCTGGACTTGGTTTTTTGTGGATCTGCATTTTATTATGATTCGTTAAGTAGTATGGAAAAGACTCATTGGTAGCCATGCATGACAGGCCCCCATCCTCAGAGCCTGCCAACCATTGAAAGTTTGAGAGAGAGTAAGAAATAAAAGGGGGGTGAGATTTATAGTTAGTGAGTTCAAGTTGCTTTTTTTCTCCTTGGAATGTTGCCTGTCTTATTAGGAGTTCTTTAGTGAAACAAAATGCGGTGGTAGCTTGGAGAAATTATGGATACTTTCCAGCAGCCAAAAAAAAAAGCTTAGGAGTCTGTGAGCCTTCTCCCTTGGTTGTAGTTAGGAAGCCAGTTGACAGTATAATAGGCTTTTGGAAGTGGGTGCAATGGTTTGTGTTCTGTTTGATGTTGCAAATACCAGCCCCTCAGGGAGATCTGCAAAGAGGATGTTCTGTTCTTAAAGAAAGGAAAAGATTAACCTGAAACTTGAACTGAAAAACTCCTGAATTCTAAAGGACTTAGGTGCAACCAAGGAATGATCTCATTTACTTCTGTGGAAACAGCATTTGGCAAGCTGCCCGCTGCAGACAAGCAGAGGGCTAGGCAAATATTTTTTAATGATTTTGATTAATGAAAGGCGATCATCAGTAAACTTGAGAGGATTAGATCACAGATTAAGGGTGTGTGTGTGTGTTTATGTGGTTTAGGCTTTCTTTGTAGACATGAGCATACTCATACACACATAAAAGTCTTATAAACCACATGTACTTCTTGGAGCCTACCTAATAATGCTTTTCTTCATATTCAGAGATAATGCTCTATAATGCTCATTATGAAAGAATATAGCACTTCTTATTTTGCAGATATTTTTAGGAGTAGTAATAAAGGAGCATTAAGCTAGTTCTGTTATTGGTGAATATATGCATTCATTTAACAGACATTTATTGAGTACATACTATATGCCAAGTATTATGCTAGGCACTGGGAATACAGTGGTGAAAAAAAGACATAGAGTCTCTGCTTTCCTGTAGTTTATAAGCTGTTGGAGAGGTAGACAAATAAATAATCATGCAACTATATACCCACAATTTTTATATTAGCTTTGTATTCAATGAAAATTTATTAAGCACCTCTGTATGCTCTAAACTCTATGATAGTCTCTTGAAAGAAAAAGCAGCTTGCCTAATTCCCCTTGAAGTCAATGACTTGCAATTTACAAGGAGTAAACTGGCTGTGTTTGGTTATGAAATTGAACAAAGCTGCCTAATCCACACAGCTCTAGGTATTAACTTAGCACACACTTCTAAAGGCAGCAAGATAGCATTCTAGTAGAACATTCTGTTATACACATATATACACCCTGATGTGTTTACCTAAGATATCATTATATTGTCCCCTTTACTGGTATCTCCACAACTCTGGGTTCAAGAGCTGACCTGCTCTCCCTAGCTATGTGAACTGGGACAACTAGTCAACCTCTCTGAACAAAGCTTCACATCTGCAAAACAGAAATAGTTGTACTGGTCCATGGGATTGTGAAGATTGAATGAAATCATGTACGTGAAAATACTTTGTACAGACTATACTCATGTGAGTTTGTATTATTTTCACTATTATTACTTTAGATTTTCTAGAGGGAATAACATTTATTGAGGACAACTATGTTCCATTCTTTTAAACCCAAAGAAACTCAGAAGGACGATAGTTCTGAGTTCGTATGGAAACTGGAAATTATATCTTCCCTCTAACAGAGTGTTCCAGAAGAATTAGAGTATAACACTGAAATTAGAGTAGAAGTGAAGTTTTCCTAAAGGCAGAATAACTGATGTCAACATGTATGCATCATCTTTGGAATGTGACCTGTAGCAGCACTGACAGTAAGCTTTGCTATCTGACATCCTCTTTTTGTTTTTTCCATCTTGAGTTATTTGTGTCCTCCCCCCACCCAAAGAGGAATGAAATTGAAAGGAATCATTAGGAATGCATTCTCAGTGACTGAGTTCTGACACATCGGCCATGTGTTTCATGCTCTGCAGCATTGAATACAGTGCTGTAATTAAAATAAGGATCAGAAATATGAAGCCGCATAAGAACAGTCATTATTTAAACCATGAACCTTCATGTGAGATTACACTGGGTGATAGTAGTCTGCGAAGTTGTATTTTCTGGGGGAAAAAATCAATATGAATGAAACTAGAACTCCATGTGTATCCTGCAGTGCATGTTGTATTTGCATGAACTGTGATGTGATCTCTTGGCCTTTTGAATCATTTTGTTTACAAGCTTTACATAGATCATTCTTTCCTTGGTAGTAGGTGCCTTTTTCCTGAGATTCTATCCCTAGATACGCTAAATTGAAAAAGCACATGCCTTTTGATCTTTGCTTTGCGTGTGTGTATGCATGCACATGTGTAAAATATAAAGGTCATCACAAAGCAGACTGGGCCACTTACCACCTTCACTAACTCCACATTGTCAGAGATTGAATTTGAGAGCATATTTCATTCTCCTTACATTGTCATTGATTTCTAATACTGAGTATATCTGTGCAATTAATAAGTGGTATGTCTTAAAATCAGTTTGAATATTTGCTCCTCTCTATACTCTACACATTGCCAGCCCCATTCCTGGCTGATGATAGGCACTTGATAATGAGTGAAAAATTTGAATGAGATTTGCCTTTGCTCCTTTTCCTTCCTACCACCCTGTCTTCAAGTTAATTCAGGTCTGAATGGCTTACTGGTAACCAGGAGCTAAATTTAACATTAATGCAGGGTCAAGCTCTGGTCCACACATTTGAGGCTCAGTGTCTCTCACCATGCATGCTGCGTATAGTCATCAGGCTGCTCCCTTCTTGGATAAAATGCAGCCATTTAGAAAGCACCACACTCCAGTGGGCAGAACTGTTGGTGAGTCTGTACAGGACAGATGAGGTTGTAGCTACCTTAAAGTATTTGCTAATGGAAACTCTGGCTAAGGCAGTATTTTAAATAATATGTAGAATCAGCATGCTGTCTCCAAAACATGTTGCAGCATTTATTAGCGGGGCGTGAGCTAAGTTAAGCTTCCATTAAAAAAAAATCTTTGTAATGATTAGCAGGGGCCCAGTATAATTTAAGGTATTCTTTGGAGTTTATAAATATGGCCTCATAAAAAGCCTGAATATAAGGGAACTGTGACTTTAAGTCATTAGAAGCCCAGTGGTTTGATAAAATAACAGGAAACAGACAATTTATTATGAGCAGTCTCAGTAGCTCTGGATTATCTATAAAACTTTTACGGCCTTCCCCAAGTGGCAAGAAGCCATAAAACTTGCCTGAATGAGGGACTTGTTAATTTACTTGTTAAAGCAAATTAAAAATTTATAAGTGCTTTTAGGTAAATGAGATCTTCTCTCATTGCTGCCCTTGCGGGGCCCTGGAGTCCTAGGAGGGGAGAGTGGCTATGCTCAGACACCACTGCAGAACAATAAAAGCTATTAAATTGTTCCAGTTTATTACAACAGAGCCATGCAGCTGTTGCCATGGCTAGCTGTGGGGTACCGGTGGTTGACAGCCTAGAGTTTCACTGAATTTTCTGCCTCACTCAAAGGAAAAAAAAACAAGGAAAAGGATGTTCTTTTTACCTTTGTAATAATATAGTAGTTGGTCTTATAGACCATATCTTTTATTTTTCCTTAACCTCATGAAACCGGAGATTTTAGACCACTTTTTCCTATTCCCAGAAGTGTTTCTCTTTAATTCCGTAGGTTGTTGGTACTTGTAAATTCCTACCCATCACCATGCCTTTTAGCCATTTAGTCCATGGACAAAGGCCTGGGCCTTAAGGTCTTTCTGTAACCTCATCAACATTTCTTTAAAAAAATCTCTCTCTCCTTTCCTTTCCCTTATCTAGCCTCGAAATAAGGAGAAGGAGATAAGAAAGGGAATCTGGTACATGTTCTTGTGTATTCAACTCCAGAAACTGAGTAGAATCAGTATTTTTTGTGGAAGCCAAAGTTTAAAGGTAGAGGCAGATTTTCTTACACTCTCCTTTGGATGAAACATCAACTTAGGTTAAAATTTTTGCATCTAAACATCTTCCTTCTGTTTTTTCTGTTTTGCACTTGTCAGATTTCTTTCAGAGGTGACTCTGGAGTAACAGGTTTTTGAATAGTGACTTGGCTGGTGGGGGTCCTTTTTCAGCTTAAGGTCCTATAACTCAGGGGTTCTTGTACTTGCCTCTCTTGGACGTGTGCCACAAGGAGCAGTCTTTACCCTGCACCAGTGATAGCAAGGATTCTGGGAAGTAGGAAATAGCTTGTTCTTCCTCACAGATCAGAATTTTTTATTTTGGAAGACCTTTTGCATTTGTAGAGCAGAAAAATATCTTATATCTCAATTACAGACCCTATTTAATATTCAATAAAAAGAATGGATATTTCACAAGTATGTTTAAATTGCAAAGATCTCTTTAGAAAAGTCAGGTTCTGCAAACATTTTCTTCTGGTAATATTTCCAATCACTTCAGTGGAAAGGTACATTTTATTAGCTTTGAGAACAGACATGATTTTAAAAAAAAGGCATAATTGGTACAATTGTTTGTTCTTCTGCAGTATTCACCCTTCAGTTACTTACATATGTATCCATATCTCTGATTTGGACTCCATCTGAAACTGTATTTGAAAAGTGTATTGTTGGCAAGTTAAAGTGTCATAGAAAATTGGGGATTAGAGGAAACACAATAAAAAATGGCAAATAAATGTGTTTTAAATAGTATTCCAAGGTTTTAGAAGGCATCAGCTTTCAAACAAGGAGATTCCTTAAGGTTAAAATTTGCTTCAATAATAAGTCTTCTCCTGGGCACTGTCTTTATTAAATTAGAAATATTACTGTGCAATACCTCTGTATGCTTATTGAACTTCACGAGCTGCTTATGTTTTTCAATCTTACTGTCTTTTGCATTTGGAGTCTCTCATCTTCTCAGCAAAAATACTTGGTTATAACCATCTTTGTGCAAATTATCTCTGTGCTTTAGGATATTTTCTGGGTTTGGTCTTACATCTTTATGGATGGAATTTTAAGAGTGCATCTTAACTAGATCTCTTCTCACTGTACTACCCAATAGAACTGACCACAAAGTCTGTGGAAGTAGAGAGCTATAATGGCTGAACAAAAATTCTTTTGTTCAAGAAGACCAAACTGAATTGCATGTAGAGAAAAATTTTAAAGTTTTTGAATAGAAAATGCGAATGACATTGGGCCAACGGTCAATTGCTGAGGAACTACTATAGTTTGTGAGGAGATCCAGAAAGGACTTTGTTACAATAGGGCAGTGTGTGGTATGGAACCCAAGGACAGCTATAGTGAACTACTGATAAACCTTCCACAGTAAAATAGCAATACTTCAAAAATACGTGTTTCTAAAAGAGTTCATGTTAGAAATTTGGTTTATATGCTCACTCGTTAGTAATATTGATATATGTTGTATAATGATTGCTTAATTGCTAATTTTCCTATGCTAATTGATGTTTTTCTATAAAACTAAATTCTTTAGCTCTTTACATTTATTGAATGCCATCTGGCTTATGAATTTTTATACGAACTGCCAAAAAAATAAAAAGGTGTAGACCCCTCCCCCCATCTTTCTCCTAAAAAGGTAGTGAATATGTATCGGTAATGACTTTTTAATGTTTCTTTAGGGGTTTCTTTTTTTTTCCTGTAAGAAAAAAAATCATGCCACTAAAAATATTTCCTCTCTCTTTCAAGTTGAGTTTCCTTCCCATGTCACCACTAGTCATTGCTGTGGCAGTATTCTTTCCTATTCTTTTACAAAATATTCTCCATATTATTGCTTGGGGTAGGTATTGGGCAAATACTACATTTAAAATATGTTTACCTTGATTGCTAGGAAAAACCCTGTATGTATTTTGGTTGTGTGTGTGTGTGTTTTTTTTGGTAAGGAAGACTGGCCCTGAGCTACCATCTATTGCCAATCTTCCTCTTTTTGCTGGAGGAAGATTAGCCCTGAGCTAGCATCTGTACCAGTCTTCCTCTACTTTTTGTGTGGGATGCTGCCACAACATGGCTTAATGAGCGGTGTGTGGGTCTGCACCCGGGATCCAAACCCACAAACCCCACCCCCGAAGTGGAGCACACGGACTTAACCGCTATGCCACTGGGCCAGCCACTATTTTGTATTTTTTATAATAGCTTTATGTGTTTATTTACGTAAAACGTTTTGGTTTTAAAGACATCTTTAAGCTTTTGTTGTACAATAGCAAAGTAGTATGAAGTAGGTGCCCCATAAAATGTTTACTTTGTGATGTTTAATATTTTTGGTGACTTCCTTTTACAATTAGCTACCAGCTCTCCAGCATCTCTATGTAGATAGTTTTGGTATTATAGTTTTTTTGTTTGCTTAGATAACATGTATATGTGTATGTTTATGTAAATTGTCTTAGTCTGTTTGAGCTGCTATAACAAAATACCATAGACTTGGATGGCTTATAAACAAATTTACTTCCCACAGTCCTGGAAGCTGTGAAGTCCCAGATCAAGGCTCCGGCAGATTCCATGTTTGCGGAGGGCCTGCTTCCTCGTTCATAAACAGCGTTTTTTCCCCCTTTTCTTAAATGGTAGAAGGGGTGAGGGAGCTCTCTGGGGTTTCTTTTATAAGGGTGCTAATACCACTAATGAGAGCTCCAAGTTTGTGCCCTAATCACCTCCTAAAGGCCCCACCTCCTAATACAGTCATGTGTCACCTAACAATGGGGATGTGTTCTGAGAAATGTGTCATTAGGTGGTTTCGTCATTGTGCAAACGTCATAGAGTGTACTTACACAGACCTAGATGGTATATAGCCTACTTCAACTTGGGCTATATGGTACTAATCTTATGGGACCACCATCGTACATGTGGCCTGGCAATGACCAAAAATGCATCACATGACTATACCATCACATTTGGGATTAGGTTTCACCATATGAATTTGAGAGAGATGCAAATGTTCAGTCTATAGCATACATGTATATGTATTATAGGCATAAGCACTAGAACTTAGCAGAGCTTTTTTGATAAGTAGGCTAGTCTACATGCTTTTCTACTTTTTTCCTTCTAATAATCTTATACTAAATACCCAGAGCTAAGAGTAACAGTTAAATTATAAACCAGAAAAGAATTGCTTGGCACCTATAGATTTTGAATAAGAAGTAAAAATAACTTCAGTTGATTAGAGTTTTTTTTTTTAACCTCATCATTAAATTAATCTAAATTTCTTACTTCAGATGGCTGAAGTAAATTGTATTCTCAATTGCTTGTCTGGGTCTAATGTGACTGGAAAAAAATAAAAACCTGTGTTAAAGAGTGTTTCAATTATTAGTCATTCTGTGAAGGAATTTGAGATAGTTTTATAAAATTTAGTTCCTAGGTTAATACATTTAATATATTAAGATTTAGCCACATTAGGTTATGTATTAGTTATTCAGAAGTGAGAGTCATAGTTGTAAAAATAACTAAGATAATTGATATTAATTTTTTCTATTACAAAGATATCAGAATAATTATTTATAGTTACTTGCTTGCCCCAAAATATTTGGTCACTAAATTACAAAATGTTAGAATTGTTATTTGTCTAGAGAAACAGACACACTGCAATTGGTTACAATATGTCTGCATTGTCCATGAAGGATAATGGTAGTTTGGAGTGTAGCATAATGTTGTGGAAAAACACAGACTGAGAGTAAAAGACCTGCCTCTGAATCCTAGGTCCAGCTCTTCCTGTCTTTTTAACCTTGGGTTAACATGAGCCTCTACTTAACTTAGCCTTAAAATGGTAATAATTATGTCTGCCTCTCAGGTTGTTGTGAAAAGAACCTGTAGCTTAGTGCAGCAAATTGTGGACACTGCCTCAAGGGCAGTCAACAGAGCATTCAGCCAGGGACAAGGGATTATGTTCTAGCTCAGCCCACCACGCCCTCTCTGGGTGTCTTTGGTTGGGTCATTCATCTCTGAATTTTAGATTCTTTGTCTGTAAATGGGACACGTTACAATTTACTTTGCTTACCTCAGAAGATTTATGTGAGGAATAAATTAGATAAAGTATGTACAATTATTGGAAAATTGTATAACAGCAAACAAATGTGTACAGCATTATTATCACCATAAAAATGAAAGCCGCTTAATGGTAACTGGTCATCCTGTTTTAACCTGCCAGATTTGAAAGTGTGATATGTCCAGTTGTCCTTCACTGTTCTTGTGATTGTTGCCTTTACATGTTGCTACAATGGTAGAAGCTGCAGTCTAGGATATTTTTGGCAATTGGAGTCAAAAGTTAGCTGCATTATTAAACAAACACTGTCACCTTTTTTAGTAACAGCTGAACGAGAGTTTTTGTAGTATATCAAGGGGCTAATGTGGCATGGGTTTTGGGGGGAAAGCACCTAATTAGAAAATTGGATCTGTTCTTAAATTGCAAATGTGTGTACATCAAAGCCATCATAAGAATAAATTTAAGTCTGATAGTGTACGTGGTTTCAGTACACATTGGCGAAATATCCTGCTGATTGCTGATTGAAAACAGTTGTTAATTCTCTACTTCACTAAATTCAGAGTGGAAAAACTTTCCTTAATAAAGAACAGATTGAGGAGATCCAAGACCTTACTGTGTGGGAATTAATGGCAGATGCATATACTGGTAGTTAAAATGTTTCATTAGATGTTAATGTCTTGCTGTGTTTTTAATTGTTCAGGAATTAGCCTCCAGAATATTAAAACCATCTGTTTGTTATCATGATGAAACAGAATGCTTAAATAGTTATTAATTTGTGTTTCTTGTCTTTTTTTTTTTTTTTTTGAGAGATAATCTAAAACTTTGATCTGTTTGGAGTTTAGGGAATTTGGAATGTGTAAGTGAAAAATAATTTTAAAACACACCAGTGTCCTGAATAGTTGTAGATTTTTTTTTTTTTGCCTACCTGCTGTGCATCTTTTATGTGTATTCTTTTTCACATACTTTTGTTTTTAAGTAGATTGAGTAGACTCTTTTTGTGATGTGATGAAAATGATCATAGAGCTGGTTTAACAGTTGATTTAAACTGTAAGACCACTCTTATAACATGCTGATTATTTTACATTCAAGATCAAGACAGAATTTAGACATTTGGAGGGATGAAGGGAAGCTAAAATTTTTAATTTTAAGGATGTGTTCTTCCTACTGTACTCTACTAGCTCTGCATAATGACTAAGGGCCATAGTCCTTATAGAGTCAGGCTGGCGTTGGTTCTAGTCCTGCCTCTGCTGTTTTCTGCCTTTTGTGACTTTGCTTAGATTAATTGGTCTTGCCCAGCTTTGGTTTCTCCATCTGTAAATTGGGAAATACAATTTAATTTACAGAGTTTCGTGATTCTTAGAAACAATATGAAGATTGCATATTTGTTCTATGTAGTAGGCATATTAATTGCTTTCTTTCTTGGTTACATGGAAACAGTGAGATATTTTGGGTGCCACTGAGAATATATATTCGCACTGTAGCTGCAAGAACCAGTAGCAGACCCTTCGTTTACTAGCCTTTGCTCCTGTATTGATAGCCAAACATTGGTGTGTTCAAGTTCTTACCCTTAAAATGAAAATCTCAGCTGGTGTCATCTTATCTCTAGTTAACTGGCAGACATGTAGATCTACAATGGAGAGAACTAATCTACCTTTGCATGGGATCCCAATTTATGTCTCCAAGGGCACTAGTATTTGTCTTCTTATCTCTGAGTTTACTTTGGAAAAATTGTCAAGTTCTTTCTTCATTATTTTATGCAAATAAGCTGAAATCATGCCAAGAATTGGAAACTGCGTGTTTGGATCTTTCTGTATCTTGGAGAAATGCCATGTATTTAGACCAAGAATTTTGAGAGTTGGGAAATTTATGGTTCTCTGTGTAAGCTTTCTTTACCTCACCTGCCCCCCATTCAAAATTGTGTTATCCTATTCCCTATGTCTATTTTGCCCAAGTTAAAAGTGGGAGAGGCTTCATAACTTTAAATCTTCTGGGGCTGAGTGAAAATTACTTGCTGTATGGCAGTGAAGTTTGTTGTAAACCCTGAGTCTCTAATTCAGAGGCCAGGCAGATGATGCGAATAAGTGATGCAGGACAATGTAGGGTGGGGACCTCGCTGGCACGTGCTAAAATCCCCCTATATAACTACAGAGTTAATTCAGCCAGTGCTCCTGTTTCCAGTGGAGTGCGCTGGTTACTGGAGATCATACAAACCGTTACTCTATAGTATGACAAAAATAAACTTATACCATCTCCCTAGAAAGTACTTCTCATTTAAAAATTTACTCGGGGGGCCGGCCCCGTGGCGTAGCGGTTAATTGTGTGCGCTCTGCTGCTGACGGCTAGGGTTCAGATCCCGGGCGTGCACTGACACACCGCTTGTCAGGCCATGCTGTGGCGCGTCCCACATAAACTGGAGGAAGATCGGCACAGACGTTAGCTCAGGGCCAGTCTTCTTCAGCAAAAAGAGGAGGATTGGCGTGGATGTTAGCTCAGGGCTGATCCTTCTCACAAAAAAAAAAATAAACCCACAAAAAAAATCAAAAAAAATAAAAATTTACTCGGGAGAATATATTTACTTCCATAATCAATTGGGTGTCTTTTATAAATATTATTATTATTAAATCGGTATTTGGTAACACACATGTTTAAACATTTCTGCTTTTGTGTAGGATGTGTTGGAAGAAGGCTTTTACTGGATTGATTTTAAAAGAATAAGAAAAAGAATTTTTTTAAGCACTTGTTAGAAGGTAAAATAAATAGGACTTTTAAATGCTTCATATTATCCAAATTACTTAAAAGTGGCAATCTCATCAAAAGCATGTATAATACTAAGAGAGCTATTAACTTCTCTTGGTAGTGGTTTTTGACCTTTTGCTGAACAAGTACTTTTAAAATTCTCAAATGCCAGGACGAACATTTATTAAACTAACTATAATTATATGCTACTTTTCATTTTATAATCCAATACCTGACTATCTAAAATATCTTAAATTACATATGATCACTGTTTGAAGAACAAAAATCAGCAATAGCCCTTTTTTGAAGAATAAGGACTCTAAAGGCTGATTTTGTGTGGTCACAAAGCCCACAAGTTCACTAGTGCACGTGCTGCTTTTCATGTCACCACTCAGCTTTCAAGCTCTCCTTATTGGCTAGTCCTAGAAGACTAGCTTTGTTAACCCAGACATAATCTTTGTTAATAGCTCCAAGGGCCATTCTGTGGGAGATTTTATTTTTTTTATTCTTTTATTTTTTATTTATTTATTTATTTTTCCCCCAAAGCCCCAGTAGATAGTTGTATGTCATAGCTGCACATCCTTCTAGTTGCTGTATGTGGGACGCGGCCTCAGCATGGCCGGAGAAGCGGTGCGTCGGTGCGCGCCCGGGATCCGGACCCGGGCCGCCAGAAGCGGAGCGCGAGCACTTAACCGCTAAGCCACGGGGCCGGCCCAAACAATAATTTCTTAAAATCATCAATACATAGTCAATGTCCCTATTTCTGAGTTTGTCTCTTTATTTTTTTACACTTTGCTCAAATTAGGTTTAAAACTAGATCTATACCTGGCAATTGGTTGAGAGACTTACATGTCTTGTTATCTCATTCCTACAGTGATTCCTACAGAAATCAGGTGATTTCTGGTTTGCTGATTGCATCCCCTGATGTGTGTTTAGCAGTTGCTCCTATCCCTTATATTTCCTTTAAGCTCTTAGTATAACCTATGTTGAAACAGATTCAGGTTTGATTTTTTTTTTGGATGGGGTGGTGATGTGTTCTTACATTAGGAGGCATATATTATCTGGTTTTCTCTCTTTTTTATGATGTTAGCAGCCATTCATGATTGATTCTTTGCTTTATTTTTTTCATTTTTATGAAGGTACTTCCAAAGGTAACCAATAAGGTAATTTTTTGTTCATTGGTTTTCTTTTCATATAATTGTATACTTGTGTATGTAAAAATGTTTGATGTGTTTTAATTCATCATGTTATTACACTATTGATACTCAAATTGTCCCATCTTTTTTTTTTTTTTTTTTTTTAATGAGGAAGATGGGCCCTGAGCTAACATCTGTGCCAGTCTACCTCTGTTTTGTATGTGGGACAATGCCACAACATGGCTTGATGAGCTGTGTGTAGGTCCACGCCCGGGATATGGACCCCAGCCTGCCAAAGCAGAGCGCGTGAACTTAAGCACTACACCACTGGGCTGGCCCCTCAAATTGCCCCATCTTTGGTTAGTGGGAGACCCTTAAATTTGGCTCCCTAATTCCCTTTGACATGGTCTTTCTAGGATGACAAGATGTACCAGACTCATCTTACATATTTCCTTTCTTAGACTTCGGTTGGGTAACTTCAAGAAACTTCATTTCTTCATGGTAGAATGGGAAAAATAAAAGGCATAAAGCATTTTATGTTTGAGGATGACAGTTATTTTAAGGGACCCTAGGCCATTTAAAAAGCTGTTTGAAAATATGTTTTCTTATAGAAAAATATAAAAAGTTTTGTGAATTTGTTATTTTTATATAGTCATTCCTGCTAGCCAAATAATATTGTCTCAGAATTTTTTTTATAATCAAAATCTCATTGTCAGAAGGCTAGAAATTATATCAAAGTTGCCAGACATTCCTTCATCAATTATTTTTGCATTCCATGCATGTGTGTGTGAATTTCTGAGCCTATTTGAAAACGGATTCATCTTTTAGTCCACAGTCATACCCAAGGAATGCCAAATACTTTCTGTTCATTCAGGCTTTTCTCTTTAATTTCATTTTTGTATATCCTTTTTCCTCTTATAATTTAGACTTCCTTTTTGGTAGAACATGAAGAGTCAGGTATGTAATCATGCTTTTTGTCAACACAATTCCGCCTAAAAATGGTACCCAAGTTGTAGAGATGTTAGTTACATATCAAGCACTGCTTTTTACACTTTTGTTCTCTTCCCTACGTATTATTAAGTTATGAAGAAATAGTATCATGATAGCCTCTTGGCCAAATCATAGAGGGTAGTGTTATGATTCTCTTGATAAACTGTAGAACATTATTAAGTTCTGTTGTCTGGGTTGAGTGTGTCTATTGGAAGGATATCAAAGTTGGTCAGATTGCTCTTGATTGTCTTAATTGCTTCTTGTTTTTGTTTGAGACTATGTAGTCAGATTGGTCTTGGCTTATTTTCCTTTCTTTATTTTATTAACTTTGAGGTTTTTTCCTGCTGCTGTGAAGTCCACTGAACCCTTTCAATGTTGAATAATATATGTGATTGGCAAGTGGAAGTGCTTTAGTAGTTTCTGTTTTTCAAGCTAATGATACAATCTTCAAGTTATTTGTGCATTACCTTAAATATATGTTTGGGAACGTCACTGAGATAGAGAAATGACGCACCCAAGTCCAGGTATATCCAAGAACTCTATCTTATTTTGTATTAATGAAACTTTCCTAAGTCCCTTGGAGTGATTTTGATACATGGAGTTAGAGGCAATTTCTCCTTTTCTTGTCTTTGTAAACCCACTGTGGTAGGCAGAATTCCAAGATGGTTCTCAAGATATGTGCCCCCTGTTACTCCCATGATTATATTTTTTTATATAGCACAGTTGTCTTTAAGAAAGGGAGCTATCTTCTGTGGGCCTTACCTGTGATTTAATCAGAAAAATCCTTAACCGGGACCTAACTCTTTCTGGAGTAAGAGATTAAACTGATAGGATCTCTCATTTTTTAAAATAAACTGCGTTATTGAAACATAAGTTACATACCATAAAATCCACTCATTGTAAGTGTACAATTTTAATGAGTTTTGGTAAATTTGTAGAGTCGTGCACCCATCACCATACTCCAATTTTAGAACTTTGCCATCACCTCAAATATTTTCTTGTACCCACTTGCAAATTGATGGACTCATATTCTTGTGAAAAGTTCTGTTGGAACGTGGTGGACTATCCTTTATTATTAAATTCAATTTATTATATTTTATCAGATTTTTGTAGCTCTTTTAATTAAGAAGATCATTCTGTAGTTCCCTTTTTGTTTTATTATTATCAAATTTGGGCACAGATTAGCTTTGCATATTTTTTTGATGCTCTGGATCAAATTTTGTTAAATTTTTGTTAAACTTTTAAAGTATTTGATTATGATTTTGACAGTACCACCATAGAATAATGTTTATTACTATGATTTAGAAATGTGCCTATTATCACCTTATCATTATTTTTGTAATGACAATCACATTATATTATCACATTATATATTATTATCACATTATTATTATATAATGATATATTATTTCTATTTTTGTTTTTTTGTTTTTTCTTTCTTTTTGTTAGATTTTTAAGAGGTATGTCTCTTATTTTATTGAGGTCACATTGATTTATAACATTGTGTAAATTTCAGGTATGCATCATTATATTTTGGCTTCTATATAGGCAACATCATGTTCACCAAAAATCACCATATACATATACTCCTTTACCTCTTCCCACCCACTTTCCCTCTGGTAACCACCAATCTGTTCTCCTTATCTATGTGTTGTTTGTTTGTCTATCTTCCACATATGAGTGCCATCATAAGGTGTGTGTCTTTCTCTGTCTGGCTTATTTAGATTAACAGAATACCCTCAAGGTCCATCTGTGTTGTCACAAATGGCACAATTTTGTCTTTTTTTATGGCTGAGTGGTATTCCATTGTATATATATACCACATTTTCTTTATTCATTCATCCATTGACAGGCATTTGGGTTTCTTCCAAGTCTTGGCTATTGTGACTAACGCTGCAGTGAACACAGGGGTGCATGTATCTTTACGCATTGGTGTTTTCAAGTTCTTTGGATAAATACCCAGCAGTGGAATAGCTGGATCATATGGTAGTTCTATTCTTAATTTTTTTGCATACTGTGACTGCACCAGTTTGCACTCCCACCAACAGTGTATGAGAGTTCCCTTCTCTCCACATCCTCTCCAACACTTGTTGTTTCCTGTCTTGTTAATTGTAGCCATTCTGATGGGCGTGAGGTGATATCTCATTGTAGTTTTGATTTGCATTTCCCTGATAGTTAATGATGTTGAACATCTTTTCATGTGCCTATTTGCCATCTGTATATTTTCTTTGGAGAAATGTCTGTTCAGGTCTTTTGCCCATTTTTTAATTGGGTTGTTAGTTTTTTGGTTGTTGAGATGCATGAGTTCTTTATATATTTTGGAGATTAACCCCTTATCAGATGTATGGTTTGCAAATATCTTCTCCCACTTGTTAGGTTGTCTTTTCGTTTTGTTGATGGTTTTCTTTGCTGTGCAGAAGCTTTTTAGTTTGATGTAGTCCCATTTGTTTATTTTTTCTGTTGTTTCTCTTGCCCGGTCAGACATGGTGCTTGAAAATATGTTGCTAAGACCGATGTCGAAGAACGTACTGCCTGTGTTTTCTTCTAGAAGTTTCATAGTTTCAGGTCTTACATTCAAGTCTTTAATCCATTTTGAGTTAATTTTTGTGTATGGTGTAAGGTAAGGGTCTACTTTCATTTTTTTGCATGTGGCTGTCCAGTTTTCCCAACACCATTTGTTGAAGAGACTTTCTTTTCTTCATTGTATGTTCTTGGCTCCTTTGTTGAAGATTAGCTGTCCATAGATGTGTGGGTTTATTTCTGGGCTTTCGATTCTATTCCACTGATCTGTGTGTCTGTTTTTGTGCCAGTACCATGCTGTTTTGGTTACTATAGCTTTGTAGTATATTTTGAAATCAGAGAGTGTGATACCTTCAGCTTTCTTCTTTTTTCTCAGGATTCCTTTAGCTATTTGGGGTCTTTTGTTGTTCCATGTAAATTTTAGGATTCTTTGTTCTATTTCTGTGAAAATTGTTGTTGGAACTTTGATAGGGATTGCATTGACTCTATAGATTGCTTTAGGAAGTATGGACATCTTAACTATGTTAATTCTCCCAAACCAAGAGCACGGAATATCTTTCCATTTCTTTGTGTCTTTAATTTTTTTCAGCAATGTTTTATAGTTTTCGGTGTACAGATCTTTCACCTCTTTGGTTAAGTTTATTCCTAGGTATTTTATTCTTTTTGTTGCAATTGTAAATGGGATTGTATTGTTAATTTCTCTTTCTTCTACTTCATTGTTAGTGTATAGACATGCAACTGATTTTTGTATGTTGATTTTGTATCCTGCAACTTTACTGTATTCATTTATTACTTCTAAAAGTTTTTTGGTGGATTCTTTAGGGTTTTCTCTATATGAAATCATGTCATGTGCAAATAGTGAGAGTTTCACTTCTTCCTTTCCAGTTTGGATCCCTTTTATTTCTTTTTCTTGCCTGATTGCTCTGGCTAGGACTTCCAGTAGTATGTTAAATAGGAGTGGTGAGAGTGGGCATCCTTGTCTGGTTCCTGTTCTTAGAGGGATAGCTTTCAGTTTTTCACCACTGAGGATGATATTAGCTGTGGGTTTGTCATATATGGCCTTTATTATGTTGAGGTAGTTTCCTTCTATACCCATATTATTCAGAGTTTTCATCATAAATGGATGCTGTATCTTGTCAAATGCTTTCTCTGAATCTATTGAGATGATCATGTGATTTTTATTCTTCATTTTATTAATTTAGTGTATTACGTTGATTGATTTACCAATGTTGAACCATCGCTGCATACCTGGAATAAATCCCACTTGATCATGATGTATAATCTTTTTAATGTATTGTTGTATGCGATTTGCTAGTATTTTGTTGAGGATTTTTGCATCGATGTTCATCAGTGATATTGGCCTGTAGTTTTCTTTTTTTGTGTTGTCCTTGTCTGGTTTTGGTATCAGGGTAATGTTGGCTTCGTAGAATGAGTTAGGAAGCTTCCCCCCTCCTCAATTTTTTGGAAGACTTTGAGAAGGATCGATATTAAGTCTTCTTTGAATGTTTGTTAGAATTCACCAGGGAAGCCGTCTGGTCCTGGACTTTTATTTTTGGGGACGTTTTTGATTACTGTTTCAATCTCCTTACTGGTGATTGGTCTATTCAAATTCTCTATTTCTTCTTGATCCAGTTTTGGAAGGTTGTATGATTCTAAGAATTTATCCATTTCTTCCAGATTGTCGAATTGGTTGGCATATAGCTTTTCGTAGTATTCTCTTATAATTTGTATTTCTGAGGTGTCTGTTGTAATTTCTCCTCTTTCATTTCTGATTTTACTTATTTGTGCCTTCTCTCTTTTTTTCTTGATGAGTCTAGCTAAAGGTTTGTCAAATTTTGTTTATCTTTTCAAAGAACCAGCTCTTGGTTTTATTAATTTTTTCTACTGTCTTTTTAGTCTCTATTTCTTTTATTTCTGCTCTGATTTTTATTATTTCCCTTCTTCTACTGATGTTGGGCTTTGTTTGTTCTTCTTTTTCCAGTTCCTTTAGATGCATTGGTAGATTGTTTATTTGAAATTTTTCTTGTTTGTTGAGATAGGCCTGTATTGCTATAAACTTCCCTCTTAGAACCGCTTTTGCTGTATCCCATAAATTCCGGCATGTAGTATTTTCATTTTCATTTGTCTCCAGGTATTTTTTGATTTCTCCTTTGATTTCTTCATTGACCCAATCGTTGTTCAGTAGCATTTTGTTTAATTTCCACATATTTGTGGCTTTTCTGATTTTCTTCCTGTAGTTGATTTCTAGTTTCATACCGTTGTGGTCAGAAAACATACTTGGTATTATTTCAGTCTTCTTAAATTTATGTAGACTTGTTTTGTGGCCTAATATGTGATCAATCCTGGAGAATGTTCCAGGAGCATTTGAAAAGAATGTGTATTCTTTGGGTTTTGGATGGAATGCTCTGTATATATCTACTAGGTCCATCTGTTCTAGTGTGTCATTTAATGCCAGTGTTTCCTTTTTGATCTTCTGTTTGGATGATCTATCCATTGGTGTAAGTGGAGTGTTAAAGTCCCCTAATATTATTGTGTTACTGTCTATTTCTCTTTTTATGTCTGTTAATAATTGCTTTATATATTTAGGTGCTCCCATGTTGGGTGCATAGACATTTACAAGTGTTATATCCTCTTGTTGGATTGTTCCCTTGATCATTACATAATGCCCTTCTTTGTCTCTTTTTACAGTTTTTGTTTGAAAGTCTATTTTGTCTGATACTAGTATTGCTACCCCAGCTTTCTTTTCATTGCCATTTGTGTGGAGTATCTTTTTCCATCCCTTCACTTTCAGTTTGTGAGTGTCTTTAGGTCTGAAGTGTGTCTCTCGTAAGCAGCATATATATGGGTCTTGTTTTTTTATCCAGTTAGCCACCTATGCCTTTTAATTGGAGCATTTAGTCCATTGACGTTTAAAGTAGCTATTGATAAGTATGTACTTATCATTTAAAAAAATTTTTTTTTCTGAGTGTTCTAGTAGTCCTCTATACAGAGTTGATGGTCTCTTTAGTTTGACCTCTGTCTGAAAGCTCTACTCTTTAACCCCCCTCCTCCCTCATTTTATGTTTTTGATATCATATCTAACCTCTTTTTTTGTGCAGTTGTATACATTACCCTCTTATCATGGAAATAGATAATTTTTTCTATTTGTAGTCTTCTCTTTTCCCCTTAAATCAGTCCCTTTAACATTTTTTTGTAGCACTGGTTTCTTGGTGACAAACTCCTTTAATTTTTGCTTGTCTGGGAAACTTTTTATCTCTTCTTCCATTTTGAATGATAACCTTGCTGGGTAGAGTATTCTTGGCTGTAAGTTTTTTCCTTTTAGCACTTTAAGTATATCATGCCACTCTCTTCTAGCCTGTAAGGTTTCTGCTGAAAAGTCAGCTGATAGCCTTATGGAGTTTCCTTTGTGTGTAACTTGTCTTTCTCTGGCAGCTTTTAGGATTGTCTCTTTATCTTTAATTCTGGACATTTTGATTATGATGTGTCTTGGTGTGGGCCTCTTTGGATTCATCTTGTTTGGTGCTCTCTCTGCTTCCTGTATCTGGATGTCTGTTTCCTTCCTTAGGTTAGGGAATTTTTCATCTATTATTTCATCAAATAGATTCTCTGCCCCTTTGTCTCGCTCTTCTCCTTCCGGGACACCTATAAGATGGATGTTAGTGCGCTGGATGTTGTCCCAGAGGTCTCTTAGACTGTCCTCACTCTTTTTAATTCTTTTTTCTTTTACCTGTTCAGCTTGGGTAATTTATTCTAGTCTTTCGTCCAGCTTGCAGATCTGTTCTTCTGTATCCTCTACTCTGCTTTTGAGTCCCTCTAGTAAATTTTTCATTTCCAGTATTGTATTATTCATTTGTGATTGGTTCTTTTTTATATCTTCCATTTCTTTCTTGACATTCTCACTGAATTCATCTATTCTTCTCCCAAGATCAGTGAGCATCCTTAACACTCCTTGTTTGAACTCTCTGTCGAGTAGGTTGCTCATTTCTGTTTCACTTAGTTCCTTTTCTGGGGTTTTGTCCTGTTCCCTTACTTGGAATGTATTCCTTTGCCTTCTCATTTTGCCTCTTTCCCTGTGCTTGTGTCTATGTATTAGGTAGGTCAGCTACATCTCCTGCTCTTGGATAGGTGACATTATATAAGTGATGCCTTAGGAGGCCTGCAGTGTGCTTCCCTCAGTTCTCAATGTTCCAGGAGTGACCCCTATGTGGGCTACGTGTGTCCTTCTGTTGTGGCGTGTTTGCTCTCCCTGTAGGTGCCCAGGGAGTCAGAGTTATGCTCCTGGCCAGCTGTTGTGATGCTCAGCTGCTTGTAGTTGTTGTGGGCCCTTCAGTCTCTTTATTGGGTGTGGGAAGCCCCAGCACAGTTGGCTGCAAGTTCTAATACCACATTTGTGTTGCAGTATTTCTTTTAAGTGAGTAGGCCCCCAGCGTGGCAGGTTGTTAGGCTCAGGGGCTTACAGTTGCTATAGGCCTCCAGCCTTTAGGTCTCTTGTCTTCTCTCTGAGGATTGCAGCTGGGTGGGGCTGGCCTCAGGCACAGGAGCACCCAATTGTTTCAGGCTTTGGAAGGTGGGGCAAACCCCCATGTGGGTCTTTGAGAAGCACAAGTCTTCTGCAGCTGACAAGCCCTGCTGCCCACAGGTCCACACACACAGTGAACACAGCCCTGCCCCGTGTGTGCTCCCCGACCTCCTGAAGTGGACCCAGTTTCTCCATGGCGGGAGCCCCACACACTCCACCACCCCGCCACACTCTGCTCTCTTGTGCACACCCTGCCCCACTAAAGTGGGCCCAGTCACCAGGCTGCAGATAATCCAATCACCAATCTATGCAGGCCCACAAGTTGCCTGAGGGCTTGTTGTTGGGTGGGGCCAGTCCCTAGGGTGGGCTGCCTGCCCTGGCTGAGCTGGATTAAATCGGTGCTCTAGTGGTTGGGGCAGACCCTGGGCTAGCAGGCCTCAGGGAGAACTCCAATAGTGTCTGTGTCAGCACACCCACACCAGGCCATAACAATGGCCGCCACCAATGTCCCAGTCCCTGGAGAGGTCTCACCTCTCACTGGGATGCACTCAGAGCCTATCAGGTGAGTCTCTTTTCCCCAAAGGGCTGTGCACCTTTCTTTCTGGTGATTTTAGGTTGCTTTCTGAGACAGGTGAGTTTGCACGTGGGCCCTTTAAGAGCCGGTTTTAATTTCTTTGTGAACCAGCTTTTCTGGGGGTACTCCCCAATGTTTTAGTAGCAGGCAAAGTCAGATATTATGCCACTTGTCTCGATTGTGCAGGGTCCACAAAATGCCTACAGCGGAGTGCTCCCTGGCTCAGGGCCCCGCTTCTCCAGGGAGGGCTGTGTACCTTTGGGCTGCTCCTCGGCGGCCGTGATGCTGGCGGCTTGTGAAGGCAGCGTTTTTTTCTCTCCAGAAGGGAGTTTCTGCCTCTTCCACCTCAATTAGGATTGTCATTTCTTGCAGGAGTTCCTCTTATCCAGTTTTCAGTTCTCTCTCAGGCATAATTTTTCCATGAGTAGTTGTAAATTGGCTGTGTCCGCAGGAGGAGGTGAGTTCAGAGTCTGCTTACGCCGCCATCTTGTTACTTCCTCCTGTCATTAATTTTCAACGTAGAGATGGCTACTCATGTAATTTTTACATTTTGAAATTTATTCTGATATTCTTTGTGACCTACCGTCTATTGCCAAGTCAAACTGAAGTTTTTAACCTCTGTGTCCTTTTCTATTTTCTGTTTTCTTGTTCCCTGATTGGTAGGATGCTCAAGTCCCTACCTTCTGTTGATTTTCTTTATTACTTAAAATATTTTTTAGTTTATATATTGACATGTCAAGGTTTATAACTTTATCCTTTAGTATAAATTACAGGAGTATAAAAGGTAAAGATTATACCTTTTATACCTGTAAAATGACTGCCTTTGACATATGACTTCATCTGGCCATTTATAATATTTTGTCTTTTTTTCTCTCTCTTTTTTTTAAATTTAGGAGTCCTTTATAACTAACAAATAATAGGATAATTGTTTATCTTTTTTACCCAATACAGACTAGATGTCACCACTTTTTTTTTAAAATAGAAGCTTAATCCATGTGTATTACTATTATAACCAATATACTTAGTTATATGCTTTTGCTTTCTTGCTGTTTCCCTTATTTTCTTTCTGTTTCTCTATCGATTATGATTTTAATCCTTTTATATTTGATAGTGATTTGGAAGACAAGTATTTTTAATATCTAAATTTACTAATGGTTAACTTTCGGATTTTCAAATCCTTACTTAAACTTCTTTCTCTAACTGTTGAAGACAATAACAAGATAACTTCTGATTCTATGATTCCAGAGAAATTTTGCACAAATTCCTTGCCCTGCCCGAGTTTCCAGAATTTAATTTTTAGCTTTTGGCACAACTTGTTACTATACATTTAAAAGTACAATATATTATTCATTTCTTAAGAAAATGTTTTTTGTGGTCAACTTTGTAACTTTCTTTGTAGTAGTAATTTCCTCTTAGCTCATTTTGATGGGTCAAGTTTTTCATAAAGTTTTTTAGTTTTATTCTGTGTCTTTCATCAGAAATACCTTTTAAAGCCTAAAGGGGTAAAATAGTACAAATGCCACCTAAATCTATGAAACTTTCCCCATTTGGGGACAGTTTTATTTTGAAAAAACAAAACAACATTTTTACAAGATTAAATACTTGCTGCATTGGTGTTAGTGAAGGTGTAGTACAAAATTTCTTTCAATAAAAGAAGATTTTGTGCTTGTTGACACATTTTTAAAAGATTGTGTAGAGTTCGTTTAGATTCTTACAAGAAAACTTTGTAGTCTGAAATAGGATTTATGCTGCCTTGAGGGACCAAAACTGTGGTAGGAGATTACTTTTGGATGCTCTTCTGCATTGCGCTGCATAATTCTTATCATTCCTCTCGAGGTTCAGGCATAGATATCTATCCCACATACTTTATCCTTCTATGAATTTTGTTTGAAGGGTTAATGACACCTGCTGAGCATCTAGCATCTTGTCAGAACTCTCCATACTCAAGCTGAAAAGAATGGCACAGCCTGGCTCACAGATCTTGGCAGATGTGCACAGAATTGCTCTACCTGTACTCAGTCCAGGGTGATAGGACTTTACTATATTTTTATTAGCAGCGTGACAAAACCATGGATTGTTGTTTTCCTAATTAGCCGTTAATAACAGTTAACTCTGTAATGAGATCACAGTTTCAGAGTTTAGAGAATATATTGTTGACAATGAAATCTAATGAAAAATGACTGACTTCTTATGTTTTATAAAAGACGTTAATCTTATTGATAGAATTACTGCTGCTTATGCCATTTACTAGCTTCCTTTTATTTTGTCTTTTTTGTTCTAATTCTGATGTGTAAACTATATAATATTCTAATGGGAAGAAACTTCTGCAACTAGAGAGTGCATTACAGTAATTTTTAAATAAATGAGGTCCTGAATTATCTAAAGGCTGATAGTAAAAAATCTGATTGCATCAGTTACAGCAAAGCTTTCTTATAGCAGAGCCGCAGTGGATGCTAGGAGAAATCAATGCAAGTAGATCCATTTATCTTAGGTCTTTAAATGTTTAAGCCAGCACCTGGCCTTTGTAATGCCTATTGGTTGTAGGTAATAGCTGGGAATTTCAGATGAAGGATTATAACTTCTGAGTTAGTTATGCTACCCAAAATGATCCATTGGACATGGCTGAAAATGCCAGTTTTAAATGTATTCATGGGATTAGGAATGAATACTTCTTTGCCTGAAATCTTGTGGTTTAGCTTTAGTACTTACTGTAGTCAGTCCATTTCTTTGAAATATTGAGCCGTCTGACAGCTTAAAATCCTAAGTTTCCTTTAAACTTGAGCCTGGCTCTGGAGGAGAAAGGGGTAGTGTGGGGGTGGATTTTATGTAAGGCTCTCTGAAGAGAAGTCGCTGAAGTGCTTTTGCTGGCAGGGCACAGGGAAGGCTAGCAAGCTGCTTCCTCTCGGTCTTTCTTGGGTTTTGCCCTTAGCCTAGATCAACATTCAGTCAGATAATTTACGTCAGGGCCACTGGCGTCTCTTGTTGGGCCTTGTTGAAGTCATCATCTTCCTTCCATGAAGAAACATGGAAAAGACCCAATGTAAAGTCCAGATTTTGTTAAGGCATTTGGATGTTAGGAAAAGTCTTCACACTTTTATGCCCTTAATTCCCTGCTGGATGTTTATTTCTCACCTAAGTTGAGGGACTGAGTTTTTATAAACATCTCTTGATCAAATATTACATAATAAGATTTCTTTCTTTGTGAATGCAGTCAAGTACCACAAATATATCTATAGAGAATACTAATATACTGCAGAATCATTATTTCCAAGTGTAAATATCTAAATGGGCATTAAGAATTAAAATGAAGAGAAGAGTAGGCAGTAGAGACATGAGTTTAGTCCTAGATCTCATGCCTATGCCTAATTCTGAGCACATTATTTGCGCTGTTTGTTTCTTCATCCATACATTGGCGTTAGCTTTATCTACCTTGACTTAATTCAGAGATCCAGTGGCATAAGAGTTCTGACATTGCTTATGAGTTAGAGGGCCCACTCCATGTGCAGGTTTTATCATCAATACAAATATATTTAACAGGAGACTATTTTAAACTAGTAAATATATTGTAATTATCAAGGGCATTTAATGAAGAATGATATGCTAGCTAAACTTTGAAAGCGTATGTTAAAAAATAAATATAGAAATAAAGATCTCTTCAAAGACCATAGTGGAGGAGATAATATCTGAGCTTTAAGAAAATCTTGTCCTGAGAAGTACAGAGAAGGTAAGGGTGAGCATTCCAGACAGAGGAAACGTAGTATGAAAAAGTGTAGAGTGGGAATGGACATGACATGTTCAGGAAACTGAGAGAAGGTGATGTTCATTTTAGATTAAATCCTCCTTTATTTTAGTATAAAAATTAAAGCTTGACGAGAGTGACAATATTCTGAACTTTTATTTCATAGTAATAAGAAAAGGCTCATATGGCCTGTATCTGAATTAATTTAGAATTAGCAGGTTTAGCAGTATCTTAGGAGGAAACTAAATACTTAAGGGCTCAGGAGGATACAAAGTAAAATTAGCGTCATTTTTCTGGGTTCCATAAGAGAAGACTTCCTGGAGAAAGGAATTTTAGCAGAAAGTGATAAAACTGGATTTGTGGAAAGATTGAAAGCAAAAAAGAATGCTCTATATAGTGGGGATTTAGGGATAGCTGATGAGATGGTATGACCAAAAGTGGGATCTGAACTGTAGTCTTTAAAGAGGCACATTCAAGGTACGGGGAATGGTGATTCAGATTCATTCTCCATTCATCCTGGTTCATCTTCCCTCTTGGCCCCAGAACCACATGAAAACCTGCAGGCAAAAGTTTTACTACCTGTTATCTTTTCTGTTCTCTGAAGTTCCCTCCTGCTCAGAAATATGGGCTTGTGGTTTATGTGAGACTTTCCATGTTCTGATCCATGCACCTCTCTCTAATGTTTTTTCTTATTTCCTCCAAAAGGAACTCCCTGTTTCATATAAGACTCCTGGTCATTTCCTAGCATGTTGCTTTCTGCCTTTCTTCCCCTCAGGAGTGTCTTCCGATCTTCTCCTAGCCATATGAACTCAATCTGCTTTGAAAATCCAAGGCTTCAGAAATCACCTTTCCTGTGAACGTCCCTGGATGCTTTTTAGCGTGTATTGCCTTGTGTTGTTATATTTGCTTGTCTTGCACTCTCTTTCTCTTGCTGGATTGAGAACATTGTAAAGGGGCTATGTCCTGTAACATGCATTGAATTGCTGGGAGTCTCTGCAGATGTGGTTGGTGTCGACATCATAAACTTATGGTCCATAGGTATGTGACTCATAGTCTTACATGGCCTGATGGTTTGCAATTCTGTGTTTATTCATTTTTAATGGAAGATCAGAGCTAGGTAAATGTGTAGAACATCCTGAACATGAAATCAGAGTTGGGTAAATTTATAGAAACTGCTAAGGTGTAAGCTTCATAAGATCAGACTTTTTTTGCTTCGCACCATATTTCCAACTCTTACTACCAGGCCCAAATGTAGCACTTAATGCATATTTGTGGAATGAGTGCTGGCTTAATTTACTTAAGCTGTAGGTCTTAATCTAGTACTTTTAAATATCTGGCAGGAGATCTCCAGAATGTTGTCTCAAAAAACAGGATCACTAAGTGATTTCCCACTGGTTAAAGGATAATATACAGCATCTCATCATTTTCTCCTAGGAGAAGAAAACTTTGTTTTTTATTCTATTTTGTTGTTTCTTTTTTTCAGAAGAGGACAGAAGTAGTAAGGTGGGAAATCATAGTTGGTATAATCTGGCTTTAGCTTATTCAGTGTTTTTGGTCTTTTTATTATTGACAAAAAAATCACAATGGAACAGAGGAATAATTTGAGGGAAGATTGCTTTCCAAGATTCATGGACCTTTGCTAGACTTTTCAAGTGTTTATTTAAGGCTTGCTCATTCTTTTATCTACGTTGACATTTTCATGTTTCTTTCAGTGGCAGCTTGCCTGGCACTGTTCAGGAACTGAGAAGAATGTTAAAGATCAGACTCTTAAATAGTCCACTTCTGACAAGGCTTAAAGAACAGGGGCGAAGAAACAGTTGTGTGAGGAGACCACTGACTCTTTTCGTTTTTCTCCTTTGCCTTTAGCTCAAGCCAGGGCAGAACAGCTGCAGGGACAGTGACAGTGACAGCGCCAGTGGAGAATCCAAGGGCTTCCGCAGGAGCAGCTCTCGGGAAAGGCTCAGCGATGTAAGTTTAAAAAAAAAAGAAAAATCCAACAAAACCACCAGACCACACATCTCTTGGGGCAAGTCTCAATTCCCCAGCACTCCCATCCCTTCACATCACTTCGTACATCCAGGCATTGCAGTTCACCCTTTCTTGGCATATACTTGTTTGAGCCTTGCATTGTTGTGTTCTGTTTTCTAGTTTGATCTAAAATGTGTTTTCACAAATTATAAGGTAGGTAGCTGTATTTGTCACCTTAGAAACAACAGATTACAAAGGGAAGTGAGAATACTTTTAATATTACTGTTAACAATTAAAAGAAATAGGCACTGCTACAACTGGGAGATGACAACATTTTAACAATGAACTTTTTGTTATTTCTTCACCTATGAGATTGGTAAGAAGCCCTTTGTGCCATTTTATTCCTGTTGGAAGAGATGACTAACCAGTTACTTACTTGGCAAGAGAAGGAATTGAATTTCCTGATTGACTTCTGAGAGAGAAGCCCTTGTGAGAATACACCATACCTCTTGTGGGGACTGTCAGCCCTCCAGACTTGGCTCTAACTGCTCTCTAGCCTCGTATCCGCCAACAGGCCAGATCCCCCGTTGCCGCTTTGGAGAACCACTTGGCCCTCTTTGGATGTTCCTGCCTTCTTCCCTAATGTGTCATGTAACAGGATTCTTGACCCATCTTTGAGCCTGGCAGCAACACGTGGAAACTTTCTTGTAAAATAGACCAAGTAGGGAGAAATGTATATTATCGATACCAACAAAGGAACATTAACAGATTAAGTGAGACAATACTTTTAAGAAAGAGACCGTAATTCAGTCTCTGAGTTTCAAGACGACGAAGCAGAGTTAGGGTGTATAGTAAGTTGCAAAAACCGTCCCCTCTCGTCTTTCTCTTTGTTTATACTCTAAAGCAGTTGTCTTCATTATGGTGTACAAGATGATCCAGTGTGTTACAGGAAGAAAATATCAGGATTTAATTTTTTTTGTCTAAAAAAAGAGACATTAAACTTTACTAATATTCAATTTAATAAGCAGGGAGTAGTTCATGTATGTAATTTATAAACACACGTATCTTAGGAGTGTGCTCAAAAGCTTTTTTCTAAGAGGTGTCCATAAGCATAAAAGAATGGAGACCACTGCAGCATATTGAGTCATTCCTTACAATCTCCCATCTGTTTCTCCATCAGCAAAGGTGGACAACCCCAAGACACGGCACCTTCCTCCATCTCTCAGGAAAGTTTGTAGGATTTAGGGTCAGATTTGACGTATGGAACATTGAGTATATGAATTGAGTGGAATAAACAAAGTTAATTATTTCTATAGTGCTCTTAATCTCTTAGTTACAGATAATCTCCTTCCCTTCTTCAGTATAATATCAATTATGTAAAGACTACTAACTCAGTCTTTTGCTGTGAGTATGAGTATGTCTGTGTATAAGAATATTTCTTTGTGTGTTTATGTTTCATTAATTTTGTGATGGAGCTATAAATTATAATAATAAAACCATAACAATATTTCTTACCTAAGTTATTAACAATAATACTTAATACTTAAGTAGCTGTTCTTCTGAGATTTTGTTTTGCTTTTGGTACAAGATCTTATTGACCCTGGAAATTACTCTAGGATTAGTTAATCGTAATTTTATTATAGAGTGGAGAAATGAAAGCCACGTTAGGTCAGAGGACAAGAACACAGTATTGTAGTCATTGAGATCTTTTGACTGGTTGTCCTGACCTCGCTTTTCATTAGATCAAAAAAAATTGGCAAAAGATATCCAGTGTTCCTGGATAGGAAGATTTAATATTGTTAAGATGTCAATACTGTCCAAAGCAATTTTCAGATTCAGTGCAATTCCTATGAAAATTCCGACAGTCTTTTTTGCAGAAATGGAAAAGCAGATACTCAGATTCACATGGAATGGCGTGAGGCCTCCACTAGAAAACACAATATTGAAAAAGAAGAGCAAAGTTGGGAGACTCACACTTCCCAATTTCAAAACTTACTACAAAGCTACAGTGATCAAAAAAGTATGGTACTGGCATCAGGATAGCCGTATAGACCAATGGAATAGAATTGCAAGTCCAGAAATAAACCCATACATCTATGGCGAACTGATTTTTAACATGAGTGCCAAGTCCATTCAAGTGGTAAAGAATTTTCTCTTCATCAGATGGTGCTGGACAACTGGATTTCTCCATGCAAAAGAATGAATTTGGACCCATGTATCACACCATGTACAAAAATTAAGTTGAAACAAATCAATGACCTAAATATAAGAGTTAAAACCATGGAACTCTTAGAAGACAACATACGAGTATATCTTCATGACCTTAAATTTGGCAGTGGATTCCTAGATATGATACCAAAATCACAAAAAACAAAGAAGAAAATAGATAGGGGCTGGCCCAATGGCCTAGTGGTTAAGTTTGCTCATTCCGCTTCACTGGCCCAGATTTTACAGGTTCAAATCCTGGGTGTGGACCAACGCACTGCCTGTCATGCTATGCTGTGGCGGCATCCCATATAAAGTAGAGGAAGATGGACACGGATGTTAGCCCAGGGCCAATCTTCCTCAGCAAAAAGAGGAGGATTGGCAACAGATATTAGCTCAGGGCTAATCTTCCTCACACAAAAAAAGAGACAAGTTGGACTTCATCAAAATTAAAAACTTGTGCTTGAAAGGACATTATCAAGAAAGTGAAAGAAAACCTACAGATTGGGAGAAAATATGTGCAAATCGTGTAACTGATAAGTGTTTAATATCCAGAATGTATAAAGAACTCCTACAACTCAACAACAAAGACAGACAACCCAATTCAAAAATGGACAAAGGACTTGAATAGCCATTTGTGCAAAGAAGATATACAAATGGTCTGTAAGCATATGAAAGATGCTCATCATCATTAGTCATTAGGGAAATGCAAATCAAAACCATAATGAGATATCACTTCACATCTGCTAGGATAGTTATAATAAGAATAAAAAGATAAATAACAAGTATTGACAAAGATATGGAGAAATTGGAACCCTCATGCATGCTGGTAGGAATGTAAAATGGTGTGGCCACTGTGGAAAATAGCTTGGAAGTTCTTCAAAAAGCTAAATATAGAATTACTACATGTCCCACCAATTCCACTTTAAGGTATATACCCAAACAAATTAAAAACAGGTACTCAGATACTCATATACCAATGTTCATAGCAGCATTATTTACAGTAACCAAAAGGTGGAAACAACCTAACTGTCCAACAACAGATGAAGGGATAAACAAAAAGTGGCATATATGGACAATGGAATATTATTCAGCCATAGAAAGGAATGAAGTTTTCTTAGATGTTACAACATGGATGAACCTTGAAAATATTATGTTAAGTGCAAGAAGCCCAAGGTAAAAAGACAAATATTGTATGATTCCACTTATATGAGGTATCTAGAATATGCAAATTCCTAGAGACAGAAATTAGAGCAGGAGTTTTTAGGAACTAGTGGTATGGGTGGGAAGTTATGGCTTAATGAATACAGAGTTTCTGTTTGGGGTAATGAAATAGTTTTGCATAACATTGTGAATGTAATTAATACTACTGAATTGTATACTTAAAAATGGTTAAAATGTCAAACTTTGTCTTATATATATATTTTTTATCACAATAAAAATAATGTAAAAAAATTAGGGCTGTAACAGTCCTGCCAATCTTATGGCAAGCCAGTCTATGAAATACTTTTGAGTTTATGTTGCCTTTTAATTATTAAAATTCATATTTTTTGCAACAACATTATTAAAAGATGAAGGAAAAAGTAGAAATGACAAAAAAAGAAAAGAAAAAGAGGAAGTAGTTGGCATTTAGTGAGATGTTCCAAAACCTCCAGCCACTTATTTCCTTGACATGAGCAGTTCTGAGGTTGCAGAGTCTTACCTCAAACCTATTACAGTCTAAAGTCTGCTGAGATGAAAGCCTTTGACAAGTCCAGCCACAGAATGATTCTTTTGGATACCAGAGTAACACCTACCCACACAATATTTTAAAGAATGAAGATGCCCCCATTTTTTTCTTAAAAGGGCATTAGTAACTAATTACTTTAATGACTGTCAGAGAACGAGGAGATGGGAGTCAAAGACCGCTACTGGTTTGTTTTTTAAAATATTTCACGTCTGTCCTTACCATGCTTGTACTTTCATTTACTTTCTTGATCATATGGAAAATAATTATAACTGTTTTAATGCCCTTATCTATTAATTGTGTCATCTGTGTCATTTCTGAGTCTGTTTGTATTGGCTGTGTTGCCTCCTCACTATGGATTGTATTTTCCAGCTTCTTTGCATGCCTGACAATTTTTTGTTTTGGATGCCAAACGTGAACTTTTCTTTTCTGGGTGCTGGATATTTCTGGTTTCTATAAATATTCTTGAGCTTTATTCTAGGATACAATTACGTCACTTGAAAATAGTTTGATTTTTCTGAGGTTTGCTTTCACACTTTCCTGAGTGGAACCACAACAGCCTTTAGTCTAAAGCTAATTTTCCCCCAGTACTGAGTACTCTGCCTAATTCCTGATGTATTACAAGGTTTTTCCACTGTGGCTGGTGGGAACCGCAGCTGTTCTCTGCCCTGTGTGAGTTCTGGGAATTGTTCTCCCTGCCCCTTACCAGTGCTTCTTTCCCTTACCTCAACAGATGTGCTGATGTGGACTCAGGTGAAGACTAAAGGGGAACCTTATTCAGGTTTCATGATTCTCTCTTTGTGAAGCTCTCTTCTCTCCCATCCTCTGCTTTGCAAATTTCGGCTGCCTTGGCTTCCCCTGATTATCAGTTCTTCTTTTCAAGTCAGGGATACTTCCACCTGAGTCATCTCCCACCCTACCGTGGCATGAAACCTCTCTCCAGGCAGTAAGCTGGGGCAATTGTAAGGATCATCCTATTTGCTTCCCTTCTCTCTAAGATCACTGTCCTGCACTGCCTACCGCCCAATTTCTAAAACCCCTTTCTTTTACACATTTTGTCTGATTCTTTAGTAGCTTAAGCTACTAAATATGGGAGAATATATCCAGTCCTTGTTAGTCCATCATACCCACTACTGGTTTTTCAACTGATATGAATTCCTGTAAGTCTTCTGCTCACTTTTAGTGGTATTTTTAGAAGCGTTGGCAGGTGAGACTTACTCTCAAGTGCAGCTTATCAAAATACTCTATTATTTCAGCTTTGTTTTTTTGAATTGGAAAAGCAAAAAGAGTAAGAAATAAAGAATTCCACTGTAGCTGGAGGATTTGACTCATGGGTAAAGCTTAAAAACCAAATGTGCTTGGCTTTTCTAAATTACGTATTTCCAAACCATATTGCCAGGAGGGAATAATTGCCTACAAAGACTTCCAGTTTGTCCACATCAAGGAGACACTGTAACTTGTTTAGTCACTAAGGAAAAAGTTAAGGAAAATAACAATATATAAATATTCATGATGAGTTTTTCAAGGGGGAAAATTATTGCTTCTGACTTATACAGAATTTTGTGACTGAGGAAGTTGTCAAAACTTAGTGGCTAAACTTACTTATAAACTTTGTAAATAAAACAAAGCCTCAAATTATGAAGTGGTTCTGGGCATTCATTACAAACACACCAAATTTTAATAGCAGTTTGTTTATTATCTGTGTGACGTTGAGCAATGAACGTGATCTTTCTAAGCCTTGTTTTCTTTCCGTGAAATGGGGATAGGGCTGGCCCCGTGTCTTAGAGGTTAAGTGCGCGCGCTCCGCTGCTGGCGGCCCGGGTTTGGATCCCGGGCGTGCACCGACGCACCGCTTCTCTGGCCATGCTGAGGCCGCGTCCCACATACAGCAACTAGAAGGATGTGCAGCTGTGACATACAACTATCTACTGGGGCTTTGGGGGGGAAAATAAATAAATAAAAAAGAAATGGGGATAATTTCAACTACCTTGTAGGTCTCCTTTAAAGATGACATTTGAATCATGTAGCACAGTTCTGGCAGATCCTTTGTGTTCAACAATATTTCCTTTTTGTATCAGATTTAGAACTTCCCTTACGAGCCTTCTCTACTCTTTTTAATTTGAATTCCCTTGTAACTGTCAACTTGGTAAGACCTGCTTATCTCAATCATGACAAGCACCACTCTTCCCCCCAAATAAAATCCTCATTATCCTACATCTCCTTACCTATTTTTCTCAACCCCAACTGTCCCTCTTATCTCCCTGTCCCAGTATTGGATCCCAGAGTTAGTATCCTCAAAGTCAAGCTCTGTTCCTTCCTCTGTCTTCCTTCTCCTGTCGACTTAGTCACTCTCCTCTATCTGCTGACTTTATTTCTGAAGAGTTGTTTGGGTACGATTATCCTCTCCTTGGCACTACGGATGCTTCAGCTGCCCTCACCATTTCTTACACACACGATTTCTGTAGCTTCTCAATGATTTCGTCTGCCCTGCCTCTATTTCCTTTGCACTATGCTCTACAATGCTTCCGCAGTTGTTTTTCTAAGAGTCAGAGCTGACAATTAAACTGTCGTAAGATATTTTGAACGAAGTCCACACTCCTGAGGATTATTTGCAGAGCCCTCCACAAGGAAGTATGAAGCTACTTCTTCATCCTCCCTCTCTCCCTCTAATTCCCCATCTTTGTGCCTTATACTTAGTCCCTCTGAACAACTGCTTTTTTCTTAAATAATATGCACTTTCAAATATTCCTCCCTTTCTTTCTTCTTTTGTTTCCCTCTGTTTTTTCTTTTTCTTTTCTTCTGCCAGCTCCAATGTCACTTCCTCTAGCAAACTCTTCCCAACCCCTGTGGAAGTAAACTCCTTTAGTGCTTTATTCAAATGAGTATATGGATCTGACTCTAGTTTCTCTCTGGAAGAAATCTGAGTTAAGTTTTTAGTTTTGAGAAGGCAGAAAAATATTTAATACTTTTTAAGTGTTCAAGACTTTGAAGGAGGGCCGGCGCCGTGGCTTAGTGGTTAAGTGCACACGCTCCGCTGCTGGTGGCCCGTGTTCGGATCCCGGGCGCGCACCGACGCACCGCTTCTCCAGTCATGCTGAGGCCGCGTCCCACATACAGCAACTAGAAGGATGTGCAGCTATGACATACAACTATCTACTGGGGCTTTGGGGGAAAATAAATAAATAAATGAAATTATTAAAAAAAAAAAAGACTGAAGGAATTGAAAAGTTTCAGAGAATAGTGAAAAGAGATTCAATTCTAGTAATTCTTATGCTAAACAGTTCTCTAATCTTTTGTTCTATAGCTGTTTAGTTCATTTAATATGATCACAGTTCAGGCATTTCTTCTACTGCTTCTCAAGATACCCCTTCTCCTACCTCGAATCTCCCAGGTTTTGGGGTTTTATTGATTTATTCATCCCACCATACCGTCATTCATCCATCCATGCAAGCGTCTATCCTGTCCTCCCTTTTTCCTGCCCTCCCTCTAAACCTTTATTGAGGTTTTACTCTGTGCCAGGTTCACTAGCTACTATTAAGGAAGAAACAGACATGGACCACACCATCAAGGAAGTTCCCTGTATTTAAGAAGAAAATCTAGTCTACACCTGTGAAGGACTCTTGATATTTCGTATCTCCTTTTTCTCTTTATTTGTGCCAGATTTTCCTTTTCCCTAACAGTTTGTTTATGTCTTTTTCCATTCCTGTACCATATATTTATGTGTTTTCCTGGATATGTCAATGCTTTGGTTGTTCAGAAATATTTATCAGATACCTTTTATGTATCAGGTATAGTTCTGGGCACTTGAGGTTGAGTGGTGACCAAAATGAAGTCTCTGCCCTCCTGAGCTTCCTTTCTATTGGGGGAGGCAAACAACAAACCTATGAGCAAACAATAAAAGATATTATTTTATATTATTATATTATGTTTTATATATATGTGTATATATATATTTTGTGTGTGTGTGAGGAAGACTGGCCCTGAGCTAACATCTATTGCCAATCTTCCTCCTTTTTTTCCTTTTTTCTCCCCAAAGCCCCAGTAGATAGTTGTATGTCATAGTTGCACATCCTTCTAGTTGCTGTATGTGGGACGCCACCTCAGCATGGCCGGACAAGCAGTGTGTCGGTGCACACCCGGGATCCGAACCTGGGCCACCAGTAGCAAAGCGCGCGCACTTAACTGCTAAACCACGGGGCCGGCCCCCTTACGTAATATATTTTTGATAGAATACATTTATGAAGTAAACAAAACCGTAATAAGAGGTGAAAGGATGTGTGTTACTACTTAGGGTGATTGGCTAAGGCTTTTCCATGTAGGTGACTTTTGAACAGAAGCCTGAATAAAGAAGAGAAGATAGCCCTGTGAAGATCTGTGAGAAGAGCATTCTGTGCAACAGGAACAAGCTCAAGGCCCTGAGTCAGGAATGAGCATGACATGTTTGAGGTAAAGAAAATAAGACAATGTGGCTGGAGTATAGAGAATGAGCACAGGGACTGATCCCATAATATCTTCTAGTCCATGGTAAGAAGGCTAGGTATTGTAGTAGTTCCCTGGGCTTCTGTAATGAATGACCATGACTGAGTAGGTTAAAATAACAGAATCTATTATCTCATAGTTTTTCAAGGCCAGAAGTCCAACATTAAGGTGTCAGCAGGGCCATAATCCCTCCGACGGCTCTAGAGAAGAATCCTTCTTTTCTTCTCCTAGCTTCTAGTGGCATCTGGCAATCTTTGGTGTATCTTGACCTATAACTACCTCACTCCAGTGTCTGCCTCTGTCTTTGCAAGGCCTTCTACTCTATTTGTAGGTTTGCATGTCCTCTCCTCTTCTTATAAGGACAGCAGATGTTGGATTTAGGGCCCATTTTAATGCAGTATGACCTCAATTTAATTACATCTGGCAAAACCCTATTTCCAAACAAGGTCATTTTATCAGTCAGGGTTTCTTAAGAGAAACGGAACCAATAGGATGTACAGACATAAACAATTATGGAGGCTGACACGTCTCAAGATTGGCTGTCAGCAAGCTGGAAAGCCATTGCTTTGTTATAGTCTGCGTCCAGAGGCCTAAGTCTCAGGAGAGCTAATGGTATAATTTCAGTCCCAGGACTGGAAGGTTCAAGACCCAGGAAGAGTCAGTGTTTCAGTTTGAGTCTGAAAGTAGGAAAAAACTGTTGTCTCAGTTTGAAGCCAGTAAGGCAGGAGGAATTCTGTCTTATTCTGAGGATGGTCATCCTTTTGTTCTATTCAACTGATAGGATGAGAGCCACCCACATTAGGGAGAGCAGTATGCCTTACTTAGTCTATCAATTTATATGTTAAACTCATCTAAAAACACTTTCACAGGATAATGTTGGGCCAAATATCTGGGTACTTAGTGGCCCAGTCAAGTTGATGTGTAAAATTACCCCTCACAATCACATTCTGAGGTTCTGGGTGGACATGAATTTTAGAGGGACACTGTTCAACTCACTATAGGTTATTATTTAAAAAGCCACTGCAGGATGTTAAAAGGAATGCTATTAGAATTTTTACTTCAAAATGTTTACTTTGCCTTTCACATGAAGAACTGCAGGTAAAGATGAGAGCAAGAATGAAATCAGAGAAAGAACCAGAAGACTGTTGAGTATCGGTGAGAGCTGGTGACAAACTTGAAGTGGGTTCTAACAGAGGGTTGAAAAATGAAGCTGCAAGTGACCGTATCCATACCTGATGCTTTTTACAGGTTGTTGCTCCATTTTGACTTGAATTCTCCTAGTAATAATTCCCATTCAAACACATTTTGCATCTTTATCAGCTATTCGTAATCTTGTCTCCAAGGCACATTTCTTAGGATTAAGTTTTCGGGTTCTTTTAATTGTCATTGTTTTCTAGAACACTATAGAAAATCCGAAAATGAGTTTGTTTTGTGACCTTTGCAAGAAATGTTAGTTGGCCATGTGATTTCCTGGCGTGATCCTTCTGCTTTTTACTCCCAAGAGAGAAAAGCATAGCATGGTGGTGGATAGGCAGGGATGTCAGACAGAATTGGTGATATGGAAGAATTTTAAATATTCTATTTAAATTAGCCCTAGGGTCAGAGCACACATCCTCATCTAGGGATGGAGTACATATGCATGCTGTACTTAGGGAGCTGTAATAGTAGCCATGGCCTCTCTGTGTAGATCTCTAATGCATGGAGCACATCTATTTTAGATGGATAATCAATTTTAAAATCCCTTGTTGTAGGTAAGCTGTTAAAACAGAAATGTTAACTTCATGAGTTTAATGAGTAGCTTCAATGATAGCTTAGTGACAGAGATGGAAAGAAAGTCAAGTAGGGGGCAGTGAGAAAGAGTGGAATGAGCATTTAATGAATATCCACTTGCAGACTTGAATGTCAGCAGCAACATTCTACCTCCTGGAAAATGTCTTTCAACTGTGCATCCCATTACTATTCTCGTGGTAGCTTGGAGATTGAGGCAGACTGTGTGTGTAAGAAAGCTCTCCTTTGCAACATAATGAGATCGAGGTGGGTAATTTGCAGATTGCTGGAGCAGTGGTCAAATCTCGGGGAAAAAAAAAAAAAACCAGCAGAATGAAAAGACCATGTTAAACATGAGATGGCTTATAATGAGCCCAGAAATCATATATCTTATAGCCATCTGGCTGGCATTTCCTCGTATCCTTGTCTTCTCATGCAAACTGCTAAATACTTTGTCCTACTCCATTTTCTCAGTCTCTCTATACCTCTCATTTCTACCTAGTGCATTGAAAATATGAGTGAATTGGCCACTCTACTACTTGAAGAAATAAGAATGAAGCCCTTTTCATTATTCAATGGAAGTATTTGCCTAAACACAAGTGTACAGTATTATTCAAATGCTTTTGAATTTAAGGATACTTTTGTTCGTTGCATTTTTTAAAAACATCTTTTAGTTTTTCGAGCCTCAGTTTGGCTTATCGCCTTTTCTGGATTCTATGGTCACTTTTGCTGTATAGTTTGGACAGAGTTTGCCTTCTCTCTTCAAGTGAGAAAAATGGAAGACCCTTCCTCTCATTAGAAATTGACTATGGAAACAAAGAAAGTTTAAATCAACTTGATTCCATCAGATGGTTCAGTGGTGAGGGCATCACTACATGTTTTCTGTCCTAGGCCTTTACCTCTGGGTGTCTCTCTCTTCTCCTCTAACGTGAGAAAGCAGTACCAATTCCTAAATGCAAATCAGTAAATGAATAACTAACAAAGCACATTTCAAACAATAAAAAGGCTGTTTATAAACATTTATTCCATTTTTGTAGCATAATCTGTTTCTGCCCTTGGTTTGAGGTGTTCATGGAATTTCTGACTTGAAAAAATGTTAAGCTATAAAATATATGCAGCTATATAGAGATACAAATTTAGGTTAGGTGTGCATGACTGAGACTCTTCTGGGCCTTTTGGATAGCAAGGCCCAGGGATGTAATGTGTGTTGTGTGCTGTCAGTGAATCCCTGACTCCTGGTCTGTTGTTGGTCTCAGAACCTCTGTTACCTGTATCTGGTGGTGGAAGTTCTGTTGGCGACCGGGGGTAGTGTCCCACTGAATACAAAGCCATATAGCCTGATTCTTGGGGTTGTAGAACTGGACAAGGAGAAATCTTTTCGTTTCAGAGATGTTTCTGTTCAAATTCTCCAACTATAATTGAAGGGAGCTGGCACTTGGCCAAGAAAAATATGGTAGAGAAGGAGGGGAGGAAAGTTAATGCCGTGCACATTTGACAAAGTAGATTAGAAGGATTTTTCTACAAATTTCTCTGCCAAGTGTAGAAATCATAAGTTAGTGCCACAAATCTTTTCCTGTTTTAAAAAAAACGTGAGTACAATGGGTTGGCAAATGGGGGTAGCCTCTGACTCTAAGGTTCTGTATGCTTTCTAGCAAATGCTGAAACTTCAGTGGACCTTTAATGTACGTGAGGATCTAGTGTCAGTGTTCCTTCGTGTGTGTCTTTGTGTTTGTGCGTGTGTGTGTGTCGGGGGGCGTTATAAGGCAGGGTGCTTAAATGCTTTGTTGCATTATGTTAATTCCTCGGCAGTGCAATCAAATTCATGTCGTAATTAAAGCTGTCAGTTGGAAGGCAAGCCAATCGCCACGAAAACACAGCATAACAAATGAAGTGAAATGATTCTGCGTGTAGCTATACAATGCTTCGCCAGGCATGAAATTAAATAAGTAATTTGATGTTGACATCAGAAATTGAAATGATACCCACTGTTCCCTCATTCAGTCAGACCTGCATAAACAATAGCCAGAACAAATATGCACAACAAAGCCCTCTTCTCCACCCAGCTCCCTGAGTAATGTACAATATATATGCAAAATGAGTATAACAGAGCTTTCTGAGACCTGAAGGATGTAATTTTCTTTGGTGTACAATAGGATGATATGTATGTGGGGTGGGAGGTGGGTTTGGTGGAGTACTTCTGCTGCTGGGATAAAATAAATTTGCAGGAAGGGAAGAAAAAAACCCTGAAATAAACAAATACCATATTCTCTCTCAGTAATTCATCCTAAAATGGGTTTACCTCCCAGGGGCATGACTCCAGGCTGGTGGACACCTAACTTGGCTTTTGCCTTCCTCTGCTCCGTGGAGGGCTGTGGGTGCTGAAAACAGGTGATGCTGTCACATGGCTAATCACTGCTATGAGAAGCTGTCTCCATGACTACTGTCGCTCTCCCTACATACCATTTATGGGATCAAGAATGCAGCACGATTTTTTTTAAAGCAAGTCCAGTGTACAGGATCACATATCTATCATCCTTCATTCCCCTGAGCTTGTCTGAAACGCTGAGGTGAAGAAAGTTTTGCTTTGGGAACTGCATTTAAGAATGTCCTGGAGCACACTCTCCTTGTTTGATGTGGATGCTGTTTATACTTACAGAACTATATTTCCTTCTCAAAAGTGGTTTAAAATCAAGAAGATTCACATCTGCTGTATTTTTGGAGATGTTAAATTTGTCTAAGGCTTAATTTCTCTTAACCATTCATTCATTTATTTATACATTAATTCAGTAAATACTTATTAAATGTGTGCAAGGCATTGTGCTAGGCTCTGGGGAAGCAATGATGAGTAAACTGGGTGGTCTCTGCTACCTGTCGTTTGCAGAGCAGGGGCAGAATATTTAGATGGAAGAGCTAGAGGTGAACTGAGTAACTATTGCATCGGAGTGCAAGTCAGGCCCTGTTACGCCAGGGAAGGTGTGACACCCGACACAAGCCGGTCAGAGAGGAGGCCCTGCTGGTGCAAGGATGCCTAGCTGAGACCTGAAGACTGCCTCAGCAGTAGCATTCTTTTTGTTTCAAGCTCATTTGCGGCCTCTCTTGTTCATGAAGAGGGCACTAAAAATTAAAGAATTTGTAATGAGAAGTTTTAAGAAAACAAAGAAACAAACATACAAACAAGAACGAATCACAGACAAGTTTACGACACAAACCAAGTTCTTTTTTTTGCCTCTTTTTTCCAAAGAAGAGATGCCCTGTATACCTTTTAGAATTATTGTTTTTTATTTCCCTGTATGTCAGAGCTATGGAAGCCTAAATTGATAATTCTTGTGACTAAAACCTTCAGAAAAATGGTGCTTTTCACTGCTTCCATTTACCCACACATTTTTTGCATTTTAGTCTACTAATTATGTTTACAAAATGTCTCATTTTTGAAAGGCGCTCTGTGTGTACTAGCTGGTGCCTTTAGGAAATAAACTGGCAAGTAGGTCATACACTGGAAAAGTCATCCAAACCCACTGGGCTTTTTATTTTCAAGTCAGTCTGGGCTTTTTCCTCTTGCCTGCCCCTTTGCGGCCACAAAACTGAGTAGCTTGAGACCGGGGCATTGAATGTCAGCAAGTCAGGGAGGCAGGCTGATGCGTGTCTGTTTAGTCTCAGTGCAGGGCGAAATGCCATCATTAATTCATTACCCAGCTGCCTGTCAAATAAATTGGCAATTACGTCCACCGCAGAAGCTTGGAATTCAGTAAATAGCACGTTAGCATCTCTGAGTTGTTGAGAGATGTAAAGGGAAAAATTAAGCAACACGGTGTTTGTATCAGTAGCAGATGACAAGTGGCAGCATACACTGGGGATGTGATGTAGTGATGAAAAGCCTGCACAGGGCTGGTAATGAGCTGTGTGGATTGGAACGTGTTAAAAACCATTGCTGATTTTCCACTTTGTCTTTATGCTTTATTGCAGAGTTCAGCTCCTTCCAGCTTGGGAACAGGCTACTTCGTAAGTTTATCTCTACTTCCACATGTGTGCCTTGCATTGGCATTGATTTACTTCTATCATGTATGCTCATTAGGATGTGGAAAATATCTAGGAAATTCCCTCTCAGTCCTTAAGAGCGGACTGATATCCATTGTTTTATTAAGAATTGTTTAATTTTTAAAATGTAAAACTTGCTGGGCCCTTGGGGTCAGTCTGAGATGTATGTCTGGTTCCCAGCACCCAGAACATTTGCTCCTTACCTGGCAGTGAGAGGGAATGCAGGGAAACCTGATGGCTCATGCCACGTTTTCTATATAGTTGTTTTTTCAGTAAGAAGTGACGTGTGGAGGATGGAATTCAAATTATGCATTGAGATATTTCTTCAATTTTAAGATCTCTTGAAGAAATTCCCAATGAATTGCCATTTTTTTTTATTTCAATGAGATGTGGTGTTTTACTGGATGTTTTCCCTCACAGTCTGAATAGATGGCCTTCAGATTTTCTTTCAGCAATCATTAAACTCCTCATTTTAGCAAATATATGTGTATTATTTTATTTCTAGATCTTATTCTCTGTCCATTGGGAGGGGTAGAAATGGTCACATACCTTATGGATTAACACAATATTTCTCATAGAAAAATTATCGCTTCCTTTCTTTTATTTATAGTAAAATCACGCTTTTTGGATTCAATAATCCTCTTCAAGATATAAATAAAAAAGTTACAAGTGAGGCATTATTTATGCAACAGGATAACATGCCAGTGTAGAGATTTGTTGTGGAATTTAAAGGAATCTCATTTGTGTTTTGAATGGTGAACACTGATACTCTAATGCCTGCTCAGCCTTTTCTGAGAAAATAATGAAATTGTGAAAATAAAGTGGAAAATAATTACTGATTCAGTTTAGTTGCCTTTAAATTTCTTCCCTCTAAAATGCTAATTACTCTGGTTTTCTTCTGCTCAAACATTTCTCTCCATACATTTATATTAAATATATGAAAACCAGCATCATTTCATTTAATAATAAGTCTTTTCCAAGGTTGGTAGAAGTGACATTTTCTAAATGTTGAATTTTTTTTTTGTCTTAATCTATGATATGAGGAGGAAAAGGGTAAAGATTTTTTGGTGCCTATTTAATACAGTCAGCACACTTAGCCTTGCTCCTTATTGTGGCTGAATATTCATGCTTACAGAAACAAGCAGGATGCTGAAGCAGTATCCTGCTTTAGCAGTCTAAATAACAGAAGTCGTCCCATCTGTCATCTCTTCACACCAGTCTGGATGTGGGTTGAGATGCTGGCAGCAAAATCTGGAGACTGCCAATGTCTATTCTTTATCCAAAAGCTAAATTCTCTTTGCCTTCTTCAGCAGAACAAGGCCAAAGCCACTAACTTAGCCCTTGATCACTTCTGGACTGAACATTCTACTATTTTTTTTATTGTCAGTATGATCACCCTGAAAGAAATTGTCTCTAGAAACAATGAGATTTTATTATGATTTTTGTCACTAATTTTTCTATTTCTTGGAATGTTTATTTTAATTCTCTAAATACATTCTTATGAATAAAGAGTCTTTGCAGTTGTGAATCTTAAATAATTTTTACACTTACACGATGTTGGATGAGTATAAAAGTTTTTCTTTATTTTGGTAAAATTATTCTTAGTATTACTTCGCTTATATAAAAAAATCTGTAGTATTATTAGCTTACATGGAGAAGATACATACCAGATGTATGTTCAGCTCTCAACTATGACAAAAATGCTCAACTTAGAATGTTTCCAATAATGTGATTATTATGTTATCAAAGTGCAAAATGCATTGATATGATTGCTGAGTCCTCATCAAAAAGTGTCTTCTCTTTCAATTTTCATTCCAACAATATCACATGTAATACTTAATTTCAGGTGCTAACTTCAACATCGATGAGTTTCACACTTTTTAAGTGGAAATAGTATATTCACAACTTATAGTAGTTTCGTGCCTACATATTCTTTGCACTGTACTTTATGATCTATGATGTCATAATAGCCTTAACTTATGTCTGCAATGAAGGCTCAGCATCAGGTAAGTGAAATGGTGATTCTTCGACTCTCTTCAGCATCTCTTTGAAGTGTGGACAGAGGCAAATCACCTACGGAGTCAATGAGCTATTGAACCATAATGTGAATTCTGGCATAAGAAAACTGAACTCACTTACCTATTGGGTTTAACAACCTGGAACTATTTTCTTAAATACTGTCCCTTGCCCCAATATTACTGTAACTTTAGAATCTTCTTTCAATTATATTTTAAGCTCCTATACAGCTTTTAGTGAACTAAGGTAAAATGTTGACCATTTTGTATTCTGATAAAATAGATAGCCCCCTGAGTATATGCACGTGCATGTGTGTGTACATACACACACACCCCCACCTTATCCACAGCCAGTATATTCTACTTTCTTTCAGTTCTTTTCATTTATGGATAGGGATAAGTTAAAGGATTTGAAGAAGTCTTTATTTTTGATGTAGTTGTATTTGTTTATATCTCCTTGGTTTTGTGTTCCAAAGATGTCTGCTTAGGTCTGTCACTTTTCCAATTCATTTATAAGCTGAAGATTTAAGAAATGAGAACAGCAGCTAAAATCAGTATTTACATAAGCATATTGCAAAGAATTCTTAAAGTAGACAAAATAGAGAAGGATTGGAACAAACTTTTCACATTTTTGGGAGCTTTTGAATAATGTGGGTGTTATACACACAGAGAGACACACACATATATATTCATTACAGACTCATGCACAGCTCATATTCTAAATATAAATGGAAGTATAGTCTAGTTGGAATCTATTTGCTTTTTTTTTTTTGGCAAGAGTACTAAAACTTGGAGTGTGTAGGATTTTTCCCTTTTTTTTAAACATTAATACAGTGAACACATTTTCATTTTAGTTTAAATGTTTTTGGCTATGTTCTCTCCTTACACACGTATTTGATGTTTTGTTATGCCTGGTGGATAATTAAGAACTTAGAGACAGAATGCTCTGAAGACTAGCTGTATGCCTTAGGCAAGTTATTTGATGCCTCTGAGTCTGTTTCCTCATCTGTACCTACCTAATAGAGTTGTGAATATTAAATGAGTTAAGATATTTAATGCACACAGAACAGCACTCAATAATAGCAAATAATAAATGTTGTCTTCTGTTATTCCCACTATAGTGTGTGATGGAAAAAACTTGGTTTCATTAAGTGGCTGTACAATGTTGTAGTCATAGAGAATTAACACCAAAAATCGATGATATGAAAGTAAATTTTGTAATTTGTAACTGTAGGATAGGAATATTTTATTCTCCTTTCGTTCTTCTTGTAGCTTTCTCAGGAGCTTAGGATTTTGTGTTTGGTCAGATGTATACCAGTTTATTCTGTATGTGGACATAAAACAAATAAGGAATTCATTCTGTATGATCCTCTGTGTGATGATGTTGGAATGAACTATTCTGTAAGCTGTTCACATATTATGGTTGTTCCCTTTAATTTGTCTATTCAAGTTATTTGTTTATTTTCTCCCTCAGACTTGAGGCATTTAAAGACTGCTGATAGGTCTTAGGGTTGGGCTGGGAAGTTAAGACAACAGACCTGTTCAACATGTTCAGGTTGTATGAGGTTGTGTCACAGGTTTGCTGCGCTCTGACACCAAAAAGAAAAGTGGATGCCCTGGCATACCTGAATGAAGTAACTGAAGGGAGTGGAGTGAAAAGACTAGTGAAAACATCTCATGGTTGCCAGTGGCCTGGTGTGTCATCACATGAGTGATCTGGACTCATTCTTTACAAACTCTTCACTCCATATGCCAGTAGTTGGGAGCTACCGTTGGGGTAGGGGTGGTTACTTGTCAGGCTGAACTTGATCCCTGGTACAGAGGAAACCTTTATTCAGGTGACATGTCCTTCCTGCTTCTCTGGATAATTTCCAGCCTTCTTTCAGGTTTGAATCTTAAGTGTCTTAGGCTTATAGTCTCAAATAGCTTGAATCTTGCTTTTGTAGACTCCAGTGATCCAGAGATTTTTCTTAATGGTTCTCAATTAATAGTTTTCATTATCCTCCATTGGATCACATTTAACACTATATATGCTTTAAGATTATCAAGGAAACTAACCTACTTCTACTTTGTGATTAGAACTACTGCATTATATAATAAAGGGAAATTGTGGAGTGGTACACATCTTAAAATGGGATTTGTGTAATTAACTGTTTTCCTGTGTAGTTGAATTACTTAAGAAGTCATGTTGATAGTGCTGGTAACAAGCAATAGATGCAAAATATTGACCTGTGGCTTTCCATTCAGAGTTATAAGATCACAAAAGAATTAAATTCTTTTCTCTGTTCTAAGTTTTTGACTACAGATCCTGGAAATATCTTTTATTTTTCTTTGCTGTAATTTGTGTGACTCACAAAACTGATTTGTGGTATTTTGTATAACCGTAGCTGCTGCTTTTTAAATCTCAGAGTGGATTTTATTGCTAAGTGAAGTTGGAATGAGTTTCTTTAAAAAGATCAGGGTTTTTTTTTTTTTAACGTAATTCCTTTCTTAATAGATTGGGCTTTTCTTTAAACAGATACTTCCTTTTTTATTGAGGTATAATTGGCATATAACGTTATATTAGTTTCAGGTATATGACATAATGATTCAATATTTGTGTATATTGCAAAGTGAGCACCACAATAAGTCTAGTTAATATCCATCACCACATATAGTTACAAAATATTTTTTTCTTGTGATGAGAACTTTTAGGATCTACTCTTTTAACAACTTGTAAATATGCAATACAGTATTATTAACTATATTCACTGTGATTTACATTGCATTCTCATGACATTTATTTTATCACTGTTAAGTTTGTGCCTTTTGACCCAATTCACCCATTTCACCTGTATCTATGAGTGGTTTTTTTTTTTCAGGTTTCACAAATAAGTGACATCATATGATATTTGTCTTTGTCTGACTTATTTCACTTATCATAATACCCTCAAGATCCATCCATGTTGTCATAAATGGCAAGATTTTATTCTTTTTTATGGGTGAATAATACTCCATTATATATATACCATATTTTCTTTATCCATTCATCCATGGATGAACACTTTAGTTGTTTTTATATCTTGGCTATTGTAAATAATGCTGCAGTAAACATGGGGGTGCATATATCTTTTCGAGTTAGTGTTTTCATTTTCTTTGGATAAATACCCAGAAGTGGAATTGGTAGATCATATGACAGTTCTATTTTTAATTTTAGAAGACCCTACATACTGTTTTCCATAGTGGCTGCAGTTTCCATTACCACCAGCAATACACAAGGGTTCCGTTTTCTCCATATCCTTGCCAATACCTTGTTATTTCTTGTGTTTTTGATAATAGCCATTCTAACAGGAGTGAAGTGATATCTCATTGTGGTTTTGATTTTCATTTCCCTGATGATTAGTGATGTTGAGCTTTTCATGAGTCTTTTGGCCATCTGTGTGTCTTCTTTGGAAAAATTTTTACTCAGATCTTCTGCCCATTTTTGAATCAGATTGTTTGTTTTTTTGCTAATGAATTGTATGAGTTCTTTCTATGTTTTGGATATTAACCCCTTATCAGATATATGATTTGCAAATATTTTCTCCCATTCAGTAGGTTTTCTTTTGATTTTGTTCTTGTCTTCCTTTGCCGTGCAGAAGCTTTTTATTTCTTTATTTTTAATATTTTTATTTATTTCTTTGGTGAGGAAGGCCCTGAGCTAACATCTGTGCCCATCTTCCTCTGTCTTGTATGTGGGACGTCGCCAAAGCATGGGCTAATGAGTGGTGTAGGTCAGCACCAGGAATCCGAACCTGAGAACCCCAGGCCACCACAGCAGAGTGTGCTGAACTTCACCACTGCTCCACCAGGTTGGCCCCTGCAGAAGCTTTTTAGTTTGATGTAGTACTTGTTTATTTTTGCTTTCGTGCCTTTGCTTTTGGTGTCAGATCCAAAAGATCATTGCCAAGACTGATGTCAAGGAGCTTACTGCCTATGTTTTCTTCTAGGAGTTTTATAGTTTCAGGTCTTACATTCAAGTTTTTAGTCCATTTTGAGTTAATTTTTGTGTATGGTGGAAGTTAGTGGTGCACTTTCATTCTTTTCCATGTGGCTGTTGAGTTTTCCCAGCACCATTTATTAGAGAGACTGTCCTTTCTCCATATTCTTAGCTCCTTTGTAAGTTAATTGACCATATATTTGTGGGTTTATTTCTGGACTCTCAATTCTGTTCCGTTGATCTATGTGTTTGTTTTAATGCCAATACCATGCTGTTTTGATTACTGTAGCTTTGTAATATACTTTGAAATCAGGGAATGTGATGCTTCCAGCTTTCTTCTTTCTCAAGATTGCTTTGGCTATTTGGTATCTTTTGTGGTTCCATACAAATTTTAGGATTGTTTGTTCTCTTTCTGTGAAAAATGCCATTGGAATTTTGATAGGGATTGCATTGAATCTGTAGATTGCTTTGGATAGTATGGACATTTTAACAATATTAATTCTTCCAATCCATGAACATGGAATATCTTTCCATTTATTTGTGTCTTTTTGAATTTCTTTCATCAGTGCCTTATAGTTTTCAGTGTACAGGTCTTTCACCTCCTTGGTTAAATTTATTTCTAGGTATTTTATTCTTTTTGATGCAATTGTGAATGGGATTGTTTTCTTAATTTCTCTTTCTGAGAGTTGGTTATTAGTGTATAGAAATGCAATAGATTTTTTGTATATTGATTTTTATCCTGCAACTTTACTGAATTCATTTATTAGTTCTAACAATTTTTTGGTGGAGTCTTGAGATTTTTTTGTATATAATATCATGTCATCTGCGAATAGTGGTAATTTTACTTCTTCCTTTTCCAATTGGATGCCTTTTATTTCTCTTTGTTGCCTAATTGCTCTGGCTAGGACTTCTAATACTAGATTGAATAAAAGTGGCAAGAGTGGGCATCCTTGTCTTGTTCCTGATCTTTCAGCTTTTCACTAAACAGACACTTCTGAGGTTTTTGATTACTATTTCAATCTCTTAACTTGTGATTGGTCTATTCAGAGTCTCTATTTCTTCTTGCTTCAGTTTTGGGAGGTTGTATGAGTCTAAGAATTTATCCATTTCTTCTAGATTGTCCAATTTGTTGGCATATAGTTTCTCATAGTATTCTCTTATAATCCTTTGTATTTCCATGGTATCTGTTGTAATTTCTCCTCTTTCATTTATAATTTTATTTATTTGAGCCTTTTCTCTTTTTTTATTAGTAAGTCTGGCTAAGGGTTTGTCAATTTTGTTTATCTTCTCAAAGAACCAACTCTTTGTTTCATTAACCCTTCCTACTGTTTTTTTTGGTCTCAATTTCATTTGTTTCTGCTCTAATTTTTATTATTTCTCTCCTTCTGCTGATTTTGGGCTTTGTTTGTTCTTCTTTTTCTAGTTCTGTTAGGTGTAATTTAAGGTTGCCTATTTGGCCGTTTTCTTGTTTGTTGAGGTGGGCCTGTATTGCTATGAATTTCCTTCTCAGGACTGCTTTTGCTGCATCTCATATGAGTTGGTATGGCGTATTTTCATTTTCGTTTGTTTCCAGATATTTTTTGATTTCTCCTTTAATTTAATCAGTGATCCATTGGTTGTTCAGTAGCATGTTGTTTTATCTCCACATCTTTGTCACTTTCTCAGTTTTTTTCTTGTGGTTGATTTCCAGTTTCATAGCATTATGGTCTGAAAAGATGCTTGTTATGATTTCAATCTTCTTGAATGTATTGAGGCTTGCCTTGTTTCCTAACATATGGTCTATCCTTGAGAATGTTCCATGTGCGCTTGAGAAGAATGTGAAGTCAGCTGTTTTTGGATGGAGTACTCTGTATATGTCTCCTAGGTCCATCTCGTCCAGTTTTTCATTTGAATCCACTGTTTCTTTATTGATTTTTTGTCTGGATGATCTATCCGTTGATGTAAGTGGGGTATTAAGATCCCCTACTATTATTGTATTGTTAATATCTCCTTTTAGGTTTGTTAATAGTTGCTTTATGTACTTTGGTGCTCCTATGTTGGGTGCATATATATTTATAATTGATATGTCTTCTTGGTGGAGTGTCCCTTTTATCATTATATATTGCCCCTCTTTGTCTCTCTTAACCTGTTTTATTTTGAAATCTACTTTGTCTGATATGAGTATGGCAACACCTGCTTTCTTTTGTTTGCCATTAGCTTGGAGTATTGTCTTCCATCCTTTCACTCTGAGCCTGTGTTTGTCTTTAGAGCTGAAATGTGTTTCCTGGAGGCAGCATATTGTCGCGTCTTGCTTTTTAATCCATCCTGCCACTCTGTCTGTTTTTTTTTTTTTTTTGTGAGGAAGATCAGCCCTGAGCTAATGTCTATGCTAATCCTCCTCCTTTTGCTGAGGAAGACCGGCTCTGAGCTATCATCTATTGCCCATCCTCCTCCTTTTTTTCACTCTTTCTCCCCAAAGCCCCAGTAGATAGTTGTATGTCATAGTTGCACATCCTTCTAGTTGCTGTATGTGGGATGCGGCCTCAGCATGGCCAGAGAAGCGGTGCGTCGGTGCGCTCCCGGGATCCGAACCCCGGGCCGCTAGTAGCGGAGCACACGCACTTAGCCACTAAGCCACGGGTCCAGCCCTCTGTGTCTTTTGATTGGAGAGTTCAGTCCATTTACATTTAGTGTAATTATTGATATATGAGGGCTTAATGTTGCTGTTTTATTGCTCATTTTCCAGTTCTTTAGCATTTCCTTTGTTTCTTATCCCATGTGTTTTGGCCTGCCAGTTCAGTTTGGTTGTTCTGTCTTATGACTCTTTTAGTTTTGTCTTTATTTATCCTATGTGATTTTGTTCTGATTATTTGTTTAGTGGTTACTTTAAGGTTTGTATAAAAAAATCTTGTGTATGAGTTAGTCCATTATCTGATGACCTCTTATTCCCTTTTACTAAGTCAATTCAATCTCTTTCCTCTTCCCCTTCTATGTTATTCTTGTCACAACTTATTCTATCTTGTGTTGTGGGTGTGTGTTTAAAGTGATGAGGTTATATTTATTTTTGGTGATTTCCTTCCTTTGATCTTTGATTTTGGTATTTAAGTGTTTGCTATCCTATTCCAGTGAAGATCTGTTATTTTTCTGATTTTTGTCTACCTATTTTTCTCCTTGCTCCAAGCTTTGTATTCCCATTTCTCTTCTTTTTTTCAGGCCTGAGGGCCTTCTTGAGCATTTCTTGTAGTGGGGGTCTCATGGCTATCCACTCCCTTAGCTGTTGTTTATCTGGGAAAGTTATTATTTCTTCATCATGTCTGAAGTACATTTTCACTGGATAGAGTATTCTTGGCTGAAAGTTTTTGTCTTTTCAGGATTTTGAATATATCATTCCAGTCTCTCCTAGCCTGTAAAGTTTCTGTTGAGAAATCCGCTGAGAGCCTGATGGGAGTTCCTTTGGATGTTATTCTTTGTTTTTGTACAAAGAATACAAAAACTTTGTATAGCTGCCCTTAATATTGTTTCTTTGTCATTGACCTTTGCCAATTTTACTACTATATGCCTTGTAGTGGGCCTTTGCCTGTTGACATATTTAGGCAACCCATTGGCTTCATTTACTGGTATTTCCTGTTCCTTCCCCAGATTTGGGAAGTTCTTAGCTGTTATTTCCTTGAATAGGCTCTCTGTTCCTATTTCCCTCTCTTCTCCCTCAGGAATACCTAAAATTCTTATGTTACATTTCCTAATTGAGTCAGATATTTCTCAGAGACTTTCTTCATTTCTTTTTAGTCTTAGTTCTCTCTCCTCCTCCGTCTGGAGCATATCTGTATTCCTATCTTGTGTAATCCTAATTCTTTCCTCCATATTGTCAGCTCTGTTCTTTAAAGATTCCATATTCTCCGTTATCTCCTCCATTGTGTTCTTCATTTCCATCAATACTGATTGGTTTTTCTTTATGATTTCAATCTCTTTTGTGAAGAAACTCCTTATCTCGTTGAATTGTTTATCTGTGTTTTCTTGTATTTCGTTGAGCTTTTTTATGATAGCTATTTTGAATTCTCTGTCATTTAGGTTATGTATTTCTGTGCCTTCAGGGTTGATTTCTGGGTGCTTGTCATTTTCCTTCTGGTCTGGCAATTTAATATACTTTTGCATCATGGTTGCTGTATTGGCTTTGTTTTTCCTCATCCTAGAAATATCTGGTTGCTGTTTCCACCTGCTGTCACCATGTGGGGGTCATGGGCTATGTAATCCGAGCCCCCTGTGCTCTGCCACAGCTGTTCCGCTGCCACAGGCCAACTGCACTCCGCTGCACCTCGGCTGTTCCGCTGCCTTGGACCGCCCAGGCTCCGCCCCGGCTCTTCCGCTGCTGCAGCTGCCTGCGCTCTGCCCTGGCTGTTCCGCCGCCATGGCCGCCCGCACTCTGCCCTGGCTACTCTGCCGCCGCCACGGGCCACCCACACTCTGCCCTGGCTGCTCCACTGCCACGGGCTGCCCGCACTCCGCCGGGACTGCTCAGACTTGTCGGCTGAGCTGCAGTGTCGGGCACGTGGGGGGTGAGGGGCTCTCTCTCTTGCCCACTGGGTCTCTGGGTGGGGGAGCTTCTCACTTACCCCTCGTTATCCGCTCTCCTGGGGTGCTCAGATGTTGATGGCACCCCTGCAGCAGTTATAAGTCCTCTATGTGGAGATTCTCACTGGCTGAGAGAGCCTGAAGAGCTACGGTTTCCCTGCTGAGGGCCGCTCCTCCCCTCTCTCTGGGAGCTGTGCGACCCAAGTCATCGATCTGGTGGGGAGGGATTTCTCCTTACCTCTCCTCACTTCCTCCAGGGGCCCCAGCATGTCTACTCTCAGATGTCTGGCAGCGTGGGTCTTTCCGATATCGCTCTGTGCAGTGTGAGTGTCTCTTGTTGGTCTATGCTTGACTCTTTTGTTGTATCTTATCGGGGGAAGAGTTTACTGGAAAGCTCACTCCGCCACGATGCTGACGGCACTCAATGGAAAAATTTTTTTAAATCTGAATTCCATTCGGAAACCCATCAGGGGTATCCAGTTATTATTGGGGCATTTGGACTTACTGGTAAAGACTGAGTTGGAACATAGCTCACCAGATGGAGAGTTCAATTCATTTTAATTCTCAAGTGTGTATTAAACATCTATTCTTAGTTCTTAAGATAAATAAGACGTAAGCTTTGCCCTCAAGACCAGGGGCCCTCAGACCATAGTTGAGTTTGATACAAGGAAAACTGATCAGACCCCATGAGAAGTGTAAGTAGAGCACTTGGGAGTGTTTGTTAGGGTCAGTTAATTGTAGGAGGCTTAAATTGTGCGGAACTTGATGGATGTTTAGATTTTCAACAGATAAATAAAAGGTGAAAGTTTGAGGCAGAGGGAGCAGCAGAGACAAGAGCACAAAGGAATATCATCATAGTGTGGAATTGGTTTGACTGTATCATGTTTCTGGATAAAGGTGGGACTTAGGTTCGTTAAGTATAGTGAATGTGAAACAAATCAGGAAGGGAGCTGGGTGAGTGGGAAGGAGATGGTTTATGGGTAGACCCGAACTTGACTTACTGACCTGTTAAAAATGATAGATGTCAAACCAAGGATTGCTGGCTAAGATGCTTCTTTTACTTGGAATAGGAATCCCAGGGAGAAGAGATTCAATTTTAGGAAGATAATGAGCTTGAAAGTTAGAGTAGGTAGTTAGAAATTTAACTGCATATATATCTTCAGTTATAGTTTAAAGAAGTGACCAAAATAAAAGGAAAAACAAAACATGACCACCCAAATTTAAATTTTTATTAGAACATATAAAAAAGTAGTACCTTGTAAGAACTTTAGTATGTCCTTGAAATTCAACCTTATGCCTATCACAAAATATTTGAGATGTGGTTGTACATGTAATTTCCCTGAGTGACCCATAACAATTACCCAAAGAGTCACCAAAGTAGATTTGAAACATTGGCCTCAGAGGTACTCTGTATCCAAAGTGAGCACAACATCACTAAAATGTTTTATTATGTAATATTTAATATACAAAATTAGTTGTTATGAATATGTTGTTTTGACTATAATAGTAAAACAAAAACCTTGAAACCCATCACTCAACTTAAAATCCAGGACGTTACTAATGCTTTTGAAGGTGCTTGTGTACTATGCAGAAACAACTAGGCAAATGAAATCAGTTGCTCTTCCTAATGGTACAAGTTGCCACATTTTTTAACTGTAACCTTTAAAATAGGACCCTGAACTATATTTACCTCCTATAAAGTACACTTAAGTAGGTGATTTTGTACGATTGGGAACCACAGACTTAATCTTAGTTACACTGGAGGGTTGATTTATACCTCAACTAAGTATCTACTTTCTGACAGACTCTTCCGTGTAGTCATAGATAAACTCTCTAATTTCAAGGGCCTTAGACTAAAAATATAATTCTATTTTCCATTTCCAATTCCTATCCTTTTTTTCCTGTTTTTGATTGGTTGTTAACACTGTAGTTTTGGGAATAGGATCATTGAGCCGTAAGCAACACACTCTGATTAAGTGAACATTGCAGGTTAAATTCTGGTCAGCAGACATTTAATCATTTGTAGAAACTCTACAATGGGATGACTCTTCTAGGTCACCCTGTGGAAATTGTCTTCTGTCTTTTCACCATTTTTAGCTTCAATTTTCTCACTCAGTAGAAGAAAATTGAGAAATTTGGTAATAGACTATCAGTGAGAAAGGATCAATTAGTGTCTCCAGTTGCCACCAATCTCTTAACACTGTCATTTTATCAACATTTATGTGAGGGAATAGGCTAAGTATTTTTAAATATTTGCTATCTATAGGAATCTATGTTGTTGACTGTTGCAAACTCTGCTTAAGGAGATAAGATGAAAACCCAGGTGCTTCTGATGGATGTGGGGAAGTAGCCTTTCGCCTGGTCTCCTGTGCTGTCATCCCTCCTCCCTGGTTCTTCAGATTTGGAGAAAATAAATCATTTTGGAGAAAAAAAGATTTTACTAGTCACTGGACTAGGTAATTGTTAAATGGCCTTTGGTCAAATATTTCAAGTGATTCTACCTATCTTACACCTAAATGTCTGCCATGTGGGACCAGTTTTCACTTGGCTTTGCTGCCTTTCTTCACTGTCCTTTGAACCAGAGGAGTCGAAGGCCATAGTCCTTTTACTGCTTAATGAACACTACTGTTCAGTGTCAGTATTGAAAGAAGTCTAGTTTTGTTTGCGTGGCCAAGTCTGCCCTTCTTTGAAATTAATAATGAATAATGTGTTATATTTGTGTTACTCAGGTTAGCACATAGAAATATTGAGGAGGTAGGCCCATTCTGTTCCATAGCTAGTATATTCTGTTGATCATAAAGATGATGCAATAAAGGCTTTAGCAAAGTGCATTGACAATCCCAGAGGAAACAGAGAGGTAAATTCAGAAAGCAACTTTATTTCTATTTTCTTTTTTTTTTCCTGACACTGGCTTTAAGGAAGCTTGTCTTATCTTTGTTGGAGATTTCCAAATTACAGAAATGTTGAATTAGTTGACATGAGCTATATAAAGTGAGCCATGGGCAGTGTCAAACCCTAAGGTTTACTCTGACTACCCACACAACCTTTATTTTGACAGATTTAACTGGCCTGGAGTTTTATGGACTATCAATCAGAATCTTTCAGATCAAAGGACTCATTCCTTTGCTTAACTGCTTTAAAAAATATTTTTCCTGAAATTGTAAATTAGATGTCTCCCAATCCATTGCATAAGAAACTTATAGCTTGGTGAAACACCAAGAGTATCATTTGAAAAGAGGTTAAAAAACACAACTGGGGCTTGTTAGAAAGGAAAAGTGCTATTTTAACTCCAAGTGTCACATTTTCCTATAGTCAGCTCTAGCAGTAAACAAGAGTTATTGGAGGCTTAGATAGTTTGAGACACTTCACTTATCTCCCAGTACTTGACTTCAGAAGCCAAACATTTAAAATGCATTTTGCTCAAGTAAAAATGTTTATCCATTTAAAATACAATGTCGTTTTAACAAGAGCACCCTGGTGACAAGCTGTTTAGATATAGCACAGTTAATAAACTGTCAGGTCTTGTACTCATGTACGTGAAAAGACCAGCATAGTTACCCAAGGATTGGCATTATAAATCACTGTTAACAAACCTTAATTTGCTTAGTAGGCTAATGAATGATCTCCAATTTTCTTATAGTAATTAGCTTCACTAATAGTAATGTTAAAGGGACCTGCCTTATGCTACACTTAATTTCTGCTCTGAAATATTTGGTGTCTGGTTTGCAGGGTGAAAACAAAACAAAAGGGGGGAGGAAAAAAAAAACAACTATCAGTCTCCATTGACAACTCCCTGGTAATACATTCAGATTGTGGCTGTTCTCAAGTAGAAGCATTGCCAAAGGTGATGACTGTCTATTAGGGCTTATAAACTGTAATGTACTAGCAGATTTGCAATGGAGTGGTGAAACCAGATAATTGCAGTGTTTCCTGTCTAAATGTGCTGCTGTGTCTAGTGGCCTCTGATTTTAGGGAGCCATTACAAATGCAGCAAGGCATAACAGCTGTGGTTCCTAGTGTACTCCTAGTATTTCATGTGTTCATCACATCTCATAACGTCTTGCCCAGACCAACAAATGACTAGATGTACAGCTGGACTGCTGCAGAAGGAAAATGGGGAGAATCTGAATCATGTAGGTAGCATTACAGAAACTCACCAAGAACTCACCCAAGCCCATGGTGTGCCATATTTCTCTGACTCCTAGGAGTTCTCCATTTCCATTTTAGTCCCTAAAGAGCATATTCACATGTTACCTTATGCAAGAATATCCTATCAACAACCTACTTTTTTTTTTACTTTTGTGGAATATAGGCCTGACTTTACCAAGGGAAGGTAGGGTTGTATCCTGTGCGGAGAAAATCACAGGAAGTTAGCATCTCAACCCTAAACCCAAAGGACACAAGAAATTTAGTTCCTTTAAAATTTATTTAAAATACATTTTAAAAATAACTTTGTAGCAGAACTAGCTCTGTGTGATATGAAAACGTGATTTCTGTGAACAAAAGGAGCATTAATACTAGAACATTCTGAGAAGGAAAGGAAATTAGAGATTCCAGTGTGTTCTTTCAATCAAATATTAAACAGCTAAGCATCGTGACCAAATGGAAGCCTTAAGTTGCATTTGTACAGAGGCATAATATAGTTACAGTTATTTTCATCTATATGTTGCTAAATTGCCAGCTTTCAATTTGGTAATTAAAATAGACCTATTATTTTGGCTTTACATAGGCTTAGAGTTACAGAACCTCTGAGTAAGAAGGGCCTTCAAAAATCACCTTGTGATATTATACAGTATTTGTCCTTCTCTGTCTGACCTGTCTCACTTAGCATAATGCCTTCAAGGTCCATCCCTGTTGTCGCAAATGGCAGGATTTCCTTCTTTCTCATGGCTGAATAATATTCTATTGTATATGTATATACCCAACATTACCCTCACACCAAAACCAGACAAGGACAACACAAAAAAAGAAAATTACAGGCCAATATCACTGATGAACATCGATGCAAAAATCCTCAACAAAATACTAGCAAATTGCATACAACAGTACATTAAAAAGATTATACACCATGATCAGGTGGGATTTATTCCAGGGATGCCGGGATGGTTCAACATCCGCAAATCAATCAACATGATATACCACTTTAATAAAATAAAGAATAAAAATCACATGATCATCTCAATAGATGCAGAGAAAGCATTTGACAAGATACGGCATCCATTTATGATAAAAACTCTGAATAAAATGTGTATATGTATATACCACGTGTTCTTTATCCATTCATCCTTTGATGGACATGTAGGTTGCTTCCATGTCTTGGCTAGTGTGAATAATTCTGCAATGAACATGGCTGTGCAGATATCCCTTTGAGGTACTGATTTCATTTTCTTCGCTTATAAGAAAGTAGGATTTCTGCATCATATGGTAATTCAATTTTTAATTTTTTAGAGAACTGCCTTTTTTCTACAATCGCTGTAGCAATTTATATTCCCACCAACAGTGTATAAAGGTGCCCTTTTCTCCACCCCCTTGCCAACATTTGTTACCTCTTGTCTTTTTGATAAAAGCCATCCTAACAGGTGTGAGGTGATATCTCATTGTGGTTTTTATTTGCATTTCCCTGATGATTAGTGATGTGGAGGTCCTTTTCATATACCTGTTGGCCATTTGTATGTCTTCTTTGGAAAAATGTCTATTCAAGTACTTTGCACATTTTTAAATTGGATTATATGATACCACTTACATGTGGAATATAAAAAAACTGAACTTGTAAAAACCAGGAGTAGAATGGTGGTTACCAGGGCTGGAAGGTGGGGGAATTGGAAAATGTTATTTATAGGTACAAGCATACAACTAATAGATAAATAAGTTCTGGAGATCTAATGCACAGCATAATGACTATAGTCAGTAATACTCATAAACTTCAAAGTTACTGAGAGACTAAATCCAAACTGTTTCCAACACAAAAAAGAAATGACAAATGTATTAGCTAATGCTACTGTAGTAATCAGATTGTAATATATAAATGTATCAAACCAACGCATTGTACACCTTAAACTTACACAATGTTATATGTCAATTGTGTCTCAATAAAATATTAATTAAAAAATTTTAAATCACCTTGTCTAACTGCCGGTCTGAAACATAACTCAGAAAGGTAAGTATCGTTAGGATAGACTGACAACTAGAACTCTAACCTCTCTCATCCTGGATATTGGTCTGCAGTTGGTGTAGTTGAAGATCACATCAGTTTTCTTACCATCTGCGTTTCACTCTTCTGTTCTCGTGATGACAGTAGCGGTTAACTAAGTCTTTTTCATTTGTGATACTGTTAAATCTTTGTTTTCATTTTATATATATATAAATAATATTATTATTTTTACCTCTGAAGTTTATCATAGTACACTTAGTACACTTGGCCCCTTATTCTAACCTATTTAGACTGTTGTCTAATACGTTATTGTCCCTCTTAGCTCCATGCTGGTGAAAATCACCCAGTGCCATGGGTGTGACTGTTGATCTTCATCCAAGTCATTGACAATAAAATATCAGTGCTCCTAGGTTTTTCTCATTGCTCTCTTTGTAATGCCTCTTCTTCTTGGGATTTGGTATATGGTGGCTGGCTGTTACAGGTTCTGGGTGTTTATTTCCATTGGTGATTTTTATCTGGAGCCTCGAAATCAAACATTCTTTCTTTGTTTATCCATACATACGTTTGGAAACGGTTTTGAAATATTGTGGACATGCTTAGTATATTGTATTTTTTTTCATAGTAGTCATCTTATCCAATTGTTTTTTAAAAAGTTGACTGGACATTCTCCTACAGACACCTTGGTCTTCTGCGGAATGGCAAAGTCATTGACCATTAAAATATACTTATCATAGATTTAGTTGTGATGTGAATGTATTCATAGTGAAGCCTCTTTAAATTATTCTAATATATGTGAACAAGCAGTATTATCTAACATAGATAAAAGGACACACTGTAAAAGAGGTACAATTTGATAAAGTATTCATCTTGTAACAGATTTGCATGAGTAATAATTAGAAAAAGAAGATAAAGGAAAGACTACTTATTATTTATAAGTCTGTGTTACATGCAGTAGCATCCTAAATGTGAAATTGTTGAATTGTGACACATATTTAAATTTTGAATACAGAAGGGATAGTAAGTTCATTTTTGAAATTATTGCAAATTCTAAATTTGTAGGGCTGTGAAATTAATGAAGTTTTTGTATTAATCTCTGTGGAATGACCATCATCACATTCTGTTTTCTTCATCTTTCAAATGATGGGTTGGATCAAGATTGTCTTTAAAGGGACATTTTAATGTAAGTATATCTGTGGATATGTTGGTAACACTGTTGTACAACCAATTAAGAGACTATACATGTTCAGGGACTGTTTGTACAAGTAATGGTACCTATTATTCTCTGCCTGAGCACTGTTTCAGTGAACTTAATTCAGTCTATAATCGCTTAAGTTCTTTAACTCAGAATGTTAGAAAGCAAGGATAAAACCAATGCAAAGTCAGCTATTTATGTAAATCTTATGAAAAGTTTGGTCTTCTTTAGTCCTTTAGGACTAAAAGGATCTCTCAGTCCTCCTTAGCTGGGAGAGCGGTTAGAGTTGAATTTCCCTAATTCCCAAGTCTTAATGGCCTAAGTGAGGCCTCAATGGTTGATTGCTGAAATTTTGAGATACCCTTTCAGTGTTCACAGTATTAGAGTTTAGTATTCTTATAGCAGAAAAAAGTCTGCCTTGTTTCGTTTCCTGATGTGAGGTGTACATTGTGTTATATTCTACTGGGTGTAATTTCTTATTTTTATGTTACCTATTTGAGCTTCATCAACGATGATTTTACTGAATTTAATTACCATGAATCTTTATTTTTACTTCTGTATGTTTGTGTTTGACATATTATTCACTACACACATGAATTGTGTCTGAGACCTGATTAGGAGTAAGTATTTATTGAGTGTTGACCATGTGCTAGACTCTGATCTAAGCAATTTACATATATTAATTATTTAATTCATAAAGTACCTGTAAGGTTTGAACTGTTGTTCAATTATTCTCATTTTATGGTTGAGAAAAGTGAGGATCAGAGAGGGTTAAGTAACTTTCCCAAAGTCATGCAACTAGGAAGGGTTCAAGTTGAGAATTAAACCCTGGTAGTATAAAACTATCCTGCCAAGAGGCTGAATATTTATTTTACACTGAGCAATTGGAAAATAGGATGTGCTTTTTTTTAACCTTTTCATGAAAATATGTCACATGATTATAAGTGGTTTTTTTTATATTTATGCCTCATAATATGAATAGGCCAATCTAAATAAAGCCTTACCTATGCAAGGGAGTGGACGAGGGTAAGCCCCGAGTTTCCCAAACCTCTTTGCTTGTGTGAATGGCATGAGAAGCTTTTTTTTTTTTTTTAATTAATCAACTTTATTTTTTAGCACAGTTTTAGGTTCACAGGAAAATTGAACTGAAAGTGCAAAGAGTTCCTATATAGCTTTTGCCCCCACAGATGCACAACTTTCCCCACTAACAATGTCCCGCACCGCAGTGGTACATTTGTTACAGTTGATGAACCTACATTGACATGTCGTTATCACACAAAGTCCATAGTTGACGTTAGGGTTCGCTCTTGGTGGTGTACATTCTATAGCTTTTGGCAAATGTATAATGACCTGTATCTACCGTTATAGTATCCTACAGAATAGTTTCACTGCCCTAAAAATCCTCTTTGCTCTGCCTGTTCAACCCTCTCTCCCCCTAATTCCTTGCAACCACTAGTCTTTTTTTCTATCCCCATAGTTTTGCCTTTTCCAGAGTGTCGTATAGTTGGAATTATACAGTATGTAACCTTTTCACATTGGCTTCTTTCAGTTAGTGACATGCGTTTAAGATTCTTCCATGTCATGGGGCTGGCCCCATGGCCTAGTGGTTAAGTTCAGCATGCTCGGCTTCAGCAGTCCGAGTTTGCGGGTTCAGATCCTGGGCATGGACCTATACCACTCATCAGCCATGCTGTGGAGGCAACCCACATACAAAGTAAAGGAAGATTAGCACAGATGTTAGCTCAGGGCTAATCTTCCTCAGTGAAAAAAAAAAAAAGATTCTTCAATGTCTTTATGGCTTGATAGCTCATTTCTTTTTGGTGCTAGAATAATATTCTGTTGTTTGGATGTACCACAGTTAATATATCTCCTCACCTACTGAAGGGCATCTTGGTTGCTTCGAAATTTCAGCAGTTATGAATAAAGCTGCTATTAAAATCTGTGTGCAGGTTTTTGTGTGGACATAAGTTTTAGCTCATTTGCATAAATATCAAGGAGCACAATTGCTGAAATTTATGGTTACAGTATGTTTAGTTTTGTAATAAACCACCAAACTGTCTTCCAAAGTGGCCGTACCATTGTGCATTTCCATCAGCAGTGAATGAAATTTCCTGTTGTTCCACATCCTTGCCAGCATTTGGCATTGTCAGTGTTTTAGATTTTTACATTGTAATAGATGTGTAGTAGTATCTCATGGTTGTTTCAATTTGTAATTCCTTAATGACATATGATGTTGAACATCTTTTAATGTACTTCCTTGCCATCTCTATATTTTCTTTGGTGAGATGTCTGTAGGTCTTTTGCCCATTTGTTAATTAGGTTTTTCCTTTTCTTGTTGTTGAGTTTTAAGAGTTCTTTATATATTTTGGATAATAGCCCTTTATCAGATGTGTCTTTTGCAAATATTTTCTCTCAGTCTGTGGTTCTCTTCTCATTCTCTTGCTATTGTCTTTCACAGAACAGAAGTTTTTCATTTTAATGAAGTTCAGTTTATCACTTATTTCTTTCATGTATTGTACCTTTAACGTTGTATCCAAAAAGTCATTGTTGGGGCCAGCCCAGTGGCTTAGTGGTTAAGTTCGCATGCTCCACTTCGGTGGCCCAGGGTTCGCCGGTTCGGATCCTGGGCCCGGACCTATGCACCGCTCATCAAGCCATCCTGAGGTGACATCCCACATAGAGCAACTAGAAGGATGTACAACTATGACATACAACTGTCTACTGGGGCTTTGGGGAGAAAAAAGACAAAAAGGAAGAAGACTAGCAACCGATGTTAGCTCAGGGCCAATCTTCCCCTCCCCAAAAAAAAAAAAGTCATTGTTGTACCAGGCTCACCTAGGTTTTCTCCTGTGTTATCTTCCAGGAGTTTTATAGTTTTGCATTTTAGATTTTGGTCTTTGATCCATTTTGAGTTAATTTTTGGAAGGGTATAAGGTCTGTGTCTAGATTCTTTTTTTTTTTTTTTATGTGAATATCCAGTTGTTCCACCTTGTTTGTCAAAAAGACTGTGTTTGCTCCTTTGTTTTGCCTTTGCTTCTCTGTCAAAGATCAGTTGATTTTATGTCTATTTCTGAGCTCTCTATTATGTTGCATTGATCTGTTTGTCTAATCTTTCATCAATACCACAGTGTCTTGATTACTATAAATAAGTAATAAGTATATTACTTGGTACTTATTTATAATGTCTTGAAGTTGTGTCAGTCCTTTATCTTTGTTTTTCTGCAACATTGAGTTGGCTATTCTGGGTCTTTTCCTGCTCCATATAAACTTTAGAATCAGTTTGTCAATATTCAGAGAGTATCTTACTGGGATTTTGATTGGAATTGCTATAGATCAAGTTGGGAAGAATAACATCTTGACAAAATTGAGTCTTCCTATTCATAAACATGGAACATTTCTCCATTTGTTTAGTTCTTCTTTGATATCTTTCACCAGAGTTTTTTAGTTTTCCTCATGTAAATCTTGTATATATTTTGTTAGAGTCATAAATAAGTATTTCGTTTTTGAGGGTGCTTATGTAAATCATAATGTGTTTTTAATTTCAAATTCCACTTGTTCATTGCTGGTATATAGGAAAGTCATTGACTTTTATAATTTAGCCTTGTGTCCTGAAACCTTGCTCTAATCCCTTATCAGTTCTAGTAGAGTTGTTTTGTATTTCTTTAGATCTTGTACATAGACAATATTGTTATCTGTGAAAAAGACAGTTTTATTTTTTCCTTTCCAATTTGTATACCTTTTATTTCCTTTTCTTGTCTTATTGCATTAGGTAGAACTTCCAGTATAATGTTGAAAAGGAGTGGTAAGAGGCAATATAACTTGCATTGTTGTTGATCTTATAAGAAAGCTTTGAGTTTTTACCATTAAGTACAACGTTAGCTGTAGATCTTGTGTAGATATTCTTAATCAAGTTGAGGAAGTTCTCTTTTAGTCTCAGTTTGCTGAGAGATTTTATCGTGAATGAGTATTGGGTTTTGTCAAATGCTTTTTTCTACATCTGTTGATATGATTATGTGATTTTTCTTCTTTAGCCTGCTAATGTGATAGATTACGTTAATTGATAATTGAGTGTTGAACCATCCTTGTTTTTCTAGCATAAGTCCTACTTGGTTGTGGTTTATAATTCTTTTTATACATTGTTAGATTTGATTTGCTAATAACTTATTGAGAACTTTTACATCTATGTTCATGAGAGATATTGGTCTGTAGTTTTCTTTTCTTCTAATGTCTTTGTCCAGTTTTGATGTTAAGATAATGCTGGCCTAATAGAATCAGTTATGAAGTATTCTCTCTTCTTCTATCTTCTGGAAGAGATTGTAAAGAATTGGTATAATTTCGTCCTTAAATGTTTGATAGAGTTCACCAGTGAACCCATCTGGATCTCGTGCTTTCTGCTTGGAAGATAATGAATTACTGATTTAATTGGGCCTATTCAGATTATCTATTTCTTTTTGTGTGAGTTTTGGCAGATTGTGTCTTTCAAGGAATTGGTTCATTTCATCCAATTTATCATTTGTGGCATAGAATTCTTCATTATAGTCTTTCATTATCCTTTTAATGTCCATGGGATTTGTAGTGATGTCCCTGCTTTCATTTCTAATATTAATAATTTGTGTCTTCTTCCTTTTTTTCTTAGTGTGGGTAGAGGCTTATTGATTTTATTAATCTTTTCAAAGAACTAGCTTTTAGTTTTGTTGATTTTCTTTATTGATTTTCCATTTTCAATTTCATTGATTTCTACTCTAATTTTTATATCTCTTTTCTTCTGCTTACTTAGGATTTACTTTGCTCTTCTTTAATTTACTAAGGTGGAAGCATAGATTACTGATTTTAGATCAATCTTCTTTTCTAATACATAGATTCAATGCTATAAATTTCCCTTTAAGGACTGCTTTCACTATATCCCACATATTTGTGTGCTATATTTTCATTGTCATTTAATTAAAAATAGTTAGGGGCTGGCCCAGTTGCTTAGTGATTAAGTTTGCGTGCTCTGCTTTGGTGCCCTGGGCTTCGCAGGCTCGGATCCCGGCCATGGACCTACATACCACTCATCAAGCCATGCTGTGGTGGCGTCCTGCATACAAAGTGGAGGACTATTGGCATGGATGTTAGCTCAGGGCCAGTCTTCATCACGAGAAAGAAAAAAAAAAATTCAATCTCTCTTGAGATTTCCTCTTTGATTCATGTGTTATTTAGAAGTATGGCATTTCCTGGGAAGTTTTTCACTTTTCAAAACTGTCACTTTAAGGGCCTCCACCCCTGGCCAACCTAGAAACATTTGATTTGTAACAAGCTCCTCAAGAGATTCTGGAGGAGTCAGACCAATACATGTTTATAGAGTTTAGTTATACATATACATAAACATAATGTAATTTGAAAGTAACCTCAGGAATTGTAATTACCACTTGATTTTATTATCAGCACATTTGTGTTAGCAAATTTTTTTCTGCATCTTCTCTTTTTAGGTTATAGTATAACTTTTCCAAGACTCATTTAGCTATTTATCTAAATCTGACCTTTTATTTTACCTGATCATTTTTCTGCCACATAGTTACTTTTTTATATTTATGTAAAGACTCATTACTTTCTGAGTAGGATATTTTCATAATTGGGAAGAGCAGGAAAAAGACTGCATTGGTTCTTGCTAGAAGTACTGTTATGGATCCAGTTACTCCTCTATTTGATAAAATTGCCCAGTGAGTTTTATTTATATTAATTTACTTTTTTGTAAATAGAATCTGTATTTTTAAACCTGTCAATTTCTGTGTACACAAGATTTTTTTAAGCAATGGATAGATTGTTTAATGTTTTTACTCCTGATTCTGTTTGTCAAGCTATTACATTTTAACTAGTTTTATTGTTTTCCATCATTTAGCAATAGGCTCATTCTTGATTCATTTACTCTTTTGAAGCAAAGAAATTATTCGTGTATTTTTCCTTTTCTCTCATTTTCTACTTTCCAACTCCTCCCCTTCCTTTGGTCCTAGAACATGAGAAAATTGCAAAACGTGAGCCTGAATAATAAAAGATTGCCTCACTGATTGCTAAACATATATTATAGTGCTTTTAAACTCATTTCAGGTCATCGTGCTGCCAATTAGTTTGATTACAGGCATTTAAGCTGTCACATGTAAAGCCTTCTGCTTCTTAGGGTTTCAGTTGCAAATCATCAAAACTGAGTGCTCTGTACTTCTCTATGTTATGTACACAGCTCACTTTTAATATTTTGGAAGAAACCTGTATCTTTTGTAAAGATCACCCACAGTTTCAGAGCATGGATAAAGCCAGCGATTTTGGAGCAATGATACAGTTTTATTTAAAAATTTAAAAGTGTGCATGTGTACATACGTGTAAGTAGGTGACTGTCAAAATCACCTCTTTATTTTCACTTTTGGATATAGTCCACATGTGCAAATCATAAAATCTTTGGAATCTAAACATCATTTGGAGACTGTTATTTTGTCTGTGAGAGTGGAAGATAGTCAGAGAATTAAAAGAGTAGGTTCTAATGCAATACCCTCAACATAAGGAAATAGTCCAAGAGTATTTGTAGCTACAAAAAGAAAATCCTAGGGTATTAAAGGTTTATAGAGTTGATGAATTTGTTAAAAGATGTTTTCAAAGCAAGAGTAAAATCATGACTCCCATACGTTGTTTTTAAGATTGTATTTAACTAATGATGAAACCAGGCCATTACAGCTGATTCAAAGGAGACTCCAAAGGATAGACATGGTTATAGTCATGTGCTGCATAACAATGTTTTGGTCAACAACAGACTGCATGAGATTAGTACCATATAGCCTAGGTGTGTAGTAGGCTATACCATCTAGGTTTGTGTAAGTACAATCTATGATCTTTACACAATGACAAAATCACCTAACGATGCATTTCTCCCAATGGATCCTTGTCATCAAGTAACACATGACTGTATAGATGAGCAATATTGAAATGAATACGTAAATGGAAGCAGAACTGGCTTTGAGGGAAGTCAATTAAGCCCCTACCTGACAAGACAGAATTTGCTTGATTATAGACAATAATTGTTTTGCATTGCTATCACATATCTACAACTTACAGAGTTGGAAATTAGCTCCCATGGAATCAGAAAAATAGAGTGCTGAAGAGTACATTATAGACAATGCCTGGTCTCAAAGGAAGGTTGGTTTCCTTAGATTTGGCATGATTATTTACATGGGTACAGCAAGAGTGTCAGTTTACTATATAAGCCCTTTTAAGTTTGCTTTTGTTTAAAGATTTTACAAGAATCTCATATTGCACTTTTTAGAAGTCTCTAGTATTTGCTACCCTGAGGCTGGAAAGGCAAACCCAAGAAACTCTCTCCACCACTTGCAATATATTTGGGTGAATTTGTTTCTTTTCAAAGTTCCCAAAATATCGTAAGTTGGCCTACCAGAAAGTCACTGTTATATGGATAGTTATGTGGCTAGACCCTATAAACCAGGTACCAGGCTAGGTTTTATAGGAGAGTTTTGTAAGTAATGGATCTGTAACATCAACTTTAATTCCTTAAAAGTGTCTAATCATATGTGAGTAAATGAGCATCACTCTCAAATATGGCATTCCAACAAAGCCCTTGGATTTTTTCCAAGCGTATCTTGGTAAACAGGAAGACTGATTCTTGTTGAACCTATGCAAAGAACTATATAGCCATGAAAAGTTAGAAGACTTAGAGTTGCTGAATTGGGGGGAAGTGGGAGCAATAAGAATAATACATCATTTAAAAATATTTCTGTTTATAAAGCAGAATATACTAAATTGTTATGGATTATGGAAGCATAAGAAAAAAGAGAAAGAGCTTCCTTGTGTATACAGTCATGTACTGCATAATGATGTTTCAGTCAATGACGGACCACATATATGATGGTGGTCCCATAATATTATAATGGATAGGAAAAATTCCTATTGCCTAATGCATCTAGAAGAAGACACTCAAGAGATTCGTCCTTGACTTCAAAGGGTTTGCCAAAGATGAGAAGTTGCAAAAATCAACAAGGCTGTGGTTGAGGTGGCAAACGACTTTAACCTGTGTGTGAATGAGGATGACATTGAGGGGCTCCTAGAAGTGGTTCCAGAGGAATTGACTAATGAGGAGTTGTAACTGGAACACGAGTGTGTAGCTGAAGGAGAGGCAAGAGAAAAGGAAACTGCAAGAGAAGAAAAGAAGAATCCCCAGGAAAATTCACAGCGAAGGGTTTAGCAGAAGCTTTTGTAGACCTCAACAAGCTACTTAAAAAGTTTGAAAACATAAACCCCAAGACTGAAAGCTTTTCATTAATAGAGAGGAATGTTCATGGTGCATTATCTGCTACCAGACAAGTCTATGATGAAAAAACGAAACCAAGCAAACCAGTAAGCTAAGGTTAATTTATTATAGAAGACAGAAAAATACTTTTTTATAAATTTAGTGTGGCCTAAGTGTACAGTATTTACAGAGTCTACAGTAGTGTACGGTAATGTCCTAGGCCTTCACATTCACTCACCACTCACTCACTGACTCACCCAGAGCAACTTCCAGTCCTGCAAGCTCCATTCACGGTAAGTGCCCTATACAAGTGTACCATTTTTTATCTTTTATATCATATTTTTACTGTAACTTTTCTATGTTTTGATATGTTTAGATACACAAATACCATTATGTTACAATTTCCTAACAGTATTCAGTAGAGTAATATGCTGTACAGGTTTTTAGCCTAGGAACAATAGTTTATACCACGTAGCCTGGGTGTGTAGCAGGCTATACCCTCAAGGTTTGTGTAAGTACACTCTGTGATGTTTGCACGACGACGAAATCGTCTAATGACACATTTCTCAGAATGTATCCCTGTCGTTAAGTGACACATAACTGTACAGAAAATAGAACATTAAAACAATATCAGTGATACTCCAAACAAAACAACCACTGATGAACCCTCATCAGTCCATTCAGTCCTGGATAATTGATTCTTGCTCTACTGGGTCTTGAGTTATTAATCTCATGAATTCATCTGCTTTTTAACTAAAAAGAGTTCTGGAAATCCTGACTCAGCCCACTGGTCTGGTCTTAAAGTTGTTAAAGTAGTGACATCAGAAGCCTATACACAAAAGCCTCTTCTTTGAAGTCTTAGTTATTTGAGTACCTGGTATAATCCTTTTACGTGCGACTATGAGACAGTTCTCCTTGGTTGAAGTCCAGGACTCTGGCCTTGCCTGTTGCTGAAGCAGAGCTTTCAAGGAAACAGCAAAGTAAAATAAGAAACTATGTGTAAATGATAGAGACTTAAAATGGCCATGATTAATCACTTATAATTTTTAAAAGTGAAAAATCTGATGAGAGTTCATAACAAGAATAACGTAACCAAGAAGGAAACTTGGTTGTTTCTGTGGCATGCAAAACAAAGCTGATTAAAAAAAAATTAAGTTTCAGGGGCCAGCCCGGTGGCGCAAGTGGTTAAGTGCGAGCTCTCCGCTGCAGCAGCCTGGGGTTCGCCAGTTCGGATACCGGGCATGCACTGACACACTGCTTGTCAGGCCATGCTGTGGCAGGCGTCCCATATAAAGTGGAGGAAGATGGGCATGCATGTTAGCCCAGGGCCAGTCTTCCTCAGAAAAAAGAGGAGGATTGGCAAATGTTAGCTGAGGGCCAATCTTCCTCACACACACACACACAAAAGTTTCAGACAAAATTATGAGGAAACAAGCGTATCAAAACGGAGCAAACTTTGATGAGATGTTGACACATTTCATTGTTTTTCAGACTCAGATACTGCAAACCAGTGCGAATAAAATTCACTTTCCAAGTTTTGTCCTCATTATGCTCTTTCAAATTCTATAATAAACTGATGCTTTATTTCAGGACTGATCTTAGGGGTTCCATAAAGTCAGAACTAATTCTATAATATTATTAATATGTTATTAATGTGCAGTGTGTTCATTATTGGCAGTTAGAAATGAATGAGTAAACACTTAAAATTTTTTTGTTTCAATTTTTGATACAGTAAATATCAATATAACACACACACATACCCAAAATAAGCTGATTAAGGTCCCCAATAAAGTTTTAAGAGTATAAAGCTGTCTGGAGACCAAAAATCTTGAGAACCAGTGCTTTCGGGCAAAAGTATACTTTTCCTTGAAAAACAGAAGCACATGAGTTATACAGAGTTATATTTCTTAGAAACTATTGTTTCTAAGTAACTAAATATATAACTAACTAAAGCTAACTAACTTTTCTATTTCACAGAGAACAACTGAGGGGGTGGATAATTGTGAACTGCCTGTCACGTATCAGCATTTTAGCAGAGATCATGAATAAACATAACTAACTTTTTACAGCCACACACCTCTTATACAACCTCATAAAGTAGCATAAATGAACACATTCATTAACTTGACTGAAATAGAAAGCCTCTCTGCAGCTTGTAAAAATAAAAACCAAAAGCATGTACATTTAAAATTAGGATTAGTAATCAATATTTCACTATTCCTTCTTAGTTAGGTATGGCCTAGGAATCCAATGAATATGCACTAGATTACAGAAATCAATTAAAACATTTAAATATGAAAAACTAAAGGGAATTGGGTGGGGAGAGGCAAGAGAGGAAAGGAATTGGAGTTTCTTGAGAAGGAAGGGTCTCCCATGTCCCCCTGCCCATTCATTAATGGACTTGAGGCCTGGGATATGAGGCTCAAACAGTGAGTTTACAGTGACACAGCTCCTTGTAGATCTGGTGACAAAGTTTGGGCATGTCCTGCTGGGTGAAGCTGAATGGCTGAGACTCAATTTAATTTCATTTAATTTTAATTTAAATAACTCCATTTCAGTTCAAGGTTTTAAAGATCTTAGAAATTATGTTCAAGCTGAAATATTACAAAACATAACTACTGTTGAAATAGTTAATCAGAATAATGATTCAATTAAGTTAAATTTACTTTCTTCATAATCCTAAACATAAAGTAGAAATAATGCTAGTTTATGTGATCAGTAAACATGTATACATTTAGGAAGAATGTTACAAGTAGAATTGAAATATACACTTGCATTATACTTAACACTGGAAATTCAGAGAATACATAGCTTTTTTATTAAACTAATCTTGACTTGTAGATTTTTACCTAAATTATGTGAACTTAGTTTCATAAAATGTTTTTGAGTTGGTTTATGTAAGAATTTATTTATTTATTTATTTATTTTTTTTTTTGTGAGGAGGACCAGCCCTGAGCTAACATCCAATGCCAATCCTCCTCTTTTTTGCTGAGGAAGACTGGCCCTGGGCTAACATCCATGCCCATCTTCCTCTACTTTATATGGGACGCCGCCACAGCATGGCTTAACAAGCGGTGCATCGGTGCGCACCCGGGATCCGAACCGGCGAACCCCGGGCCGCCGCAGCGGAACGTGCGCACTTAACCACTTGCGCCACCGGGCCGGCCCCTGTAAGAATTTATTTTTTAATTTACCACATTTAAAGTTTTGGAAATTTGATTTCCTTGCTTTCTGGGGATTTTAGGAATATTTAGTTTATGTATGCCCTTATTTATACTCAGCAGCCTACTAGAACAGAACTATTTTAATTTTAGAGAATTTATAATCTTATTGTTAATACCATGTGGAGGCAGGAAAACATTACATACTCACGCATTGAAAGTTAAAGGCCTTTCTGAATTGTAGTCATTTAGTATACAGATAGAGAAAGAACTTACAACTCCAATTCTAAAATTTCAGCCACAAGTCAAGTGTAAACACAAAAACATACAAAAAACTCACTGGTCCAAATTGCAAAGAGCTGTTCTCCTTCCCAGTCAACACAAAATTCTTAGTTATTTGAGCTCAAAATAGACAAACAAAAAAGACTAACAAACCAGAATTTCTGTTGTTTCTCAAGTGTTTCAAATAATAGAAATCCACACTTAGCTTTTGGCACATTTCTTACAGAATCTTTTCTATGTTATAGTGCACAATTGTAGTTAACATTGTCTTTCTCATTGATAATTCAACAGATATGTGTCTGCCTCTGTTTTAGTTTCTGTGGATATAGCACCAGTAAGTAAAACAAAATCTTTCTCCTCATGACCCTTATAGTCAATCAAATTAATTCATAATCGTCTAGGTGATGGTAAAATAGTTAAAGAAAAATAGTTATGAAGAGATTTGAGCTTTCAGCCAAGATAGAATGACAGGGACTGAATTTACTGTCCCATCAGAAATAATAAAAAAGAAATGACAAAATATATAAACTAATAGTTTGCAAGATTTTGGACATAAGGCAATGAAGGACAGTGGTCTCTGAGAGACAGTAAATGAATGTAGTGATTCCTCTGATTGCGCCAGCTTACTGTACTGAGAGAGTTTCAGGCCACCACGCAGTGTGGGGGGATTTTAGGAGTACCAGGTGGTACCCAGCGGACTCGCTGTGTTAGAAGATACTGAGAATCTGGGAAGAACAAGGAAGCTCGAGTTCACAGGACACAGGACTAGAGAAGAGGGAGCTGCGCAGATAAAGAATTCCAGAAATCTTCAGAGGATTGCTCTCAATGATTTAGCTGAGTCCTAATCAACTTGTGCATGTGAGGAGGTTGCCTGCAGCCTGGGAGTGAACAATCCAAAAGGATTAGAGAGAACAGTGTTGGGCATTCACATATGGTTAGGAACAGTGCCTCTTCCCACCAGTGAGATTCATGAGGCTTTGGGTCAAGTACATAGTAGGATTTTTCCTCAATATTGAGGAATAATTAACTCTAGACTGAGCACTGTTGCAGTCTCCCCTAAGACATTTTAAATGAATGATCTGAAAGGATCAAACTGTTTTCAAGTAACTTAACTGAATTCTAGAACAATTGTGTGTCATCCAGTGAAGAATTATCAGGTGTGCAGGGAATCAAGAGAATATGAGTTATAATGAGGAGAAGATCAATCCATCAATCAAAAATGACCCAGAACTGATACAAGTGTTAGAATTAGCCAACAAAGCCATTTAAAATGTTATTATAATTGTATTCTGTATGTTAAAAAAGTTATATGGTATAAGAACAAAATTGAACTTCTAGAAATAACTACTGCAAGGTGTGAGATGAAAAATATACTAGATGGGATTAATAGCAGATTAGACATTGCAGGAGAAAAGATTAGTAAACTTGAAGCCGTAGGAACAGAGACTATCCAAAATGAAACATGAAGAGAATAGAGAATTGAAAAAATGAACAGAGTATCAGTGGGCTGCAGGTCAACTTCATGCAGCCTAATATACATGTTCTTGGAGTCCCTAAAGGAGAGAAGGGAGAGGAAACCAAAATATGTAGAGAAATATGTCTGAAAATTTTCGAAATTTGATGACAACTGTAAACCCACAGATCTAAACACAGGAAACGTGAAGAAAACAACACACATTATAGACACAAAAAGGAAACAAATTATATTTCTCAAAATCAGTGAGAAAGAGAAAATCTTAAAAGTACCCAGAAAAACACACAAAACTTAAGTGTAGTGGAGCAAAGATAAGGATACCAGCAGATTTCTTGTCAGGAAAAAAATGCAAGCAAGGAGACAATGGAGCAACATCTTTAAGGTACTGACAGAATAAAAGCCAACCTAGAATTTTATATTCAGTGAATATATGTTTGAAAAACACACTGATATGAGAATGAAAAGATAATTCACAGACTAGGAGAAAATTTTTGTGAAGTATATATCTGATAAAATACATATCGATAATATATAAAGAAATCTCAATACTAAGTAATAAGAAAACCAGCAACCTAATTAAAAACTGGGCAAAAAGTTTGGATAGACACTTTACTCAAGAAGATATACAGATAGCAAATAAACACATGAAAAGATGTTCCACATGTTTAGTCATTACAGAAAACAATTACCATTACACACCTATTAAAATGGCAAAATGAAAATGACTGACCATAGCAAGTGTTGGTGAGGATATGAGGGAGTTTGAATTCTCCAGCTCTTCTGGTGGGAGTATAAAATGCTACACTACTTTGGAAAACAGTTTGGCAGTTTCTTAAAAAGTTAAACACATATCTGCCATATGATTTAATCATTCCAATCCTAGGTTTTTATTGAAGAGAAAAGAAAATTAATGTCCATACAAAGACTCTACTTGAGTGTTCATAGTAGCTTTATTTGTAATTGCCAAAAATTGAAAATGGCCCAAATGTCCATTGTTAATTGAATGAATAAACAATAGTGGTATGGATGTGTATGTGTGTATATAGACACAATAGAATACTAGTCAGCAATGAAAAGGAATAAAAATCCTTGCAACAACATGGATGAATCTCAGTAATTATTCTGAGTGAACGAAGCTATAAAATAGTACATATTATAACTTTCCTGTTATATAAAATGCTAGAAAATGCCAATGAATCTACAATGACAGAAAGCAGATCTATAGTTGCTTGGAGGGGCAGGTACAGAGAGGGAGGGTTTGGATGGAGGGATTTACAAAGAGGTGTGAATAAAATTTTGTGGGAATGGATATGTCCTTTTTCTTGATTGTGATGAGTTTCCAGATATATTCTTAGATCAAAATTTATCAAATTGTACACTTTAAATATGTGAAAATTTGTTATAGTTCAATTATACTTCAATAAAGCTGTTTTAAAAAGATTTACTAAGACCGTTTCCCTACTGTTTGTAATGCGTTGGGATCCGTCTCCATCTTTTACTATCTTCCTTTAAATACACCAACCTATTGCGTCCTGATACCTCTCTATCTCAGACAGCTAAACACAAAAACTCACTGTGAAGAATGCCAAAATGCATATTTCCATCAGAGGACTATCATGGTTTTTTGTTAAATGTTCAGAGATACATGATTGGGTTTTATGAAGCAAATACATCCTGTTTTTATAGAATTAGGGGAGAGAAAATGCATACAAAAGAGCCCAGTCCTTTTTTTGGTAGCCTTGTATGTCAGAGCTCAAAATTGCCGTCTGATAAAATGTAGGCCACTGGATTGAATTACTTCATTGAACTACTGCTGTCCTCTGTTAATGGTAATTGCACAGATATTGCAGTCTTTCTCTGCAACATCTCAGATATTTACCTCCTACTGTTTTTCAATTCAAACCTTTGATGAAAATATTCCCAGTACTTCTTTAAAGCAGACATCCAACTGTCCTTCTTGACAAAAGCAAGGTCTCTAAATCAGATCCTGACAATTTGTGACACAGCGGTCTATCCAAATCACCTTTTACCTATGTCACTATGTCATTTCCTGGAGAAAAAAGTGTCCATCAGACGAGCATTTCTGTAGGTTTTAGGGGCTGGAAGGTTGGTATGCCAGCAAAAATGAGTAAGGAAAAAGGGAAAAACAATTTCTTCTTCTGACTTGAGTCGAAGGAATTCAGTGAGGAGTTGACCTGATCTAATAAGTAAAGGATTTGTATATTTTTAAGATACTTTTTATGAAGAGAAAATTTGTTTAGATATTGTTGTTTTCAAGATAGTAGTGAGTAAAATGATTTCTCAAAGCCAGTACTTTTAAAGTATTAGAGGCAGTGAAACAAGGTTATTTTATTATTATTATTCTTAACTTTATTAGGTTATGTGAATCAACAATATTTGGCATTTTATTTCCTTCTCACAGACTCAGCTCATTTTCTGGTGTATCTTCTGTCCTAAACTGAGCAGACTATATCTCACTAAATACAGGTTGTAAAAACAATGCCATTGGCCTGTACCATGATCAACTCTCTGTTTGACTGATGATAGCATGGTGGCTAGAATGCAGAATGTGGTAACGAGGAGAGCAAACATGGCATGAGATCAACTAGATGGGCCTCAAGTGAAACTCACTTCTTATATCTCTGGCTGTGGTTGGTTGGGTGCTTTTTTTTTTTTTTCTTTTTAGTATTGGAAAGGTACGTTCGATAATTGCTTTCTTGGATCAAATTGTCGCATCATATGTTTGATGGATGGGTTAGCTGTAGGGAACCCTTCTGGAGACCTGCTATCCAGCTTTGGCAAGTAAGCAGCTGACAGCATAGCAAGCACATTCCTTGTGCTGGCCTGGTTTTGTCCTTATCAGGTGGAAGTCTCATTACAGAAATGAACCTAGGAATTGTGTTTGCCCAGGAATATTGCTGGACAGTGGCCTTATGTGGTGGCCCTGGTAGGATGGGATGTCTGTCATTTAGAGTGATCTCACCCAAGGCCTGTTCAGCTTTTGGGAGAAAAGTGAGCAAAACCATGGGCTGAACACTGGAGAGAATTTGGTTTGGGGATAAAGCGTGTCTTAGAATCTCAGAGTTGGGTTCCTACTTTTAACAAACAGTGAAAGGCTCCTAGGAAGGTGTGGCAATGAGGTAGTAAGAAAAGAGGTATAAAAAAGTCTTTGTCTCCATGGGGCCCTGAATCCAGCTAGTCCTTACTCTGTTTATGGCCTCAAAATAGTCCTAGAAGAGCCCTTGCCTTTCTTTTTTTTTTGTTTTTTTTTTTTTGTGAGGAAGATCAGCCCTGAGCTAACATCCATGCTAATCCTCCTCTTTTTGCTGAGGAAGACCGGCTCTGAGCTAACATCCATTGCCCATCCTCCTCCTTTTTTTTTTCCCCAAAGCCCCACTAGATAGTTGTACGTCATCGTTGCACATTCTTCTAGTTGCTGTATGTGGGACACGGCCTCAGCATGGCCGGAGAAGCAGTGCATCGGTGCGCGCCCGGGATCCGAACCCAGGCCACCAGTAGCGGAGCGTGCACACTTAACCGTCAAGCCACGGGGCCGGCCCCTCTTGCCTTTCTTTTTTAGACATCAAGGATTTTTGTTCTCTAAAAGGAGAAAGCTAGCACTCTTGTAATGAAGCCTCCAGTGATGGCTGCCTGCCCTAGGTTCCTAATCCTGTCTCTTGGTGTCCTTTCCTGGCTGTCCCCATCTTCATTAGGAATCAAAAGCCAGGAAGGGGCCACTGGGAAAATAAATGATACATTCATAGCTTGTTAGAGCAGAAGTCTCCAAATATCCACCTCCTATCCTTTTCCTTGGGCTTGAATTCTCCAAACTGAAGCTTGGGATTAGACTTTACTAGGGTGACCCTAGTATTCAGGAGCTAAGGAAGAAAGGGACAGGCCACCAGACCTGTTGGGAGGTGAGAGAGGAGCCAGTGTGTGTTCATCTGTAGAAGAATCATTTGCACCTGCAATAGAAACTCAACCCAGAATATCACCATTGGCCAGGCAGGGAGTGCTATTAGTTTCTGGCTTGGTGGGGATATCTGAAGCATCCTGCTGGTTTTGTCTGCTGACATGTGGATGGTGCTGACCTGATTGTCTCTATCCACAACTTCATCTAGCCTTTTTTGCAGAAGAACAAGCACAAGTGACAACCTCATTGAACCTAATCCTTGAGAATGTCATTCCCTCTCTCCCATATCACCCTTGACTCTCTCATACTGTCTTCTCTTCTTGGCTTCTGTTCCCTCATACCCCTCTCTGTTTACACATGTAAAGTCCACGAGATGTAGCAATGCCAGTAAGAGCTAAATTACTTGCAGCTGGTGGTGCCACCTGTGCCCATCAAATTTCATCCAAAGCAGTTGCTTTCCCACAGTGCCTTGTTATGGAGAACTGGAAAGTGACTCACAGTGGGGGCAGCAGTGGGCTGGATAGAAGAGAGAGCTTTTCTCTGGATTCTCATGTGAGGATAGAATTGTGAAGCAGGATTTCAGATGGTCCCAAATCCCCTTTCTGACTCTTCATGGAATCACTGGGCTCAGAGGCAGCCCAAGAGATTTCTGAGTTAAGCCTTCCACCTTTATGTGGGCTAAGGTAGAACAGTTCTTAGCAAGCAGATCTCCTGTGAAGCTCCATACCCTGCTCTGGTTGTATAGTTGAGGATTCTTGTGTCTTATATCTCCACAAGATCTTCTATTTAGGTGTTTTATTTTGTTTGGTCATTTGTGTACTTGGAGAACAATTTCTCAGCTTTGCACCCCCACTTCATAAAAGGTCCTCCATATAATTTTGAAAGAAAATGATTAGAGTAAATCAAATTAACATTTTAATTTAATTTGACTGTAGTATTCTACAATTTTCTAAGCACTTGCAAGTTCTTATTACTCTCTCTTCTCTGTTAAATCATTCTTTGTTTTTCAGTCAGAGTTCATCACTTTTATTTTGCTCATCCTTTGGTACTTTTCTTTGTATGCACTCTCTCTTTTTCTTATTTCTTTGTTTGTTTATTCACTTCACCCTCCTCTAGGGCCTGTAATGATCCGAGTACTTTGAAAGGTCTCAGCAAAGGGGGATGAAAGATACAGTCTCTACTCTTAAAGGTTTGATTCTTAAACTGGAATGCCCATGGGGACTTTGAAAATTACACCTGGTGGAAGCTACCTCATCTGAGAACAGCTACATTAATGAGTTCCTAGCCTTGTGATGGGAGTGGGGGGAGAGAGAACATTGAAGCAAACAGTTATAATGTGAGTGTGATACCCCGCTTAGAAATATAACTGCACAAAGTCGGAAGCTTTCTGGTGTGATACCTGAACTGGTTCTTGGAGTGGGAGTGGAAGTCAGCCAGATGACTAAAGGGTGGAGGGTTTGCATTCCATGGAGCATCATGTGGAAAAGCCCAAAGGCTGGGGCGATCTGATTCTTTTAGGCACCTGTAAGCATTTTGAAATGCTTGGAAATTACAAGAATGAGGCTAGGAAGGGGCCACAAACAGTCTTGATCAATCTTGTTAAAGAGTGCATTTTATAATGAAGGTGATGGAGAGCCACTGAAAGATTTTTAGTAGTAGGAGGATGTAATTAGATGTATGTGTGAGACAGATCACTCAGGCGGTATTGTGGCAGATGGGTTTACAAGGGCGGGTTTGGAGGCAAAAAAGAGTCCAGGAAAAACTATTACAATGACAGTGTGATTGGGAGAGAAGGGGGACAGTTCTAGAGATATTCAGGGTATAGATTGACAGGACTAAGTCAATGAGTAAATGTGGCAGTGAGCTATAGAGAAGCCTCAAGGATGACTGCCAAGTATCTGCTTGCTTCAACCAAGTGATTGCTGGTGCAATTCACCAAGAGAAGCAGTGTACGGTAGCAATTAAAAGCATGTCCTTAAGTCTACTTGCTTACTGAGTTAAATTTTGGACTTGTTGGTTTTTAAGAGGCCTGTGGGTATGGGGTGTCCAAGAAAAGATGTTCTGTGGGACTGTAAGTCTAGAGCTCAGGGGAGCAGCACACACCTTAGATATGGTTTGATGTTGCATACAGTCCATGAATGGAATTTCCCTTTCGAAAAAAAAAATTGTGATAATTTAGGACATATGTCAAGCTTGTCCGATTCTTCTTTCTGTGTATTTACCTAGAGGATTATAGAGCTGACTGGATCAAAAGCAATAAATATATAAATAATGATCTATCCATGATACAGTCCCCTCATTATTGTTAGTGTATATTACATATTTCTTTGGACCAAAGCATAATTTTAGAATACTCTGGATAAACAGCTTTCTTTTTGATTTATTGCTCTGTTTCCCTTTGATTGCTTTTGCTGTAGTATCAACTGCATCTTATTTTAATCATCTCCTCTAAGAACGTTGATTCTCCAGCCCTGTTAGAATACATCTTGGGAGTTTCCATTTCTTTAAGGCTGTTTCAAGGACATACGGCGTCAGATGATGATGATATGTGTCCTATGATTTGGAGGATGCCGTGATTTCTATCCTGCTGAATCCCTCACACATGTTTGAAGCAGTATTATCCTCTCTGCTAGCTCATGTGACTTGTTAGGTCACTATTTGTGGGTGTCATAAAATGTTGGCAGGACCCCAGTGTGAAACGCAGTCTGAAATACATGTGGTTAAACTTCTCTGAATTTGTGTGTCAATCAAAACAAAATGGCTTAAAAAAGTAGATGAATTTCAAAAGAAACTTCAGGATTCTAGAGCAGAAATGGAATATGGAACTTTTTAGGTCAATTTTTGATATTGAATTCAGAGAATCATACACAGGAGAAAGTGTGTAGTATAATAGAATTCTCATTAGTTATGGTTATAGCTGATAACGTTATAAGTAGACAACAGTTTTTTATTGTAGCACGTATGGTTCTCAAATGCAATGCCATGGAGTGTTGGGGATGTTTAGATGCTAAATTTGTGCAAATTTTCAAGGATGAGCCAGATAACTTAGAAACTATACATACTATGTTATTATTTATCAGAAAGAATAGTTTATGACTTGTCAAACAGTGAAAATTTTAAACCGTTTGTCTCTGATCTATTTTGCAGTGTTCATTTAGCTTCAATAATTCTTAATATGAGTGTCTATCCAATGAAGACCGTAGAATTTTACTGTAGTTCAAACATAACAAGAGTTTGTTTGTTCTGTTTGTCAGGGTGAGGGATAGGTAATGATGTCTGCATGGTTTTTCATTTTGTTTTACCTCTTCTGCTCTTTTTTAGTCTTGAATGGGTGTCTATAGGACTTTTCTTGTGGCTTACCATACCCTTAGAGCTTCCATCTAATCAAAGGATCATTAGATTGGTCTTTTCTATATTTAATAACCAAAAAATATTCTTTTTACTTGTGACTTTTTAGCAACACCCATAATTTATTAAGTGATATTTGCCCAAATATTGTCTGTAATCTCACCTTCATAGAAGAAGATTTATTAATAGCGTATGTTGTATTAATGAAATGTTTGATGGCCAGATATATATTTAGATGAATTGAAAGACCATGATGTTGTTGCCAAGATACCTGAGAAAGGTAGCCCACCAGATAAAGAAAACTGGCTTGGATTCTGTTGACCCTCTTGATTTACCCAGTGATGCTAGATCTTCCTCCTGCAGAAAGCTCTCTCCTCACCTTAATTTTCTGTGTTTGACCTCTTGACTTGAGACCTTGGTCAGAATTTACCTTCTTCATTGGAAGAATAACTCCTAACTCATTAAACAATTCCCAGATTACCCAAAATTAGCCTCATAGATTATGTCTTTGATGCTTTGTTAGCTGGCCTAGGTGACTAAATTTGACGCTTAGAAGAGATAGCCTTACAAACAATTTTTTCTTTTCACACTGTTGTAAGCTCTCTAACATTTATCACCCAAATGCGTCATGTTATAGTTGACTTTTCTACTCATGGCTGTCAGTGTCAGGAACTGTGCTTCTATACACTAACGTGAAGACATTTCTGAGAGATCCTTCATCAGTGTCTGACACTGGTGAATTGAAGAATATTGTACTAGCTACATAAAACTGTTCATTCCTTCTAAACCAATCATTGTCTTTTGCAGTATTTCCAATGAAATTGTGATTTTTTTTTTTAGCAGATTTTTCTTTGATGGAGCTGTGATTTGCAATAATCTTGTCATGCCAAGCTCAAAATACTACCAAATGAAGACATTTGTGGAAGGGAATGATTGTAAATTGCATGCAAATTTCAGCTCAGCTGGAATTAATCAATATAGAAACAGAACTTGTGCATTTCTGATATAATGATGCTGAAACTAATCCCATGGAGTTCTATTTCCATGGGAATTAGGTATTCATTTTGATTTAAATCTCTCTTTTTTCTTGAAGACAAAGTCTTGTTTTTGAGTCTTTTAATAATAACTTTTTTTAGAATAAAGAAATGTTATAAAGAAAACAGGAGTAGAACTAAGCATCTGATTTCCCCTGTGGGGACATCTGGCATTTTCTATTTAATTTGCTGCACCTGTTTAATGAATCTTTTCCCCAATTTTTTGTGCTCATTTTTTTTTCCACTGAAAATTTTAAGGCTAATGATATAGTAGGTGATGCGGTCTTTACTATCTGTCAAGTATGCAACAGTAGTCTAAATGGCACGTTCTCCCATTTATATCAGTTTCTTAGAGGGATCCCATCTCATCTTTGATTTTTGTGTGTGGTCTCTGTGTGTGTGTGTGTGTGTGTGTGTGTGTGTGTGTGTGTGTGGTTTTTTTCTTTATTTGTCTTTACCATTGCCATAAAATCTCACTTTCTGGAGTACAGATCACTATCTTTGACTTTTTAATGCCTACTTACATTTATAATATTTCTCATTTTCTTTGATTGTCAAGATCAGGTCTATTGCCTTTTATTTTTGTACTTGGCTGCTAGATCTATTAGCCTTAGATTATTTGTTCTGCATCTTTTCTTCAAGATTTTAGGTCAAGAATTTGCAGATAGAAGGTCTTATCGTTGGTGTATTGCATATCACCAGTGCATTAGTGTTATACCTATAAATCCTCAGAGCCTGATAACTTACTTCCCAACCATTTTAGAGTACTTTAAGAGTTCCTTTATTTATAGCCCAGTTTAAACCCCACTGGGTAACACTCCATAAACCTGCAGTGACATCCAGTGGCCTCATGGTGTAATTTTTCACAAAATTTTCCAAAAGGAGTGACTGGGACAATATTACCTGTCAAAGAAAAATACTGCTGGAGTTATTGAAAAGGGTTACCTAAATATATTACTTCCCAAATAGTTACTGACATACCCTTTCATGAGATTGCTAGGAGAATGATTATTCATTTCATGTTTTTTGAATGGAAGAAAGGCAACATCTGATGAGATCAACTTCAGTTATTCCAAGATCAGAGGAAAATATACAATTGAGGACAGTTTTTTTTAAGAGGACAATTTTTAATAAAAACCAATCTGCAATGTCAAATTTTATGTTCTTGATCATTTTAGAGAAGGTTTAAGAATAAAGGAGAACCTTTAGTTTGTGCTCCTGATTATGAATTTAAAAGTTCCATGTTGTTCCTACTTTTTGGTTTTTGTGCTGTCAGTTTCTTTGAGAGTCTTCCACTGTGTTAACCCTTGGATTTTCTTAAACTTTCTAAGATTGCTACTATAAATCAGAGGCAGATGATTCCCAATCTGATTACTGTCCTTGAATTGTGTTATTAAAGGAAAGGAAATCACTTTATAAAAATGATACACCATTATTATAAATGATTTACATAGTAGAAAAAGGTACAAAGAAAAGGCAGCACATCAGCCTTAATCTTACGTTTTCTGCAGAAACAATCACTATTAACATCTGGTGAGCCTCTTTCCAAATAGCTTTCTATGCATTTATATTGATAGAAAGATGAATAGATGGGAAGCTAGGAAATAATTTCATGACATTGAATTAAACAACGTATATAACAGTAGTGTTTATTTGGTTTACCACAGTGTTACACTAGGTGGGGAGGGGACCAGGGTAGAGGCTTGCTTTTTTTTTTGGAAGTGACTCTGCCTTTGGTGTGACAGGCTAGTGAAGATCAGGTTAGGGAGAGAATCTGTACAGAGGAGTGGTGGGCAGCCACCTCATGGCCTGGTCTAGATAAGTTAACTGAAGCTGGAGTGGGTCAGCATAGTTTATATGTTTAAACACCCAGTGTGAGATGTTCCAGAGCTCAGAGAGTTAAAAAGAAAATCTAGCATTAAGGAACTAATCAAGTAGGATGTTCCAAACTGGGACTAGGCACATTCATACCAAAGATGAATGTTAGGTTCAAGGAGAAAGAGAGAGTGATCGTTAGATCTTTCTCACAATTGATACTGAAGCAGAAATTTGATATTTAAATTTTACTTTCTCATGCTCACATCCCAGACACTTCTCAGATACAAAGCAAAAGCCACATGTCATGGAGGAGGGGCAAGAAACCTGTCTGCCCTTCTAGTATTACACAAGGTTAGCTGCTATGAGGGGATGACTGTGAACCCCACCCCACCCTTGAATGACCTAAGCAAAAGCCATCTGCCACTAGGAGGGATCATGGTGCCCAGGATTCTGCACTGATACAAAGCAGAGGTAGGCTGCCTATGGCAGAGGAGCAGGAAATCTCTTCGTGCCGGAGATATTCCACCAATACAAGAACTTGGGTTCCCATGGGAGGCGTGTAGGTAAGAGCAGGAAACCTGATCGCACTCTATATACTGAACTGACTAGGAAGCAGTGATTGCCTGGCATTGAGGGAGAAGCAGAAATTCTGAGAAAGTCCCACTCCTGAGGCTCAGATGTCCAGGGCCTGGCTAAGACTGAGGTTGGAGGAGAACGTCTGAGAAACTTCCCTCCCCCACCACAAGCCTTGCACCAAAAAATAAACAATAGTAGTCTACTGCTAGAGGAGTGGCAAAAGCATGGAGAGAAACTCCCCCCAGCCACAACTCACCCACACACACTGTGTAACGTGTGTGTGTAGGGCCTACTGTAAGTTTAGAGGGTATCATGAACACTGAGGAAAACTCTTTAACACTTTTTTAAAAAAACTTTTTTTGAAAAATAGGTTTACGTTTACAAAAATTTGTGCAGATACTACAGAGAGTTCCCATATACGTGCCACTAGTTTTCCCGATCGTAAACATCATACCTGAGTGTGATATGTTTTTACAACTAATGTACCAATTTTACTACATTACTATTGACTAAAGTTTATACTTTATTCACATTTTCTTAGGTTTTACCTAATGCCCTTTTTCTGTTTCAGCCTTCTATCCAGGACAGTACATTATATGTTTAGTCATTATGTCTCCTTGTGCTTCTCTAGACTGAGACAGTTTCTTAGACTTTTTTTCTTTTTGATGACCTTGAAAGTTTTGAGGAGTGCTGGTCAGGTATTTTCTAGAATGTTCCTTGATTGTTGATTTTTTAGAAATGGTTTTCTGATGTTTTTCTAATGATGAGACTCAGTTGGCTTCTGCTTTGGAACTTTTGGACTCTCACAAAGAACTAGGTCACAGCAGTCTATCAGAGGAGGAATTTGCATCCTGTGGTGCTCTGAAACTAATTATATGGAGAACAAAGCCCAAACCCAACTCAATTACTGATTAGATTTACTCATTCCCCCGTGCTAACAGCCTGAAAGAAGCTACCCGTTTCCAGGCAGAAATATTATTTACTTCAGTTTCTTTTACACTTAAAGTCTGGAATTCAATAAAAAATTATGATAGACAGACATGAACAAGGGAGGTGCAGGGGAAAGAAAAGACCTGTTGTCAAGAGGTTTAACAGTCAACAGAACCAAACCAAGAGATGGTTTAGATATGCAAACTTTAGACAGACACTTTGAAATAACTATGATTACTATATTAAAAGGTCTAATGGATAAAGGTGGACAGTATACATAAATCGGGGGAATTTCAGCAGAGAGATGGGATCTATAAATGAGAGCCAAATGGAAATGCTAGAAATGAGAAAATCATATATGAAATTTTTTTCTGTGGGTTTATTAATAGACTGGACACAGTAGAGACAGAATCAGTGACTTTGAGAAGAGAGAAGTAGAAGCCGCCTAAACTGAAAGAGAGCAAAAAGATTGGAAATCAAAAACTGGGCATTCAAAAACAGAGCATACTACTGTGGAACAAATGAAACAATCTAATATGTGAAGAGAGAGAAAGTAAGGCAGAAGAAATATTTGGAGAGAGAATGGCTGAGAATTTTCCAAAATGAAAGATAACAAACCACAGATCCAGTCAAGATAAATATTAAGAAAAGCACGCCTATATACATTTTAGTCAAACTGCTGAAAACCAGAGATAAGAGGAAATCCTGAAGGCAGTCAGAGAAAACAAAAGAAATATTACATACAGAGGGATAAAAGTATGGCAGACTTTTAGTCAGAAACTATGAAAGCTAGAAGACAGTGGAGTGACATCTTTCAAGAACTCAAATAACAAATACTCTCAATCTAGAATTCTATATCCAAGAAAAATGTCATTCAAAAAGGAAGGCAAAATTAATGCTACGAGAATTCTTTGCTAGCAGACCAGCACTAGAAGAAATGTTAAAGGAAGCTCTTCAAGCAGGAGTATGCTCCTGGATGGAACATTTGGGATTACACAATGGAATGAAGAGCAGCAGAAATGTAAAAGTATGGATAAATATAAAAGACATTTTCTTTTTACTTTTAAGATTTTGAAAAAAGATGAGAGCAAGGGGTGACAAAAAGTAGCCCATGAGCTAAATGCCACTTCTGGCTTGTTTTTGTAGAGCCTAACAGCTAAGAATGTTTTTATTTTTTTAAAGGATTGAAAAAATTAAAAACAAATAATCAAAGAGTATTCAACAGAGACAATATATGGCTTGCAAAGCCTAAATTATTTAGTATCTGATCCTGGTCTAAAGCAAAAATAATAACTATGCATTGTGGGTTTTATAACATATGTCAAAGTAAAATTTTGGCAACAATAAAAGGGAAGGAGCGAGGAAAATGAAATATACTGTTGTAAGGTTCCTACTATACATGAAGTAATATAATAAAATTTCAGAGTAGACTATGATAAGTTAAAGATGTATATTTTAAACTCTAGAGCAACCACTGAGGAAAAAGATAAAGCAAAGAAGTATAATTAGCAAGCCAATAAAAGAGATAAAATGGAATCATGAAACATGCTCAACTAAAGCAAAAGAAGGCAAGAAAAAACAGGAAAATAAGAACAAAAAAACAGATGTGGCAAATTTTTTAAGAAGTATGATGATAGATATATACCCATCCTTAGCAATAATTACATTAAATATAAATGGCCAATTAAAAATCAGTTTATAAAATTGGATAGAAAGCAAAACCCAATTATGTATTGTCTACATGACACTCATTTTAAATATGAAGACACAGCTATGTTAAAACTAAAAGAATGGAAAACAATGTTATCAGGTAAAGCTCAAGCAAAAGAAAGCTGGAGAGGCTATATTAATATCAGCAAAGCAGACTTAAGAAGAAGCAGTGTTATCAGGGATGAAATGTATCATATAGTACATAATGATAAGGAGGTCAATTCATCAAGAAAACAAGAATTCATCAAGAAAGCTAAAAGTATATGTACGTAAAAACAGAGCCTCAGAATACATAAAGCAAAAACTAATAGAACTGCAAGGAGAATTAGACAAATCCACCAATTTAGTTGGATATTTCAGCACTCCTTCCTCAGTAAGTGGTAGAACAAGTAAACGTAATATAGAAAAGACATAGAATACTTGAGTAATACTATCAATCATCTTGACTCAATTGACATTTCTAGAATACCCCCTCAACAACATAATACAGTTTTTTTTCAAGTGTACTTGGAATATTCAGTAATATAGACCATATTTTGAGGTATAAAATAAATCTCAATAAATGTAAAAGCATTTATAATTTTATTTATTTATGTTTCTCCCCAAAGCCCCAGTAGATAGCTGTATGTCATAGCTGCACATCCTTCCAGTTGCTGCATGTGGGACGCGGCCTCAGCATGGCCAGAGAAGTGGTGCAGCGGTGCATGCCCGGGATCCGAACCCCGGCCACCAGCAGCGGAACGCGTGCACTTAACCGCTAAGCCACTGGCCGGCCCGTAAAAGCATTTAAGTTATGCAAATTATTTTCACAGAACAAAGCAGATATAAACTAGAGCTCAATGACAGAATGATATTTAGAATATCCCCAAATATTTGGAAGTCAAATGACATACTTCTAAATACCTCATAGATCAAAGAAGAAATGAAAAATCTAATTTGATTTTAGTTTTTAAATTGCTTTTATTTTTAGGCATTTAGAGATATAGTGTGTACTATACACAAATATGTAATTAATGACAATTACATTCAGTTGAGATCTATACTAGTGTAGTACACAATATATTTAAGTACATAATCACATGACTTATCTGGGGAATATAATTTCTTTGGATAAAATTAAATACCTAAAACTTGATAAGTGATCAGGCTTAAAAAATACCCTTGAAGCCTTCAGAAATATTAATAAAAATGTCACAGAATTGCCATAGTCTACTTTAGCTTTACACTGCAATGGTACTATTAGATATTTTGTGATTGAACTTGTTGATTTTGAAGTATGGATTCATGCTTAAGATGTGTGTCCCATCAGTCTGTCAACAAACATTTACTGCATGCTCTATGAGCAAGGGACCCTTCCTCGTGGTGTTTGTACACACTCCCAGTAGTTTTAGCTCCCTGAATAGAAAGCATTAACACACAGATGATGTCATCAAGAGGCACAACCTGATATTAACCAGTGAAAACAAAAGATAGAAAATTCTGCTCTGCTTTTAAAGATGCAGGATTTGGTATATATTTTGGAAGAACCGTGTGTAATAGAATAGCAGTAAGATAATGAATTTGCAATATATGTCTAAATCAGGGTCTGGAAAAGTCTTAGGAGTATTAGAAATTTATGTTAGATTTAATGTGACAGATGTGACTCTTTAATAATAAGGAGTAAAAAGACTTTTGTGGGCTGGTAAATGAGTGAACTTTTAAATTTTACTCCTAAAAATATATATTTTGTACCAGCAACTGTTGAGGTCATAATGTTTTTGCCCTAAATATTAGTCCATCATTTCTCTCTTATTGTGTGGTTACCCAAAATAAAAGATGTTCTCTAGTAGAGAAGAATATAATTTAGGTTTGCAGGCACAATTGACCTTATAATAGCTCCCCTTCTCAGTAGATGAACAAGTCTTTAAATTAAAGATTAAGAAAGAAAAATTGAATTTGTGATTTACATCCCTACTAAGCTGATAGAGATTTCAATAGAGTGGTATGCTCATAATCCCAGTAAAAATTCCCATTTTACAAATATGTTTAGATGTCCTTGGCAGATTTAAGTTAGTAACATGAGATGGATATAACTGGGGACCAGGGCTTAGGGTTTATTTTGATGATTTATTGCATGCAGCAAACATCACCAGCCTATTTGTAAATTTTTTTCAAATAAGAGTAGTTTCATTTAAGATCATTTCTAGATTGAGTTACTTCAAATGAGTAATTTTTGGAGAACTGCTACAGAGTTTATGACAAATGATTGTCAATCCTTCTTGAAAACAATTATACTACCGCTGTACTATCACCCAAAGTCCTGTTCCTTCTCTTAGTCTTGAGAAGACTTCACAGTCATGAGTGTAATGCTTTGGTTTTAATTTTTTTAAATTATGAGTGCTGTATGGCTAGAATGCAGAGGTTTGTATGGAATATGTTCAGTGAAAGTCAGAAGTAATTTACCATGTCTAGGATTCATTTAAATAGCTATAATTCCAATATATAAAATAATCTTCACAATAAATGTTAAAGGATATGATTTTGCATTTGACCATAATACTTGCTAATCATTTTCTCTTACTATTACTAGTTAAGTGGGGGTTGGCAAGTCATAGGTAGTGATGCCACGTATGTGTGGGTTACTTACAAAACTTTATTTGCTGCTTAATTTTCTAACATTGTACATTCCCCGAATAGCCTCAAGATCCAAATACAATTGCAGTAATATTTGCTGAAAATTGGAAACTATAACACCTTTCATTTTGCTGGGAATCAGAAGAGGAGAGAGAATTTCAAATAATAAAGCTTTCTATTTTAAAAAACATGCTTTCATCCACCATCTCTCAACAGGCAGTTTGATAACTAAATATTAGTTTTAATATTTTTTATTATTTCCATGTCTTTTTTGGTAGTAATGGTAGGTGCACTGGCATGATAGATCACAGACATTTGTGTTACAAGGTCTCTTTATTTGAGATCATATTTACTAGGGGCAAGTTATCTTTATAACTTTTCTTTATTGAATTCTTTCACTTGCACATTGAATAGATTGAAATGACTTGTGAAAAATTAAAATAATGGACCTGAAACCCATTTGGTTGTGTTAAATTCACCAAAAACGATGCATGGAAATTTCAGTCTTGTAGGGTCCACCGCCTGGTATGATAGTTATCTGCACTCATAGATATTCACTAATTACACTGCACAGCTCAACTCTTTCAGATAACTGATCCTGTCTCAAAATTGAGGTTTCTTTAAAATGGAAAGTCAGTACACCATTGTTCGCAAACTGTCAGATTGCATGCTATTGTCCCAAGCTCACAGGAATTGATAAGTCAGAGATTTCAGGCATATAGGGACAGGGAAGGATCACAATAGAAGTAAGTCCTTTCCCTTTTTTCCTGACTATGTTTTGACCACCTGTGTCTACCCTTTGCAATTCTCTTCTGAGAGGACTGTGAGGAAGAGCTCTGAAGATGGGGGCCACTGCTGCTAGATTGTTGCCATTAACCAGCTTTCATGGCTTTTGTGGGAGCCTCCTTTTCGTTAGTATTTGCAACATGTTCACCAGCAAAATGATTATGTTAGGCAGAGACATCACATCACTTACATTTCATAGCTCAGTGCAATTTTCATAAACTGCGAGGCAACATCCAAAAAAACATGACTCAGAATTAGAGTTTCAGAAGATTATTATATAGACATTATTTCCCTCAGGTCACGGGCTTTAGTCAAATTTGGAGGAGAATGAAATTGCCAACAGTGAAAAGCAGACAGAAAGGTATGAGTTCATGAGCAGAGAAATAACATTTTCATTTGTTCCTTCCCCATGGGAAAGATTCAGCATTCCGGTAAATGGAGACGGTTATAAGAAATGAATTTTTGTCAGCAGGGATGTGATTTTAAGGCTCACTTATCCATTGGCAATCTAGATTTCTAACCCCAGGAATCTAGGAAATTGCTACAGAATGTAGTCTTTATTATAAACAAGTTTTTTTTTTTTTTTGGTAGTTTTTCCCCCCTCCTTTTCTTGCTCAGAGATTTTAAGACAGGCTACATTTCTTTCTGCCTTTCAGAGGTCAGATGACTGCAGAATTTCCCCATCTGCCATGAGTTTCTCCTCATTGCTGTTGCTTTGTGATGGAAACCCTTTTTTCCCAGCAAGTATCCCCCACTCTCCCCTTGCCTTTTCTAACCCCCTCTGTTCAACACACACAATGCTTACTAGTGCTGAATCTGTGGCCTCTGCCTGCTCCCAGCATTTGCAGGATGTCTTGTAGTGCTGCTGCTTCTCTATTCGCAGTCCTTTTGTGTCTATGGACCTGAGAGAGTTAGGCAGGAAAGATGGCTTTCCAGGTAGCTCTCATTTTACCAGGTGTAAAGAGCAAGGATTTGCAAGATTTCTGTAGGGTAATCCCAGACAACTTTCTTCATAATTAAAGAACGTTCTTTCTTGGGGAATTTTATTTTCCTTCTTCAGTTTCATCTGATGCTTCTCAGCCCATCACTCATTCACATTCTATGCAGAGGTTCTTCTGCTAGCTATAGTACATCCTAGAGAGCAGAAGATATTTCATATAACCTAAACCCTTCATTTCTAGAGATGCAGATAGGTTCTGTAACATTAATCTCACCTTTATGTTTTTTCAATTTTTAATAACTTGAAAATATGTATATCTAATGCCTTCTTTCCCTGTGCAGTTTTGCCGATTTTAATATCTCTCTCAACACCATATACTATTTTCCTGGCTGTGTTCTTATTAGAAAATGTTATTGCTTGCCAAAATTTACTGATAGCAAATTGCATTGCCTTCATTATTATTATGTCTACAATATAATGATTATATAACATTGTGATTGTAGTTGATTAATAGATGAGAATTGATTATTCTAACTCAGTTCATTGGATTTGACCCCCAAAATTCATCATGATCCATAAACTTTTCCTATAAACCTCCAAAGCTTCCAGAAGGAAGGGAGAGGGATATTAGGGTGAGGAGGAACATCTATTTTGCTGCAAAGTACATTCTATGACGTGTTTTGATTCTTTGTGTATGGTGTGGTAAAGGATTCATTGGACTAGCCAGAGTGTTGGTACATTCTGATAATTCTGGGGAGTCTCAATTTCTTCCTATTTGAATTTTTCTTAAAATGTAGAGTCCTCTTATCTTTGGGAGTTTGGGGACCACTGTTTAAGAAAGTGGGGAGAAAGTGTTATATTCCATTCTCTGCAATGGGACATTCTTAGCATTTGTAGAATCCCTCCTGGAATTATTTGAGGGACAGAAACAAGGATCTGAAATATTTACATGACAAAAACATGTACTTGTCTTTTATAGTCATTCATTCTTACTTCCAACAACCTCTTTTCTAATATTTTACATTGTTACGCGGAAGTTGTACGATTGACTGTCTCATACAGAAACTGGAAGATACTTGGAGGGCACTCAGATTGAAATTTAGTTTGGAACTTTTCTGGATTCCATATACCACTTCAGCAGGAGGAGAGAATGCCATGGACTGATGGCTTTTTGCAGGTGTTCTCATCACTTTAACAGGGACTCATTAGAGTTACTGGCTAGAATAGGATTGTTTTTGAGTAGTTCCCAATGAAGGATGGAGTATTGTAAATGTAGTAATTCATAGCACAAGTAAGAAAGCTATAAACATGATTAGTATAATAATTGCATAATAATGGTAGTACTATAAGAAAATATCCAAGTAGTCACCTGAAAATTACTCACTGGCCATAGCTTTAGAGTCTTACTGTCTACCATCTGGAGCCAGGGACAGGATGTCTCAGATCTACCTTCTTGACACTTACTCAAGAGCAACTAATTCTAGAGAAATTGTTCAACTTCTGGTGTTCAGTTTCAGTTTCTTCTTTTGTGAAGTGGCAATGATTTTGCGTCTCCAAACCACTATTTTTTCTCAGCAATGTTTGTATGAAGAAATGTTATTATGGGATTTAAATGCCAGGAATAGTTAACCCATTTTGCTTTCACATACGATTTCATAATACTTAGTCTTCTTGATTAAGAAGATAATACAGTGAAACCTCTGTTAACTGGGATGAAGTGGTGTTAATTTGGATCATTCTTAAAAAACATATTTGTTTCAATATACTTGTTCTTGAAAATCTTTCTATATTGTATTCAGTATATTTTTCTCTTAGAGAGTATATGGTCCAGCAAATATAATTGAATCTCTCTCTGATGATAGATTGTCTTGCATAGCCTTGGGGCCATGGTATTGGAGTGCAGTTCTTTCTGTACCAAGACATGGATATAAAATGAAAATCTTATGGAAAGTTGGGCTGGATTTATTCTGATCTCAGGCTGTACCTTGGAAGATGCTTTTTATATGTAAATGCTTTATTTTTTTTTACAAAAAAAAACCTTTTTTCCTTTTTTTCTTTCTCTCAGCATGATGGTTTTTTTTGTGTGTGTGAGGAAGACTGGCCCTGAGCTAACATCTATTGCCAATCCTCCACCTTTTTTTCCCCCTTTTTTCTTCCCAAAGCCCCAGTAGATAGTTGTATGTCACAGTTGCACATCCTTCTTAGTTGCTGTATGTGGGACGCCATCTCAGCATGGCTGGACAAGCGGTACATCGGTGCGCGCCCGAGATCCGAACCCCAGGCCGCCAGTAGCAGAGAGCGGGCACTTAACCGCTAAGCCACAGGGCCGGCCCCCGTAAATGCTTTTTAATAAGTAAATTGCTTATATGAATTGTTTTCTCGCTGTTTTACCTCTTTCTTTCTTAAACGGAAATCAAAAGTGCATTAGCCACACTTATAAAAATGAAAAGTACAGTACCAATGCAAAATATCATTATTACATCAATGTCTTCACAGGAGACATGGCATGCTTAGAAGGTCTGACTTGAATAAATGCTTTGAAATTTTTCAAAATTTCAAAGGAAATATTCCCTCTGTCAATAAGTTTTCAAATTTTATATTTAATAATAATCATGATCTTAGCTAACAGTTATTGGACTTTGTGTGCCAGGCACTCTTCTAAGCATGTTTCAGATAATAACTCAATTATTCCTCACAACTACTCCATCAAGGAGGCACTATGATTATCTCCATTTTTCCAATAAAGAAACTGAGGCTTAGAAAGATTAAGAAATCTGTCTAAGGTCATATAGCTAATAGCTAGCTGAGCCAGGATTTGAACAGCCGGTATAAGAACCTGTGCTCGTAACCACCACACTGTGATGCCTCAAAGGAGTAGGTGTGTGGAAGAGGAGATCCAGACTTACTGACTTTTGCTATGGGCCTCGCATGGTATTTAAGTACTTTCATTGATATTATTTCATTTAGTTTCAGAACAAGTCTACCAGGTAGATTTTATTATTCACATTTTGCGAATGAAGAAATTGAGACTCGGAAAAGGTAAAGCTTTTAACCAAGATTATGAGGCTGGTGATCACTGAGCGAACAGAGATTTGAACCTGACAGCCCAAATTCAGGTTTTAGCCAGGGATATCTTTAAGAAAAGAAACTTTCTCTCCAAGAAAGGTTCATTTTTATCACGTGTAAGAGAGGCACCTCACCCCTAGCAAGGATTTGTGTTTTCTTTTTGAGTTAAATCTATTTGTTCTGCATTGGAATGATCTCTTCTCTTTCTGTCCACAGAGTTTGTTCAAGTCATTGCTGATACACTCTGGTACTTCTTCTCATTAGTTGTTTGTGGTTGATTGGTTGATCTTCTACAATTAATATCATTCTTTTCATTTGTCGTTCTTGGGAAATTAATTTTCCTTTGAGTTTTAGACCCCTAATATTATGTCTTTTAACCCCCTGAAGGGTGAGTGTCCATGTGGTGCCGTTAGCCACTTGTACAGTGTCCTGAGAACATTTTAAGAGAAATGTGAATGGCAGCACCACTTGGATACCAATTAAAAATAAATCTCTTTTTTAATGACTCTGTCTTTAAGCCTGCCAAAACACAGAGGGTTGGTTGTCTCAGTTTCCTTTGCCATTACTGACATCATTTAGAACTTCCTGGTGTAATAAAAAGGGATTTTAATGGAAAGTTGTTTCTTTCCTGTGCAGTGGGAGAATAGCCAGTTTTCACATAGCTGTATATCTATACTAAAAATATAGAATGGACTTTTGGCAGGTCCTACAAAGTCCTGGTGAATCTCCGTCGTCGTATGACAAAGTCTTGTGGATGTTTTTTGGAATGCCTTGGCAGCAAGTGGGTAACATCTTAACGGCCCACTGTGACTCATGGGGAAGTCTGTGTCTCCATGTTGTTTATGACTGTGTTTTAATGTGCTAGGCCTCCATGCCATCTCGTTTTCCTGGCTTGTCTTCTCTTCTGTTTACCTTGGCTCCACCTTTGGCTCAGCTGGACACCACAGGCTTCATCAGAGCACTTGGAATGCAAGCCCATCACATGAGGTCTCCCATCTCCCTATGGCATTTTATGGCTCAGAGAGAATTGGAACTAAACTCTAGGTGCCTAATGGTTGGTTGTCCCCAGCCAAGTCTGCAGAAGTGGAGAAAATGCTTGGGTTTGTGAGTCTGCGTGTATTTCACATTCTCACAGACACATCTTTGAGTTCAAATAAATATATCTCTTTTCCTCCTTGACTTTACTGGTTACTTACACAGGCCTTGAAGAATGAGTTTTAGTTACCCCCAGGCCAAGAAGGGAGATTCTTCAGGAATAGCTGTGATTATCTAGAGATGTTACATTGTGTTTTTGTCCTCCTGCATTTTTAACATCTGTACATCAAGTTTTTCTGGGCACCTCCAGCAGTGTCACCTGCTAGCTTGGCAAGTTAGAGAGAGACAAACCCATTTCTTGTTTCCTGTGTCCATGTAGATTATTTTTTATCACATGATGATTTGGCAGATGTTTTCTGCAAGTCTCTAGCTTACCTTTTCACAGCTCTGGTAAAGAGTAGTGAACTGAACTCATATACTCAACTTGTGAAGTGGGATTTCCCCAGAAATGGGAATGGGAGACAGAAACTTATCTGGACAAGGCTTCCTTCTTGTGAAAGTTGATCTCTAAGCTTAGTATAGATTTTCTGATCTAGAGGGAATATAGGACCCTGAGACCAACCCTTCCCAGCTTTCCACCAGCCTTGGTATAATCTTCATTGCAAATGCTGGGATCAATGCTTTGGTTGTGCAAGAAGATTATTTCAGGGTCGTATTTTATCTCCTATTCTGAGACTCTTTCAATTCTGACTGGGATGCTCAACATAATCCTTTTGTATGACTCCCACAGGCTGCAGTTCTGTAGTGTGGGTGGTGGTCAGAGGAGCTCTAATGCTAGAACCCATGATGCTGCTAACAGAAAAGAGTAGGAGTCGTCTGTCTGCAAAATGCCTCACAAAGGAGACTTTCTTTGCTGCTCCTGGTACATGTGGTAAGCATAGAAATAGTTTATTGTGAAAATCTTTCAGCCACAGGTCTTTCTAAGGCATAATTGTACCCTCTAGGGAAACCAAAATAAATATCAGCCTAATAAACTTCAGATTTTTTAAAATAAGTTATCCTATTGCATTTCTGTAAGAAGAAAAATATGAGAGGTTGATGTGTGTTCTTATTCTGCTTTGATTTACTTCCCATGCTCTCCTGTCCCAATTCAGCCTTAAAATGGAAGAAAATACTTTATTATTTTAAGAAGAAGGATAGTATAAAATCCAGTCTTTCAGAAGAGGAGGTGGGAAAGTAAATTTTGCTGCCAACTTTGGAATTATCTTAAAACAGAACAAAACACACACATGCACAGGTGCACGTGTGCATACACACACACACTTGGTTTTTTCCTGGAGGTTAATGATAGATATGTTCTCTGTATTTCTTGCAAAGGAAGTCTTCCATCTGGGCTTCCATTCATTTGTTTTTAATGCAATCATGGTCCACCTGGTCCTCTCGCTAGCTCTCCCTGACCCTTCCTTTGCCCTTATGTCAGTCCCGTGGTCCTTCCTCATTTCCAGTTCTCTCACTAGCCGTTGGCTTCTGCTGTCTCCCTGCCCAGTCTGGACCAAGTGTATGAATTGCAGCCCACATTCTGACAGCCCTTCAGCTGCACATGCCTGCGGTTTTCCAGATCCTAGAGTATGTCAGTTGTCTGACTTCTTGCTTTTCTTCACTGCCCTTTCTCAGTCGACTTCACTGATTATTATCTTGTCATTCGTATCCTTAAATGTGGTTAGCCCCCCAAGATTCCCCTGACTATTCATTATTATTTTTGTTTTATTTTATTAAATCAAGGTATAAAAATTATACAGTACACATCCATGTACCCACCACCCAACTTGAAAAATAAAACATTTCCAGTATAGTTGAAGCCCCCATTGTAATTCTGATCAGATTCTCCTCCCAGAACCCAAGGATAATAACTACAATTCTGAATTTGTTGTTTTCTGTTATGAATATTTTTATACATTTTTTACCTGTGTAAATCAGCAAATATTATATAGTATGTTTAACTTTTTTCTAACTGAACATTATGTTCGTGAGATCAATTCCGGTTGCTGTATTTTGCCCTTCCAATACTATATAATATTCTAGCTTAAGAGTATGCCACCATTTATCTGTTCTATTTATGAACATTTAGATTGTTTTCAATTTTTTTGCTGTTACAAACAATGCTGCTATGAACATTCTTCTACAGATATCCTTGCACACATGTCCGTTTATTATTTCAGCAAGTTGCACTAAGCACCTATTAGTGCTTGGCATGATAGATTTAAGACTGCTGAAAGAAGGTCCTTATCTTCAAGCTGTATGCTCTAGAGGGGACTTGCGGGGAAATTCTGTTGCAGGAGTCTTCTTGCCAGTCTTCTTAATGCTCCTCTCACCTCTCCTTGGTCATCTTTCACAGTTCTGTTAGAGTTAACTTCTTAGACACAGTTTTAATCTTTATTGTTATGCTCAAAAACATTCAGTGGCTTCCTGTTGCCTAGGTGATGAAGCTCAGCCTCCTCAGCTTGCTGTTAGAACCATCCTTGCCTAACATGTTTGGTCTTTGTACTATTTACATCTCACCCTCACACCTTACATTCCAGTGTCATTTCCCTTTCATGCTTCTAGGGACATTTCTTTACCCTTAGTTGTCTTTCCTGTTTTGTATTTTATCCAGGATGTTGAAATTCTCAGTTTTCAGGAACCTAATGAAATACCTTCTTATCCATGTACATCTCATACCCCTTGTCTGATTCTAACTTACATTACAGCTAGTTAGGTGTACACTGGCTTAGCTGACTATGAGTGGGAACCACATGGTAATCTCCTCTAATGTAGTAGGACCTCATTAATTGAAATAATAATAATCGAATTGAATTGAATGGGTCATTTGGTTCTCAGCCTTGCTGTTAAAACACTTCAAAGCTGCTGATGGGAAGAGGGAGTAGAAAGAGAGCAAATGTTTTAATTCTCTACTGTAGTTTTCAAACATTTCTGCCTCCCAATAAGTGCATGTAGCTTACTAACCAGGCAGCCATCCTCAGTGGGACCCTTTCCACTTCAGAGTGGGGCAAGGTTGAGGAGAAAACTGACTTTAGTAAGAGAGATGGATTCTTCATAAAAAAAGACCATATTCTCACCTCAGCAGGATCTAACTAAAGTATACTTCACCCAGCCTCATTCCAGTCTCTTAGCTAGATCCTTTCAGCCTTTTTGGTGGTAGTACAGGTTGATGACCTGTCACTAATTATGCCCTTTAACTTATCTCTGCTGGCAGGTTAGAAGACAGATTGCGACCACTTGTGAATAAGGGAAGCCTGAGTCCACTGTGTCCATGTTTCCATTTTGAAGGAAATGGGAGAAATGAGGCCAGTGGTTTGATAAATTATATCAAAAATAGTCCCTTCATGCTAATGGAGTGTGAAGAAGCTGATGTACTGGAGATGATCTATAATATTTCATATTTCTCTGAGGAGAAAAATGATAAACTTGATGATGTGTGATTTATTCATGTTTCTCCAGATGAAGGAAAAAATCCTGAAGTCAACTGCCTGTTTCTCACTCCCGGAAGCTGGCTTGTGGATTTTACACTGGGATTGGAGGCTGGGCTTGTTTAGAGAAATGCCTAGAGAGACTTTGATTAATCACCGGACTTTGGCAGTTGGTTGGGAGAGGGTAATTATGCCGGCATTGCTGCTATTTTATCATCACTATTTTATGGCTCTACACCACCAGGTGACAAATGTGTTAATTATTACATTTCTTATCCAGGACTTCTCTTGGCTGCCTCCTCCCCTCAGAGTGTTGGCCCTTAGTCCTTCCCTGCAGCTCAGCCCTGGACAGCAGTAACTTCTGCAATCAAAGAACTGTTCTTTGGAAGCCATGCTGAGAGGGACATGGTTATCAGCCCTGCTGTGTGCAGACTCTAACCACAGGGGATCTGGTTAATTCTCTTTCCTCTTCTTTCTGCCCATCACCCTTTGGGTCAAGTGCTGCTCAAAGCCAGAAGCTCTACTTGCTTCTTTAATAACTGAAAATGGCACCCCTGGGCTGGGCCATTTCACTCTAAATAGCCTCCTGGAAGAGGTTAGAAACCGAGGTTGTCTTAGGCAAAGCAATTTAGCAGGTAAAATTGTCCTTTTTCTTTTTCTTTCTTATTTTCCTTTCTGTTTTGTTTTTTTGCTACTCCTTCCCTTACTGGTCATTACCCATGATTGGACTCTTTACAGTACCTCCTTGCCCCACCTGGCCATTTCTCTCCTCAACTCTAACTCTTCCCCTCATCGTAGGTCACCTCCCTAATTTCCCAAGAACACAGTTAATATATTTGCTAATTTTACTCTTGTGATTATGTTAGTGGATAGTAAAGGCTTAAGATTGACCTTTATAAGATAAACAATCTGCATTTTAATAACACTTTTGGAGACTCCTTATAAAGGTCCTAATCAGAGGATACCATTCATGGATGTGGTAGAGATTTGGGGAGAAAACAAGGCCTTCCATAGAGTCTCAGGACATGCTTTGTAAAGTGACCGTTTTCTCCATGTTTGCATGATCAGCCAAATGGATGCATCTCTGAGATTATGGCTGCCCATCTGCCTAGATCCTTTTTCTAGTCTCAAACTATGCATTCAGTTCTTTCAAATCTGCTATAATTCCATTTAGAAGTACCGCTCTGGTTGTTTCAGGAAAACTAATTTCACTCTATAAGTAGGTTTCAGGTTCTTCTAGTGATGTGGAAATTTTAAAGACATCTTGGAATGTGATTTATGGATAATAGTGGGGTTCAGAACATACCACCCCAAAATATGACTGCTTGGCATATTGAATATTTCAAGCTGAAGGAATTTGAGAATGGCAGGTGCAGGAAGGACTTTGTGACTTTCCCTTGAAGCAGGTCGTAAGACCCTTATGTGGGAGATGCTTTCCCTATACTCAGAGGAAAGGAGCATGCTTATCTCTAAAGATGGAGGGAATCCAAGAGAAAGCCAAATGAACAGGTTGCTCTGTTTCCCCCAGTTTACCACACTTAGCTCATACTCTTTGTCCTATCACAATTTTCCACTCTTCATCAAACCCAGCATAAAAACACCTAGGTGTAACCACTTCTTCAGGTCTTCATTTCCTTATGAAGTCTCCCGTGTCACATAAAATTTATATTAAATAGATTTGTATGCTATTCTCTTGTTAATCTGTCTTTTGTTACAGGGGCCCCAGCTGAGAACTTAGAAGAGTAAAAGGAAAAGATATTTTTCCTCCCCTACAGCAGTCTGTTAATTCCCTTTCTTTGGGACTCTGCTAGAGAGTTTGTCTTCCCCTCATATATTTCCTGTCTGCTTCAAGTGAGAACTAGCATATTGTGGCAGCCCCATCATTTGATGATACTCATGGAGTAGAATCAGAACGTTGTGGTAAAGAGTGTGATCAGATGAGATAATATTAGAGGTTTAGGATTAAATATATATATGATTATCAAAACAAATCGTTTCTGGAAAATTCTATCTTATAAAGTATTCTTTTAAAAAAAGTGTACATACACGCAGTTTTGTTTGTTTCAACAGAAGATTCACTCTCTTGGAATCTGAATACCTAGTTTCAGGTATTAGATTTTATTCAGATAGTTTAACTGCTCTGTGTCTTAATTTCCTCATCAAGAAAGAGTGGTGGCATTAATGTTAAATAATGAAAGTGTAAGTACTGTTTTTACATCGTGTCATTTAACTTATATTGTATTTAACTTACTATGGTAGGAGTAATATTGTAAAAATCTTCAATTTGGTTAATCATTTTCTCAGTTGCTTTCTTTGTGGGAGCCATCATCTGTGTTTGTTTATAGTCAAGCCATTCTTAGGACTTTACATGGCAGAAAAAATCCCACAGAACAATATTATAGAGCCATTATCTGCTGCTGCCACAGCTTGCTGACTTGCATAGCTTGAGAACCCCCCACAAGTTTGGGTGAAGTATTCTCACTAATTAACCATGGAGTGTGGGGAGTTTTCCTCTATCTGTTCCCCAGCCAAACCAATGAAAGCTTGGAACCAATGAAAGCTTCACAAACACACCTATAATTTAGTTATACCATTTTGTAACAGCTGAATGAACTGAAATTTAGAGAAGGAAGTTTAGGGGGCTGGCCTGGGGGCATAGTGGTTAAGTTCTCATGCACAGCTTCAGCAGCCCAGGGTTTGCAGGTTTGGATCCCGGTGCAGACTGACGCACTACTCATCAAGCCATGCTGTGGCAGCATCCCACATACAAAATAGAGGAAGATGGGCACAGATGTTAGCTCAAAGCCAATCTTTCTCAGCAAAAAGAGGAGAACTGGCAATGGACGTTAGCTCAGAGCCAGTCTTCCTCACACACAAAAAATAAGGAAGTTTAATAGAACATAGAACTCAATAGATTTATTTGGTGGAGAAGTATCTATTCTAGTTTGGCCAGTGAGGGTGGGTTATAGAGGGAAATTCAGAAGAGTTAGGTTTTCTTGAAGAAAAGTCAGCATATCATTTTCTTTTGTTACTTTGACATACTGGTTTCTTCATTCAATAGCTTTTTTTTGATTTTGTTTGTATGTTTATTTTAGTTTTTTTCTTTGTTCTTTTGCTGGGGAGCATATTCAAGTAAGTGTAATTACCATTCCTGACCTCAAGAAGACAACTAGCCGGTTATATGTCTATAAAAAGAAGAGTAAGCACAGAATGTAGAAAGTAATCCCCAACTAGCCACAGAGGAGGCAGGTGTTCTGGCTGGAGGGAAAAGCCTCTGCAGAAGCTACAGAAGGCTTCCTAGGAGTTCCACCTCCCAGGAATGGGAATTTCTTGTTCTGACCCTCTGTTTCTTCTGGAACTGAGGTACCACATCTTTTTCCCTCTGACTAAAGGGGGGGATTTGTTGATTGTGTGTTGATTCTAGACTACACTACAATGTAATCTAGTTGGTCATGTTCTTGCTTGTATTCCCAGGTTTTAGGGCAAGAAGACCTGACCTCATTTATGGTCAATATGTATTTTTGACTGATGAGTAGGTAAATGAAGCAAAGAATCTTACATATAAGTCTTTTCTTGACTAGACAGTGTTTTGACTGTTTGAAGGTTTGAGGCTTCTTCAGCCTTCTGTTTTTCAGTCCAAAGGCTGTCTGGAACCCGAGAAGAAAAAATTCCCTTGTATCGGTCTACTGGCTACAGACAAGAAGCACCCTGGTGTCTTTGTCTTTCAGAAGTTAGAGATGTGCCTCTGAGGAAACTGAACCAAAGGAAGGTCCTTTTCTTACAGTATTAAATTTCTTTTTTGTGACTGTGTTGGATGTTTATACAGATTTCTTTGGGTGCTTCCTTTCTTTCAAGCCTATATTTTGGCATAATCTGTACTTATCCCGGAACTGTTCATCCTAATTATAATTCATACATGGAAGTCCGATAAATGTGTCTATCACCAAATGTGACATTAGATGCTTTTGAAATACTGTCTAATACCTTACATTATTCTTATTTATGTGTATCTGTCTTCATTTGATTTTAAAGTTCTTGAAGTAATGTTTTATTTATTTTTGTATTCTCATTGCTTAGCAAAGGGTGGCACATAGTAGACCCTTCATTAATTGATACTCACTAGTGTTCTGTGGGAATTCATTTCAACACCCTTAGCATCTTTCTTATCCATCAGGGACAGCAAATAATTTGAGCTATAAAAACCAAAGGTTTTGATTTGGGCCCAGATGACATTAAACTACTTTTTCTGACAGTAATTAATAATAAAATCAGTGCCTCTTTGAGGCCTTTTCTGCTGTGTGAGGTCACTTGTCTTAATATTTGTGATGGCAGCAGGACGTGCATCACATTCATCTAAAGACTGAATAGATTATTGTGGCTTGCAAAGAGAGAAGAGCTAAAGTGTAGCCATGTTTTATGCTATTGAGGATTGAAAATCAGTCAGTCATGAAGACATTTCTTTTCATTCTACTTTTGGAGATGGTATTAGGACAAGCTTTTCAGAAGCATTAATAACCTAGACTCAAGCCTATGTAGTTTGGACCTTCAAGTCTTTTCATGTGTGGAATCAAAGAACCATAAGAGTTGATTGGTATATGATAATGAGTTTTACATTATTCTTGGAATATGTCATCGCTAGTGGCATAGTGGTACTTAACTATAAGAGTATAAGAGTGAGGGATCTAGACTTAGAGTTTACTGGGGGAAAAAAGGTTATATTAAGTATTGAAATTTTACATTAAAAAAAGTAGATTTTACATAAAAAACAAGTAGATATATTGTTTGGAAAATGAAGATTTCTGAAGGAAATATGGTTCACTTTGAAGGAAATACTTTAGTATGTATTGGGCCTACCTATGAGAATGCAATTTTAGTATTCATGGTGGCAAAAGGTAATTTCTCCATGGCTTGGGCCTTAGGAGAGTTGAAGTATATTATCAATGTAGCTATGCATAATGGGATTATGTTTAGGGGAATTTTGGCATGATGTCTATAAAACCTGAAGAAGTTGTCTTTATGCTTGAAAGCCAAGAAAAACTTGACACCAATTGGTTTATAGGAATCTGTTTTCTAAAGTTTTCCCTGAGAAGCCATACAGGAGGCCTTCATCACTGGCTGATGACTGAGCCTGAAGACCAAATGTTGTTTCCTTGTTTATTGGCTTAAATAAGAAACTTAAGGAGGGTCTGATAAGGTCTCTTTTCCACTTAAGATTAGGTCTTTTTATTCTGGTCAAATTGTTTTTGTGTGTGAGTAGAGTGTTAGTTGTTATATTTTGACTTTTGTTTATATCTGTTGCTTACTGCCCTTCCTGAACCAAGGTATAAGTTGCCCAGATATTGCAAAGACAGATAATAGTAATGATAATGATTTCTAACACTTATGCCACACTTAAAATGTGTAATTTTAGTAACTTACTTAACTGTTAGAGCAATACTATGAGGTAGGTATTTTTATTATCCCTGTTTTTCAGATAAGGAAACTGAGGCAGCAGATGTTAAATAACTTGCCTTAATGTTTGCAGCTGCTGAGTGGCAGAATCAGAATTCAAACTCAGGTATTCTGGCTCTGTAATCCATGCTCTTAACCACTATTCTATATACTGCCTTTGCAAACCTGATTTCGACTTGACAATGAATTTATTAGATTAGTAGGAGATTAGTAGGGAAACCATTCCAAAGAGTTTTTAAATTTATGTGAACTCTGAGAATATAACTAGTGACAGTCAAGAAGTTCCACTCCATTTCGTCTGTAACATTCTGATCTTAACAAGATAGTCACATATGCAAAAATAGTGTTTGTGTGGTGTTTAGGATAAATTTATAGTTTAAAAATAGTTAGTATTGGGGCCGGCCCCGTGGCTTGGCGGTTGGGTGCGTGTGCTCCGCTGCTGGCGGCCCGGGTTCGGATCCCGGGTGTGCACTGATGCGCCGCTTCTCCGGCCATGCTGGGGCCGTGTCCCACATGCAGCGGCTGGAAGGAGGTGCAGCTGTGACATACAGCAATCTACTGGGGCTTTCGGGGGAAAATAAATAAATAAAATCTTTAAAAAAAAAAAATAGTATTAGGTCTAAGAATAGTGTTCATATTTTTTATGGTGGTGTTTAAGATAAGTTTAAGGAAAACATTGATCACTTTATGCTTGATCTAAGATATGTATCTTAGATCATATGGACATATAGAAATAAACTAAGATAATTACCTATTAAATCATTTATGCTGGCTTCTGATTGAGATGTTTACATGAATCTTTTTGCCTTAAGACTTGTCTTTCACATGCATATAGACTGGATTATGCTTAAATATTCATTTGGCCAAATCTTTCCTCTTTGATTAAGAGGCCATCTTATGAAAAATTAGACTACAGTAAAGCACTCATTCCAGCCTTGATTTTCCATGACGGAGACTTTGGCACAGCTACTACTAATTCTGACATTAAAATTATCTGAACTTGTTACTCAAATTAATGGCTTCTGTATAAATTTCAAAGGACTGTTCTGTTGATATCAGACATCTAAGAATCAGCGTGTGTAGTAGTAAGAGGAAAAGGAAGGACACAGATTATCAGACACGCTCAACTGGCCTTGTTTTGGAATCACACCACAAAAAGGAAGTTGCTAGTGCTCGTGCCAGGTAACTAGAAGACATCTTTGTAATTTAATGGACATCAGCACTGTTGGGCCATCATTACTCCTGCCAGAATGACTTTCCCATTTATCCAGTAAAGAGAAAAGTCTAAAGCCTTGAGCATGTAATAATTCACTTGATAAAATCCAGTTTTTTCATAAACAAGTTGTATTAAACCCCCCCAAATTAGTTTGCAGATGATAAATTGTGCATTTATTTCCTTATCCCATCACATTCATTAATAATGGTGATACAATGACAATTACTGAGTGCTATTATGTACCAGAGTCAGCCCAGATGGTCTAATGGTTAAGATTGGGCACTCTAACTGCAGTGGCCCAGGTTCATTTCCTGTTAAGGAACCATACTGACTATCTGTTGATTGTCATACTGTGGCAACTGTGTGTTGCTGTGATGTTGAAAGGTATGCCACCAGTATTTCAAATATCAGCAGGGTCACCCATGGTGGAGAGGTTTCAGCAGAGCTTCCAGACTAAGACAGACTAGGAAGGACCTGGCCACCCACTTCCAAAAACAATGGCCATGAAAACCCTATGAATGCCTGTGGATCATTGTGTGATATAGTGCCAGAAGGTGAGAGGATGGTGCAAAAAGACTGGATGGGTTTCTGCTCTGCTGTACACAGGGTCACTAGGAGCCAGATTCAGCTCGACAACACTGACAACAACAAATTATGTGCCAGGCACTTGCTAAGTGCTTCTAGATGTGGAAGAGTAAAACATGTACACTTTTGTTTTATTGAGGGTGCGATTTTATGATTCCACAACTGCTGCTTGAGTAAGAGCCAGGCTTGAAAGGCCAACTTTTTTAGAGAAGGTCTTTGATGGGGGAGAGGAGGGCAGCTGCTCTGGGAAGGACCGGGAGGCTGCACAGGTTGACAGTGCTCTGAAATTGGGGAGAGTGTATAAATGTGAATGAGATCTCCCTGGTGTGGGAATAATCATAGAAAGAGATTTAGGAAGACATATGCTGAGGGACAAAGAGAGGAATAGTCTCTATTAGTAGAGTGGACATTAGTTGGGTTACCAATGAGTCTGTCTGAAATCAGCAGCCCATCAGGTGTGAGCTAGAAAAAAAGAACTGTAGTGTTTGGTTAACTATACCATAAGGTTGAAGAATGATGAGGGCTGAGCTCTATATTTTCTAAATATCCTCTAAATATTAGCTGTGTGCCCTGTTGTTAGGGAATTCCACCGTTTGCTAGCCTGTGGACATCAATGGGTGTTCTGTTTCCTTTATTAACTAGTTATTTGTCTAAAAGTCTAGATATGAATTTATCTTTACCTATTAGGAAAGGAAAAGTACCTATAGGAAATTTTGAGTAAGCCAAAGATTTAAAAAAAAATGTAAGGATTATAGCAAGAACTGCCAGGATTGCTCAGCAGTAGCAATTACCCAGAGTAACCTGGTGAAAGAAGGACCAATAGTAGTATGTTCCAAAGATGGTGTGCGTGCTGCAGGAGGAGAGCTGACTGCACAGGCCCATTCCTCATTTCTCAGGCGAGTGTGCCTCTGAATGACCCTACCAATTCTAATTAGGTGATAATGAAGCAAAATGACATCAGTCAAAAACTAAAGGGAGGGGCCGGCCCAGTGGTGCATCAGTTAAGTACGCGCGCTCTGCTTCGGCGGCCCAGGGTTCACAGGTTCGGATCCCGGGCGGGCACCGACGCACCGCTTGGCAGGCCATGCTGTGGCCGCGTCCCATATAAAGTGGAGGAGCATGGACGCGGATGTTGGCCCAGGGCCAGTCTTCCTCAGCAAAAAGAGGAGGATTGTCATTGGCTATTAGCTCAGGGCTAATCTTCCTCACACACACACGCACGCACACACACACACACACACACAAACTAAAGGGAGACATCCTATGGCCAAGACTTAATAAATACAGAATTTGAGAAAAATGACAGGAAACGCCAGAGGAGGAAAGCTGGGACTCTAGTTTTTTGCTGTAGATAAGCCAGATTCCCTGCTGTGGCACTGAATTTTGACCAGGCAATATTTGATTGCCGATTTTCTTAAGAAGGAAAGATTCTCGTGTACATAAATCTTGGAGCTGGATTAATGCCCAGGATACCATTTGGGGGATAATCAATATAACTGTGTGATAGATTACTTTGCCCGCTTGAGTCTCAGTTTCTTTATCTGTAAAATAGCTATAAGCATAGCTGTGAGATATTAAATGAGATGATATATGCAAGGTTCCTGGCACTTAACAGTTGCTCAGCTTCTCTCTTGAACATCCTCAGAGCTTCTTTATTCATTTCTTTGATATTGAGGAAGGCAGAAGGAATTCTGACATGTAGATTACCTGAGCTATCAGCTTTATTTTTTGAAGATGCTGATCCCTCAGCCACACTGAGTTTGCTATTATCCACTTGCTATCCCTCTACTGAAGCCACTTTCTGTAGAGCAGTATGTATCAGCATTAAGGAGTTACTTGGTCCTGCTCCAGTCCTGATTGTGGCTTGAGGTGGAGCATGTTAAGGATGAATAATGGCTGAGTGGCTTATGATGTGTGCTTAATATCCTTTAGAATGTTTACACAGTGATATCTAGATGGCTTCTGAGCACAAGAGACTGCAGAGCAAAATGTTCGTTATGTTCCTATTAAAATCACAGTAAGAAGGAATATTGCTCTTCTAGCTTGGCACCCTTTTCCTGCTATCATTTCCCTTTGCACATCTCCCATACCTGAGGCTTTAGCCAAAGTGCTGATTGGTATTTAATCAAATTAAAACCTTTGGTAGGTAATGCCTTGTAGGTATTCTTTTGCCAAAGTGGATGTTTGAATGTAATGAGAAATACTGTACATTAAGGAGTAAAGGAGATACTCGTGTTTTCTTTTAAATATGATAATTAGTATTAAAACTGTCTTTTTTCTGCCAGTTGGCTCATCTCATCTCCTAGCAGCTGTTTTAAATTCCTTAATTGTCTGTTGCTTACTCAGCTATCATTTCACGAATTTCCTCACTGCTGCATTTTTTTGCTAAACCAAATTCTGACAGTGGAGGTGTTCATCTCACTGGGCTGAGCTGAATTCTAGTTACCCTCTTTCAGGGACAAGATTAGCTCTCATTAGACAGTGTATTATCGTGAGGTGATGTTTCCCTAAATCTCATTGGACTTGATTACTGTAGAAATGGGCATCTGGTGGAACCTTGGGGTGCCAATTGTGTTTTACTCTTCTTTTTACTGATGATGTTTGAATTCTGTTTAACCCAACGAAACCTTTTTCATGCCTATAAAGGACTAGGAGTTTACTACAGGATTTACAGTGTGCACGCTCTTGTGTAATCTCATTGCTTATAATTTTGTTCAGAAGGAAGAAAGTGGGCATTTCAACCATAGCGTTTTCATTCTAGTGTGGTTAACCATTTCACACTGTATACTGTAAAATTTGTTTGTAGGTAATATATACTCCTGAGATAAGAGAGTCTGTTCTCTCCAGAAGCGTCTACACAGCGTATTCTTCAAGCATTAGATTTAAGTACAATATGTTATTGTAGCCTTACTGAATTGGATTTCAGGCCTTGTGCTCTTTGGTAGTACAATGATATGTCACATTATATATGATACTTCCATAATGTGATCCACTGCTTTCCTAATGATGTGAAAGCTGGTAATACAAGCCCAAGTTTCTGTTGATACATCAAATTAACACCCTTCATATCTTATTTCATAGTCATGCATTGCATGAGTATTTACTGTATAGTTTAAGTGACTGACTTTTGTCTTTTTTTTTTATTCATAGTACAGTCATAAAACAATAGATTTTTTTCGGACTTTTATGCTGTAATATGTTCTTGTCTCTCATGTGAATAAATGTATCAGGTAATTTGTAACCATTTTATTTCCCTAATTTAATTTTAAATAGACAATTTTTATATAAGAAGGGACAAAGGAAGTGGTCAATGAGTTCAGACACCTCAATTTTGAAACACTTGCTTTAACTAATTGTGTGGTTTTAGGCAAATCATTTAACTTTACTCAGTCTCAGTTACTTCACCATAAAAATGGGACCAGTAATACCTTCCTCAAAGTGATCTTGAGAAGATTAAATGAACTAATGTGACAGAACCCTATCACAGAGTTTATAGTAGGCACTAAAAAAATGCTGTGTTCCTTCCTTTTTTCCCTGATATTAAGAGTGTCTCTTTTATTGATTATACTTGCCATCAAAGGGAAAAAAATTCCTGTATCTTATAAAAATTTCTTAGGAAATACATAAATTTAGTGTAGGCCTTCTAATTTTGACAAATAGAATATTGATTTTGAGTTCATTGCTGTAAATTTGCCAAATGAAATGAAAGTTTTGTGCTACTCCTTTCAAGTCACTTCTGATATATCTTGAGCAAAGTCTGTATTTAATAGTAGTTTGCTAATTGGAAAGCTCTGCTAACTTAACACGGATGTAGAAAGTGAGAAGCTGAGAGGAGACCATGGAACTAAATAAGAGAGAGGGATAAAAGCTGCTGCTTTATCATGCTCACTGCGATGAACTTGAGACTGTACGAGGCCTTAGTGCTAATTACCTTTAGCATATTTAAACTCTCACTTCTCACTTCTCAGTGTAAAGACGGGAAAAATCCTTATTGGTCTGAACATGTCACACTGCAGCAAAGTGAAAGCCAAAGGCATAAAGGAACTCTGAAGGCACTGCCTCCACTGAGACCGCTGATGTTCCAAATGGAATATGGGCAGATGGAATTCTAATTTAGGGAGCAGAATAACATGGAGGGGGAATGAGGGCGTTAAAGGGAGGCTCCTTGCATTCATTATCATCTTACTTCTTCTGTGTGAGTGTGCGAGTTCTGGCGCACAGGCAAAATGCAAGCAAGACTTGAACCCTAGAAAAAAACACCATTAGATAGATATTAGTGACAATCTGAGAAGGCCAATATGTGCACACAGAGGAGGGGAAGAAAGACAAATAATGAGAATGTAATCAACCCAGTGGGGTTCTTTTTGTCCATAGTTGTAATCATAGATGGCATCGCACTACCTTTGTCTTCCATCTGGACCAAGCCTGACTACATTTAGACCTGCTATTGTAATGCCAGATCTGTGGTCCTTAAACTCTGATGACAGCCTGCCTTGACAGAGTCAAAAACCTACAGAATGCTGAGCCCTTCTTGGTTGCTTGACATGATCTAAAAATATGTTTGCACCTTATCAGACATAATGAGAGAGAAGAACTGCTTTTGAAGACACTAATGAGAAATGATTATAAGTTAATGAAGTACAAATGCAGACAAATGTGTATCTTGAACACACGTACTAATAGAAACTAACCCCTAGTGAGCCCTTACTCTGTGCCAGGCACAGTGCTAATACTTTACATGCAGTATTATGTTTAATCCACACCACTGCCTTCTAAGTGGTATCCTCATTTTATAGATCTAAATCTTGAGGTAAAGTAATTTGCTCAAGGTCACATAGCTCATAAGCAGCAGAACTGAGATTTAAAGGCCAACCATCTGATTTCAGAGCCTAAATGAGGAGCTTTTTAGAAAGAGCATTCATTTTTGCAACAAAACAAAAATGCCAAGCACTGGGAAGAGAATTCGAAAAAATGTTAATCCATATAGAGGGCACTATTCAGATTAAACTCACCTAACATAATTTTCTAACCTGATAAAGTAGGCCTGTGCCAGCCACTGACTGTTTCAGATAGATTTCCCTCTGGGGAAGAAAGTGCAGTGATTCATATAACCTACTGTCAGGGTTATTTAAATCTCAGATCCAACCTAGAATTCACTTTAATAATCTTTTATTATTTTCATGTGTATTCTTATGATTTCTTCCTTATCTGTAAAGAATATTGTTCAGTATAATGAATTCAGTTAGTTCTAGGCTTCCTCACATCTGCATTTAATATTCAAAGCACTTTCTTCTCTTTGACCCTTGATTTACCAAAATCTGTCGTGCTATAAAAAGATGACAAAGAAGACGGTCTGTTGAACCTGGAAAGTGTCAGAACCTGGAAAGTGTCAGTATAAGTTTCTAATTTGGTGAATACTTGGTCAAGCATAATAGCTTGACTGGAAGACCACCTCCACTGTCCTTTTCTGTAGTCCACTTTAGATACCTTTTGGACTAACCATGACTGACGTGCTTGTCCAGGAAATATCGACCACAGTTAGAATGGTCACATACCTTCTGGGCAAAGGCCACAATGAGAGAGGGGACTTTGTTTCCTTGAGGGACTGTGATGATGCTTTTCAGAGTTTGTGACTACATGTTTGCTACCTCTTCCATCCCAAGCCAATCAGGGGTTTTAGCTTTGAAGAGAATAGTAGCTGTCTTCAGTGGGAAAATTCAGGTCTGTTTTGATCCAAAAGATAATTTAGGATGACTTACGGAACCCAAAGCTAAATGTCAAAGGTAATTAAATGTTACTGTTATGTCTTGCCTTAAGAAGAGAGCTGCTGAGTTCTAGCAGTGTGTAAGAGCTGTTTGGATTAACTATTTTGATTCTTTCCCACGTTATATAAGAGGCATTATCTTAGCACAGAAGTTGTCCCTGGGGGATGGCATCACATTTCAGGAAATAGCTATAATACTTCTTTAGCCTGCCTTTGGACCTGGGTTTCTCAATACTTTTCTTTTTTAAATTTCCATCTAGGTATGACCCTGGAAGATGGCAGGAATGCCATCTTAAAGTATGTGTAACCTTTTTTAAGAAATTAGTTTTAAAAAAAGTAAGTAGACTCTTTTTCTAGAAGCCTTTCCCCAAAATGTTTAAATTATTTAATGGGAAAATTTCCGTAAGACATAGTAATTAACATAGGGGCTGAGGATTAAAAAACATAAATTATATCTCTCTGTGGGGAGATAAAGCGAGGCCTTCGATAGAGTGATGACTGCCTCTGGAAATCAGACTCATTTTCAAGACATAAACCCAAATCATTGTAGGAGTGACCCCCCCTTTTTTTTTAAATTAATTAATTTATTTTTCCCCCAAAGCCCCAGTAGATAATTGTATGTCATAGCTGCACATCCTTCCAGTTGCTGCATGTGGGACGCGGCCTCAGCATGGCCAGAGAAGCGGTGCGTCAGTGCGCGCCAGGGATCCTTTTAATATGAATACTAAATCTACTCCTGAATGGTGGAAGAAAATGGGAAAATTTTGAAATCCTTGTCTTTGACCTTTAGCAACGTATCCCAAAGACCTTATGGGTTTCAGGAAAGCTGCATTTTTCTCTTACTTCCTTATTCTCTTTTTCAATCCTAAAATACTCTCTGGGCAAACAATTTTAGATGTCTTCCAAGGAAAGCAAAACTTGGCTTGTCTGCCTGTTAACTACTGCAAAGTGTGTGGATTCCTGCTGTTCAGTGTTACTACTGACAGTAATAAGGAAACACCTATTATTGTCATTATCTTGAAGAAAGAAGTTCCTAGATTGGATTAAGTGAGGTTGCTGTGCCCTTAAGAAATGCAGGTATTAGGCAGTAATGAAGGTATGGCAGCAGGAATGAACACTCTCTTTCATCAGAGTAGTGCTGCACCCCCCCACACACACTTTTTTTTTCTGTAGGAGGAAGATGTGGAATGAGAGAAGAGCTCTGATCTGTTTGGGGAAAAAGTATCACAGCCTATTAGTTAGAAGCAATGAAATTGAGACAGCTTCGGGGACTCCATTAAGTGTGTGATGTTTAGGCAGACTGTGTCCCTAGGTAAAGTGTGCTGTTGAGGAGGAGAGTGCACAATGAAATAATTGGGCTTGGGAAATCAACAGGGCTTCAGCGGCCTCATATCTCCTTGTGGGGAGTGGGGGAGGGAGATACATTTTTTCTTCCCCTCCCCAACACACCTGCTTTCTTTTAGCATAAAAGTTATACTGAATAAGATAGAGGGGGATTTCTTGCTGAGTAGATGGACTGTCAATATATTTTGAATAATAAGAACAATGGATATAACTAAATTTATCTGGCACAGGAAGGATTCAGAGCATGTCACCTTGGAACCATCTCATGCTATTTATTCTCTAGGCATCTGGATATTTGGTTGCAGCAGCTGAATGAAAATAATTCAGATTTGATTAGTAATGGCAGCATCTATAGGGACATGTATTAATGCATTGATGTGTCTGGAATTAGGTTCTTAAATAAAACATCATTCCCATGTATTTATTTTCATTTTAAAGGAATAAATTGAAATCAGCAAACAGTCAGAACTAGACTGACTTTTCTAATCAAGACATACTGATGGGCACACTTTTGTGGACATTAGTTGAGGGTAGGCTCAGCAATTCAGGTCCTATTAATGTTGACCTGCCTGTGTATCTTTTGAGGTCAGAAAAGTTACAGTGATAGCAAGTCCAAGGCTCAGATAATCATTATTGTACGCTTAAAAATGTTTAAGAAAAAAGTTGAAGAAACTGTCTTCTTTACAGTCAGCATATGTAATGATAGTTATGGCTAATATCAAGAATAAATAGAAATATATAACATTATTACTGCTAATTACATGCTTTTCCATGTGCCAGACCCTTAACTAGGTACTTTACGTTTGTCTGTATACATACACACACTCTCTTATACACATTTGTTCTATGTGAAAAAAGCTTTGCTTTTGGAGTCAGAAATGCTTCTTGTTTTCACCTCTGCTACCTATTAACTATTTGCTTTTGAGCAATAAATAAACCTCTTTTAAAATCAATTTTCTTAGAGTAATGAGGGAATTAGACCAAATAATTGCTGAAATTCTTTCTACTTCAGAGTCACACACACACATTCACATAAATTTATTCTTTTTACTTCTAAAGTCTGCATAATGTTAGTTGTTGGAGCATTTGCATATGCTTATGTGTATATGTCCACACACATATACACAACATTAAACACCAATTATTTTCCCTCTTTGTAAGTTTTTATTTTCCTAACAATTTATCCTAATTGATATAAGATGGTGGCACCAGACCGCAAAGAAGAATATATTACAATTTAAATAAATAAAAATGTTTTCTGGGGCCGGCCCCGTGGCTTAGCAGTTAAATGCGCGCGCTGCGCTACTGGCGGCCTGGGTTCGGATCCCGGGCGTGCACTGACGCACTGCTTGTCCGGCCATGCTGAGGCGGCATCCCACATACAGCAACTAGAAGGATGTGCAACTATGACATACAACTATCTACTGGGACTTTGGGGAGAAAAAGGGAAAGAAAAAAAGGAGGAGGATTGGCAATAGATGTTAGCTCAGGGCTGGTCTTCCTCAGCAAAAAGAGGAGGATTGGCATGGATGTTAGCTCAGGGCTGATCTTCCTCACACACACACACACAAAATATGTTTTCTACTAGTTCATATTTTCAGAATTATAAATGTGTATTCTTGGATATCTGTAGGGGAAAACTGTGTTCAATATTTTAAACCAGAGTCCTCACTGCTATATTTCCACATTGTTAACATCAAGTTGCTTGCCCGGATGTTCATAGTGGGGCTGCAGGGATAGAGAGACGTGGTTTATTCCCTCCAGGAGCTCATTTTCTTTAAAATTCCATGAAAAAATGGATTAAGTAGTAGAGTCAGCCTTTACCATAATAATAATCCATTTTTGCATTATTCAACTTTGGCCAAGAGAAATAAAGAAATGGAGAGAGAGAGAGAGAGAGAGAGAGAATATGTGTGTGTGTTTCATCAAAAGTAACAGGGTGCTCTATGGCTCGGTAAGAGGCCCTATATAGCAGGATAGATTTGTAGATAGTAAAGAAAAGCTAAGTTTAAAGGTTTTGGTCCCTTGAGGATTCCTGTTGGTTAATTGTTTTTCCCCCACTGTAATGCATACTCTTCAAAGGTAGGAACCTTCTGTTTATCATTGTATCCCCCGGGCCTATCACAAGCGCCTGGTAAGCAATAAATGTTGAACTGATATATGAGATTTCCCTAATCTTAGAGATTAAATATTATCCTTGTGTTCTAGGGGAATGAAACATCCACATACATACCATAGTAATTGTGTTTCCATATTCTGCCACCTATGGGTTTAGTTATTATTTTAGATATTCTAAACTTACAAAAATCAAGACCAGTACTTCAAAATTTTTATTTTAATTTGATCTGTAGCAAATAAGCAGATTATTTTGAGTTGTGGCTGTGCCCTTCACGTTGGTTTCGCCACTTAGTTCACAGTAGGTAACCTAATAAATATCTGCATTGTTGTGTGTGTGTGAGTGTGTGTGTGTCTTCACTTTTATCACATCAAACCCCAGGTTTCCTTTGTAATGCTAATCATGGTTATGATTTATTGTCTTTGTAATGATATAGTATCTATTGTTACTGCTGGTCTGTAAGCTCCTTGAGGTCAGGTATACGGTCCCTGTGGTGCCTTAGAAAGCCCCCTGGTCTAGCCTGGGCTTAGCACATAGTAGAGACTCAACAGATATTTGTTGAACATTGAAGGAATGAATCAGAACATTATAATAAGTATTAAAACCCAGCTTTCCAGTCTTGAGACTAGACATGTACATCCCCCATCTAGTGGTAAAACCAGGTAATTTCTGATGTGCTCCCTCAGCATTTACAATTAGTAAATTTGTTGAGCGTCTTTTGAGTGCCAGGTGGGAGAGAAAGAGTTGGATAAGTCAAGTCCATTCCCGTCAGGGGCTCATGATTTAGTGAGGGAGACAGGCATATACAAAAACAAGTATACCCTTGAACCAAGATCACTTGGGTTCATGTTTCTCTAGCTCATAAGATTTTCAGTTGATAGATCATGGAAGTAGCCATCTTTAAAGCTTTATATACCATGGAAGGTAAACAAGAGAAATGATACAGAAACAGTAGGCAGGATAGAAGCATATCTGAGGCTAAGTGAACTCAACCACAAATAGCCATTATAACCACTACTACTTACTTTCATTTAGCATTTACTATGTGATAAGCACTGTTCTGATCACTCTGCATATATTATCTCATTTAAACCTCTTAATAATCCCATGAGGTAGGTACTATTATTATCTCCATTTGACAATTTAGGAAACTGAGTGTCAGATAGGTTAAGTCAGCTACCTAAGGTCACACAGGTAATAACTGATTAGTATTTGAACTCAGGCCTCTGACAAGTGCTCTTGATCACTACAGAAAGGTACAGATACAATAGCATAAGCTTTAAAAGGAGGGAAATATTAGTTCCTGTTATCTATATCAGGGAAGACTTCTTAGAAGAAGTGGGCCTTAAAGAATAAGTTATATCTTGGTCTGGATGTGTGCTAGAGTCAGAATTTTAGAATATGAGATTCAGAACAAAAAACTTTAAAGGCCATCTGTTCCAAGCCCATCATTTGCAGGGGAAAAAACTGGGATCTGTGAGGTTAAATGACTTGCTGTAGGATGTATGACTAATTAATTGGCATTAGAGTTGTTCTCCTACCTCTGTATTCATGTTATTTTCCCCCCATTATGCACACTAGCTCATGTTAAGTCTGGTTTTTCATGACCGCATTCTAATATGATTTTCTAAAATATTTTGCAGCTTGGAAATGGAGACTATCTAGCATATTTGTGTATAATGATAAGTTAAGCCAGAAAGGGTCAGGGCAGGCATGGAAGAGAGAGATTTTAGAGATTTGTAGAGATTCCATATGTTTTTTTCTAGTATGTTATTTTCTTGTTGCCTCTGTTTCCTTCCATAATTATGGACAATTGGGAATTGAGAGAAAGGATACAAATGAAACCCTAATAAGAAAAAGCTGGTTTATAATTCCATAAGGTCTACGACAGCTTCCTACGGTGATTTCTCAGCCTCCTAAGTAGGTAACCTTGGATACTTCTAGCTCCCACTAATGCTTATTAGCCAGTGTCCTTCCTGCCGCCCACCCACCCACAACGACATCAGGAGAATAAAATGAGATAATGTATGTGAATGCGCATACATGATAGAAATACAGGACACAGCAGGCCTGTCTCTTCCTTAGGCCTAAACTGTTCCTTACCTCAAAATGTAGTACCATCATGTGGTGTTGATGTTGCTTAGTCTGTTTCGTTAGCCAAGTTGTTATACCAGACTTATGTGCTGCTCAACAGTCAATCTGGGACTTCGGTAAATACTCATTGAAAGGACATTTGTCTTGCTCTGAGTGCTCCCTGTTAATCCTCTTCCTCTCAGATGGCATTGAGTAGCTGGGGATTGAGGTGGTTTTTTCCCCCTATTTTTTTCCCTTTGTTTCCGTCAGTGATTTAGAATATAAAACAAAACCTTTCCAGTACAGTCTGAATCAGCAGATATTTACATCACTTGGGTGTAGGCTTTTTATAGATCAGCTAGAAGATTACAGTAATTATCCTGTGCATTTCCTCATTAAAATGTCATTAGTGAAGGCTTTGTTCTTTTAAGATCTTCCAAATAAGGTTTATTGCATTACATTCTATCATTAATAGTCTACTAGGAGTCAGATGTCTTATATGGGTATGTAGAAGCAAGGATGGCTTTGGACTATCCGAAGGGTGATTGCCAAAGAGCAAGCCTCAACATAGATAAATTTCTATGTTTAGATTGGGTGGGGTCCAGCTTTATATGCTACCAGTGTAACTGCCAGTCCCTTCTCATACTGCCTGCTGGCAGTGCCATACTCCTTTAGGTATTTGGGCACCTACCAAATCTAGACTTCTTTGAAAGAATAAGAGTGCGCTCATCTATACTAAAGGGTTTCCCTTAGTAAGTTTGTGAGTGATTCAAAAACTTAATAAAGAATAAGAAAATAAGTTCATTTTCTACTGTAATCATGTGAGTAGTATACAGAGATACGATTATAGCCTTTAGAATCAGACCATTGTGGGTTCAAATCCTGGCTTCACCATTTACTTGTTGTGTAACTTTGACCGTAATTATACTTAATCTTTATAAACCTCAATTGTCTCAAGTATAAGATGGAAATAACATTTGTACATACCTTGTAGGAATGTTTGAGAATTCAATTAGATTATGCATTTAAACGGTTTAGCACTACTACCTGGAATATACGATTTATTAATATATTACTTTTAGGGGCCAGCCCTGTGGCCTAGTGGTTAAGTTCAGCATGCTCTGCTTCGGCGATCCGTGTTTGGTTCCTGGGTGTGGACCTACACCACTCATTGGCAGCCATGCTGTGGTGGTGACCCACATACAAAATAGAGGAAGATTGGCACAGATGTTAGCTCAGGGCGAATCTTCCTCAAGCAAAAAGAGGAAGATTGACAACAGATGTTAGCTCAGGGTGAATCTTCCTTAGGAAAAAAAAATTTATATTACTTTTATAATGAAAAAATAAAAGTGTATGTGTGTATTTGTATCTACATTCCTCCTATTTTCTTGTTATGCATCTTTGACCTGATTTAAGAAATTCTAACATGAAATTCCAAAATAAATAAGTAAATATTTAAGGAGGAGTCATTAATGTTATTAAATGGCTCAAGACAAGCTTTCTTTAAAAAGTCACTTATATCGTACATTGGAAGTAAATTACTTCATTTATCATTTTCACATTTTTTCTACTATTACAGTGACTGGCACCTTAAAGGAGCAAATCAGGAAATGCACACTGATTACTCCATTAAAATACTAGATTATTAATGAAATAACTAGAAATAAACTGCAGCATGGCAATATTCCAAGGTTTTTCTCTTTTTTTTTGGTGTGTTTTTGTATTTTTTTTTGCAGCGCTGCAGTATTCCAAGGATTTTTAGAGTGATTGCATCATCCTAGTGTTATGGGCAAATTCAGGTTAATTTAGTCTGTTAAAAAGTATTTCGGGGCCAGCCCGTTGGCGCAAGCGGTTAAGTGCACACGCTCTGCTTTGCCGGCCCAGGGTTCGCAGGTTTGGATCCTGGGCGCACACCAAGGCACTGCTTGTCAAGCCATGCTGTGGCGGCGTCCCATATAAAGTAGAGGAAGATGGGCACGGATCTTAGCTCAGGGCCAATCCTCCTCAGCAAAAAAAAAAAAAGAGGATTTGCGTCGGATGTTAGCTCAGGGCTGATCTTCCTCACACACACACACAAAAAGTATTTCTGTTAAGCATCTGCTCAGAGCCAGGCATTGTTCTTTATGCTGGGAATATAGTGGGGAATGAGAAGAAAAGCACTGCTCTCAAGGAGCTTACATTCTAGGGTAAAGATAGCTAGTAAAAACATAAAGAAGCAGATGATTAATTTGGATACCTGTCAGGTTATGGAAAAGATAACCTAGGGTAATGTGATAGAGTATGGACAGTGAGGGTCTGAGTTAAGGGGCTGAATGATGGGGAGGTCTTTTGAAGAATAGTGGGAGGAAGTGCAAGTGTTCCAAGCAGAAGAATGAGCAAGTACAAGGCACCTGAGACACTAACAAGCTTGTTGTGTTTGAGGGACAGAAGAAGGCTAGTGTGGCTGGAATTTAGTGTTCAAGGGAAGACAGAGAGAAAAGAAGATGACCCATGCAGAGCCTATGAAGGCTGTGGATAGAAATTTGGCTTTAATTCTGCTTGCAGTAGGAAGTCCTTGGACTGTTTTATCCTGGGGAGTGAGGCAACTGATTTTTACTCTAGAAAAAACTCTGACTGTTGTGTGCAGAATGGACTGTGTGCTCACAAATGTGGAAGCCAGATCAGTTTGCATGGGCCAGGAGAGAGACACTGGTAATTTAAGACTGAATTGTAGCTGTGAAATGTTGTGGTGGCATTTCGGCTTTATTTTGGATATAGATTTGACAGGACTTAACGTGGATTGGATATGGGTGCAAAGCAAAGAGAAGAATCAAGGATGACTTCCAAGATTTTAGCTTGAGCAACTGGACGACTGATATCATTTATAGATATAGGGAAAGATTGTACAGGGATGAATTTGTAGGGTGAGAAGCAAGGAATAGTTTCATTTTGATGTGTTATGAAAGAAATGCCAATTGACAGCTAAGAGAAGATGACAACTGGGCAGTTAAACAGTCTAGGAGATTGGGAAAATGTCCAGGGTGGAGATATAAATTTGAGAGTCATCAGCAAATAGATGGGATTTAAAGCCATGGGACTAGCTGTGTTCCCTAGGAAGAGAATGTAAATAAAGAAGACGGCTCAGAACAGAGTCTCATATACAGAAGCCTACTAAGGAGGAAGACCCAATGAAGAAGGTGGAGAAGGAGAAGTTGGCAATATAAGACAAGCAAACGGTCAGTGAAACAGAGATAATAACGTTCCATAAACAAGGATGCATGGATCGGGTTAGCCATGTCTGTGCTGTGGAGAGGTTGGATATGATCAGGACAAAGAATTGTTCATTACTTAGAAATTGTACCTTTATATTGCTCCTTTAATATAACCCATTAATGAAACAAAAAACTAACCTAGTACCCAATGTGTCTCTTACAAATAGTCTCTCCAGTCTATTTGAGGATTATTTTTTAGTTATTCTCGCAAACTGGATGTTAAGCTTCTGTCTCCAAAATGGAGAAGGATTTTTTTTTTTTTTTTTTTTTTTGCTGAGGAACATAGGCCCTGAGCTAACATCTGCTGCCAATCTTCCTCTTTTTTTTTTTTTCCCCGTGTGAGCTGCCACCACAGCATGGCCACTGACAGGCGAGTGGTGTAGGTCCACACCCAGAAACCGAACCCTGGTGGCTCAAGTGGAGCGCACCAAACTTAACCACTAGGCCACCGGGGCTGGCCTAGAGAAGGATTTTTTTTTTCTGGTATTGTTTATTAGAATCCCCGCCCCACCCCCGGCCCCCTTAATAAAGTAATGAAGCTTTTTGTAGGAAAACAGAAAATAAGGGACAAGATTTGTTAAAAGTAATTCATGGGAACAAAAATTAGAAGTATAGGAATTAAATTCCGTGCATTCTGTCTCTTACCTCAATTTTATAGTAGTTTTCTGGGGACCTTTGTCTCAACGATCTCAGGTCGCTTCTGTCAAGAACAAAGTACCGTCTGCTATCCTCTCACCCTTCTCACCCTCCACCCCCTCACTCTACATGCAGATGCAGTGCTTTTCTGAGTAAAGTTTCAGCGATACCTTCTTTATAAAATAAAAGCATTTTCCCTTCACGATTAGCATGTTTATAGAATAGTTCCTATTTTCGTAATTAGATCCTGCATAAAGATGCAAAGCTGCTATGTAAAAGGATAATGAATCTTTATTGCACAGTTGAAATCAGATTTGTGCAAGAGGCACTTTGAAAACAGTAATAAGCAGAGACGTGTATTAAATCACCCAGATAAGGCACCCTCTTTATATTTTCTATTTATAAATGGAAATTATGACTACCCGGTGGATTCTATATGACATTTCCTATTACCAGCAAAGGTTTTTAGCTTTGACCATAAAAGTTATCTAAATTCAAAAGCCCCTGTGGATTCGTGGCTCTAAAGAATACTTCTGGAAGGGGCCAAGACAGGGTGGAGAGGGTTCTTTGTCTCTTTCCTTTGTCTGTGCACTCTGGCAGAGGCAAAGGGTAGCAAGTGGTATAAGAAAGAAGCCATTTGAAATGACTGTGATAAGATCTAATCAGGCAACCCAGTGTCCATTTAGCACATATAGTAACATTTTAAGAATCTTCTGTTTGGGCCCCTTGAGAAGAAAGTTCATGTCCTTATAACCTTGTCCTTATATTTTTGTGTTTAAACATTATTTTCTGGAAGACAAAAGTTTATTCCCAACTAAACCCTTCTTGAGAGGTTTATCTCTTCACCTCCTTGGTGAGTCTCAGAAAGCTGGAGCATTGCTATATAGAGAGTGAGAGGAGGAGGCATTGGGAGAAGGTATAAGAAAGAAAAAAATATCGGGAAGCAGGAAAAGTCAATGTCGAATGAACTGCCAAGGATGGATATTATGGCTGCTGGGGACCTCAGAGAGTATCATGTGTCTTTTGTGTCTATTTTATAGTCAGTGCTTCATGTCAGATGGCAGTCTCACCTGGACTGTGCTTAGTATTGATTTACTCTCAGGCATGCCAGACCATTTTAGCATTACTAAAGGGAGAAAATACTCTGTATTTCCTCTTATATACAAACATATAAAAAGTGTATCTTTTTAACCCTTGGTTTTTCTTTCTTCCTTTCTTCTTACTATTCTTTTTTCCCTTCCTGCAGCTTTTCTCCAGCCTTTTTTTTAAAAAGAAAAATGAAGAGCTCCATATTGAGAGCATTATAAAGAGAACAAATCAAATAGACTTTTTTGGAGAATAGAGTGTCAGTAACAACTCAGACCTGTGAGGTAAAGACTTCAAACGTTGCACGTTCCTAGCCTTTCAGTGGAAGTGGAAAGACCTTATTTCCCAAGGCTAGCTTTGCGGTGGCAGGACCTGAGCACTGCTGTGTTGACGAAAGGGAATGAATGGATGCTAAATTGGGAAACCAAAAATACCATCGTTTTTCACCTGCTTGAACTCCTCTGTTGTTTTCCCTGGTTGCTGTGTTGCGCTTTTGCTCCAGTATGGTGAGAGAAATCAGTTGCCTGGCTGTCTGAACTCCTGGCATCTGCTTAGCAGTTTCAGCAGTTCATAGTTGGGACTCATCCTCTGTCAGAATTCTCTTCCTTTTCGCTCCATTCCATTAGTAGGGAGGCTGAGACCAAGCTCCTGAACTGATTTGCATACTTCTGCGTTACCTAGCTCAGACAACATATGGCAATGTGGAACACTTGGATTTATTTCTCTTCACTCAAATTAAATTCCTCAAAAATTGGAAAACTCCAGCGTTTGTTTTGTGTTACAAAAATTCTTAGTTCCTTTTTTGGTAGGCAAGAGCAACACAATTTTGGCATAAAAATCTCTGGATCAGTTACTTTAAGAAGAGAACATTGACTTCCTTCCCCTCGTCTCTTATTCCCTCTCAGGAAAAAATGTATGTTGGATCTTACAGCAATGCACGACGCAAAATGTCCATTTAGGCACACTGAATAGAAAATATCTTCAAGTCATTTTTGTTCTTTTTAATTCAGTGATTTTATATCTATTTCCTTTCCATTTTCCTCTTTCTTAATTTCAACTGTGTAACTAAATGTCTGAAACTTGGAACTTTTCATCTGATCATCCTTGTGTAAAAGTAAGTAGATATAATCATACAAAAAATAACTGGATTAATGTGAAATTGATACAAAAAGTTGACTATTTAAATGCACTTCAACTTTGACCAATACTAGTGTATGAAAATCACATTTTCTTCTTTAGGGAAATACTTTATTGCCTTATTAAGGGATAGATATCAAACGCTGGAGTAAGTGAGTTCTTAGGAGATGTCTCTTAAAATGGGAAATAGCTTCCTTTGGGTGCTCACAGCTTCTATTCTAAAGGCCCCTGGGAAGAGGCAACATAGTAAAGAGGAAATAAAATGGTCTTTTGAGTCAACAGGTCTGAGTTTGAATTCTGGCTCTGTGATTTGTCGTTCTGGGATTAGGCCTTAGCAAATAATGTAACCTCCTCAAAGTTAGAGTCATCACAATGGTAATACATATAATATTATTGTTGGAAAAAGTAAGGTGGTGGATGCTAATGTATGTGGTGCAGTGTTTGACACTTGGTGCTAAATAAATGTTTATGCCATTTCATTCCAGAGGGTAACTTTGTACTTCCAGCAAGGTTTGTGTGATGCCCACAGAGGAAGATGAGACCTAATTATACTTGTAGGATGTTTGAAAGAGTAAGCTAGATTTTTCAGATAGTATACTATATTTTGTTGTTCTTCCTTTTTACTTTAAAACAGAAGGCAATTTGTTTCGAACTCTGTGCTCCAAACTGGTGACTTAATTAAGCAAGTTTATTGACTGTCACAGAGGCTGTGGTTAAAAACCAGCAAGCATCATGTAACTGTGTTAGTGTCTCTGAGGAAATAAGGGGAAAAGACAGGTGTCCACCCTTCCACATTTTTTTCCTCTCTTTTCTTCCAGGCTCATTCTTGCACAGCAACATTTCATTTATAATCTGTTAATTAAATCATTTCACTCCATTTTATGTAATTTTTAATTTAGCATTCATTTTCAGCTTAGCTTTTGGCTTCATTTACTGATAATAAACAGTGTTGCATACAACACATGTTCCACAAAACACTTAGTCATACACATACAGATGCCAATAATTTTTTCCAGTATGTCAGGCACGTTAAAATTAAAGGCAGCATCTCCCCTCACCCTTTCGATGACTAAATGTGCACCCTGTTTGAATAATACATACTCCCCGACAGCCAGCAGTAGGCTAATGTGTAAAAATTATGTGTGGCATGTCACTAGCACCTTTTTGAAAATTCATGGTTTTCCCAGGCAGGGTTCTGTAGGAGGTTTCTAGAATGGTCACTCTGATACCTTGGATCTGTACCTTTGGCTTACCGTATACAAGTAGTAATGGCTTTCTAGAATTACTGCGTTACGGGTTTCCAGCCATGTGATAGTTTTTGAGAAAGAAAACTCTAGTATGGTATTCAAATTACTTCCTTTTAGATTATCTTTTGAATCATAGTCTTTATTCTAAAGATACAAATTCCTTTAGGTTTAGGTGTTATCCGAAAGTTTCCAAGGCTATGAACTCCAAAGTTTATGGATCACTTCTAAGTGATGGGTGCCTGTGTTGTTGGTATAGCTGTCCAAGTCCTTAGAATCCATTTGCTTTCAGTTTGCCTCTGCTTATTGTTTGAATCCTATTAGTTAGAAAAGTTTCTGCTGTTACATCCAACATAAAGTTCTCATGTGGTAACTTCATTTCTTTGTCTACCATCTCTCATTAGCTAGAGGAGGTACCCTTGTTCATATTCTTCTGAATACTGGCCAGCAAGTCAGCAAAATTTTTTGGACATGTGGTATGTGTTAGGTGCTGTGGGAGGTGCTGGGGATATGATGATGACCAAAACACTCTTCCCTTGTGGAGATGACATTCTAGCATGGAAAGACAGTCATTTTACAAATATTAGCTACACAAGGGCAGAGTTATGTGAGAGGTTCAGGGATGTCTGAAAGAGCATAACTGGGAGATCCCACCTTGTCTGGGTGTTTGGAAAGCTCCCTCCCAAGGCAATATTGTTTAAGTGGAGATGTGAAGTATGGCTGGGATTTAACGAGGTGAAGAGAGGGGCATGGAGAGACATCATATGCAAAGTCCCTGTGGCCTTGGAGAAGATGACTTGTATGAGTGCTGGAGAAGGCAGGGGGCAGAGTACCATGAGGTTAGCAAGACTCTGATTCCGAAAGGCCATATAATACCAAAGGTGAATGTCAGATTTTATTCTAGGGGCAGTGAGAAGTGAAGAATTTTAGGCAGAGACTGACTCAGACACGTTTGTTTGTATTTGGAAAAATGTCACTCCCTGTGTTTTGGAAAATGTTTGGCAGAGTGGCTGGAGAGACAAGTTAGGATGCTTTATCGTAGTACAGGTGAGAGATGATAATAACCTGGTGGACAGTGGTTATCTTTGGGGGTGACATAGACAGAACTGGTGATCAGTTGAACTTGAGAAAAAGGGAAGCATCAAGGATGACACCTGGGTTTCTGGCTTGAGTGGTTGTATAGATAGTAGTAATTTTTCATGTTGAAGGTGGTAAAATACTTTTTGTACCTATCTCATTATTTCTATCTGAGCATCAAGGTCAGAGGTCAGAAGTTCATAAAAGGTGGTGATGGCATTAGAATCTTTTTATATAGGGTATCTTCTGTTGCAGTTGAACAATAGAATTTGGCTTAAATCATAGATTTTCTCTTTCTGTCTTTTGATTGTCATCTGCTGAGAGCTAAACATAGCGACTCACAAGGTGGCACATAGAGAATTTGACATTAAAAAATAAATAATTTCAGAATTTCTAGCCCAGTTGTCTTTAGTACTTTTATCCTTGAATGTTAGAGCTGTGTTGTATCCTGGGAAGATCTTTGTGGATTTTTCTACTCTAACATTTTAATGGTTCCATTCGTAGGTTATTGCAACTGTTCAGTCCTCCCCATACCTCAAACTGTGGGTATTGTCCTTCTAGTCCCAAATTTCCAGTATACACAAATTTCATCTTATATTTAAGCTGGACAGAGTGTTGGCAAGAAATGTGGATCCTGAAAGATGTAAGACTGGCTTGAAGTCTCAACCCTACTACTTGGTTAATGTTTGCTTTGTTTAATTTTAAATACCTCAACCCTGGCTGATGTTTCTGGAGCCCCACCCACATCCCCCTTGCCCTTCCACTCTGGTGCCACTGGCCATATTTCCACCTGCCAGCCCCTCTTTTATTCATCTATGAGGTTTTCCCTGGTCATTAAATTCTGCTTTGCCCATGAGGCAGGCAGGAAGTAGGAGGGAATTAACTCCTACCTGAGCTACCCTCAATCAATGGCTAATGAGAGTTGTTGTATATACCCTGACTCCCTTGCCCCTTCAGTGGGATAACTCTGAGGTATGCATTCCACACTGGCTTCCAGAGTCTCCCCAGTGGCGTTTACTTCTAGTTGCCCACAGTGGTAGTTGGCTAGATTATATACCCTTTATTCCTTACCTACTGTGCTTGTCTCACTTCTCCACTCCCCTGCTGTTGTTCACTTCACCTCCCAAATAACCTTCTTACACTTGTTTCAGGGTCCGCTTTTGGGGGAGCCCACACTAAGACAACCACTGTGAGCTTTGGTTTCCTCATCTTTAGAAGGATTATGTTTGACTAGTTGGTCACTTCCCGTTGGGTATCATCTCTGGTATTCTTCCTGGTTGTGTATCACCTGCTACTTGGACCTATCTTTTAATATAAATTCTTGTCCTTTTGTGTTCAGGTTAGTCTTCTGGCCTGAGACTCTGAACTATATTAGAGCCCCAGATGGTGGGGGGAAGCTCTGAGGTGCAGAGGTAACAATGTCGATCAGATACATCCAGGCCCTGTGCTTCACAGACAGACTCGTGGGACAAGGTGTGTATTTCTGAAGCAGAGTACCTTCTGCTTCCTGAAGAAGGGAGCTAGCCTCAATTTTTTCTAAATATTTAAAATTTTCCTCTGGATTCTTCAGGGGCACGCTGTACCGTATACTGCATTAGTCTTGATACTCCTCTGGCTTCCTTTCTCATCCTCCTTGCTCCTTAATTTAAGATGCATCTCACTGTCTCAAAAAAAATAATAATTTTCCTGGTGTTGATAGTGCTTTTTAACCATGTGTCTTCAATTATGTTTCTGTGAGAATCTTCAATATTTCATGGGCTTTTTTTTTTTTCTGTTTTTTTTTTTTTCTGGCTACTATCACTATTTGGACTAATTATTGTAAAACTTTGCTTCTCATGCTTCAACTTTTATTAGCAAGGAAAAATATTATCTCCACATTCTATAATAAAACCACAGAGAAAACAAGTTGGTCTAGGATATTGGTTTGCTATCTTCTGTCTTTGTTCCTATCTTCTCAGCATTCATAGTTGTTCCCATCATTCCTTTCACTGGTGCTCACATAACATAGGATCTCCCATTATGTGCAGTCACTCTAAGGTGGGTGTGGGAGATAAAGAATGTGGGTCAGACCAATTGGTTAGAAGAAATTTGAGTTTTACATGTAGAGCCCAGTTAGATAGAGGCAGCTGAAGAGAGGAGAGGAAAAATTAACTCAGAAGTTCTATAGGCAGTTATAGTGTGGTAGGTAGGGCTGAGTAGCACCCACTGTTCATTCTTACCTCATTCTAGTTGTTTTTGTTTAATTACAAAAGCTAGAACACTGAAGACTTTATTTCCTAGGTTCTCTTCCAGCTAGGATTCTGAGTGTGAATTTGGTATACTTGTTCAAGATGTGGAAGGTAGAAATGAGGTAGAGGCCACTCATCTTTAGCTTTAGCTGTTTTTGTCTGATAAGCCAGGTTATGGAGAAGTATGATTTTACTGCAGTGCTGTTCCAGCATCCAATTACCAGCTTCTTGGATGTTAAAGGGAATTATGATGTGACTTCTTGATCTTGGATTGCAGCTTTGCCAGTGTATTCCTAAATTCAGCCATTCTGATGATGGCTTCCCATTTGTGGAGAAGGAAAGGCCATCCTTCAACCCTGTCCAGTGATTTTTGTAAGTAGCTCATTCTCTGTATTTAAACCCCTTTCTGTCTAAAATTTCTCAAGTGGTTTCTGTTTTCTAACCTGAACCCTAACTGATATAGATGAGTTGAAGTAAACTTTGTGCTTTAAAGGTCTAGACCCAGAGAAAAATGAAAGAGACTAGAAAGAAGCCTCAAGATGGTCTGCAGGCCTGCAGATGTATCCAGTATCCACAAGAAAACAAGGCAACTGCTAGTTAAATTACAGAGCAGCTAATGCTTTAGCTCTTGGGGTCCTGGATCATAGACTTTCTTCTAGCTCCTCTGTATATTCGTCCACCAAGGGCAGCAGCAAAGCAACTTTCTTTTCAGTACCACATCTTTCCTAGCTGAGTGCTCTGAAGCAGGTGGCATTCTACTTTTCTTCCCACCTTAGAAATAAGGTCAACCGTAGAGAAGTAAAATACTTTGCCCAACCTTTGGCTGAAGGAGAAAAGAAAGATTTAGAGCCCAGTGCTTCTGACTTCCCTGTAATGCAGTAAAAAGAAAAAAATGAGTGCCCAATTTGCTGGGGCACAGTGAGACAGCTGAAGAGTAAGCACACTAGAGTAAGCCATGGTCCCTGCCCTCAGGTCTATGATTGGCCGCTGAGGCACACATTCCCACTTCCTATGTTCCATTCATTATGTTAATTTTCCACCAAGCTCCAGCCCCACCTCCGCCAATTATTTTTGTTTCAACCTTCTAATTACAACATTATATGACCATTCAGACTGATACTAATTAAATCATTACTTAATTCACAAAGTGTGCGATAGTGCTAATGCTTCTTGTCAGCTAAAATTGCAACGTGCCACCTACATCCTCAGTAGATGGGGTGGGGGTGGGGATTGTTCCTCTACCAATCAACTTTTGCTTACCCTTTGATAGCTGGCTGACCATCATCTAGACCCGACTCTTTTCTGAAAATGAGAAAACAATGTAGTAGACCTAGCACTGTATACCTGCAATTCATCACTGTCATACAAAATCATGATCTTGACTTTTTTGTGGAAAAAGTCTAGATAGTCACGAAAAAGAAATTAGTGTTAAGATTTAGGGTACTATTTGCTGCCATATTTTCTTGTCATTTTGCTCTTCATATTATATTATTTTTAACACAGTAAAACAGTAGCTTGTCTCTTTTTCTCATATTTAAAACATTTGTTTTCCACTCAATTAGACTTGTGATCACGAGAACACAAAGTAGTATTTTTTTCCTTCTGGGTGAAAATTTGATGGGCAAATTGTCAGGAATAATTACACCAAATGATGGAATAAAATCCAATGGAAAACATCTCTCTCCTTGCTAGTGATACATTTTTATTTAAGACACAATGAGCATCAAGCACATTTATGACAAGGTGAAATTGACAAGTGGCCCTCTGCCGTGATTTTATTTTTAATTGCTAGTAAACTAATTAGCCAGAACAACATGTTGTATAATTCACAAAACTGTCACTTATGCATTCTCCAATAAAAGTGAGATAGATGATGTGGAAAAGTTCTCCTTTAAGAAACAGCCATAAAAAAAAAAAATAGTTCCAGAAATCCCGAAATTGTATAGACATCACAGAGTAAAACCTTCCTCCCACCCATGGAATAGCATTTGTGTATAACATTTGTTTTGGGATTTGAATAGGAATTAAGAAAGACAAACTGGTAATTTTTTTTCTTTGAAGACCAAATTGTGCATCAAAATAGGAACCACTTCCTTAAATATAATTGAGTTTCAGGTAGTTGAGTCTTTTCGAAGTTTGACAGTCAATAATTTCTGTAATGCAAGTGTTGCCGAATGTTTTCTGTAAAGGGACCAATAGTAAATATTTTTGGCTTTGTGGGCCATACAGTCTTTGTCACAACTACTCAACTCTGATGATGTACTGCAACAGCAGCCGTAGACAATACAGGAATAAGAGTGACAGTGTTCCAATAAAACTTCATTATGGACACAAAAATCTGAATTTGATATAATTTTCACTTGTCACAAAATACCATTCTTTTGGATTTTTTTCAACCATGTAGTTCATGGGCTGTACAAGGACCAGCGATGGGTTAGGTTTGGCCCATAGGCTGCAATTTCCATCCCTTGCTCTTGTGCCTGCTGTGTGACAGGCAGAGTCAGTAGTTATTTCTTTAGTATCTGCTGTGTGCCAGGCAAGGTGCTAACCACTGAGGGATATTCAGAGAGAGAGAGCAAAGTCTCTGCCCTGAAGAAGCTTACAGTTGAGCTGGAAAGGAGAGCTGGAAAGGACACATAGACAGGACTGAGAGACACAACATTAGATGTTACATGATAAGTGTCACGCCGTGACAAAAGCCACCATTGCTTCACAAGTTTGGAAGAGAGAGATCGTTTCAGCTGAAAGACACGCTCCGCTAAGACCTGACCTGGTTAGGTAAGGACACATGGAAATGGTGGGGTTTCAGCTGGACCTTCAAGAATAAGGCTGTGGACCTTTAGAAAGATATCAAGGGTATGTGCCTTCTTTTTTGGGGGGGCGAGAGGGGTGGCTGGGGATGGTGAAACGTCAACTATGAGTCAGTTATTCTTAATCATTTTTCCCCCTCACTCATTTCTTCATTTCATCTCATTTTGAAAATTTCAAACATATAGCAACATTTTAAAGAATTTTACAGTTAATACCAAATACTCACCACCTGGGTTCTACCATTAACATTTTGCTACACTTGTTTTATCACGTATCTATCCTTCTATCCGTGCATTTTATTTTTGATTTATTCCAAAGTAAATTTCAGATGTCAGTATACTTTCTCATAAATACTTAAGCGTACATATCATTAATTAGAATTGAATATTGGTTTATAGTTTCTTCTGTTGGTGTAAAATTTACATACACTGAAGTGTACCAACATTAAATTGTACATTCTCTGAGATTAAATGTACATTCTCTGAGATTTGACCAGGCTTATCCCTATATAACCTAAATCCCTAGCAAGATTTATAATGTTCCCATCACCCCAGAAAGTTCTTTCCCGGGCAGTCCTTTCCCCCATCCCACCCCTAGAGGAAAAACTGTTCTGGGTTTTTCTGCTGTATGTGAGTTTTGCCTATTCTAGAATTTCATATAAATGGAATCATACAAAACCTATCATTGGGTCTGAGCATTTTCTCATCACATATTTTGTCTTTACTTGCTTGGTTGTAGTATTTTTGGAAGCAGAAGGACCTAACTGCATTTATTTCTCCAAGAGGAAAATATGCTCTTGAGTGCAAGCTGTCTGATGTTTTATTAACAAAAACAACAATTTTGTTCAATTTCATATGTTATCTTTAATTATTGTAACATTAAATGACCTGTGGATTAAAGTTTTCACATTAACATTTTTTAAATGTCTGTTATGTCCAGCATTTTATGTATTTCACATTATTTAATTAGTCTTTGCAGTAGCTATTATCCTATTTTGCAGAAGGGGAAACTGAGGCAGGGAATTGAAGTAGCTAAATCACATTATTTCTTAGCTCTTTCTGTTGTCACTTCAGATGTCATTTGGGGAATGGGGGTAGGAAAGGTAGGAATGGGTGTTTGAGAGGTGAATGATCGTGGAGCTGCTTTGTAACAGTTTTTCTTATTAAGAAATGGGTGGAATGTGGAAGTGGAGATGTTCAATAGGAACATGCAGAATTTGTTTTTCTATTGTAAAGGAGGGAAGAGAACTAGAGAATTCAACGACTGTATTTAACATTTACGATTAAAATGTAGATTATTTTTTCCTATAGTATGGCATAGAATGTTAAGGTTTGAGACGAAAAGATGACCTTATCTTCTTCAATAGACGGCTAGAACTGGTAAAGTTATATTTATTTAAGGATCTCAAGACACTTTATGAAAATCAAATCATGAAGCCACTTAATTCCACTACAATGTTGGGAAATTACTCCATGAATTTTGCAACTCAAGATTCTGCTTTTAAAAGCCCCCAAAAGTTTGGAGAAAGGTAAGTACAGTATACAATGAGAGAACTGGCTTTTATTGTTCAGAATGAGAATGTTCCATTTATCTATCTTCAAACCAGCATATAAAGTATTTGAATGTTCTTTGCTGTGCTTTATGGTAATATTTCTTTGCTTGGAAATTTGCATTAGCATTGTTTTTCGTGGTTAATATATTGTCCTTATTTAACATTGAACTCCATATGCGTTTGTGATACATGTGGAAAAAATTAGGCGACATTCAATGTCTTTTGAGAAGCAGTTTACATTCCTTGTACTTAGTCTTTTATACAGGCTTGGTCTTCACTGTTAATCGAAAGTCTATGATTCTTCTCATTAGTTTAAGAAGCTTATTTAAGAACTTATAGCTTCTCCCTATAAACAACTTCTGTATTAAATCTTAGATTTAAGAGAGAATTTTCCCTCGTTTTAAAATAAATTTTACCTAGCAATTAATGAAATACCAGAGCAGTACTGTATAAAATCAATGTTTCCTTTTAGGTTTAATATGTCCAGATGCAAGTGAAAGAAATAAAACCACTTAGTTTTTTCGTGTCTTAGTCTGTCTCTCTTCCTCATTTTCCTCAAAACAGTTTTTAAAAATAAATTTAGGAAATCTCCTCCAAAATACTAGACTAGCATGTTTTCAGCACTGTAAGTTTCCTGAAAAGTTTATCTGGAAATGTCCTGTTCAATGCTTGACTCTCTTCTTCTATAGCATTCTAGATAGGTGGTCATCCAGCCTAAAGGAGAACTGAATTCATCCCATGTGCCAGGAGCTTTCTCATATAAAAGTTCATAATCCATTCTGGTACTTCAGATGTTGAAAACCCTATGAAATTCTACAAGGCAGCTGCTAGGGCTTAGGGCTTGCAAGTGCTTGGAGAGATGTTGATCCTTGAACATTTATACAAAATTGTAGATGTAGTTGTTTGTTTACTAATTAGCGGTGTTTTTTTGTAGCAAAACAAAACAACGAAGCAGCAGAAACATTGATTACCATACAAGGTATTAATGTAAAGAAGGTTATGAAACCTGAAAAATTATTTGACTGATAAAAAATGATTATATTATGAACTTTGCTCTTTTTTCTCAAGTTAACAGCAAAATAAAATGGCTATGTTCATGTAATTTCTTCTCTCAATTTGGTTCAAGACTTGTATAGCTCCCAGGTAAATTTTGCAGTTGTATTGCATGATTAAAGTGTCCATCAAAACCTTACAGTTGGTAAACAGTATTAAAAATCTATCTTCAGCTTCTGTAAACTGTACAGAGAGCTATGAATACTGGAAGAAATGGAAATATTTTAATGAACTCGAGTAGGACTAATCAAAGCAAAGCAACCAGTTTATTCAATTAAACATGTAAATGTCTATTCATCCATGACATGGCTGAACATTTATGTCATCTACTAAAAGTATTCTGTTGCTTGTACAAGTATAAGCTATTGTTCAACATGAAACTGAATCCCTTAGAGTCTTCCCCGCCTCTTTAAAAAATTACATCTCACAGTTTATTTCCTTAACATTCTTTCTTCTGCATTCAGTTCACTTCAAATAACCCAACTTCTTTCATGAAGGAATGCAGGCTTGGATAACTTGGTTCAGTCCCCCTGCCATCACCTCTTTGCTTCAAAGGAATGTTACCTTCTTCATTTCTTCATAGTAAGGCTTAGTAAATGCTTACTGTGCACTGGGTACTATACTAAGCATGTTTTATGCTTTATATCCTTTAATCCTTATAATGATGTCATTGTTTTTTCCATTGTACAGATGAAGACATGAAGGCACAGTGTTGCATGGTGCTGTAAGTGGTAGAACTAGGGTATTAACACACACATCTCAGAATATCCCTTGGGTTGACATGAATTTAAATTGTGCCGAAAGTGATTGACATTAGACACCAGGAAGAAATTCCTAAAATGAATAGATGCTTAAAGGAGTCTCTTAAGTGAGTACAGCTAAAAGGGCTTGGGGTACAGGAGGTTTCCTGGGACCTTTATCACCATTAGGACATCTAAAAACAGTCTGTATAAAAATCTCATTTTGTGTGAATTAGTTGTATTCTTATCTTGAGGCAGGAAGTTAAACTAGATGGTTGTCTGAAGACCCCTTTAATACATTTAAAACAGTCTTCAATGTGTATAAAAAGTGGAAACTTAATGATTCTTTTTAATTTTAAGTTACTGTTTTTATTATAAAAATGAGTACAAAATAGAAAAAATTACTTACACTTTTGCCATTCTAACATAATGCCACTTTCTGGCCTATTTCTTTCTAGTAATTTTTTTCTGTGCACTTAAAAAACAATAACAACACCTTTATTGAATTATAATGTATATGCCATAAAATCCACCCATGTTAAATACATAATTAAATGAGTTGAAATAAATTTACAGAGTTGTGTAACCATCACCACAATCCAATATTAGAACATTTGCATCACTCCACTCCCCAACCTCACTCTCTAGTTTCTTAAGATGGAATCTTCTGTTATTGATTTGATCTTGCTTCCTTTCTAGCATAGGTGTTTATAGCACCACTTTAGCTGAAGCCTATAGATTTTGATATATCGTGTTTTTATTTTCATTCAATTAAAAATTTTTTTGAATTTCCCCTGTGATTCCTTCTCTCACTCATGGGATATTTAGAAATAGGTTGATTTGTTTCACAATATTTGTGGATTTCCCAAATTTCCTTTTGTTTTGATTTCTAATTTAATCAGAAATATAAAAAATATACTTTTGTGATTTCAGTCCTTTTAAATTTATTGATACTTATTTTATGGCCTAGCATATAATCTCTCCTGGATTATGTGCCATATGTGCTTGAAAAGAATGTGTACTCTGCTGTTTTGGGGTGGAGTGTTCTATATGTGCCAGGTTAATTTGGTTGATAGTGTTGTTTAAAACAACAATACCCTTATTGTTTTTCTGTCTAGCTATTCTGTGTTTAGAGTGGAATATTGAAGTCTCCAACTATTATTGCTAAGTTGTTTATTTCTCCCTTTAGTTCTTTTTTTTTTTTAACTTTATTTATTTTTCCCCCCAAAGCCCCAGTAGATAGTTGTATGTCATAGTTGCACATCCTTCCAGCTGCTGTATGTGGGACTCGGCCCCAGCATGGCCGGAGAAACGGTGCGTCAGTGCGTGCCCAGGATCCGAACCTGGGCCACCAGCAGTGGAGCACGCGCATCCAACCACTAAGCCACAGGGCTGGCCCTCTCCCTTTAGTTCTGTCAAGTTTTGTTCCATATATTTTGGGTCTCTGTTGTTAGGTGTGTAAATGTTTATAATTGCCATATTTTCTTGATGGATTGATTCTTTTATCATTATAAAATTTCCCTCTTTGTCTCTAGTAACAATTTTGGCTTAAATTCTATTTTGTCTGATAGTATACTCTTTCCAGCTGTTTTATGTTTATTGTTTGCTTTGTATTTCTTTTTAAATAATTTGTCTTTCAATTTATATTGATATTTGAATCTAAAGTGTGCCTCTCATAGACAGCATATGCTTGGATTTTTTTATCCAGTCTAACAATCTCTTCCTTTTAATTGAGTTTTTAATCCATTCGTATTTAATATCATCATTGATATGGTTGGATTCGTGTCTCCATTTTGATATTTCTTTGTCTCATTTTTTTTGTTTCATTGTTTATTTACTGCCTGTTTTGTATTAAATAGATGTTTTTTAGTGTATCATTTTAATTTCCTTGTTGATTTTTTACTTTATTTTTAGAGTTATTTTCTGAGTGGTTGCTCAAGGGGTTAAAATATGTATCATACTTTATCACAATCTATTTTAACACTAACTTAATTGCAGTAACATGTACAAACTTTGCTTTAATATAGTTCCATGTCACCCTCTTTTGTGCTATTATCATCATATATATTACATCTTTATATCTTATAAACCCGACAATACAGTGTTTTAATTATTGCTTTATACAACCTGTGTCTTTTAAAGAAGTTAAGATAAGAAAGGAGAAAAATATATTTATGACTTTAGAAATATATGTGTAAACCTATATGCCTCCTATGTCCATTACTCTTCATTTCTTCCTGTGTGTTTGAGTTATTGCCTGGTATCATTTCTTTGGTCTGCTATAACTCTATTACCTCCCTCCTTCCTTTGTGCTATTATTATTATTATATATATTACATGTTTATATGTTATATGACCTACCATACAATTTTATAATTACTATTTTATCCAGTTGTCTTTTAAATTAAGAGAAGAAAAGACAAAAATTAACTTATGTAGTCTCTTATAATTACCTACGTAATTACCTTTCCCAACATTCTGTATTTTTTCGTATGGATTTGAGTTGCTGTCTGTTGTCATTTCTTTTCATCCTAATGAACGTTGGTTCTTTTTTATAATTTCTATCTCTTTATTGATACTCTCTATTTGATGAATCATGACATCATACTTTAATTATTCAAATAATTTTTTCTTTAAGTCTTTGAACATATTTACAGTAGCTGCTTTGAAGTCCTTATCTGCTGAGTCTCACATCTGGGCCCCCTCAGAGATAGTTTGTAACTGCTTTTTTTCCTGTGTGTGGGCCAATTTTTAATTTTTTTCTGCATGTCTCATCATTTATCTAAAATTGGACATTTTAGATAATATATTGTAGCAACTCTGTATTCTGATCCCCCTCCCCTTCACACACACATCTAAGATGGTGGTTGTTTCTGTTTTTTTATTTGTATTTTTAGTTTCTTACCTGGACTGATTCTGTGGGGCATATTTTCTTTATAATGTGTGGCCACTGTTGTCTCTGATTTGTTGTCCTCCTGTGTGCACCTGTGCACCCCCCTCCCCTCAACACCCCCGGGTATATATTTAAGTCTACCTTCCTAGGAATTACCGCTGGGTCAAAATAGCTTAATGCTTAGCCAAAGTCTGATCTGAGGTTGTTTGAGCACTTGGAGCTCAACACTTTGAACCACTAAATCATGAAGTCTTCCACCTTTTTCTGATGGATCCGTGTGTGGCTTGGAGAGTGAATCACAGTTCACCCGATTTACAAGTCTGCCTTAAATTTTACTTTCTGTGTTTGTAAGGTCTCATGCCCAGCAAGAATAGGTAGCTTGTTAGGGCTTTCTCCAGTCTCCCCTGAGCCTGTGCACAGCTTTGTGGATATGCACAGCTTTCCATACCATCAGAGATAAGTAGGATCTTATTAAGTCCCTCTTTTGTTCCCTGGATCTTCCTATTAATTTTCTGACTGGCCTGCTGGTTTGTTACTTGCTGTAATCAGTAATGAGATTTCAGGCTAGCTGCAGTGTTGTCCTTCCCTGATTGTTTGCCATTGAGATCACTATTGTCTTTAACACCCCTGGGCATAGAATTTTCCATGTTCTGCTCCAAATAAAATGAGTGCTGAAGCAGCAGAGCCATGATTCTCACAGGTTGTCCACCCTGACAGTACTTCTGCCCCATGGAACTGGGGAGAGAGTGAAACGTGGGAGTAGTACCAAGCTCAAGTCTACAGACTCCCACTGTTCTTATTAAGGTTCAGTAACTTTTCTTAAATAAACAGTGCTCAATTTGTTATATGCCTTTGGTCAATTTTCAATGTCCTTAAAAGATTGTTTTGGACAATTTTGTCTAGTTTTATTGATTCTTTTTGTGATGAAGGTTTGACAAGTTCCTCACTCAGCCATTCCAGAAGTTCTGCTCTCTTGGGTTTTTGTTGTTGTTGTTTAAAAACATAACATTCTACAAAGTACACTAATTGCTATGGTCTGAATGTTTGTGTCCCCCACAAATTCATATGTTGGAATTCTAATGCCTAATGTGATGGTATTAGGAGGTGAGGCCTTTGCGAGGTGGGTAGGTTATGTGGATGGAGCCCTCGTGAATGGGATTAATGCTCTTATAAAAGAGATCCCACAAAGCTCCCTAGCCCCTTTCACCACATGAGAATCAATGAGAAGTCAGCAGTCTGCAACCCAGAAGAAGGCCCTCCCTACAAACCAACCATGTTGGCAACCTGATCTTGGACTTCCAGCCTCCAGAACTGTGGGCAATAAATTTTTGCTAATTATAAGCCACCCGGTTTATGATGTTTTATGAAACAGCCCAAATGGGCTAAAACACTAATCTTAAGTATATAATTCAATGGCTTGTTACATATGAAAACACCCTTATCATCACCACCCAGATTAAGATATAGAACATCTCCAGCACGCCTTAAGCTTCCCTTCCTAGTCTCCACCCCACCACCACCACGCCAACCCTCCACACCCCCCACCCCCAGTTCTAGAGTTAACTGCTGTTCTGGCTTCTATCATCTTAGATTAATTTTTCCTATCCTTGAACTTCATATGAATGAAATTTTACAATATGTACTCTACTGTTTCTGGCTTCTTTCATTCAACATATCGTCTTCTGAGATTCGTCCATGTTTTGGGGTGTAGCAGGGATTTGTTAGTTTTTAATCATTACATAATATTTTATTTATGAATATGCCACAATTTTCTTATTCATGGACATTTTGGGTTGTTTCCAGTTTGGGGCTATTATTAATAAAGCTGCTATGAACATTCTTCAATATGTGTTTTTGTGAACATATAGGTGTATACTTTTAACATCAACAACATAATGAATCTGTAATTTTGGCTTTTGCTTTTTATTTTGCTCTTGGTTTTTTAAGGTTAGCATTATATCAAGTATGTTTTTCTTGTTTCTATCATTGTCATCATAAGTGTCATTAGTATTTTTACAGTATTTTTTAAGGTGAGTGCACAGTAAACTTACTTGCATTTTTTTTAAAAAAAGTCACTTCAAAGTTTGTGTTTAATAATTAATCATGTCAACACAGGTATCAGTTGGCACTCAGTAAATATTTGTTTTCAATTTTTTTTAGAAAAATTCCAGAATTCTAAGGTTTTTAAAAAATAGTGTTTAACTAGTCCAAGGTTAAGCAAAATCCATTCCTTTTTCTGCCCCTTTACATGTTCCATAACACGAGATTCAGATATCAGTAGTATTACTCTTTTTAATATACAAAAGTTGGAACGACTGGGAACATTAGTCTCTAAACATGCACTTCGATATATATATGTATATGTATATATTCTACATATTTCATATTGGATTGGAGGAAATTCTTTAGTTTTGGATATAGAGGAAGTTATGTGACCTTCCACATTGGGCTTAAAGAATTGAATCCCTGTTTATAGGACTTTTGGTGTTATTGCTTTTCTGCCTCTTTCCTACCCTTCCTCCTACATTAGCTAAAACATTTACACTTAGACTTGTGCAAGCACACACCACAGTCTCTCTGTGTCCTAGGACCCACACTTCACACAGTACTTGGAAATATTTTTGCCTGAGGAAATAAGTATTAGTGTTGTGCAGGTGTAGGCATTGTGTACTTTTTTTTGTAACTGGATGGTGGCTTCTCAAAAACTGTTGAGACTTCTGGTGGGTAGTATGAGCTGTGAAGGACACAAGGAGAATAGAAGGAGAAAGGAATTGCTTAATGGACCTCGCATAATTGTGACTGTGACTCTAGGTCTGCTGAATTTAAAGATGGAGTTGCAGGCAGATAAATTTGTTGAGTTTGACCTAATTCCTTGGCTTTTCTCTGATGTATATTTTTCTATTAACAGGAGTATACCTTTCATCTCTGCTTTCACACAGTCAAACGAGTGTCTAATTTTTGGTGGACTTTCTGTTCTGTCATTTTTGATGCTTAAACTGTTCCCCTAGAGTCCTAATCAAGCTTTAGGCTGTGAAGAGACCATAAGAGTCACTAAGGCTGAATTTCCCATTGCCAGTAAAGGGACGCGCTCAGTATGCAGCATGCTTGAACTAACAAATGAGGCATGAAAGAAGTGGGTTTATGGCCCTATGTCAGCTTTACTACAGGGGAAGATTTGTTTATGTCTACTGCTTTGTCTTTTCTGATTTTCAGAATAGGACCATTGTTCAAAAGGTTGATCATGACAGGGTGGGGGATACTTGTGATTTCGTAGTGTTCAAACAAAAAGAGAAAACCGGATTCCTAGTCTTGAATCATCCCTCCTGAATGCCATCATGCCATAGTTTAATTGGTAGAAATTCTAGCCAGTATGTGGGCATTTAAGTCACATTAGTGGATCAGAAGTTATAGATATTTGTGCTTTCAGTAGGCTGTGTTTTTCTGATATTCAGTCATTATTACAGAGTAGCTTGCCTAGCGAACTTTACTCCTAGAAAGTTGGTCCTCACAGAAGAAGTTTGGAAGAAACAAGAGGCAGAGGCTGTGAATCTCCTCACTGCCCTACGCCAGGGCCTCTCATGTCCCCAGAGTGATGGGCATATACGGATGGAGCAATGGTGGGAAAGTGAAAGTGTGGTTTTCTCTCCTTCTGGTTGCAGAAAATATTCGCATTAAAGATTCATTAGCTAATGTTACTGATTGAAGGGCTTTCCTCAAAATCCACCAATTATAAAGGTTTAGTGTGCCAATAATTTGGAGCAAAACAGCCTTTGCACTGGGTAGTGTGTTGACCTATAAAACTGTTTTAAGCTTATTGAATACACCTTAGTGGTGTCATAAGCGGGAGGGGCTCCTAGGCTGTGTTGCTGTCATCTTCCCTGTGCTACCTTTGTTGTTGCTGAATAACTAAAACTCACACTGTTATCTATATTTTAGAGGGGTGCTCTGCTGCTCCTATTAGACATGAAAGCAGGATACCTACCTTCCATCTCTGGGTGTTTCTGTCACTTGGCAGGGTAACTGATTTATAGCAGGATCCAGTAAATGTTGAATGAATGTGTAATAGATGTTTAGCATGGTGCCTAACACACAGTAGATACTTGGTGGACATTCTGCTGGTCATTCTGAGGGTGGCCGACTGTCTGCCTCCACTCTTCATTCTTAGGAATTTGGTTGGAAACAGCTGAGCACATTGGTTCTTTGGTGATTGGAGATGCTTACTGCTAAGAGTAAATTACAGGCTTTTTTTTCCCATTGTAACAGAACTTAATGTGACTACTGTTACAATAGGGACCCTCCTGAGTGAGAGCAAGCAGAGGTGAGCAGGGAGGGTGGCTGAGCTGAGGTGCGTGCTAGAAATAAAAGCAAGAAAGAAAACAGCTGGGACCCTGGAAGCAGGTGAAAGAAAAGAACGTGAAATAGACAAGGGCCGGAATCAAAGGAAAGAAAGAAAAACGAAAAACTAAACACATTGTGACCTCAAAAAAAGGAATAGAGTGGATTAGTAACATTCCCTATATTATCTGTAATATGTTTTGTTTTTTAATTCGGGTGATAGAGAAAAGAGCTTTAGCAGTTCTTTTTGGACCTGCTTAGGAAATTTCAGTTATTTTTCATGTTCCTTCAAGGAATTCCCATGACTTTTCTTCCACGACGTCTCTGCCTTTCATCATCACTAAGGCTATTTATTCCTTCTCCGTCTTTCTCTTCAAGGGGCCGGGAAGGCTCAGCTGCTTCTTATTTATTTGTTTCTTATATTGGACTGTTTGGTAAGCTTTCATTTGAAAGAAGATTTCATAGGTAAAAATAAAAATTTGAAAAACACTAGTGTAACAGAAAGAGCTCTTGGTAGAAATTTTATCTGATGGGATGACTAGCCATGAGTTTTTTGCTTCATCTCTGAGACCTTCAGTTTTCCCTTCGGTAAATTGAAGATGTTAAACTACATAATTTCCAAGAGTCCTTCTTGCTCTCATATTGTATTTAAAATAAAGGATTATCTGCATGAAGGAAAAAAAAGGAGAAGTAGATAATTCCCATGTCTGCTTCACTCTCTGTTCTGGGTACTGTATGTACATTATCTCCTTTAATCCTCCTAACAACCCACTTCTTAGATTGGGGAAACTGAGGCTCAGAGTCTCATTAGTTCCCTGAGATAACAGTATTTGGTGTTTTTCTTTGCACGATACTATGATGTTGTCTAGTGAGCCAAGCTATAAAACAGTAAAGAAAACAAAAATACCAAATAGAAAAACATGTTGAGAATCAGATGACTTCATGGAGGCCTCGACATAGATACTACATTTGATACTACATTTTATATTCGTTGCCACCAACCCATACTAGAATGTAAGGTCCATGGAGACCAAGTCTGGGCCACATTCACTACTTTATCCCTAGTGTCAAGAGTATTGTGTGGTACATAGTAATGCTCAATAAATAACTGTTGAATGCATGAACATAGATATTTATAAAAATTCCTAGAAAATCTTAAGAAATGGGCTTAGCAGCTAGAAATTGAATTTATACTTTTGCTGTTTTCCTTTTGGTGTTCAAAAATACAATACTTTTTGTTCACATCTCTAACAAGATAGTACAGTATTTCTCATTGTATTGTCAACAGTTATGCAGTTTCATTGGTGAGTGTATGTGGCCTGCTGTACCTTATGGAAGTAGAGTGAGTGAACATTTTGTTGGAAGTGAAAGCCAATATTCAACCTCTTTAGCAAGTTAGGTTAACACTGTCTTCCCAATAGGCAGTATTTTTTCTTTCTCATTGATGCTTATTGTAATGTTCATGATCTTGATCAAACATGTCTGTTGCAGTTTTAGGAACTAAAGCAGAAATGAATCTCAAACCATTTCGTACAGAGTAATAACTGTATCCTCTACCTCTGCAATTATTTTGTGTCCTCAGTGAAAATTGTGTTTCTCTCCTCCCACACTCAGTTTCTGTTTGGTTTTACAAGTATAAACAAATTTTGGCAAGCCTTGGGGGCCCACCTGATGTATAACAATTTGCTTTTTAATGCATTCACCAGTGGTAATTCCACTTACTCTTTGTGGTTTTCTCTACCTGGTATACATGATTCTTCCCCCCACCCCGTGTCATCCTGCATTTGCAGAGAGCATTATGGGCAGCTGTGCATGCTGACTCATCACCTAAGCCAGCATATGTGGAAAAGGGGGCCCACAGAATAACTTTTACTCCATGTTCTCTGCACTGTTCTGTTTAATTCTGTCTTACCACATACTGCCTTCATAAAGTAAGCTCAGTAGAATTATTTCTACTTTCTATTGTAAAATTTCAGAAACAGAAGACAATTAGAGCTCATTAGGTCTCACCCATTCATTATTTAGACGAGAGACTGAGACCCAGGCAGGGGTCTTGCCCTAGACCTTCATGAGCCTCTGGAAGGCAGGGACTGTCTTGTTCACTGCTATGTCCTCCAGTCCAATACAGTGTCTGCACGTAATAGGTGCTCCATAAAAATATCTGCATTTTTTCAAGGTCACATACCTAGTCACAGCAGAGCTAGAATGTGGACCTGTGTCTCCTAGTTATTTGTTCATTGTCACTTCCACAATTATCTCATTGTAGTTTAAATTAGGGAGTCAGCTTCCAGTCTTTTAAAACACAATTACCTTTCAGTTCATCTCTGGTAAACAAACAGCAGCTGTCCTTCACTGGCATGGCTGCAGTTCCACCACTGAGCAATTCTAGAAACTGACACTAGTAACTGTTCTGCTAAAAGGAGGACTCTTCTACTCACATGATATCCTGGCTGTGTCCAAAGTGTAATATTTAATTGCATTTTCTTAATCTTTACCACTGTATTGCTAAGCTTTCTAATACCTTCAAAATACCAAATCTCAGGCTTATCCTAATTAAAGAATCTCAATTTAATCCATATTGCATGACAATTCAATTTGTTGATTGCTTTTTCTCCCCCTCTTTGTGAAATTCCCGTCAAATGTATTAATTCAACATGATGAATCCTGTATTCAACCCACTGGAGTGAATAATTAAAATTAGCTGATAAAACTTTCAGCAGAATTACTTTGTGAAATTGCTGAACAGATGTGTCATTTTAATGAAAATCCACAGACAAGCTCCTTCTCCCCCTCGGCAGGATAAAAATATTATCCCCTCGGCACATACTTAATTTGGTGGTAAATACACTCGGAGCGATTGCTGGAAGGGAAGAAAAAGCAACTTGTCACACTTAGTAACTTGATTTTTCCCCAGCATGCAGTAACAGCTATCTACAGTAATTCATAGTGCTCTATTGTTGCTGCAAGTCCCAAAGAGAACTTATTAAAATGCAATAATCTCCTATTTAAACAGAAACAATAACCATTAAATTTCCTGTGGATCCAAAATTGAGCACAAGCCCCATCTGGTAAGAGTGATTAGAGGCCTGATGAGGGAATTTAATTTGCAACATTGAAAGACTAAATCTGAGCAGATCTTGTCACCTGGGACTCGAGTGCTGCTTGCTGTCTTCTTAAAAATCTCGACCTAAACTGAAAATGGAATGTAGAAGTGAAAATGTTACCCAGGGGCCACCCCGGACGGGATCGTGCTTCATTATATGTCTCCAGAAGCCCCAGTGAACAGAGAGGAGTTTAGGGCTGTCCACCTGGGCTTTGTTGGCAAGGCCTTTCAAAAGGGCTGACCCCAATGCTGTCACTTCCTGTAGTGCCCTGTACGTCTTTAATGTGGCTGCGCCTCTTGGGTCTCGGACTGCCCACTCTTCCCACCTTGTTTCCTTTCCTCTCTCAGCCTATCAAGTCCTCTGCCTAACTTTAAGGTATTCTCTAGATCTCACCAGCCTCTCTTTCCCATCTGAGGAGCCGGACTCGCAGCAGGCTTCTCAGCACCATCTTTGTCAGTAGACAATCCTTCCCTCATTGTTTTGTGTTTTTGGTTTTTTTTAAACAGTGAGAGGACTAAGATTTGTTATGTGCCGTTAGTAAACACGTTGTCATCTTCCTCCTCTTCTCAGTGTCCTCCTTCCTATTTATACTGCTCTCTCTTTTTTTTCTTTGTGAGGAAGATCAGCCCTGTGCTAACATCTGCCAATCCTCTTTTTTTTTTTTTTTTTTTTTGCTGAGAAAGACTGGCCCTGGGCTAACATCCCTGCCCACCTTCCTCCACTTTATATGGGACGCCACCACAGCATGGCTTGCCAAGCGGTGCATCGGTGCGCGCCCAGGATCCGAACTGCCGAACCCCGGGCCGCCGCAGCAGAGCGCGCGCACTTAACCGCTTGCGCCACCGGGCCGGCCTCTATACTACTTTCTAAGTGGCAGAGAAACAAGGTGTGTTATGGCTACGTCATCAGAGAAAAATGGGGGTGTGTGTGCGTGCATGTACATTTGTTTATGTGGTGTAGGCCTGATTAGATAGTAACATGCCACAGCTGTCAGCGTATCCATTAGTATAAACCCCTAGTTAAGTATCTGCTTTCAGAAATAGAGCTCTTGTTGGTGATGAGGTACTTGGCAGGATGAAGGTGGTTACCCATGTGATAGAGATTCCTGATGTTTCTGTGTCCAGATACTATTTGGTGTTCTTTATCTGAATTTCCAGAATTTTCTTTGTCATCAGCCTCCCCTCAGTTTTCCACAAACTATCTGCCTCCCTCCTTCTCAAGTGTCTTCTCCACCCTCGTGTCTCTGCACCATCCACATCCCGGTGAATTAATCCACCAGGTCCTTCTAACTGCTCTCTTTGCCAGGCACTAGTACCTACTCTGGTTCATCATTTGTCTTTCAAGATGATGATTTTTCAGTTCTCTTCTGTAATTTAGAAAACCAAGATTAATAATTTTTTAACCCCTTCTACCTTTTTCTTCTTCCCTGCCCTGTAAGTTTATGTAGAACCAGCGTTGGGACCTAATTTTTAGGGGTGGATGGAAAGGTTCATTCCGTGAACCATACTACTCTGGGATTCTTGAAAAATTAAATGTATTTACTGAGCACCCACTGTCTGTAAGGCAATGTACACAAGAAAGGGGGAGATACTGAGAAGTTTGAGACCCTGCTCCTGCTGTCTGCATTTATACATAATTGGGAAAGTATGGCATAAACATGTGAATGTTAGCTGGTACTATGGTTTAAATTGTGGTAAGAAAGGGATCATTGGGCCAGATGGGATTAATGAATCACTGAATAGAACAGTAACCCCCCTTTATCCGCAGTTTCGCTTTCCACAGTTTCAGTTACCCGCAGTCAGCCACAGTCCAAAAATATTAAATGGAACATTTCAGAAATAAACAATTCATATGTTTTAAACTGCATACCATTCTGAGTAGCGTGATGAAATCTCATGCCATCCCGCTCTGTCCCACCCAGGACATGAATCATCCCTTTGTCCGGCGTATCTATGCCTTATGTGCTACCCACCTGTTAGTCACTTAGTAGCCATCTAGGTTATCAGATAACTGTCACGGTATCACAGTGCTTGTGTTGAAGTAATGATCAATATTGTCTGCTCCTGAAATCCAACCATCGACATCAAGGTGGCTTGATGAACCTCCTTCTGACGTACGCCTACATCATTCACCTTACTTCTTCTCATCAAATAGGCATTGTGTCATCTCACATCATCACAAGAAGAAGGGTGAGTACAGTCCAATAAGGTATTGAGAGAGGCCGCGTTCACATAACTTTTATTTAGTATGTTATTATAATTGTTCTATTTTATTACTAGTTATTGTTGTTAATCTCTTATTGTGTCTAATTTATAAATTAACTTTATCATAGGTGTGTCTGTAGAGGAGAAAACAGTATATATAGGGTTCCCTAGTATATGCGGTTTCAGACATCCCCTGGGGGTCTTGGAACATATCCTTTGCAGGTAAGGGAGGGGCTACTGTATAATCAGAGCTATGAGTATAGAATAAGGAGAGGATGACAGGGGACTGGTGTAGTTCATAGAGGCTGCCTTAGCTGGCTGGAGTGACTATTTGCTATTTCTAGCAGCCAGAATCTCCCAACCACAGTAGCAAAGGAGTATTGGTGCTCGGCCAGAGAAGGAGATTTAAAGCAGCACAGCTGGGTTCACTAGGGTGCATCTTCCAGAGCCCTGGTACAATTGATGTAACCTGTTAACTAGTAGCATTGACTTTGATGTCAGACACATTTGGTTGTGAATATTCCCTGAAGCATCCTTCAACTCTTTGGGAAACTTTCTTAACTCTTCGAGTCCGAGTTTCCTTGATTGTAAAATAGTGTTTTATAATACTTACATCATGTGGTTTTCATGAGGATTTTGTAATGTGCCTGGCATTTGGAAGGCTTTACATAAATGATGGCAGTGCACTTATAATCTTGGGGCCAGAAACAGTGAATTAAATGCAGAACAAGGCATAGGGACTCTTGCTGTGCTTCCTGCTCCCTCCCATCCAGTATTACTTACATAATTCCAGAAACTATCCTTCTTAATGTTAGTTTCGGTCCCCGTGTCTCCATGTCTAGCCTATGCTTGGTTTATATGCTCAAGACTTGCTTTTGTTTCTGGTGTTGAACATATGACCCTCTAGTTTTATATAGCATGCCCAACATGGTAACTTAATTTGAGAAAATAAATAATGATATGCATAGAAAACACTGAAAGACCTCAAAACATTCATAGTGGCTACCTTTGAATAATGGGATTTTGAGAGATTAGTTTTCTTCTTTTTGCTTAAGTGTATATAATGTTTACAATTAAAAAACGAAAGTTTCAGTGAAATGATTTCCCATTTAAATTACCTTTTCATTCAGGACAAATGAGAAGTCAAAACTTATGCTTAGGAGAAAGAAACTTGAAGACTGAATCCACTTTGGTTTTGAAGAGCAATAGTGACGTGGGCTGAATCCAAGGTTAAGTCCCTGCTGTCTGGAAATAATCTAACAATGACCCCTATGGCATTAGAGAATTCATAATGTCAGTGGCATCATATACATATGAAGCCTGGATAATTAGGGGAAGCCTTCCCAGCCAGGCTTTGTGGCCTCCTCTAGATCTTGATTACCATGCAGATTTATGATCTTGAATTCTGAATTGAGACATAGATTCCTCTATCCCAAATGATATCTTTATCAGCATTGATTCCCTCTGGTATACATTTGCCCTATCCATTTTGATTTGTACATAAGATTCTAGACCACAGTGATAGAATAAGGTTGTATAATAGGAAAAATAACACATACCATTTTGATTTTTTTAGGACATTCAGTGCCTTAACACAACATACTTGCCTTTGTTTTAAAGCTAATTCTATGCCCTAAGAGGTTCAATATAAAAGATTTTTAGCCATACATGGTAGCTATATATAAATGTTCTGTAAAATATATCCCCTAGATAAAAGTGCTTATTACTTTTTTGAAGTTTTTTTAAACCTTTATTTGGTAAATAAAAGTCTTTTTGGCTTTGATGTGACTATTACACCCTTGGTTTGGGTTCTTTCTCCATTCCTTCATCCCCAGCCCCTGTGGGACCCCTGTAAGAAAAATGGGAGGGGGGAGAAGCATGGATTCCTTAATAAGTCCCAAAGGTAATCAAAAGAAAAAAATGCAATATGAACAAAGTCACAAAATATTCTTGTGCTTCTGTGGAGAATACTTAATGCACATAAGGTCAGGCCTTTGTAATGTTAATTTCAGAGTTGTAGGAAGAAAGTCATTTTAAAGACTAATGTTGCTTTCTCTGAAAAAAACCTTTGATTTACAGAGAAAGGCTGTTCTAACACACCTGCATTAAACCAGTGCCTGCTGGCCTTGAGATGCCAGAGTTGCTTGATGGAGGAAATACTCCATTCAGGATGCTTACGGCATTTAGCTGAAGCTGAAGGAAGCCTGCTAGAGCTATCCTGCTTTCTTGTTGTCAGAACTGCGTATTCAGTTTGGGTATGGTACAAGCTTATTCCTTAGGTACATTGGTCCAGAGGAGTGGCATAGCTCAGCAAGTGCAGATACCCGCCTCCCCTTCCAAGGTTGGCATCAAGGAGGGAAGTCTTGGTAGACACAGTATAAGTGTAGTTACTACAGATGTCTTTTGGTTATGGTGACCAGACACAGACACCCTGATTCTGCTGCAGATTGCGTCACTGCCTTCTCAGCAACCTGTAAACCTCCATACTTCTTAGAGCAGATTGTGTGGTTGGAAAGAATATGAAACATCTGACTTACCCTCCCAGACATGCTCCAAGACAAGTGGTCATCCAATCGATACTAGAACACTGCCAGGGCCTGCCAATCTCTTATCTTCAGAGGTCACTCATTCCCTCTTTATTCTCTCTCTCCTCCACTTCCATTGCTACCTTCTTCCATCCTTACTTTCCCTTCTCTCTTCTTCTGTTTTTTCTGTTGGTATTTGTTCTACATTTTGGGGGTTATACAAATCAGGTAACATTTTCACATTAAATATGATTAAACAATGAAATGAAATGAGATATGAATAACATTTGCAAAGTGCCTGATATACAGTGCTTGCTCTATTTCTTCTTCCATTCCTTCCTCGTCCAGTATTTGAGACAGTTATCATGTCCCTTCTGAGTTAATTCACCCTGGTTTCTCATCATCTTAGCCTTTCTCCTCTCAAACCGTGTCCCACTGCGTGTGTGTGTGTGCGCGTGCGCGCGTCTTAAAGCACGACTCTCAAAACTGGCTGTAGTTCTCTATGTAGGATCTGCTGTGCCAACTTCTTCTTAAGGAATGAGGAAAAAAGAAAGAGCAAGAGGGGAGGAATGCCAGGCTTTTTCTAGAGGAACCAATATATGGAAATTACCCTTGTTCCTTCTCTAAAGTAGTAAAGGTCACAGCAGTAGTTGCAAAACCCGTAGGCTGCCTACCGCCTTCCACACATTCAGCATTACTATTCTTGCCTATTTTACCCTTAGGCATCCTTTATTTCTTGCACAGATGGTCTCACTCAGGCCTAACAAAATGTTTTAAGCTTTGCATAAATTAAAACAAGAGGTCTCTGAGTACAAAAGTGCAACTTTTTTTTTAACTTGAAAACAACTATGCTGGCATCTTCTACAAAATTACAGCCTCAAGCCAGACTTCCGTAATCAGCTTTCCTCTAAAAAAGGGAGGGGAGGAGAATGTGTTAGTGTATATACATGTGCATACCAAACATAGAAGTGATTCTAATTCATGGTTATATGACTTTTATGCTGTGCCGTATTCATCTGAAGGTTGAATAGGCGCTAGTCGTGATTCAGGTTGAAAAAAAATAGATTTGAAAAATATTATTTTGGAGCCTAGGATTTCTGGGTTTCTTCATTAGTTCAGTACATGATAACTGTTGAGACATTCAGACATAACAGGGTTTTATCCAGGCTAAACTTGCCTGTGGTTGAAAGAAAGTAGTGAGTCAACTCTGAAGGAGAAATACACTGTTCCTCCCAACTCTGTTATAACCTGTCCCAAAGCAATGACACATGCACATTTCATTCTTAAGGTAACTGGGGAACAATGAGGATGATCTTCTAAATATTGCCTCCCATTTTTTTTGTGTGTGAGGAAGGTTAGCCCTGAGCTAACATCCATGCCAATCCTCCTCTTTTTGCTGAGGAAGATTGGCCCTGGGCTAACATCAGTGCCCATCTTCCTGTACTTTACGTGTGGGACGCCTGCCACAGCATGGCTTGATAAACGGTGCACAAGTCCATGCCTGGGATCCAAACCTGCAAACCCTGCGCCACCAAAGCGGAACACTTGAACTTTACCACCATGCCACTGGGCCCCATTGCCTCCCTTGTGATTTATACATCACCAACAAGAGGGTGATGCTACAGATCTTTTCTACTGAACATGTCTACTCTTAACAGGGTTGGCTCATTTAAAATGTGACTTAAAATGAAGCTTATTATAAGTGGATGAGCTTTGGTTGACTTCCGGGTCATTAGACTAGGCCAACTCTTACAGTTTACCTGGTTAATAATAGTAAGTACTGAGCTCCTACTATGTGTCAGGTACTATGTGAGTGATTTTCATATATATTATTTGTCATCATCCAATATTGTATGGGCCCATTATAGAAAAATTGGGAAATACAGAAGAGTAGAAAGAAGAAAAAGTTATTTACTGTTCCTTCATTTTCCACAATTAACATTTTCACGTATTATTCCTGATCTTTTTGTATTTCATTACACAGGAGTGCTCATACTGTAGATAGATCCTACTGTAAGTATTACGCTAGATGTTATACCCATCTTTTTTCACTTACCCTAATAACATAAGCCTGCTTTCATATTAAGTCTTTGTTAAGATTCACTTGTTTTAAAAGTTAAGTTAGAGAGGCTCTTATGGAATTGGGTAATGCCATGCAAGACATATAAAGTACCTTCAAAAATGAATCCAACCCTTACATGAAATCCAGGAGCCAATTCGTGTTCTCTTGTAACAAAGAGAATGTTTTTCTGTATTATGGTATCACGGGAACACATTCCTAAAGGATTGAGTGGTCAAAACATTCAGTTCTTTAGGGTCTTATTTCTCGTCTCTCTAAAAGAACATACTTTTGACAGTTCCGTGAATAACTAAGGGGCAGCAGGAACTGATGTCATGTGAACATTGGTGATACAACTGATAGGCTTTATAGCTTTTTCATTCTTGTTTTTTTTTTTTTTTTTGGTGAGGAAGATCGGCCCTCAGCTAACATCTGCCAATCCTCCTCTTTTTTTGCTGAGGAAGACTGACCATGGGCTAACATCCATGCCCATCTTCCTCTACTTTATATGGGACGCCGCCACGGCATCGCTTGACAAGCGGTGCGTCGGTTCGCACCCAGGATCCGAACAGGCGAACCCTGGGCCGCCGCAGCCGAACGCGTGCACTTAACCGCTTGTGCCACTGGGCCGGCCCCTGGCTTTTTCATTCTGATATGATTCTGCATAGATGGTACCTACATTTGTGACTACTTGGGTCATATCAAAAGTTGTAAATTTTTAATGAAAGGGAGTGGTGTTTTGATCCTTCTCTTTGTCCTTAAACTGTTTAGAAACTCTAAAGTTAGCTATTAAAAATAAACGCAAGACAACTTAAAAAGTTTTCAAAAACTCTTGATAGTGACTTTCTTCAGGTAGGTAAATCTTAACTCTTTTGAAGAATATGTTAACAAGTTACTGCTAATAATGTAATACTCTTTAGCCTATGATTAAGGAGTTATGATAGAAACTGGCAATAATTTTATAGCCCACCAGTTCAGTTGTTTGACAGTGAACAATGATTTGCTGTTTGAATACTTACAATGAATGACTTGCAGTAAACATTTCTTTAAAGTTTTTATCACTAAACAGTGATTTCTGTTTTGCTTGTTGTGAACTTTATATAAATAGAAGCAGTTCTGCAGTTTTGTTTTTCTGCTGCTTAGTCCCTGAGAGTCAACTATGTTGTATAAGTAGCTATAATGCATTCATTTTCACTGCCGTATAGTGTTCCACTGTATCAGTATGCCACAGTTTACATATCCCTTCTGAAGATGGACAATGGACAAGATAGGTGGTTTCCAGTTTTGAGTTTTAACAAATAGTACTGTATGACTATTCTTTTATGTCTCCTGGCACATCTTCTTGATTTTTACCTAGGATTAGAATTGCTGGGGGCCGGCCCCGTTGCTTAGCGGTTAAGTGCGTGCGCTCTTAGTGGCCTACTAAGTGCTACTAGTGGCCTGGGTTCGGATCCCGGGCGTGCACTGACGCACCGCTTCTCCAGCCATGCTGAGGCCGCGTCCCACATACAGCAACTAGAAGGATGTGCAACTATGACATACAACTATCTACTGGGGCTTTGGGGAAAAAAAAAGGAGGAGGGTTGGCAATAGATGTTAGCTCAGAGCTGGTCTTCCTCAGCAAAAAGAGGAGGATTAGCACGGATGTTAGCTCAGGGCTGATCTTCCTCACAAAAAAAAAAAAAAAGAATTGCTGGGATTTAGGGTATGCACATAATCAATATTACTGGGTAATGTCAAATTGATTTCAAAACTAATTGTACCAATTTCCGCTCTCACTAGCAGTGTAAAGTGTTGCAGTTGTTTCACATTGTTACCAATACTCTTAACACTTGGCTGTCAGACTTTTAATTTTTTGCCGTTGGGATGGGTATGAGATAGTATCACGTGTGTGTGTGTGTGTGTGTGTGTGTGTGTGTGTGTGTGTGTGTGTGTAACAGTCTCATTGTGGTTTTCATTTGAACTTTTCAGCCTGTTCTGATTTTCTCTTCTTGAGCATATTTTTTTAAACTTTTATCCGTGTTTCTATTTTGATGTTGGATTTTTTTCTTATTCAGATATGAGAGTACTTTATATACTTTGAGCACTAATCCTTTGTGAACAATATGTGTTGCAAGTCATTTCCTAAAGTGTGACTTAATCTACTTATTCTGTTTACGGTGTCTTTTGATAAATAGAAGTTCTTAATTTTAAAATACTTGAATTTATCAAACTTTTCCTGTATTGTTTGTATTTTTTGTCTTGTTTTAAGACTTCTTCTCTATTCTGCGGTCCTAGAAGTATTCTATATCGTCTTCTAAGAGTATTCTAGTTTTATCTGTCACATTTAATTCCATCTAGAATTCATTTTTATGTATAGTGGGAGATAAGGGTTCCATTTTATTTTTCTCCATATGATGAAACATCTATACTACCATCATGTATTAAAAAATCTCTTCATCCCTCAGTGATCTGATGGACCAGCACCGTTGTAAATCGTCTCTAAATTTGCATAGGTTTGTTTCTGAACTGTCTCTTTTATTCATCAATTGATTCATATGCCAACACTATACCGTTTTAATTCCACCACTCTCAAATGGCATTTGGTATCTTTTAAGTCAGGCCCCCGTCTCCCCAGATGCACATTAGTTTTCAGAGATGTCTTGGTGAATCTTGGCTCATTGCTCTTCCGTGTGAATTTTAGAATCAGCTCATCAAGTCCTAAATCCTCAAAAAAAAAGTTGGATTTTCATTGGAATTGCATTGCCTATTGAAGAATTTGGAAGGACTTGGCATCTTTATGATATTGGCTCTTCTAATCCTTGAGTATAAAATTTCTGTTCATTAATTTAAATATTATTTTGGCCTTCCATAAAATTTTATGATTTTCTCTCTATGTTTCTCTATAACATATTTGTACATTTCTATTAGATTTATTCCCAGGTACTTGATTTTTTTTTTATGCTGTTGTAAAAGGCATTTTAAAATATTATGTTTACAACGATTTCACTTCTGGGTATATACCCCAAAGAATTGAAAGCAAGGACTTGAACAGATATTTGTACACCAATTGTCATAGCAGTACTATTCACAATAGCCGAAAGGTAGAAACAACCCAGACATCTGTTGATGGATGGATGAATAAACACAATGTGGTATATTCGTATAACGGAATATTATTCAGGCTTAGAAAGGAAGAAAATTCTGACACATACTGCAACATGGGTGAACCTTGAGGACGTTATGCTAAGTAAAACAAGCCAGTGACTAAAGGAAAATACTGTATAATTCCATGTATATGAGGTAGGTAATTAAAGTAGTCAAATTCATTGAGGCAGAAAGTTAGCGTGGTGGTTGTTAAGGGTTGGAAGAGGAGAGAATGAGGAGTTATTGTTTAATGGATATGGAGTTTCCGTTTGGGAAGATGAAAGCAGTTCTGGAGATGGATGGTAGTGATGGTTAACTACATTATCGATATACTTAATGCCACTGAACTGTATGCTTAATGGTTACAGTGGTAAATTTTATGTTACGTATATTTTATCACAAAAAATTGTGTCATAAAATTTATTGCTGGTGTATAAAAATGCATTTGATTTTTGTGTGTTGATTTTGAATGTAGCAACTTTGCCAAACTCTTTCTAATTCTAATAAGTTTTTGCAGCTTCATCTAGATTTTCTATGTACACAGTCATTTCATATGTATATGACAGTTTGTTTCTTCTTTTTTAATCTTTTACTTCTTCTTGGTTTACCCGGTTACCTAGGACATTAAGTAAAATGACAAATAGAAATGGTGATAGCAGGATTCCTTGCCGTAATCTTAAAAAGAAGCACTTTGAATGTTACCCATTAAATAGGGTATAGGGTTTTGTTTGTTTGTTTGTTTTGAGTAGCCTTTATCAGATTAAGGAAATTCCCTTCCATTTCCAGTTTACTAAGATTTAATTTTTGTCGACTGTTGAATTTTATTATACACTTTATGCATCTGTTGAAATGATATAATTTTCCTCTAATCTGTTAGTGTGATAAAATACAATAATTGACTTTCTAATGTTAGATCAATCTATAATTCCTCGGTTAAATCCAAATTGATAATGATGTATTATATTTTTAAAAGATGCTGCGTTCAGTTTTCTGACATTTTATTTAAGATTTTTTCATCTAAGTTCATGAGTACAGTTGTTCATTTTTTTTCTCAAATTGTCTTTGTGAGGATTGGTGTCAAAATTATATTAACCTAATAAAATGAGTTGCAGAGTGGAATTATTTCTGCCTTTGGTGTTTGGTAGAATTTGCTGTGTAAACCAAAGGTTGTCAAACTTTTTCTCTACAGGGTTAGATAGTAAACATTTTAGGCTCTGTGAACCATGTGGTCTCTCTTATAGGTCCTCAATTCTCCCTTTGTATTGTGACAGCAGCCATAGACAATAAGTGTGTGGCTGTGTTCCAATAAAACTTTATTTACAAACCTGACAGCAGGCCAGATTTGGCCTCTGGGTATCTCCAGATGGTTTAAACCATCTGAGACTGGAATTTCCTTATGGGAAGATTTTTAAAAATTTCCTCTCTCCATTTCTTTGTTAGAATTCCATTCAGATGTTTTATTCCTTCTCAAATCAATTTTATTATTTTATATTTCCAGTAATATTCCATTTCATTGAAGCTTTCGAATTTGTTAAATAATTTAGATACCCTCTGTTACTTTTTTTACTTTGTAATTAATTACCCTCCTTCATTTCCTGTTAATTGTGTGTTTATGCGATTTATGTTTTTTTAATCTTTCTTGCTAAGAATTTATCAGTGGTTTCAGCCTCTTTAAGAACCAACTTTTCAGCACTTGTTTATTTTCGTCTTTGTGTATATGCTCCTTTCTATGTTTTTTAATTTTAGTTTTTACTCATGAATTTATTAATTATTTTTTGTAACTTCTGTAGGTTTAATTGTTTATGTTTTTGAATTTTTGAGATGGATGCATAGTTCATTAATTTTTAGCCTTTCATTATTTTTTTAAATATATACATTTTATTTTATTTTATTTTTTGTTTTTATTTTTTGTGAGGAAGATCAGCCCTGAGCTAACATCTGTTGCCAATCCTCCTCTTTTTGCCAAGGAAGATTGGCCCTGGGCTAACATCCGTGCCCATCTTCCTCTGCTTTATATGGGATGCCGCCACAGCATGGCTTGATAAGCACTGCGTCGGTGCGTGCTTGGGATCCTAACCTGCGAACCCTTGGGCTGCCGTGGTAGAGTGTGCTCACTTAACTGCTACACCACCGGGCTGGCCCCGTAACTATATACGTTTTAAAGCTGTAAATTTACCTCTAAGTACTACTTTAGCTTCTTTTCACAAATTTTGAAATGTCTTATTTTTCTTATTGTTTAATTAAAACTTTTGTTTTTCTCTATAATTTCTTCTTTGACTTACATTTAGAGGTATATTTCTTGATTTCAGATATATGACTGTTTTCTAGATTTTTTTCTTTCTGTTACTAGGAACATGGTTGTATGATGCTAATCCTTTGTAATTTGTTGAGAACTACCTTATGGCCTAGTATATTGTTAGTTTTCCTAAGTGACCTATGAGAGTTTGAGAGTATATGTATATAGCAATTGTTGAATTTAGTGTTATTTATGCGTACAGTAAATCAAGCATGTTAATTTTGTTGTTGAAATCATATATACCCTTATTTTTCTGATTTCTATATTGAGAGAAGTGTGTTAAAATCTCCCAGTATGATTGTGGATTGTAGTTCTCTCAAATTTTGCCATATATGTATATTTCCTTTCTCCAAGTTATGTAACGTTGCATATATTTTTAGAATTGTTAGATCCTCCTGAGGAATTGAATAATTTATTTCTAGTGACCTTTTTAATCTATAGAGTTTTTTTGCTTTACAGTTTATTTAGCCTGATTTTATTACAGCTACAGCAGCATACTTTTAGTTGCTTTTTTTTGATTTTTAAAAAATATCTTTTTACTTTTGAATCTTTTGTTTCCTTATGTTTTAGGAATGTCTTTTATAAGCACTGTGTAGGTTAATTTTTTAAGCCAATCTGATCTGATCATCTTTGTCTTTAAACTGGAGCTTTTAGTCCATTTACATTCATTGTAATTACTGGTAAATTTAGACTTACTTTATGCTTCTATTTCTGCCTTTTCTATATTTCTTTTTCCTCTCATTTCTTGCTTTGCTTTGAATTATTTTTTCTCACTTCATTTTTCCCTCCATTATTTTAGAAATTATGTACACTATTTCAATTCTCTTTGATGGTTACTCTAGAAATTTTATAGGCACTTATCGAAGTCTAAAGTTATTTGGGAGGAGAAGAAAGATACTGATTAATACAGGAAACTTTGAACAGGTGAAATCTCGTCACCCTCTTTCTTATTTGTTATGCTATATCTTAATTCTGTTTTTTACCCCAGGAGATGATGTTATTATTATTATTATTATTATTATTTTATATAGCTATAGTTTGTTTAGATTTGACCAAACATTTCGCCTTTGTGTGTGTGTGTGTGTGTGTGTGTGTGTGTGTGTGTGTGTGTGTGTGAGGAAGATTCACCCTGAGCTAACATCCGTTGGCAATCTTCCTCTTTTTTTTTTTTTGCTTGAGGAAAATTAGCCCTGAGCTAACATCTGTGCCAGTCTTCCTCTATTTTGTATGTGGGATGCCTCCACAACATGGTTGATGATCGGAGTAGATCTGTGCCCAGGATCCGAACCCGTGAAACCAGGTCACCAAAGTGGATCCCGCAGAAGTTTAACCGCGGGGCCGGCCCCCATTTCCCCATTTTTTATTTTTCATTTTTCTTCCGTCTCACACCTTCCATCTTGTATCATTTTTCTTCTGTGTAATTCTATGTATCCTTTAATGATTTCTTTACCTGGAAAGATATTTTGTATTCCATTAAATTTTAGGTTGACAGTTTTCTTTTATCACATTGAAGAGATCATTCCATCATCTTCAAGATTCTATACCATTGTGACGGAAATGTCAGCTGTTGTTTAATTGTTGCTCTGTTGAATGTAATTTGTTCTTTCCCTGCTTGCTTTTAAGTCTTTCTTTTGTTTTTAGTGTTCTGAAACTTAACTGGGATGCATCTAGGTTTAAATTTCTTTTTGCATGTCCTGCTTAGAATTGTTTGGCTTCTTGCATCTTTGGATTGGTATTTTTCATCAATTTTGGAAAACTGTCTATTTTAATTATATTCAAATATTGCCTATTCCCCACTCTCTCTCTTCTTTTCTCTCTTGAACTAAGAATAGATGTTTATTAGACCTTTTCTTTCTCTCTTCCATGATTCTTATAGTGTCTGTACTACATTCTAGAAAATTCCTTATATTTATCTTCCAGTTTACTGATTGGTTCTTCACTTGTATCTAACGTGTTGTTAAACTTTATTGCTGAGATTTTTAATTTTAATAGATTCTTTATTTCTATAAATTTTTAAATTTTGCCTTTCATTTGGAAATAATTTTAAACTTAAAAAACATTGTAAGAACAACTTTGTGAATAACAACCTATATGATTTTTGCTTATCTCTTACATAATATCAGTATAATTATCAATCAATAAATATAACATAACATTAGACAATTCTTTTATCTAATTACCATCTACACATCTACTATGTATTCCAGTTTTTCCAGTTGACCTAATATTATCCTTCATTGCATTTTTTCCCCTAAGTGCAAGACACAGTCTAGGGTGAGGTATTACATTTAGTTATCATATCTCTTGAGCCTTTTTTAATCTGGAACATTTCCATGGTCTTGCCTTTTCTCTTAGCGTTCCGTTTTTAAAGAATACAGTCCTCCCCCACACCATTTTATGAAATAGAATGATTTTCTTTGCGGCTAATCTGATGTTTCTTCATGATTATATTGAGGTTATGCCTTCTTGACTAGACCATTACGTAAGTGATGCTTCTTTCTCAGGGTATCATATCTGGAGACCCACAATATCTATCTGTCCCTCTTTGGTGATATTAAATTATTATTATTATTTTTTTGGTGAGGAAGATTGGCCCTAAGCTAGCAACTGTTGCCAGTCTTCCTCTATTATGTGGGATGCCACCACAGCATGGCTTGGTGAGCAGTGTGTAGGTCTGCGCCCAGCATCCGAACCAGCGAACCCCAGGATGCCAAAGCAGAGCATGCAGACTTAACCACTACGCCACCGGGCCAGCCCCTGGTGATGTTAATTTTGATCATTCAGTCAAGGTGTTGTCTAGTTTTTCCGCTGTATAATTACTGTTTTTTTACCCCTGGAGCTAGTAAGCAGGCTCTGGGAGACACTGTAAGACCATGCAAGTAGCTTATTCATAATCAAAATTTCCCCCAGTGTTTAGCATCCATTGATGAATCTTGCCTCATCCAGTCTTTACCCAGATGGTTATAAAATGGTTTTTCCAGTATTCTACTCTGGGTATTCTGCTGTAAGCAAGAGCTGTGCTTTTTCCTTTTTTAAAATGTATTTGATCAGGGGCTGGCCCGGTGGCGCAAGCGGTTAAGTGCGCGCGCTCCGCTGCGGCGGCCCGGGGTTCGCTGGTTCGGATCCCGGGCGCGCACCGACGCACTGCTTGGTAAGCCATGCTGTGGCGGCGTCCCATATAAAGTGGAGGAAGATGGGCATGGATGTTAGCCCAGGGCCGTCTTCCTCAGCAAAAAAAAAAGAGGAGGATTGGCGGATGTTAGCTCAGGGCTGATCTCCTCGCACACAAAAAAAAAAAAAAAAAAAATGTATTTGATCAGCGTGAATTTATGGATTCCTGTTTTTCCCAGCAGTCTTAAATTCATTAGTACTCAATGATTTTAGTACTTAATTATTTTAGTACACTTGTCCCATATTTGGCCAGTGGTAGATGGCATCTAAACTGACTCCTGTGTCCTTGTCATTTGTTCCTATCATTGTTTTGAGCACTTTCTGGCATAACAAGATGTCATTTTATATCTACCCTGCCTTAGCCCTGGAATCTATAAAAGAAATTCTATTCTCTTCTTTTTCAAAACTATTGACTCTTTTTAAGATTCTTCTTCTTCTTTTTGAAACTTTAAACATACTTATACTTTGTGTCTGAAAATTCCAATATCTGAAGCATTAGCGTTGATTTATGTATCTGTTCATTGTATCTGCTAGCTGTCACTCATAGTGTTGTGTTTCCTTGTTTGGTGATTTTTTTTAACTTTATCTGTAAGAATTCTTTGACACCTGGGATAAAGGTGGCTTTTACCAGGTATTTGATTCTCTCATTTCTGTAGCAGAACTACCAATGTGGGACTTTTTTATAATCTCAGATTGAGATTTTTCAGACCACTACATGTAAATTAAGGCTTTAAATCTATGTGAGGATTAGCTTGTCATTATGAATTATTAGAAGAGTGTCTTTTCTCAACAGTAATATTTGAGATGGGACATTTTCATTGAATTTTCTCAAGGGAGAGGAGAGCTTATTTCTAGTTGACCTGGACTGAATGTGTAGGTCTTTCATGTCCAGCTCTGTTGGGAATTCTGCTATTAGATTTCTTGCCTTTAGTGAGCCCCGTGCTTTGCTCTTGATCCCTGGATTTGTGGGGACTTGAATACAAGGCTAAAATGCAACCCAGTTTGGCAAATATTGTTAAGGCAAAAACTATAAATTTTTGTTTTGCTCTCTTTGCTGTATTTTTGCCTGAATATTGCTTATTATCTGGCCATGGATATAGTTTAGAATGGTATTTTAAAATTTATTTCATTTTTTAATTGTTTTCAGTGGAAGATTAAGTTTTGGTACCTAATCTCCCATGCATGAGGTTGGAAATAGTGATGCTCTTGCTAAACATTGGCACTCTGCAACCTGGACCAAAATATTCCTCTATAAAACTCAAGCAATTGTGTTCTTTTCCTAATAAAATCAAAACTGTAAACATTAATGTAATTTAAATTATTTTTTTCATTCCAGTCTTTGCTCATATGCTTTTAAACATAGATTATTCTTCCTTCTTAAGAGGGATTAATATTTCATTATTCCATAAAGCTCTACAAATAGCTTCTTGTTTCGCAGAGAGCATCATGAATTCCAGGTGCTTTGTAACCTGATCAAGTTTGAGAACTGCTGATACCACCAAATTTAATCGCTTAATGTTCTTCCTAAGCAACCACTGCTTTCCTGCTTCTATGACTTGCTCTCACTGCTCCCTGTATCTTAAATACGTACCATTTTTACATGTTCCAAAGTCACCATTTCTTTTTTGGCAAATGCTTCAAAAACTACTGCTTCCATAAAGCTTCCCTTTATTCTTTGTTTTTTTGTTTTTTTTTTTTGTGAGGAAGGTCAGCCCAGAGCTAACATCTGCCAATCCTCCTCTTTTTGCTGAGGAAGACTGGCCCTGGGCTAACATCTGTGCCCATCTTTCTCCACTTTATATGGGACAAGCGGGGCGTCAGTGCGCACCCGGGATCAGAATCAGCGAACCCCGGGCCGCTGCAACGGAGCAAGCGCGTGCTTAACCGCTTGCGCCACTGGGTCGGCCCGTTGTTTATTCTTCTCTTTTGACTTGTATCAACTGCTTTACTGGTTTGTAAGCTCCTTAAGAACAAGTTCCACAAATATGTTATCTTTGTTATATCTTATGTAGCAGAGTATCCTCACAGATAAGAGTAAATGGTTCTTCTCTATCTGTTGAATGAAATGGACAGATAGCAACATAATGGGATAATTGTACTTTTGCCTCCTGGACTGTCTCAGCATATATGTGCTTTAAATTTTAAAACTGGTTTGTGGTGTTTCGGATGAAAGGGTCTTGACCCTTTCCTCTTAGCATAGCATAACAATCCTCATCATAACTCAGAAAGAAGAGTGACTGAGCAGGGCTGAGTGGAACCTGATCCCCTCCACCTGCCTTCAGGAATCCAGCTATTAAATTCAGTGGATATTCTGGACCAGAAACTGCCATGCTGGCCTTTAAAAACAAATGGTTAGAGACTAACCATAAAAAAGAATTTAAATGACAAAACAAATTATCTTTCCCTTTTCTACTTCTCTTCCTCTGGTGTTCCTTTGACATTTGCATTCCAGACCAAAACCCTGCAAACAAATGAGCTAATAAATGCCTGCACTCCTTTGGCTAGCAAGGCTTTCTCTCAGATTTTATAACTTTGGCTGCTGTGGGAAGAACTTTTCTTTCCAGAGCTGGTTTCATGGTAATATCCTTCAAAAGCTCACGTTGTAGAATTTAACTTCTTCCTCTTTATTTTAAAAACCTTTGGGAGGTTTTATTCTTCATTTCAGCTGGCTTATGGAAAGAGACAGAACTTTTATACAGCTAATTTGGTTATTTTTTTCTTCCATACTAAATCATGTTTATCAAAAGCACCATTTACCTTGTGTTGTCAAAACTAAAAAGGTGAGCATAAACCATTTTCCAAGGTTTTTAAGACCCTTAATTGTATGTACTAAAAAAGAGTAATGCTGAGTTTTATTAATTATTAGGTTATGGTTTTATGTGGAAAGAACCAGCCTGCAACCTTCCCCTAGGTTCAACAGCACTTTTGCTGAAAACTTGAATAGACTTAAGTGCACTGGAACTAGGGACTGAAATCTTATCTTTCCCTGAATACCAGGGTTGCTTTGTTAACGGTGTTTCCATTTGTGGCATAATGAACGTGTAGGGCGCTAATGATGTGGTCTCTAGGTGTTCTCCTACTACACAGAGCACTGATAATGAGCTGTGAGTAATCAGGTATGAGTCCCTGAAGATGAATTCTGATTACCTTGGTGGGGCCATTCCACTCTGCTCTGTTCCTCCTTGATGTTTCTGTAAAGAACATTTGGATTTTGAAGAGAGTATTGTGTATTTGATTTTTAATTAGATTTTCAGTGTGTTGGGTTAATAAACTAGGACTCTCTCTTCTTTGGCTTTTTCACTGTATGGATGTGGCACGGTGGGCTGAGGGGAGAACTAAGGGTCATACAGGCAGCAATGGTGGTGGTCCTCCCTTTGTGCCCCAGTCATGAAGGGCAGGTTTATAGTGGTTGAGGGTTGGTTTCTTCCCGTGGTCCATAACCCACAAATGGCTTCCAACCTGCCAAGGACCTGCCAGACTATTGTGTCTGCTCTGTACAAGGCGGCAGTCTCAGAATGAAATTTGAGAGTTGTCTCTTAGGGCTGCCTCAGGGTCCTGGGGCTTTGTGTTGTCTGTTGGCACTCAGAAAACAGAGCACCTTGGTTGACCACACCTTTTTACTAGGATTTATAGGGACAACTTGGCTTTTACTTGTTCCCTTTCTGCCTCCTGCTGTTTTCCGCCCAGTCAGGAATGTTTATCTCCCTTCCTGAGTGTTGACCCATTGCTTCCCTGTCACAGCGTTCAGAATCATTATTCATAGAGATAGGAGTGCTTTAGCATTTTTAACCTACTCTAGCTCTTAGTCTGAAGGAGAGCTAAAGAAGGATAATCACCTTCACAATCAACCCACAACGTGGTCTCTGAGCTTTAATTTTGTTCAGTGAATCACAGCACATCTCATGTTGTGTCTCTGTTATAATGGGTGTTCCTCTCCCCACTTCATAAGAAAAGTAGATGTCTGGCCTCTGCTTTGGTCTCCATTATTTTCCAGTGACTTTTCAAGACCTCATTTTTCCTTTGTAGCCCTGGCCCTACCATCCCCCAGCCCTATAATTTGGGCCCTGCTCTTTTAAAGATAGATCTTCCAGACGAGATGTATGCTACACTTTTGAAAAATCTTATTGCTCAGTGTTCCCTTTTGCAGTTCTCCACCTTCTTTGATAACCTCTCATCTCTTCTCCCTTCATTCTGACTCACTTTAGAGCTCATTCTTTTCCTTAAGCATAGACCTTACATCATGGGCCGGACCTTCCTCCCTGCTGTAGTTGTGTGGCTGGACCATCCTTCTGCTCACCAATCCTACTTTATTTTGAGTATAACACTACGCCTCGTCTGTGAAGCCAAAGATCTGCCATCATTTTCCTATATCCTCATCAGAGTGAGGGCACAGGAAATGAGGTAGGCTGAAAACATGAAAAGGGGCAGAGGTTTCTCATTCATCCCTCCAGAGGGATTTTTTTTGGGCAGAGGTAGGCTCTGGTCCAGCTCCTGGTGACGTGAGTTTGGACAGTGTGGCACAGTTGTTACCCTGTGTTTTGTGTGTGACTGCTGCCTCGTTTTTGTTTAGCAAACTGCTATGCCAATTTACTATGCATGTTGTTACATATTCTGCTCTAATTTGACTGCCATTTTGCTTCAGCGAGAGGGTGATTGTTTATGGCAGGGCTGTAATGTGTTGTCAGCACAGGTTACTCGCTACTTGTTGGCGATGGCCTGACATTGCCTGAGACATAGTGTCACTGTGAAATGGTTTGACAATGTTGAGACTGTAGTTATGTTGAGCGTAACAACTGTAGAGGTTGAGAAAGGGCATCTAAGAGGAACTGTGTTTGCAGGGGAAAGATGGAGAAGGAATACTAAGTAGGACAGTAGCAAATGTCATCAAAGAGCTTCATTTTCGCACGATTTTCATAATTCGGTTTGTTTTCTGTGAACAGTGTTGATTCAGCTGCTGCTAGGGAGAAGAAACACATTTCTGAGTTAGAAATAAATTTTGTTGAGCATGAGTCTGACTATCATTTTCTTCTTTGAACACTTTTAGAAAGTTCTCAAGCCTGCTGAGGAATGCACTAGATCCCTGTACATGTGTGAGGCAAGGAATTCATTGGGGCGTCTTCACATGGTTTCGTTTTTGGAACATTTATCTAATGAGTATCTTACTACCCAGATGGACCAGGCTATAGCCTGCCTTAAGTTGTGTGAGGGTGCTATGAAAATGGCATTTGTGTTCTTGGCTCTAAGAAATTCTCAGGACATAGTCAAGCATGAGAACACAAATATCTGATTACAGTAGATAAGGTAAATTTTAAAAGTGACTAGAAACCCCTGTTGAGTCTAGGACAGAGTAACCCTAACAAGCTTGGTGACCCTTTAGGACTTTTGAGTACATTTTACATTCGTTACTGGTTCTTTCCCAAGCAATCTGTGAAGCTGGCTCTCTGGTTTGGCGAGGCATGCGCATAAGGAGACCCATCCCATATCATTGTGTAGGAATGGTGCAGAACAATATCTATCATAGGTTCCTCTGCAGTTCAGGAAGGCTCAGTTGTCTCATTTATTATGCATTGCCCCGCAGGAACTCTTTATGCCTTCTAATTCTTTTTCTCTGTAATCTTACAATGTAGGAAAATATTATAACACTTAGTAATGGCGTTTTCTAGGTGTGGGCTTCTCTGAATGGACAATAATGGCAACATATACATTCTGTCCATGATGGAAGAAACCAGAGCACTTTCAAGCTTGGTATTCATCCTGCAGTTACCAAAGAGACTTCCTTCTGGTACTAAATACCTTTCCATATATAGCAGAAGTGGTATGATCACTAGCAGAAGGTATGACCCCTAGGACCTCGCTAAGCCTCTTCTTTAACTTCTTGCATGAGTCCAGAGTCTGGACCACAGCAGGGCTTTTTTTCCCCTTAAAAAAGTGCTTAAACTTAATCATTGATGTGTTCTAGCCCATCAGGAAAGAGGAGTGCAGTTGAGTAGACGAACAATGAGTGTCATCGGGCATAGCTCATGATTGTGTCAAGGCCCTGGCGTTGCCCACCAAGGAGGGACTTTGTGCATTCAGTCCTCACTAAGCTTGAGTCTTTCTCCTGTTGGTGGTTTTGCCAGATTCTTTGCATGTTGATGCTCGTGATGGGTCCATGGTGCATGTGCCAGAGCCTTTGACAAAATAATGAGTCAAATCTCATCCCAGTTACCCTAGCAGATGCCTTCTTGTTGTTTACCACTTCCTACCAGGGATGAGCTGAGAAGAATAATATCTGCTAAGAGCTTTTAGAGGACTTTTCTGCAAGTGTTGATGTTACTCCAATTTGAATCAGATCTTTTGGAGCTCTTCATTCACTTGGATCTCACAAAACTGTTGACTCATTTGTATTTTGGCCTCATGATATTGGGGAAAAGAGGTGCCAACTAGTTTGAGTGAAGTCCAAATACATATCTTTTACGTGTGGATATGTGGAGAGGGAAGGAGTCCCAGGATCATAATTAAAACCCTGGTCAAAACTGAATCGAGAGATTTGTTCTAATTTGGCATTTTCTTATAAAGTTTTTAAAAATTTTCTGATCAAGTTTCTTATATATTTGACCTACAACCCGGCAATTCCACTCCTAGGTATTTACCCAAGAGAAGTGAAAATGTGTGCCTGCACAAATACTTGTACACAAATGTTCATAATAGCTTTTTTCATAGTAACCCAAAACTGGAAACAAGCAGTGTTCATTAATAGGTGGAAATTATGGCATATCCAGATAATTGTTATTACTAAGCACTAAAAAGAAGCAAACTACTGCTGTGCATAGCAACATGAATGAATTTCAAAAACATTGTGCTGAGTGAAAGAAGTGAGACACAAAAATTATGTACTCTATGATTTCACTTATATGAAATTCTGGAACAAAAAAGACTAATCTATAGTAACCAAAAGTAGACCAGTGATTACCTGGGACCAGGAATGTGTGCATTGGTTACAAAGCGGCATGAGAAAAACAAGGGTGCTGGAAGTGTTCTGTCTTTTCATTGTGGTGATGGTTACACGGGTGTGTGCTTGTGTATGTGTGTGTGTGTATTTGTCAAAACTCATCAAAAGGTACACCTCAAATGGATACCTTTTTGTTTTATGTGTATTATACCTCAAGTATAATAAAGTTAATTTTTAAAATACATTTATTCTAATCCCTCTTCTGCTATATAAATAGGGACCAGAGAAAATATTAGATGTTCCTTCTCTGTTCTCTCATATGTATATCCTGATCAAAGCATTTTTGTCACCATATTGAAACCATTGATTTATTTTATTTTATTTATTTATGTTTTGTGAGGAAGATCAGCCCTGAGCTAACATCCATGCTAATCCTCCTCTTTTTGCTGAGGAAGACCGGCTCTGAGCTAACATCTATTGCCAATCCTCCTCCCTTTTTTTTTCCCCAAAGCCCCAGTAGATAGTTGTACGTCATAGTTGCACATCCTTCTAGTTGCTGTATGTGGGACGCGGCCTCAGCATGGCCAGAGAAGCGGTGCGTCGGTGTGCGCCTGGGATCCGAACCCGGGCCGCCAGTAGTGGAGCGCGCACACTTAACCACTAAGCCACGGGGCCGGCCCGAAACCATTGATTTAAATAGCAGTTCCTTCAGTGGACTCAGCTGGATCCAAATTAATAGACCCGGTAAAAATCTGGATCCAACTTATTCCTTTCTGTTGTTATCATTACTGTTATTTGAAGGGCTTGCATAGGTGAATTTTGGATTCAGAGAATACATTGTGAGTAGCTTAGTGAGAAATTAAAATAATTTTGTGAACGTTCATGAATGGCTATGACTGCTATTTTGTTCTGTAAATAATGTTTGATAAGATTCATTTATTTCTCTTTATTTTCTATCTGGCTGATAGTTTTTTTCTGTTACCATTTTGGTTTTCAAGTCTTATTCCAGTGAAAGACACAATTTGATTTTCATACTGTTAATTTTATAATACAGTACAATAGGCATAGTTAAAGCACATAGAATGTAGTACATTTGATTAAAAATATTTCACTGTGACATATTTTGAAAAATTATTTTGCATAATAATCCACACCTTTGAAATCAAGCAACTGTTAGAATTCTATGGTTAGTGTCTTTAATAATTAATTTCTTATTTTTTAGTTTAAATATTTTTTTATACGTTTCCTTTAAAGATCTGATAACTTAGTTGATATCATGAAATTGAGTTTCTTGTTTTCTTTTATTAACCTTATTAACCTAACAATATTAACCTTGTTTTATATATCAAATTAAAGAAAAGGAAAGGCTTAAAACTTGTTTCAAATATGGTTATATCTTCAAAAATATATGATATATAGAAATGATTTTATGATGTTTATGTTTTGTGAGTGAATCAATAAAATTTATAACTGTCATATCTAAAATCTCTGGGTAAGATATAAGTTGAAAAAAAAAGAATTTTGATGAGTGATCTGTTGAATTAAAAACAAATATTTTCATATTACAGTGCATATTAAGATGATTCCAAACAGGACCCTCCTTCATAACTGGCCAGTAGAGTTATATTGTTAGCCCCTGCACTGATAGTGAGGTCATTGAGGGTTTTATATGGGGTTCCTGGACCCTACTGTGATATTTATATCTGTGTATATGGAATATAATGATAGACCATTTATTATATTTATCATTTGAAATCTTCCATAGAAATTAAGTTGATAAATATAAATAAACTGCATTAAATATTATTAGTTCAATCTTAGCCCTATGTATTGGCATACATGTTATCTCTTAGGGAATATATTTAATAAGAATATAAGGGTTTTAGCATGATACTCTCAACCATATACTCGTCAGCAGTGGCAGTCACCTAAAATGGTTGTCCATCAGTTAGAGGTTAACCACTGAGTATTTTGGACCAAATAGCAACCTAGAGATCTTCTCATCTACTCTCTATCTTATGTAGGGCTATCTGTTATAACATCCTTGGGTCAGTGCAGTACATCTTATGTTAAGTCTTGTCTCTAATGAATATTTGTATTATGCAATTGGGAAAATTGGTGGGTTCCCTTGGTAAAAACATGATATTGGTATTTTTAAAGTAAACTTAAATAAGGTCAGAATTTTTATCCTCTCGAGAAAATTTCACGTCTCATTAAATAGTTTACATAAACTTAATCTTTTTCTGCTAGATGCATTATAATCTCAGATATTATTCATGTAGCTATTCCTCTGTGAACCATAAAATGTTCATTTCTTCAAAATGAATATGAAGCTCAAAGCATTAGTGGTCTTAAGAGCATAAAAACTTTATTGCTTTGTGCTTAACGTTTTTCAAGTAACTTTGGAAAGCCGAAACAAATTTTGCATTTAGATTAATGGAAGATGTTTCCATTTGAAGGAACTGGTAAGGGAGCAACAATAACAAAAATCCCCCAAGGTTAAAAATGTAGTGCTTTTGATTCTTACCAGAACTGTGTTAGCAGAACAATCATTTCTCAGCATGGAAAGGTATCATAATTGGTCTATACAGTGGCAGCACAGAAAACGAGTATGCTTCAGAGAAAGCTAATATGACTCTACTTAATAATTTCCTTCAAGAGCCTGAATTTGAATGTATATTCCACCCAGCTTGAGGCAAACAATTTGTCCCTATGTGTTCTAGTGGAAGTTACCAGGGGGTCATGCAATTTATTTTTGTCTTGAAGTTTTCAGAACTGTGTAGAACTAAAGACACATTCACTTGCATTGTTCCGCTAGTAATTTGATCCAATTGGCAATGCTGCTTTCTCTTCTCCACAATTCTATTATGTAGGAAGAGTAGAAGCATTCATAAAATATTGTGACAAAAAAAATTCTTCCTGGAGATGTTTCTTCTCTGTGTTTGAACCTCTGGTCCACTTGTGAATGTTTGCATTCTTTTGCAAGCTCCTAGCCAAAACGGACTTGTTTTTTTGGTTGTTGCAAAAATATCAGTAACAGGGATGAGGAAAAAACAGAAAAAGTTTTCTAGAGAGGGTGAGGGATGGTTAGGCACTTCACTTTCTAAGTTTGATCCCATACTTTTAAGAAGTGACACTAGGTTGAAGTTCAAGTTGTCTTAATACTCAAACAGGATGTGGCCTCTGGAATCATACCAAACATTATCGTTTGGGGCGTTCCCCTTCAGTTTAATTCATGTTCCCCAACCATATCTTATTCCTTAGGATTAGTGGTCTTGTTTTTTAAAAATAGTATTTATTGCCTTAATCTGAGAACAGTCATGGCTTCCAGTCCTTCTATCTAAAATCTCAGGGATTGAAAATAGTCTTCCTTACTGCTAATTCTTGTAGCTGAAACAATTAATAAGAAGAATGGGGAACTAAGATACATGACAGGATTACAGATAGCCACTGTTGGCAAAACATGGCTGTGAGGGTGTTCATGTTGTAAATCCAGTACCTACATGAGAACTACTATTTCTGGCTAGTTTTTAATGAACTAAGTACACACTTTGTCTTTCCTTTTTTTAATTTAATAAACTAGTATATTCTCCTAAGTGACTATTTGCTTAAGAAAAGTGAGTAAGATAGTAAGGAATTAAGACTAGAATGGAAAAATTGCTGAAGAGAATAGAAATGTTATGTCTTTTCTTTAATCCCTTCTTCTCCTGACCTTTTTAGATTAGTTCTAATGAGAGGCTCAGTGGGATGTCATTCTTTTTTGTTTATTTTTCTCACTACTACTTTGCAGTCTATAGTAGGACTACTAACGAGGAAGAGGTGTAAGATGCAGGTTTTAGGAGGGTGAAGGAGAGGAATGAAGGGAGATGGCTCATAAGCAGGAATATTGATTGGGATTGAATATAGACTGTGACTGAATGATTGGGATTTGAATATAGACTGTGACTGAAAGTATTATATTGGTCTTGTTTAAGCCTGACAACTGACAACTCCTTGAGAAGTATAGTTTTTCTTAACTTAAATGTGATTCATTTAGGAAAAATTGCCATCAAAGCCCCTTCAAATCTTATTATGACAATTAACTCGAACTTCTGAAGTAAGCAGAATAAGTCAACTTCTTTCTCAGTAAGCTCCATGTCAAATAAGGCTGCTTTGTAAGTTATGCAGTTTGTGACTACAGTGTGAATGGTGTCCTCTGGGTTGTGTAGTGTACAACCTGCAAAACTATATGAGGCAACCCAGCAGTTCCATTCCTAGATATACCTAAATGTCTGTCAACTGATACATGGATAAACAAAATGTGGTATATCCATATAATGGAATGTTATTCAGCTGTAAAAAGGAATGAAGTGCTGAACTCTGAAAACATTATACTAAGTGAAAGAAACCAGACACAAAAGGGCACATATTGTATGATTCCATTTATATGAAATGTTCAGAATGGGTAAGTCCATAGAGACTGAAAGTAGATTCATGGTTGCCAGTGGCTGGGGGGAGAAGAGGATGGGGAGTAACTGCTTAGTGGGTATGATTTTTCCTTTAGAGATGATGAAAATGTTCTGGAATTAGGGAGTAGCGATAGTTGTACAACCTGAGAATATACTAAAAACTAAGTGAAATGTATAGTTTAAAATGGCTAAAATGATGAATTTTATGTTATGTGAATTTTATCTCAATTAAAAATTGGTGCAATAAGAAATTTTAAAAAATTAATCCAGTGGGGATTGGCTGTAAATGAGTATATGGGAACTTTCTGGGATGATGGAAATCTTGTAAAAGTAGATTTTGGTGATGGTTGTACAAATGTATAAATTAAAACTCATCAAACTATACATTTCAAATGTGAGTGAATTTTATGGTATGCATTTATACATCAATAAAGCTGTTAAAAAAACACAACTGTATGAGGCAGTACTGAAATCAGTGCCATTATCTCAATTTCAGAAGTATCACAGGAGAGCTCTCCAAATGTGAATTTATCATAAATAACTTTTGGTGGTGTTTTGTTTTCTTTGGTTTCACAGGAGCCTGAGATGCAAAAACACATCAGCACTTTCATGTTGAATTACTTGCTTTGGGACACAGCCCATTTGCCATTTTGCAAATGGCCTGCTTATCTGAAAACAGGCGTGTTTCATCATACCAACTCTGATTTCTATTGCTAGTGACACATTAATAACCAAAGAACTTTTTTTCTGTGCAGATAAGCCACTTCAGTGATAATATTTGCAAATCAAATTGTGTCTTCTTTTTCTGCTACATTGTCCTCAAAATCTTCTGATTGGTTTGGTTACAGACATCGCTATATCGGCTTCTCTGTCCTCTCTTAGTTTAAATATCTGTATGCTGCAGCAAATTGCATTATGAAATCCTCTTGTACTCTAGTGCAATGGCATTTCCTCATTACCAAAAATAAACTCTAAAATGTTGTGATTTTTTTCCCCTGAAATATAGAATAATATATTCAAAAATCTTTTCTCAATAACATTATTTCTCTGAGCTGTTTTTTTTGAATGCTGACACCAGATGCAGTCTGCATGGACATTAGTCCCTGGGACATCTTGTCTTCTCCCTTGACTGGGGAGATTACAGGAAGCAATGCTGATTTGTTGTAGATTCACAATGTGCTGACATGATAATAGGACATGAATGGGGTTTGGAATGCCTTTTTCTTTGAGCTGGGTTGAGAGAGGGACAGAAGCAGACAGCTCCATGGCCTGAATTTCGTTAGCTGTGTGACAATGAGAGAGATAAGTAGATGTGACAGTTATGAATGATCCTCTGTCATGCACTTACGCGTTCAGATTCAGATAAACTGACACTGCTGTCAAACACCAGCTATGGAGAGCTGAGACCTCTGATGAACCTTCTAATATGGTAAATGGAAGTCTTAATTCTTCATTAACTGGAAAAAGGAGATTTGGCCATGTAATTTTCTCCTTGCTGCCTGTTTTAAAGATTCCAATAACCCAGCATTTACAGTTGACTAGGCAGGGATTGCTTTTTCCGCCCTACACGTGCAACATGCAGACTGTGAAATCTGAGGAAACGCCGCTTAAACCCAGACTTATTGCCTTGGTTATCTTTAATGACTTTGAAATGTATTGGCCTCATTATGGAACAGTGCAGTTATCAATTCCTCTAATTAGGTGATGTGCTCCCATAAGAAATTTAACATTAAAGCACAAAACTGAACTAGTTAGAGGCATCCAGTGCTGACAACCTCACTGTCAGTGGTGAATTTAAGATACTGTGTTTCTTTATCAACTCTTTTACACCCTAGCTCTGACTTCTTGAAGACTAGAGCATAGGCATGTTTTCTTTTTCCTTAAGGGTTTGATCCTTGTATAGCACCTCCAGTACCTTTTATGGCATTTGAGTGCTTCTTGATAGTAAACTGTGTTCTTGCCTTGCACTAAATTGACCAGGAGCCTGGGGAAGGGAGGAGGTGAACAGTTTATATTTAAATGCTCTAAGTATCAACATAACTCCATTTCTCAGGGTTTAACCTATGGTTTGTTAGTCTTTCTTATAGAGTTACAGTAGCTTGTTATTCTTTGTTGAATAATTCCCAATAAACTTCCTTTCTGTATAAGTAGTTTAGCACAGACTTTTTTTAAAAGATAGGGACCGTTATTTGTTTATTAAATAGTGATGATATTTCAATCATACATGTTTCTGTTGCATTTCTAGACAAGGGAGATGAGGTTTCTGGGTTTAGGCTGCATTGAAGGGACATTAGGTATCTTAACTCTTCTTTACCTCAATCATCCATCTGAACAAAAAAAAATAATTGTAGCCTCTCCTTTGGGGAAACTATATAGTTTAATTAGTGTTTTCTAATAACTTGCAAATCCTGAGCGAAAAGTCACAATAGAAGCATAAGAAATTACATTTGGGGTTAGTTTATTATTATTGCTATTATTATTATCATTATTACTACATGGGACTAGATATTCTTTTAAATTGGCTACTTGAAGATGTGTTTCAGATCTCATGGAGTGAAATTTATCTTTAATGTGACAGTGCTTAAATAAGAGAGATGCACTAAATATAAAATATAGAACAGTATTTCTTTAAAATACTTGGTCCTGTTGATGGCAGGAGTGTTAGCTTTGTCACCTGCTAGAAGATCTACTCCCAACCAGGAAATGTCATAATGAAAACTTGAATCATCTCCTCTCAAATGGTCATTGAGGAAACCATTTGTGTACGTATGAGCTTAAGTCTGATGAAGCTGTTCTTCAATAATATTGCATCATTCTGAACCAATTTTTACCTTTAATCCAGATTTGCCTTGAACCTCTGCAGTGTCTTGACGACTACCTATATCAGCAGCGATAGTGGGTTTTTAAAACCCTGTTCTTCTCACAGCTCCTTGGAACTCCACTCCTCATGCAGGCTCAAAGAACAGTCTTGCCCTTTGCCATGGCACTTCCTGCAGGTCTGGCCCTTCCCTGGTGCTCTTGTTCTTTTCGCCATGCAGGTTTTCCAGTATCTTAGTAGATGCCTCCATCAATTCCTATTATCTTGTTCAAGGCCTTACTGCCAAGAAGTGAGACCCTGATCTTGTCACATGTGGGTGGCAGGAGTCTCTACTGGCTCCTAATAGAATTCTTTGAGAGATTCTGAAGCTTAACTGCCTTTTGAAATTCTCATTCTGTCACCTGGTGTCTGAATGACTTTAAGCAAGTCACAACTTCTCTGTGCCTCAGTTTCCTGTCTATAAAATGAAGATGATAATAGTGCCTATCTCATCAGAGTTCTTAGAGAAGATTAAATGAGTTAATACACGTGAAGCACTTAGAGCAGTGCAAGTCACGTAGTAAGTATTAATAAATGTTAGTTGTTATAGCTTTTGCTTCTGCTGCTATTACCATTTTACCATCTCACCTCTCTCATAATCCAGAACAGTAAACCAAATGCTTTTGCTCTTCACGGATCTATTATTGTTAGCATTTGAGCCCTACTATTTGCTATAGTTTCCCTTTTTTAATTCCTCGACAGTAATGTGTGAAATTGTAAATCAAAACGGAATTGATCACCATAATGAAAAGAGCCCTGACATATATCAGCGTATCCTTTCTTACCTTATCCCCTGTATCTTCACCATCCTATCCAGTTTTGAGAAATATCTTCTGTAAGATAAACCATTCATTATGAATTTAACAAATATTATCGTCTGCTGTGTTATATTCTTTGGGCTGATGCTGGAGATAGAAAAATGAATAGGGCAGGTCACTGCTCTCAAGTAGAAATAATAATAATAATTATTATTATAAGGTACTTCCAGAGGGTGTGGTGTTGGAGTTGAGTTTTGAATGATGAGTAGGAGTTTACCAGATGAGGAGAATTAGGAAGAGCATTGAAGGTAGAGGCAACAGCATGTGGAAAAGGTGGTATGGCAGTGTATAACCAGTCCTGAAACATACAAGTTGAGCATTTAGGAGTGTGGCATTTATATTTCAGGAGGAGAGAATGAGAGAGGAGAGAAATGAAATGGACTGAATTGAAGATCCTTATATACGATGCTAAGGAGTTTGTACTTAATCCTGTGGGCAGCCAGGAGCCTTTGAAAGATTTGTAGCAGGACAGTGATCTGATCTGATTTGCCAGCACATTCTAATGGCTCTGTGAAAGGATGTCTTGGAGAGGGGTTCAAGACTGGAGCCAGGGGACATGTCAAGTAGTGCTTCAAGAGCTAACTATCCCCTCTTGCTTCTCGTATTGCTAAATCGAGGAGCTGAATGATGTGTGCTTCTGAGAGACGGGTGTTTGAGCCGACTTCCCAGCAGTCCCTTGAGTACATTGAGAGGGTGTGCTGAGGGAAGACACATAATCCTTACTCTGCCCTCCTCCCACCTTAATCTTTGAAAAGAGACAGGAGCAAAGCTCCTATCACATAGGACTTGACTAAAGACAGAAGTCCTTGAGCATCTTTTCCCTAAGTGCTGGCAAGGCTGGTGCTTGTGGAGGAGAGGAGATTAGAATAACACCCTCACTCCTCAGTGAGAGGGCAGGCAGACCTCACACTGGATGGTTCCCTTCCAGAGCCTCTCCTGACAAGTGCTGTAAGCACTTGTCAGTGTCCTTGGCTTCTCTTTTGCATGGCTTACCCTGTAGCAGTTAAGCATTCGGGGCATTCTGTGTCTTTCTTTCTTTCCCCTAAGTTGCTTCAAGAAGATGAGAATTTGCTTTGAAAACATGTGTCAATAAAGCTCTATAAAATGGCATTGAAAAAAGAAAATCACACATTTTCTCCTTCAAAATGCTTCCCTCCAGTGCCATTGTCCCTTTTTACCCCTCCCAAAGCCTTGCAAATTATTATTTATGTATATTGTTGTAATTTTTTGTAGAAAATCAGTAGAATTGCTTGTCCTTATCAGCAGTGATACCTTTCTGCCTCTCCGTTTTCATCCTCTCTTCATCTCTTACAAATTGTTATTTCTGAGGGTATTATTATTGTAATTACTTTAAGGAAATTGACAAAAATACCACGACAATTTCATGCCTCGGAATTATTACGCAGGTTTTAAAAAAGAGATTACTATGTGTCAGTGCAGTATTTGTTATTCCTAAATGATTATTCCAGAAATAGTAATCAAAAACATTTCCTTCCAGAACAGCACTATGGCTTTAATATCAGCTGCTGTTTCTTTGAATGGGGTTGCCCAGTCTTTCATCAAAGAAACACATCACCCATATCCCTGTCTTTAAAAACAGCAATTATGTGTAAATGCCTCCTGATTTATTTGAGCCAGGGCCACTGGCCAGTATGAGTCACCACAATTTATTGCTAACCGTCACTTTTACATGATAGGTCTGTAACAAATATCTGCCGCATATTGTTAAATTAATCTTCCATTTAAAATTAATGGAGTTAGACTCCCCAGGTTCAATGTAATTTCGTGTTCACGGCCAAGGAGGGATGTGTGCTGCATACAAAATGAGACAAGGCCCAACGCCCTAATCTTTCATCACCTTGAACCTGGAGACTAGGACGCGTCTCAGCACCAACTAATGAGATTGAGCCGGCGTCTCTCCTGAGGATGCCGGCTCAAAGAGGCTTTTCTGCTCAGAAATAGCAGGCTCTGTCTTATTTTAATAATTCCTCAGATATGACAAGTCTGATGTTATGTATGAAAGACAAGTCTGATGTTATGTATGAAAGAGCCAGGCTTGGAAAAGAGATAAAATGAATTTTATATCATTACTTCAAAACCAAAGCCAAGGGAAGTGTGTCGCAGTTAAATTTAAAAAAAAAAAAAGGCAGGAAGTATTTTAGCCATGAAATATAGTGACTGTAAACCAGGAGTCATCCTTTCATTTATTTTAATGCTCAGTCACCTTACATTTCTTTTCTGTAATTCTCGAACCTATTCATGCATTAATCAAAATAATGTGGATGAAAGCAGGAGCTTGTTCAATAAACATTTAGATGAAAATATCAGAGGGAACATGTAATTCCTGATGGGATATGTCATATGGAGCCTCTGAAGTCCCATCACTTCTTTTTGGTGGCATTTTTTAAAAATGTGTCTGTCTTCTATGTACCACTAACCTACTATTTAGTTATTTAAAGTTTAAAAATAATTAAGCCAAATTACACAGCAGTATTAGGTTCTCTGGTTTTTATTAATCTTTTTCACAAACTTGGTGACTTGTTTTATATCCATGGAGAGGAAGGCCTGACAGAACACTCTTCAGCTTTCAGGCAGCAGCTGCAGTACTGCTGGCAGATGGTTGCTGCTGTTCTTCAGTTAATTCCTAGGGAAGATTGAACTGCAGGAACAACGGGACCCTTTTCATAGGTAAAGATAATGTTTCTAAAAAGATAGTAAGTTGTAAAGGACAGGAAAGACACCAGATAAGGTAAACTGTGCTTTCCTTTCATTCTATGAGTTGAATTCTACTTTCCCTTACTTCTGATTATCTCAGAAAGAATTCTAAGTATTTACACTTTGTGTCTGATTTATAATGTAACATATGAATGAGTCTAAAAATCTTCTGTTTGTAATTTCTTGTACTTTGGGCCCAAAGTCAAGTTTCCAAAGAAGTAGGACTAGTATTTTTCTACCCATAGTGATATTATTATTTTACTGAAGATTGCATTCTATAGCTTAGAATTCTATTATCTTATAAACTCTGCATATTTCAGTGAACGTAGGGTTAGAGAAAAAGTGAAAACTGAAATATAAGAATCAAGAATAGTCACCAGTGACTTAGTGACACATGACAGTTGTAAAATCAGTTTTAAAATTACATCATTTTGGTAGCTATTTGTAAGGGAAGGTTTTAAAAATGTTGATCCATGTCTCTACTTGAATAAGATTTAGAAAATCTTAGGGGGATTTTAGAACAAGTAAATGAGTAAAAATGATGAAATTACTTTGTAAATTGGAAAATAAAGAAATGAATAATAGTAGGGGCACCTGTCTCTATGAAACTGAATTGCTTTGCTTCGTAATAGCCTCTCTTTTGATATCTGTAAGCTGTTGCATTTTCTACAGAAAGGTGCTTGGTGAGTCCCAAATAATAGATCCCCTTTTCAGTCTTCCACTCAAGGTCTCCCTGCCTGAAGTTCTGTACATTTTCCTCTGCCCTCTTTTTTATATCCTCACCTTCTTTCTTTTTCTCCTTCCTTCCATCCCTTAAAAGAGCTTCTTATTCGGTGCTTCAAAGACTTCATCTTTTTGAGTTTTCCCTTTTTGTTGTGGGTGCAGAGGGCAAGTTGATATGCTCAGGCTTTAGATCAATGATAGGTTTATAGTAATAAGTTTTATAATCAGAATGGTAAAGATGTAGGGTACCTCTGATCTAATCCATCTCCCATTTCGTAGGTTTGCCATGGAGACCTGAAGAGGTTAATTCTCCCAAACAGCAAAAATATATCCTTTTGGAAAACAGTATGGTAGTTCCTCAGAAAAATTAAATATGGAATTACTATATTATCCAGTAATTTTACTTCTGGAAATATACTAAAAGAAATGAAAGCAGGGACTCAAACAGATACTTGTACGCCAATGTTCGTAGTAGCATTATGCACAGTAATCAAAAGGTGGAAGCAACCAATATGTCCGTTATCAAATGAATGGATAAACAAAATGTGATATATCTGTATAACAGAATATTATTCAGCCTTTAAAAGGAAGAAAATTCTGACACATGCTACCACGTGGATAGACCTGGAATACATTATGCTAAGTGAAATAAATCAGACACAAAAGGACAAATATTGTATGATTTCACTTATATGAGATACCTAGAGTAGTCAAATTCATAAAGTTGCCAGGAGCTGAGAGGAGGGAGACTTGGGAGTTATTGTTTAATAAGTACAGAGTTTAGGGGCCGGTCCCATGGCTTAGCGGTTAAGTGCGCACGCTCCACTACTGGTGGCCTGGGTTCGGATCCCGGGCGCATACCGACGCACCCCTTGTCCGGCCATGCTGAGGCGGCGTCCCACATACAGCAACTAGAAGGATGTGCAACTATGACATACAACTATCTACTGGGGCTTTGGGGAGAAAAATGGAAAAAAAGGAAGAGGACTGGTGATAGATGTTAGCTCAGGGCCGGTCTTCCTCAGCAAAAAGAGGAGGATTGGCATGGATGTTAGCTCAGGGCTGATCTTCCTCACACACAAAAATAAATAAATAATAAGTACAGAGTTTAATTTTGGGATGACAAAAATGTTCTATAAATGGACGATGGTGATGGTTGCACAATAATGTGAATATACTTGATGCCATTGACTGTACACTTAAAACTGGTTAAAATGGTAAATTTTATGTTATATGTATTTTACCACAATAAAAAAATGCATTCTCTCTCTCACACATACACACACACACACACACCTTTTTATTTTCTGAGAAAGTTTTGACCAATTAGAGAGTATCTATCCTCGAGCTCTATCTCTGTAACTAACATTTGGACCTTCCCTCAAGTCAGTTTCAGACTTGCTCCCCCTACCCCCACCACCGATGTTTTGAAATGTTACCTGTTTCTCTTTCTTATTTCACTTTTCTTTTTTCTAACATTTGAGTACCTGATATGTGATAGTCACTGGAGATACAAATAGCTCATATCCTAAGGGAGTTTACATGAAGTATTTTAAAGAATATACATATAAAGCATTCCAAAGAATTCCCAGAAAATATTCTAAAAGAAAAAAAAAAGACTATCTCATATTTTTACAAAAGCATAGAATTGATTGTGATCCCATTTAAGCAGTCTTCAAATTTTTTCTCTAAAATAAATTTTGTGACTATTTCCTTCAATTTCATAAACATTTCCTGACTAAAGCAACTTGTAGAATGTAGTCTCTCAATGGCAGGCCCTCCTGGTTCTGTAGGCTAAGAAAACCCCACAAATGATTAGGATAAAAGATACAGTAATGTAAGTGTCATAAGAGAAGGTTAATAATAGGCTTGAGTTTCAGAGAAAAGAGAGTTTGTTAGACCAAGTAAGGAACTTTGGCAATTGGCCTTTAAAAGATAGATAAGATTGCATCAGGCAAAGATGTGGGGGAAAGAACGTGAAATGGATAGCAAGGCAGAAGAGCAACCGAGTGTTTTTGGAACAGTCAATCATCAATTTTTTTCTAGTTTGAAATACTTGTGGGCTTATAACTAGAATTAAGGCTGGAGAGGTATGTTGGGGCCAGTGGTTGAGAGCTTTGAGGGCCATATTAGGGAGTTTGTATACATTTTATACAGAGTTTGAGGGGCTCCTAGGATGGATCTGTCCAGAGGACAACTGAGTGCCAGACGTAGGAGAGGAGAGCTAGAGTTGTAACCTTGAAGATTACCTCCATTAAGGTATGAATTGAAGCTTTTGCATGACCGGAATTGTGAAGGCAGAGAAGGTTAGAACCTCCAGAGCATCTCTCCTTTAGTGGAAGAAGGCAATTGTGCCAAAAAAGAGCCTTCAGTGGAGCGAGAGAAGAGTAAGAATGGCAGATAAAGGAGAGAGTTTCCCAAGGAAACCTGATGAGAGAGTGGTTGGAGTGTTAAATGCTGCAAAAGAGGCTTTAAGGAGGATTAGAAATGAGGGAAAACCCTTGGCTTTGATTTTTGCCTCTTAGCAAAAAGTAGAACTGTGTTCAGAGATATGGCAATTAAAGTATTAAAACATTCTAAGGGTCCCTTGCTTTCCTGTTCTATGCCCTTTGTGATACCATGGTCACCCCATTGATTGAGGCATGAGAGAGTGCTTTATTCAAGATATCATTATAGGAGGAGATTTTATTTTGAGAGAGAGAGAGAGAAACAGATCCATTAATAAATATTTTCTGTGAAAAGAGGTGGGTAAGGGAGAAAAAAGTTCTTTGCAAAGAAGAAAAATACAGGACAGATTCTAGACTTCTATTTTTATGTTGTAGATCAGAGCTCAGACTATGTAAGTGATGAAGCGAAATATAAGTAGCAATGTGAAGAGTCTTATTAGAAACTTAAATATCTATTAAAAAGAGCAAAGACCAATATCAAGTTAAAAATGTTATTCATCTTTTATTCAAAAAGATTTAAATTGCATTTGCCTTTTGCTTGTTTGCTTTATCAAACAGTAATGTATTAGAAATAGTGTAGTGGGCGTTTGGAGAAGTTGCAGGTGATCATGGATGTGAACAACTCTTCTCATTAATGTGGGGCATCTGAACTTACTGTTGGGCAGGAGATGGACCTGTGTGCTTTATAGACATTTGTGGGCACTTTTACTTTTTTCTGTTATCTCTAAGTGAGAATCCATGATTGTTATATTCCACAATTAAACCAAGTTGATCTTACCAAGCACAGCATAATAACCTCTCAGTGTGAATGTTTGTACATTGTAGTAGTACCATGTATCTCATGGCAAATATTTTTTTAAAATGAGAATTCATTTTAAAAAGCATTGACGTTTAAATACCAGTTCTCCCTATTCATGTTTATAATTTAATTTGAAGGTAAGATTATTGTTAAAGGGAACCTCAGGAATTCCCTAGGAAGTACTGAAAATCATCCCAGAGGTGTTTTTGTTGTTGTTGTCATTGTTATAGGAGTTTATGGACTACTCTGATTACGTATCCGTTAGGCAAAAGCAGCATGTGAACCTGTCAACAAAGTCACCTTTTGTACATTTCTACCCCATACTGATAAGTAATCAGGTTCATCATTGGAAGGAAGACTCTTAAATGCACTGGCCTCCAGCAGGTCAGGTGAAATTTGTTAAAAGTGAAATTCATTTCATTGGAATTTGCTTTATTTCTGTCTTCTTAAATTATATTTACAATAAAGCCTTTTATTAATCTTTGGATTTTGTACCCCCTTGGGTAGGCCTCTTCTTCCTGTCCCCCTGCCTCTCTAATAAGCCCTGAAGATCAAATTGAGACTATGAGATTCTGAAATCGGAAAGTTTCTGCCTTTTGCAGCTTATTTGATGGGAATAAAAATGACTGATAGCTCTCTCTCCTGGATCCTTTTGTTCGATTCAGCTATGATTATGGAGCCTATTAGCTGGAGTTACAACCTATTTAAGAGCAGTGCTTACCAGTAATGGGGGCCAAATGATTTTGGAAAGTTCAGATGTGCTGGACTCCCTGCAGAAATGAATTCAGCACTGAACATATTGATGCAGAAGCTGAACGAGCCTACTCCAGTGGGACCTAGAGAATTGTGAGCTCTGCAAGAAATGAGTGGGTAGTAGAATTAAAGATCAGATAGATGTTCGGCTCAAGGGCAGTCTCAACTCTGAAGTTCATCACAGCAATTTAATCAGGCTCAAATGAGTGTTGCCCAGAAAAGAATCCGCCTTCTGTGTGACAGGAAATAGAGTTTATTTAAAAGATTCTTTGTTTCCTATAATTCTGTGTGGTGAGGCATCTCAGGTATACACTAAAATGAGAGAACTGCTACATTTGATAGGCCACGGCACTTTGCTTTGGTTCAGAAAATGACATCTAGAGAAGATTTATGCAAGTCATGGTCCTCTCCAGAAGGAGCATGCCACCTCAAAAGTCCAGCTGTAACATTTTTCGTGGGCTACATAGGCCGCGGGCCACCTTTGGCTGGAGCTATCTGTTGCCCCCTCCTATTTTTTTTTTTTTTTGTGAGGAAGATCAGCCCTGAGCTAACATCTGTGCTAATCCTCCTCTTTTTGCTGAGGAAGACCGGCTCTGAGCTAACATCTATTGCCAATCCTCCTCCTTTTTACCCCCCAAAGCCCCAGCAGATAGTTGCACGTCATAGTTGCACATCCTTCCAGCTGGTGTATGTGGGACGCGGCCTCAGCATGGCCAGAGAAGCGGTGCGTTGGTGCGTTCACGGGATCCGAACTCGGGCCACCAGTAGCGGAGTGCGAGCACCCAACCACTAAGCCACGGGGCCGGCCCATGCCCCCTCCTATTGTGAAATTATTTTTATGTAAAACGTTTGTCTATCTTCAGTGAGAGCTAAATAGCATAGCAATAAAGAATGTGGGCTTTAGAGTGGGGCACGCCTGGGTTTGAATCTAGCTCTTCTACTTGCTAGCTGTGTGATTTTGAGCAAGTTACTTCGAATGTCAGACCCACAGTTTCTTTACCTATAAAATGAGAATGATAATTCCCACTTCACAGAATTATGGTGAGAATTAAACTAAATGAAATAATGTATATTAATTGCTTATCACAGTGTCTGCACAGAATACGTGCTCAATCCATGGTAGTTACTTGAAGCTTTGGGACTCTCATCACCTTGTCCTTCCCTCATTTGCCCTCTTATGTACTCTCTTCGTGAGCAAGAGTATTCACTGTTTTAGGAATAAATGAGGTGAAACCTTTTAGAGGATCTGTGGATTCAGAAATGGAGAAGGAGAACAAACTATAAACGTCTGGAGGCTTGAACAGCTGATTGATTGTCAAACGCCCAAACAAAAACATGCCCTCCCCACCCCGCTCGTCAACACCATGGTATACGTTAGATTGACACATTATTAGCCAAGAAACATTTTGAGAGCCATGTTATGGTTTTATACATATGATGGAGAGAATCTACTAGTTTTTCTTCTATGTTACCAGCCTTATTTTTACACAGTAATGTATAGGTATTTTTCTCTGACTGATAAAATTTGAAAAGAATATAATACATATATTAGGAGTTTACTTCTTCTCCCCTTCAGGGATCTGTCAGATACAGTGTGTCTATGTTTCTCATATTCATATCTGTATCCTTATCCTTATTCATCTATCTGTGTGTGTGTGTGTGTGTGTACGTGTAGAGAAAGACAGAGAAAGAGAATAAATGAATGAATGAGAACGAGAACTGAGCGCCAAATTATCAGCTTTATTGATGTCTGGGTAAGCACTCAATATTTCCTAAAATTCAGAGCACTCGGGTAAAAGCTGTATTGGAGAGGGTTGCCAAGAACCTCTTAAAGTGGAGCCTCCTAACCTTCTGACCATAATTTATACCCTGGGACCGTGTATGGATGTGTCTGGGCCTACAGTCCACTTACTAGCCAGCCGCGTGCATCAGGAGCACAGACCAGCCTAATCTATGCTGGACCTGCAGTACAGAGAGAGACTTATTTAGAGAAAGGGTTACTTCTGATAGAGGGGTGACACCTCCTCTGTAATGTGTCCCAGTGAAAGTCCCCTCCTCTGACGATCCTTAGTGAAGAGTAAAAGGACAGTAAGTGCTGGAGACAGTTTTCTTCTCTGGGGTTGAGGTGAGAGCCTGAGGAAAGGAGCATAGAAAAGACGCTCCGTAGAATAGACAGTGGCCAACGGTTCGAAAACCTGAAAGATACAAGTAACAGGATAGTTGTGAAGACTTGGCTTCAAACATTTGTTAACATAAGAGAAGAAAAATATTATGATCTATTTTGTTTTTTTTTTTATATAATTTTTATTTATTTATTTTTTTCCCCCAAAGCCCCAGTAGATAGTTGTATGTCATAGTTGCACATTCTTCTAGTTGCTGTACGTGGGACGCGGCCTCAGCGTGGCCGGAGAAGCGGTGCGTCGGTGCGCGCCCGGGATCTGAACCTGGGCCGCCAGCATCGGAGTACACGCACTTAACCGCTAAGCCACGGGGCCGGCCCTTATGATCTATTTTGGCTATTAAAATCTACTGTGCATTTTCTATTACAGTTACCAAATGTGGTTATTTTGCTTAAACAAATTAATATTTGTTTAGTGCTTTGAAGATTCAGAGTAATGTATCAGAAATATATACCATATTAATAAACAAATAATATACATTAAGTGTTTAAAGGCTATTGTTATATTCTACAACTGGTACAAAGGAAAGATTAAAGGGTAAAGACTGTGTAACCTAAGGCTTGGGTTTCATTGAGGAAGCCAGTGCTACTGTCTGTTCTATTTACTGCTTTCTCACACCCAGCATCCCCAAATAATAATAACAAAAAAACAGAACAATCAACATAGGTACATCAAAAAGTATAACATAAATTGTTGGGATTTCAGATATATGGATAGAAAATTAAGCTTAAATGGTAATTTTGAGTTCGTGGAACAGTGCTCATTGATGACTTTGTATGTGTGTGCTTGCATTTGTGTGTGTGTGCGTGAGTGTGTGCGAGAGAGAGAGATTTATTTAGGGTGCCCTTGCCCCTTATGGGGCTTGCCTTGTTTCAGAAAGGGGGCTCCAGAAGAAAAAAAAGATTGTAGAATCGTAGAATTTTAGACCTGAGGGAAAAAACTTAGAAATCACCTGGTTTCACAAAAGGTGTCTGATTTCCTCATACCCTCGGGACAGTGACTTTGTGTTTGTAAATCTGTGAAGAGAGAACAGCAGTAAGTATTATTCTGGGGGTGCAGGAGCAAGGCTTGCCATATATAGCTGCCAGAAGTAATAAACCATTATAAGGAGTGATTTTGTGGAAGAGAAGGAAAGGAGGACAAAGAAGGGTAAAACATGGAAAATTGCTTCCTCTTCAAGAAACGCGTCCAATCGGACATATATCAGCTTTCAATATCCCCATAGATATTTTACAGGAATTGCTACCCAAAGTCTTTAAACATTTATGCTATTAAAAAAATCAGACCAATTGTTGACATAAACCTAACACAGCAGCTGCTATATAGACAGAATATGAATTTTTTATGCTATTGATGAGAAGTTTGTGTCATTTATGTACTGTAGTAAGGGTAGAAGATGGATTTTGAACCCTGAAAAAGCTTATGTTGGCATCATTCAGAATATTAACTGTGCTTTGAATCAAAATATTAAGATCTGTATTGTCAATGTGTGTGTTTCTGTGCAAACTGGCTTATCTATGGGTGGGATGGGAGAAATTACTCTACCTGGAGAAAATAGTAATCGTTTTCTTTTGTTTCTGTTTTGTTGTATGAAAGGAAGGCTTGATAGCATTTAATATTTGATTTATCTGCCCTTCCTTTCACCATCGAAAGAATTAACTGTTGTGATAAAATCATATTTCATCTAACTGAAAGTGCCATCAGTTGCAAGATTCAACATTATTTTATGTACCACTAAGAATATGCACTAATGGTTAAACTTATATGCCATTGATTTTAAGATGCATTCCAATTTCAGAGATGTTGAAATGTGTAAAAATGGGTATCTTGGAATTGATGTAATGGCATATGTAATTTTCTTGTGGTATGTATATGTCTATGGCCAGCCCTGGTGGTCTAGTGGTTAAGCTTCGGTGCTCTCACCACTGCAGCCTGGGTTCGTTTCCCGGTCAGGGAACCACACCACCTGTCATTGGTTGTCATACTGTGGTGGCTGTATGTTGCTGTGATGCTCAAAGCTATGCCATGAGTATTTCAAATTACCAGCAGGGTCACCCACTGGTGAACAGGTTTCAGCAGAGATTCCAGACTAAGATAGCCTAGCGAGAAGGACCTGGCCACCCACTTCGAAAAAATTGGCCACGAAAACCCTCTCAATAGTGGTGGAGCATTGGCTGACACAGCACTGGAAGGTGAGAGAACGGCGCAAAAAGACCAGGCAGGGTTCCTCTCTGCAGTACAAAGGTCTCTAGGAGTCAGAATTGACTTCACGGCACTAACAACAATAAATATATGTCTTTGTATATAAAATATACTTGCATTTGGTTATATTCTGTACTATTTTGAATCATTTTTACTGACTTATATTTTATCCTTTAAATTTGCTATTAACACGTTACAATTAATTTAACATGGCATGAATTTGGAGTCTCCACCTAAAAGAATGGTTTGGAAGCCCTAGTTTCTCAAGCTTTCAAAAAGGAAAGGAAAGAGTCAGGTACAAGGAGACAGACTGACATTAAAGTAGGAGCATTTCTTTTCCGAAATACAAAATGGAAGAACAACAAAATCAAAGAGTGGAAGATAGAGGTGAGTGTTCTTAATAGGAGCCAGCAAACTACCATCTTAATTTTCTAACAGGAAAGCAGATCATTGCTAGTATATCAAAATCCAGTAGTTTATCTGATTGCAAAATTATAGTTCTTGGATGGTGTCTCTCAGGAGTGAATAATTCCAAAACGAGATGACTGTAGTTAATAATAATGTATTATATACTGGAAATTTACTAACAGAGTAGATTTCAGGTGTTCTCACCACACACACACATACACTGGTAACTATATAAGAAGATGGATATGTTAATTAGCTTGACTATAGTAATCATTTCACTATGTATATACATATCAAAATATCATGTTGTGTACCTTAAATATATATAATTTTTATTAAAAAATAAAATTTACTATATATTCATTACAAAACAAAACAATAATGCATGTCATATGTTAAGTGCTCAATAAATCATGGACATTTTTCCACATCAGTACATTTTTCCATTGTAATTTTTGGTGACTGCATAGTATACTATCATATGATAAAATTTTTAATCATTTCCCTATTTATGAACATTTAGATTGTTTACAGTTTTTCACTTTAATAACATAGTGGCCATGAATATCCTTGTACTTTCTTTTTGTCACATTTACCCAGTGATCATTTTAGGATCAATTCCTAGGAGCTGTATTGCTGGATCAAAGGCTATGCATGTTTTAATGTTATTACATGTGTTGAGAAGGGCCATTTCCTCACATATTCGCCAATATAGGATATCAACAGTTCTCCGCACCCCCATCTTTGCCAGCCTGATTGGTTAAAAAAAAAAAACCTTGTTTTTAATAGCATTTTTAAAATTATGATTGAGGTTGAACACCTTTTCACTTGTTTTGGCGTTTTTATAGTGCTTCTTGATAATAGAAAGCATGGAAGGTCAGAAGAGCAGAAGGTCTTAAGGGACTTTCACACTGCTTCACAGAATCCTATGAGTTTTTGAGGAAACTTCCCCAAGTTCCTTAAAGTAGATTAAACTGATTAAAAAATAACTGTGATATGGAGATTGGATGTGGCTAGCTCACTCTTCGTCTGCTCTTCAGCCCTGGAAAGGAAAACTCCTTGCATCAGAAATCCAGGCAAGATTGAACAGGCCCTGGCTTGTTTTGAAAACCTGGAGTACTATAAAGAAAATCCGTAGACTCCTATCTGCTTTCTGCCATGCAAGGATTTGAAGGCGAGGGCAAAAGTGGGCTCCTTTCCTCTGAGTGGGCTCCATTTCTTTACTATTATTTCATTTTGGTTGAATTGAAATGTTGTCTTCATTGTTTGACTTTATGGGTACAAATAACCAGATAGTGTGATTTGACGGTAGTTAATACAATTGCATAGCATGGCCCATGCTGATTTTTTTTGAGTGGGCAAATAGGGTGATTTCTCTATGAACCTCTCTGCTGTTAGAAGCTTATAACATTTCAGCCAACATGGGAATTATATTTAGAATAAATTAGTAAATTCCCAATCAAATTGCCTATACCATGTAATCTTCAGGAACCATAATGACTGTGTAGTTACATGGTATATCTCCCACTTGGTAATTACAAAACATGTTGGCTCTGAGAACCCCTCAGTATCTGTCCTTCGAGGCCCAGCCATAGTGCTCCCTCCTCTGTTGGGCAGTGTGTATTTTATAGTAAGTGGGACAGCATTGTACAGTGGAAACCTCTTTGTTTTTGGAGTCAGACCAGGTGTAAAGTGGACTCTTCACTCTGCCGTTTACTGCAGTACTCTCATCTTTGGAAATCAGGAGTGACATAATTGTTGAGACTATTTATTTAATGAGGCAAATCATGCAAAACGGTTAAGCAGTAAGTGTCAATCTTGGCACGTCTTTGGGTTGCCTTCCTCATCTATCTCTGAAATCTTCCTCAGCTGCCTCCTTGTAGTGTTATCTTCTTTGAAATTCCTTAAGAGTCTTGATCTGGGTCATCCATTGACATTTATTTGATATTAATATTGATAGCTATCTCTTGACATTTGTGTACTTCTTTGTATCCATGGTATCCTCCTAATATATATATTGACACATTCATTCATTCATCAAATATTTGTTGAGCCCCTTTTGTGTGTTAGACCCAGAGTAAAATGCTGGAATATGTTGGTGAACAAGAGAGGTCTTTACTACCCTCATAGAGCTTACATCCCAACAGGGGAGACCTATATGAAACAACCTTGAATTATTAAATGAAAATTATGGTGATTTTCTATGAATGATGCTATGAAGGGGTATAAGCGTGGACCAGCTCAGGGATAACATTTGAGCTGATATCTGTTGGACGAGTAGGAGTTAGCCAGGAAAAGGTGGGGATGATAAATCTTCAGGCAGAGGAAACAGCATATTCAGAGACTCTGAAACAGGAAAGAAGCTGTTTTAGTGGTACAATAGAGGATGAGCAAGAAGTCCTGGGAGAATGGAGTGTAAGAAGCAGGCCTTCACAGAGGGCATTGGCAGAGTGAAAGGGATTAAGGCTTGAAACCTTACGCAGGGCCTTGTAAGCCAGGTGTAGGATTCTGGTCTTTGACTCAAGAGCAAAAGGAAGATATTGAAGGGTTGAAGGCTTACCTGTGGAAGACTTATCAGTAAAACAGATAAATGGATAAATTTGAAGTGAGTCTAGCTTAAGTTGGCATTTTGAGTCCAGGGTCCTGACTATGCACTACCGTACCATCTACCCTTACCTATAAAGTCTTTAAAAACAAAACAGAACACTGGAATGATTTTTCAAGTATTCCTTCAACTATAAAATGCTATGATGATGGATAAGAGTATGGGGAATTTTATTTTCCAGACAAGTTAAAGATGTATTCCTGAGGAAAAATATTTTCAACGTGAGCTAAAAGGGAATGTTAGCGAAGATTTTAGGATCTTTTAAAATTCTAATACTGTTTAAAAAGAAAATGATACTTGTCTTTAAAATATATTAAAATGCTTCACATACACTACTGAATGTAAATGAAGAGTGGCAGGTCCAAAAGTAATATTCCTCAGGAAAGTAGAGAAGATTATTTCCAGAATCTTTGTTAGTCCTATAATTCTGTGAGCCTGAGGCCAAATTGGGTCACCTACTGAGTGCTTGAATAAAGTCTAGAACCGTGGTCCTCTAACTCCAGGTCCATATACATAAAGCTTATGTATTTAGTTCGTTTATCTTGCCACAGGATACCACTTTATTGGCACTTAGGCAGAATCCAAGTTTTCTTAGAATTTTAGTGGAGGGTACCCTAGGTGCAGCCTCATAAGAAGGTGAGATCCAAAGTTGGACACAGGAGCTGCCTAATTGCTGATTTCTCTGACAGGGCTTTGGATCATGGGGGCTTCTCTTTAAGGCAATATGGTAGAAACTCCTGGTATCGCTTTATTTCTTGATAAGAGTCAGGATCTTTACATTAATCTCCAGAATCGAAATATGGGATAGTTAAGCTATTATGCCTTTTACCAGGAAGAAAATTCCCTTGATTTACTATTAACGTTATCTGCCTTGATTTCTTTTTCTTTTTGTCCCAGCTCTGCATATTGTTGCCTTTCTGTTTTTGCTCATTATGAGATTTCCTGGCTCTCTCTGCCTCTTACACTGTGCACCACGCATTGGAGTTACAGAGATGAATGACTTGTGGCCCTTAGCCATGGAAGCTTATCATCAGGATAAATTGTTTTATTTATTTGCAGTGTACTTCCATCTCTTTACATGCTTTAGGAACTTTAAAAGTACAGTGTTTCCTACTAAAGACTAGCTAAGAAAAAGCCAGAGAAGTCAGATATTATTGAATTGATTAGCAAATTATTGGGACTAATGAAATTAAATAAGGATATAGCTCTTCCCACCAGTTTAGCATTATGGTGACCACATTTTTCTTTGTATCTACCCAGATATTAGAATTAAAACTTCTAAAGTAAAAATAAAATAACGTTCTCACCCACAAGAGCTAGGGAGAAGGACGATAACATATATGTTTAATGTTATTTTCAATTGTGCATTTATTGTGTATATTTTTGCATAAATTCACTGCTAGTTTTTGTTTGGACAAGTGAATCAAGTGAGTTTTCGAGATGGAGAAAGGGGGGGAACCCACAGGCAATGACTTGCGTGTGTCATCCCCCCAAAAAAAGGACTTTGTTTGGTCTGACCAAAAAATTTTATGTAATTAGTATTTTAAAACCCTACCCACAGAAATCATAGCGATAATGGCCATATTGCATCCATTAGATATTCCCGATGGTGTTTGCATCTTAGATGTTCCCCAAGGTGTTGATGTGGTTCTGGCTACAGCTGAAGGAGATGAGTTCCTGCTTGTTAACTGAAGAGTAAAATAAGCCTCTAAAGATGAGATATAGGGGGAAAAAATTGAACTAAAAGCTTCTTCATGGTGGCAGGAGGGCACAATTTTTGCCATCTTTATTATAAGATCCTTAGCAAAGGGGTCCTCTTTGTTAGCAATTTAATATTTGAAATACTCTGAGTAGATTTTAGACTGCATTCATGCAGTCTGAGAATTTTTTTTTCTTCTTCCTGACTTTTATTAAGTGCTTTGGTCTTGCCTCTCTTTCTTAGCCTTCAGACTTATTTTCTCTGGATTGCTAACCTCTAATCGAAGATTTACTAGGTGCTCTTAAGTAAGAGGGGAGGAAGGCCAGAGGAGAAGGAAAATGGAAGAGAAGCAAGAAGAAACTGAAAGAAGGCAGCAGAGGGAGAAACACGGGAGGATAGAGATAAAAGATGGGTAAATGAAGACAAATGAAGAGCAATGAGATAGGGAGGCCTGAAGGGGAGTGAAATACTGAAACTGAGCTAGTGAGAATACATATAAAATAGGGGTCTGGTGGAAGATTTCTGGCAAAAGTGGTGTAAATCAATGATGAGTAAATTAATAGGGCAATTGTGCAAATGGGACTCACTCATTTAAACTAAGCGGAATACGTCATGGGTGATTCAGAGATAATGCAACCCGTAGGGCATACCTTTTAATCTACCCAGGACCCAGTAGAGAATGCTGTCATTTGAAGGGTAAAAAGGCAGAGGATCAGAACATTGGGTGTGTCTCTTCTTTTTAAAAGTGTTAATAAGACAGATTCTGAGCAACATGAAAATTAACCAAACTCAGAAGCTTGGTTTCTGATATATGGATTCAAAAGGATTTTCATGTATTTCAAGCCTCTCTCCACAAACCCAAAATATTTCTTTAAGAAGTGTTTTAAAGGCCTCATTTGAATAGGTTAACACGTGCGATTGCCATAAATTGAAGTGAAAGTAAAATGAGTCACTGCACATATGATCAAAGGAACATCTGAGTGTTAGTGGGTGTAATCACATAAGAATCCAGTGCTGTATTTGACAGTATTCTGAGACCAGAGAAGAAAATTCTGATCCATGTGCTCTCACTTCTTCCATTCATGCATGCATTCATTCACGCACTCAATAGATGTTTCTTGCCAGCCTACTTTGTAGGAGGTACTGAGGAATGTTGTAGAGGCTGCTGCTTCTACCTGAAACAGAAACGTTAGAATTTCATTCTTTGAGCCCTGTTGACAATAATCTTGGGGAAAGGTATTAAGAAAGAGAAAGGAGAAGGAGAACATTGGGAATGAGAGAAGTCTTAGTTTATAGAACTTTTAGGATTCCAAGTCTGCTGCTCTTTTTTGACTCGGAAAATGGAAACTCAGAAAAGTCAAGTGTCTTGACCAAAGTCCAGAGCTAGCTGGATTGAGAAATAGTTGATTGTGTACTTCTCTTCCAGGTCACTGTTAGAATTTATTCCCAGTTTTTGTCTTCATGAAGGGGGTTAGATACAATTTTTAACATATAGGATTAGAGGTAAGACTAGTGGCAACTAGATGTTAATAGTTATGTAAACACTTCCATTATAGGGAAAGTGAATGAATAAATACCCTCCATTTTCCCGTAAATACTGGGCCTGAAAGTGGGAAAACAGATTTAATTTAATAAAAGGGGCTGAATTTTTTTATGTGATATCACACTGTACTCATAAATTTCTGTCAGTGATGAGGAAAATGACACTATTCCACATCGTGTACCATATAACAAAGGAGCTAAACCAAGCCGAGATTCCAGGGAGTTGTGGAAACCAGCAGTTTGTGACAAACCTTACATGTGAAGAGTTATGAGATAGAACATTCAAACAAGTTGATCACAAGAAGTTTCTCAAAGCATGTCATAGAGGTGAGCGGGCACTAATTTTAAAATTCTCTGTTATAAGTGATCATAAGTTTAGGTTTTTCTGTGTAAAGGAGAAAATAATTTCCCAAGTCCGTAAAACAAATCAGCAATGATGTTAGCTAAAAACATTTTTGCCCAGATTGTGTTATATTGGAGGGCACTCAACATGCTTTTGAATCAGTTGAGATTTTGATGTTTCCATTCCAGAGATCAGGGAAGACATGCCTTGCAGAGGAAGTGTGTCTTAAATCTGGAAATGATACTTTGTGTCAGTAAAGAAGAGTTTCCTTTCTGTTCTCAAATTGCTTAGAGATTCTGATTCTTTCTTTTCTCAGCGTAGTTTAGTTTGGTCACTCACATTTGACTTCTGATACTTTGTATGATATAGATTCTACTGACCACTGTTAGTACAACTCCAATGAGAAATTAAATACTTCCCTCCTTCTCATTTGCAGTATGATTTAGGTTAACCTTCCTTTGTCTCTCTTTTCTCTATTCTGTATATTCCAATTCAGGTGTCAGATCCTTTGACAGTTGTTAATCTGCCCATCTGGGATTGTCTGGCATTAAACTATAACTGTAGCATTTCTTCTAATAAATTAGATTTTTAAAAGAATGTTGCATGCCAAGAAACAAAGTCATTACATAGTGTGTATATTTTCAATGTATTGCTATAAAAATCTCCTTAACCAAACGTAATAGGCAGTTAAAATTGAAGTAACTGTGTCACCTCTAAGTTTTAAAATCATTAAGCTGAAGATAGGTGGTCTAATTTTGCTCTGTTTCCATTTTCCTTATTCACATGGTATGATACTTGCTCTACGAAATCACTTATATATCTTATGTCTGTAGCTGATATATTTATATGCCGAAATATACATTTCTCCAATGGAATATTATGCAAAATTGAGTTTTCTTTTACAGTTGGAAATTAGTTTTACAGCAGTTGAACATTCTATCATCTTGGTCAGTCAGCACTCTTATTTGCCATAAAGAACAAAAATGTACTTGGCGTGACCTTTTGTAATTTCTATGTTTGAACTGAAGAGAGGAATATTATATGAACAAACTGGAGAATTGTATGAAGACGTAAATGTATTTTTATTTACTATTATAGTTATTTTTACCCCATGATTTTCAAGAAGGCATTTGAAGCAATTGCAAAAGTTTAATAAAATAGGAATAAAAGTGAGTACTAGATGGGGAGGAGTGAGAAAAGAACTTTGCAAATTGTGCATGTTCATGTAGTTGCTAAGATTATTTATAAAATTGACACCGAGGTTCCTGGCAGCCAAGACAGTGAAAGAATGTGATAATTTCTGTTTTCAGAAAAGATAACTAGCTCCTTGTTTTGGTGTTGGGAGTAGGGTGGGGGGAAGCAATATAGTTTTGCTTAGTTCTAAACTCTTAGAAAAACGTATCCCGTGGGTTTTAGGGAGTCGATGGAGGAAATAATTGACAATGTCCTCAGTTACAGATTCCTGGAAAATTCAGACATGGAATTCATGTTACTTGTTTTAGTTCTGACCTTTGATGAAAGATTACAGCTTAAGAAGCAAAGGCATTCCTCAGGTGATGTGGTTCCTTCTAAGCAGTAACCTTCTGATGGTGTTGGTATTCCATCCCAGTGATCAAGAATAGGTTAGTAAACTTGAAAAACAAGATGAACTGTAACAGAGATTCTTTTATAAATATTCAGGAGCCTGGTGGACTTTCTGGTAGAGATGGAAAGCCACCCTACTTTCCCAGGTCAAGCAGTATAAACAAAACGGTCATTGACACTTTGAAGGTGCTGCTTTAGGGTGTCACCGTTATTTGTGGTGTCAGATTTTTCAATATGGTCAGGACTTAGCACTGATTTTTTTTTTAACTGATTTAAATTATCTATGTTTTTGCTTATTTCTCCTGACTCATAGAATTGATTTTATAGACCCACTGCTAGTCTTTGGATACCTCAGAAGTTAATCCTTACTATTTTAACAGTTACTTATTAACTGTTCCCCTTATGCCAGCCATTGTGCTAGATTTAGGGGGTATAGTATTCGGGTTGTCCTTGCCTTTTTGGAGTCTCTGGTCAAGTACTTTGGTTCTTAGATCTGTTTTTCATGGTCTGAGACATATAATGGTCATACTACCTGCACACACTTTAGTTACTGTAAATCTTCATCACCTGCTATACATTACCATCCAAAATGTGTATGTGAAAGTGTGGTCATGGCCACTCAACATCACTCACCAGTGGGACTTTAAATCTAAGAGTTTCTTATGATTGTGTAAAAGGATGTGTATGTTTCAGGAGTCAGCAGTGATTAAAATGTTTCAGGAAGCACATCATCAGCCCCAGTATCCTAAACATGTCACCAACTCAGCAGGCGAGATTTTTCCTTTCTTTTAAAGTTATACATTTCATAAAAAGGAATAGAGTGCTAGTGTGAACTTCCAAATGAAGGGTAAAGTGCATGATTGGGGATGGAGACTAGAGTGGACTTTGTGAAAGAGCAGTAGCCAATGAGACATTAAAGAAATACATAGGTATCTTCTAATTACTTCCATTTTTCTTTAGTTGTGGTTGTGAGGTGGTTACCTTCTAGTTAGACAAGGGATTTAAAAATGCTCTGTGAGTAGGTGGTCTTTAAATTGGCACTTAATGCTCTGAACCAGCCTAATCAAAATGATGCTCCTCTGAGTGAGCAAGCCACACAGACACTTGTCAACCCCTAGTGCAGCTTTCTATTAACAGTATAAATACGTCATTGTTGTGAAGCACTTTATGGGTAACGAAGCGCTGTCACAGACACGTTACCTTCATTTTGCAGATGCCATTGTACATGTTATTCTCTCTACTTTGCTTAGCCAGCACCTTCTTATCCTTCAAGACATAACACCAACTCTGCAAAGTCCTCTTGGGAGCGCTCTGAGCAGGTAGATGGTCTCGTCCTTGTTCTTACTCAACCCTTTGTGCTTACCTCGTTATAGCACTGATCTCCTCTGGGTAGTCATTATCTGTCCATATCAGTGTCTCCCCCTGTAGACTGTGAGCCTCTCAAGGGTAAGGAAGCTGTGTGCTCTTCATTTTATTTCCCAGTGCCTCCATAACAAGTGAATATGAGGGATGCTCTGTACATAATGGTGGGATGAATACTGTGTGGTGTGAAGGTTAGGAGAGCTTAAGCCACTTCCTAGGTTAGGATGTTTAGTTAGTAGTAGCTAAGAATAAAACTTAGGTCTCCTAACCGCCCCCCCCCTTTTTTTGGTGAAGAAGATTGGCCCCGAGCTAACCTCCATTGCCAATCTGCCTCTTTTTGCTAAGGAAGATTAGCCCTGAGCTAGCATCTCTGCCCATCTTCCTCTATTTTGTATATGGAATGCCACCACAGCATGGCTTGATGAGTGGGTGCATAGGTCTGCACCCGGGATCCAGGCCTGTGAACCCTGGGCCACTGAAGCAAAGGGTGCGGACTTAACCACCACACCACTGGACCGGCCACTCCTAACTCCCATTTTTATCAGTTTATTTGGTTTATCAGTTAGTTAGGAAAAGCTTGGTCATCTGAAGACAAGCCATCCACCATCTTGTTCATATTATTCTACCCACCAGAGATGTTTTGTGGTTAATATGATAGATATAGGATGGTCCTTTCTTTGTCAGAATGAGGACATTTCAGTTCATCATGCCTGAAGTTTTTTGCCACGTAAAATTACAAAATGGTATAGAAGGAGTATGGACAAATGGGTGAATATTAGAGCCATTTCTTTTGCCCTGAATATCTTTTGCCCTCCCTCCTCCTTGGCACATTCTTTGTCATCTTTTGAAAGTGTGTGCTGATGTCTCCATCTCAGGGTCACCATTCCTTCCACATTTTTCTTGCCATCAGAGCATCTGGATAGTGCCCTGCTCCTCCCTGCCCTCAGCGCACTGTCCTATTGAAAATCTGGTACCTCAATTATACTAAGGTTTAAAAACACTCTTGCTGGGCCGGCCCTGTGGCTTGGCAGTTAAGTGTGCGCGCTCCGATGCTGGCGGCCCGGGTTCGATCCCGGGCGCGCACCGAAGCACCGCTTCTCCGGCCATGCTGGGGCCGTGTCCCACATGCATCAGCTAGAAGGATGTGCAGCTATGACATACAACTATCTACTGGGGCTTTGGGGGAAAAAAAATATAAATTAAAAAAAACACTCTTGCTTGTGAACCTTCTCTCTCTCTCTTTGGAGTATTTGCATTTGAGTGACCACTGGCTTCAAGCTCTGTGTGGCGGAGTGTTAGACGAAGACTGTAAAAGAAGATATCTGAGAGCTGGAAGGCATTCCTGGAGCCCCTAAAACTACCCTGCTGGGGACCATTTCAGCTGGTGATTAACAAATCTTGGTTATTTGGTAGGTAATTTCCACACGCTGTAGTAGGAGATATATATGAGGAACAATGCAGTGTTTATGTGAGAATAATGTAGATTATTTGAATCTAAGCTGCAGAACCTACCTGAAAATGGATTTTACAGTTTTGTGTAATTGCCTTTTCTTTGTGTTTGCATAGAAGGCATTACGTAGCTGGAAGATGATGGCAATTATAATTTATTATGCTGTAATTGTTACCTAAATGTTTTTGAATAAGCAAAAATCACATCTGTTTAGGAATAAGTTGCACAGCAAGAGAATTCCCTTTGAAATGAATGCCGTGTTCTCATATTCTGTAACTGTACACATAAAACAAAATATTTATTTCCCCACTGAGTCCATTACATTCCCAAGTCAAACTGCATCCTCTCTTCCCTTCCCATATTAAACCCTTTGATTTAATGGAGGTTTTAACTACTGGTTCTTTAGGGAATTTTCAGTAGGCTTTGCACAGATTAGGTTATTGGAAAGTATAGTTATTTGCTTGTAAAGTGGCAGTTCTGTGTCAAAATTGATTTTCTCTGGAGCTGCAACAGTAAAAAAGATAAGCTTCTGCTTTGCATCCAAAATGCCCTGATGTTCCTACCATGATAGTTTTCCCTTTGCTTCTTGCTCAGCACCATTTGGTTACAGGCTGGTTTGGACAGGCGGATATGAGCACATGTAGCCCAGAGGACTTTGATATCCAGTAGTGATAATAGATGAGGCCTCTCTTCCATTCTCGTTGCCACTGGTCTGTGACAGTGTTCTGGGCATGGTGAGCAGAGTGTTTCTTCTCTTCTCCATTAAATAGGAAATGCATAAGCCTGGAATGGTTTTGTTTGTTCCACAGAAATGTAGCAGTTGAAATAATTACCTTGCCATGCCCAGGCTAACAGGATTTATCTTCCGTTATAGATCTTGAAGACATATGCAAGAATAGTTTACTCCTTTAAATTTACTAGGCTGCTCACTTAGAAATGATTTTACTGTGTAAAAGAGAGCAGTCATAGCTGGTGGCATAACCTAGAAAAGCTTCGATAGCCAGAAAGATGAAGAGCAAAGTGTATTCTCTATTTTTTTGCTCTCTGCTCATAAAATAGAATTGGAGTTTATGTGAATAGCAGGCAGCCTTATTTTATTTTTTATGTTCCAGTTGCAAGTTAGGGGTCCTTTATGAGGGGCCTTAATCACTGATCTCACATGCTTCCATATAGCATATATTCATCTATCTAGTGGCCTCCAGGAGATGAGTATCTTACTCTGGTCAGAGTCAGCCTGTGACAAGATGGCCTATATCAGTCTGTTCCACCTCAGACCCAGTGGAGGCCACATCTCTGAATATCATTTGGGGGATATTGTCCTGTATGGTTCTAGAATGCTAACTCTTACTCCTCACTTATTTTTTAAACCTCAGTTCTATCTCAGGCCAGACGCCCTTTATAAATTTTGCTTTTTTGTTATGTTTTGGGCTTGGAGCTCCAATTTGCAACCTGAATACTGTTCCTTGCTGCATATTTCATTCAGTTAAGTCTTAGTCTCCTGGCTTTGATCATCAAATCATTACTGGATTGCTTTTGTCTTCAACTCAGCTGTTCCCACTTCAGGGTCTGGCTTTCACTACCCACTCATAGGCAATGACCCCAGTTCATCTTCTTGGTGAAATCTGAGCTTTCCTTAACGTACTAGTCTCAGGTGTTGATAGACCTGTGAAGGTGCATGGCTTTAGGCTTGGAAGGATCAAAAAGAAAACAAACTGGGCTTCTCTATTTGTGTTTCAAGCTTCATTTGGTGACCTGATAGTTCATAATATAGATTTGAAGAATCGAATCAAGCAGCCTGTAATTTCAGTTCATCTTTGTTCATACTCTTTCCTTATAGTTCATACACTCCATCCACTTCCTCAGCTTTGTATCCATGAGTCCACACGATAGTTAACATACATTACTGATAACTTCAGTGTTCTAAACACTAGGGGTAGAAAAAAAAATAAGACATGCACCTTTTCCTTTGCAAATGACAAAACTAAAGCCCCAAGACTTGAAGCTATATGTTGAGCCATGCAGCTAGTCTGTGGCAGAGTGGAGACTAGAACCATTTCTAGGGGAGTCTTCTCCAACACTACTTAAGGTCAGCTCTCTTTAGGCCTTTAGGCCTCTTGTCTTCAACGTTCTTGTAGTAGTCGATTTAGACGCACCAAATATTTGTGTTTTGAAAGTGTCATGTGAGTGAAGAATTGGAGAAAGCTGATGGAAACAAAGTCACTTTTAAGTTTACTTCAGCAGATAAGTGGTATTTTTGCTTTGCCAAATATTCAAAATCACTTATATTTATTATAGTAAAAACGAAAATTATCTATTTTTAAAATTTTGAAAAACATACAAAGTACAATGAAGAAAATTAAAGTAACAACACTTCTACTACTCTTTTTATGTTTCCTTTGAGTAGATATCATGAATAACAGCATTGTCAGCATATTCTATATGTAGTTTTGTGCCCTGCCTTCTTTGCTTACATTATGTAATCAGCATCTTGCTACATCATATCCTTCCAAAATATGATAATTAATTACTGTATGTTATTTCAGAGTACAAACTTTATATAACTATTGTGCATGTATTGTTTTATTCTACGTTTAGGTTTTTTCTAATTTTTCACTCTTATCAACCATACTGAGATGAACCTCCTTGTAATAAATCATTTTATATATCTGCCATTATTTCCTTAGGATAAATTCCTGTGAGTGCTATTGGCTGTGTCAAAGGAAAGGAGCATATTAAGGCTAGTGATACATATTGCCCTAGGTCTGCTTTTAACCCTTCCTTACATCACCCAGAATCCAAAGCATGAAATCCTTGACCAAATCGCCGGAGTATTTAGAATATTAAGCTTAGGAAAGAATACTGTTTGGCCAAATGTAGCCATAGAACTACTTTCCAGCAAAGAAGTCCCCTGCACAGCTAAGCTTCCTGTTGAGGGAGGTTTCAGAGAAAAGATGGCATTTGATCTAAGTCTTGAAGAAGTTGGAGCTCAAAAAGGTGTGAAGAGGAGGACGAATTTTCCTAGCAGAAGGAACAGGATGTTCAGAGGGAAGACTTTATTAAAACTATACAAATCTTACAGCTCATCTATTCCAGTGTTTGTCAAATATTTTTAACTGGTGAAATATTTTTTTCAACCCAAATCTTGTCTAGCACATCAGTACTACAAACTGATCAAAGTGCAGTTAAATCAGAGGGGTGTAGGGGAGCTCAGAATTGGTGGTAGAATCTCCTACGCTCAGCTTCCTTTGAACTTTCTGTGCAGCTCCTGAGATACACCAATGAAACCCAAGGCCTCCTTAAAAAACAAATTTAAAACCAGTTATTCCAGTTTGAAGTTGAGGGCACGGGGACACAGAGACAGAATGTGACTTCTCTCAAGGTCAGAACTGGTTCCAAGAGCACAATCCTGTGTTTTCACCCTGCCCCAAAGCAACTATTCCAGTTGCCTTTACCAATAGACACTCCCATGCAGGTTGAAAGAGCTTATTTTTACTCTCTTAGGTTATGTGTTGTTGCAAGATCCCAAGAGATTAATGTATGTATTAACTTCTGTAAGATGTTTCCCCAGTCCGTATTAACCGTGTCTGACTGAGACTCGAAGGATCTATTAAATTATATCCGGGTTCCTATTAAATCACTCTGCTGGCAGTAATACCTGGGCTCACCTTCTCCTTAACCCAAATTAACACATGCTCTTAGCGGTCTCAAATCTAAGGCAAGTTCCTGAGATGAACAAGTGACTAGGAAGACGAGAGAAGAAAATTACAATAAATGATAGGGTGACCTCCTCACACCACTCGTGGTTTCTCAATTAACCAAAGCTAGGCAGCTCCACGTTGCTCTTCTTTCAGTAATGGGTTTCACCCTCCCGTTTAGTGCAGCCCACACGGCTGCACACACAGACGCACACTTTGCTAATCAGATTGGCAGCAAATAGAATTAAACCATTAAGGCAATTAAGCAATTCCTAGATAACATTTGATCAGTTCAAGGAAAATGCAAATTCATGCTTCTTTTAGAGAAATAAGTTGATGAAAAGTCATTTCGCGTTTCATAATCTTCATTAAATTTTTTTACAAATAAAGATTGCCATGTTTTAGGCTTAGAGCTGCACAGATGGAATGGAATTTTTTCATTTTTTTGCTCCACTCTGTTCATCCTTTTATAACACACCATGTTTTTCTGCCTCCAGACTCTTCTGGCACATTTAGGTAATCTTACCTACAGCCTCTTCTTTGTCCCTCAAGGCAAACTCTGTTAATTTTCTCTGACACATGATGACTCACGAGTTAAACACCTTCTCAGACCTTGAGTTCAGACTACATCCTTACAGCCTTCTGAAATGGTTGTGGTTGGATATTCATTTGTTGTAGATGTATTCCTTGGCTGCTTCTCCTTCCTTTCCATTCCCCACACTTAAGGTCTCTACTCTCTCACAAGCTTGTGGGGGAGACAATGCTGCTCCCAAAAATAAGTACTTGAAAGTGAATGTATGGTCTTTGCATTTTCACTTCTGGGTTTGTGTCAGACATCGAGTGTGCTCTTTGTACTCTGCTCCTGCACTCTAAAGCCCCAATCAGAAAACAATGAACTGGTCACAGCCTCTGCTGCCGTTACCCCTCCACAGTGCCTTGTCTGCTCTAGCTCATGGTTTCCAAACCTGGTGTTTTGGAAACACCAAACATTTAAGTTTTGAAAACATTTATATCCCCAGGTTTCAGTCCAGACCTACTAAATCAGTATCTCCAAAGTTTGGCTTAAGGAATTTTTGGGTTTTTTTTTTTTTTTTATCTCTCTATTTGATTGTAGTGATCAACCAATCTTTATATGACTTAAGTCTAGGTACCTTATTGATTTTTTTTTCCTTCTAAAATAGAGACCATAATACATAGTCTGACATACGATCTGTCAATGATACAGAAATTCCTTGGGTCCGAAAAGGATTATGATTGCCTTGCTTATAAAGAAAAGTAAGCACCTTATATGGCAGGTCATTTCATGCACACACCAATACATACAGATATAGTATGCCGTATTATGCATGTGTGTATATGTATATATGTTTTTATGTGTTTAAATGTTGTTAGCAGCAGGTCAAACATAAGAGGCAGCTGTCTAATAACATTGTAGCCTAGGACATTATATTTAGTGCGTCTCTTCCCTTTCCACGTTAATAAAGTATCGTGGCAGACTCTCATCCAGCAGGACACATGACCTTGGCATGCCTGCCTGCAGACTTTTGAGAGTGTTAATGTAAACATTAATGGAAAAAATGTGAATGCTTCTCAGGAATGTCACCAGTGCTTCTTCAGCACAAAGAAGCCTAGAATTTTACTAATTCATTCTCCAATACATGTTAATAGGAGTACACATCTTTTCGAGCGTTTTTTGGGTACTGCTCAGCTTATATTAAAGCCATCAAGCTGGCGATGCTACCAATGTCACAGGAAAGAATGATGTTTTGGGAAGTGATTGAGCTCAGCATTCCAGGAAATACTTCTCACCTATTTGTTACTGTATGCATAGGCCTGTATTTTCTCAATTTAGAAAGACTTCTAAAGGGTGGACTTTTGGGAAGTAGACACATAATGTCCTCAGCAATACTGTAAAACGTGATTAATTTGCTAAATGAGTAAGTGAGATTGTAAAAGATGTTGCAAAGATTGTAAGGGGAGGTTTAATCATCTTATGTTTAACTGGCTCTAAAAGCACCAACTTTTCGGGGCCGGCCCAGTGGTGCGAGTGGTTAAGTGTGCGCACTCTGCCGGTTCGGATCACAGGTGCACACTGACGCACGGCTTGGCAAGCCATGCTGTGGCGGCGTCCCATATAAAGTGGAGGAAGATGGGCCTGGATGTCAGCCCAGGGCCAGTCTTCCTCAGCAAAAAGAGGAGGATTGGCAGATGTTAGCTCAGGGCCGATCTTCCTCAAAAAATAAATAAATAAAAATAAAAACACCGACTTTTCAAGTTTTACGATTCTGATGGTAGGTCTGTCTTCCTTCATTAAACTTGCCCTCTAAGATCTTTTAGCTGTTAGAATAACATTTTGGACTTTAGGATAATTCTGTATTCCTTTTAAAAAAAATTATTTGTATGAGCATTTAGGCCTTAATTCAAACTGAGGATTCCCATAAGTTGGTCTAAATTGCATTTTATTTGTGTGCATAGTTGTATTCATACCATATGTATGGGAGTGTGAAGAAGAGGGGAGAAGTCAGCAAGTGTATTGCATTTCTGTTCACAATAATGTCCCAATGAATGTTTGCTTAAATGAGGGAATCATATATATTAAAGGCTATTATAAAGTTTCAGACTAAGTACCTCTTTCATTTAATTTTTGTACTTGGAGGCATAAGGTATTTCAGTATGTGTTGATCTTTCTTATTGAATTTCCTTGGTTCAGGAGTTTTTGTCTTAAAATAAAATAGAAAAAGTATTTCTTAAAATAGTAATCTTTTTTGAATCCATAAAGTTGGGCCTTTGAGAACATGAGGCATTTGGGAGGTTCTAAAGAGAAGATTTTGTATTGTTCTCTCCCACTGCCTCCATCCTACCTCCCTCACCACCCTGCTGTAATCTTATAATTAATAACTTTTAAATCAGTCAATGTAGGTAATATTGAGACTTAAATTTTTAAAAATTCCATAATGGATGATGATATTTAGATACAAACATGCATTTTTAAAACCTGCCATACCAAATCCCAAATGGAGAAATTGACAGACGCTTCTGATATTTATTTATAGAGCTCCAGCATTTGTACAATGCCCTGAAAACCAAAGGCATTAATTAAGTTTATAGAACCCACAATAAGTCACAGTTATACTAAATTGGATTGAATACTGTAACTTGTTTTAGTCGTTGAAAAACACCATTATCTTGGAATACACCTACTACTGCCTATCTTCTTGAGTTAATTTAATGCATCCAGTTCCTGCCCCCTCTATCCACTAAAACTACTCTTGAATTCTACCTGTCCTCTTGCTTATATCCTCCTGGCCATCCATCCACCACTGTCTAGTGTGTTACTAGTAATAAAGCTGTCAGGTTGTGTTACAGTGTTTGTTACTTTCATCATGGCTAAACTAGGGGTTTTGGTCGAGAAGACTCAAGTCTTACCAATTAGGTGGTATTGGGAAGTCTGTCTGGGCTCATCCCTCTGCCTGACTTGCACTCCTCGCTCCTCCTCGCTCTTCTCCTGAGGCACCAGGAGTATGTGTGTGTCTGCACATGCACGCATGGGGACTCTTTTCTAAAGAAGATGTTTCTTTTGGCCATCATTTGCATCCTGTCCTAGTACATCCTATCACTTTGAAAACCAGCATTTAGCCCAGGCCTAGATGGACAGTTTTCTTTGAGCTTTCCTGTGACTGTGCAGAGGAGTTTATCAGTGAATCTTTGGAGACAAAATGCTTCTTTCCACTCTCATTCAGGTTCAAGAAAACCTACCTAACACTCGAAGTGGGAAAGGACCCTGCAACACTTAGGTGTGCGCTCACCCTGCCGGTGTGCTTGGCTGTGCAGGACCAGGCAGGATGAAAGCCATCCACGTGTCACCTCTCCCCCGTCCACTTTGAATTAGTAGAGAGTGACAAATAGTTACTGCTTTCCACTCCATTTTACCAAACCCAGTGTCTTTCTGTCCTCGTGATGTTTCTGACCTTTCAGTTCGTGCCTTTTGCCCTCCTTCCCTTACCAGGGGCCCCAGGGATCTGTAATAGGCCGCATCAATCACCTCTCGAAGGAGAGAAACAGTTTCTAGAAGGCAGATTGGTGATCCCCAAGTGAGTACCACTTGGTAAGAGAAAGGAGGTGAGGTTGATCTAGCAACTGGGAGAGGTTGCACTTGCACACGCAGACACACACACAAACACCCGCACATACGCGCTATGTCACTGCATCTCCCAAAGCAACATGTGATCACTGTTTTGGTAATAGTGGTTTTCCTTTGGCCACACTCTGCTCTTGTTTGGTTTGCTAGCACAGTAACTCAGAGGAAAGACAGAAACTCTATCCATTCTAATCCCCTGTGGGTTACAGTAGTTTTAGATAGAAGATGCCCCAGAGAATGCTGTGTAATTCAGAGATTTATAAAGGTCGCCTTATGGCCCCTGTTTCCTCTATAAGCAGTGAACCTCTCAGTCTGCATTGCACATGTTTCCTTATTGCCAGGAGGGTTTTATTGGTGTCCTGCACCCTACTCCTCCTTTCTTCACCCCTCCCAAAGCAAGAAGTACAAAAACATCTATTTTTTCCTCCCTATCTCTTCTTTTAGACATATTTGCTGCCATTTCCTTTTTCTCTGGTGGCTGTGGGGTGACATAGGAAGGGGAGACATCAATGGCTTCTTTCTGCCCTAACCACATTCTTTGACTAGGCCGTGTTTTATATCTCTGACTGCTCTATAGAGGAGATTGTTCAGCCAACATGCTCCCCACTCGCTCAGCATGTCACCCTCCTTAGATCTCAGGGCATGGCATTTTGATTCCTCCCTGCAGTTCTGTGTGCATCACCAACACTGCAGACATCTGCTGCCACTTTCCTGCCTAAAGCAAGGGAATCCCTGCAAGTCATACTGTGAGCAGAAGCAGGGGTCCTCTTGTCACTCAGCATTATCCAAGTTTGTCTCATCCCTTAGGCTATTATCGTAACCCCCTGGAACTTCATAGCAGGATGGAAGCTTAAAGTGCCTGTAGTCTAAAGACCTCAATTTACAAGTGAGGAAACTGAGGCCAGGGCAGCCATGGCTGATAGTGTTTACTCGATTGCTGGTTCAGTTTTAGCTGACTTTGAACTATACTTTAGCGTTTCACTGAATGGATATGTCTCTTAATGTGATTGAAAGTGCCCCACAGTGGGCAGAGTTGCTCCGGATCAGAATTGCTGATTTCTTTGTTGGAGCGATGGCAGTGTTGGCACTCTGTAGAGATTACTCACAAACTTTTATTTGGTGCAGTGTTTGAAGTTGGGAAAGTCTGAAGGTGATGCTCAGTTCTGGGTTGAATGTTTTTTTGAACATCGCCTGTAGACATCTTGCAGGGAAGCACAGAGGAGGAAAAGCTTCTGTTGTGAGAGCAAGGCTGGTTCCCTTTTAAAAAGGTAATAACGAAAGGCTCCCTTTTAATAGAATTTTTTTGTTTGCTGATTATAGCAGCAACATAGTTGCATTCTAGAGATTTCAGAAAATGCAGAAAATTTCAAATAAAAATTTAAAATTGTGGTTATAATGAAATTGAGAGGCGACCACTGTTAATATTTTTTGGTATAAGCATTCCACTCTTGCTTCTCCTTGTGTCTCACTTAAACTTTCTTTAAGGTCATTAAATATTTCTTCATAGACTGATTTTTTTTTTTTTTTTTTTTGGTGAGGAAGATTCGCCCTGAGCTAACATCTGTTGGCAATCTTCCTCTTTTTTTTTTTTTGCTTGAGGAAGATTAGCCCTGAGCTAACATCTGTGCCAGTCTTCCTCTCTTTTGTATGTGGGATGCTTCCACAGCGTGGCTGATGAGTGGAGTAGGTCCACACCCTGATCCAACCCATGAACCCAGGCTGCTGAAGCGGAGCGCACAGAACTTTAACCAGTTGGCCACGGGGCTGGCCCCCATAGCCTGATTTTTAATGACTGCATAGCATCCTATTATATTGGTAATGACATTATTTGTCTAATCTACTTTTGGATATTTTGGATTTTTCCAATTCATCATTATTATGAATAATATTGTATCTCAATGATTATTTCTTTGGAATACATTCTCCTTGCAAAATTATTCAGTAAAAGGAAATGAAGCGCTTTTCAGAATGTGCTATATAGATTGTCACATTTCACTTCAAAAATAGTGTCCCAGTTTACGTTACCACCAGTGATAAATGAAGGTGCCCACTGAAAAGTCACACCTATGTGGTTTCCCTTTTCTTAAAGACATTTCACCATATAAAAATCAGTCCATATGTATGATTTATAATAATGTAGGTTCACATCTTTGAGTTCATAAAAATATTGAATTTGGATTCTTTCCAATTTTCCTTTTAGTAGAAAGGCTGAATTCAGTAAGAAATTCTACTTGGAATTTTATTGAGTAAAGACACATTTTTGATTTCTTAAATTCATGGCAAGTAACACATAAAGATTAATTAATTAAAATATTTGTTAAAACTTTAAATAATGCAGGGATTTAGTTAGGCAGTGGAGTTTAAAAATCAAACAAGAGAGACTTCTCCTTGGAGATGACCATCTGCAGGAAAGACAGATTTTAAACAACATACATTAGCATAGAGCAAGTTTCTAATTTTCCACATTTTCAAGCTGCAATTCAATTAGATGCACATAAAAGCCTTAGAAAATATGTATAAATCCATTGAATATAAATTCTCAAATTTGAGGTCCTGTCTAATAAAAGGTTCATGTGTAAAGTGTAAAACCATTAAGGAAAAGAGCATTAACCAAGTAAAGAAGGATTCAGAGAAGAGAAGATAATTACGTAGACAACCTAGGCCAAAAGAAGCAAATGGGCACAGAACAGGCTGAGTTTCCTGCAGCCTATGCAAAAAATAGAAATTAGTTTTCGCTTTACAGTTTTTATTGTATTATGTATTGAAATGAAACATTAAAGTTCATCAGAACAGAGAAATGTTTCCCTGTCACTAAATGTTGAGAAGAAATTGTAAGGAGGCTTGAAACAACAGACAGGGGACAGGATGATGTGCAGGACTTGCAGTACAGTTTATACAAGAAAGAGAGAGGAGTGGGCTGTGTTGACCATTTGTTTGTCAATATAAACTCAAGGCATAAGGTTAAATGGTGGATCTTTGCAGGCATTTCTTTTTGTGTGTGTGTGTGTCTGAGGAAGATCAGCCCTGAGCTAACATCCATGCCAATCCTCCTCTTTTTGCTGAGGAAGACTGGCCCTGGGCTAACATCTGTGCCCATCTTCCTCTACTTAATACGGGACGCTGCCACAGCATGGCCTGACAAGCGGTGCATCGGTGCGCGCCCGGGATCCGAACCCCGGCCGCCAGCAGTGGAGCGCGCGCACTTAACCGCTACACCACGGCCAGCCCCCTGCAGGCATTTCTGAGAGTAGCAGGACATAGGTCTATAAGTCCGTGGAGGTTTGATTAGATGATAGATAGAGTTTAGAAAAATTTACTGCGTGATCCTGAGACTGGTGGTTCTCAAACTTGCCTCCATCAAAAGACAGCTTTCCCATGAGCTGGACTGAGCCATTTCACTGTCCGTAATCAAATGATTGCTGTCTTTTTTCCACTGAAAGATTGAAAAAAAAAAGAAAAAGAAAATAGGTAAAATTATCTTAGATATTTGCTTTCCTAATGATTATTTTTGGTGAGCCTTGCCTTATTGTGTAATCAAGTAATAAATATGAACAGAAAAAACTATTAGCTGTGGATAATACTTAGCTCAACAGCTTGTTTTGAAGAGGACACCATCTTTTGTTTTTTAATATATAGTGTAAACATGTGTTTTATGAGTAAAATTGTTCCTATTTCATATAACACAAACATATCAGGATTTAATGGTGTTCTATAGCTGTTAGCACAGACTAGCTCTTGATTTGCAGGTGTTCTGCTGCCTGAATCAGTTTGAAAACCTTGCTGAGCATCACTGCTGAGCATGTGAAGTGCAGGTATCCCTGACGGTAATTGGAAAGCTGTCCATTAGCTCCTGACTTTAGGAGTGGGGTCAGCAAATTTGACACTTGGTTATAAAAATGAAAAACCTCAATTGTGTTCTGGTCCTCAAGAAGGACCTACGGCAATGTCTGTAGGCAGTTGTTAAAAATTAAAGCTAGTGTGTCTACTAGGCTATTTTATGTGCCGGACATATGCTCTGAGCTTTACATACAATATCTGTAAACCTCACCACAACCTTGTGAGGTAGAGGGCATTATCATCCGGTTTTCACAAGTAGGGAAAGAGGCACAGAGAGGCTAAGTGACATGGCCAAGACCGTGGAGTTATGCATGACAGCGCAGAACAGTTTAGGTCTCTTTGCCTGCACTCCTTCCTCTACAGGCATTGCCTTGCAGTAATCAAGATTTCTAAAACCGATTTTGGATCTGTGCAAGTGCTTGAACAGTAACTTCATTGAAATATCATAAAATATTAGATATAAATAGCTTTGAAAGGTTTTTAAAGAAAGAGTTACAAACTTAAAAAAAAAAAATGTTTACCTTTGAGCATAACCGCATTGCAAAGAGTCACTTAGTCACAGAAAGTCCCCTGAATAAGTAAACAAAGTAACCTGTTGAATAAGTAGTTTAATCTTCTCTATCTGCATGCTGCTAAAAATAAATATTTTTTTGCTTTGGCAAAGGATTTTTCAGAGTTTTAAATGAGACGTTATATCTAAATCCCCTAGTTTAGCAACATAAATGCTTTGTGTCTTGGTGTCCATAACCCGTGGGCGGAAAGTCTTATATCTATCAAGGAGGGAGTAATAATTGACCCAACAGATGGATGTTTTTACTTTCACAATCCCCCACTTTTAACCATGCCATGAGGAACTGTATTCCAGTATCTATGTTGATTTTCATTTCTAATATATAGTAGCTATTTAGAAAATTATTTTCTTTTAAAAGGACATGAAATATATTTATTTGTGTATATCGTAATGAATATTTATTGACAGTGATTGAAATTCAGCTCTGATTAAGTTTCTCTCATGTTGATCTCACCAAGCTTTGGTTGACTTCAAGACTTTCAAACAAGGATTGGTCCCCGCTAGACCCCTGCTCATCAGAAGGGGGGCAGCAGTCAGGCTTTCTCCATTCTGAAGGAAGAGGAGGAGATGAGGGAATTGTCATGTGAACCACGTGAGCTCCAAGAGTTTTAAAAAATGTTTCCCAAGACATACCCCGTTTTATCCTTAGTCTTAGTTCTCTGCCATCAGCATTTCTGGGGATATGCTATGTAGAAAGAACGAACCCAGCCTTAAGGGTTTCAGTGGGAAAGTTTAGAGTATTTTAAGAGCAAACTATCCAGTCATTTCTATGCTATGTTGTCTGTTTCTCAGATGGAGATAAGCTGGGGAGGCTTATTTTTAAATAATAAAGCTAGTTGTTTAAAAGTGTGACTGAAATACTCCCTAGAATTAAGCCATGGATTTCCTAAGTATTGAGCTGTGATCATAAATAAATTTTACCAAATATTGTCACTCTGCCTCTCATATAATAATGGGAAGAATTTAGCCTTAAGGTAGTTAAAACATGCAAACTGTTTAGATCAGTGCTTAACATACATTAAGTGCTCCATAAATATAACCTGTTCTTTAAAACAGTAGTTCTCAACTGATGTACCAAGGCACAAATATATCTTTATCCCTTCTCAGACATGCTCTGAAATATCTTTCCTTATATTAAAAAAAATAAAAAAATTTATATAGCTAAATACATAAATGAAACACACCCTTATGTTCCAGTTGGCTAAAATAAGAGATGAGAGACACAGTGTAATGTCAAGTCTTTGTTTACCAGATGGGGACATTGCGTCTTGGCTCTGTGGGTGTACACTGAGCACTCCTGCTCAAAAAGGCATGTGTTCAGAAAGACACACCAGGTAAGCGGTGTGTTAATTACCACTGCTTTTTATAGACGCTGTGAAGACACATGGCTATACTGTAGTCGGAATTACATTGTAATTGCTGTGACTTATTTAGAACCTTTGGATCCCCTTCACTATTTCGAATTGCCCTCTGAGTACAAAGCGGTTCAGAACCATCGTGGAAGAACTAGTGGGGTAAGTTCCTGTCTGTAGTTATAAAAGTGATTTATTTCTTGTCTTAGAACTTTATACTGTATTAATCTGCATGTAGCCTTAGAAAAGTCCTTTCTCAGAGTTTTAGACCAGAGTCTAAATTTATTGATGACATTTTCTAGGACCAGGTTTTGACGGTATGGAGATCAGAGAAAGCTGAGAACATAAGACTTCTCTGATACAGTTAAGTCATGAAAGAATACGAAATAAAGCATTAGAGACAAGATTCTGTACTTTACTTTGTGGCTCAAATCTTATAAAAGTAACTGAAATAGAAACCTGTCTTTTTATTTGCATGTGTTCTACCTATGTCTCTAAGATCATCCTTTTTGCACCAACGTGCGCCACATATCTGATTGTTGTTCAGATACTCAACTTACTACTGAAGGCTCAGATCACTTAAAGGGATTGCAGATACTGTAATGAACATGGGAGGAAATCATTATTCTATTTTATAGTAATTGGTTGGAACCCATGAATTATGTCTAAAATATTACTACTCTTTTTACAGAAACGGTCTAAAAAAAGGGGGTATGATGGTTTATAATTATAGTAAAACTTATTAAAGTAAGTGCAGCAATAGGGAAAGAAACCATCATCCTTTCAACTCAGTCCTGTTTGATCAACCACATATCAGCTCTTTAGCGATCAAGAAACATGGCTCATCTTTGCAGCATGTGGCCTCTGTGACTTTTTGCCCACAGATCTGAGAGGGGAGAAGTAAAGTATTAGAGGAATTAAAGCTACATGGCAAATTAAATTCACGTATTTTTATTTAAGGGTTCCAGGAACACTAAGACTGAATCAAAATTGTTACTTAAGTTTTGACCAGAACAATGGCTCTTTCTTTATTGTAGCATAAGGGGAGGGTTAATGTTATCTGCCCTTGGCGGGTTACTAACTGGTTATATAGCCAGTTGAAACGTGAGGAAGGGAGATGAAAACTGCGGTTTTATTTATAGGGCCAGATCTTTGTATTTGGATGCTGAAAAGCCCTTGCTTGTGGGTGGAGAGACAAAGTGTAACAAGCATTGGAAGGTTATTTCGAGGGGGAGTATGGAAGGAGATGGAAGACAGAGGGAATGAGTTCTGCATACCCTGGATAAGTAGGCCCAGCCCAGGCAGAGGACCGTGGAATGGGCTGGGTACACCACATGACCTTTGCTCCCCTCCAACTTCTCCCTTGGTCTTAAGTCTGTTCAGAAGACAAATTGCAGGAACATCAGAGGGAAATACACCGCCAAACACAGCTCCCCTTTGATCTGTTGGCTCCTGGCACAACCTACAAAAGATAATTTTATTTTTCCTTTAGAATTCTTGTCATATGAAGATGGTTTTATTGTATTACAAGTTTCAAAATGTTATACAAATAAAATAAAATGTATTTTAAAATCAAAAGATAACCTTTTCTTAATTTGGCTGTCTTGATTTTTATTTAAAACTGAGGATCCCTAAGCCTAGATTTTGTTTTACCAGTTAAAAAAAATAAATTCAAAAAGCAGTTCCTACAGTTCTCCCTCTCCAAAGGCCTTTTGTGAGCTGCATATGCTGTTTCTATAAGTTATGCCTCAACCCACCATCTTTTCTAAAACTTAGGTTGATGGTTTAGTGGGTGAGGATGTGACACAAAGCCTGTTGATCCTCTCTCTTGTCCTCATCTTATCGCCCATAAGATGGGAATAGCAAAGGTACCTGTCTCATGGGCATGAGGATGTGATGAGATATTGCAAGAAAGATCCTGAGACCACTGCCTGGATCATAGTAAGTGCTCAGGTATTGGCTGTCATCATTGACATAGCTTTGTCATCATTTTTAACTTTATTCTCAATTCTGTGTCCCCTTCTGCATTCTCATTTCCCAGAGATATCCTACTCCTTATTGCCAAAGAACGTTTTTAAAAACTTCTCCTTTTTTCGTACTTTTGGTGTAGCTGATCCCAGTGTGATACAAATACTTTGAAAATGGACCCTGAATTCTATTCCTAGGGCCTACAGGGAAAGACTTAAGAGAATCATAATAAGGTTACTATATTTCATCAGATATTATCCTTTATCTGTGCATGATTTATGATAATCTTGGGGACACCTGACTACTTTAGATGTACCCATTACAGCTTACCTGAATTAGGAGGATTGGATGTCATTAAAGAAAGATATGGTTGCAGAGGAGGAAGGGGTTTAAACAAAAGATACATCGAAAGTGAAGTAGATGTTTTGGTGGGCCCGTAATGGATAGGAGGACCCTAAACTGGGAACTGAGAGACCAGGTTCTAGACCAAAATGACTGACATCTTCTGAGCCTCTGTTTACTTATCAAATAGGGATTTTGGATTAGATCATCTCAAAGATTCCTTTGTGCCTTGGTATTTTATAATTTTTGCAACTGTGTTATCAGCGCTGGTATTCACATTTTGAAATTGTAAGTTTAAAAAGCAGCTAGGTTAAATGCTGAAGTAAAGCTTAGGGTCAGTGAGGGGACTGTTTAAGAATTTCCAAGTCTCAGTAATGAGTGTTATTTTTCCTTCCTTCCCTATGCCCAGGCTTCTCAGAAGTAAAAACTAAAGATATGAAGTCCATCTTCTGTGTTTTGTCAGTTAAAGTAAAAAGAACTTTTACTTCCATTGTAATAATAGAATTTTTGTGTATTTAATATAGGCAGTGATTTGGCCTCAAGCTGCGTTTAGGTTTGAAAAGATGAGAATATTCAGGCTTGTCAGGCAGCCCACAAACCAGTTAAGTGTTTCTAAGATGACAGAGTGTGGGCTGGAGTTCTTTTCTTTTCTCCCCCAGTACCACACACACACACACACACACACACACATCAGATAAAGTAGATACTCTCTTTGAAAAGGTGGGCCTGAAGGTAGGTAACAGGAAATGATGCCCCTACAGTAAGACCAGTACGTAGGCTAGAAATTTAGACAAAAGCAGTTCAAGGGTCTAGAATAGTGCGTCCAACAGAAGCTTCTGTAATGGTGGAAATGTTCTGCACTGTCCAGTGTGGTAGCCACGAGTCACGTGTGACTGAATGTGGCTAGTGTGACTAGGATCTGAATTTTAAATTTTATTTAATTTTAATTTAAATAACCACAAGTGGCTAATGGGACCTGCGGTTTCCTCATCTATAAAGTGAAGATGGTAATACTTGTCCCACTCTCCCCACATAGGTCACTAGTTGCACTGAGGATTAGATGAAATACTGTTTCTATGCATGCTCTGAAACTACCAAGACATTTTATTAAGTATGACTATTATTAAGTTAAAGATAGTGATTAAAGGACTTTATGTACTTGGAGTCGCCTTCAGACTGTTTGTTCTCAAACAAGCAAAAAGGGGCCAGCCTGGTGGTGTGGCGGTTAAGTGCGCGCACTCCGCTTAGGCTCCCGGGGATTCGCAGGTTCGGATCCCAGGCACGGACCTACACACCACTTATCAAGCTATGCTGTGGCGGTGTCCCATATAAAGTAGAGGAAGATGGGCATGGATGTTAGCCAAGGGCCAATCTTCCTCAGCAAAAAAGAGGAGGATTGGCAATGGATGTTAGCTCAGGGCTAATCTTCCTCAAAAAAAAATAAATAAATAAAACAAGCAAAAAGATTCTCTTTAGGATCCTGAACCAACATCCTATAGTTTTGACTGTAAACGTACCCCACATAAGTGTGATAAGTGGCATTGGTCATTCCGTCATTTGATCTGTAATTTTTCAGTTGTTACTTCACCTGGAGAGGATGCTTAAATTGGTACTATTGCCTTTCCAAATACCCAGAAAATTCCTGATAATAAGCAAATGGATGAACTCACAGTAGTTCGGTTGTGGCAGATGCTATCGTTGCTGAGACACCTGGTTAGTACTTGTAGCATCAATCAGCCACAGGGCCTGCTGGGTCCTTCTGTTGTATGTAACAGGTTCATGGAAAAGCAGCCTAGTAGGTATTGTCACAGCAGTGGCCTTAAATTGCAAAGAATTTCTACCAGCCTCATGAACCAGGGCATTGCACGGAATTCATTGGCCCTGCTTATCCTCCCACAGAGACGTTGGAATGGTGGGACTGTGAATATGGAGCTCAGCCACCCAGTGGTGGGGCTAACGCTCTCATGAAGAACTCCCATGGAATTCATTAGCCGCATTTTAGCACTGGAGCCAGCACCTCTTACATGGTAGGAGCGATGGTTCAGAAAGATAATGACGGCCCTTAGGTTGTTATTGAAAGACCCTGCTTTCTTTTTAAGCAGGGGGACATTCCCTTGTCCTTTCTCTTGTTAAAATGATAAGTGCAGAACACTCTCATTAGGATGTAGCCCCTCAGCTCCCAAGGACATGAGGAGCTTTCCTTTCCTTCCTTTTCTGCTCTCTTTCTCCTTTCCATGTCACCTCATTCCTACATTTTGAGTAGACATGCATACATTTACCTTTTGATAGATGATTACGTACTAATAAAAGCTAAAATAAGGAACACTAGACAGATCCATTTTGCACACTGAAATTTGGTCCTTCTACATACTCTTCTCTGGAGAGTAATGATATCCACTTGGACACAAAGTTGATGGAATTAAAATTCAGCCCTGTTTCACAGATGGCTGTCTTTGTCGATGGCATGTGTGCACATGTAGACGTTCTTGCACATACTTTCCTTTCAGCCAAGATTCATGTGTGTTGCTGCAGAAAATCAACTTTGTACGCCAGTTGCATCTGATACAAATTTCTAACCCTGGCTAGGCCTGGATGCCAAGTATTCGCTCATTGTCGTAGTCTTAACAGTGGTTGCTCTGGACTTTTTCCTCTCATCTTAAACTCTCCAGTCCAGACTTTCCTATCACACCTCATTATCTGTAGATAGCCCTACCCAGAGTATCAAGGATTTCCAATAAGATCATCCTTGACTTCCATCTTCTCCATTTAACATTTTTTGTCAGAATCATTATTCCTGTTTATATCACTCCCTCTGCTATCAGAGCAAAATGTGTCCTTCCTCATTCCCAAGGTGAAAACCATGTTCTTCAGCCAACCCTTAGTGTCTTCTCCATGGTTTTGTCACATCAATCATTTCTTTCCTTTTGTCTTATACCCACTATCTCCTTCACCACTTTCTTCCCTCTCAGCTTATGAACTTGAGCAAGTTTTCTCCAAGCTTTAAAAACCAAAACCAAAAAACCCTACCTCCATCTTTAGTCTCTCCTTCCCTTCAAAGTCAAGCAATTTTATGCTTGTTGTCATTCTTCTTAACCCCTGAGTAATTATATCGTATGTTGCTCGTAAAATGGTTTCTTAACACCTAGCAATGGCTTTCTAATCACAAAGTCCAGTAGGCTATGGTAGTATTCCGCCTGGCTTATTACCTGTTCCTCCTTGGAGCTCTTTCATCTCAGGGCTTTCCTGCCAGTCCTCCTTCTCATCCTTTTCACTGTCTTTATCAGGTTCTCCCCTCTTTATCCTCACTTATCTAAGAATCCCAGTGTTAATAGAATGTTACCTTAATAGCCTGGATATGGGAGTCAGATAAGCCTGAATTCAAATTCTGGCTCCACCACTTATTTTGCTGTGGGCTTGAGTAATATGTCTGAGTATGTTTTCTCATACTTACTTCAGAGGGTTGTGAGGATAAAATTCGCAGACACGTGCCAAGTGCTTAGCAAAGTTCCTAGCTAACTGCTTCTCACTTTGCCTTCTTTTCTCACACTGTCCATGCCCTCACTTTCCCATCTTTCTCCTTTCTGTGTCTGGCCTCCCTCTGGAGCCCCAAAGTCACATCATCAGCCACCTGCTGAATGCCTTTCTTAAATAGAAACATCATTTTTTTCTTCCAAAATAAGTTTCTCCTTCCCCAGTTTAGGTTATCAGTCTCTCAGGTTTGAAGCACAGATTTCATCTCTCTCTTGCCCCTATATCCAGTCAGTCAACAAGCCATGTCCATTCTAGCCTCTGGATTCTTGGGTCCGGACCTTTCTTTTGATTCTTAATGCCACAGTCTTGGTTAAGGCTCCTGTTACCTCCAGCTTAGATTATTGTTCTGGCCTCCAAAGTGGTCCCCCCACAGTTGAACTATCAACGTTCTTCCTAAAACTGTACGCATCTGATCATGTCCTTGCCTGCTTCGGTTGTTCTCTGTTATACTTTCCTATTCCCTATTCACTTTTAACTGAAGGTTCCACAGCCAATCTTGGTTCGGGGGTAGAACAGGAAAAATGGCTAATCTCTGCACAGAGTTAGAACTCATTAAATGCTGAATAAGTTTAGTATAAAATAAAGCAAAATCTGTAGTGTGATAAGATGTAATGTCATAAGAACTGCTTTGGTGATAAGTGGTTGATTAAATAGAAGTTAGCTCTCGATTGATATATCTTACAGAATTAGTTGTAGAATAAAATCTATGACTTGATCCCCATTTTTCACTTGAGGCCTATTAAAAGGGGAATGAATTGGAGGAATAAATAGGGGACCTCCACTGGGCATCAGCGGGCTGCCTTGTGCTCCCACCCAGCCAGTGTGAGGTCACCCTCTGTACACTTTTCCTTCCAGCTAGTACTGAAGGGGCCAGGTCTCCATTCCTAATACGGGTATTTTGGTCCTAAGGAGATAATCATTGATGAATTCGAAAGGAGTTCCTTGCCAAACCTAGTGTAAGACTGAAATTGGGTCCCTGGAAAAACCAGGTGATACTTGGTAATTGCAGGTTGTGTGTGGACGCAAGAAAGCACACTTGCTGGTATCCTTGGGTTTATTTCCCCACTGTGTCTCGCACCCTCTCCCCCACCCTTGACCCTCAACACTCGGGGCAAGAAAACAGTGATGTTTCTGCATCTGGCAGCATGTTCTGTGTAAAAAGAGGCCAGCGGAAGGGAGTTTGATGTGTGAGTGACAGATCCCCAGGTAATGGCGCTGGGGAGTGCTTGATCTGACTGGTTCGAAGCAGAAAACTCACCAGGTCACACTGGAAATGGTTGCTGCTGGACATGGTTTTCATCCACATTTATCTTCTTTTTGTTTAAAACCCTTCCTGAAGTTTGGTGGGGTTTTTGTGTGTGTGTGTGCAAATGGATACTTTTTCCTGAGTGTGCATGTATCTGCAAAAGCATTTATGTATTCCTTTTATTGTTTTTTGTCACTCAGGGCAAGGTTGTAACCTCTTGATGCAGATTGTGAATCTAAATAAATTCATCATTTGCCATGGGAAAGAAATGTTTGTTCGAACAGTGGAGAAACATTTTCTTTTTCTAACAATATTATAGGAACATTGTATAGAAAATATTTTGAGCATCTACTACGTGTTGGCTACCGTTTTAAACACCTCATGTATTAGCTCATTTAATCCTCAGAAGAATCCATTATTGCTGGTTTTCCCATTGACATTTGAAGAAACTAAAACAGAGTGAAGTTAAGTACTTTGCCTGAGGTCTTAGTTTTAGTAAATGAGAGACCCAGAACTCAAACTCAGGTGGGGGTTCTAGTACCAGCAGTGTTCATCCTGTTGCTTTCCAGCCCTGAAAATGATTAGTGGGTGCAACCATGGAGCACTGAGGGTTTACTAAATGTTCCCTCAGGCTGGTGCATTGCCTGACTTAAAGGGCCCAAGACGTGGCCCCTGCCTTCAAGGTCATTACTATCGAGTGGTTAGAGGAGAGGGCTGAGTCTGTCTTGTTTATTGACATATCTCCGTTGCTGGGCACAGTGTCAGGCATGTGGGAGGTAGTCAATAAAATTTTGTTGAATTGAATCAATGTAGGTTCCAAAGGTTAATTTAGCTTGTGAATTGTCAAGGTTGAACCATGATCAGTTAACAATAAAGGGGAATTTGAGACTTCTAAAATGTAGTGGTCGTGACTTGCTACCTTTAGAAATACCATTGGAAAAAAAGTGTGGTACTGGTCGGATCACTGTTCTTACCCACTATGGTATTTTTAAAGCTCTTTCAAGGATTATGTAGGGGATCCCCTGCTCCCATATGATTTATAAATCTATTATGCATGTCACATAGAGATTTTCAGGCTGGAGGACCATCAAATGAACTCATTCATATAATGTAATGTTGTGGGAGAAGGATTGGCAAGGTTGAGGGGGATGGAAAAAGAAAATGATTAATTCATAGGTAGAACATAGAACAGAAGTGAGTGGGGACTGGAGGCCAGTTAGGAGGACATTGCAGAGACCAGTGTGAGGAGCAAAGATATGAGCCAGAGAAGAGGCCTGAGAGGAGGAGATAAGCATGACGAAGAGAGTACGGAGAAATTAACAGGAACTCCTCACTAGAAAGGAGGATTGAGGCAAAGGATGAAACACTGCTTAGAAAAGCTTCAAAATAGAGTGGTCCACTGATGACCTTAAGAACCTAAAAACTTAAGAACTTAAAAACTATGAACCTGTGATTTATAAGCTATCATTTCAGGTTGACTGAGTTTCAACTGGGAAAGGGTTTTCAGGCCACCCGCTACCACTCCCATGTCATTAATTGTCAAAGCATTTGGACCATGAGTTTATGTAGCATTCTGGGTGTTGAGACAGTATGAATCAAGGGAGAGGGATTCTTGAGGCAGGATGGCTGCTTGCTGTAGGGGAGGTAGAGGAAGGGTCCGTGAATGTCACCAGGTGGTATAGATTTGCCAGAAAGTGTTTAGAAAAGTGTGACACAGCCCCCACTTCTCATTAAAACATTTTGTTGCCATCATCCTCTCAAAAAACTACTGCATTTGGAACCTAGTGTTTGATTTGCACTTTGTGTTCATTCTGCATGAAAATGCATATGCCTGTTGATGCCACTTTGGTGCTGCCAAGACAGAAAGTGGGTGTTTTATGTGCTATCTCTTTTCAAGCAAGATGGAAGGGCCTTGTAAAAATGGTTTCCAAGGAATAACCTAGCATTTTAAAGATTTATAGAACACGTGTCCACTTACAGGTTCATTTAAGTTTTACAAAATATTTCTGCTTCTGCCTTACCACGTCAGCAAAAGATTCTGGGATTTAAATAAATAAAACCTGGTGGGATATAATAAAGTGCAAAAAAATATGATGCATCAAGTTACTCCTGAAAGGAATATTGAGGCCTAAGTGATCTCCTTACTGATGTCTCCTGAACAGAAGACAGCTTTAATCTTTAGCTCTGTGTTATTTAAATAAGCTGAGGGATTTGTGAGCTGGGGGATGCTGCGAAGTGTATCCACCAAAGATAATGATCCTATTTCAGATCTGCACTGCTGTTTTAATGAAAGGAGGCAGGTGAGGATGCAGAACAGAAATGTTAATAGCACCTGGCCCTCTTTCTTTCCTTAGGAGTTTCTTAACCTAGCTAAATTAGGGAGATTTTTAAAAATAAATACTTTTGAGTGCATCATGAGATAGGATTTATTGTGGTGAGATAGAGAACAGTAATGGAAGTCAGGAAAACCTGTGGACATTAAAAAGTGTTTGCTAAGTCCCTCCTGTGTTTGCTATTGTGGGTGTTTTAGTAAAAATAAATAAATAAATAAATAACGTCTCTGCCAAGCTCAGAAGGTATATTTTCTCTGTCTTTATTCATTCTTCTTGGTTTCCCCAGGGCCCAGAACACCTTATGAGCAAGTGTGCGCTGAATGAACGGCTTTGGAAAGAGGCCCTAGAAAACACTACACGAACACTCTTAATCACTTGTATTGTAATGCCTTCATCACATTCTTCCATCTGGCCCAAGTAACTGATCCTTTGAAAATTGCCCTGAAGGAGCTTTTATTTTTCTGGGGAAGGCAGACAAAAGAATAAGTAAGTGAATAAATGAATAAAAGGAAATTTTCTCTCATGTAATCCATAGACCAAATTATCCTAAACTTGCTCAGTAAGACTTGTTTAGCTATACTTTTTGCACCACTGTCCCCAGGTACTTGAATCATTTATTAATTATTAAACCTCCCTCTTGCTTTAGGTGAAGTGGAGACGACATAAGTTTGGAAGGCAGTCAGTTTCTTTTTTATTTTCCTCAACATCCATATGCAATCAGTTAGAAACTTTGCCCTGTTGGTACTTTTGTTTTACTGAGCCTCAGTCTAAACTGTAAATTAAGCCATGGAGGTCATTACAGCATCATCTTTAGGAAACTACTGATGTCAGAAAAGAGCATTCTTCGTTCAGCCACGATATCATCTTGGTGCCTTTACATTTGTGTAGAGAAAGGGGGAAGCATGTTGTTCATAAAACCTGACTATAACTACGCAAGCCACCTTCACATCTGTGATGGAAATATTCTATGAGAGTAAAGTTCACTATCCATCATCAAACTTAGACAAAAGCCAGTTTTCCCAACGCGTATTAAATCTGTATTTTGCATCATGGCATTTATGGCAATCACCAGGGACAGATTATTTGATCAGAGATCCAGAGAGCTTACTTCTTTTATTCATTTAACAAACATTTGTTGAATTCCTGTTGTGTGCTCTATACCACTATGGAATAAAACTAAGACACAGTCCCTGTCCACAAGGAGTAAGTCCACTAGCACGTAAGTTCAATGTGAAATAGCAGAATTGCGAAGCGATAGGCGGGGCGGAGGTAGTGGGCCTTGGAAGAAAAGGGGAAGAAGAAATGGTGAATGTGGACCAAGGCTGGCAGCAGGGAAGCTCCAGATCCCCTGGCGATGCTAGTGTTAGAGAAGAAGGGCTATTTTGAAATCTCATTTCAGGAGCAGTCAGGGGCTGTGAGTAGATGGTTTAAGTGAGGTGGGTAGAGGAGGAATTGTCATTGCGGTTGGGCCAGGGTCTGGCCTCCTTCTAGAGATGGGATGACGAGGACCCCAAGAATCAGCAGTGACACTAGCTGAGTGAAGATAGGCAGTAAACACCCTACAATAGCTGCCTTAATGTGGATCCTTGCCAGTGTATTTTAACAACGTGGTGGCATTTACCATGTGAATGACGAGATATCAAGCACCATTCTAAGTGCTTTACCTATATTATCATGTTTAGTCTTCACAACTTTGTGAGACAGATAGTGTTATTCCCATTTAATAGGTGAAAACTGAGGAATAAAGAGGTCACCCAGCTAATAAAAGGTAGGGAAGGTGCAGTGGGGATACAAGTCCACAAGTGTTTGACTTTGCTCTTAATCACTAGGCAATTAGTGCCCCCTTTAACATAGAATGCCCTTCCAAATATCCCACACCAAGATTCCACATAATTTCATATTAGAATAGCTTTGTATTAGGTCTCTTTTTCTCTGATCATTTCTTTCTCCATAAATTTGGCAGAATCTTGTTGGCTTCACTTAAGCATCATTATAAATGATTGCAATGCTGTTTTTTTTTTTTTTTAATTTTTTCCCCCAAAGCCCCAGCAGATAGTTGTATGTCATAGCTGCACATCCTTCTAGTTGCTGCATGTGGGACGTGGCCTCAGCATGGCCGGAGAAGCGGTGCGTCGGTGCGCGCCCAGGATCCGGACCCAGGCCGCCAGCAGCAGAGCGCGCGCACTTAACCGCTAAGCCACAGGGCCGGCCCTGCAATGCTGTTTTAAATACTTGTGACTAGAGAGTCAGGAAACATATGCATGCTGATCTTTTTTGGTCTATTTCTCTATTTTTAAAAATTCTGGGTACAAGCCACTAAATTGATTTAGTAGTTTGGAGCACCTTTGGGTGTTCTCGCAGACACCAAACAAACAGTATTTCTAACCACACTGACTAAATCAAACACTTCCTAGTTTGAAAAATTTGTAGGGTAGAAAAAAATGTATGTGGCCAAATAAATATCCAGGCAGTTGGGACATGTCTAAAGTGAAACACTGGTTTCCTGAAGCATACCCAGTAAACGTTCAACCATGTCCAAAAAGAGATTATGCTCAAGAGAATTTATTATGATGTGTTTGCTGCCGAAGAATATTGCCCTGTAGTTTACGAGGCCTCTCCATAATGAAGTTATTTGTTTCAGATAGTTTTTATGAAAATGAAATGTTCCCATGAACCCTGGAAAACTTATTTGGTCAATCCAATTTGGAAAAAAAATGAAATTTGTATTTAGCATTTTAATCCCCAAATTAGAAGGAACATTCAACAATTGTAAATTCAAAGGTTATTAGACTGAATTACTCTTTACGTGTATTTTGATTGTCTCATTTTAACATTTTAGCTTTACAAGAAGATTTATCAGACCAGCAGAACTGCCCTTTACTTGTGTAAAGTCTTACTTGAGTTTGGGACTTTTTTAAAGGAAAAAAGAAAATTCTTTGTAGGGATAATTTTTATTTGCCTTGTAGTGTATGCCTGTGGGAGAAACTTACCAAATTCTTGTTAAAATGAGCAGAAGAGAAAGTATTTTGAATTGGCCGCTGTTACATTTCCCAAATGTATTGGGAACAGCAGTTCAGTGGGTGAGGTGGAAGAACAGGGGTCATCTTTACCGTCCAAATCAGTCTGTGTGGTATGGTTTAACATCTTTTTGCAAAGCTGTTGAATTTTATCCTCTGTATTCTGTAGCTCTTCTTCCCAGCTTTCTTCATGTGGAGCACCAAGATAAGGCAACCACTTACCTCTTAGCCTTACACCAAGGCAGAGAGTGGTCACAGAAAGATGGCTTTGGCGATACTAATCAAATGCCCACTCTGAGTCAAATGATTTGTTGTTGTTTCAGTTTTGTTGCTTTCTCTTCTGGTGAGTATCTATTTAAAATCAATGAGAATCAAGCAAGTGAAAGAGCATTGTACATTCTTTTACAGAGGGCCATACCAAAGAAATAAGGCCATTTGATTGACAGAGGCAGTCTAGCATAGTGGTTGAAGGGTATAGCTCCAGAGTCAGGCTCGCTGGGTTTGAATCCCACCACGGCTACTTATTTGTGGAACACATTAGCTAAGTTGCTTACCCTCTCAGTGCCTCTGTTTCTTCATCCCTGAAAAGGGTATAATAGAATCTAATTCATAGGATTGTTAAGAGGACTAATTGGGGGATATATATGAAACACTTAGAACAGTGTTCTCCCCATGCTGAGTGCACAATAAATGTTACTGCACATCATTAATATTTCTAAAGTCCAAAAGTTGAAGCTTCCAGGTACCTCTGTTAAGCACAAGTTGTATCACAATGCTGGTGGGCTCCCTGTAGGTGCTGATACTTAGACAGGGGTGAGTGATTATCACGAGTCCATGCAGATTGTCAGATTGCATGGGGATTGCAAGAAAGACGTAGACTGTGGACATTGGCCTGACCTACACATCCAGGCAGTCCAAGGCACTGTGCTTAAAGGATATAGCAAGCTCAGGCAGAGCTGGTACCAGGAACACTCTTGTAGAGGTACCTCACAACAGTAAGCATCATGGGAAATAAGACAGGGGCAGGTAATGCTGAATCCTGGTTCCACCACAATTGTCCAGAGCTGAAATGATGGCACAAAGCCCTAGTTTTCTTCATCCTTCTGGCCTGAGTCCTTAAATGTATTGCCTTCCTTTTATTTGATTCCAAACTCAGGTCCCACATGAGCGCCTCCCAGCAACATCACCCTCTCCCCTTCCTGGCTTAAACCAATTGGAGCCCATTCTGGAACTGGAGTTGGAGTAGGGATATTTCCCAAAGGAAAGTTGGGGTACAGTTTTACCAGGAAAATTGAAAGGATGAGGTGACAAACACAACAGATGTCTGTACATACGTGAGGGTAGAGCTCAGATAGCTTGGGTCTCCAGTTAGCATTGGCTCAGAAACAATCAGACCTAGGTTTCAGATGAGCCCAGTTCACAGCCCAACTCAGAGGCTGGGACAGGTGAAATAAGTGGAAAGGAAATAGACATTGGAAAGAAAGAATATTCACTGGGTATCTGTTCTGTGCCAGTCTTTACATTTGTGATCTAATTTAAGCCTCATCACAGCATGAAGTGGAATTGGAAGTTTAAAGGGGTTGGAGATGAGGATAAACATAAATCTAGAGTCAAGGTGAGGTACTATAGCCAGAGTTTTGGGTGACCCTGGGGCAGACTCAGGAAGCAGGCCTCTTAGAGGGGAAGTGGGGTGCTGAAGGGCAGGAGTTACGCAGGCAGGTTGAAAAGGAGGCTGTTTGGGGCTCTAAAGATGAAATTCTTCTGTTTGACCTACATGTGAAGTGAATAATCACTTTTCTTGTTTGGAAAGCAGTAAAGCCAGCCAACCATGCCACAATCCTGATCTTGCAACCCACATATCTTATTTTTCAACAAGGAAAATCCTTTTAAAGAGATAAATGTGAATTCTGTGTGCCGTGTATATGTTTGTGCCACATTTAATTTCATTAGCTATAATACCACATAGCTGTGCCTGTTAACTGCTTAGACCAGATGGTAATGCCTTCTGAAGAAAAATGGTTACATGATGTAGTTGAACGTGTCTTGTTGACAGAGTTACAACTAGCCATTTTCCCAATTAAATATAGGTGATTCTATAAGATGAGCACAGAGTCTATTACTCGGCCACCATTTCTAGCTCAAAACATGAGAGAGAATGTGCTACAAAGTGGGGAAATTACACAGTTATGGTGTATACCAGGGGAGATAGGAATAAAGGCGGGCCTTCTCCTCCCACCCAGGCCAGCTATTTGTTGATACCTAGATTTGTCCAGAGACCAAGGAGAGAGGCCCCGGCTTCCTCAGTTATGACCAGTCTGAAAGTGGTGATGACAGTGGATGTGAACATATGAAAACTAGCCAGTACGTTGTGAAAAATGATGTAAATTGTGGGCTTCTGAATGGAATCAAGTGTGGCAGAAAGAGTTGTGTTGACTCTGGGCAGATGAGAATGTTGAGTTTTATGACTGTTTTCAACCAATACTACAAAAATATGCCGGCCAAAGTAATACATGAGAACAAACAGCCGATGAAGCTGTCACTGAAAATTTTTTTGTATTTATTGAAAAAAAAAAATTAACTGTAGGCTCCTCCAGGCTCCCTGATCCTGCCTATGTGACTATGAAATTTACATGTTTAGTAAAAGAAAGAAGAAAATCATACTGTGGCATTGGAACTTTTCAGCAAGATCACTAGAAATGATACTAATGATAATGATCACTAGAGATGATGATAAGTGAGAAACTCAATTATTGAGGAGAAGTTGGAAAATGGCACCTTGCCATGTGGAGGGACTTAAATGATGCAGTTGCTATGTGTATATTTTTTCTTAGTTATCTTCATTTTATGTGAATAAAATTTGCAATCATTCTCTCCTTTCTCCTTGCTTGTAGAGAAGTTGAGCATTTTAGCATTGAAAAGACTCTACCATCCACTCAAGGTCAGCCTCTCATTTTACTGCTGAGGAAACTGAGGCCCAAAGAGGAAAACCCACACAACTCAAGAGAGATGAGCCCAGGGCCCAATTGTCTCTTCTTGCATTACTGGATTCTGCCCGTATTCCAGTGCTAAGGGGCTGATGGGGCAAGGGGAGAGGAGAGGGAGGGTGGGATATGAACAGGTGAGGGTTCCCCACCCTCACTGCTAGTCACCCAAAGCAGCTTCACTGTTATCTGTTTTGTATATTTGGGGTCCCATAGAAGAATTCGTTTAAAGTATTTTTCTCATGTTTAAAAAAGTCCAGAGTTTGAAACCCACTATCCTCAACCACAGGCATTCTTTTTTTTTTTTTATAATTTTATTTATTTATTTTTTTCCCCCAAAGCCCCAGTAGATAGTTGTATGTCATAGCTGCACATCCTTCTAGTTGCTGTATGTGGGACGCGGCCTCAGCATGGCTGGGGAAGTGGTGCGTCGGTGTGCACCCGGGATCCGAACCCGGGCTGCCAGCAGCGGAGTGCAAGCACTTAACCGCTAAGCCACGGGGCCGGCCCCCACAGGCATTCTTAAGAAGGCTGGTAGGTGTGTATTATGCCTCTGCTTTCTTCACTCCTGCCCAGTGTGTCTTAGTTGTGGCCTTCACTATATCTACTCTTTTCCTAATTCAGATGACAAAAAGTAAAGCTGAACCAAATCTTCTTGTGGAGAGTATATTCAGATGGTAGAATGAGAAAATATTTTAGGCTAGTTGAATGTTAGATAGTGTAGAACTTTGTCATCCCACCCCCACCCCAATTAGATTCTGAAAAATTAGACCGAGGAATCGGAGTCCTGGATGGTAGTCCCAGCTCTGCAATGGAGTTGCTGTTTGACCTTGCACATTGCCCGTAGGCCAGTTCAGAGGGAGAAAGGAAGCGGAAAAGATGGCAAGCCTTGTCAAGCTGCTGCAGGAGTGAATCCAGTCAGGAGGGGGAAGGCAACCCGCCTCTGAGCCCATCAGCCCCAGCCATCTGCCTACATCTACCGTCGCCCTGGGCCTCAGCTCTAAAGCATCTCCACTGGTGACTCAGAAATCTAGCTGTTCATTTTGCACATGTTTTGTGTTTGATTCATTTAGTCACCAAGTCTTCAACTACTCTCTGCTTTCTGCCCTGTGGGTGGAGGCCAGACTCAAGGTGAGCACAGCACACTGAGACTGGAAGGGCAATCACAGCCCCAGAATGAACTCCTTTGTCCCTGAAAGGGGCCTTTCTAGGAGGCTCCCCAGGGGTTGCTGATGTGTTCTCTCAAGGCTTCATGATTGCCTCTCCACCCATCCCCAGAGGCATCTGATTGCATTTCTGCTCTCCCCTGGGCCTTTTCTGTGCTTTTTACCCACTTCCAGCCTGTCTGCTAAAGGCCTGATTGACCCTCTCCACTTCTCCCAGGGCACTGGGGGAGGGGGGTTGTTCTGCAACTCCTCTTCAGCTGCCTCAGCCACCTAATCTCTGCCCCACCAGTTTTTGGTTTTTCCTTACTCCATGAGTGTCCCTTTACACGCATGTACCTGCACACACATGCACACAGCACCACCATGAAAACTCCTCTGGATCTTTCTCTCAGCGCTGCTTAATATAATTCCTGCCATCTCCTAAACCTAACTTCTCAGTGACCTCTGACTCAGGCCGACGAGGGCCAGGGTTGGCCATACCCCTTCTTCGATTTACCTTGAGCTGGCTAAAAGAGGCTAGAGGCCCAGGTACTGTGTGCTTCACGCATCACCTGTCTAATTTACATGAACATAGGGCCCACGGTCGCCTCTAAGAGATCAGATCAGTTTTACTCTAAGTGGTTTCTTTGAGCCAAGTTGGACTTTTTTCTTCCTTGGCATAAAGTAAATGAGTGCGCTTACTGGCATGGCAGCAATGAAGAGACATTGAATCTTCGAGTCACATTAGCACGCTTGTTGAGGCCTTTAAACAATCTCATCATCAAAGTGCTTGGTAATAGCTATAAAAACATAATCACAGGTAGCAATGGGCATGAAATGCATGGCTCCATGCTTAGTTCTTAGGATAATAGGGACATTCATGGGTTTCCAAATGGAGCCCTTTGTGCTTCCAGTCCTGTGTCTTCCCAGATTCTGAGAGGATGACTTTGATCATTATATTTAAAGGGCACTGGCTTCTAGAATAACCTCAGGAGCTGCTCTACCTATCAGCCTTCTGCATGAGTTTTGGGGAGCTGGTTATGGTGGAAGGGGAAATGGAAAACATTCTTCAGATGTGGCATTGCACAGATTTGTTCTTCCAAAGAAAATTGCCTTTGGAATAGTACTTCTAACATGGAGGGAGGGTCTGAGTATTTAGGGGATGGCAGAAAGTAACTTGTGACATTTTCTCAGAATTTTTTGCAACCTCCGATTCTTCATTTGAGATTTTTCTTTCTGTATAAGATGCATAGCTAGTTCAGCCCCCTGTAATTCATGGATTTGGATGTTCTAGACATCTTCCTGTGTCTTTTAAAATTCAATAAAGACGTGGTTAGTCTAAGCCATCTTCTCATAAGAATCTCCTTTATTCCCCATCCCTTCCTTAGACTCCTTGTTTTGTAGTATTTTGTTGACTGACATGCATTTGGCATGTAAAATTTATCATTTAATTTTCATTTTATTACTGCTAACATCCACATAGTCATTAGCATAGGATAAAGCAAAAGCATTTGGTATTTAGTTGGCCTTTGCAGCCTTGGTGGAGGTGTGTGTGGTTTCTTTTAGGCATTTCTGTATATTGAGAAGAGTTCCCTAACCCCACAATCAGCTCCACAGACTCCCGGCCCCAGCCATTGAATTCAGCTGGGCCTCATGTTTGTGTCCCAATACCATGATGACAGAGAGAAGCTCCATTTTAGATACAAATTCCACTGGAATTTTGATAGGGATTGCATTGAACTGTAGATCACTTTGGGTAGTATTAACATCTTAACAATATGAAGTCTTCCAATCCATGAACATGGATGTCTTTCCATTTATTTAGGTCTTTAATTTCTTTCAGCAGTGTTTGTTGTGTAGTTTTCAGTGTACAAGTCTTTCACCTCTTTTGTTAAATTATTTCCTAGGTATTTTATCCTTTTGGATGCTATTTTAAATGGAATAGTTTTCTTTTTTTTTTTTTTTTGTGAGGAAGCTCAGCCCTGAGCCAACATCCATGCTAATCCTCCTCTTTTTGCTGAGGAAGACTGGCTCTGAGCTAACATCTATTGCCGATCCTCCTCCTTTTTTTTTTTCCCCCCCGAAGCCCCAGTAGATAGCTGTATGTCATAGTTGTACATCGTTCTAGTTGCCGTATGTGGGACGTGACCTCAGCACAGCCAGAGCAGCGGTGTGTCGGTGCGCGCCCGGGATCCGAACCCGGGCCGCCAGTAGCAGAGCATGCGCACTTAACCGCTAAGCCACGGGGCCGGCCCCTAAATGGAATAGTTTTCTTAATTTCCATTTTGGAAGGTGCATTGTTGGTGTATAGAAACACAACGGATTTTTGTGTGATGGTTTTGTACCTTGCAACTTGGCTGAATTCATTTTATTAGCTTTGGGATTTTTCGATGTATAGAATCATTTCATCTGTGAATAGAGATGCCTTTTTTTTTTTTTCTCACCTAATTGCTCTAGTTAGAACTTCTGGTACAGTGCTCAACAGCAGTGGTGAATGCAGGCAACCTTGTCTTGTTCATAATCTTAGTGGAGAAAGCTTTCAGTATTTCACCACTGAGTATGATGTTAGCTGTGGGTTTTTCATAAATGCTCTTTTTCATGTTAAGGAAGTTCCCTTTTATTCATTGTTTTCTGAGTGTTTTTATCATGAAAGGGTGTTGGATTTTGTCAAATGCTTTTCCTGCGTCATTTGAGATGATCATGTGGTGGGTATAATCTTAAAAAAAGAGTAGGATTGATATAAATAAAGAGAAATGTGGAGTCTGGAGAAGTAAGTAGCTAAAGTACAGTGCTAGGAACTTGACTAGTGTCTGCAGAGATTACTGCACAATCTAAGGTCACTGGAAGAAACTATTGCAGAGCAGATGACTAGATAACCTGCCTGGAAAGGGCAGATTCTGAGTACGCTGAGGAAGACCTGGAATGCCAGAATGCCTTTATCTAGTGGTGCTCCTTCGGGTTTCTGAACCCACTTGGACTAGGAATTATGATCTCAGCTCATTGTTTTCTACTTTTGTATCTCCACTTCTACTTTTCTATTGACTTGCACATCCATCTAACAATCTTTCCTTCTTAATTTTGGTAGTAAAATATCATGTAGAACAAAGGAGATAGGATTTCTTTAATACCATGTGATGAATCCTATGATTCTTTTAAATTTAGGAATAAAAACAAAATTAAGAAGTGAGCCAACTCTTTTGGTGGTTCATTTGTAGTTATGTACCGAGAGAGACCTGGTAACAAGCCAACAGCTTTTGTCAGGCTGTAAATTAGACTGGAGGGAAGAATGAACTGCACATTCTTAGCTCCCGGACCAAGGTTCCTGAGATTTCTGCCAGCCCTCTTCCAGACAGCAGCATGGTTCCTCAGCTGTCCTTCTAGTCAGGGAGACAGATGGAACCTCAGGGGCTTCCTGTTTAGGCGTCTCAGAATTCAAAGTTGTTATGATGTGCGGGCTTTGAAAATGCCACACTTCAGGGAAGCTGCATTTTGGCATCTCAGGCTTTCTTATATTGAGCATGTGTTCTTTTCCATCTTCATGGTATTAATTTTTGTTGTGTGTGCCCCCAAGCCCTTTCCTGGAATCTCGACAGAGAATGGGTCCTGGCTCTGCTGGAAGCCGGCTCATTAAGTGTGCTCAAGGTTTGCTTTACCATGCGCACTCTCCTGCCCAGTTCTTGGGCCAGCCCCGTTTCCCTCCTTACACTTGTTCTAGTTGGACCTCTCCTACAAAAGGCCGCTGTTTCATGGGATTCTGCTCCCTCTAAGGAGTGGGCCCTGACCTAAGGACCAGCCTGACTGTGTCAGTGGCCTAGGCATATCAGGGGTGTGACTATTTAGCTCTCTAACAGGAGCCTCTGTCCTTTCTAGAGACCTTCCAGTATACTATTAACCTAAGTGCAGGGGCAGTAAAGCCCAGGAGCACTTGGTAGAAATGTTAATGGCTTTTTCATTAGGACACTTCATCACAGAATTCCAGCTGTCGGTGTCAGGAGGTGACAGTGAGGCATCTCTTGGATAAGAAAGATGTGGAGATCAGCAGAGATCAGAAATGAAAAGATGAATATGATTCAGTCATCAGAAGGCTATTTGACTTTTAAGTTTTAGCGAACAGCGAGTATGGCTACATGGAAAATGCGTACATTATAAACCAATGTTACTGCAATAAATAAAAAATTTAAAAAAAAAAGGAAATGCGTACATATATCCATTGTTGCAAGGTCATTATTTCTTTTTCACCATCATCAAACAATATTAATGAAGAAGCCAGCTGTACATGACACTGTGCTGGGCCCTGTATGCAGTTATGCAAAAACGCTTCCCCAGTTAAATTGAGTATGAGTATGTAACTAGTGATTAAAGTTAACTTGACAGTTAACACAGTTCTTTAATTGCAGCAAGGATCTGAAGTAAACAAGTAAAGTCTAACTTATAAGAAAGCCTAAAAGCTAAAAAAGTCTAAATTTTGGAAGCAAATAGTGCTCTTTCACATTACAAAAGGAATCTTTCTTTCTAAAAAGATTCACAGGCTTTTATGCTGAAACATTGCATATAGATTTTATTTTTCTTCTTTTTAAAAAAGTTGGTTTGTTAACAATTAGGAAAGCCATACAGGTTAGCTATTTTTAAAAAATTGAACAATTTAAAAAGAGTATCCAAACTAAAAAGCAAAAGCCACTGACTCACCCCAATCCCCCTGAACATGCTTCCACTCCCACAGGGTAAATTAACATTTCTCTGTGGCCTTCCCTTCCCTTTTTAAAGTACAGATGTATGTATGTGTGTGTTAAATGATTGTTTCAAATTTATATTGATAAACACATATGTTTTCTATAATTGGCTTTGCTTGCATGTAAGGTGATTGTTGTTTAGGTCTGCTCCCTTAGCTTCTAGAATATAAAAGCTAGGGCCGGCCCCGTGGGTTTGCGGGTAAGTGCGCACGCTCTGCTGCTGGCAGCCCGGGTTCGGATCCCAGGCGCGCACCGACCCACCACTTCTCTGGCCATGCTGAGGCCGAGTCCCACATACAGCAACTAGAAGGATGTGCAACTATGACATACAACTATCTACTGTGGCTTTGGGGGGAAAAAATAAATAAATAAAAGTATAGAATATAAAAGCTGACAGCTTTGCCCCTTAATTCTGCTTATTGCAGCAATAGTAAGGTTACTACTACTACTTTTGGCTTTACTTTTTAGGTGACTTATTTTTATTGGTTTTTCTGCCACCACAAAGTAGCTCTCATGTCTACTCATTCAGAATCCGTTTCTTTTATTTTGGGTGAAAATAATTCCTTCCCCTGAGTGCCCACTTTGCTAAGAATGTTTTTAGCAGAGGCACAGCATCAAGACTGCCTCTCTGGTTTTTGCAGGAATGCTTGCATTTGAGGCCATAACTCTTAATTGAATTAGCTTCATGATAACTTTTTAAAAAAATTGATAGGTGTGTGTATGACCCATCAAGACGCTAAATGCTCAGTAAAATATAAATATATTCTCTTCCACGGCTTTTCCCTTAGAAGGTTACTTATCTGCCTTGGCGTCTTCTGCCTTGGTTCTGCATTGCTTTGAAGTTTGTGGCTTGTTGTCAGACATAGTAAACCCCTTTCATTGACTGTGGTGTTGGCCACTGATTCAGAAATCCAGTCCTTGCAGACTTAAAACTCTGCAGACACGCACAAGGTGGGGCCCTGCTTTTCTCAAGTCTCTCTTCATCTCCAGGAACTGAATTTTTCATGCAGTAATTAAAATTTGTAGGTCAAGCCTCCCATGGCACCGTTTGCTGCTAATATGGGAAAGCAGTGATCAGATTCGTTTATGCTGCTCTTCACTGAGCTGAGACTTAAAGGATGAAGGGTGACATTTTCCCCCATTTTGTAAATTAATGCCATTGATCTGCCTAACAAGAACAAAGTTAGGCTTCAAAATACCAAATGATAAAGAGATTAAGACTTTAAATGGCTTTCCAAAAGGCAACCTCTATTGTAAGGCTCCAAGCTGACTATTGAACTTTCAATTAGAATTTCTAATAGGCTATTGACTTAAATGGATAAAATGTTGCAAGTGATAGCTTTCAAGATGACAAAGATTGCTTCTTACATTCTGGAATATTACTTTGTAGCATATCCCATTCTGGAAGGTGAATAATAATAATAATAAACTGGCCTCCCTGGTAGAGTGTCAGCTGCATCAGCGCTATAGTTTTCTCAAAGATGAATACATGCATTTTTTAAAAGTAAATGTATTTTTTAAATACTTTCTCTTTTTGCGTTTGCTAAACATGGGCTCCATGAAACTTTTTATGGCATAGAAGTCCCCGCAGTCTTCGACATTGTGGCAATATTCTTCTTTTATGAAAAGCAGCCAGTGTGCTATGTGTTTATCTGTGTACACACACATGCATTCATGCATGCTCGCTTGTATGTTCATCGTTGGGACTCTAGCAGATGGGTTGTCTGTCATTGCTCTCTGCCTCAGTTTACTATTCTTAGAAACTATGATTCTCCTCCCTGATGGGCTTCCAGGGTGATGTGACTCAGTTCTGCCCTTGTTATGAAACACTGGCTCTAATACATTTTTAAATACTAATTTTTCAAAGACCATCTACCTCTTCTAGGATAAAGGGTTAATATTATGCTTATGTTACAGTGCATTAAAAACTCTAATTAAAACAGCATTACATTCCCATCTGCCAATCTCCAGTAATCTTCTTTAATTGCAGTAATTAAACTATATTTACATGTTCAGAATACTTGTAATTTAGCAAATTGCACTCTCTGCTCTACATTTAATCAAACAACCAGTTCCAGTATATTTAGTGTGGAAAGAAGTAATTTCAATGTTTTGATTACTATAGCAGATTTGACAGAGTAAGTGCCCCGCTAGTAGAGGGCTTGAAAGGGAAGGCAAACATGAAATATAGTCATGGTTTTGATTGTCATGTGAATGCCTAATTACATGTTGGAGGATTAACTATTAAAGGGTATCATGATTGCACTTGATGTTTAGACACAGCCAGTATTACGGATAGCAGAGACTGTCTTTTAGGGAAATTTGACAAAGGAAGCAAGATTTTCTCTTCAAATATTGGGAAATCATTGGAAAATGAAGTGAAAAGGTTACCTGAATTGTATTATTACTGTTGTGTCTCCTACCTGTTCTCCCATAGACTGCCATGCAAGATTGTTATTTTAGTCTTCCCAGTTAAAGTGCAGAAGAAAAGCAGTGATAAGCTACCCAGGGAAATGTTCATGATGACACCAATTCAGGAGTGTGTCCCTCTGCATGTCTCTCTCTTACGTTGTGTCTGGGTTGGCTCTGGAGAAGACGTGCGGTTTCCTGAACAGGTCCCATCGGTAGAAACTCATTTTTCCTACCTTTTTTCCCAGACCATTTCACCCTTACCCATTTCCTCAGCCTCATCTTTGTTTCTCAGTTTCCTCATTTTAAAAACAGAAATAATAGTGTTGTGAATATTGATTAGATTTAAAGAAATAATCTCTTAATTGCCTTTAAAGTATTTTTAAATTGCTTATTATTGTTATTGTCTAGTTGCACCAGTGTAATAATTTCTGTTTCTTGATCTGTATAAATTTGACTGGGATATTGGGTATTGCCGTCAAATCTCTGTTTTCCAAAACCACATGTTGATTTATTCAACATAGAATTTGAAGTAATATTTTCTCTTCCAGTAGCTTCTTTCTAATTATGTGATGCTAAGAGTATTTCCTAGAATTTGTCTCTCTCTTCACTTCTGGGCTGTCTATTGTATTAATAAGGATTATGCATTAATGAAAATGAACAGACAGTCTAGCACTCCTGTTGAATACCAATGTTTTAAACCTTGGTTCTTGACCATGTGAAAAGAGCAAGCTACTGAATTGTTAAAAATATGTGAGAGTGAGGACCTGAGGTTTTCTTCATGGTTCGGTTAGTAGCTTGTTATGATATTGAGCAAAATGTTTCACTTCTTTAGTTCTCATATTGTTAGAGATGGGGTAAAGAATAGGGCTTGGATTTTTTTGATTCATAAAGAAGTCAAGATGAAAAATCCTGACCCCTCCCCAAAAAAAAAATACTGGACTTTAGACTGTTGCAGGAAGAACCATTCAGTTCAAATCCAGTCCCATTCCTATGTTACGTTAGTGACAATTTAACTTCTGACAAACATCTTGATACCTTTTTTCTTCCTCCTGCTTACTTACAAAGAGATTCTGATTAATTTATGATGGCTGCCTTTAAAAATATATTTGGGCAAAATTAAGCCTTATGGTGAAGTACAAAGCAGAATACTGCTGATAACTGCAGTAAGGAGGTTTGAGAGTGCTAGAGACACTTTGAAAGGAAAAGGGAGGTAATTTGAAGTTGAGGACAGGGCCAACTGGAGTTGAAATTCCAGCTCTCTCATTTAGTAGTTTAATCCCAAGCAAACTGCCTAATCTCCCTGAGCCTCTAGGGATAATAATACATACATAGGTACTGCGCTATTAGTTTTTCTCTCCCATTACCTATAATGTCTGTCCATGTATGAGGAGACACACACATACATAGACACCATAATAAGATCCCTTGGAATAATATATGATTTGAATACAAATACCAGTGCAAAAAATATTTTTAAGAATGCAGCATAAGTATCAGGAGAAATGTGCATAAGGGGTAAAGTACACTTAGCAACTGAAATCATCAGATTTTTCCCAAACCTTTTTTTAAAATTTTTTGTGAGGAAGATTAGCCCTGAGCTAACATCTGTTGCCAATCCCCCTCTTTTTGCTGAGGAAGATTGGCCCTGGGCTAACATCCATGCCCATCTTCCTCTACTTTATATGGGACGCCGCCACAGCATGGCTTGAGAAGCGGTGCGTCGATCTGCTCTGGGGATCCGAACCTACGAACCCTGGGCCGCTGAAGCAGAGCACGATCTTAACCGCCAAGCCACCGGGCCGGCACCGCCTGAACCTTATTATAACCATTTTTTTTAGTCCCTTGCCCTAACAAGTCCTTTCTGAAATTGTTAACATAAGACACAATTGAAGGATCTGAATCTCACTACTTATTTTACACTCTCTGTTTAGAGGTGCTAATAAGCAGCAAAATAACCCCACAATGCCCCTTAATCCAAACTCCATCAAGTCAAGTTATGGGTAATTAAGAATAGACTCTGAAATATACCTGCGTGGCAGCTAGCATTTCTCCTTTCAAGAGGTTGCTAGGGAAGGTGAGCTCAATTCTCATTCTTGATCCTTATTGGAAATTCAGGAGTTAAGGTCAGTATCCTGAGTGTACTTGAACATGTGAATCTTTATCTTCTTGAAAACTTTCTACCTTGGGGTAGGGTATGGGGACCCTAGATACAAAGAGAATCTCTAGCATTTAATCCCAAAGACAGAACTTCTGGCATTTACACTTCTGCTAATTTCACACAGCATCTTGCATCATGTAGGATCTGGGCTCCTGCCAAGAGGACTGCAAACTCCTTTTGAAAAAGTGCTTTTGGGGGTGTTTAGGAAGGGTGTTGAACTGCAGAGACATTTCTTTAATAGTGTTCTTTTAATGTCCAAGGAGACTTAATATGTAAATCATATGAAACTCAAGCCGTCCTCTGAACTGAGTCTTCTAAGAAAGCTTTGCTACAGCCCTCATCCTAGTAATATGGCTGATTTCCTATTTTCCAATGTTTACTTATACTCTAGAATGTTTACTGTATAATGAGTTTATTGTATAATAAGGGACTCTGATTTATTAGCTCTTCATTATTCTCATTCCATCAGCTTCCTGAGAAATGCTACAATCCTTGGCAGGGATGTGAGTCTCAATCAGGTGATATCATTGCTTTTTAATGAACTCTTCTCGGAGTAACAACATTACATGTGAAATTCCTTATCCTGCATTATTAACGGGCCCCAGACTAAAAGGCACAAAGGCACGAAGAAGGTTGTGCTGAGAAATGGGGCAGAATTCATTAACACTTCAATCTCCAGTACTACTAGTTAACAGTCTTTGATCTATCATATTTACCCTTCTGGAACGGTAAGAAATCATGGGTGGAGCAACAGTGAACTATAGCATGTGTAGGCATTTTGTAGATGTTGCCTTAGTTATTTAATGCCTAGCCTGAGTGCTAAAATTTAACACAGTGACAACTCTCTCAGAGGGGGCATGAAAAAAATGTGATATTTTACAACCTGAGAAGTTAAGCGCTGAGATAGTTAGGGCTCAGCTCTCATTAGCTGAATGGTAGATTTTTCTAATTAGTTCTTTCTTGCAATTAGCACGAAAGAGTCTAATCACCTCATGTGAAACCAATCTAATGCTTGGAAAAGAATGCCCTTGGCTTCTCTTTCAGATTGGATTTTAGGATTTCGGTTCATCTTCTTACAGAATGGAATCTGTTAGTGAGTGTTTATTTAAAACGTAAGCACAGATCTGTAGAAGGGACAAGAAATGGACAACTTGTTGACTCAAAGTACAAGTATAGCTGGAGAAAGTGCTTAGAAATATTCATTAGTTGGCCATATCAGCGTATCACTTGAACTAAAGAATCTGTTTCCTTGATTGCTTTCGTTTTGAAATTGGAGACTTTGGCCTGGAACAACTCCAGTTCAGCATGGCTGCGCCTCCTGAGGGCATGAAACATACTGCACATTAGAATCAACATGCACTCAGAGGCCTGGGGAACAGGGCTTGGTCTCTCAGCCTCTGCAGAGCCTAGATTCCCCAATCAGCTTTTGCTAATCTGTGCATTCAGTGCTTTGTCTCTCCTCCCTCCCTCCCTCTGCCTTGGAGTCATCCATAGGTGCCATATTCATTTTTGAACTGTTCTCAAATTTCTAGTACCCATCCATCTCTTCACATGAAGTGAGCCAACTCTGGGTATCTCGGTTGATGAGGTTCATTTTTAACTAGAGAGGAAATTATAATGGAAGCATCTGGTCTGTAGCATATAAACTGTTGCCACTTAGGGGGAAGCCACTTGCTTACAAGAAGATGTATGAGAAAATGCTTAGTATGTGTGTATTTATTATGAACTAGGGAAAAAATGGGCACCCTTACTCCCTGGGCTGTAGAGGCTAAGAATATGTGAGTTCGCATTGTCCATACCATCACTCCTCAGTAGAGCTTCCTATGATGATGAATGTGTTCTATACCTGCACTGTCCACTGCAGTAGGCACTAGCTAAGTGGCTCTCGAGCTTTGGAAATGTGAGACTGAGGAACTAAATTTTCAATTTTATTTCATTTTAATTAGTTTAGATTTAAAGAGCCCCATGTGGCTAGTGGCCACCGCATTGGACAGGGAGGTCTAGACCTCTTCTACCTCCTAACCACCCTGCCCCATGTACAAACAGCAGCATACTTACCAACAAAAACATGTTTTCCACTGCTCCCTCTTGCTATCCATTCTCCTCAGCTGCCTTAAAACCAGTTATACTTTGCTCAGTGCTGTTAGGAGTTCAACACAAGGCATTCTCATGGCTTGTGTTATCTGTAGATCATTGTGTATTCCACCAAGCCAGTGTTTGTTCTAAAGTTGGAAATGACCTGGTAGTTTTTAAAATAGCCAAAATATTGGTTCGTTTCTAAGAGGAGAGGTGGGAGGAATCAGTCAACTTAAAGCTCATTTATGGAACCTTCCAAATTTCGAAGATAGGACAGTATTGAACACCTCTCCAAACAGCTAGATTAAGTATATACAAATGGCTTTTACAAACTCCCTGTGATGTTTTAATTATAGTTAATTAAAGTAAACAAAAATGTAATATTTAATCATCTTTATCAATGATTAACAGATGTGTTAACTTTGCTCTTGGTAGCCAGTTGCATTATTGTAGAACTCTTCAGTTCACACCAAAAGGGTAAAGTTAGCAACCTGGACCAATAGGCCTGTGTTATGACCAGTCTGGTTCCTTCTCCCATGGTTGGAGTCTCATTTTGTTGCTTTGGACTCTGGAATTGATCCTTTTGGAAGGAGAAGAATAAGGACACTAAGGTTGTATATTCAACAGAATGCACATTCATTTACTCAACAATCATTTACTGAAGGCCAACTATGTGCTAGGAATTGTGGTAGTGTCTAAGGATGCTTAGATGGAAAGACACTCTGTACCCACACTGAATTATAACCTCAAGCAACTAACATATCAACAGTTAAAGATAATACCATGTGATAATATAATGGAAATATATACAAGGTGTGGTGGAATTAGAGGAAGAAACACTAAGTGGTGGTTTTAGGGAAGGCTTCCAAGATGGAAAGATGTAAGGGAATATATATATATATATTTTTAATATTATTTTTATATTTTATATTTTATATTTTTATATTTTATATTTTATATTATTTTTATATTATTTTATATTAAATATATATATTTATTTATATGAATATAAGGGAGACTCTTAAGTGAATTAAAGGATTTTGCCAGGGATAAAGAGAAAGTAGGGCTTTCATGAAGCCGAGTATGGTATAGTATAGATCAGATGTGTAAGGCAACAGTGTGTGTTTGGGGAGCTGCTGTGAGGAAAGGAATACTGATATTTGATGTGAAATTGCAAGAGTGTTGAGAGATGCGTATGGAAAGGTAGCCCTCCGTGGAACATTAGTTTTACATGCAAAGTTTGAGAAACATAACAGGGCCAGGATTAGGGTGAGGCAAGAGAGGCACCCAATGCACAAAATTTAAGGAAGCACTTACTTTGAGGGTCATGCAAGTTCAAGGTTGGTACTTATACAACCCCGATAGTGAGTGCCTCCTTAAATTTTGTGCCCTAGGCACCTCACTTGCCATACCCTAATCCAGGACTGGAAATATGACTCTTGTTTTTATTCAGAGAATGGGCTTGAAAGGGAAATAGATGAGAATCTGATCCAGGGCAATAGTTAGATGTGGCAGAGTAGAAATGAATGAGACACATTGAAAAGGTAAAGGCAGAAAGATTCAGTGACAGAAAAAATCTGAGACATGAGAGAGAGATGCCTAATTGTCCTGTCCCTGAATTCTAAGGACTTTTCCTTTTGCCTGACCCTGGGTTTTCCCTAATTTCTCACATCTTCAGTTCTGCCCTGTCCTAGGGTCCTGCCCAATCCAAGTCCAGCTCTTACCTATCTACTCAGGCCTGGGCGCTGGACTGTGTTTTGAGGGAAGGCCCTGAGAGCTGGAGTTTTTGAAAAGTGTCTGACTTTAGATAGATCTGCTGCACTGGATGGTGTTAACACATTCAGAGATTTGCAGTCTTCTTGGCTCTCTAAATTCAGTGACCTTATTTTAAAAGATGATCAACATGGCTTAGAACCTTTTGAGGATTAGGAGACATTTTAGCAAGTCTATCAAGAATAAGCAAAGATGACATTTGGCTAGCGGTGTTTCCCCCCCAAAAACCATTTGTTTTGGAACGAAGCTTTTCCATTTGACAGGTTTAGAATTACCAATACTGCTTGAAACTCCCTCCTTTTTCCAAACTCTGAGATGTTTTCAGAAGGGACTCTTTTCTTCAAAGGCATCCAAGAATATAGTTAATTGGGAAAACATGCAAGAAAAGACGTTTTGGCTCCTCAGGCCGCCTGTTGTTCTCTTCCAGCATATGCTATTACTTGTCTCAGATAAGTAGACAGGTGGCTGTTTGCAGAGCAGGGTCTTTGACTCAGAGAAGTTGGGAAACAAAGCCCTCTGTACAATCAACCTCTCACTGTTTTTCGAAGTCTTCTGGTCTCGCCTGTTCCCCGTTACCTGCAGTCTGAATGAATTTGTGGGGAGTGTATGGTATTTTACGAAGGGTTACTGTAGTATCACTTACACTCGTCCAGCATTTATGGGGGTTAGAATTACAGCATCTAGGGGTTGGATGAGTATTTGAAGGTCATCTAGTCCAACTTCCATCTGGAAAATCCTCCATGCTGCTTTTCTCCCAGATGGCTTTGTAGCCGTAACCTCCTATGACAGAGTGCTCACTGCCTCCTCAGCCAACACTCAGCAAACCTCAGTGATCCTCTTGAGTTAACTAACGTTTCCACACCATTCTTCTCTTGAGTGGCCATTTCTTTATTAGTGCGTCGTGCTTGCCAACTTTTGTATATGGCCTCTTAAAAGCAGCTTTTCCAGAGAAACTCCCTGTCTAGCTCCTGATTTATATAGCTCTTCACCACCATGCCCTTCTTTCTCATAGAGATTGGTTGCAGTTTCACAATTCCTCAATCCCCTTGAGCTATTGTCTTTTCCAAAACCTTTTACTAGGAAAGGTTAACTACATGTTTTCCTTAGAATTATGAAACAACATGAGTGGGTAGAGATAAGGGGCTTGGTGACTCTGAAGAAACAGATGCCCCAAGAAAACTGCAGGCCTCCCTCTTGGCCATGTGCACTACATAAAGCTGTGGCCTTCTGTGTGGCCAGGAGTCCACACCATCCCAATGCGTGTTTTCCTTCCTGGATGTTGTCTGGCTCTATGCATGACTTGTGTGTGGGGAGCCTGTCCCTTCTCCTTCTAGGCACACAGTGCTGGTAATCCCTCATGCCATTTTGCCCTGTGCCTTGGTTCACACTGCTCCTCCTCCCCATACGGCTCCCCTGTCCCCCTGCAGTCACATCAGATTCATTGAGGTGCTATTGCCCAATGATAGCTTAGCTTCCCTGGTACCTCCCTACCTCCCCCTGCTCAATCCTAGGTTGATACAGTCCATAACATTGTTCTAAAATTATCCAGGTGTGTGTCTGTTTCTTCCGTTAGACTGTAATTTCCTTGAGGACTGGTGCTGTGCCTCACTCATCTTTGTGACCGCAGTGCCAAGCCACATAATAGGTGCTACTTAATAAATGCAGGCATGTGTGAATGAGTGTTCCCACAGTGTTTCAGGATTTTTTTTTTTCTTTCTCCTCTGCCTTTCCTCTTCTCTCCTCAACTTGAATGAGAGTGGATGAAATAATACAAACAGGAAACTAAGAAGGAGAAGAGAATCCCAGCCACCCAAAACCCTTCCCATCTTGGATGCCTTGCAGTACAGAGACCTGTCCTCAGGAGCCCTGCCTCATCTTTCCCTGCAGTATGCAGCCAGCTGGCCTCAGATCCACCCAGAGTGGGGACTGGCCTCTGTCAGAAAAGTACCAATGGGATATTTTCTGCAGGGCTTTGCACAGTCCCGACCTTGGTTCTAATACCTCTGTATCAGGGGGTACTCCAGGGCATCTCCTTCCTTCCACCCTTGGTAGTACCTCCTTTAGTCTATGGCTCCAGGAGACGACTCCCTGGCCCTGTGGAGTGTATGCTTTTGCCACTCTCTTTGCTGGCTCCTTATTATTTCCTACTCCTTCAGGTGAAAGTTCTAGAGGCTTATCAGCAAATAAGTTCTAAGCCTCCTGAGTAGTCACGCATTACAAACCACCTAGTCAAGGAGAAGGGAAATGAAAGCCCTTGAAGGATTTTACAGATAGGCTCACACTCCCTTGCCTGATAGCCTGTGCTGCAAAGTCAGACAAAAGGTGCTTGTGCCCGTCTCATTCAGTCACCACTACCACAGGATCTCAGCAGGATTGACCCTGTGCTTTAATATAGGGAAACGGAGGCCCTGGAAGTTAAAGGTAACTTTATAAGACCAGTCATAGCTAATGATTGGCAAAACAAGATCATACATTCAGGTCTGTCCAGTTGCTTCCCCATTGAAATGAGACCACTGATTATCTGAAAATATGTGGATCCTTAGTACCTTTTAATCTCCTTGAGATAAACTCTTTTTATGATGTTGCTTCTATGACCCACCCCACCACCGCCAATCCAATTTCTCTTGATTCAATACTCATTGGGCAGTTGCTACCTAATAATTCCAGTTAAGTGATAATGAACAAATAGAATTTCATTCTGTGACTTGGCGAACCTTTTTCTAGAATCTGAGAATGAGTCCTATACCTGTCATGGAGGGCCAACGAAACAGGGAGGCATATAGAGAACAAAATTGGCTCTTGATTAAGAACTTTTTTATAACAAAAATGGCTCAGTTACTAAGGGTCATCAGTTATTCTAAGCATTCTACACTCATCTCATTAAATTCCTCCATACTCCAGGGAAGGGAGATACCGCCATCATGGTTCATTTTACAAATGAACCAACTGAGGCTTGAAGAGGTTCAATAACTTGCCAGAGCAGATGCCAGACTTGATCCCAGGCAATCTGACTCAGAGCCCTCCACTCCCAGACCCTCTTCTGGCTCCAGTTCTAGGGTGGTGACGTAGGGGACGTAGAGCAGCCTGTGGGCTTAGTGATTGTGCTACTTGGTGCACAGCAAGACAGACCATAATCAGCACTTGAATAATAGAATTTTTATGAGTGATTAAAGTAAAAGCCAGGATTTAGAGATTGAGAGTTGATTGTTAAAGGATAAATGATATTTGGAACGTCTTGCTGGATTTGATTAAAGTGAAATTCAAAAGCCATCACAAAGATGATTATTTACCAGTGGTACTTTAAGGACTTTTTTTTGTAGCTTAAATCATTGGCACTCCATGGCTTAAAATCTCTGTGCTCAAAACCAGAAGGCAATTGATCCTTAGAAAATCAGAGGTTAGTGCCTTCTTCGGCAAGCTACTTCTGAGCTTTGTTACACTGTAACATAATCACTCTTTGAAGACAGATCTTGTTTTATGTTTTTTTTCCCCCTCCCATGGTGCCTAGTGTCTTGCCCTATACGTAAAAGATACTTTGAGATGGATGGACAGACAAATTATTTTGTATTGCTTTAGGGGCTCTGAATTCAAGGAAGAGTTGATTTCTGAATGAAGTATATTAGCAAAGTTTACTTAAGCACAAAAATCTCATTTCTCCTTTTAATCGTCTAGATATCATTGCCCTAAGTGTTATACTATGCCTCTCTAAACTAATATTTTCTAGAAGGGAAACCAAATATGAAATAATAGCAAGCACTGGGACAGAGGCTGCGTGTTCTCTATCGGCTACTACAAAAGGTTAGACAACAGGGGGAACTGGATCAGGGTTTGTGACTGGAAGTAGGCATTTGAAGAAACCTTGGGATTTAAGCTTACAGCCAGCACTAGATGCTACAGTGCTGGACTGATCCTGAATCTCTTAATCTCAAGTTCATGTGCCCAGTGTGCGGTAAGCCTAACAGTGGGATGAGAAGGTGGGAGCATGGGTTCTCTCAAATCCACCTTCACAAGAGAAGAAAGCAAGGGGTTTTATAGAGCAAAGGGGTGTGGCAGGAGGAGTTTTGGAGAAACAAAGGGGTAATCTTCCATGTTTCTTTCACTTCTGGTAAACTGGGTAATCTGACTTGTGGGTGTCAACGGCAGCTGGGGGCCAGTTATCTAGTGATCCTTGAAGCATTCTCTTTCTTCTGTAAAACAAGCTCATAAATTCTTGTGACCCTTGAGTTACCCCTCAGGATAAATAGGAGAACAGCAAATTGGCAAGGTCATAACAAGGTTGAAAGGTAATCTTATTGGATATTTACTGTAACCCTCAGGTACCTGGCTTCAGGAGGATAGGAGATGTAAAAGTATGACTGGACCGTGCCCAAATGCTGGAAATGATGGGCCAAATAGAGGAAAGTTGGGTGGAGTTAACTAGTAAACAAGTTTCTTGCGCGTTTTAGAGACCAATTATTTTTGATGCCTAACATTTATTGAGTGTTTACTATATGTGAGGCATGATTCTAAGAGTCTTACAGATATTTAATCCTCATAGTCATCTGTGACATAAGCACTATTGTCATTGCCATCTTACAGATAAGACTGGGGTGCAAGGAGTTTAAGGAACTTACTCAAAATGTCATGATTCATAAGTCATGAAGCCAGACAGTCTGACTCTGGAGATCATGCGCTTAATCCCTGCACTTTGCTGGCAGTTCTTTTGGTTGTTAGGTTTCTTTGGCTGGCTCTGAGAACCCTCTGGGTGTCAGCCCAAGATTTCCATGACCACAGGCCTAACCAGCCTTTATCAGTCCAGTAACTTTTTTATTTGAATCTTTGGCTACCTGCATACATTCCTCTTCTCCTAGATTGTAAACTCCTTGAGAGTAGAAAGTCTATCTCATTCGTTTGTGCTCATTCAATTTTTGTTCAAAGAAAGCCTCTGGGATTTTTTTATACACATCTCTAGATCTAAATTATTCCATCAGTCGCTGGGTTCTTCATTGGTGTTCCTTGGCCCAAGGATTGAGGCAACAGCAACAGGAGGCAGCGGAGATCTCAACATTGTTCATCAGACATACGCTGAATGCCTACTGTATTCCAGGCCTGAGCACACAGGAGTAAATAGGACAGGCGTTATCTGTGCCTTCTCAAAGCCTACTGCACAGCAAAGAAATGAATGAAATAAGCACAAATGTGATAGGTGCTGTTTGAAAAAAAAAAAAGGCCAAGAAGCTGAGATGGAGAGTAATAGAGATGGCGGACGGGGGTGGAACCTACTTTGTATAGGATGGGCATGGGAAATTCCTCCTTGAGGAAGTGACATTCTAAGCTGAGACTTAAAGAAGGAAATGAGAAGACTGGGAGGGAACCACCTTCTAAGCAAAGAAAACAGCAGATGCAAAGGCCCTGAGGTTGGAAAGGAGTTTGTTTAATCTATTTATTAGTGATATTCAAAGAAAATCATTATGATTAGACAATTACTTCTTACGCATTCCTGCCAAACTTATGTCTCCCAATTTGCAGCCTGTTCTCTTTGGTTAGTGATTCCAAATCCACTTTCCGAAACAACAACCAGTAGTCAGGGAGTTTTTGATGGCTTGCTCTGGAAACAGCAAATCAGAAGCAGAGGCAGTTTCACCTAGCTGATAGAGTATGGAGCATGCTCAGCAATAGAAATACGTCAAATTCCTTATATTTCTTATATCTCTTTTCTGACTGACTGAAAGCATGAAAAAAATGAAATTAATAAAGGAGGAATGATGTTTTTTAGATCATCAGAAATTATTTTTTCTAAAATTTCCTGAATATTGTAGTTATGTCTCTTATTTCCAGGAGTGGTGGTTTTACCACACTGTACTGGAGCGAAGGTTGCTTACGAATACCACCCAGGACAGGTACATTCCCAGCCGCCTGCAGGAAGAGGTCTGAGCACTTTGGGATCTGGGGTACATCCAGGTGAATGGAACAGACGCCAAAGTAGTCTAGACATGCACAGTGGCTCACTTGATCCGATCTTGCTCCTCCTCCATGTTTCAGTTGAGATCCCTTGAAAGCTCCCATTTCCCTACCATTCATAAAGAGTCTATAAATTATTTAAAAGAAGGAAACACAGCCTTTACCCATTGGATTTTTCCTCATGATCACATGAGGCTTTTCTCTGAGCACACACACATGGCCCAGACTCACTGTCAGGGGAGATGTAATGCCAGCATCTGGTGTTAATATCTATTGTTGACATTTTGAGAATGATAACATGAGCTATTAGGGAAGATGTTTGCTTGTACCTAATTAATGTCCTGTTGTATCCCCTCTTGTTGTCAGCTCTGCCTCACCATCCTGCCTTGGCATTTTCTTTTACTGGCTAACTTTAAAAGTTAATTATTTCTGTGTTGAATGTTAAATGCCACCGTTTTTTAATGCTGTTCCTCAGTGTGAATTATTATCAAAAATCAAAATGATCTGTGCAATTATCAACTCTTTACCTAAAGCCAGTGTTCTTGCTAATCATTCTTCTAAAATGTGATAGCAGTTTGCTTGATGTCTGGCAACATGGATCTCTCCAGCAGATGTTGATTTCTGACTCACCACGTTCCTACCCCTGTCTAACCTTCCTAGTGTGGAGCAGATACAAAGTCCTGGTACATCATCTAATAGAAGCAATTGCTGATGGGGCCAGGTCTTCCAGACACGTTTTACTCGAACTCAAAGAGCTGTTAAAACTCATTTGGCAACTCCAGTAAATACAGACAGAAGTGAGGAACCTCAGATAGAATGATTCTGTAAAAGCTTTTATAAAACATATGTCTTGGTGGGAAATTGCAACTTTCTTTACTTGAGATTGGTTTATAAAAATAGTAGTAAAAATTATAGCTAATAGTTACTGAGTGCTTACTTGATGCCAGGCTTTGTTAATAGCTTTTCACATGGATTGTTTTACTTAATCCTCTCAACAACCCTATGAGGCAAAGTATTATTATTATTCCCAACTCAAAGCTGAGCAGTTTGAAGCACTAAAAACTTAAATAATTTATGTACCATCACATGGCTGGTTAGCAGTGGGCCAGGAGTCCATGCTCCTACTCCCTGCAGCACAGAGCTGTGCTGTCTTGGACAGTGGCTGTGAGTCACATGTGGCTACTGAGCACTTAAATGGGGCAAGTCACAATGGAGATGTGGTGTAAGGGTAAACTATACACCAAATTCCCAAGACTTAGTGCAAAGAAATAGTGTAAAATAGCTCATTAATAATGTGTTTATATCAATTACTTGTCAAAATGGTAATATTTTGGATATATTGGGTTAAATAAAATATACTAAAATAAATTTCACCTGTTTCTTTTCACTTTTTTAATGGCTACTAGAAAAATTTTAATTTCCTATGGTGCTTGCATTATATTTCTATTGGGAAGGGCTGCTGTAGAGACATATACCAAGTTCCAGAGTTTCTGGATTCTTTCTTTGCCTTGTGAGTTTCTGATGCCAAATTATTTGAAGGAATATGCACAGATTTCTAACCCTTCCCCTTCTTTCTGATCATTTAACATCCAGGAATCCAGCACAAAGTATAAATTCCTACGTTTGAGTCTCTACCAAGAACCCATCTGTTGGCTCTTATCAAGTATGGAGAGATAAAACACTGACATGTTATGCATTAACGAGATCAAAAGGAGGGCTAATGACAGAAATGTGGCTGCTGTTAAAATGTCCTGAGAGGATAATCTGGGCGGACTTGGTGTTCTCCTTAAGGCAGCCCCCTTAAATGTCTTCCAGAGACCAGACTGTCTCTCAGCTCTCTTTCCGAGGCCCTTCTTTGCCCTCCCTTCCAATCCCGGCCCACTTTCTGGTCCACCCCTCTCTCTCTGGGTGTTTGTGCAGCTGAGGCAGCCCCTCTGTTAAGCAGTTCTGACACGAGGCAGGTCTTTTTTCCCTGCCTGTGAGAGCAGAGTGTATAATGGTGTTGCCCTCCACCGGGGATCTTTGAGAAGCTTTATGGCTCTAGCAGGCATGGGGGAACCAATCGCAGGCACTAGCAGCTGATATATGACACTAATATAGGGTTCACTTTTATTCTCAACCTAAAAAAAGATAGATTGTTCCAAGTTTAGACAGGCTGTAAAATCGTGTGCTTCTGGAACCATGCTGCCTTACCCTCGGGACCACTCTAATTGCTTTACATCTGTACAAAGGTTCCTTGTAATCGGGCTTTCTGCCTTCATTTGTCTTCTTTTCAGCCTCTTAGTAAAGACCTTAATTGGTCTTAGTGGGGCTTTTTTCAGTTAGTGCAACTGTACCTTTAGGGCTGAACAAGTACCAGACACTACCTACAGGGAGAAGTGGGGAGATGGGAAAGACATCAATACTCCTTTACCTCTAACAGTTTAATTAATGTGCTCAGAACAAGGAGCGGTTTGAAGAAATTTCTGCTCCTCCGGGACCCTGCTACAGATCAGACATAACTGGGGTTAGGTGGAATTTTCTAGATTTCTTTCCTGCTTCAGTCTCTGTGAACACTCATTAGCCTCATAGCTGTCTCACAGTAAACTGCCATATCAGGTTTCAGTCTACCCTCTTTGGAGGATCAAGTTGCTTTACATCAATAGACCGAAGTACTAGGGGATGCATGTGCAGGGAAGTAGCCTCTAATTTCTGTTTCTTAGCTACTAATTATTTAATAATACATTTTATTGCCTATTAAAATGTGGCATAACTTGCTTGTCAGCAAAACTAGATGGAACCTAATCATTTGAGGAGAAGGATAATTGGCAGTTGTACAGATGGCTTTTACTGCAAGTCGAGTTTGTTATTGCAGATAGAGTTCCTTGCCAGGTTTCTTGGTTCTGTTTGTGGGCTGGTCAGTGTAGTGAGGGGGTTACTGTATTACAACCCAGGCGGTTAAATGTGGTGTTATTGCAAATGCAATATGTACTCAGTTATAGATCATAAAGACTTTTGCTGTGTAGGTGCTTTTTTCCTTCTCCTCCCCCCACCTCCACCCCTGGTTTTAAAGGACCCTAGTGAGTTTTGTACCACACTGAAAATTACCTTATGTGCTGGAAAATGCATCAGTGGAGACTTTGTTTAAACAAAGGGCGTTTTATGATGGATAGAAGAAGCCAAAACTTCTGGATTTCCATCTAGTAAAAATTTGTGTAGGAAAATTGGAAAATTGGACCAGTCCCAGTTCCTTAGTAGAATTTCATGAAGGTTTTCCTGTTGCTTCAAAATGACCCCTTACGGAATGTTGCATAAATTCCAGAAAATTGCCCAGTGTTTCCTAGAGCACATTAAAAAAATGAGGGGGACACATTGTATGTGGGATAGTTTGGTAGTAGAATTTGTTCACTGGATAGAAGAGAGGGGAAACCCAAGTATTTTGGCTCTAAGTGGGAAGCATTGGCCAAGATTTGTAGCAGGAGGTGGCTTTGGCAAGCACTTTGGTAAGGTATGTTTTGGTGTCATTGAAGTGGGTGGGAGCAATCCACGTAGGGGGAGAACAATTCACACTACCATGCTCTGGGGTCCAGGTCCTAGCATTTTCATCCTCAGGGTGCACTCCTCTGTCTTCACCAGATACTCAGGTCTTACTTCCTCTTCAGATACAGCCCAAATTCACTGAAGACTACCACCCTTATTTGAAAGTCCATGTTGTGTTCTGACCCAAGAGGGTCGTTTAAAACCCACAATGATGTCCATCTTTGTATTTTTTCTGGATCCCCTCTTTCCATCCCCTACTACTTTGTAATTATTCTTTTGTCTTCTAGTAGAACTTTTGGGGTCTAATTGTACCAGAATGTCTCCTATCTGTCTGATATCTCCCTTGGCAACTGCATTCCTTTTCCTTTTGAAGACCTACATGCTCTTGACTCTTCTCTCTAAGGTTCCAAAACTTCAGTGAAGACCTGTGCACTTTACCAGTAAACACATGACCTCTTTCGACGTGATAGGGACTATCTCGGCTTGATACTTGAGAAAATTAGTATGAAGTAAGCTTGACGTAGATAGTGTTCTTTCTTAGCGGTTGAGCTTGGGAATTACTGTAATTTAACAGCTATAATAAATGTGTTAAAAGAGGGAGTAAAGCCAATTCTGAGGTTATGTGTGCTATATGAAGGGTGTGTGCTTACATTGTCATGAAATTTTCTTGAGCAAAAGCTACTGGCAAGTTGAAGCCAATTTAAAAGTTGTGTATCGGAACTGTAACATGCAGCTGTAAACTGATTTGGGAGGTGCAAATCCTTTAGAACAATGATAGCATGGAGGTTGGCAATGACCTAGAATGTCTGTAACCTTGGTGGTCATAGCCCACAGCCCACTCTGCATGGTGTGTGTGTGTGTGTGTGTGCGCGCGCGCGTGTGTGTGTTGAGGACTAACCTTTAGACAAGGTTACATCTGTTGATTTCTTTCTTTCCTGTAGTTGACTTTTCTAGAGTTTATTTGTAAATAAACTCAGCCAGTAGTTACCCTAGTAACTTTTCTCTTATTGATCTAGATGGGAAGACCAAAATGAGGGGGAAGGATTTTGAACAGTATTATATTCCCTATAAAATAAAGCACCATTAAAACCACTTCCATCTCTAGGTCTCCTTCTGCCAGGCCCACACCTGACATTTGCAGAACAAGAGTACACATGGAGGCCCACCTTACTTCTCTCTTTCCACTTCTGGCTCTTTCCAGCTCCACATGGAGCTTGGCACACATGAGAATGGGCACCCATTCCATACATCCAAGCATTGTCCATACCTTATGTCCTCACGACTCCAGCAAACAGTGTGTACCAACAGCATGACCTGCCAGGGGAGAAGCCTGTCCTGTGGTCCCTGGAAGGGGCTTGGGACCATCTGGCCAGGGGAGTCCTGTGTCTCTGGTATGGAGAATATGGTCCAAAGGGGGAAATGTATGAGCCCGGTGGGCCCATCCTCATGACCTCATGGACTCTTGCTCCACAGAGAGGGCACAGCTTGAAGAGGGCCTGAGAAGGGCCCACTTATGCATGGATCTCAGTGTAAGGGCTCAGTTGCCTGGATATGAGCAGTATTCCCTCTGCCTTTCCATTTTAATCTCAATAACATCACTCCTTATACCCTACAAAAACAAAATGAATAAAAGAAATAAAATGGATCCAAGTCTTGTCCAGAAAAGCTAAATGGATGAGTTATTGTTAGCTCATCAATGTCTGTGGACACAAGATGTGAATACTTAGTCTTCTGATTCAATAATGGGAGATCAGCTGAGGTCTTGTGCAAAAAGATGTTATGCGACATGTTTGTATAAGAAGTATGTTTTTTCCATTAGCATTTAAAGTATAACATACTGCTATCCAGATGCAGGGAATGCCCTTCAATACAATGTAAGGGAAAATTGCAGCTGAGGGACCAAATTAGGAATGTTTTCAAATTCAGGAAAGAGAAGAAACAAAGCATTATATTGACATAGTTCAAACAAAGTAAGGCAGTTTGAAGCTTGCTAGCATTCTTAAACACATCTCTATTCAACTTCTTTTAAAAAAAGAATGAGAGGCCGGCCCAGTGGCGCAGGCGGTTAAGTGGGCGTGCTCCGCTGTGGAGGCCTGGGGTTCGCTGGTTCAGATGCCAGGCGCGGACGGACACCCTGCTTGGCAAGCCATGCTGCGGCGGTGTCCCATATAAAGTGGAGGAAGATGGGCACGGATGTTAGCCCAGGGCCAGTCTTCCTCAGCAAAAAAAGAGGAGGATTGGCAGATGCTAGCACAGGGCTGATCTCCTCACAAAAAAATAAAGAAAGAAAGAATGAGATAATTACATCATTACTGATAGCATTTCTAATATGCAAAGGGTTGTTAAAACTCATTCTCCCTCCAAATTTAAATATGTTGCATGGACTTCTAAAATGAGGTTAACTGGACCCAAATTCCACTAAGAAGTCAATGCAATATGTTTTCTCTGTTGTACTAAAGTTATCTAGGTTTTTAACAGTGGGAATTCTGACTTTGGTGTGGAAGTAATAGTCCTTAAAGTTACTGAAAGTCTTTGTAGGTATTTATATTATTAGTTGTTTTTATGTGGAGGAGCTCATGCTTTTAATGACCTTGATTTTGATCTTTATGAAAAAAATGTTAGTCTGTTATCGTCATCTGACAGACAGCAGTTAATATTGTTTATTGTGTAAATGAAACACTTTACCCTTCAAAAGAAAACTCTTTGGGGAAGCAGGCTAATATTGACTTTGAAAAGGAAAAAAGGACAAAACTAAGCAAGTGTCTTAAAATGAGTCCTTGTCAATCAGTTTTTCCCATTATCTCAAGAGTTGGGAGTATTAGGAGAACACATTTTCAGGCTCATTTTTCTCATCTGGAAAATGACAGTAATACCTATATCGAGTTGTTAGGGTATAATGAATGAATGTATGTAAAACACCAGGCCTATAGTGGCCTCAGTGTTAGTGGCCTTCCCCATTCAACTTACTCAAAGAAAATTGGGTGTAGGGACTAATTTTGCATGATTTTGAATCCTAGAAGTGACTTTTCTACTTACTTTTTCTTCCATTACTTACTTCGCTTCCCTGGCTCTCTCACCAGTGAGATAAAAGAGGGAACTGAGCCAGGACAAGTGAGTTGCCACTTGGAATGCATTTTATTCCTAAAGGCTGACCCTGAGCTGTGTTTGTAAAGGGCCCATTGTTAACCGTTCTACCCAGAGGCCTCTGAGCTGCTCTTTTCTGAAGTATCAGCCTGGTTCTCAGGATATGCAGTGAATTTGCTCTCCAAAATGATCCCTGCACACAAAGCATCCTCTTTTTTTTTGAGGAAGATTGGCCCTAAGCTGACATCCAATGCCAATCTTCCTCTTTTTGCTGAGGAAGATTAGCCCTGAGGCAACATCTGTGGCCATTTTCCCCCATTTTGTATATGGAAGGCCGCCACAGCATGGCCTGATGAGCAGTGTGCAGGTCCACGCCCAGGATCCGAACCAGCCAACCCTGAGCCACCGAAGCGGAGCGCGTGAACTCAACCACTACACCACCAGGCCGGCCCCCGCAAATCACTTTCTTTTTATAAAACTGGCCTTGGCTTTACCTGCTTTTCCAGTGCCATCCTGTTTGTTACTTCTTGTCTCCACTTGGGGAAAAAGTGAATATGTAGCAGATTTGTTTAAAAGGGTCATCAGCTACACTCAGCCCCCCATAGAAATACAGATAAAATCAAGCCAGATGATGATAGAGCAAAGAATTTAGCTGTGTGTTTTGATCCAACGTTCGTTTTTCCTTATGCCTCGGCCTCCTTTCCTTTGAGCCTTTGTTCTGATCTGTGGGCCTGTGCTTATGTTCGTGGCTGTTTTCCAGAGCATTGCTGGCCTGCCTGAGTTTTAAAGCTCCCATCTAAATAATGACTAGGTTCCTAAGATGTCATCACCTCCTGCCAGAAGAATCTGGCACCCTTTGAATTCTCTAGCAGCACCCCAATGTGCTAAATCATAGAGTCCGAGGAGATCAGTCATCCACCAAAGAAGCAAGGATAGTACTAATTGAAAGGGGGAAGAATGTTCAAGTGAGCCAATTCAACTTAACACCCATGCTTCCTGGTTGAACTAATTGCCTGTATAGTTAGGTGATGGGCTTCTGCCTGAGACCTTTCAATTCTGGAAGCTACTAAACAGAATAAAACTTGCTGAAATTAGAGAACTTCAAGAAGACCAGTTTTATTTATATATATATATATATGCATATTTTAATATATATGCATATTTTTATATATGCATATTTTTACACATATATACATGTGTATATATATACATATGTATATGTTTGTATATGCATACACACCTACATGCATATATTCCTACATATACTCATGCACACTCACACATACTTAAAGAACTCTAATTTAGGGTAGATTTAACCTTTTGACAATTCAAAGGGAAAAGTTAGAGTCTATGAAGCGATTATTATGAAAACCCAAGTGAGCCTTTCCTGGAAATGCCTGAACCACAAAAATTTCTTAGCATTTGAAAAGATGACAAATGCTGATTTATGCAGACCTCAGGATTCCATTCCTAGGGCACTGTCATTTATTACTTCCATCAGCAGGAATGGTTCCTTTTAACATCAGATTGTGTGTTTATACTCCTGACAATTAAGGATGGTGAAATAGTTCCAATAAAACAAGAACCAGACCAGCATGGGGAGTAAAACTACTCAGTCCCCAAATATCCCTCTTTCCTCCCTCGCCTTCCTCCTGTTTCCTTCTTTTCTCCACCATGTTCCTCCCTTCACTCCCTTTCCAGACTTTCCTTCTTGGTCAGGGAAGGCTGAGCAGAGATTGAACAACAAATTCATTGAGATTCTGCATCAGATAAGACATTCAAATCCTGAAATACCATAGTAGGATCTAGTTTTAAAATGTTTCTTCCCAGGGAAAGTAAAACATTCCTTGCAGTCTTAAAAAAAATAAGTATGCTCTCTGATATGCCAAGCCAGAAAAATTCATTTTGAGAAGTTGGAGTATTTATCTTTACATGTGACAGGATAATAGTTCTTTCTTTCTTTCTTTGTTTTTCTTTTTTCAATCAGAAAGAAATTTTTTTTTTTAAAGGAAGAGAAATATCAACATTGTACATTCCAAAATACGCAAATCCTAAGTCCTAGAAATGTAGAGTATCCCTTAATAGGTATTCCAAATGCTTTATATGGTTCCTGGTTTTATTCTTTTAACATTTATTCAGCAGATACTTAACGTTTTTCAAGCACTATGCGAGTTGCTGAAACATGGACAACCATAAACCGCAGTGGTGAACATGAGGGTGTCCCCTGTTAAGTGGGAGAGAGGCAGGTACTCAACTCTAAGTGGCAGTGGTACTACAAAAAAGATAAATTATCTCAGTGGTTCTGAGATGACATTAGCCCCGTTTAGGACTAAAGAAACAGAGACTTTAGGATACATATTCTCGCAGTCTTTTCCTGTGTATGTGTGTGTGTATGTTAATACACAGATGGTAATCTAATGGGACATAATGTTTTTCCTCCCTGACATTTTCATGAACAATATATTTTTTCATTCCATTAACTATTGTTCTACGTCTTGTTTGATCCATTCTGTGGATACACAGCAATGTAGATAACTAATCCCTAATTTCTGGACGTTTAGGTTTTGTCCAGTTTTTCATCTTTGTATTCATTAAATGAGTTTTGGATTTCCTTAGGACATATTTTTGGAAGTGAAAATGCTATATCAAAAAGAATGGAAAAATTTGAAGGTATTGCTAGTCTTATTTTTTTAACTGCTCTAAAATAAGTACTATGTTCTTAGAATTTTTTATTTATTTAAATGGAGATATTTATGCATATAAAATATCCAAGTGCTATGGTTTATTTACTATTTGTTATTCTCCTGTGAATCATCAGATATTTATATAATTAATTACACTTTTAAAACTTTTTCACCCCTGAGTTCCATGTATATTGCTACCCATGTGCTCTGTATTCAGTTCTTTTATGCTTCTCTGAATTCTGTACTTAAAAAAACAAACAAAAAATTACCTTAAATCACACTTTTTTCTGAAAACATTCCAAGACTCCCCCAGTCTCTTTAAGCCTTTCCTTCTTTGGCCTCTAGTAGTCTTCCTGTAGCCTGTTCATCTCATTTGCCAATTAACTATCTGATAAGTTATGTTTTTATGACTAGGATCTTATTTCTTTTAGTAGATTATAAACTACTCCAACCCAGAGACCATGTCTTGAGCTATTTTGTATACATAGCTAGCAGAGCATCTTGCACATCATAGGAAAGCAATATATTTTAATGATTAATCTTTTCTTTCTTTCTTTTCTTTTTTTTTTTTTGGTGAGGAAGATTGGCCCTGAGCTAACATCTGTTGCCAATCTTCCACTTTTTGCTGGAGGAAGATGGTCCCTGAGGTAACATCTGTGCCCATCTTCCTCTACTTTGTATATGGGATGCTGCCACAGCATGGCTCGATGAGCGGTGTATAGGTCCACACCCAGGATCTGAACCCTCAAACCCCGGGTCGCTGAAGCAGAGCACGCAAACTTAAGCACTACGCTGCTGGGCCGGCCCCAAAATCTGTTTTCTTTTTCTTTTTTAATTTTTTTATTTTTTGGTGAGGAAATTGGCCCTGAGCTAACATCTGTTGCCAATCTTCCTCCTTTTGCATGAGGTGGAATGGCCCTGAGCTAACACCCGTGCCAGTCTTCCTCCATTTTGTTTGTGGGACGCCGCCATAGCATGGCTTGATGAGTGGTGGGTAGGTCTGCGGCTGGGATCCAAACCTACAAACCCCAGACTGCCGAAGTAGAGCACGCAAACTTAGCCACTACGCCACCAGGCCAGCCTTGTTTTCTTTTTATAGCAGGATCCATGGAAGTGCGTGCCCAAGTTCATGGTAATCATATGCTTTCAAGTATCATATTGACCATTGTCTTTCTCATTTTGATATGGAAAGAAGGAAGATTGACTCACTAAGAAAACATTGCAGTTGTTTATATCAGAAAAAAATTAACTTAGTTTTTAAACTGTTTAGCACCTAGTATGCATTCAGTAAATAGAAGCCTTTTTTTTAAAAATTGATCAGAACTGGTATTGCTTCTTACTGTATGATACCAGGCAGGTATTAACCTCTATTTCTCTCCGCTTCCTTGTCTGTGAAAGGTGATTTGGATTCATTCCTACTGGACTCTTTCTGGACTGAGAACATTTAGTAACTCTCTTTGGTCTTTTAAGGCATTCAAGTATTGGAGGCAGAAGCAGAACTGGTCATTTGAAAACTGGCTGAAGTGCTCAACCTAGTTTTAAGTAAATAAAATATTCTTGGATTGGTTTGGCTAATTCTTGATGATAAAGTGCTTAAAATTTTTTATTTATCTCTGTGTGAGCGCATATCCCTTTAGCAATGACACTAACATAGGTAGTTAGAATGTTACATCTTTTTTCTGCAGGTACTGTAGTTCAGTTTAGACATCCTATGTCCGGAAAGATGCTGGAAAAGCCTATTACAAAAAGTATCAACAAGAATTTTAAAAATTAACCGTGACTAAAATTTTTTCTTTTCTAAGACACCATCTACAAAGAAAGGACATTGGTAAAAGAATAACTGGATCAGGTTTCTTTCCCTCAATACCTTTTCTGCCCTGAATCTCCTGTTTTATTCTTCAGAAGAGAGGGTCAGGTCTATCACCAAGCAGGATTCTCACTTCCATTAGATTATAGAGTTCACAAATGCATTTCTTTTGATGCCTTTAAATATTGTGTGGTTTGATGAGGAACCAATGCATTTGGTCAAACATCCCCTTATTAGTAAGAGAGATAAAATGCCACTCAAACTCAGAACAAATTAAAAAAAATAGTTCACACCTACATTTGCATGTGATATGTATAGTTTAGATCAAAGATTCAAAGAAAATTATATTTCAGTGCCATGAACACAATAGAGACTTATAAAGTGCCTACAATTGACAAGGAACTTAAATGGTATGTTTTTAAAGACTAGAAGTTCATAGACTTCTTCCATTCGTGTCTGACATCAGCAAGCTCTTAATAATGCAGTGTGTACTTATTTATTGATCAGACCATTTAAGTAGTAAGACATGAGAAAGTGGACACTATTATCTGGTAATTGACTATATTGGAGAGTTAAGTGTTCTGACAAGGAACTAAGTGTGTTTAACCTTCAGATAAGATCAATTTTGAGATAATGTCTACTTTGGTAATGAAACAAAGCTGCTAAGAAACTTTGTACTCTAGATGCTTCTAAAGCAGTGCTGTTTTGATGACAACTATCATAGTTTTAATGACAAGATTTATTTCTGAGAGCCCTTGGGGTCTCCCAGGGCAACCTAGAAAGAAGTTCCTAACTTTCATACTGTAGTGAGAGTCAAAGCTCCAAAGGAAGGGGACAGTGGTAGCAGCATTGCTCAGAGAGCCATTCATTCATTTAGGACACATCTTTTGGGTACCCACCATATGCCAGTTGTCATACTATATTCTAGGGCTCGAAAGTTTTATAAGATACCTCACTTGGAGGAACTTATGTTTCAGTAAAATGGTTTTCCAACTTTGTTTTATCTGTTGAATCTCTAAAACCAAAGCTTATGTAAGCCCCTCATTTATAAAAAGCAAAAGAAGGGTACCTGAAAACTTGCTCTTTTTGCCTGTGAGTCCTTTCCTGTTGGCTCATTGAACACCAGCTTGAAACCAACTTTTCTTAGGGTCGGATCCATAAGCAAATATCTCAACACTTTATGAGTGATGTAATAGAAATATGAACAAAGCTGACAGAAGAACATAAAGAAAGATATAGCTAAAGCTGCCTGCAAGGTTAGGAAAGTCTTCCTAGAGGAGGCGACTTTAACAAAAAGGCAGTCTTGTTGGATGCATAGAAGCTCACCAGAGACAGAGGGGAATTGAAGGCAGTGTAGACAAAGCAAGTGAAGACTATGGTGTGTTTAGGAACTAGGTAGCCCTACTTATGTGTCTGGAATAGAAGTGTTTGGAAAGGAATAGTGAGAGAGAAAACAGGAAAGTAGATTAGGCTCCAAATCCTATAGACTGCAGAGAGGCTTTTAAGCAGAAGAGTAACATAATCACATTTGGATTTCAGTGAGGTGATGCAGACAGCCTCAGGGAAACCACAGGGCATCTTTTAGATCAGAGGTGATGAAGCTTCACCTGGGGCAATAGTAGTAATATTTGAGAAGAGGAACATTTCAGAGATTTAAGAGTGATAATTCACAGATCTGAGTGATTGACTAAATGTATAGAACTGGGAGATGATTAGGAGCAGCATGCCTAACCCTGAAGACAGCCTACATGATGATGTGCAATACAGGAGATGATTGAGGCAAGAATGAGAGTAAGGGGGAATCAGTTCAGTTTTGCTTTGGAGATGTTGACTTTGAGGTACCTCTGGGACATCTAGGTGGAGAACTTTGGCTGACAGCTAAAGAAAAAGGTTGAAATTAGAAATACTGGTTTATGAAATCACTGATTGAAAATATAGGCTTGGGTAGGTTCACTAATGATGGCTATGAGAAGAATATTCAGCAAAGGAAATAGTCAGAAGTATTATTAGATATCTAGAAAAGAGTAGTTTTGCAAAAAAAGAGAGGGTTCAGAAGGTAGAAGTAGTAGTATCTGATACCATAAGAGAGAGAGATGTGAATCTTCTGAAGACCACTGGCTTTGCCACTGACCTTCAGGAAGAAGTGTTTTGGTGGAATGATGAGAGTGAAGGCTGGGTTAGAATAGTTCAAAAAGAGAGTAAAACGTAAGATAAAGAAGTGGAGATGGTGAATGTGCATTCAGTGCTTAGGGTGATGGGAAATGAAGAGGAGACCATGGCATAAAGGAGAAGCAAAGTGGAAGGATGGGTGTGTGTATGAGGGTGAGTGGAATACGTTTGTAGGCTGGGGACAGCTATATGCCATTGGGATAGTTAGGGCTTTGGAATCAAACTAACTAAGGATCAAATCTCAGGCCTACCATTTACCAGATATTACCTGAGCAAGTTCTTTTATGAGCCTCAGTTTCCTCACGTATAAAATAAGATTAACACTACCACCTCTTGGAGTTTTGTGAGGATTAAATGAAATCACGATAGGAAAAGCACCTAGAACTCAGAAGGCACTCAATAAGTGGTAGTGGGTTGGTTGGTTTGTTTTTTCTGTAAGGAAGAGAGATTTTAAAGATACAACAGAGGGAGGAGATGAAGTATATGGCTTTAGAAAAAAGAGGCAGGTGGGAATGGAATCTGGAGGAGAATTAGAGAGTTAGCTTCAAAGTGAGGACGGACATGTTTTCCTGGGTAACAGAATGGAAAGACAGTGATAAAATGAGACACGGAGCAGGATGATTTAGATTATGCTGCAGTAACAGATAGCTCTCAGATCTAAGTCTGTTAATGCAGCAGAGGTTCCTTACTCATGCTACATGTCGAGCATGAATCAGGAGGGGGACTCTGTTCATCTTAGCCCACCCAGGCTGATGGAGGCTATGTCTCAGCATTTGCATCTCAGCATTTGCTTCTACAATTATCTCAGAGCAAGTCACATCCAACCTCAAGGGACCAAGGAAGTGCCTAGAACCAGGGGAGAATAAGAAATATTTGAGGGACAGTGCTAATGACCAGAACAATGGGTAAAGCCATAGGCATAGGTTAGTATGGAGGTGATAGGGCTGGCATCTATTTTCTCAGTGAGGAGGCAGCAAAAACATGATCCATGAGGAGTAGTCAGGGGTTCGACAAGAGTGGTAAATGTGTGGAACAGCTGTTTGTTAAAATAATTAAACGAGTACATAGCAGCAAAGGAAAAGGAAGTTGTTCTGGTTAAATATTTATCATTAGGGCTCCATGCAGAATGAAATCATAATGCAGCTACAATTCAGTTTCTTAGTTCAGCTGTAGCTTAAAATTAGAAGCTGCCCATCAATAATTTTCCCAAAGGAGTGATTTCTACTGTAATAGCACATAGCCTAGAGAAAAGGAAATGCACAAAGAGCAGGCTTTCTTGGAATGGGAAGGGAAACCACTGCAGAGAGAGAACATGCAAGACAAATTGATTGTACATCAGTCCTTGGAAATAAAAATGAGTTCCCTTTTATCAGTCAATCTGTAAGAACCTCTGCTGCTGGCCTAGCACTTTAGCACCATGTGGAATCAAGAGAAGTTTATGACTTTATTCTTGTTCCCAAAGAATATCGAGTTTGGTCAGAGGGACAAAGGCCATGATACGAGTTTGGGGTTTGTTTAATATCTATCATTTATTGCCCTAATTAGTACAATTATGGGAGAGTTTCATGGAACATATGGGATTAACACTAGACCTTGAAGAGTAGGTTTAACTTGGAGAGTGTAGCAGGGAGGGGACAAGAGTGATTATGATTAGAGATCTGATGGTTTGAGTAAAAAGGGTTTGCATGGGGGGCAGGAAGGAGGATGGCCAGAAAGAAGGTGAGAGGATCAGATGAAGGACTTATGGGGCATCAGGTTGAACTGACAGGCTGGAGCCTAATTACCAGGAGTTGGCACAATGTGGGAGGAAAGGAGGAATTTTTTAAAGTTATTGCAGGAGGAGTGGCATTGAAACAAGGTATTCCTGGTCCTTTGGGGAGAACACATAATGAGAGAGAGGCATTAAAAGACTTCATAATAATCCAGGTGTCTTCTGTCTTCTTTTTTTTTGTGTGTGAGGAGATCAGCCCTGTGCTAACATCTGCCAATCCTCCTCTTTTTGCTGAGGAAGACTGGCCCTGGGCTAACATCTGTGCCCATCTTCCTCCACTTTATATGGGACGCCGCCACAGCATGGCCTGACAAGCAGTGCGTTGGTGCGCGCCCGGGATCCGAACCAGCGAACCCCGGGCCGCTGCAGCGGAGCGCACACACTTAACTGCTTGCGCCACCGGGCCGGCCCCTCCTGTCTTCTTTTCAGCCACTCCCCATGAAACTTTAGTGACTCCCCCTATTATCTTCAGAATAAAGTCCCAGTCTTTAGTCTCATTTGGACATGCCGATTTTGAAGGGGCAACTGAATAGCCAAAGGACGTTATGATGAGGAAGACTAGGATGTTTGGGACTAAGACGTACAGTTAGAATCAAAAGGTCTTATCAACAGGTTAGGTTCAGGAGTGCAGCCCAGCACCTTGCAGGAGCTGTGACCAAGCCAGACAGGCCCCAGCCTGGAGGCTAGGTGGCCTGCCACAACTGGCATCAAAGCAGAAGCCTTCTTTTCTTTTCTTTGTTTTTTTTTATAGCTTTATTGAGATATAACTCACATACCCCACAGTTCACCCACTTAAAGTGTACATTTTAATTGTTTTTAGTATATTCACAGAGTTGTGCATTCACCACCACCATCAATTTTAGAACATTTTCATTACCCTAAAAAGAAACCATGCACTCCTTAAGCATTGCCTCTTCCCTTGCCCCCAGCCCCAGACGACCACTACTCTGCTTTCTGTCTCTATAGATTTGCCTGTTCTGGACATTTCACATAAATGGAATCATATAATATGTGGCCTTTTGTGGCTGACTTCTTTCACTTCTTTTTCACTTGTTTTTAATATTTTTCTGTGTTGTAGCATGTATCAATACTTCATTTCCCTTAGGTATATGCCTATAGTAGTGGAATTGCTGGATCATATGGTTTAACAATTTGAGTAACTGCCTGACTGTTTTCTAAAGTGTCCGGATCATTCTGCCTTCCCACCAGCAGTGTGTGAGGGTTCCCATTTCTCCATATCTTTGCAAACATTTGTTATTTGTCTATTTTTTTTTTTTGGTGAAGAAGATTGGCCCTGAGCTAATATCTATTGCCAATCTTTTTGCTTGAGGAAGATTGTCCCTGAGCTAACGTCTGTGCCAATCTTTCTCTATTTTGTATGTGGGACGCCGCCACAGCTTGGCTTGATGAGCAGTGTGTAGGTCTGCACCCAGGCTCTGAACCTGCAAACCCTGGGCCACCGAAGTGGAGTGTGTGAACTTAACCACCACACCACTGGGCCAGCCCCCCTTGTTTGTCTTTTTGATCATAGCTGTCCTAGTGGGTGTGAAGTGGTAACTCGTTGTGGTTTTAATCTACATTTCCCTGATTAGAAGCCCTGTTTTCTAAACCGATGCATAAAATAGAAAGCCTGTATAGGGTATTCAGCAGAAGCCTGAGAAAGAACTATCAAAGGACTGATATGAATAGAAGGAAGACTTCAGGCAGTTAAAGGCAAAGGCGGCTTATTATAGTTTGTCCAGTCTTTGGTGGTATCATGTTCCACTTTAATGAATAACCAGAGATTACTATTCTCAATCAGATTAGTTGTTCTCAATCCTTGGCAGCGCTGAATTTGGGTCGCCTGAAAAAAAATTTAAGTATACCTGTCCCTGGCCAATTGAATCAGAATATGTGGGGCTGTAGCCTAGGCATCTGTATTTTTAAAAAATCTTCCCACATGATTCTGATACACAGTGAGGGTTGAAAGCCACTGTTGTAAATAATTTAGCAGGATTAAATAGCTGAATGAATTTATTGATTATATGTACTGCGCAGATAACCATCTGCCTTTGTTTTGACTTGTAAGCTTTTCTGAGACACTTGCTAACTGAATTTGACCAAAAAAATTTGAGATATACTTGCAGTGTGCATAGTCTTCTCTGACTAATAGCAGAGAGGAAACCTAGTGTGGAATTCATAAAATCAACTGACTAGTTTTCTCCAATTAAACCTCCAGTTTCAAAGTCTGGTCAAAGAGTTGAATTCCTTCATTTCTTTTCCATTTGTATTGGCTACCCATGAGGCATTTGATTATGTCCAATTATATCCATCTCTGTGAGTTCAACATACAATGATGCTTTTCAAGGTAAAGAATTATTTCATTGATTAGTTTACCTCTTATAGGACATTAATTTGATGTCGTGGGTCACTGATAGATATCCTAGTAGTCGGCTCATAGGTACAAGCATTTCTTGTGGTTGTGTTGATTTGAACAGGTACCATTTCTATGTGAACTTTGACCTTTCTAATTGAACTGTTGTATTCAGATAACAGAGAGTAGATCAATCAAGATGATATTCCATTACCATAAATTCAGAAATTTGTCTAGAATTAGAATATGTTTTATTCTATATAGGGATTGAGGAACATTTGTGTCTTCTGTTTTAAATTGTAGGTCTAGTCACAAAACTGAAAAGGATGAAAACTGAAGGGGAATATTATCCCATTAGATTGGTACCAGATTTCCAATGCTGGAAGTATGAATTTTTCTTGTCCAGGCCCTTCTTTAGAAGAGTCACATGTCCCTGAAGTTAAATTTGAGCTACAGTTTCGGAAAATGAAAACGCATATTTCATAAAGAAGAGGCAGGCAATGCAGAAATGTTAGTAATCTAACTCATGTTCTAACGCCAGCCTGACCAGGAACTGCTTTGGTTTCATTGCAGATTGAGATTTCTTATATAATGTTTAAAGAGAGGGGAAATGGAAATGAAGGTCAGGGTGAGGGATGTGGATGAAGATATGCTAGTATATTTTTTAAAGGACTCATATTTTTGTCTTAATAGACCTGCTCAAAATCTGTGTAGTAGTCCAGGCCTTCTCTTCCTCTCAAAAACAAAACAAATACTCCTTGTATTTAGTCTCTTAGTTGTATCTGGATTAAGTGGAAGTATGTCATTTAGACCCATTGGTGTGAAGTGTATCATAGAAAAAATTGAAATAGAAACAATGGAGGGAACGTGTTTTAGAAGATCATTATCTCCACTTGGCTAGCTTTCAGACTTCCAGCCTTTTCTCATTGTATACTTCATCTTTGCTTGCTTTTACTTTCTTTCTTTCTTTCTCTCTTTCTTCCTTCCTTCCTGTCCTTTCTTTCTTTTCCTTTCTTTTAAAAAAACTGTTTTACTTATAAACTACAACCTGTAAAGAAAATGCGCGGCATATCACACATCCTTAAAAACAAAGAGGGGAAGAAACGAACCCTTGTTAATAACTTGCACTTTGAGTGCTTGGGCTGGTTGCAAGGCCCAGGAGACTAATCTACTGAATGTGGAAGGATATGGAACCATTTGTCCTGGGAGAAGCACTCCATTAAAAAGAAGAGGAAGAAGTCATGGGGGGAGGGCGAGGCTCTGCTGATGAAAGTAGCTGTCAAATTAGCAGGTCTGGAAGTTGTAGTGCATATTGTTATGAGCTGCTCAAGTTCACACCAGAGGAACCAGCTCCATCCGTCTTTCTCAGTTTACATTTTAATTGGCTTGTAGTTAAGTTTTTTAAACACTGCGAGATTGCTGACATACACTGTAATATCATGTGAATAATTTATGGAGGTTGCTTAAGACAAGCTTTTTCTTTGATTTGAGAATCCAAAGGGAAGGAGGAGAAGAGGGATGAGGGGTCTGCAGGAGGGGGCCAGGACAGAAGAGCAGACACAACTGCATGTTGTGTGCTGGATGTTAAATGTTTCTGTTGGTGTAGTCAGCAGCGTTTGGGATTTCAGGGAGGTTTGTGAAATACAATCTTACTAATAACAATTCTGTCAAGAGAGCACCCAATTAAATTGAATTGGGTTTATGACTCCCTCTTGGTTTCTTAAAATGTGTGGATATAAACTCTCTTCGATGTGAGTATTGGATAACAAGGGTGGGTTTTTGGGTTTTTTTTCGTTCCTTTTAATGATTCGTCCTCCTACTGAGAATTTGCTTGTTTATAAATGCAGGAGTAGGCATTTTTTCCCAAACTATCTTTCTCTTTTCTGCTCTCACAATTATCTGGAGAAGATGGAACTGGTGTCAGTGGGCAGTCATCCCAGTTAAGAACTTGACTGCTTCTGTGAGTGGTTTGCTAACAGCTCTGAGTCTAGAATATCATCTAATTAAGACCTGCAAGAGAATCCTCTTCCTAACTATATTTCTAAAATATACTTTTTTCTTATTACAAAATGAGTATATAAAAAGTATATATATACAAAATATGTAAAATGTGGAGAGTACAAAGAGAATAAAAATCACCTGTAACTCCTCCTCCCATTGATAACAGTTGGTATGGTTTTTCTTTATATCCTTCTAGTCTTTTTTCTATTCATATATAGTGAACATAATTGGAATCATATATACTGTGTTTAGAATTCATGTTTTCTCCACTAAACATTACATCGTGAATATTTTTCTCATGTAAATAATCTACAGTTCCATTTCTAACGACTACATAATGTGTCTGTATGTGTATTTTCTGTGAATTTAATATGCTTTATCTATCCTATCTCCTGCTATTGAAATGAAGTATTGTTTATGTTTTTTATCCATTTTAGCTAGGGAAGCAATAAATATATTTTTAGTTAAATCTTGGTTGTACGTTCTTGATTATTTCTTTAGGGAAGTTCCTGCAAGTAGAATTTCTACAATGAAGCAGAGAGAGTCTGAAGGAAACATCAGCGATACGTCAAGAACAATTTTGTCTTGAGAAGTCAGATAAAACACATATTTTTTCATTAATGAAATTAATAATTTCTCTCTGTTTAAAAAAATTGATAATGACATTCAATCTGAGGTTCTTTGAAATTATTGAGATTTTTTTCCTTGTGGGGCTACTTAACCACAAAACCTATCTGTTAGGATTAATGTAGGCTATTTTTTCTTTACCAATTGGTATATAACTACCTAAGACTTCCTGTAATCAGTTGAGATGCTACAAATGTATTGCCGGTCAACTCCAATAAAAAAAAGGGCAGTTAATTAAAGGGATGTCTTGCTGTTAAACAAACTTGCAGTCAATTGCTTGTAAGTAACATTTAGTTTGATGTGTAGTCAAAGAGCAAGGAAAACAGTATTTAGGAAGGACTAGCTTTTTAAAACAGTAAAAAGGGGAGTGATTTTATTGGGGTTGAGATGAGTGGCCTATCAACTGATATGTTTTCCTTTTTGAGATCTATTCCGCTTAAGATAACTAAGTCCTTATTCTCATGCAACCCTAGAGGACAGGCCTGGCTTCAAGGTCATGCAGTGTGCGTGTGTGTGTGTGTGTGTGTGTGTGTGTGTACACGGATGCGTGCTTGTGTGTGTGTGTGTGAATGCACAGACTGTAAGTAGATGAAGCGAGAACCCCTTGAACAAATGGCTTGGCTCTGCATATGGGAAACTGCTATCCGTAGACCCAGTGGAAAGGCTGCAACAGGACAGCGGCCCTTGGGAACAGCTGCTCCTTCCTAGGAGTGCCCTAATGCTCCCTGCACCTTTGTTCAACTCTTCCTTGACAATCTAGGCTGGGAATATACATTCTCTGGACAAATGACTTTGTAATTAGAAGCCCTTGTTATGCTCAACTGTTTCAGAGGGAGGGTCTATCCAAAAGATACCATACTGATTTAATATTTTAAATGTTGAAATGGTTGAAACATAGACTGTATGTAGTGGTGTTTTTTTTGTCTCAAAATCACACAAAAATGAGAGACCAGAGCTATTAGAAGAATGTTTGACTTTGTGTTGAAGTTCCATTGGAGGTTACTAAATTTTGGAGCCTCATTCTGGAGCCAAGAGACTTCAGATTTTGCCAATAACCGCATTAAAATGAGTATACCTGGCAAGGGTAAACCAATGTCATTTAGTGATTTTCATTCTTTGTATTAGCTATTCATTATTTCATCAACAAGAATTTATTTTTTTAGTGCCAATTTTGTGCCCAACTAGGCAGTATGGAATGCAAGAGAAGGCATAAGTCATGGCCGTTTCGTTCCTGGGCCTTCCGATAAAGCAAAGTAAATATGTAATCCACTTACAGTCTGTCAATAACAATATTTTTATTTGTAATGATCCCACATTTCAGTTGAAGGAAGTATTTATTATTCTAGGAAGAAAAAAATTGGCTGAATTAATGGCAGATTCTGAGTGGGCACTGAACTATATTCAGAATATCAGTATTTTCAGTTAGGTGAGGTTGTTGAGGTTTGCTTTCTTTCCTGAGCTCTTACGAATTAGCAAATTCTAAACTGGCTGTTTTCAAATTACGTACAATTGGTGGCTACCCTGCGTATCTGTTTCCCTCTGCCAAGTTTCAACTTGTAACCTATTTTAAAGCTTAGTTCTAATCACCCCAAAACCAATGGAATGATAGCAGGCACCACCTTAAATCATAATATTTTCACAAGAACATGTTCAAGCTTGAAATAATGACCAGGTTGGAGAAAGGGGGAAGTGAGAAGGGAGGAGCAGACAAGTTTGTGTTTTTTTATTTTAAAAAAAAAAGTTGCTTGAATGAATAAATTGCTCAGATTTCTGCTGCTTTTTTCTTAGCTGACCAAAGGGAGTGCTCATTGTTGCTTACAAAAGGCATGAACTAAAAGGACATCTTTGCATTAAATTAAGATATTTGTAGGATGACAATTGGTGACAGAGTTGGAGTTTCAGAATGTTCCCATGTGAACATTTTGCAGCTCTCTTTACCTTCCTTCCTTTGGTATTGAACACATTGCTTAATTCCTATCAGCTAGAGCAGGGGTTGGCAAACTTGCTCTGTAAAGGGCCAGATAGTAAATATTAGCCTTTGCGGCCACATACGTCTCTGTCATATAGTCTTCTTTGTTTTCTTTCTTTTTCTTTTAACAACACTTTAAAAATGCAAAAACTAATCTTAGCTTACGGGCTGTACAAAGACTGATTGCGGGTCGGATTTGGCCTGCAGGCTGTAGTTTGCCACCTCATGCCCTAGAGAAATATGGGGGGAAATCCTGGATGAGCATGCTTTTCGGATACGCCAGCATGATTTCTCTCTCTTTCCGTTGCTTGCTTTGTTCTCTGCTGGTCACTGGCTGTCTCAGGAGCTGGTCCCTGGAGCCTTGCTCTCCCTGTGTGATGTAAGGGTGTGAAATAGTGTTTCCAGGGGAAGGCCTGCAGGGGTAAACGCTGTCTCTAATTAACCTGTTCATTTAGTGCCATTATCCTTTATCTCGAAGGCAATTCTGCTAGGGGAGGATAAGGAAAGTGCTTAATTAGAGTAACTGTTTCACATTGTCTGTGTTTGCATGATGAAGAAGCCTGAGAGATGAAGCTGTCAGTCACTAAGTGTCTTTGGGAACCTCTTGATTTTCAGCATTTAATAATCATGCTCTGTTACTGAGTGTTGTTGAGTGAAACCTCAGGTCACAGTCTTTGTCCAGGACTGACCCAAGATATCTGGCATATGTAACTTATGGCTAATGTGCACCAATTGGATAATGTCATTGGCAAATCGTAGCTTCATGGATGCTTGTTTATTTATTTGCTCTTTGCCTTAATTAGAGTACTTTGGATTGTTATTTGTCTTTTTAGTTTGTTTTCTGTCTCCCTAATTAGATGTTAAGTACCTCTAGTACAGGCAATGTGCCTCATACTTTTGTGAAGCCTAAAGTATGTTGGAATATTGTTGCAATATTTATAGGATTTTTTTATTGTAGTAAAATATACATAGCATAAATTTTACCATTTTAATATACATAACATAAATTTTACCATTTTAACCATTTTGAAGTATATAGTTCAGTGGTACTAAATACAATCACATTGTTTTGCGACTATCACCACCATCCATCTCCAGAACTTTTTTCATCTTCCCAAACTGAAACTCCATATCCCTTAAAAACTGACTCCCATTTCTCCCTCCCCCAGCCTGGCAACCACCATTCTACTTTCTGCCTCTGTGAATTTGACTACTCTAAGTATCTCATATGAGTGGAATCATACAGTATTTATCTTTTTGTGAGTGGTGTATTTTACCTAGCATAATACCCTTAAGGTTCATCCATGTTGGAGCATGTGTCAGAATTTATTTTTTAAGGCTAAATTCTATTCCATTGTATGTATAGACCACATTCTGTTTATCCATTCGTCCATCAGTGGGTACTTGGGTTGCTTCCACCTTTTGGCCATTGTGAGTAATGCTGCTATGAACATGTTCAAGTCCCTGCTTTCAGTTCTTTTGTATATTTACCGGGAAGTGGCCATCGCAATTTTTGTGTGTGTGTGTGAGGAAGATCAGCCCTGAGCTAACATCCATGCCAATCCTCCTCTTTTTGCTGAGGAAGACTGGCCCTGGGCTCACATCTGTGCCCGTCTTCCTCCACGTTATATGGGACGCCACCACAGCATGGCTTGACAAGCGGTGCCTCAGTGCGTGCCCGGGATCCGATCCCAGGCCCCCAGCAGCAGAGTGCACGCACTTAACCGCTACACCACCAGGCTGGCCCCCCATCACAATAATTTTGAGACTGCCAAAATGACAAATTTCTTTTAAGCTCTGTGGTACTTTAAATATTTTTACTATTCTTTTCTATGTTATCTATCCTAATAAGATAAATTTTATAATAAAGAATTCAGTTATTAGCTATGATGAACAAAAAAGATCAGTAAACACAAACATTTATTCATCCCATATACCAGGTTCTGGGCTTAGCCCTTTATGTAAATTAATTTACTTAAGGCCCCAGTATGTTATCTGCATGTTACAGAAGAGGAAACAAAGGCTTACAGAGGTTAAGAAATTTGCTTGAGGTCACACAGCTAGTATGTGGCAGACAGGGTTCTACTTCAGAGCCTGTACTTGTAGATACCATCTCGGCGTGGTTAGTGGAAGGCTTATCATTTTCCTTAGCCTCATGTCACTTTTGAATTTCAAAGTCAAATTATATAAAATATCATGTAAAATTCTTTGAAAGCTCTAACGTGCTATACAAATGTAAAGTATTAAGATTAAACCTAGTGGTGGACAAATGTTAAAAGCTATAAATATGTGGAGCAAAAACCATCTAGATTTTAAACTGTGGTCTAAGCATTATGCAAACTAGCCAAGGCCTGCCTACCTTTGTGATTTTGTTAGAACAGTGTTTCATATACCATTTTATTCATATCACTTCTAATTTTTGTTAGGACTGGCTCTGCCTTTTCAAGTGCTGTTATGAATTTCATGACTTTTTTTGACTTAAGTTTCTGGGAATAAGCCATGACTTAAGTTTCTGGGAATAAGCCAGGTTCTCACATAATGTTCTTTATTACATGTAATAACTTAAGAATAGGAACCATGCCTTCAACCATCTTTGAAATCCCACAACTCTTAGGCTAGGTCTAGATACCAAATAGCTGAGGAACTATCATGTAGAAGAGCCATTAAACTTAATTGTGTTGTTTCAGAGGACAGAACTGAGGCCATTTTGTGTGTGTAGGTTCCAGAGGGACAAATTTCCATTCCAGATAAAATGCACAGCTGTATGGTGGTGGACTAGATGCTTTGAAAAGTGGGAAACTCTCTGTCAGCAAGGTTGTTCAAACACAGGCTAGAACATCCTTTCTCAACAGTGAGGTCAAGAGGATTCCTACTCTAAGGCACTCAATTTATTAATCTTCAGTCTTGGTGTATCTTTACATTTACATCAAGTGTCCTGAGAACTTCATTTTAACTGTTATCTTTTGTGATACTGTTTTTTTTGACACAGGGCAGGAGCTAAGAGGGTTTTGCCTGGTTTATTTGTTGTACCAGGGGCAAATAATTGTGCTGTGTTGGAGTGGCTTATAAGTAAAAAGTATTTAGCCCATATCCAAATCATGGTCGAGGAGATAACTTTTTAGATTCAGTTTCTCCAGGGTCTGGACAGACCATGTGCAAAACAGGATGACACTGAGCAAAGGGTCTGAAGTGGTTAAATAAATTTATATCGATTATTTGATTTATTGACTTCTCCTCTGCACAGTCTTATTGGAATGCTTCAGCATCCAGCTCTAGAAAACTTAGAGTGTTTCAGTGTAATATTTGACTTGAGCAAGGACTTACATATTTGGCACAAGTGACATTCTTTCCTCTTTTCTGATTAACATGGCTCCAGGATCAAGTGAATTTAATGCAAATAGTGGAATATTTGCTCATCGAGAGACCAAAAGTACTTAAAATTCAGTGCAGGTAGAATTGTTTGTTTAAGTATTGGGAGGACAGACTTTGGTAATTTCAGTTGCATGTGTTGGTTCTTATTTTGTTTTGGTAGAAATTGAGTGTTGGAGACTTTGCCTGGAAGCCAGCCTCCAGCATTGACGTCTGACACTAACCACAAAGCAGTCCCCCTTTCCGTTGGCAGAGCCAGGCCCACGTCCATGGCTGTGATCTCAGGGGAGGGCTCTAGTCCATGGCTCAGGTTTATGACTGGGAAGCCTGCCTCCTGTAAGGTGGAAAGAGCAGAGCCAAAGTGACCCCACAGAATTTGAGGTTGGGGGAACTGTCAGATCTAAGGGACCCATCAAGGTCAAGGATGCGGCCAAGCCTGAACTGGCACCCGTGGGCTTTGTCAGAGCCAGGTGTCAGAAATGGGTAAATATCAAATTGTATCTGATTAAAAACAGGAGGAAACAGAGCTCGCCTTACCTACTCCAAGGAGCCAAAGTCAGCTGAATAATGTTTGGATCCAGATGATTTAAAAGCCACAGTCTCATGACCCAACCGAAGAAATATCCAAAACTAGTCTGAACTATAACAGCATGTTTTTAAAAATATGTTCTCAAATAGATTTATCTTTGGCTGAAAATGAATTAAGTATTTTTCTCTTAAAATTTAAACCAAATATTCATTAATAGAGAAAAGTATAGGATAAAATACCTCTTTCAGAGAGAGTCAGATTCATGATTTCTCTTTTAAGTCAAAAACCTGGCAATGGGACTACAAAAGTAATGTTTGATCTGGTCCAAAGCTCTTAGTTGAATTTATTGTTTATTAAATTACATGGGAAAAATGCTGAAATGGGAAGAAGAAATAATACTAAGACAAACATCAGAATTATATATCTGAAAATGACTAATTATATAACTATATTATCAATGAGATATTGATAAAGATAGAGAAGAGGAATAAATATGGCTCAAGTGGGTTCCCATAATGCAGTAATGAAGAAATCAAAATCACATCCACATGGAAATGTCCTGCCTCTTGACGGGAAGGCAGGTGACACTGCATACGTTTGTCACAACTCAGTGAACTGCACACTTAAGATCTGTTCATTTTGCCATGTGCAAATTATACTTTAGTACAAAAAAGGACAAAGTTAAATCAACTTATTTATTGAGCAACAATTTATGAGAAAGTTACAATATTAAGCCACGTAGGGAGAGAAATTTCCCAGCCTTCAGGAAACTGGCAAATCATCGGTTAACCATAGACACAAATGTAAGAAAATTTTAATAGCAAAAATTAAATAAGTCAACAATGAGTGATTCATAGAATTCTGGACCTGGATGAAGCCTTCAAGATCATCATCCCTCCTGTTTTAAATATTTTAAAAATGAGACTCGGAAAATTTTAGAAAATTATCCAAAGAAAATTAAAGACAGAATTTCACCGGATGGCGGGACTATAAGCTTAAAGCTCCTTCTCCTTTCTCCTTTGTCGTATTGACCTCCTCCTCCTCCCACCTGCGAACTACCGCCACGGGTCTGTTTTCAGCTCTCTTTGGCTTTCTCTTTATGTTGCACTCTCATTGATTCATTAATTTCAATGTTAGTAGTTTTTCATTCAGTCAGTAAATACTTTTGAGTTCCTACTGTATGCCCAGCACTATTTTATGAGTGAGCAGTACAGCATTGAACCTAATAGACTAAGTGTCTTTCCTCACAAAGCTGATTTTCTAGTAATGTCAGTGCACATGGAGCCTGGATAGTGATTTCTGGGACAAGTGTTCTCACCCAGTCAGAGTCCATTGCCCTACAACTTCCCTTCATGGCAACACTCGGGTTCAACACGGCTATCATCTCATCTTCTCTCCAAATCATCTCCTTCTCCTGCCTTGCCTATTCCTGAAGATCATTTTTGACTCTCCTTGTTGAACCTCTACATCAACCAATTTCAATTCTCTACACTCTAAGAAGTTGATTTTTTCTTATATCTGTTCAGAATCTCCTTATTTCCTTGCTTCTTCCTTGTAATGTGCCAGTAGCTTTCTAACTCATCTATCTCCTATTATCCCCAGTTTTGATCTATACTATACGTCACTGCCTGATTAATTTTCCTAAAACACATCTCCTATATCAACCCCTTCTAAAACATACACACACACACAGAGACATACTCACAACACATACATGCCCACACACTCTTTTCCTTGGATCTCCTTTGCCTTCCAAATTAAATGGAATCTCCTCTATTTGGCAAGAAAGACTATTAAAAGCCTAGTTCCAACCTGCCCCTCAAATCTTACATCTCCACTAAGATACCTGCACTTACTCCAGCCAGTGTGGATTCTTGACGGCTCCTGTAGCAGGTCCACAGTTCCCTGCCATTTGGCTGTTGCTCACTCTGTTTCCCACCTCGACTCATTCTGCAGCCTCTGCCGTCACCATCCTCATCACTGACCTCTGCATACATCTCTCTCACTGCCTTAGCTAAGAGATCTTTCTCAATCTGATCAACACGATTCTTCCCTTCTTTGAATGCTCTTATCTCTCGCTGCATTGCACTATGGTTATTCTCTTACTTTTTTATTAAAATTAACTCAGTGGATTTTCATAAAATGACACATGCTTATTGAAAAAAAATAAAATGTACAGTAGAGTGATGAAAGTAAAAACCACCTGAAATTTCTTTACTCAGATATCTATTTCTGAGCATCCCTCCAAACCTCTTAGTGTATATACAAACATTTATAAAGTCTATACATTTTTTCATAAGTGAGATCAAATTCTACCTGTTTATTTTTTCCTGTTGATATATTCTGGTGCTGTTTTAATGTTACTCATCAGAAAACTAAACTACAATTTTCAGTGGCTGCAAGATACTTCATTGTTTGACTTTACCATAATCTAACCACTGCTTGTTTTTTTTAGCTTGCCTTCATCCCTCCATTAGGAAGTGCAGGAAGGAGGTTGTTATCATGTGTTCTGAACCATATGCTTAGCACAGCCATGTAAAATGCAAGAGAGCAGTCTGTCATGGAACTTGACACGAACTGTTTGTGACACACCACTCCATGTGGTTCAGAACCTGAAAAAATGTTTGGAGATCTTAAAAAGAGGTTAGAGAGGATTGACCTAAAATCCAGAGTAAAATTGTAGCCTTTTTTTTTTATTACAGCTTTGAACAGCATTATGCCTCCATTGCTGCAAGAAAGCCATTCATTGTTCCTTGTTACATAATCTGCAGAGAGTTTGTTCACTGAGAAAGCAGCACATTCATCGTAGTTTCTCTTACGAGTAGCTAAAAGCAGAATCCGTTCTGCGTCTCTGAGGCATTCTTCGCAGCACAGACCTCATGCTATCACTAATTAGCCAGAGCATTCCCAGCCAAAAACCCCAGTGCCTGGGCTTGACAAAAGTCTGTTTTTTCCATGGAAAGGATGAAGCCTGCCTCTCTGTCTAGGGGCATCTCCATAAGACAAGCAAAAGCAGGGTGGTGGTGAGCTCTCAGAGCAGCAAACATACTGAAATATGCTGCAGCCTGTAGATGACTTGCTGTCTGCTGCCTCCCTTCCTCTGCGAAGTGGGATCTCCATCAGACTCTGCCTTTATACTCTACCGAAATACCTAACCACCAGGAGACAAGCCATTTCTGCATCATTCTGAGTGTTATTCCTGTCCATTCCCCATTTTTGGCTTCAGAAACCGGTCTACCAGTCATCCCCCAGCCAACTTCCAGCCACTTGTGTTAATGATGTATGCTATCAGCAGCCCATGCTAGTTCATTAGGGGAAAGAAAGAAAGAAAGAAAGAAAAGCCATGAGATTGTTTGCCTGTCACTGTGAAGTGAAGCCTGACGGGAATATCCTCACTGTCCCTTCCCACCGCCCCTCCTGCCGTGCGTCTGTGATTTGTGCACATGCGCTCACGGCTGCCCGTGTTCCATGGCTCTGCCATTTGCTCAGTGTGGGGACGTTTTCTTAGCCTAGCAATGCACTGCTCTGCCTGAGGGATTGAGAACATATTGCTTGGCAGGTGGGCCTGCTCAGACGCTCTGACTGTTGTTTCAGCACTGACAGGGAACATACATCATGCAGGCCCATTATGCCAGCATAAATCCATGGTAACCTGTTCAAAGGGCTGCAACCAGCAAACAAAGCATTTGGGTCTTAATAGGTAATATTTTTGAAACATATAATTGGGATCTGGGAAGTAATTCTGGGTGACAGGCCACTCCTTCTGCCATCTTAACAGAAGCTGGGCCTACAGAAAAATATCACTCCTGTCACACTGCACAAAGATGATTGCCATTCCAGCTCAGCTCCAGGCAGCTGTGTACGGCGCTGACTGTGCCAAGAGATTGTCTGTGCAGGGAAAAGAGCCTTCAGTTTTCAGGTCTTTCCTTAATGCTTTGGTGCTCAGTACTACTGGCGAAAAAATGCTCCTGGGGATGTCAGTGGAAAATGTCAGAGCTTCTCTCCTTGGCCTACTAATAGGAGCCTGTAAGGGTTCTAGAGTTTGCTTTTGGTGTTGGGTAGTGGACAAATAAGCCTCTGAGCCCTTGATCTTTATCATGAAGAGAAGCTATTTTTTCATTTCTCCATTGGACTCCAGTGGGAGAATGAGATATTAATGAAGTCCCTGGGCAGAATGTGAAGGGACTTGGTATCGCAGCCTGGTTGCTTCCCCACGGTCAGTAAGTTTGTCTTCTTTTGGAGTCATGGTGTATTTTCCTCATGATGCACAGCCTGTGTTCCTGCATTCCTGTTGCACAGCCTGGTCCCAAGCAAGACTTACCTCACAGAACTTAATCATCAGCTACTCTCTGCTTCTCCACTAAACTGTATTCTCCTTGAGGACAGGCACCACACCTTATTTGTGCTTAGCTGAGTGCTGGTTTCATGGTGAATGCAGAAAGGAAGATGTTTATTTGTAAAGAGGAAAACAATTGTTAGGTCATTGTGGAGTTGTTGGTTTTTCTTTTACTGTCTTGATTTCTAAGAAATCGTTAACTCTAGTATTTCATTATGACTTGCCAATCAAATTAAAACTGGGTGGCAATATTGTATTATTTAATTTTCATTCTACCAAACAACTAAATGAGTATCAGTGCAGCCTGATCTGCATACTACAGCATCTGCATTCTCTCTTGCTACCATAGAATTAATTTCCTTAAAGCAAACTAGAAAATGTCCTCATGAGACCAAGGATCTTCTAAGTTATAAGGATAAGGGGAAGACTCTTAGGAATGTGAGCTATAGAAGTCAGTATTTAGAAAAGTTGTGTTTTTGATAGCCTGGCCTAGAATGGTAATTGTGAAAGATGCGGGCCCCATCACATCCTAGCAATGGCCCAGCCACCACTCTGCCAATTTCACTATTTGCTTGTGCTTCTCCTCAACAGTGTGGTTGGTTATGACACAGCAGTTTGCCAACATGGCAAGTTTCATAAAAACATAGACTTTGGTGCTCTGTCTACAGACAGTCTAGGTTAGAGGCCTATTGTTGAGTGTGGGAATTTGTACTTTTGAAATGTTCCCCAGGTGGTTTAGATGCAATCAGTCTGTGGACTTTGGTTTCGGAAGTACTGATTAGAAGAACACAGTACTGAGAACCTGAGCAGTTCCCTCAGTCTTACTGCCACATTGGGCAAATTCTGTTATGTCCTTCCTGGGGCATCTTTCTAAAAAAAATCATGATGTCTGCGATGGATGCTCTGAGGAGCCCAAGAATTCCTTGCAAGACATGGAACCAAGAGGCTTTTAGGTATGCAAGGGAAACATCATTTAGTACATCTCCATATCCATCATCCATTCTACCTCTGAAATATTCTTTTTTAAAAACAAAAGACAACTTTAGGGCCGGCCCTGTGGCTTAGCGGTTAAATGCGCACGCTGCGCTACTGGCGGCCCGGGTTCGGATCCCGGGCGCGCACCAACACACCGCTTCTCTGGCCATGCTGAGGCTGCGTCCCACATACAGCAACTAGAAGGATGTGCAACTATGGCATATAACTATCTGCTAGGGCTTTGGGGGAAAAAAGGAGGAGGATTGGCAATAGATGTTAGCTCAGAGCCAGTCTTCCTCAGCAAAATGAGGAGGATTAGCACGGATGTTAGCTCAGGCTGATCTTCCTCACACACAAAAAAAAAAAAGACAAAAAAAAAATAAAGCTTTATTGAGATACAATTCACATGAAGTTCACCCTTTTAACATACATAATTCAGTGATTTTTAGCATATTCACAACCGTTTAGTATATTGTGCAACCATCACCACTGTCTAATTCCAGAACATTTTCATCACACCAAAAAGAAACCCCATACCCATTCCTTCCTACCTCTAGCCCCTGGCAACCACTAGTCTACTTTGTATCTCTACAAATTTGCCTATTCTGGATTTCAACTTCTGAAATATTTTAAGGTGGACAAGAGTCCAGTTATGTTTTTAAATATCTCCAAAGAAAATTTTTCTAACGTTCCAGTGAGGGGTCCTGGGTCTGACATGTTTTATGGTCAGAAAGATTTCACTTATGTCTAACTTTTACTTAACTTTTATGGTATTAGCTTCTATAGTATTAACTCAGGTTCCCTTGTTTATCTTCTCTGCCTGTCTCATCGTTTCACCAACCCTCAAATGCTTTATAGATTCAAACATTATTATGAAGTTACCTCCAATTTACCTGCAGGATGAATGACCTCAATATTCCTATGCCCTTACTCAGATTTACCCAATATTTTCTGCTATTTCCCCTTCTTGTTCATCTAAATAATGAAGTATTCACCATTTTCTCTAAGGTGAAAGCTTCCATTTGTGCCCTCTATTCCATTTCTTCCGTCCTTCTCCAGAACCTGGCTTTTGACTATCTTCATTTTCTTTCTTCAACCTATAAAAATACTCAAGAGTTCACACTTGAAAAAAATTGCTTCGATCCTGCTGCCTCCTCAAGCTACTATTCTATTTTTTTCATTCCCTTCACTGTCAAACCTTTCGAAAGCACGGTTTGCTCTCGCTGTTGGTGCCTCTCTTCCACCCACTCCTACCTAACTTCTTGCACTCATGATTACACCTTGGTTACTTTACCGAAATTTCTCTCTTTGTGGTTCATGGTATCATCTTATTTGCCACATCCAGTAACCTTCCCTGATCCCTTTCCCCATGACCTTTAGGTAACGTAGAACCCTGCTGACAATCCCTCCATCTTGAAACACTCTTTTTCTTTTGGCTTCTGTGATATTCCACATTCTCCTTCTACCTTTGGCTCCAGTGCTCAATGCCTTCCTAAATATAGATGCCCCCTCTTTTATCTGTCTCTCTATTTTCTCCCTTTTCAGTCTCATAACACCATCTGGCTCCTAACTATATGGATAACTTCCAAAACTATCTTCATCACTTGGATGTCCTGCCAGCTTCTTAGACTCATTGCTCAAAACAGAACTTGTACCCTGGCAGGCATTCTGTCTTCCCTAATTCTGGTCACAGTGTGACCCAGGGTTGAAAATTTGACTCTTTCTTTCAACTCCTTGGTTGCCATAGATGACATCCATCATGTATGCAGTAGCCATTTTGTTCTATCTAGGCTGTATTTCTTCATCTGTTATCCTACTTCTCGAGGCCGTTGTCCAGATCCAGGCCTTCATTGTCTCTTACCTGGACTAGTGCCAGGCCCCATTCTATCTTTGTTTGTTCCATTGTATACCTTGCTGCCTTTGTGACCATAACATAGATCTGATTATGTCATTCCTTAGTCAACAGTCTTTCAAATTCCTGCAAGCCTACTGAATACATTTTGTACTCCTTAACATAACTGGTAAGGCCTTCTACAACTTAAACCTTATTTTTCACTCTTCTTTTTCATATTCTGTGTGTTCTAGCCTGAGCAAAACACTGATCATTCTTTCTTTTACCTGCACAAGTTCTCATTTCCAGGCCCTTGCTTATCATGTATCTTTTATCTAAAATGATGTCCTTTATTTCTGCCAACATGATCGCGTGTGTTGAAATCCTCTCATCCTTCAAATCCCTTGTCTTCCATGAAATCTTCCTGCAATAGGATTTCTCTCTCCTTTGGATTTCCAGAATTGTGTGTGTGGGGTGGGGTGGGGTGGGGAAGGGACTTTTGGCTTTGCCTTGTATTTCAGTTATTTATATGCTTGTCTTATCCAGTCCGCCAAAGATAGGAGCCTTGCATTTTCATTGTTATAACTCCTATAACAGCTGATAGAGTATCTTAAATATAGTATATTATGAATAAATATTTCTTGAGTGAATGAATTTTTTAACCGCTATAAAATTTAGAAGATATAAAAAACTAAACTTGTGGATGACAGGCTTTATGTCAGTGTCAAGAGAGTTCTCAGTAGTTTCTGAACTATTATTATTTTCAGTCAATCCAAGTGCGAGACTTAGATGAAGGAAGCTTGAGAGAATTATAGCAAACCTGCCGTCATATTCATTGTAATGTTTTGCATTTGCATAATATTTTCTACCATTTGTGTTTTTTTTTTTTTTTTTGTGAGGAGATCAGCCCTGAGCTAACATCTGCCAATCCTCCTCTTTTTTTGCTGAGGAAGACTGGCCCTGGGCTAACATCCGTGCCCATCTTCCTCCACTTTACATGGGACGCCGCCACAGCATGGCTTGCCACGCAGTGCATGGGTGCGCGCCTGGGATCTGAACCGGCAAACCCCAGGCCGCCGCAGCGGAGTGCGCGCACTTAACAGCTTGCGCCACTGGGTCGGCCTTAATTTTCTACCATTTGAAAGTACTTTCACATCTTCTCTCGCCCTTTGTATAGCTATGTAGGGTTAGAAAGGGATAGCTATTCTGGTATCTATCAGTTCCTAAATGAGGGAAATGTGGTCTGGTGAGTTTTAATGGCTTAACCAATGTTAGGTTATTAGATAGTTGCAGAGCCCTGGACAAAGGGAAAAGTTGGCTATCTTTAAATATTTGAAGAGTTATTATGTGAAAGAAGATTAAATCTTATTTTTTATTCTTTATTTCCTCAGAAGACAGAAAAAGTACAAGCAATGAAAGCTTAATTAAGGAGAAAATTGTTTAACTATCAGATCCATTCCAAGATGGTATTGACTGCCTCTGTTGTTCAGGTGGAGCTCAGGTAGAGCAACCTCGCTAACCAGCTGTAAGACATTTTGTTGAAAAGAGCCACTCAAAAGGTGCAGGGTGACCAAGGTCCCTTCTAATTCTGTACTTCTATGATTCCTTTTTAGCTTAGCACTGTGCTACTATAGTCCGTAATCTAAGTTTTCTATCTTTCTTTAGAACTTGACATTAGGCAAATGTAGGTGAAGTGTGTGATGACCCACTGTCCAGGTCCTAAATCTTTCACAAAATGGAGACACCCCACCTTGTCCTAGCCACTCTTTGTAACTGTCAGTGGACCATCTTTGGTGGGAATGTAAAAGAACATATTTTCACCCAATGCTTCAGTGCCTAGGGTTGCCAGCCGAGGAAAAAATGTAGTTTGCAGAAAATCTCGCAGATGCCATCATAACATGTAGCCAACTCAGTCTGGCAACTCCAGGCACCGGTCTGGTGTTATGGACATGGCGGGCAAGCCCAACATTTTCTCAGAATGGCATATTCTGTTGGAAGGAGGTAGGTGACTCTAATGAGCTCCAAACTTTTCCCTGAAATGGGGAGTTGCCTAAAAAGGCAACTGCCGCAAAACAGCCAAATGGAACTCATGATATTTCCCTGAACTCAGAACCAGATCTGCCTTTTTTTTTTCCTTCATAGAAACATTTTGTGTGCCACATACCTTGGGAGCCAAAAAGAAATCATACTTTGGCTCCCTGTTCCACTTTGCTAAGCTGAGATACTGTAAATACCCTCCTCTCCTCTCATAACATTAAATTTTTCATGAATTCATCATAAAGGAGCCACTTTGTAGGTTTGGCTGGTACCGGTGAAAGACTTCATTTTCTATTTCACAGTAACTTTTCAGTGCAAAAAAATTATGAGTGCAATGTTGAAAGACTAGAATTATTCATCAAGTCTTCACTGCTTACAAATGAAGAGAATTTTTCTGAAACCTATCTGCGAGAATGCAGACACGGACATGCATATTTTAGATGGTGCTACATTTCAGCCATAGCCAGCTAATCTTTCTCAGGGGAATTAGGGGTAAAAGAGGACATGTGCTTTCTCATTGCTTTATGGATTCATTCAAGAGTCCACACCAGCTCACAAATTTTCCCCTTAGCTTCCAGTGTTCCTCTAACTCACCAATGCACCAAAGAATAGAATATTTAATTATATTTGCATTGATGGAAGTACCAGTAGCTTTGTAGCTGGATGCAAAAGGTATGCTTCCAGATGAGAATCCCCCAGAAGGCTTGTTAAGACACATGTAGGCCCCACCCCAAGAGTTCCTGATTCAGTAGTCTGGGATGGGGCCCAAAAATTTGCCTTTTTAACAAGTTTCCAGGGGATGCTGATGCTGCTTGTTTTAGGACTACACTTTGAGAAACACTGATGTATTGAAAAGAATGTCGAATTTAGATGTCAAGAAACCTTGGTTCCAGTACTGAGTCTACTCTCAACCAACCATGGATCTGTGGACAAGTCCCTGGGCCTCGATTTCCTCATCTGTAAAAGAAGAGTAATGTCTCCTGCTCTGGGTGACCTCATGTTATTTTGAAAATAAAATCTGAGAATCTATAGGAAAACAGCCCTTCTGGAGGGACTTGAAGCATTATAATTACTGTAGTGAGAAGAGTTGAAGGAAGACAACTTGGAGAAGTTTTAAGATGCAGACATTCTGTCAAACACACACACACAGAGGCCAGAATTCTGCTGCCCTGCTAAGAAGGGGCCGTCAAAGAGGAGAGATGAAGATGGCAAGATTTGAAGCAATTTCTCCCTTCTGTGACCTGTCTCTGAGAAAGTCAAATACACTGCTTTATTCATGTTCTGTACTATAGAGCCAGACTGTGTTAGAGCAGTGTTTCTCAAACTTTCCTTGATTCAGAATGCCCTGAGACACTTGTAAATATACAAAGGCCAGGCCATGTTGTACTTCAAGGAGCCTGGACCTTCAGGTGATTCTTATTCACTCCAGAGTTTGAGAACCACTATATCTGTGCTGATAACTCTAAAACCACTCCATGACAATGTGTAAAGGAACTATATACTCTAGACAATGGTTCCCAACCTTGTCTGCACATTGGAATCACCTGAGGAACCTTTAAATCCCACATGGGTGGGCCAGCGTTCAATCCAGTTGAGTCAGAATCTCTGAGGGTGGAGTCTGAGTATCAATACCTTCTTAAAAGCTCCCCAGTAATTCAGATTTGCAACCAAGGCTGAGAAAACACTGGTTTAGAAAGAGTCCTCTGTCATTACATCAGCAAATATATTTGTATTTGTTTGCTTGTCTCTTTCCCACACTATGCAGTGAGAATATTGAGGGCAGATCTGTGTGCCCAGAAACCAGCCCAAGGGCCTGACACTGCTTTATATGGCTCCAAGCATATGGGTTATAATTTAGAATGAATGAACTGCTCTGTTTATATACAAATGAAGTGTCAACAAAACTCACACCAAAAAGCCTCCACATTTAAATAGTTTATGTAAAGACAGCCTTTTATGGAGTTCAGGCCCTCACAATGAGAGGGTATTTATTGAATAATTTGCAGAATCACAGTCAAAGGGTATGAGCTGAACCATTTGTAGAACTGTAGTCAACACCGACTATGATTTATTCTTCCTGGTGGGATCGGGAGTCAGGGAAACTTGCCTTGCAGAGCTTTGAGAATGCTGAGGAAAGAAGCAAAGTAACATAGATTGAACACCTACTGTGTGCCAGACATTCTCATGTGCTCTTATTTCACAACAAACTTGCATTCTCCCTGTTTTTCTGAGGGGAGGAACGGCAACAGCAGACTGCCCAAGGTGGGCAGCATGAGGGAGCATGTTCAATTCCAGAGCCTAAATTCCTTTCCCATATTTACTTTCCCACCACTCAGATCTTCTCCAGCCACCCCTACTCCCTCCCCTGGCCTTCCCTTACAGGGCCCCTCACTGGACACTTCCTCCATCCTGGCCATCTAGACTCCCCGGACAGCTTCCTGACTTCTCTAGTGAAGCTTCCTCTGGAAAATTTTCACTGATCCATGACTTGATTAATTGCCCTTCAAAATTGGTCGGGTACCCTCCTAGCATCCTATGCTAACCCTGCAATACGGCTTATCCCCATAGCTTAGTAAGTGTCTGTTTACTTGGCTCTTCCTGCTTGTAGACAGGAGGCTCCTTGAGGGCAGGAGCTGTTTGAAACAGATGAGCTGTTATTTGCTCATCTTTGTATTCCCTTAGCCTCATGTACTGCCTAGCCCTTTGGAGGCACTCAGTAAGTTTTTTTAAAGAATGAATGACAACAGAAACTCATCCATGAGCAAAGATCTCCTGAAACACTTCAGCATGTGTGCATGTGTTGTGCTTCAGAATATTTTAGAAACATTTTCCAGATTTAATTGAGGCTTCTGGGAAGCCTTGCTGTGTTCCTCCTTGCAAAAAATAGAAGGTCGTTACCAGGAAGTCTCAGTGTACCATATTTATCTGGTGAGTTTTGAAAATACTGAGTAATGGGACTAATGACTCAACATAGTATTTTCCAAACTGTGAGGTAATCTTTGGACTTTGCAAGATTATTATATTAAGTGTACTTTTTAGTCTGTCAGTAAAAAATAAAAAGCCTGTATTTTCACATTAGAATTCAAAGAACATCTGCTGCGTATTGTAAATAACATATTTTGAAAACCAACTGATGCATACTCAGCCTGCCTCCGCCTGCTAACTATAGCAGGTCCTTAAGACAAGATTCAATTTGCTATTGGTACGGCTCTTGCGTTGACATCCCACCATCTTCCATAAATCCTCAGAAGTCATTTGCCCCCTAAACACATTCAGCAATGTGAGGTTTTCAATTTCTTGTTTTCTAGTGGGATTAGATAGGGACCACATTCCTGGACTCTTAAGAGCAGTGGAAAATGTGTTTCTCAAGGAGTTAAGCTTAGAGAGTTTTTCCATGGGGCGCCCTTCCTTACCCCCAAGGATATGAGACCTCAGAGAGCTACCAGTTGCGTGAGGCAAGTGACCACTCCTGACGGGGGAGGGGCTGTATTGATTTGCTGGTCTACCTGCAGGGGAGTGGGCCCAGAGAGGAATGCTCAGGGGCTCCTCTGTCTGGGGCATGCATTTGCACAGCAGGCCCATTCATGTCCTCCAGCCTGAATCTCACCTTCTCATGGGACTGAAAAACTGTCAGCTTTTTCCCTTGTTCCTTCTCAGTTTGTCTTGTTAGCACTCTTTCTTAGCAAGTAAGCACCATATGTCTTCTTTGGGAGCTTGTCTTCAGGAGATTCCTAGCGCATGTCTGCTGGCTTGGAGGAGAGGAAGAGGGTGTTGGGTTAGCTAGCAGTACTCAGCAGAGTGCCAACTTTTGAGGAGTGCCCTTCTTGCCCATCTGCCCCACGAGCTGGTTTGTCGTGAAGCATGAACACAGTATTTCTCTGGAACTTCCTGGGGTCACAGAAAACCTGGCTTATGAGCAGGTTTTCTAAGCCAAAGAGAGAGCATGTGTGCACTCTTTCCAGTGGCTCCTCATTATCCCAGGCAGGTTGTATCACACAAGCACCTCTTCATTGATGTAGTTCTCTGTCCTTGTGGAGAGAGTAGCACATACTGATTATAAAAGAGCGACTCTCTGTGCTATTCTCTTGCTTCCTTGCTCTTAACCAGTCACTGGAGCTAAAGCATGCAACTAATATGTTCTGCTTTTGAAATAATTTGGTTTCTGTATGTGGAACCCACCACCCCCCTTCCAACCTTTAATACCAGTCTCCTTTTAAAGCAAGCTTGTTGAGCATCCAATCAGTGGTCTTCTTCACTTTCCCCCTCTTTCCCTAGGCTCAGGCTGTGTTTTATCAAAAACAGATAGAGGGTGAGCCATTTACACCTCATGGCAAGCAGCAGCTTGAAGCATTTTCTTCATTCACCTTAACATCTTTTTGGCAAAGAAAAAGCAAGGGTTGGGGACCTGTTCTATTCATTTTGGCTTCCATAGGAGCTACCTCTTTTTCAACTGCTTCACAAATAGCCTTGTTGGTTGTTATTGCTTGATACCGGTCTCCCTGGAGGTTTTACTAGTTGTTTTGAAAGGATGGTTATTTTCTGTTCCCTTGAGAATCCACCTTACATAGGTGTGTGTGTGTGCGCGCACGTGTATGTATTTGTGTTTGTGTGCTATCAGTTAGTAATGAAAAATCAGACCAAGCCTCTTCAGTGCTTTTTTTTCCCCTGAAGAATCAGTGTTAATAACAATAATTGCCAATCCTTATTTTGAGTTTTTTTTGTGTGCCAGGGCTGTGCATGGTTTCATGTCATTCTTACAACAACTTTTTGAAGTAGTACCCATTTTACAAATGGGTAGACTGATGCGTGAGAGGTTATGTACCTTGGTGGAGCTAAGACATGGACCCCAAGCGTTTGGACTTGAATGCCCAAGCTAGCTATTCACAGATACGCTAAACTGCCTGGGTCTGATATACTATCAGTCGCTCATTTGAATTTTGCTGACTATAGTCCTATCTTTATCCTTGGAAGGACTAGATCTCAGCAGAAATGAAGTGAATGGATAATCTATGTTCTAAAGTTCTAAGGATAAGGGATAAGACACACTCCCACCAATATCTGTGGCCCATTAGATAGTGATTCTCAGTGGCGTAGAGGAGATTGACCAGCGTGGTGGGGAAATTGTAGTAAGGACAGTGGAAGAGAGAGTGGGAACCTAGTTCTGATACAGCCCAGGGTGGCCAAGGAATTGTGATGATCACTGTTCTAAATCCACAGTGTTCCCCTAATTATAATAGCTAGTAATGGTTGAACATGTATACTACATGTCAGGCATTGACTGGACACTTTACATATGCTTTCATTTAAACATCCCCCGTAACCCTATAAAACAGATATTATCTCATTTTACAGAGAAGAAAAGTAGGTTCAGAGAGGTTATCTTGGCCCAATTTGCTTAGATCTTAAATGAAAAAAACTGAGATTTGGGGTCAAATCTGAGATTTTGTCTCAAATCTGACTGTCTTCATAGTTTGTGCTCTATTCCTCCTTCCTTTCCAGCCCCTCTACCCATTTTGAGATTTAATCAGAATCATTATCATCATTAGTAAGTCATTCTACTGATAAAGGAAAGAAACAGATGGATCTTATATTTGTGGACCAGAGTGTGTGACTGAGCTGAGTATGCAAAGGTTTGTACCCCTGGTCTCATGGATAAGCTCATCACTTTCGAGTGGTCCCAGCAGCAGCTGCCATGTCCTTAACATAGGTGGACTTTTAGTTGAAAACTTCACTTCATTGAGGATCGTTTCCAGAATTATCAGTGCTCGGCAGTTTTGTAGATGAACACAGATTATAGGTTCAAGGAGCCTTCAAAAGTCAGAGGAGCTGGGAATGTGTACCCAACTGTGCTCTTTTACCAGTTATATGGACCTGGGAACCTCACTTAACTCTCTTCAACCTCACCTTTTTAATCTGTACATCATATTAGATAATTCCAAGGTTTGTTGTAGCTCTAAATGATGATTGTTCTCCATTTTCAGGCCCATTTATGTTACACCTACAGAAAGAGCCCTCTTAACCAATGATGTATGTAGTTAGTTAATTGAGAAAGTCATTTAAAGGAAGAAGTCATAAAAAAGGAAACATGCTGTCAAGATTTAATTTTTTAAAAACAGCTTTATTGTGGTGTAATTGACATACAGTAAACTGCACATATTTAAAGTATACAATTCAGTAAGTTTTGATATATGTATTCACCCATGACACCATCACTACAGTCAAGATAGTGAACATGTCCATCACCCTCATGCCCCTTTTTGGTCCCTTCCTCTTGCTCCTTTGTGCCTCCCCCACCACCAAAAGCAACCACTGATGTGCTTTCTGTTGCTACAGATTACTTTACGTGTTTAGAGTATTATATAGTGTGTATTTTTTGTCTTCTTTCATTCAACATACTTATTTTGAGGTTTATCTATGTTGTGTGTATCACACGAACAAAGTACTTTTCCATTTATTTAGGTCTTTAATTTCTCTTAGCAATATTTCATATTTTTCAATGCACAAGTCTTTTACATCTTTTGTCAGAATTATCCCTAGATATTTCATATTTTTTGAAGCTATTGTAAGTGATACAATTTTTAAAATTTCAATTCAACTCAGTTTCTGATTGTTGCTATTATAATTGATTAATACAATGGATTTTTGAATATTGATTTACAATTATGTATAACGATTACAATATGATATGTAATTATATACAATTGTGCTAAATTTACTTACTAGTTCTAGTGGCTATTTTATAGATTCTATTTTATTTTTGTACATAGATGGTGATTATATCTGCAAATAAAGACAATTTACCTGTTTCTTTCCAATCTGGATGACTTTTTTTTTTTTCTTGCTGATTGCACTGTTAGAACCTCTAAAACACAATGTTTAATAGAAGGGGTGAGAGTGGACATTCCTGTCTTATTCCTGATCTTATTGTGAAATCATTTAGTCTTTCACCGTAAGTATATTGTTAGCTTTAGGTTTTTCATAGATAATCTTACTTTTTTTAGTTTGTTAATGTGGCAAATTACATTGATTGATTTGCAATATTATGCCATACTGTGTACATGGCCAAGGCCTTTCATTCCTTTATGGGTTTGCTTAGTAGAGTTCTGCACCATCTTTCTTGCATAATTCACATCCTTAATGCATCCCCTCCAGTCTCAGTTTCGGTTCAAGTGGAGGGAGATCTTAGACATTGTGAAATGTGGAATCCTTCTAGATTTTAGAGTTTGTTTTTTTCCCAATCTTTTGCAGTTACCTTGCCCACACCTAAGTGAATAGCAGGTTGTCTTTAAGTCTTCTGCTTTTAGTGAGTGTTTCTAAAACATTCTTCTTGGATTTTAGAGAAGCAACAATTCTCTTTTCAATCCCTATTTCATCAGTGTAGATAAGAGTCAATTAAACTATATAATTGCAATACCCAGCAAAACTAGCATAAACAGATTTGGGACCAATTACAGCCGAGTGTTGATAAGCATACAGCTCAACTGATGAGAGTAGAAGTGTGTGGGCAAACTAGAGACTAGCCAGTCAGATGCAAAGATTTAGCATGTTGTGGTATCATTCAGTAAGCTATATGGAGAGCATAATGGAAAGGATTGGTTATCAGGGAAGAAGGGAAATGGAAGTTGATTAAGAGAGCTTCTAGAATTCTCTTTCATTCCTATAAACAGTACTCCTAACCTTCAGCATCCAGTGGGCAAAATAGGCTTTTGGTCACAAGACTTACTGTGAAAGGAACACAAATCAGTCAACACTGATTCATCTTCACAGTTTGAAAAACAACCATGACAAAGAATGGATCTTGCATCAGCTTTAAACAGTGATAGTACATATGATATAGTTGACAGAACCATGTATTTAGAGTCAGATGAGCCTAGGTTTGAATATCAGCAACTCTGTGTTGCTGAGCACCCTTGGGTAAAATAGTACCTCAGAGAGTTGTCTTGAGGAATAAATGACTGAACATGTATGAGACAGACACAAAGTGTAGGTATCCCTTGTTTGTGGCTTGTATCCTATTCCAAGATGTTTACACTATCTAGGATAGTGCATTGTACCCAACCATGTGATCTTTCTGCTCAGAAAGTCCCGCAACTCCAGCCCATCACAGTGTTTGATGGAAGTGAAGAAGGCAGAAACTCTAAGGCACAGGAAACAACTTGAACAGGTTAGGAGGCAAGGAAATAAAAAGCATGCCTGGGAAGATGCAAGCAGTCAGGGTTCGGCATAGGGTTCGTGTTGAGGTAGAGTGGGAGGTGAGGCTGAAAAGTAGACTGGTGTGTGACCATGCCGAGCCTTGAAGATTGAAGGAGATTGGTAGGTAGTGGAGAGCCTTTGAACCTTTTATTTGAAGGGAGCACCATGGTGAGAGCTGTGCCAGAGATTCTCAAAACTTGACTGCATCAGAATCATCAGGGATCTTGTTAAAAATACAAATACCTTAGGCCCCACCCAGACCTGCTCAATCCTAATCTGTAGGTTGGGGTCAAGGCATCTGTAGTTTTAACAAGCTCCCCAGGTGATTCTAATGCACGCCAGAGTTTAGAAACCATTGCTTTAGAAGGTTAATCTGGCAGCAGTGTGCAAGATGGATTGGCGCCGAGAGAGCCTGGAGGTTCAGAGACCTGCTAGCAAGCGATTGCAACAACAATCCCGGCAGGAGATAATGAGGTTGGGGGCTGTGGGATTGGAAAGGAAGAATCAGATATGGAAGGTATTTTTGAGAGGCAGTCAGCAAGGACTGGGTAACCAATTTGATGAGGAATGTGAGAGAGAAATGAGACTTAACAAATAATGCCAAGGTTTAGAGAAGCAGTTCTCCAAGGTGTGAGGGGAGAGGTAACAGAATCCCCTGGGTACCTTATTCAGATTACACACACCTGCTCCCCTTCCACCCTCACCTTCTACACCTTCCTCCTTTCCCACAAGCCCCCTAAGGCAGAGGCGGGGAGCGGGTAAATCAGTACCTCCCGGGGAAGCATGCCTGTGTAGTTTAAGGGAAAAAACCTTCTCCAGGTGATCCCTGTGTTTGAGTCTATGTGACTGGGAGAGTAATGGCATCGAGGAGGAGTGATGCGATCAGGAGGAAGGAGGGGCAGGGATGAGCTCTATTTGGAGGGACAGGGCTAGAGCAGGAGGTGGAGTGCCTCTGTAGGTGTGGAAATGTGCGTCTGGAGCTGGGGAGCAAGAGCTAGGCTAGAGATAAGAATGAGAAAGGCCCCCACCTCATGGAGGTCATGGTGGATACAGATGAGGCTATGGAGAGGAAAAAGGGATCCAGAGGGAAAGCTTCCATTTATTAGTCATATGCAGATGAAGAGTCAGAGAAGAGCTGGTTGCACAGGTGCTGGTAGACTGCTCTGTCTCAGCCTGCATCTTGGAAAGCTCCAAGCCAAGACATGAGGCAGACACCTGGAAAGATCTGCAAGCAGAAGGGCAGAGCTCTGGCTCTTCCAGTCATCCTACCAAGGATGATTCTGTGCATGGAGCAGTCCTGTTCCCCAGGGGTATGTGGCACATGCACATAAAGGGGTCAGTACTCCACAGAAACACATATTTTATAATTTCCTTTCCAAAATCCAGTGTCTGAGCTGATGTACCAGACAAGGAGACTGATAGGTTTTTACTATTATACCATTCCCCCCAGGTTTCTGATCAATTCGTAACCCCTTTATACACATTTTTGGCCCAGCACAGCCAAATATGAGGTATTATAAATCATTATAGTACTTTGGGGTCCTTGCTTCCCCCAAAGTTCCAGACATTCTGCATGTATTTTGTGATCTCATGCTGTGAAAATAGGATGTTGTGTTTCGGAGATACCTCCAGGGTGCCCAGCGATTGGCACATCTTAACTAAAATAAAACAAATTGAATGAAAAACAGTAGAGAGGATGTTTCTATCAACCCAGGAAGTAGAGAATTATGAAGAGATACTCTTTATGATGGTGTGAAGCTGTAGTTCTTGATGGGGGCAGTGTAAAGGCTGGCCACTCCGGACATTGGCAGGACTCAGCTGTGACCATAGCCGCACAGGTGAAATAGGGTCAGCTGTCTCAGAAGGCACTCTGTGAGGCTGACACTGCGCCACAATTCAGTGTGAAAAGGGCCTATACATGTAAAACTTTATATTTTATCTTAGAATAGCCTTGGAAGTTATTTCATTTTCTGAGTAAGGAAACAAGCATCAGGGGCTGGCACCGTGGCATAGCAGTTAAGTGCGTGCGCTCCGCTGCTGGCGGCCCTGTTCGGATCCCAGGCGCGTACCGAGGCACTGCTTGTCAGGCCATGCTGTGGCGGCGTCCCATATAAAGTGGAGGAAGACGGGCACAGATGTTAGCCCAGGGCCAGTCTTCCTCAGCAAGAAGAGGATGATTGGCATGGATGTTAGCTCAGGGCTGATCTTCCTCACAAAAAAAAAAAAAAAAAGGGAAACAACATCAAGGAAGGAACGATTCCAGGGTTCCGCAGCTCATGGGTTATTGGGAAGGAGATTGAAGCTAGTGTTTTGGTTTGTAGCATGCAGCACACTTTTCCAGGAGGGCTTTTTAATGGGACCCTCTTCTAGTTGGAGGCTGTTAAATTAGTGAGAAAAAGCCTTGGGTTTAGGAGCAGCAACGTTTGAAGAGTCACTCAGTGATGGGCCTGGGCTATACTCTAATCTCACTTCTTAACTGTATGACCTTGGGCAATTTATTGACCTTTCTGAGCTTCAATTTCAATTGTAAAGGAAGGATAATCGTATTTACCTCCTGAGAGTAGTTTGGGGAATTAAATATGGTGGACCTATTACAGTGCCTGGCATGTAGTTGGTCCCCCATAATTGGTGACTATTATAATAATTATTGGGTTTTTCCCCCCTCATCAGTTAGAGAACTCATGTACTCCCCTACATGCACCTGAAAAGGGAATACTTTTTTCCACTGGCATTTCTAGTTTGGATTTTAAATATTTTTTCTCATAGAAATGTTATAACTAGACGGAACTTAGGTATAATTGAAATAGTACTGTTAATAAATTCTGTCCTTCAAGGCATTTATGTGCTGAATAGGACTTTTTGGGTGAGCCTGGGCACCGAGATTTCCCAGGAAAGGTGCCCTAACCCCTTATTTACAAGTGAATTTATATTGAGCCACCTGCTCAGAAGTTGCAGAATTGCCAGAACATTGCCTTGGGCAGGGTATGCGATCACACAATGAATAAAAGACAGCAGGATGTGAGGATTTCCACAGCACCAGGAAGAATATTCTGCAATTTCTTGCCATCCCTACTCCAGGCAAAGACACAGCCGACCAGCTGCGTTAATACTTGGAATTATGTCAGGAGACTTGGCCCAGGTCCCACCACCCATCTTGCACCTTGGGTCCCACAGCTGCTCTCAGTGGAGGTTGCTAATGTAAATGCCATCCCCTGGCACTTCATGTTGAAACAAACTGGAAAACAGCAGGGCTTTTCTTTCATCTGATCATCGATGTCTGCCTGGCATCTGTCTGACTGCCTACCATGGCCAAGGATCTGCCTTCCAGTGAGCATCCTCAGATGTAAAAATACCCCAAAGGACACCCTAACTCTGGAGTTTCAAGGCTCCCATCCATTTTCCTTCTCTCTCTCTCAACAAGAAAGTTACTTAAGAAGGAGTGAAAGATGGAAGCATCACTCTGGCACCCTATGGGGTCTTCCTTCCCAAAGAAACTGAGCAGAACCACAAAAGAATAAATAAGGAAGGCTTGACAGAATGTTTTGATACAAAATTCATTACAGCTTCGTGTATGTGCTGGACGGTTTGGGTCCTCTTAAGCTTGTGCCGTCCTTTTGGTTCAACCTTTGTGTTTAGAGAGAGGTTTTGGAAGGAGATCAAAGATGTCAGATTACTGGCCTGATTCTTGAACTGGCTTGGGAAAAAACTTGAAAATATTCACACCCAGGTTCAAAAACAAGAAGCAAGAATGAGTCTAGAAAGCTTGGTGATATGGATAGCAGTTGTAATATTTTTTTAAGAAAAAGAGAATTTGAATGTCTTCTGCATACCCTCTCTCTCTTTAATCTCCACGTGTGCTCACACTCTGTCTCTCCCTCTCTCTCTCTCTCTTTCTCTGAGATCTTCCATATTCCAGCCTGTGTTTTTTTTGTTTTATAACAACTTTTAAGCCACAAGTGTAAAATCCATCATTTGTCACTCCATCCTCACCCTTTTGTGAGCAGAGGGTATTGTAGGGGTGATAGAATTCATTGGGGTCATGTTTAAAGAGGAGATAAGAGCCTCAGTTTAAGTCCTGGCTTCTCCACTCAATAGCTGTATAGACCTCAGATATATGCTCCCTGAGTCTTCATTTTCTCACGTGTAAAATACAGACCATAAAACCTATCTCAAAGAATTGACAGGAAGAACAAATGAATTTCAGACATACTTTGAGTGCCTACCGTGTGTCAGTAAAGCCAGACACATCACAGCCCAGCACAGTGTCAGCCCGTAGCACAAGCTTACAACAATTCATTCAATAACTCATTCCTTTCTTCTCTAGTGATGGTCATTTCATAAGTTCTCTTCAGGTGTGGTTTGTGGGCACATTTTTAATGTACTTAGAACAGTATTTATCAACCTTTATTTCATTGTAGCCCGCCCCCCCCAACCGAGGAGCCTTTTTAAACATCACACCCCTTCCCATGAAAGTAAATACTAAGGAATACTATTTTGTAGACTAGGATTGAACTTTGAAGGGCCACAACCATTGTAATATATGATTTTTTTCACTCACAAGAACTAATTTTTGCCCCCTTGGGGGTTCTGTGGCCCCTGTTGGGATATGTAAAAAGGTTTTAAAAATGCATTGGAGACTTGGTCTTCTTTCTTCTGTATCTTTTCTTCTTCACAGTGCACCATCAATAGGGATTATTGGCTTGTCATCCAGTTTCCTACATTTCCTGACTTCTCCCTTATCTGGCCTTTATTCTTGCCCGTATCTCTCTGGCTTCCAGGTGATGAAGGTGCTCACAATTTCCTAGGAAATACTCAGTTGGTTCTCTTCATTCCATAATTTTATTTATTTATTTTTTTCCCCCCAAAGCCCCAGTAGATAGTTGTATGTCATAGCTGCACATCCTTCTAGTTGCTGTATGTGGGACACGGCCTCAGCATGGCCGGAGAAGCGGTGCGTCCGTGCGCGCCCGGATCCGAACCCGGGCCGCCAGCAGCGGAGCTGCGCGCACTTAACTGCTAAGCCACAGGCCGGCCCTCTTCGTTCTAAAGGCTCTTTAATCTACTCCAACTATTCCATTCTGGGGAAAATTTTCAGGGGTAATTAGTATCAGTAAACTCAGGAGGATATTAGGTTGACCTTTCAAATCAGGTTCTACTTCCAGCTTTTTAAGCATTTTTTAAAAATGTGTAATTCAGGCATAGAGAGCAGGGATTATTTGAGCACTTGGAATGACTTGCCTATGCCACCTACTACCTTTTAATCTGAAGGTGACTTGTTACAGGGCTCTGACCATATGCAGAGGAAGAGGAAGCAGGAGGCCCTGTTAGCTTTTGTTTATGTTGGTGTTTATTAACAGTTATATGTGGCCTACAGGTCATTGTTGTATATTGCGAGACAATATGGTTCATCTTCTTTGCTACCTAAGGCAACACGAGGAAAAGAAAACATCACCATAACCAAAACCTCTGAACTGAGTTTCATAGGCACTTTATCTAACTGCTGCTTCTACCCAAGTCCAAAAGGAGTTGGATGGCACCAGCATAGTTAGAAACAAGGGAAATTGCCCCTGCAATATAAAATCTAGAGATTGTGCTTGGAACCAATGGAAACCCTCTCTCTTTATGCCAGCAGCTTCCTGAAGGAGTCAAGAAATGTGTGTAGTTCAGGAAACATGCAAATATAAGCTTCTTCTTACCCACAGCAGGAAATTAGAAACCTCTTTGGTTAACACAAACGGATTGTGATTTTTTTTTTTTTTTTTTTTTTTTGCGAGAGAGAAAGGGAGAGAGGAAAGATGCTTCAGGTGGCATTGTATACCATAAAACTATATTTATGTGCTAAGACAAGCAATTGATGTTGTTCTATAAAATATAGTAAACACCTCCTCCCTGCCCTTTTGAATGTCAGTCAGAATTCAGAATCATGAAATTTTATAGTATTACTGGTTAGAAGGGCTTCCCACTGGGAGCAGATGCCATCTCTGTCTTCATAGACTCAGAGAAAGTCCTGACATGTTTCATGGCGTTCATACGTGGAAGTCTGTGAAATGGAAAGGAAAACAGCTTTTTCTGTCAACCTGTCACTGATATAAGCTTTTACATTCCATCAGAATGACTAAACTTTAAAGCTGTTTTCTTCAGTGCTGAGTATCTCTTAGAACTCCCAAGTGTTATCAGATTGATAGAGTCCCCGCATATGATAGAAGACCAAAGCATTTTGTGGCATGATATTAAAAATTCATTCCGATACTCGATAAAGCGTGGTTGACAAAAGTGTGAAATGGAATAAGGTAGAGTGAATTTCTTCATGGTTTATTGCCCTTGATTTCTCTACACAAAATAAATAGACAGAATGGACTAAAATCTCTTCTTTATGAAGGTGGGATCCTGGCAGCTGAAGGCCTGCTCGTAAAAATCTTCTCTGTGCCACATACCTTGGCAATGTTCAAAGTTGGAGACAATGGAAATTTATTGCTGTTGTGTGTATTCATGTTTCAGGCGGAGTGAATATGTAGAGGTTGCTTTTATGAGATTGCTGAGACTCTGTTAAGAACAGAAAAAGAAACACTTGTTTTTCTCCAGGAGCTTTTTTTTTGTGTGGGAAGGGGGCATGTTGATGTTTTTAGTGGTGATAGTGGTGGTGCAGTGGCCTAGTGGCAGAGCAGTTCTTCCCCTGAAGGTATTAAGGGAAAACACTCTTTTCATGTTTTCCCTTCCCCCTTCTCGGCCTGCCATCTTGTTTTAAAAGAAATATAAAAAAAGCAAAGCCTTTAAAGCCACTGCAAGCCTAGCCCATGTTTTCATCTATCTACTTCCCTTGCCAGGCCTCCCTCTGCCTCTCTGACCCCACCCCCTTCCTTTCTTCTGTCCCTCCCTCCTCTCAGTGGACACAGTGAGAAGCTTCCTCTGCTCCCCTGCAGCGGTGGGACAGAATGCCTCATTGGTTTCAGATATTAACTTCCATGCTGAAAACCCGGTTGGAGCTGGTGTGACAAATGGATTTTACCTGCTGCTGAAAAACACAGCCTTGTCCCACCCCCCTGCACACTGCACATGCAAGCCCTTTTCCCCATCTTACAGAGCCCAACTCAGGGAGCAGGGAACAGAGAGCTGCCCCGCGGCACCATCTGTTTATGCCAGCATCTATGTTGGGCCCCGACAGTTACATCTGCTGAGAAGAACAGTGTACTTGATGAGTTGTTGGAAAGAAATGTTTGGTCTCCCCCATCATCTCTGTTAGTCATTACTGGGCTGCTAGGCTCACGTGGGTGCAACTATGTGCACTGCCTCTCAGGCCTCATCTGTATCAATTGGAAATCAGTCACTGGAAGTTAGTTGCAGTCAGCAGGGACCCAGAGCATTTTCCAGTGGCATCAATTCTTCTTCTGTTGCAGAAATTCAGGAAACAATTAAAATTCTGATGTGTTCCAGGGAGGATTTCAAATAAATCAGCCGATAGCTGATACCTTGTAACTCTTGGTAGCAAAGCAAAATTAACAACCCAGCCGCATCTGTGTACTGTATGCTAAAATAAATAAATTAACCATGCATCACCTCCAATAGAGGAAGCAGCTGGCTTGTTCTCAACCTTTCCATAAGTATCCAAAAGCTACTGATTTACGTTGTCATTCTCCTTATGGACATCAAGGACTTTCTGCATATGCCAAAAATTGAGCTGGACAAATATCAGTACCTTATGGAAAATCCAGCCACTGATTAAACTCAGTTATAGCTCCTAACTTAGAGCTCCGAACAGCTTATGTGGGGCAAAGCTGACATTGTGAGCCGGACACAGTCAATAGCTGCTGAGAAGGTAATGTAAGATACAAATAGGTTTAGCAACAGATTTAGCCAGAATTTTGTCAGAATTTGGGGATTTTAGAGTATTAATCAGAAAATCAGTACTTCTTCCTCTCCCCTTAAACGAAATGCATTGTGGAATAACTTGTGTTAATTACTCCTGTTAATTATAATGCTACCCACCTAAGCTTTCCCGGGCTCATTTTTGCAGCTATCTTTGCAGTGACTTCATGTACCACTACTTGATGGCCAGTAGAACCCATTGTTCTTACTGGGTTCTTTTTACACAAAGCATAACAAGGGCAGGTGGGGGATAATGGGCCCTTGAAAAATAAAGATCTCAGCATCACCCCCAAATAAAAGCCATGCACAGTACTGAAATTCTAAATCTATATTGTGTATGTGCCTGCATGCCAATATGTTTGTATATGTGATTGTTTATCGGTATTCGATGGATATTTTTCCCCATAAAGATGCACAAAATTTTAAAATATAAAGAATTGAGTGGCTGGAAAACAATACAGCACTTAAAAATTCCCCTACCTTTCAAATTCACAGCACTGAGAAGGAAGGGGCAGGTATTGTGGTGGTGATCAGACTGGCAGCTAAGAAAATGATTCATGGGGTAGGCTCAGTGAGAACCACAAGATAAAGATGAGAGTAAACTATTAAGCAAAATCACGGTGGGGCCTTCCAAGAGTGGTGGAGAGTGAATGCCATTCCTGTGCTCTCCCTGCAAGAGGACGAACTATGGGAAAGGTCAAAAGAAATAAGGAATAGAGGAAGATAGGAAGGTCTAATAAGGGCAGGGGGAACAGGAAGGGACCCACTTAACCCCTTGAGAACAGTAGCTATTGTCATCCATCTAGTGCTTACAGCACCCAGTGCATTCTGGGTGCTCAGGGTACAAGCACTGATAATCATCACAGTTTTGCCGACAGAGTACAGCTGTAAATTACTTGCCCCCCTCCCCAGTCAGCAGGAAGCTGCTTGCGTTTGGTAATGAGTGGAAATAGTCAAGTACTATTACACTCAGGGGTCAGAGAGAGGAGCTAGTAAGGAGCCATGTACTGTTGAGACAGGAAGCTCTTCCACACACCTTGCTGTGAGCTCCCTTTGCACACTGCACTGGTTACATCAGGCGTGCTCTGTGCTCTGCAGCCTTCCTATTTCAACACATGGCCTCAAAACTTCACGGCAAGCACAAGAATTAGCAATCCCTGCAAACTGAAGAGAATTATCTGCTGTCTCTAGATGATTCTCAAAAATATGCCGATAGCAATGCGAGGCATTATAAATCCATCCAGGTTGGTTCTGACCATGTTGTAGAAATAATTTCAGCTGGCATGTCACATGAAAGAACAGATTTGAAAACAGTGGTGTGCATATAGCCCTGAAGGTTTCAACTTGGCTAATGTTCTAACGACCTTATGGCACGACTTTGGATTGCAGCAAAGGTACCGAAAATGTCAGTAGTCTGAATTTACCGTGTGTGTGTGTGTCTGTCTGTCTGTCTGTTTCTCTCTCTCTATATGTATACTCTCACCTCTGAAAAAGATAAAAAATTTATCCCTCAGTATAATTGTATATCGCTCTATATGTACTCCCTTGTTGTAAGTCTAGAGGAAGATTGATCAGTTGGTATACTTAAGTATGTTGGTACACATACGTACAAGTCAGGAGTATTATGTGTACTTGATATGTGTACTTGTCTGTCATCACTTGGTGTACGTGTATTTATGTATGTACGATAACTCATAAGTATGAAAATGACTTATACCTGGTCAATACACATGTGACTTGGATAATATAGGTGATCAATTTGGAGAAAGGTTTGTCAGTTTGTGGACATTTGTATATACAAAAATTCCCGAGATTTATCATATGGTGTGTGTGCATGTGGGCTTGTACGTGTGTGTAGGTGTTCATTCCCACGTCTTCCACGAGGCATGTAGGGTGTTGTTGCTTTGGGAAAGTAGTCATCGCTTACACAAGGAGCCATTTTGTCTTGATCAGTGTTTAATGGGAGTGTAAAGCCTAATTTAGGAAAAACACAACTGTTAAATCAGAACAGCCTTGGCCTTCGATTCTGAGCTAATAAGGTATATTAAAATTTCTAAAGTAGGGACATCTGTTATTTTTCACACATTATACTAATGAAAATACTGACTGATATGTCCTAGTGGTTGGGGAAGGGAGTTTAGGACCTTTGGTAGACCTTCGATTCAGTACAGTTTTCATAAATTATCCATTTACTCTTAAAGGAAATTCAAAAGCTGATCCAACTGGGAAATCAAACTCCATTGCAGGCAACTCAGGGATCTTTTCTCTGACTCATGTACTCTAACAGTGTTGACGGTGGGAAAAGTTGAATGCATTTTAAGTTAGATCCACTTCAGGAAGTTAGAAGCAGTATGAAGCAATTATTTTCCTCTTGGCTGGGATGTGGGTGAATGTTTTACCTCTTGCCCTTTACTTTTACAAGTATATTTTAGGGAACCTTATAATTGGTTTTTGTGTATATTTTAGTTTTTTTTTAACTCATCATCTGGTTTTGGGATTACTTTTGGCTGAAAGCAACAGTGTAGTGGTTGGTTTTTCTCTTGTAAAAAGAGGTCTGAGGCTATGCCGCAGCTCAGTGATGCCACTAGGATCCTAAGTGCCTGCATGTTTCTACTGTTCTGTCTTCCCCATGTAGAATGCAGTCTTTGTGTTTCTTGCCTCATAGTCGCTAGATGGCTGTTGCAACTTCAGATCTCACATCCTGAATCTGGGAAAAACAAAAGGCTCTCTCTTAGGAGGCTTTGCCTTTTGATTCAGAAAGGGATGCTCTCTTCAGGTGCTTCCAACTATATCACTGTTGGCCAGAAGTATATCAAATGGTCACCCCTACATGCTAAGGAGCTAAGGAAATAAATTATTCTTATTTATTTATTTATTTGTGGGGAAGGTCAGCCCTGAGCTAACATTCATGCCAATCCTCCTCTTTTTGCTGAGGAAGACCGGCCGTGAGCTAACATCTATTGCCAATCCTCCTCCTTTTTTTCCCTTTTTCTCCCCAAAGCCCCAGTAGATAGTTGTACGTCATGGTTGCACATCATTCTAGTTGCTGTATGTGGGACGCCGCCTCAGCACGGCCGGACAAGCGATGCGTCGGTGTGCGCCCGGGATCCGAACCCGGGCCACCAGTAGCGGAGCGCATGCACTTAACCTCTAAGCCAAGGGGCCGGCCCCGGGAAATAAATTATTTTTTAATTAAACATTTTGCTGCCCTGAACAAAATGGGGTTCTGTTTAAAAAGGAAGAAGGGAATTGTGTACCTGCCAAAGAATATTGATGGACAGTGTACACCCATGGCCTCTCAATACTTACAGTATCAGGCCAACCTTCATCATTTCTAGTGCAGAGTATGAACAACTCATCATCAAACTCCAGGAAAATCCTAGGATAGCAAGTGTCAAGAAAAGTAGCTAAAATGATCCACAAAGGGATTACTACTGAATGTGGATTTTTAGTCTGGAAACAAGCACCTCTAAAATGGCAGAAAGACAGTGTCCTTGCAAGTGGTAAAGGGGAACAGCCTGGGTAAACACACATTGCTTACCAAGTCCTGTAATACTAGAATGTGAAAACTTGCCTAGACACATTGAAAAACATGTCATACTAATAAGAGAATTTTCAGTATAACCTGTAAAACTCATTATACCAAAAGTAACGTAGCCGTTAAATATAATCAGAATCAGAAATATTTTCGTACTATCAATGGTTGACACCAATGCCTTGTCAGTAAACAGTTATTGGGAACCTGTTAGGTGCTCACAGCCCATAGGGGAATATAGACTATATGAACAGATAACTGCATACAACATGGCAAGCACTAAACTGAGGCATTAACACAGAGTACAAAACAGCCAGACTGCCAAGGGTTATTGATGAAGGACATTAATCTCTTTCCTTTGATGTCTATATCCAAGAAAACAGTTTGGGCCTTCTACAAACTGTCCCCTGGCAACCCTACCAGAGTGTCTGGGATAGACAGGGTAGAAGTTCTTATATTCTTATTTTTAGCTTCCAGGAAATTCCACTTAGAGAAAGTAAAGGATGCCTGGGTTAATAACATGAGAACAAGTTACCTATAGGTCCCAAATCCTTTTGTTGATAAATAAATCCTTTTCAAGGATCTTTATGAGCAAGAAATCTAAGGTGATTTACGCATCTATAGAGTAACACTATTTGAGGAATGAAGCTGGTTAACCAGACTGAAAGTTTGGTAGACATGACTCCTTAAAGATGGGACCATTATAAAGTGAGCCTCTTACCATATTTTCATGCTATTAAATAGTGGATGTTTGAAATCATTCTGGCAGCTCGCCACATGTCTCTCTCTTTTTTTTTTTAATAATTTTATTTATTTATTTTTCCCCCAAAGCCCCAGTAGATAGCTGTATGTCATAGCTGCACATCCTTCTAGTTGCTGTATGTGGGACGCGGCCTCAGCATGGCCGGACAAGCGGTGCGTTGGTGCATGCCCGGGATCCGAACCCGGGCTGCCAGTAGCGGAGCGCGCGCACTTAACCGCTAAGCCGCGGGGCTGGCCCCACGTGTCTCTTTTGCAATTTGACTACTCGTGTGGGTATAGCCTTTGTGTAAAATTAAAAAATCACATAATTTATGTCCAAGTCACATGCCTGCCCCGTCTGGCACTGCTGCTACTGGGGAGTTGGGAGGAGAACTCAGGAGCAGCTCACCTGCAGGCTCCTCAGCCTTCATTGATTGACACGTCCAAGGAGTCCTGTTCCCAGCAGAGATTCCAGCATGAGTGAAGAGGAAACCTTTGCCCATCTTCAAACAGCCTTGCATATTTAGGTAATAGTATTCCAGATGTCTGAAACTATCTCACCAATGTAGAGTGTAAGTTATCTAGGCAGGTAGCACCTGTGTCTCAGTCATTTCTCTGTCTTAAAACAGAGGAGGTATTTGGTAGATGATTGCTGAAGCAAAGACATCTAGATTAGAGCCAGATGTAGCTCTGGGGCAAGCCAGTCTGTATAGAGACCTTTGTGAAAAGTCTTGGGGAGCCAGCAGCTATATGAAAGCAAGTAGAGGGAGTTGGAAAAGACAACAAAGGGATATCAATGTTTCCTACTCTCCATTTTTACAAAGAATTTGGGTTTACTGGTTTACTGCAGGAAACATAATATGCTTTGGAAGGTAATCATGAGACGTGATGTAAAAGCAAGAGTCTTGGGTATAAACCTACAATATTTTCTTATCTTCTCCATGCCTTTCCCTCATTCCTCTTTAGTGTCGCCTGTGTACAATTTCTTACTAATTAATTAATTCCCACCTTTGTTGAGGAATAATTGACGAATATAATTGTATATATTTAAAGTGTACGACTTGATGATTTGATATACATATACATTGTGGAATGATTACCATGATCAGGACAATTAACACATCCATCACCTCACATAGGTAACTCTTTTTGTGTATATGTGTGGTGAGAATGCTTAAGATCTCCCCTCAGCAACTTTCAAGCATATAGTACTGTATTATTAACTAGATTCTCAGAACCTATTCTTCTTACAACTGAAAGTTTGTGCCCTTTGACCTGCATCTTCCCAATTTCTGCCTCCCCCCAGCTCCTGACAGCCACCATTGTATTCTCTGTTTCTATGAAATTGGCTTTTTTTTTCTTTTATATTCCACATATAAGTGATAACCATACAGTATTTGTCTCTCTGTGTTTGGCTTATTTCGCTTAGCATAATGCCCTCCAAGTTCATCCATGTTGTCTCAAGTAGCAGGATTTCCTTCTTTTTTATGGCTGAAAAAATTCTATTATATATCCATCTATCATACTTTCTTTATCCATTCATCTGTCCAAGGACATTTAGGTCGTTTCCTTGTCTTGGCTATTGTGAATAATGGTGTAATGAACACGGGAGTGCCGATATCTCTTTGAGATACTGATTTTACTTCCTTCAGATAGAAATCCAGAAGTGGGATGGCTGGATCATATGTTAGTTCTAGTTGTAATTTTTTGAGGAACCTCCATACTGTTTTCAATAATGGCTGTACCAGTTCACATTTCCATCGACAGTGCACAAGGGTTGCCTTTTCTCCACATACTCACTAACAGTTGTTATCTCTTGTCTTCTTGGTAATAACTATTTTAACAGCTGTGAGGTGATATCTCATTGTGGTTTGGATTTACATTTCCCTGATGATTATTGATGTTGAGCACCTTTTCACGTACCTCTTGGCCATTTGTATGTCATCTTTGGATAAATGTCTATTTACGTCCTTTTCTCATTTTTTAATTGGCTTATTTGCTTTTTTGCTGTTTAGTTGTATGGGTTCTTTATATATTTTGGATATTAACTCCTTATCAGATAGATGGTTTGCAAATATTTTCTCCCATTCTGTAGCTTGCATTTTCAATTTGTTTCCTTTGCTATGCAGAAGTTCTTTAGTTTGATGAAGTCTCACTTGTTTATTTTAGCTGTTGTTGCTTGTGCTTTTGGTGTCTTATCCCAGAAATCATTGCCAAGACCAATGTCAAGCTTTTTCTATATATGTTCTTCTAGGAGTTTTACAGTTTCAGATCTTACATTTAAGTCTTTAATCTAGTTTAAGTTATTTTTTGTGAGTGGTGTAAGATAAAGGGTCCAATTTCATTCTTTTGCATATGGATATCCAGTTTTCCCAGCACCATTTATGAAAGTGACTCTTCTTTCCCCATTGAGTGTTCTTGGTATTCTTGTCAAAAATCAGTTGACTGTATATGCATGGGTTTATTTCTGGGCTCCCTATTCTTTTCTACTGGTGCCTGTTTTTATGCCAGTATCATACAATTTTGATTACTGTTGTTTTGTAACATAGTTTGAAAACAGGAAATCTGATGCCTCCAGCTTTATTCTTCTTTCTTAAGGTTGCTTTGGCTATTTGGGGTCTTTTGTGATTCCATGCAAATTTTAGTATTCTTTGTTCTATTTCTGTGAAAAATGCCTTTGGAATTTTGATAGGGATTGGATTGAATCTGTAGATTGCTTTGGGTAGTATGGACATTTTTACAATATTAATTCTTCCAATTCAAGAACATAGGATATCTTCCCATTTATTTCTGTCTTCTTCAGTTTCTTTCAGCAATATCTTATAGTTTTCAGTGTACAGTCTTTCACCTCCTTGGTTAAATTTATTCCTAAATATTTTATTGGTTTTGATGCTATCATAAATGAGATTGCTGTCTTAATTTCTCTTTCAGATAGTATATAAAATGTGTATAGTTAGTGTATAAATTAGTGTATAAAAATGCAACTCACGTTTGTATGTTTTTTTTTATCTTGCAACTTTACTGAATTCGTTTATTAGTTCTAACAGTTTTTTGGTGGAGTATTTACAGTTTTCTATATATAAGATCATGTCACCTGCAGACAGATAATTTTATTTCTTTCTTTTCAATTTGGATGCCTTTTATTTCTTTTTCTTGCCTGATTGCTCTGGCTAGGATTTCTAGTACTATGTTGAATAGGAGTAGTAAGAGTGGGCATCCTTGTCTTGTTCTTCTCTTAGAGGAAAGGCTTCTAACTTTTCACTGTTGAGTATGATGTTAGCTGTGGGCTTGTCATATATGGGCTTTATTATATTGAGATATATTCCTTCTATACCTAATTTGTTGAGTTTTTATCATGAAAGGACATTGAATTTTGTCAAATGCTTTTTCTGCATCTATTGAGAATATCATATGATTTATCTTTCATTCTGTTAATAAGGGGTATCATGTTTATTGATTTGCTTGTATTGAACAATCCTTGCATCCCAGGGATAAATCCTACTTGATCATGGTGTGTGATCCTTTTAATGTGTTGTTGAATTTGGTTTGCTAGTATTTTATTGAAGATTTTGGCATCTGTGTTCACCAGGGATATTAGTTACTCATTCAATCTCCTTGCTCTTTATTTGTCTGCTCAGATTTTCTAGTACTTCATTATTCTATATTTTTCTAGGAATTTATCCATTTCTTCTAAGTTATCTAATTTGTTGGTGTATAGTTGTTTATAGTGTACAATTTCTTTGTAAACATTTTTTCTTACACAGTGTTTTTCAAATGAAAAGAACTTGGAGTCTTCCATCATACTCTCCTCGATTTGAATCTGAAGGAGCTAAGTAACCTTTCTGAAATTTTTCCCTGTTTGTTAATAGAAGAATAATACTATGGGGGCTGGCCTGGTGGCATAGTGGTTAAGTTTGCGCACTCTGCTTCGGCAGCCCAGGGTTCGTGGGTTCGGATCCCGGTGCGGACCTACACACCACTTATCAAGCCATGCTGTGGCAAGCGTCCCACATAAAGTAGAGGAGGATGGGCATGGATGTTAGCCCAGGGCCAAGCTTCCTCAGCAAAAAGAGGAGGATTGGCAACAGATGTTAGCTCAGGGCTAATCTTCCTCACAAAAAATAAAAAGAATAATACTGTGTACCTTGTATAGTTAAAGATTAAATAAGATATCATAGAGCACTTAGCATAGACAGCACCTATAGGCTATCAGCAAGTTACCTTCCCTTTCCCTGACGCTCCCTAAAGCTAAGTTTACTGGCTATTTGTGTAGCAACAGGTCCAGAGGCTGTGAATTATTTGTGATGAATTTCCAAGGACTGAATGAGGAGAGACATTTTAATCAAAGCACCAGAGAAGTTCATGTAGAGAAGAACATACAATTAGTGACCTCGTCCTATGAGGGATAATCAACAGTGGGCCTGACAGAATTGGAATTTTCATGTGAGCAATCTGGGCATGTATATCCAGTCTGCTCTGTGTCCAGAAAAGTGGGAGGCAAGAGGCATTTGTAGCTTGGTCACAGATTGGGTGTCAGACATATTAAGCCTGCATTCCTCTGACAGGCCTCCAGAATGAAATGTCAGGAGGGAAGTTTAGCAGTGGGGGAAACAATTATGAGAATCTCAGAGGTGAGAAAGAGGGAGAGTTCTGCTTACTGTCCAGGAAAGAGAGAATATGGCACGGAAGGAGGGCAGTGAAATGTGCTTCCTGACACACACTGGAAAAACCTGTCGTTTACTGAGGTCCCATTGCTAGCTCAGGCTTAGACTGAATGAGAGAATGCTTTTAGGAGAAAAGAAGTATAGCTTAGCGCTGATGGATACTCTGGAAAAACCCCAGGGCTGAAGCCACTAGTTATAGTTAGTCCTTCATTTAGTTCACCAGCTTTCTAGCCTGTCTGATTTCTTTAGAGCCTGTAATGGATGCTACCAAGTCTCCCAGTGCAGCGGGTCCAAAGTAGTGGGTCTCTTCACTTTGGGAACAAAGAGCTCACCACTTGGGATGTGTTGTTGTTGTTGTTGTCATGTTATGGCTGCAAATTACCACAGAATAAATAGTTTTTTCTCCAGGGAACTCATGTATACCCTTAGAGAAAAGTATCGACTCCTCAGAGAAAGATCTGTTCACCTAACCTGCCAGTCCTCAAAGAACACCTCCTCAAACCTCCTCTTAGTCTTTTCTCTGGCCTTCCTAGGTCTCTTTGTCCCATTAACTGATGATGTCTTCATTACAAAGATGAAGGGGGTGGTGGGGGACAGTCTAGACTCTGGTCCTGGTTCTGCCACCACTGGCTGTGGTCATGCCGCCTTTCTGAATTTTTGGTCATCTCAACTATAAAATACTGTCGTACTGCCTGCCCTGTTTGCTTATAGGGTAGTCTTGAACATGGGATGAATGTAATATGTGTGCAAGTGTATTGCATAGTTTGAAGCAGTATTCAGATGTGTGGTGGTGATATTAGCGGACTTATTAAGATTTGCTTTTTCCCAAGAGATTGCAAACTAGACCCACTGAAGTCATTGACTAAAATAGGAAAAGCTGTGGACGGTATTTTAAATTAGCTTTGCTCCTGCTGACAAAAAATGTTTTAGTTTATCCATTTTTTATGGTCTGGTCATCTACAATGTTTGTCTACCAAGTTGCTCCCCAAGGAGGCCTCCACTTGATGAATTGTCCTAAGGTCACTGCAACCCCAGAGTCTCTTTGCCCCCTTCTTTCTCCCTTGTTTTGGGTGAAGAGACATCTGTATTATGGCTGTGTGAAAGTTACAGAGTAACTGTGTCAACCCAGTAGCTTTGTGTGGGGTGGATCAGACTGCTCTTAAGGCTCTTGGAACTTTTGGGTGCACGCACACAGAGAGACACGTGCATAGACCAATTCAGGTACATAAACCAGCCCAGAAATGAGTGTCGCTGTCCTCATACAACCATGCCTGGTATGTTCTTCCCTATTATCTGCAGACTCCTCTAAAGCTTGACAGTGAAATCCTTTTTCTCTGAAACTCTACGTGTGCGTTACAGAAGCCCTTTTTGCTCAAGAATGGTTCTATAGTTAGAGTGTACACCTTTTATGTGTACATCTGTATACCTTTTTCCTCAAGTCGGTTTCTTCATATGTTATTGTAGGGTTTTAGTTTGTGCTGTCATAGTGGTGCCACCTTTCTTTTTCTTACTCATATTTTCTCTCACACACAGTAATATGATGTATAATCTATGGTACAGGAGCAAATTTTTAGAAAGGAACATGTACATTCTTAAAAGATTCGTCATTGTCCAGCCTGGATGCATATGATTTCACCTAATACCCTGAGCCTTCAATAGCATAACAATAACAACCCATCATGCTTTGAAAGTAAATTTGTTTCATATTTTATATTGTTTGGTCTCTCTTTCTTTGTCCTGTGTGTAACATACTGGCTTCCAGGAAACAGGAAGTCTCCAGTAATGAGCATTTCTAATGTGAATGACTGCATACTCAGCCCATTTTGGTGAACAAGAACAAGCAGCTTGCCCTAGGTGGGCTCTTTTGAATGGATCTTGCCCAAGCTAGGTGCTTTCTCTTTTCCTTTGACTCATGGCAGCTGGCAGCACAAGCAGACATTGTTTGCTTGAAAAGAGGCTGTCCTCAAATTTCCTTCCTTCTTGGAACACAGACCTTAATTCACTAGCTCCCTAACTCCAGGGAGAAGCAATGATCTTCATCCCCATGAACCCATCCAGCAACCCACAACGGCCCACAAAAGATGTTCTCTCTCCTACAACCTCATCCCAGCTGCTACGACACCCCCGCCGATGCAACGCCTGCTGCGGTCACGGTCTACTCTCGAGGGACAGTGCCTTATGTCAGTAGGCCCCTTCTTGAGTCCCAGGTGCTGGGAAGACATGATTGCGGCCTTCTGCGCTCCTGCCCCCGCCTCTGACACACACACACACTTTGAGCCTGTGAGGTACAGCAGCCCACTAAAGCTATAGTTAAAAGTACCAAGTTGCTGGATTGCCCAGGGAAGTGAGAATGAGCAGGTCTCACACAGGGATGATTTGAAACAAGCCTTGTGGCTTTTTAATAATGTGCCAAAGCGGTCTCAGTGGTGGGCCAGCAGGGCCCCCAGTCTATCTTCTGTGAAAGGAGAAGGCCCAGCAGGCCCTGCCTAATGTAGACAGCCCCTCCACTCTTCTGGAGGAGACAGACTCTGAGATGGCAATCAAGGCTTGATTTGCCAACACATTTCCAATGATTAAAATGTAATTAGCACAACTGAGTGCCTCCTCCCCAGCTAATTTTAATACATGCTGTGACAGGCAGGCAGCCGGCTGTGCCTTTAGCCCAGCAGCAGATGGAGGCAGAGGCAGCGGGAGAGGAAAACCATTTTGCAATGTGACTATTCGCATCACAAAACCATCAGGGCGCTCAGCTCTTAGAAGGCCCTTGATGGCAGCACATCAAATTGGCGCTGTCATAGCTGACCGTGGCAATGGCAGTCATCCTTCATACTGTCCCAGAAGCACAGCGAGGCAATTTCCAGGCGTAACCCTTTAAGATCTAGAAGGAGGGGGAGAGACATGGAGAGCACACTTGTCGTCTTGCAGTGACAGGCGTGAGCTTTGCAATGTGCGCTGTGAAACCCACGCTCTTGGCAGCTTGCAAACCGTTACTTACATGTTCCTTTTCCAAAGCACAGTGGAGTGTGGTTCAGAAGCTTTGGAAGTAACTGTTTCTCCAAGAGGGAGACAGGCGCGAGCTGCCTTCTGTGTGCTTTCTCTGAACTGGGAAGGATGAGATTTTCAGCCTGGGGTGGTGTGGCAGGTTGGAGGCTTCCTCTTATATTCCATTGATCCCATGGAAACCTTTGAGCCTCGGGCATCTCCTCATGACCATCTGCTGCTCTCCTATCTTGAAGGGCATGTCAGACAAGCTGTGATGTCCAGAGGACCGTGTGCCCACGCTCCTACTCTCTCACTTACTGGCAAAAACACCTGCCAATCGACACCACTGTTGGGCCAGCCCTTCTCCTTCCAAGGCACCGCCTGTAATGAAAGCAGGCTCCCTGAAGGCTGAAGATTATTTGGGCCTTCCTGGGTTTGGACCGTACAGGACAATTGCAAGGGGTGCTTGTGTTGATTGTTGATCTGTCACCCAAGCTTGGCGGCTGAACTTCACAGCATCACAATCATCTCCCACCCCAAGACAAAAAGGACAAGTCTAAATAATACCGATGATGATGAGGATGATGATGATGACGACCAGTTATTGGACATTTATTAGGACTATAGCCTAGCAATGTGTTAAATGCCTTAAATGCATCCATTTTCTCACACAATACTCACACAAACCTAAGAGTGTCAAATTATTATTCCCATTTTATGGATGAGACAAAGCAACAGCAAGGTTGAGTAACTTACCCAAGTGCTACTAAGTGACAGAACCCAAATCCAAATACAAATCTTGACCTGGATAGCAAAAGTCCTAGCCTAGACATGCTGCGCCACAAAGATGCTTACCCAGGAAAAGCCTCTGAGTAGAGAAATCCTTTGCTCTGAAAAACAATGAGATTATTCTTTGCCATCTAATGGCCTCTGGAGACCAGTGTCCATCAGGACCTCAAGGACTTCCATCACATGGGTGACATTTTGTATATCTGTGTGTATGTGTATGTGTGTGTATCCTTTTGTCCTCTAACTAAAAACATAACATGATCATTAAAGAGATAAAAAAATTACCAAAAATTTAAAGAAGAAAATAAAAACAATCCAAACTTTTTATCACTCAGACATAGCTACTGTTAACATTTGATGCATCTTTTTTCTTTCCATGTGTGTTGAGCAATTTCAAAGTAATATAGTATATAAATTAAATGCATCTTGCTTTTCTTTAACTGTAGTAGTAACAATAAAAGTAGCATTTTTCATGAATTATTTCCTTACCTCTGTCTTGAAAGGCGGGTACATATTATCCCTATTTTATTGATGTAAAAAAGAAATTGAACCTGAGAGAAGAGATGTAACTCACCCAAGATAACTTCTAGGATTTTTATTTTACCTTCCCTATGACCATGATCATTTTTCCATTATAATAAAATTCCTTAGGAACATTATTTTTATGGGTGAACGCCACTCTGGTACATTGATCTGTTCCCCAATTTGGGGACATTTAGGTTCATGAAGTCTGTGTTCCTGATTTGTTCAGAGATTTAGAAACACCTGGGTTCCAATGCCTGGAGCTGCTTCTTACAGATGTGTGACTCTCGGCAAGTTGCTAAATGTCTTCAATCCTTACTCTCTCACTGTAAAGCTGGAATACTAAAACCTACACAGTGCGGGTGGGGAGAGGGCGGGCAGGTATTGTAAGGTTAAAAAAGGGATATATGTAAAGTGTATCAGAGCATATTTCCTGGCCCCTCCTGTGTGCTAACAGTAGCCATATAAATAATGGATTATTAGATTGTTTCCTAACTACATGATGAAATTTGTAAACAAATTCTTGTAGGCATTTTGCTCTGTTTTTGGAGATATAAATCAGAAAGAGAAGAGTTGAGCTACATAGTAAGAAAAATGTTAAGGCTCTTGATACATATTGCAGAATTATTTTCCAGATAGAAAAGTGACATTCCTCCAGAAGTGAATGATCATCTGCCTACCACAACTTTGCCAGCATTGTGTGTCAGCATTTACGTTTTTTTTTTCTTATTTGATAGATGAAAAAGAAATATATCTCTTTTTAATCTGCATTTCTTTGATTGCTAGTGAAGCTGAATATTTTTTTCCTATGTTTATTAGCCATTTATATTTCCTCTTCCATGAATTGACCTCTCTGCTTTTGAAAGGAAAGATGAGTCTCCAAGGGCTAGCTAGAGAAAAGATGCTCCAGCGATCATTACTGCGGAGCCTTGGGGCCAGGAGTTGCTGGGGAGAGAATTAAGAGCCTCCTGGGACTGCCAGGCGACTCTCAAGTAAGCTTCTTCCCAAACCAGAGCAAGGCTTTCTGTACAGTCAGCCTGCAATCAGTATTTGTTCTCTACCTTTTTGTTTGTTCTGTTAAGAAATATTTTGGATTTTTGAGAGGGCTCTTCACATTCCACTGAAACCATATAATTCTTCCCAGGTAGACAACCAGCATGCCTGTTCAGCTTGGCTTTTGCTCTGAAAGTCCCATTGGTTCACAGTGCATTGCTGTACATCTTGCCTGAGTCTTTTACGATCCCTGCCATCCAGGCAGGAACTGTGACTGCTCTGTAACCTTCTTAGATTTAAATCTGTTGCTTGTATTCTCCTCATAGTGTTACAGAGCAGCAGAGCCCATCCATACTGATGTCTTAATATCTTTCTCTCCTCCTTGGATTTATAGGGTAAAATAAACCCTCTGCCACAGAAGTGCTTATTGATTACTGAAGTACATAATAAAGGCTAAGAATAAAGTAAGACCAAGTAATCGGTTCTGTTCCTGGGGGATGACAGTAAACCCTGGCTGAGGCCACCTCTGAGGGTTTGGAGCTAGGAGGCTCCCTTTTAATTAGGCGTTCCAATAGTAAGCAGTGAATGATAGACACCAGACAAAAGAGTACATACTGTATGATTCCATTTATATAAAACTCTAGAAAATATATACACTAATCTATAGTGACAGAAAGCAGACCAGTGGTTGGGGGGAGGGGCGAAGGCAGTATGCACAGGGAGAGGAGAGAGGGATTCACGAAGGAGCACAGGAAAACTTTTGAGGGCAATGGATGTGTTCACAATCTTGATTGTGGTGATGTCTTCATGGGTGTATATGTATGTGAAAATGTATCACATAGTGCATTTCAAATATGGGCAGTTTATTCATGTCAATTATAGCCCAATAAAGCCACTAAGAAAAAATAGTAAGCAGTATAAAGAGATAATCCATGGCTCACTTTTTTTTTTTTTTAATTTTTATCTATTTATTTTTTTCCCCTAAAGCCCCAGTAGATAGTTGTATGTCATAGTTGCACAGCCTTCTAGTTGCTGTATGTGGGACGCGGCCTCAGCATGGCCAGAGAAGCGGTGCGTCGGTGTGCGCCTGGGATCCGAACCTGGGCCGCCAGCAGCAGAGCGCGTGCACTTAACCGCTAAGCCACGGGGCCGGCCCGCATGGCTCACTTTGTGCTGGGAAAATTTTCCTTAGGAAGCTATATTTTAAGAAACATTTAGGAGGACTTGTGAGACTAAATTTCACCTTCACGTTTGAGTAAATGGGGGTTTCAGAAGACTGAATGGTACCATCAAAAACAAAATCAAAAGGCATCACAAAGGCCACACAGCCCTCTTTCTCGATCCCTTTTCCTTTCTTACATCCAATCCTTAAAGGCAGCTTTTTATATAATTTTTTGGTAAAACAAAAGAAGCGGAGTCCCTTAGAAAATAGCATTAGTTCACGTCTCCCCTCACTCCTTCTGTCATTACATTTCCCCCACCCAGAGGAGAGGTTCTATAATGGAGAAATAAAAACTACTCCAAAATGTTGGCAGTCTAAAAGGGGACAGGCATTTTCAACACAAAAAGATGTTTGTTTTCCTTGCATTTTAACTCTTAATTTTTGACGCAGTGGGGAACTCCAGCATGGCTGCCATTTAAAATGTAACAATGCCATGGTGTTCTGATTGCCTCTGTCACAGGGGTGTTGTGACTGAAGGCCAGGAGACAAAGCAAATGAGGTCAAAGACAGTGCTTGCTGCTGAGGTGCTGGTCCATTTCTCTGCGTTTGAATGTTTCTTTTCTCTGGCCTGATGAGGAGGAGTCACTCAGGGAGACTGAAGCTGGAATTTGTACAACCTCTTTTCAGTCCCCTTGATTTTAATCAGAAATACACAATTATTCTTTTCCTCCAAATAGAGAAACTCAATCCCCATTCTAAATTCAATTATTGTAATTGCAGCATTCAGAAAAATAGCACATTCATTTTCTAATAAGAGATTGTGGATACCAAATTACTGCATATAGTATGTCAAAACAGGAAACTTGAGACTGGCAGACTAGTGGGTGTTTTTATCTTGGCAATTTGTATTTTCTTGCAGAGAATTTATAGTAATCCTACCCTTCCTTGTCTATGATATAGAAGACTAGGTATTCAAGCCATCCTAAAATAAAGACTGTTGTTAGGTACAATTTAATATAAACTCAGTTATGAATATGATGAATTCTAAGAGAGGCAAAAGTGAAATACCTAATAAAGAGAAGAAGAAAAAGAAATTAGTTTTTGGTTCCTATGAAATAGCTGTCCAACATGTCTTCGGATCTTCTTAAACCACCTTTTGACATTTGTAAATGAGTTTGTCTCAAGCCATATTTCTATTCCTTTAGCTATGCTTTTCACTATCTTGCATTTTAAAAACAAAACAAAAAGTCTGGTTGGTGGGAGGTTGATAATGTGGCCATTATGCTTCAGCAATATGAGAGCACCATTTTTCCTTTTCTTATTCTATTCCAGTTGCTTTAGTTGGCTTGAAGTGAGTCAAATGTAAAAAGAAATATTTTTGGATTTTGAGTTTCCTGATTTTCTTAAAAGAGTAACCTTAAAATTGGACTTCTCCAAGCATATGCTGTTACTTTCTTAGGGTTTACTTTTACCTCAAAATTATTTCCATGTCTTTCTCATAGACACCTTGAGACACCCTCCACTTCAAACACCTTAGCATCCATTCCATCAACTATTGTTTGTTTCTTGATCTCCTCAATTAAACACTTTCCATGGCAGCTTCTCTCAGATATTTTGCTGATGTAATTTATGAATTCATTCTTTCACTGATATTTATTGAGCACCTACTAGGTGCCAGGTTTAGGAAGAGCAGGATATAAGTAAACTCTGAGATATATTTGGGGAAACTGACTGCAGTGTTGGAGGTGCTGGAAACCAATAGCTGAAATATGGCCAGAGAAGTCCATGTATATGGAAGAGGAAACAGACATGCCCATGTGTCCCGAGTGGTAGAAGTAGTCTGTGGACTGTTGAGTGCCTACTAAGTGACAAGCAGTTTGGTTATATTCTTTCAACTAATCCCCGTTTTGCAGTTACCAAAATTAGTGCTCTAGGAAGTTTTTTCTCTTCCTGAGGTTACCCTGTTGGTTGATTTTGTTAGATCAATCCTTAAATAGGCTTCGTATATAAATAAACTCTGTTTAAAGGGGTATCCAAATAGCTCCTAATTCTGCTTGGTCAGAATCTCTGGTCAAATTCCAAAATGGCTGGCTTCCTAGTTGCACCAATAATCACTTGATGTTTTTGATATCCATTCTGTCTGTCTCTCTATTTATTTTTGCCAATTTGAATTTGAGTGAATATCTTAATAATGTCAAAGCCCCGTAAGTCATTATTGCTCTATGCATAATCAACAAGTTTAGACTCCAAATCTTATATTGATGCATTTTACTTTAGTCCCTGTATGCAGGTTACTTACCACTATTTGACTGAAGAATAAGTTCCAAATTATATCTACCCCAAAAAATGTGCATCAAGAACCTAAAAGAACACTTAGAAAATTGAGTTCTAAAGTGTCTTGCCTTGTTGATATTTTATCAGTGCAATAAAACCATTTGTTACCAGAAAGATTCCTGTTGTCCTCTTCTTTGAGAGGGAATTATCGTTTCTGTTTTTGTTTTTTGGGGTGGTTGTTTCTGATTTGTATAGCATAGTATCAAGTCTTCAGACACCTCCTAAGCAGAAACCCTTACAGAATATGATTTCCCCTCTGGCAATAAAATGATACAAAATCCAACTCAATATTTAAATAACCATTAAATTACCTCACTTCTTTGTGTGATGTCTTTCGTGACAGAGTTGGAAAAAATGAAACTATTAGTATTTCTTTCTGGCTGCTTTCACCTGCTTGAACTCATTTAATCCTCACAAAAACCTTGTGGAGTATGTATCATCCCCATTTACAGGTTTAAAGAAAGGTAGGCTCCAAGACGTTAAGTACCTTTTTCGAAACTGCATGGCTGCTAAGTGGAAGGCCTCAGAATTTGAACCTAGGTCAGCCTCAGGTATAATGAGCAGTTCCTCTGAGCCAGGTACTGTGCTAGGTCCTCTGCTTAAGAGAGAGCTGTCTGGGATAGAGCAGGAATGTGGCTGACCAGCTGCCTTCACTGCTGCTTGTTGTCATTACAACTTCTTTTCAGTTTCAGCTCTCTTCTGCTTTGCCTTCTACCAACCCATCAATCAGGAAGATATTTTTCAAGTAGTTTCTTTGTATAGTGCATGAGAGAGAGTGACGTGGTCTATTGTACTTGCTGGGAACATGAACTTTGGAGGACAGAACTGGGTTCCAGTACTGCCCCTGCCATTGGAAGCCTTAACTTCTCATCTCGAAAATGGAGGATTTGTAACACTTACCTCCCACGGCTGTTGTCAGAACATTCTTTTTTAATGATTGATAGCTGTTGGCTGGCATTTTTAGGGGAGAAATGCTCTGAGATAGTTCCTATGGAGAATCCCTACGCTGAAAAGCTGTGCTGCAAAGATATGATGTGAAATGCACTTCAGGAACCAGGCTTTTCCCAAGTAGACAGCTCAGAGCTGCTCCGCTGTCGTGGATCCTTCTCTTTCTCCTTTGCCTGAGGTGGACGTTGTCCCTTTGGCAGGGAATTGAATCACGTAGGCGCTTCTTAGCATGGAAAGCAGAAGCTACATTCAGTGGCTCACAACCTTAGGGGCTGGAAGGAAGAATAGTTTGCAGCAGCTTCGTTACCTGGGGAAAAAGAACTCGGAGTTACAGACACTTTAAGAAAGATGCTTTTACTTTGAGTGTTGGAGAAAATAGAACAATTACCTATTGAAGGCAAAATGGATGAAAAAATACCTCTGTTTGTACTACCCTGATCATTTAATCTGTTCAGATTCATTCTGCCTTCCTGAAGGTGATTCAAGCCAGACTGTCTGTTCTTGCTGGCTGCATCATTCCTTCCCCTGTGTCACATGGGGACACATGTGGCACATGGTGATCACCTGAGGTTCCCAACTAAACACAGACGTTTCCTACTCCAAGAGGAGATTCCTCTAAGGGCTAGAGCTCCACAGGCAGTATCAGATATGTGGGAGGAGGGGCGGGAAGGAGGAATCCATAAATCATCAAATTGTCGTTGAACATCTTTTAGGGTCCTAAAAACTGCATTAGGCCCTGTGATGATTCCAGGGACAACCAGACTGCTCTCTCTGAGGAGCTCACCATCTGTAGGGGAGCAAGACTTATATATGTGAAATCAGTGAACAACTGTATTCTCTCTAAACTGGAGCCAGTTAGATTTCCAGCACCAGGCACACATACTCTGAAAAAAAAAAAGAAAAGAAAAACAGTCTTTGTTGAACAATGAATGAATGAGTTCTTTTTTTTTTTTTTTTTGTGAGGAAGATCAGCCCTGAGCTAACGTCCATGCTAATCCTCCTCTTTTTGCTGAGCAAGACTGGCTCTGAGCTAACATCTATTGCCAATCCTCCTTTTTTCTCCCCAAAGCCCCAGGAGATAGTTGTATGTCATAGTTGCACATCCTGCTAGTTGCTGTATGTGGGACGCGGCCTCAGCATGGCCAGAGAAGCAGTGCATTGGTGTGCGCCCGGGATCTGAACCCGGCCCGCCAGTAGCGGAGCACGTGCACTTAACCGCTAAGCCATGGGGACGGCCCTGAATGAATGATTTCTAACATTTATTGAGTGCTTCCTATGTGTCAGGCACTGTTCTAAACTGTTTTATGTTTATTTATATGTATTTATTATATATATCTTAATATTATTGTATATTCACTAATGCAATGAATGCTCTCAACAACCCTTTGAGGTAGATACTCTCAATGGCCCCATTCGATAGATAATGAGGCACAAAGAGGTAAGTTACTTGCCAGATGTCCTACAGATTGTCCTACAGATGTCCTACGGATTGTATGTAGTAGAGACAGGATTTGAACCCAGGCTAACTGTCTCCTACAGTTATATATGAAGGAGAATAAGATGGCTTTTCAAGGGCTGTTGGCATTTTGGTTCAGACCAGACTTTGTTATCTGCTCATCTGGCTTTGGCTTCCTTAAGACGTTAAGCACCCTCCTCCTTTGTAAAACTTGGACCAGCCTGGACCCACCCTGTGCGATTCTGCCTCGCCCCTCCCCTGGCCCTGCCAGGCCTCTCATTTGTAGTTTCTCTTAGCGAGCACATTTCTAAACGAGGACGGTTGCTCCGCTTTAAGGACATACAAATGGCTTGCCCTCACCTGTCAAGCATGATCCTTGTATTTTACCAGACCCATTATGAACGCAATCTTTCTGTCGAAAATTTGCATACCTCCTTTCTTGAAAAGTAATGACAGCAATTTTTTCCCTCTGCTCACTTTCTGAGTGTCTCATTTAACGGCACCTGTGAAACCGACAGGCGCAGAGATGAGAAGTGAAAGAGAGCAGTTGATTAAATCATCATCAAGTCGGGCCTCAGAAAGTCAATTCTGCTTGCCGTCTGCAATGATATCCTTTTATCTTAAAGTAATGAGCTATGGCACTTTTGCATCGGGTAATGCGATAAGTTCTATTAGCATGTTCCATTTGCCTCACAAGCAAGGGCAAGTCATTTTAGCTAGCTCATATCACTGCAATCAAAGCAATTGGCTTCCTAGGCAGAGAAGAAAGGGAAAAGGCTCAGGGTGATTTCTATGGATCACAACACAGTGGAAAAAATAGACTCTTGTATTATTTTAACCCATAACATACTTCTCCTTTTTACTCATCAGCAAATTTGGTTTTTATTAGCTCACACAGGACTCTGAAAAGAACCAGCCTTTAGTTGAAGCAAACCTAGGGGGCTGAGGCCCCACCCAAAGGAACAAGCAACTATGATCTGGAAAGGGAAAATTGCAGCATTACAGGGGGTCACAAATAGAATATTGTCGAAGAACATAGCTGAGAAAGTCTCCCTGGTAATAAGACTGTGGTCTCATAATAAACTCTTGCTTCACGCCATCTTCAAAGTCATTTGTAATATGTCCCCAGGCAGGTCTGGATTAATGCTATTGATGACTTAGAATCAGTAAATCAATGACAAGGAGGCAAAGGATCTGTTGCTTAGGCTTCAGAGAGATCGTTTACAAATCACCTGGCCCTAGACTGTCAGTTTTACCTTTGGACGAGAAACTCATTTTTCTCATTTTGGCAACCACTGAGGCTTGTGGGCTCTGAGTTTTAAGTAAATTTCATCTTTGGGGTTTATGTATGTTTATACTCGGCAAAATGTGACTTCCTTTTTTTCTGAGGAAAAAAAGATGCTGAACTCTTCAAAATATTTGTGAAATATCCACTTCTTCGTGACTTCCAAAAACCCAACAATGTTTTAATAAGCTAAGTGGAAATTTACAGTGTACAGATTGTTTTATAAAATGTACCTGGATTTCAAGTGACAAAAAGGAAAAAATATTGAAAATTAATTTGTGAGCTTTAGAACTTTAGATTTGGGCAACTTCTGGCAATATATTTGAACTTCTAATGAGTGGTCAGAATGAACCTAGCACATAGTAGGCACTTTAAAATTATTTATTAAATCAAAATGTGTGATTATCTGAGATGTCCTGGAGGGAGAATAACAAATGTTTTCTTAGCCCCTTCAGATCACATTGCTTGTGTGAGCTCTGGCCAGTCTAAGCTTACAACTTCCAAAAATGCCAGATTCTGAGAACTCCCCATATAGGAATGATAAGTTACCAGTACAGAATTCCAGAAGCTTCTGTAAGTTTGCTCTCCATTGTACCTCCTAAACAGCTAAAGATTGGGTAGGCCTTATATTATTTTCAAATGTGCTCCTTTTGTGACTATCAGAGCATTTTTCTTGTCTTTTAAACTATTGTTTGGCACACAAATCTTTTGATTATGCTTTTATTTTTTCCAAGCTATTTTACTTGATCAGGCATAGTTATTGTTGAAATAGAGGGGAGGAGGAGGCAATGGCATAATTTTACAATCAATAAGAATTCCTCAAACCATTTTCAGGATTAAAATATTCTTTTTATTTCTAGCACCTCAATAGCTTTAAATTTCACTTAAAGTCCAAAGCCAATATGAGAACAAAGTAAACAATGTGAAATGAGGGCTTTGTGGAATGATAAAAGACAGACAACATCAAAGTTGCCGTATGTGACACAAAATGGCTGCCCATTTTTGCATATACAAGGAATTGGGCAGATGGGAAGATGATGGTGGACATGTTTTTAGTCACCATGTCGCTACCTCACTTCTTTAAATAAGAAAATAAGTGTCATGACTTCTGCAGGTGGCTTCTTCTGAAATTGCTTTTAGGTGAGGGCTGTCTTTACGGTCTTAGATAAACTGCCTGCCCCAAAGGGGAATTAATTTGTTTTGTCACTGGCAAAGTTAAATTGTACTTGATGTTAGATGCTGTAGTTTACAAGTTGGGGTTCTCCCTCATTTTCCTCTCATTTCCTTTAGGCAGAAAGAAGAATAAAATAACTTTGTTCAGCGATGGTGTTCAGCCCTGACATCTTTGGTGGCAATGATAAATGGATTTGAGATGCGAAATAACTGTTCCAGCAAGGTCCATTGAGCAGAATAGAGAGCAATGCCCTCCTCAATGTCATTGTATGTGATATATTCAATGATTGCCACTTTCTGCTTAGGAATGCATTCCATCACGAGGTACCTAGAATTCCATTTTGTTCCTTCATTCTGAATGAGGCAGAGAGGTGTCGCAGACCTTGACTTATTTCAATTTGGATCAGAGTCTTAGAACACAGATATTGAGATTCCCAAATGGAAATGAGAAATGTTTGCTTTTGAGGAAGTACAATAAAATCATAATCACATCTTGTCTGGGCCTTTTAAAGGATGGTATTTTCCTCTGGGCCCCAACGCTAGGCTCTGCTAACAATTTTTACCCTGCCCAGTGTGTTGAAACATATATCCCATTTTATTAAGCAGTCGTGTTAGTCAGTGTTTGTTGTGCCTTCTTTCTCTGGAATTACTTGTCTTTTAAATCATAGTTTGCTTATGCTGCATGGAATCATCCACGGTTTGAAGAATTCTAAAGAAGAGTGAGGTGGATTTATCGATATGATTGAGCACCTATTGGTCCCGAGGCCTGGAGATTTCAGATGAGCAAGGCATTGCCCTTCCCTACGAGGAGATCCACTCTAGTAGGGAAGACTGTTGTGGCAAATAGCGAAAATACAGTTTTGTAAGGGATGGAGACAAAAGCAAATAATTCTAAGAAAACTATTGGCATTCTAAGAATTTTTCATTCTAAGAAGAGTATTGGAAGAGTCACAGAGGGAACTGTGTTTTTAAAGGCAAATTAGAAGTTTTTAGGTACAATCTTGGAGGAATAGAATTCCAGGCAGAGGGCCGACCCCGTGGCTTAGCGGTTAAGTGCGCGCGCTCTGCTACTGGCCGCCCAGGTTCGGATCCCGGGCGCGCACCGACGCACCGCTTCTGCGGCCATGCTGAGGCGGCATCCCACATACAGCAACTAGAAGGATGTGCAACTATGACATACAACTATCTACTGGGGCTTTGGGGCCAAAAAAAGGAGGAGGATTGGCAATAGATGTTAGCTCAGAGCTGGTCTTTCTCAGCAAAAAGAGGAGGATTAGCATGGATGTTAGCTCAGGGCTGATCTTCCTCACACACAAAAAAAATAAAATAAAAAATGTGTGAGAAGTTTCTTTAAAAAAAAAGAATTCCAGGCAGAGAGAATTGTTAAGTGCAAAGATAGTAAGGCCTGAGGGTGTGACCAGGTGTGCCTGGGTGTGGCTAGAGCAAGGGATGTGTTAGGATAGTGCTACTCAAAGTGTGGATGCAGACCAAGGGAGCCCATGAGCTGGTTGTAACTAATCTGCCGTGAGATTAGTGTGGCAGTTGAGAGTAAGCATTTGGAAACTTTAATAGAAACTCAATAGAGTAATTTTATATCTCTTAAATCAAATAATAATATATTTTTATATGTCTGCTTTTCTTTTTCGTTTTTCTAGCAATTTATTTTTTATTTTATTTTACTAAAGTATTGGTCTACAATGTATTGAAGTTAAAGAAAACAAAACAGAACAAAAACAACTGATTCTTCTCCACAGGAAGCTTGAGAATCCCTGTGTTGGAGAAGAGGTTAGAAGTTGGAAGTGGGCGAGTTGGGAACAATGTATGAAGAGTTTTCATTGCCCTATTGGCCATGAGAAGTGTCATGATCAAATTGAAATTTAGGAAATCCACTCTAGTCAGTAAGGACTTGGATTAGAAAAGGAAGAGACCATAGGCCCTGGAAAGCAGTCATTAGCCTCCTGAAATCATAAAATAAAAGCCTAAACTGAAGCAGCGGCCATGGCCATGGAGATGGAGAGGATTTAGAAAGTAGAAAAGGTAATGTGGAGTAAGAGAGGAAGATAGGTCTGCTCAAGAATGAGCCAAGGATGACAAGACTCTTCACTTAGGCAACTGAGTGATCGCATGGCGATGCCATTACCAAGAACAGCATGGGAGAGGGGGAGATTTGGGGTGAGTAAAAGATGATGAGTCCAGATTTAGATGGATACTTGAGTCTGAGGTGTATACAGGGCTTGGGGAAGGAGGTCTAGCAAACAGAAACATATGTTAATAATAGTTAACATTTGTTGTCTACACCTACTCTATACCATGCATTGTCTAAGTTGTTTATATGTATTAACTCATTTTGTTCTCGCCTTCTTATGAGGGAAATGCCATTATTACTCACATTCTACAGATAAGTAAACTGAGATACAGAGAGTTTAAATAACTTTCCCAAAGTCACATAGCTGGCAAATGGTGGGCATAGAGATTTTTTAGTCTCTACATATAAATGATAGATGGAACCAAGGGAATCTTTAAGGACTCCCCTGGAAATCATACAGAAACGATAGAACTGCAAATGCAACTCTGGGGAGATAGTGACATTAAAGAATATGCAGAACAGGAAGGGCCATGAAGGGATACTAGGACAGAGCAATATTGGTGAATGCGTGCAAGGGAAAAATTCCGTGTTTTCAGATGTTCAGCTGAAAGAATCCAAATATCCAGCACTTGGGAATTTTTTTTACTAGATAAGTTACAATTCATGCAGCACATTGCAGTGCAGCCTTTTTTTTAAAAAAAAAATGATGCTACAGGGCAGATTTTACTCATTAAACTAAAATATTTGACATATATGAAAACAAAGCAGGTTACAAAACAGTAGGAATTCCTTTTCATTTCTTAAGATGTGTGAAGGATAGAGAAGATGGAGAAAAGACTGGAAAGAATTATACAAATGTGTTAACAGGGTTTATCTATGGGTGGTAGGTTTATGGGTGATTTAAATATGTATTCAATAAATGTGTTAATTTTTAAAAGGAGGAAATATTGGGTGGGTGAGTTGGTTGGTTGTTTGAAGAGTTTAAGGTGTGGGACTTGTCTGAGAATTGAATAAGGTGCCTCCAAAGGTTGACTTCTGATTTGTGGAACTGGAGGGGGGGAGAGTGTGAAGATGAAGTTGAGTGGCGGTGTGTTGGAGTGGCTGGAGGCACTCAGGTTAAAAGCTAGTCCCTTTCTAATTCTGCATTTGAGGCACGTGGCTGGGATTTCATGCCTCCTATTTCCCTCTTTTGTTTGTGTTGGGTTTGGGTTGTGTCTCTGTCTAAAGGCTAAGTGACCAAGAATTCTTCCCTGTCTGGAGTGTAAGGACTAGTTGTTCCTTTTCATTTCTTGCTCTTAAAATGGAGGAAAATATTTCCAGCTTTTCACAAAGGGCTTTGAAATCTAGTCATGGAGAGTACTCTGGCACCTCAAGCTGGTTGTTAAGTGTGCAACCTGTTTGCTAATAAACCAATGCAGGACCCCGGTGTCAAAATGCTTAAAATGGTCAAATCAGCTGGGACCCCATTTCTGCATTTGACATGCCTTTTCCATTTCCCAGCCTCATGCAGAACATAAACCTGAATCAGGAGGTGGCTCGATATGAACTCTTATAAATTAGAGCGGGTATCTAGGGATTGGGGAGCAGACACTTCTTCTTTTAACCTTTCAAGACCAAGAATCATTTGGCCAAAAATCCACAGCATATTGAACTTAGGGTGTGAAAGCTAGCTGTACGCTGTATTAAATCTGAATTTGAGACTATGAATTCTACCCACACTGACTCTGTAAAACAGCCTCCCTTTTTCATAAAGCAGGCCCATAAACCGCTGCCAGCGAAGCAGAAAGACTCCTTAGGACTGTGGCTCGCTTTCCGTCTGGGGTTGTCAACAAACCCCCTTTATGAGTGGAATAGACCTCTTGTATGTGTCGAGCTTCTGGCTTTTTACAGAGTGTGTTAGGAGCCAGGCTAGGCAAACGTTAGGCGCTGTTTGCTGAGTGCATTTATTGCCTTTGCATAATTTATGAGCTGGAGGAGTTGACCATCATTCGTCTCTGCCAGGGGCTGGCACTCGAGGCTCCAGAGAGCGGAGCTGTAAATTGGATGGTGTGCTCCCGCTGAGCTCACGGCAAAGTCCTCGGGTCAGTATGGGAATTTAATACCAGAAATGGAACTGTTTTCTCAGCGCACCATGTGGGCCCCAGTGCAGCAGAGACTGTTTTGGCAGACTCTGCAACTGGCCTTGTCGAGGAGCTGTCACTCACGCGGCATGTTGTGTGGGGAGCCTGAGCATTTTTAATCGGCTTGGCATCCGTGCTGCTTCCATAATGGATACCAGTAGGTCTCAGTTCTTCACCATATGCTTAACTCTGGAGACAAGGTGCTTCTGGGTATATCAGTAATTACTTGATGCAGAATTAAGTGGACCTTGAAATTAGAACTGGACTGTTGGAAAGCAGGAAGCTTAACACTTTGATAGAAATAACCATTCCCAGGGACAGACTGCTATTAGAACGGGGGTGTCGGGGCGTGGACAGTGGTGGTTCTTTCCCAACCTCCCCATTCCCTCTACCCCCTGCACACCAGTCCTTGGGGATGTGGGCAAATGCTATGCCACAGCCTTCAGCTGTCACTGATTACCTCATGAGGTAGGCTGTGAACATCTGGGAAAATGCCTGGCAAAATACTCTTCTCCCTTCCACACCCCTCCTGAATTATGCTTCGTCACTCTTGAGAATGTGCCGAGGACTTAGGAACCTCAAGGAAGGCTTCATTAAAGGCAGTGGAAAAATCACACAGTCAGGAGAACTGTTGTTCTTCATCTAGCCCTTCAAAGTCTTCATCTCACCCATTTTCTTTCTCAACTCGTTTGACTTATTATAATAGAGAAATCACTCATCAGGCAAAAGAAAGTAAGTTTAGACAGTCTGAAGTTGGAAGCTTGGTTGAAGACAATGCAGTTTACTTGGTTAAAGCACTGTCACTAAAACTCTGATGACCCTAAGGCATTGAGGAACCAGTGGGAAAAGTAGAAAATGTTATAATCTTGCAGTCTATGATGTTGCGATAAGAGTTCTTAAAGGCTTATAATACAGAGAGCTTAGACTTAAAAGAGGGATAGTCCCCAAATTGTGTCTTCCAATAGCGAGATTCCATTTTTGTTCCTTTCAATTGAAAGCACTCTCACAGTGGTTTAAACCATAAGGTAATTTATTGTTATCTGGACAACAAAGTCCAGAGGCAGGTTGCTCTGAGGTTGGTTCAGGTGGCTCAGTTGTGCCAGACTTTTTCTTCCCTCAGCCCCACCATCTTATTTTTGTACTTCAGCTTTTTGCCTCACTTTTGCAAGATGGCTGCCATGGATCTGGACATCACATGCTCATAAAATCATGTTCAAAGGCAAGAGGCAAGTGCTTTCTGCTTTTCTCCTTTTTTTTAGGAGAGAAAAATTTTCCGGAATCCTCAGCAGACATTTCTTCATGCCTTAGCCAAAAATGGGTCTTGTGAGCACCGTTTGCAGCAAGGAAAGTTGGGAAAGAGAGAATATCTGGCTTTTTCAATCTTGAAATGTCAGGAGAAGGTACAGACTAGGGAGAAGGGGCTTGTGAATGGCTCTGGGTATCTATCCAGTAGTGGCTGCTATATAAGCAAATTTATTTTCTTTTTCTGTTCGTAGCTACATCAACTCCCATGTCCAGGTGGCCACACTAAAAAACCTTGGCATCATCCTAGACTCATCTTTACTTGCTTCCCATATCCATGTGTTATCAAATCCTATTGGTTCTACCTTTGCAATTGCTCTGCCATCTGTTCCTGCCTTTCTCAAACCACGCACCATGCTGGTTTAGACAGTGTGATGGTTGCCAGACTGATCTCCCCATGACCTGTGTCCTTCCCCGCAGTGCACTGTCTCTTCTCCACCCCATAGGAAGTCATCTTAATGGAATGTTGCTCTGATCATGCCACACCCCTGCTCACTGTTTGTGTTCTAGCTTTATCGCTACTGCTAAGCTGAAAGCTACTTTAGGGCCAGTCCTATGTCTTGGTTGAATATCTGTCTAGCTTAGCAGTACTTATAAAGGGCTGTTGAGTGAATGAATGGATATATTTATCTGCTGCACATTTACTCTAACAAACCACATCTCCCTTTTTAAAATGAAATATTGGATAACAGAACACTCTTGGTTTTTTAAAAAATTTCTGTTCTTTTTTTCCCTTTACTTCTAATGAGAAACCCAAAGCTTTGAGTTAACTGTCATTCTCTAGTTATCCCAAACCCAGCTCAACAGTTGGAATTTGGGATCTGTTATATACTGTGTGAGTCTAGTGCCCTAAAACATTCTCTTGCCCATATCGTTGATTTATTACCCTGAGCTCTTGGCATGTTTTTTATAGGGAGTATTCCCTCTTTTCTCTGGGCCTCTAAACCCTGGAAGAAGGAGCTGTCACAAGTGGTAAGCCTTGCCCATTATGTTCTGTTTCCTTCAAAGTCCAGATGAGAGGATGCGATGCCCAAAGGTTTACCTCTTTTCCTCTAGGAAAGCACCAGGAGAGATATAGCCATTCACATTAGCTGCAGGTACAAAGTCTCCATTAAGAAATTGATTTTGCTCTGAATCCCATTGAATGATCTTGATTTGTCTTAATCCTGTGGTGAGGTTGCTTCCTCCAAGGGTGTCCCTTCTACTGTGCAGTGGGGGGTACTGACTGGTATGATCGAGCGCCTTTCTGGACTGACCCCAAGAAGAGCCACAGAGCACAGGCTTCCGATGAAATCAACAGAGCAGCTTCTCTGCACTTTGCTCTTGATTCCGTTTACCAGCGCTGGAGCTGAACAGACTCTTTCCAGCTCAGACAATGTTTCCTATTTACTTGTCTTGCTTTTTTTCCCCCATATCAAAAGCAGAAACCTACTCAATTTTGTCATTAACTCTTATTCTCTTGTCTTCCTTTCCAGTGTGACAGCGACAGTGACCAGGAAGAGAAGGTAAGACCCCCCACCCCATTGTGGGCACAGTCTATAAGACACTGTGAGCACCATAGTTCTCCCACACAGAGCCGCAGGGTGGTGGGTGCCAGCCTCATGTTGACAGCACCTTTCTCTTCTGCCAAAATGGGCTTTATTGACATGGTGACATTTCCTATGATAAAAAATAACATTTAATTTGTGAGGTCCACTTTTCTTAAACAAGCCCTCTAATATTACACATATGTGGTGCTCAGTCTTTATAGAAGATTTTAAAAGAGGAAATTATTTATTTTAATAGTCATCTGATTTTTCTTTTTTAATCCTTAATTGAACCATTAAACTTGCTAGTATGTATTTATAAAGTCATTTCTTCATTTTTTTTACTGACCCGTGTGTTTCTTCCTGCTTTACTCTACATATTGGCCTTCTCGATAAAAATGTGAATGGCATGTTTCTAGGAATGTCATCATGGGGTGAGGGGTGGGCAGGGGATGTCAGATGGGAACTGCTCACTTCCCGTCCAGGTGGATGGCCAGGTGGGAGGGAGGGCAGTTCTTCCAGCAGGTACGTACTCTGTTTTGAGGCTGATGGCCGGCAGCCTCTGTGTATCCAGTTCTGCATGGATCAAGAAAAGGAGCTCGGTTGTTGAGCTTCCAGAAGATTGGATCACAACCTGGTAAAGTGAACTTTCTGCTGCCTCAAACAAAGGAATTGTTTGTCTGTTTCGTCTTTCTCTAGCTGTCCCAATCCCCCAACCAAATTTCTCTCCAATTTTATTCCTATTTTATGTATTTTGAAAAGAGTTACCTGAATATCATGGTTTCAGTATTGCATGGCACCAAAAAGAAGGGACTAGACCTCTCCCCCAATTTTTGGATCTGTCCTGTGTAGCTGGCTTTCTTGAGCCGTATTCTCTGACTTTCACCTCTTGTGTGCTTTTGGATTTTACTCAGAATTCTGCGGTTAGTATTTAGTGGGATCTTTCTGTCAAGCCCAGAATTTTCCCTCCTTCTCTGCTGCCAGCCTCCAAGAGAGATCTAAAAGCTCTTGTTCTGTACTGTCGTTAATTTGAATTCAGCATATGTAGCCTGTTATAAAATGCGAGACATCATCATTTGAGCAGGTCAAGCATATTCGGATGAAGACAAATGGTGCTTATTTGATTTCCTTAAAATCAGGAAATGAAAAAAGTGCTCTCTGGAGAAATCATGTTCTTCCTGACTTGGATGATAGACCAATGCATGTCCCCCAGATAAGAACAGGCTCTCGCCTTGAGGTTTTTATCTCTGAAGGACGGCCAGGACTGTCAGCTTGCTGACATGTGCATTATCCATGTCATTTTAAACAAAGTGACCTATGGAAGGGTGCGCTGTGCTGTGACATGGTAATGGGCTGTTGGATGACAGCGAAAGTACACACTGGAAAGAGGGCCGTGGATTATTCTTTTGTTTAACTGACAAGTAAGAGCTTCCTTCCTCCAGCCCCTAGGAGTCTTAGCTCCTTGCAAGTAGGTCCCCTGGTCTCAGGCAGCCAGTGTGTAGTGGATGCCAGAGGTGCGTGGACAGCAGTAGTGGTTCATTGTTCAAGGCATTCCTGCTGGCCCCTGGAGCCTCCCAGGCCACATTCCTGCATGGCAGTCATCATCTTGTTCTGTTGGTCATCACTGGTGCCCAGGCAGGGACTGGTACATTCTGGCCATTCCAGGAGATCTACAAGGGATGGTTGATTTCACTTTTCAAGTTGGTGGCACCTCTCCAAGGAGATGAGCCTTCTTTGGGGTTTCACAACTGAGCAGACATCCTTTCTTTAAAAAGCAGTGTGAATCCAAAAGTGTCACCATTTTCCAGCAGTGGTAGAAGGTGGTACGGATGCCTAGTTTTGCATTCCATGTAGGTGTCTTGATCAGCAATCTCAACCTTGACTGCACATTGAATCACCTGGACAACTGTAAAAATCCTGATACCTGGGCCTCATCCCAGGCCAGTTACCTCAGAATCTCTGGAGGTATCTCGTACCACTTGTCTAGATGATCACCTAACTCTGGTAATGGTAATTTCTAGAATTACCAGAGCTGCTGTGGTTTTCAGAGAGATCTGGGGCTCAAGGTGTTTCCTGCATACTGAGAGCCCCCAACTAGTCCTTTCCCAAGACCGGAATTCCGGAGTCGTTGCTGTGCATGTTCCATCTCTGAGTGCAGGAAGCAGTAAAGCGTCAGACCAGAGTCATGGATGGTGGGAAGGTAGCCAGCGCCCACCACTCAGAGTTTGGGATGATTTCAGGGCAATAAAGGAGAATAAAGAAATGTTTATAGTCAGGTCCATGAGAAGGGTGATGACAGGGGAAGGGAGGGCCTCTGACGTGCGCACACTTCGCATTCTGGTGGCCCTTTAAGTCCTCTTCTTAACTGGAAGCTGCTCCACGCTGCACTCACGTCATCTGTCCCTGCCCTTGCCACCCGGCGTTCCTTCAGAGGGCCCCTGGCAGGAGCAACAAGCTCTGTAATTGCAGCCCTGCCTGCTTGGCCCTGTTATAGTTAAGACTGTCAGGCTTCCCCTTTTAGACTGAGATTGTCTGGTGTTTATCACCGACTTTAACACCATCTTCCCAGACTTCTGCTCAGCGCTGGAGCCTGGGCCCCTGTCAGCCTCCTCTGTGCCAGAGCCTCTTGCCTGGGCCCCCCTCGGAGCCCCAAAGCTAACTGGGGCGGCTTTCATGTGCTGCTTGGAGGATTCGCATTCAAATCTGAATTGCTAATGTGGAAAAGATGCCACTCAGTGTCCTGGGATCCCTTCAGCAACTCCACCAGGGATGCTGTTGGAGGCAAAAGTGAGACTTGTAGGGGACCCACTGGGATTTCTCTCCGGAAGACCTGTCATTCTTTTACTCCATAGGGATCTGCAGAACTGGCGGTCTAAAATTAGGGTAGTGTATTTCACACAGCTGACTGAATTAAGATAAACTCTGCTTTGCTCTGATACGAAGCTGTAATTTATAAAATGATACCCTTACTAATTAATGTGGAAGTGACTGGGAAAGGAGCTAAAAAAGCAGGGCTTTCCATAAATGCAGGAGACATACTTGTGCATGGAAAAGGCTTTGATGAGCCACTGAGCAAAGCATCTCTCTTAGCCTCTCCTCCCAGCCATGTGAATACATTTCAAATTAATGTCAGAAAACCTGGAGAACTTTTGTGAAGAATAGCAGTTGGGTGGGGGATTAGAGAAGGCTGTGAAGACTTTGCATCTTAGATGTGGGATTGTTCTTCATTGTAGTTAGTGCAAAGAAAAGAGGCAGCACTTGGCACCTCAACCACCCAAATCAACCAATTATTCCAATCCCCCACTTTAAATGAATTGGTATCATGAGAACAAAGAGGCAGCACACATATTTCCACATATTTGGCCTATATTTTTTCTTGTTTCCTCTCTCTCTACCACTGGCAGCAGCCCATTATGCTAAGAAACACCCCCTCTTTGGTTATGAGATTGATGTGGAGATTAAAAATAATTCTCTCCCCATCTACCCACTCCCTGTTTATTGTGTGGGCCACGTGACAGAGCTGGCTGGAAGGCGTAGTGCCCAGTGGTCAAGCACTTGGGCCTCCGAGTCTGATGGCCTAGGCTTGTTTCTGACTGTCCCTTACTACTTTGTAGCTGTGGACAAGCCTCAGTTCTCTCATCTGCCAAAGGTGGGTGACAACAGCTCCACCTATAGTTGTTTTTTTTGTTTTGTTTTGTTTTTTGTGAGGAAGACCAGCCTGAGCTAACATCAGATGCCAATCCTCCTCTTTTTGCTGAGGAAGACTGGCCCTAGGCTAACATCCATGCCCATCTTCCTCTACTTTATATGGGACACCGCCACAGCATGGCTTGACAAGTGGTGCATCGGTGCGTGCCCGGGATCCGAACCTGCAAACCCCGGGCCACCAAAGCAGAGCGTGCACACTTAACCACTATGCCACCGGGCTAGCCCCACCACCTATAGTTTTGTAACAATTAAATGAGGGTGTTTGGCTCAGAGCCTGGCCATAGTAAGTGCTCCATGAATGTTAGCTTTCGTTAGTTTTATTTGGGGTGAAGTGAAAGAGAATTGCTTGGGGAAGGAGGAAGGCTATCCTCCTCTTTGGAAAGCTCGGGATCTGCCGGAAAACCTGCCAGAGGACGTGAGCTGTGATTTTTTCCACTAGAACCCGAGGCTCAGCCTTCATCCCCTAGGGCACTTCTTCCTGACACAAGCTGAATGGAAATTTGTGAAATTTGGAAGGGTCCCCAAACAGTGATTTTTTAAACTCCTTATCCCAAACATCGGGCTTTCCTCTGGGCACAACCTGGAGCCAAGAGCAAGCGTGCTGGAAGGATCAGATGGCGATTAAGTGGATTGTACAGCCTTTGTCCCACGTGCCAAACACTGCAGTTCCCAGATACCCATGATGGGAGAGAGGGTCTGACTCAGTACATGGGTGGGGCCACAGTCTCTGTATTTTTTTAAAAAGCTTCCTAGGTGATTTTGATACACAGTTGGTTTTGAGAACCACGGCCATATAACAAATGCCAAAGAGATACATTTATTTGCTGCTTGTTTAATGCTCTTAAAATTTTGACAGCTCAGGAGAAAGACTTGAAATCTATAGAGGTGTTGTGTGTGAACATGCACTCATGTGCTTACGTTTATAGGTGAATGGTGTATCGACACATGCAGTATATGTATGTACACAATCTTCTTATAGATATGAACCCTTGTCCTTTTCCTAGAGAAGCGTCTAACATGACTCCTGACTGCAGTTTCCTCCCTCTGGGCTTTTAATTTGAGTGACTACCTGGAGAAGGTTGCTTGGTTCCTGTGACTTGCTCACCAATATCTGGGACAGCCTGCTGGGACACTGGTTAATTATAAATGCTGTACCACTGATTTTCCACATCAGCTCCCTCTCACCACAAATGCACACTTGTTTTGGTGCATTCTAATTTTTTAATTCATGTGAAGTTTGTTGTTTTTGATCATTTTCTATTCACTTGTGTGGGAAAGGAACAGCTTCTAAGAAAAGCAACAAGAAAACCAACAGAGGCTTATGTTCCTAACTCAACACAAACCACCTGCCATACTTGGCTCCTGAAGGTCCCAGAAACTGCTGAGATATCAAACTGAAGACTGGGCATGTGGCTTGTGCTTATAATGGAAGAGTCTCATCCCTTGATTGGCCACATTTCACACTTGGTAAAGATTGTGCACCCTCAGCAACATTCCAGAAGCTCAGAAGGCCCTCATGGTTGCTTGTAGAACCCCCATTCTTGGTTTTGAAATAGGACATATTCTGTTCAGGAGACAACTTAGACATGCTGTCCTATTTTGCATCTAGAGACGGGAATTTTCTCCTCTCTTCCAATTTCTTAGCAGCAAAGCAAACAACCATAGCCCCAGAGGAGAGCAGGGACCCATGTTCTTGTCTTTATATCCCTAGCACTTTGCGTAGTGCCTGGCACAAATTAGCTGGTCAGAATTGTTCATTGTTTTGCTAAATTTTTATTTCCTTTCCTGGATACTCATCTCCAAATGGAGGGGATAAGTGAAACAAGTTCAGAAAACTGGTACTCAAACCTGTGTTTACCTCCTATGAATCCCAGTGTTTATTTTCTGGACGCCAACAAATAAGTGGTCTCTTCTTCAGGCTTCTGTACATTTTTTGCAGTTTCATTTTCTCATACGATACTTCTAAGCCATTTATAAATTTCCAAGCTTATTTGGGAAATTTCTACAGTTCCTGGCTGAGTTTCAAGAGCTTTCCATTTCGGATGCCTGATTTCCATAATGCCTATCCACTCAACCTCTTCTTACCCCTCCAAGATTATATCTGGGTCAAAATGACATTTTATTGTTCTTCCAACATCACCGTATTTCCAGTTGGCTTAATTCCATCATGTCCTTCCAAAATTTGTATTGATACCGTCTTGGGATTAAATTTCTACTGCAAATTATTTTAAATCCTGACTCTCATTAATTTTTTTCTATTTCATATCATAGCATTTCCATGCCAAACCAAACATTGCTTCACTCACATTGAATGTGTGTGTAGAATATCTGTCCATTACTACCATGTCATGTACTTGAACAAGATAGAGGTTATAAATGTATAGATTTTTGATCAAATATAAATCAATAAAATAAATACTCAAGAATTATTGGAAATTTGTCAGACATCTTCAGCTAAACTGTTGTTTCTTAGAATGAATAGTGAGATGAACAGGTTCTAGATGTTCCACTATTCATCCTGGGCAGGTAATGGAGAAGGATACTGGAGAAGACCTGGTTTCTAATTTCTCACTAACCAGCTGTGTGACCTTGGGCAAGTTACCTAATGTTGCTGTACCTTAGTTTTGTCATCTATAAAATGAGACTGGATTCAGTGATTTAGTACTGAATATCCTGATTTTCTATGTAGCTGTTTACCTAGGCCCCAACAACATGGCAGACCTAGAGGGAAATTAATATGTGCTTGTATTTTCTCTGCCAAGGTAGAGGGAAGATTATATAAAAATTGTCTCCATTCTTTCATCTCTCTAGAATTCCTAAGAGGGAATAATCATAGTGAAAAAGTCCAGGCACATCTGTGTTGACTCTTTCAAGTAAGTAAAGGAAACTTACATATGAGCCTAATGTCTAAACCAGGGTCATTACCTATTTGTTGATTCTTTCATTCAGTCATTTATATTTATTCGCAGTTTTTTTTCCCAAGTATCGACCAATGAACCAACATATGCATTGTAGTTGCTTGACTCCATTCATTGGGTCTGTCACCATGCACCTGTCAATAGGCAGCAGAGCAATTAGTTTAATCTTGCTCCTCAATTACCTTAACTATTTAGGAGAGCATGGGAACTAGTGAAGAGCTAGCTTACATAGTGTGTTTCAAGAACTCATTTGATTGGTAATGAATATTGTTTGACATGTAAAAGGAATTCTTCTGTAAGCATCCGGGATTGGATATATGATTCTACGTTCCCAGAGAAAAGGTCAGCCGCTTTCTCTTAGAATGAACCATTGGCTTAGATTTTATGGTTTACCTGAAGGGAGGATTGCAAAGCTAAGGAGGAGTTAGGTGGAGGTGACAGCTTTCAGCCTCATGAAATTGACTATGAACGCTGAGCCACCTGAGTATCAGGAAGGTCATAAGCAGAGGCATTTGTACTAGTGATGCCTTTAACATGTTTATGCTAGTGGCTTGTCATTGAGTGTAACCTGGGCTGCTCTTTGGTTGTTGGAAAAGTCTATCTTATTCTATATTTGGATTGGAGAGAGTTCTGTCCTCAGTAAAGATGAACGAATTTCTTTTTGGTCATGCACATGTATATTTGTGTGTGTATGTGGTTGACTTAGTTTATCCCCCCTTGGCAAATTTTAGATAGTGATACAATTACAGATAATTGCTTCTCATAACTTTCCCATATGGGAGTGGTAAAGATAATAAAATCTCTGTATTAGGAGGTATTAGTAATTAGCCAAATTTTATACTTTCAGAAGTCCCAAAATTCAATGGATGGATATTATTTTCTCTTCTTTCCTTTTTTATCAAAGTTATACCTGGGTAAGTCAAATTGAACCCCTTCTAGAGCTTTTCCCTGTTTATTCTCATAAGGATCATGTTGAGAAGTACTGGCTGTAAACCTGCATGACATCTCCAGTTGCTAGAAGAATAACCAGAAGCAGCTTTCTCCATTGCAGTTCCAAGCCCAGGCTTGGTTCATGGTCTACCAAGTATATGAGACAGTGGAATGGAGCATTTGAAGTAAGGTACTGACCAGGAACCCCTGAGATGAGTGGTTGTGGTAACCAAGGGGCTCAATTTGAGCTTCATCTTTCCTTGTTGGGACTCTTAATGATTTTTCGACTCCCTAATTTGTTGGTTGAAAAATGTTGATGCTACTCATTTCTTGGGGGCAGTGAACAAATGAGATTAGAGTTAATAGTGATAACTAAATAATAAGATGAAGCACCATTTCACATTGTAGAGAACTTTGTATTATTCAAAACACTTTTACAAATGTCATTTTATATAACTTATTTAAATACTTATTGTGGGGATCTACATGTATCCTCATATACCACATTGTTGACTATATGCAATGTGCCAAGCTCAATGATAGGTCCTTTCAAGGACTTTATCTTCTCAAGCAAATGTCATCATTTTACAAATAAAGAAAATGAAACTTAAGAGCTGGTTAGTGATGGAGCTGACATATAAACTATGTCTTCAGATTCCAAGATCTAGGCTCTTTTTCCCGTATGCTGCTTCCCTATACATCAGGGTGAGTTGGGATATGCCCAGAAGTGGCATTTGAGAACACTTGCTGTCTTCCTCTTTGTACCTCACTCTCCTCATGCTGTGGGAGAACTGGGTTGTATCTATCTATCCACCCACAACCCCACTAAGTTTTTTTTTTTTTTGTGAGGAAGATCAGTCCTGAGCTAACTTCCATGCCAATCCTCCTCTTTTTTTGCTGAGGAAGACCAGCCCTGAGCTAACATCTATTGCCAATCCTCCTCCTTTTTTTATTTTTTTTTTCCCTTTTTCTCCCCAAAGCCCCAGTAGATAGTTGTATGTCATTGTTGCATATCCTGCTAGTTGCTGTACGTGGGATGTGGCCTCAGCATGGCCGGACAAGCGGTGCGTCGGTGTGTGCCAGGGATCCGAACCCAGGCCGCCCGTAGAGGAGCGCGTGCACCCAGCCACTAAGCCACGGGGCCGGCCCCCCACTAACTTCTAAAAATTCAAACATGGCAGTGCCTCAATAAACATTGAATAAATACAGTTTGGGTCCACTGACAACTTAGATGTACAAGCTCTTTTGAAACGTGACATTTTTTTTAACCTGAGAAGCAGTTGTCAAAGGTGAGAAGGCCAGAGCTACAAGGTATGTGTTTTAACCCTTACAGATGAGTGGCAAAGTCAGCCCGTGGGCCACCATGAGTAATTAAGGATGGAGGTTATAGCAACCAGTAGATTAAGCATGAAGCATATTTGGAGAAGGAACTCAGTCTTCTTTTAGTGTATACCTCTGTGTAAACATTTAATATCTTATTAAATCATAGGCTCCCAGCAAGTACCCCACATCTGGCATGTGCCTGGCACTCAGTAGGTGCCCTGTAAATATTAATGTTATACCAGGAAGTGCCTTGTTGATTATCTAAGTCCCAGAAAAGAAAAGGGCCTTTTCACAGTCACCCAGGCAGCATGGAGAAGAACTGGGCCTGGAACAGAGGCTCATTGCTGAGCTTCTGGTCCAGGGCTTCTTGCATCTCATGTAAGTCTCTCCAGACTGTTTTCTTCTTGTGACCAGCACACGGGAGAAGAGATTAGGGTGCTACCTGTGCCCCCAAAGTGCTTTCACTCTGTGTTGCCATCTGCCTCCTCAAGAACCCTCTTGTCTGTCCCCAGACACTGACTCCCACCCTTGCAGAGGCTCTCTGGGTCCACCAAGGCCACAGGGCCTTTCCTTGTCTGATGGCAAATGCTGCTTGTGGTGTTCCTGCAGCCCAAATGGTAGTAAATATCCAAAGCAGTCATGTCCATGTGAAAGTTTATGTATTTGCCACTGAGGGGAGAATATAGTGTTTATCAGCTGGAGTGCGTGCCGGCTGAGCTGATTACGGCACAGTACTCTGTCAGCCAATGATTTGTCCTGTCCTTTATCATCTGTGTCACTCAGCAGTGTGCTGGCAAAGGGAACAGATCACCCCCTTCCCTTTTTTTGTACCCATTTCGTGTAGAAAATTTGTATTTACTTTGGGAGTGTAATTTGTTCCTCATGGATAATGTGACCCTGAGCGGAGCTGGATCATGGGTTAGTTGAAGTGATATTTTCCGCTAATGGTAGTCGTACATCATTGCTGTCAGCTTGGGTTAGGAGGCAAGCACATTACAGCTCCATTTTACCTCTGCAGGCATCTGGGATTATTTGCCATAACTGAGTATGACATGACCGCTCTACAGAGTGCATTAAAATTTTACTGGCTTCTCAGGCAAGTTCCCCGGCTCCAGTGTGTGCTTCAGGCAGGCGATCTGAGGGGAGCCCAAGAGCCCTGACTTCTTGCACAGGGGTGCTGTAGGGGGGTGGCCTAAGCAGGGGCTATTCTCCTCTTGTCCTGAGAAGGAAGCCAGGGAAAGAATTTATGGGAGCCAGCCTGCAAATGTGCATGTCTCTGGACATCCAGATGGGCAGGTAACAGGCTGCCTTGTGCATATATCCGGGGCTGACCACAGTACCCACTGCAGGCTGCTCTCTCTCTCTCTCCTTGATGTTTAACCTGTGGAAGTAGATCAGGTAGTAGCCTCTTCTCCGAGGAGAGCCCAGCACAAGTGCCAGTCCCTGCCAAGCATTGTGCTGATTTTTATTGTTCTTATCTGCCTGAGGTCAGACGAAAGGAAGGAAGCATGGGTCCTCAGTATGGCAGAATTCATGTCTATCCATGTAGCCTGATACTCTCCTAAACCCAGTTAGAAATGTTTGCCAGGAGATTTTACAGATTATCACATACAGTCTTCACACCAACCCAGTGTAGTATAGACATGATTACCCCATTTTACTTATAAGGAAACAGAAGTTTAAAGAGATAACCTGCCATGTCCTAATGGTGGCAGAGATGGGATTCTTACCTTTTATCCAGATCTTGCTGACTTCAAATTCTGTAAGATTTCTAGCGTTCCATGCTACACAGAGATAATAATAACTATTATCTAAATAGTGCTTATATATACTTTACATATATTGACTTATTTAATCCACACTACAACCCTAATAGGTAGGGGCTAATATTATCTCCAGTTGACAGAGGAGGAAACTGAGTCATAGAGGGCTTATGTAACATGCCTCAAGTCTTGCACAGGCCACTGGCAGAACCGGGTTTCACACCCAGGTTGTCTAGCTTCTGAGGCAGCGTTCTTAGCCACAAGGCTGGGCTCTCCCTCAAGCTACATTCCGATAAGCCTGAGGACTGATAGGAAAAGGCAGAGAGAATCATAATATGTTGGAATAAAAGGAAATACTCAAAGAGTATTTTATCACTTTCAGTTGTAATTCTAACATCCAACAAAATATTGCTCAAAAATATGCTCTGTGATGAGCTTTAATTAAGTAATAAGTCCCATTTGCAGTTAGCACATTACTTGCATGCAAATGGTATTTGTAAGGTGCTTGAAAGGCATTAATTTTGTTAGGTTAAGGGTAAGCAGTCACTCCGGCAAAATGCCTCATTCTTTTATATTGCTTAGCGTTCTTTATACTTATTGGAAAGTCTGTAATAAACTTATGTTGAATCATGTACCTTAAAAGGGCAGTTTAAGGTTGTCTCTAAATGATGAGTGGGCTACAGATTAGGGCCCACTTTGTCCACCAGAGTAAAATCATCTTGGATCCAAGTGGTGGTGGATCCACAAATTCCATTTTGGTAGATCCTGAGTGCTGGACACTTGAATGTCCAGCACCACACCTACAGCGTGGACATTACCTTTTGTTCTCTCACAGAAAGACCTCTCTCCACTTCTCTGGCCCCATCATCTCTCTCTCTTCCAAGCTTAAGATGTTACCCCTCCTGGAGAGAATGGACAAGCTGCTGTTCCCCTTAGCAGTATATGTGGTAGGGTCATAAATTCATGAACTTATTCAATAAACCACACATAAAATGAGTTATGTCTTGTACCCTTGGGGCACTTTTTAAAATGCTACAACAGAAGAGCCATAGATAGGCATGGCTTTTCTCATTGAGAATTTTGAAATTAAGTTAGCACGCTAAGAATTGTGCTCCCTGGCCACATACCCTCCTTGGGGTCCCAAGCACACGCATTGATCTTCCACGCTAGATTGTAGTAGGTCCAGGGGACTCACCTGATTTTCTCCTCTGGCCCTAGATCCAATCACTCAAATAGTAAAGGAGAAGAAGAAAAATATTGATCCAGTCATTGAAAAGTAATTATTCCTCTCAGATGGTCTATTTAGAATGTAGCAATAATTTTAAATAATGTATTCCCTGGAGACAACATGACAACATATGTGGACTATTTACTTTGTTTAAGTAGGGTCACGCTTGTACCCTCACTCCTTCCTGAACCTCTAATGATGTGTAGGTAGGCCCACTTTAAGAAGAATAGACACTGAAAAAAATTCAATTTACCCAACAAATCAATTACAAAGCACTTATTCATTGTATAAAGGGATTCATCAACCTTCTGTAGCTAGATGAAATATATGACCTCCACATTCTTAAATACTTACAACAGAACTCGTACAAGAGCCTTCGTGAAGTCATTGAGTCATTTTAAAGCTCTTAAGATTTAACAGCTTTGGCTGTGTTTATGTTAGCAGGATTTTGTTTTGTTTTTAAGATTCTTTTTTGTTTCATGTAACAGAAATTAAATTCAGACTAACAAATAAGGAAATGTATAGGCTTTTGGAATACAGGTAAGTGTTGAAATAACCAAACCATCAGAAGGGCAGAGATATGGGACTTAGAAGCATGGAACAGGGAATTAAGTGCCCTCCCTGTCTTATCTCTACTTCTTTTTGCCTGTCCACTTTATTGTTGATTGTTTGTGAGACTTGGTTTCTCCTTTTGGTGGAAATCATGACCCGTCCTCCTGAGCATTACACCTTTCAACTTCAGCCAGTGGCAGACAGACTGTCTCCTTTTCCACTGCAGTTACTAAATTCAAGGAGAGGATTCTGATTGGCTTAAGCTGGGTTAGGTTCCAGGGGGCAGGTTGTCCAGAAAGGACTGTAGATTGGCCTAGCTAAAGTCAAGTGCTCGTACCTGAATCATTCGGCTATGGGTAAAAAGACAGGGCGATGTTGTTCAAAAGAGCTACTCTGGAGGTAACTCTGTGTGGTGCCGGAGTGGGTAGAGGGCCCAGAAAGTGAGAGTTTGGCAGACAACAATGTGTCTATAAAGCATACTCTAACCTTCCTGCCATGTGGGATAAGGTGCTCATAGGCACTACCTCTTGCCAGCCATCCAAGCTACCTTGATCATCCAAAGTTAGCACTTTATGGCGATCACAGGGTCTCGAATATGAGCACATGTTTACAATTATTTACAATAGTTGCCTAAATAGTCATAGAATCATCTTAAATGCCATTCACAGATTAGTTCTATCTTGCTTAAGTTAAGCTATAAAAAGTTATGGAAGTGCACAGGATTTTATAGTGAGTGTTCATGTGTACATGTATTCAGAATAGTCCAGAATTCATTAATATTTTTAATATAGTGGATGATGAATTATTCCCCAAGTATAAAAGAGCCATCCTGAGATATACAAGGGTCCAAATCACTAGAATGCCAATTAGTAAATCACTTATAGAGGGTACAAAATGTGACTTACTTGTCCAAAGGAATTGTGGTCATCCCAAAGTACCTAATTTGTGTCCAATACAGTACTTCTTAAACTATAGCAGGCGGCCTTGCTGAAATGATTTTCCTAAGACTGAAAGGTTATAAGCTCAGTCATGGCTTCTTTCACTAATGTTCATTCAACAAACTTAGCCCTCACTATGTGCTGAGCCAAGCACTGTCCTGGGAACTAGGGATGGAAAGATAACGAAGACATAACCAGCCTTCAGAGAGATATGGTCTAATTGAAGACAAAACTGAGGTACCTTGATGAATTATAAACTACACCCCACCGGCCTCCCCTGTGGTGTATGCTGAGGAATGGCATGATGTCTGAATGCAAAAAACTGAACCATACTGTCTAGGAGAATAGGCATTTGAGTTAGATCTTGCTGAAACACATGGATGTAGATGACTGCTGGGTAGCAAGGATGGTGCAGATAATAGGCAAAGGGGATATTATTTGTAAAAAGCCAAGTTGTGAAAGGCTTAGCATATGGAGAGAAGCATGAGTACTTCTGTTTATATGGAACAAGGTTCATGGTGGAGAGTGGGAGGAGATTGACTATGAATGTAGGTTGATGTAAACGGCTCCATGTAAACAGACTTTGTATGGTAAGATAAGAGTTTGGACTTGATCTCGTTGGGAGCCTACTGAGTACTTTATGTAGGTGAATGATACATCAAATTTGGCTTTCTGGAAGAGAATTGCAGCAGCGGTGGAAGGGTGGGATGGAAGGGAGGGAAACTTTGGCCAAATGACTAAAGAGAAGTTGTCATCATAAGCTAGGTGAGAGGTGTTAGGGATTTCAACTAAAGTAATAGGAAAAGAAGGAGCTAGATTTTGGAGACATTTCTGAAGTGGAATTGTCATGATTTCGTGATCACTGGGATGTGGCGATTAGGGAGGAGTCATAGATGACTGAGGTTTCATGTAAGGCTGCCTGGGGAGGTATTGATGATACCATCAATTGGGCACTGAGAGTGGGGGATATAGGAAATATGAGTTCAGGGAAGGGCTTGCAAGACCCTCTGCTGGATGAGTTCAGAAGAGTGTGCACATTTACGGCACAGGAGTGATGAGAACTGGGAGAGTCTGGGAGACTAAGAGCTATCTGAGTAGCAGAGACAGTTGGAGCCGTGGGAGTGAGTGGGAGCCCGGCCAGAACGCTGAGATTTTGTCTGCGTCTAATTTTGGAATAAATATATGAGGTGATGATAACCATTAAGAAAAAAATAACTGTATATTAATCATAGCACCTGACGTTTGTATATTTTTTTGTGTGATATACTGAATGACTTTATTATTTTTTTAGTTGTGGCAAAATACATATAACAAAATTTACCATCTTTAACCATTTTTAAGTGTACATTTCCATAGTGTTAAGTACATTCACATTCTTATGCAACCTGTGTAGTTTTTATACTAAATGTGTTAAAGCACCGTACATTAGCTCATTTAAACCTCATAAGACCCTGATGAAAGAATATGTAACCTTCATGTTACAAATGAGGAACTTGAAACAGGGGATGAACTGAGGCAAAATCGTAATGCTTTGGTGATAGTACCCCATGCCTTCTCTGGTTAGTATCAGAGTTATACCACATCATCCTTGGTGACAATATTTTAGTGTCTTACTTCCAGTGGACCGAGCAGTCACTTATATCCTCAGATTCCATAGCTTTCTTTAAGAAAACCAGAACAGAATCACACAGGAGCTGAGCTTCCATCCTGCTGGTCTGCAGCCGAGATGGGGCTGGCTCACCTTCCTTGAACATGTAGGATTCACTGGTCTTAAAGAACAGTGGGGTTTGCAGCAGTCTCACCTTGGGCAGCTCTTCGGGGCCTGTCAGAACTGGCGGGGCCCTCAGGGACTACAAGTCCAGCCTCCTGGCTGCCATACGCAAGGACAGAGGAACAAAGCAGAGGTGCTGGTGTAACAAGCAGCCATCTGCTTTGGGCTGCTTTAAGGTTTTAGGCTACTGGCAGGAAGTAAGGTAGGGGGCTGCTTCCATTGGCTGAAAATAAGGAAGGAAAAAGGAATATAAGCAGAACCATTTCACCTCTTTCGCCCTTCACATTTATCTCCTGCAGAAACCTGAAAGGGGATTGTGTAGAGAAGAGAGCTGGATTTCCCACCATTCTCCTCGTTCTTCTTTACTTGAAAGTGAAATAGTCTGCCTCTAAAAGCTCAGCTAGACTTGATACCTCCTGGGAGCCAACTCTTCCAATTTCTCCTCTAAGAGTGCTAAAAGTTGCTCTTCAAAGGTGCAAGCGGCCCTGGGGAGCAGAGCAGGGTGTGGGCTCCCAAGGTCAGGACCCCTAGGAACTAACACACCTTCAAGACCAGCTTTAAAACAGGCCAAGTGACTGCTTACGTGCTGGGGAGCCAGACTCCCAGAGGGCCCTCTTGAGATAGCAGTTGCCATCAGACCTAAATTCCAACATTAAGATAATCCTTTAAGAAAGCATGTGGAGGGAGCTGGTCCTGTGGCTTAGCGGTTGAGTGCGTGCGCTCCGCTACTGGGGGCCCAGTTTCGGATCCGGGCGCGCACCAGTGCACCACTTGTCCGGCCATGCTGACGCTGCGTCCCACATACAGCAACTAGCAGGATGTGCAACTATGACATACAACTATCTACTGGGGCTTTGGGGAGAAAAAGGGGAAAAAAAGGAGGAGGATTGGCAATAGATGTTAGCTCAGGGCCAGTCTTCCTCAGCAAAAAGAGGAGGATTGGCATGGATGTTAGCTCAGGGCTGATCCTCACGCACAAAAAAAAGATTAAAAAAAAAAGAAGAAGAAAGCATGTGGTGTTTGGGGGGTTTTTTGTTGTTCTTTTTTTACTTTTTTATGTTGAAGTTATTTTAGACTTACAAAAAATAGTACAGGAAATTCCTATATACCCTTCACCCAGCTTCCCCTAATGTTATATCTTATAAAACGATAGTACAAATATCTAAACCAGGAAATTAACTTTCATATGATACTGTTAGCTAACGCTACAGACCTTATTCAAAGCTCGTCTGTTCCCCAATTATATCCTTTTTTCAACAATTCAGGCAGGTTATTTTGTGGACTATCCGTCCTTCAGTTTGGGTTTGTCTGATGTTTTCTCCTGATTAGATTGAGGTTATACCGTTTTGACAGGAATGCCAGGGAAGTGACGTGCGCTTCTTGGTACACCACATCAGGGGGCATGTGAGGTCTTCCTGCTGGTGATGGCAGCTTGGATCTCTCGGTTAAGCTGATGTATACCAGGTTTCTCCCTGTAAAGTTACTATTTTTTTCCTTAATTTTCAAATTAATAAGGATCTTGTAGAGAGAGACTTTGAGACTATGCTAATGCCTGTTTCTCACCGTATTTTCACCCACTAATTTTAGTACTCATCAATGATTTTTGGCCTCAATGAATACACTGTGGTTTTTGCCTAATGGTAAGACATGTGATTTTAAACTGGCCAAGGCATTCTATATCTGGCTGAGCTCGTCATGAAAGCTAGCCTATTGTAGAAAGCACATAAACTGTGCAGTCCAGCAGGCCAGGCCATCGCTCCGAAAGGTTTGGTTGTGAGGGGCCCTGTGGGAATCAGACAGCAGGAGGTCACTAAGCTTTGGGTGTTGGAGATGCCTAGAAAGGTAGAGGTGGTGAGACCACAATTCCAGCTTTATCAAGATATTGCTGTGTGACTGTGACCCTGGACAGTTCACTTAATGCCTTTGAGCTGCGGCTGTTTTGTTTTTTGTTTGTTAATCTAGATACAAAACGTCTAGAATGATGTGGCCCATAATAAGTACGAAGTAAATTTTAGATTTCAGTCCCTTCTAAATGTTACCCCTGCTGGTCCCCTACCACTGCTTCCCTCGCCAACACACACACCAAAAAACCCCTAACACGCATTAATGACGAATCCATTACAACCAAGTCAGTCAGCTCCCCAGGAGTAGACCTCTTGGGAAATGGGAACCAAAATGGTTATGTCTTGAAGTGGTAGAAGATCAGAGAGATATGAATCATGGCCATGTCATCATCAGTGAAATTTGGAAAGGAAGGCTTTGTGGAGAGAGATTCAGCAGGAAATCACTAAGCTTTGGAGGAGCAGGAGATACCCAAAAAAGCACAGGTGGTAGGCTCCCAACCGAAGACTGATGATGAAGACAGCCTTTATAATCTATAAGTAGATTTCACCAAAGTTCCCTCTCTACCTAAGCTTTGGTTTATCTTTTGAAGAGGCTTTTAAATTAATTTCTGTTGAATTTACTCCTATTGTGTAGAGTGAGATTTTTTAAAAGTCCCTTCCCCAACCTCCTGGGCCCTTCTCTTCCTACCCCCATCCTCCCTGCCTTAGACTCCCAACCCCAAGAGATGTTCTTTACACCATTGCTAACACGGAGCCTTGTGTGTGATACGTACTTAGGAGGTGCAGGTTCCACAGGTCCTGGCAAGTGTTCACAGAGCAGACATGTGCTTTAGGACCGAGGGCACTAAGGAACCTGCCTGCCAGCGTGGCCACTCTCAGTGAATGTGGGCTTTGGGAACACTACATCAATTCACTGCCAATGAAACAATGATGGGGATTTTAGTGGTAGGTGTGCTCTCTAAAAGATGGCAGCAACAAGGTGGGTGATCTCAGGGAGACTTCCCAGCACCTGTGGGGATTCCCAGAAAACACGCTTTCTAGGAACTACCTCTAATGGTCAAAGATGGGAGCAATACCTACCTCAGTCCTTCTTAAGTTTTACCTTCTAAGTATCACAGAGATGTGGAAATTAGGATGTATTCAGCTGCGGTAAGAGAATGCCTAACAGTGGCTTTGGCAGTATATTAGTTTCCTGTGGCTGCTGTAACAAATTACCACAAACTTAGTGGCTTAAAACAATAGAAATTTGTTTTCTCACAATTCTCTAGGCTAGAAGTTCAACATCATTCCCACTGGGCCAAAATCAAGGTGTCAGCAGGGCCACACTCCCTCCAGAGGCTCTCGAGGAGAGTTTGTCCCTTGCCTCTTCCAGCTTCTGGTGGCTGTTGGCATTCTTTGGCTTGTGGCCACATCATTCCAATCTCTGCCTCTGTCTTCACATACCTTTCTCCTCTTTTGTGTGTCTGATCTCTTTCTGCCTCTCTCTTACAAGGACACTTGTGGCATTTAAGGCCTACCCAGATAACCTGAGATAATCTCCTTATCTCTGGATCGTTCATTGAGTCACATCAGCAAAAACCCTTTTTCCTTATAAGGTAACATTCACAGGTGCTTACAGAACATGCAAAAGGCAGACAAGAAGGAGGCAGTTGGCCAAGGGCCCTTTACATCTCCTTGGCTAGAACAGTTCACTCCTAGGTACAAAGGAAAAGGGAGAAGCAAGTATCGGGCAAAGAGGGCCTGGATTTCCCTGGCCACTCCTGATGGTCCTTGGCAGTTGGTATTGTGCTGTCTTAGAGTTCTGTTAGCAGGAAAGAAGCGGTGGAAATGGCTTCTGGGTAGGCAAAGAACAGTGACTGCCACAAAGGATGTGGGTCTCCAGACCTTCTGATGTAGTCAGATTGCAAAACCTCAGTGAGTGTCCTCTCTTGTTTTGTGAAGGTGACACTGTTTTGACTTCTCTGTTTAAACCTTCCCTGCTCAGTCACAACGATAAACTATCAAAGTCTTTGAGTTTCTAACGCTCAGCCCATCTCTAGGATCCAGTGATGAGGAAAGTGGGCTTAAGTTTTGGTATTGGACTCAGAGGACCTAGAATTCATAACCAACTGCTGGTGTGACTTAAAAAATCATCGAACCTCTCCAGAACCTCAGTGAGAATTCTTACCTCATAAGGCCATGGTGAAGAGATGAAACAGTCTACAGGAGTTACTGAAATGCTAGTTGTTGTTACTGTTGTCAGTGTTAGATGGAGCCTGCTGCTGCCTCACAGCTTAGACCAGGTTTACGGAGTTGGATCCTCTTGTTGATTCCTTAGTCCCCCATCAGCATTACCCACCACACAAACTCTTATACACTTTGTACTCGTTTATTGTTGTCATTTGTCTGTTTTCATTTTTAAGTTTCAACTAGGAACATGCCTTTGGTGCTGATTTTGGTAGTGCTCTCTCTGCATTCCTGGGTGTTATTCCAGTAGCGAGTGGAAAATATCAGGTGAGTTTGGGCCGTAGTAAGAGTCCTGTCATATTCTGAACCGTGGGCTGTGGGGGAAGCTCCCAAACTTGCAACTTTATTTCCAGTCATGCTTGTGGTTAGGCCTGGGCCACCCTGTCTCTGGTGGCCTTGGTCCTGGACACTGCAGGTGGCAATGGCAAGGACTGAAGTAGGGAGAGCAAAGATGCTCATAGCGTCTGTGCCCGGCCCTGGCTCATTCATCTGATCAGATTGTTAGCAAGCTGAAGGTGGCGGCCTGCAGAACAGAAGAAGAGATGTAACATCTGGTCAGGTGGCTAGATAGGAATGTGGGACTTCTTAGCAGCTGAGTGTGGAGGGAGGTTCTCCACCTCACTGCACACCACAGTCACCCAGAGTGCTGCGCACAGAGAGATGCTTCGGCATTGCCCTGGGGACTGTGATGCAGAAGTTTCCAGGTGGGAAATTTCCAGGTGGAGTGCGGGAATCTGTATTTCTAAAGGCACCCCTAAGGCTTCTGATGCACAGTCTGCCTAGCAGAGATACAAATTTGTAGGAAAGAACCATGAGATTGGGGTCAGGAAGACCTGTTTTTGGTGACAGCTGTGCCGCTTTCTAGCCGTGTGAGCTTTGTCAGTACCTCATCCCCTCTGAACTCTGGTATCCTGAGATTTAAAGCTGGCATGATACTGATATATGCCTACAGGGTTGTTGTGAGGATGAAATAAGACATGCATGCACAAGTTTTTGTATGAAGGCACATCGTAGGTGCTTTAAAAAACCTTAGTTTTCTTCCTCAGCTGACACAGAAAGCCAACAGTCAGCCTGGTTCACTTGTTTCAGCTTTGGTGCCCCCAGCCACTTACCACCAGTTCCATCCTTATATAAGAGTTACATAGCGCATGACCAAATTGTTATTATAGTTAACAATCACTTCTAAAAGCTTTTACTCTTATTTTGGTTAAAGAGAACTCTTACTTAAAGAGAGTTTACTTCTTAACCTTGGCAAATCATTGTAAATTCTTGTGGTACTCGCAACATCAATCCAAATGAACATGTTTGCTCTTAATGCGAGTGTCATGTGTAATGTGGGAGAAATTCTATTGTCATTTGGCATTAATTAATGCCTACTTATTGTAAAGGGTTCAGAGATACCAGCATTAGCCAGATTTCTAGACCACATAGAGAAGATGGAAGAACTTGGAAGGAGCAGGGCTGGATTGTGACTGATAGCGGTGGCCCCAGGTACACCCCTCTGCTGAGAGCGGGCAGGACAGCCACTCCGTCCATACAAGGCAAGTCTCCATCCACGGGCGGTCAGAACACACACAGCCTGAGGCACCCCCACAGCCAGGCCAGCCCCAACTGGCTCCCCGCCCACCGCCCCACCTACTCTCCCACCACCTCCCATGACCTCTCCTCCAGTGGCAGCGGCCCTGGATGTCCGTTTTTAATCTGGTTTCACCTGGCTACACGTGTTGGCTGGCAGGCCCTGGAGCGTGAAGTGTGATTTTCTTGGGGCACTGCAGCCTTCCTTTGGGCCCAAGGCTGCCGGGGAGGCCTGACGGTAGAGCCAAGAAGTCTTCTCCGCCCTGCACACCTCCCCAGTGTGTTAAGTCAGGTATGTTTATTAAACTCCCCAGTTTTCTTCAAATGACTCTTCCAAAAAGGACTTTGTGTGCGTCTCTGTGGGTGTGTGTATGTGTGTACACATGACAGTGAGTGTGAGAGTGTGAGCAGTGCTGCTTGGGGTGAGGAGACAACCATACATTCCTTTATTCCAGGCAGCACAGCACAGTGGAAACTGCAACAACTGTAGACCTGAGTCTCAACCCACCAGCTCTGTGACTTGGGCCTCAGTTTTCTCATCCATAAAGGGGGGTCATTTTACCCACCTAATGGGATCACTTTATTAAGAGGGAGGAAGTACTACGTGCCACATGTGGTGCTTAGTAGCAACCAACTTAATAAGAATGTCAGAAAATCGTGGATGACTGTCATTTTTCCCTTTTCTTTGTGTCCATATCTCAGCCATGTGCTGTCTCCCTGGGAGGGAGGCAGGAGCAGCCTTTCTGGCCTAGAGAGGGACAGCTCTGAGCGCTCCAGGGAACCCAGTCACAAAAGCACCCAGAAGCGGTTTTAACTTCTTTTGTCCACATCCTGGTACAATTAAAATGCAGTGGACAGACAAGTAGTTCTTTCTCTGGTGAGGAAAAAGTGTCTTGCTAGGTGAATGGACTATAGCGTGTGTGTGGGATGTGAAGTGGAGGGGCGTGGGTAACGTGCTGGTCCTTCTAGTACGGATGTATCACTAACAGAGATGCAGGTGCATAATTTTAAAAGATTCAGATTCCAGTTAAATATGCTTAACTCAGATTTTACTGAATGCAGTTTAATCTTTCTCCGATGATTAGAAGGCCCTTCAGAATCTTCGGCGGCGTCATGTGGAACAGCCCTTTTCGTTACGTCCTAGGTGTAGAGAAGTGGTTACCAGAGAGCTTTGCTAGAATACCCTCCATTCTTGCCTTGCCCGCCTCTCAGTTTCCAAGAGCCATTTGGCCTCACTCCTCACGTTTCCAAGAGAGTAAGAGGAGCCTAGAAAAGGCTGAACGCAAAGCCTGCCAACATCCACATTGCCCCTTCAAGGGTTGCTGCTTTGTAAACATGAGCCCTTGAGCCCAATGCTCATCTTGGGCTCTGCCCTTTGCTGAGACCGCCTCTCCTTTGGGGAGCCTGGGGGGCTGGGGGCGCCCAGGCTGCTGTGGCACAGCCCACTGTGGCCCACAGCAGTGCTTCAATTCACAGTGAAATGATTTCTTCTGCCTCGTATAATTTACCTGCCCACATTGCTAAACTTCCCTATTACACATTTCTGTCAGGATGTCAGAAGAAATGATAAGCCTCCTTGAAACGGCAACCCCTATTACATGCTAAGAACACTGTACAGGGCTCCCCCAGCCCCCACTCCTTCTGGCACATTTTTGAGATTTTTAGCATGGTCTCTCAAGTATAAAGGATACGCTACTTCATGACCCCAGCCTCTTGTTAGCTGATAGATGAAATCTTTTCTTAAGCTGACTCCCTTGTCTATTATGTTTTCAAAATTCAAGGTTTCTCTTCAGATTCTTGGATGGCTGCCAAGTGGCCGGGCTTTGTGAGTAGGTGAATTCCTCCTCTCCTTCTGCTCCTTAAACAGGAAGTCATTGTTTTTTAGGGTGAAGGAAGGGGAGGTGTTTTCCACCTCCCTTCTCGGGCTTTGTTGATGTTTCTGGGCAGTTAGTGGGGAATTTATTCCTTTGCCCTTTTTTAGGAATTTCTCCTGAGGGGCCATTCCTGAGGAATAAACCCAAACACAAGCAAGCCATTGCCTTGTTTGGCGGGTGCTGTATTTTCTTGCTAGACTGTGTCGCCCAGAATTTGTTGTGCAGCTGCTTGACAGCAGTGCTTCTGCATCTGACTACAGCGTGGACCCCACCGAGGGCTGAGGGCGAATAGCTCAGACTTGTTCATCTCTGTGCAGGAGAAGTTGTAGAGGTCTCTGGGTGGCCGCCATGACGTGTGAAGGAAGAGGCCCAGGAAGATGTGTCTGCCTGTCCCTCTCTGTAACTGCTCCCAACATAGGCTCATCAGAAACTTCCACAGTGTGGACAGCTGGCGGTTCACACGTATGACAGCTCGTGGCTCTTTTCATTTGCTAGGTTGCATGGTCTCCCCTCAGGAGGGAGAGCTAAGACTGGCTTCCGCTTAAACGTTAAACGTGAAGAAGGACAAATACCATGTTCCTACCCTTGTCTGTAAACTTATGTTACAAAAACCCACATTTTTCTTTGTGATAAGTCATTAGTTTGTGACTTTTTCTCTCCCTTTCCCTCATTAGGTTCTGAGAGAACAGTTTGTCCTTGCATGGCCATTAGTGGTAGGAGGATGCTATCTGCTGATCATTCACAAAACTGAGGCACAATGTAGTTCTTCTCAGTTAGAAAGACTCTAGGACAGGCACTGGGGAGAAATAGAAGTCTTTGGTTCCCAAAAGGGGTAACTTCAACTCTGGCTGTAAACTGCATGTGTTTCTCTGTTAAGTTCCCAGACTATTAGTGAACTTCCAGGTATTTCAAGCCCAAGTCACCAGGACAGTAGTTCAGCTGTAGGAGTTCAGGTTCAAAATGAGCGCCGGCTCTTTTAAAACTCCAGCTTGGCTGTGTCCAGAGAAGGAATTTTTACCAGTGTTCTCAGTTACTTTTTGGGCACCATCCCACAGTGTAACCTGAATCTAAACTCAGACAAGACCTTTGTTTTGTACAATACACAGCCCAATCATCTGGGCTTCATTACCTGCAAAACTGAGGTAATAAATGCAGTGCCCCAGGCTCCTTTGCAGCTCAGAAGTGATGGGCTAGGTATTGGAATGTGGAACTGGGAGCTTCCTTTGGATCCATGGAGGGTGGGCCATGCTGTGGATTCAGCGAGACTCTCGTATAAGCCAAGGACAGCAGAACCAGACTGTTGACAGAGGGTCTCCTGGTCCTCACAGCAATGCTGGCCCCTGCCCTCAATATGCTTTCCTTGTGTCATGACCATGAGTCCAGTTTTTATGACAGGAAGGTGGGGGACCTAACACTTAGCAAGCACCCCCAAGAACCAGGCACCCTATAGGTGTTAGTTCACTAAATCCGTACTTCAGCTTTGTGAGGTGCACTTGAGGGAATTGCCCCCTGACTGGTGAGGTTCAAGACCAGGATTAGAAGAAGGGCTACCCAGCTCTGAAACCTGCCCACTTTCCTGTGTTGCTAGATCTTCTCTCAAATTCCCCAGAAGTCTGTGTGCAGTGCTGCAGGAGATCCAAGGAGGGACTGGAGGCGTGAGGAGGGCCTCCCAGAAGCAGTGGCAACAGAAGTATACCTTGCGAGATCCCCAGCCTGAGCAGGGGCAGCCTGGGATTGAAGAGGGGCCAGCCTTGGCTTCTGAAGCACACAGTCAGAATCACTTACCCTCTGTGAGCCCTGGTTTAGTGTACTTTAATTGTCTCTGCCTCCCTTTTTTTTGTTTGTGAAGTGTATCTCAAAGTGTCCATACCACAGTGTTTTAGTGTGAGCAAACTTGTGAAAATGCCAGCATGGTGCCTAGTTGGTGCCCAGTCAGTCCTGCATTTCTCTGCTCTGTGAAGGCACAGACTGATAGAATGATCCAGGATGCCCAGGAAAAACTGGGAGGTTGGTACACCTGGCAGGTAGAGAGACTTGGGTTCAGCAAGGGAAGTGGGTAAGTGGTGACAGATAAGTCTAGGAAGGTGTTTTGGTGTCGGATCATAAAGGACCTTGAAAACCCATTGGGTTAGTTCAGAGTTTTGATATGGTTTGGTTTTGTGGAGAAACAAGATGATGAGATTTTCTTTAGAGAAGATGACGGCAGCAATATGAAGCTTGGAAAAGTCACGCTGAATGATCTATGTAGCTTAAAGGCAGAAAAAAGGAAGTCTTGTTTTCAAGTGGCATGGCAGTTGTCACAATTCATCAGTTCCTGGAACAACACCTCTAATAACAACATAGGAATGCCTTGAATTGCTGCCGAAATTTTGCTTCCAGACTATGTATGTACTTACCCTCCCTTTTCATCTTTAAACCATCCCTTTGAGATTGGGAGGACACAGAGATTTTTCTCAATTACGTACCACTGTGAGCTTAGCTAAGTTATTCAAGGTTGATTATGGGCTCAGCAGTGGAATCTGAGTCTCTGCATCCCCACCCCAGGCTTTCTACCATTTCCCCTCACCTGCACATCCTATTTGAGGCTGTACTTCTTTCTCTCCAAGGCACTGTGGTGGTAATGATAATGTTGATAATACAAATAATGATCATAGTAACAGCTAACATTTATAGAGCATTGACTTACTATGTGCCAGGAATTTGCTGCTAGTTTTACATTGTTTTGTATAATTATTATCTCTTCTTTACAACTAAGAAAATTGAAGTGTAATGTGATAACTTACCCAAGGACACCTAGCAAGGATGTGGTCGGACAGGGTCGCAGTGGCCCATTTGCCAGATGCGGAGTTGTCTGTAATTTCACACAGTCTTCCCTGGAGCCTGGGGGCAGGTGGAGGTGGGCATGGGTTGTCAGGACATTAGGGGCCTGACCCTGCTTCAACCAAAGTAGCTTAATTTTTTTCTGTTTCATAGATTGGCCTTTCTCAAAGGAGTTTGCTTAGATAAAGTGTTCTTCAAATAGCTTTAAAAAAATAGGTTTTTTTTAAATTTAAAAAAGCGATTGAAAAGAAGATGGATTGATAGATAAATAACAGGCTGACTGGATGGGATAGCTACATGATAAAGCAAGTATAGTAAACTGTTAATGGCAGAATATTGGTGTTGAGTACATGGTGTTCACCGTAAAATTCTTTCCACTTTTCTGTGTTCAAAAATTTTCAAAATAAAATATTGGGGGAGAAACTGAGTAGATAATTTCTAAAGGTTCTTCCAGATTTTTTAATGCAGTTTCCTATGCTTCTCTCTATGTACCGTTGTTGTGTCAATGTACAGCTACAGGTTATGTGGTAGACCTCCTAGTCATTATTGGATTGTGCCATTAAAAAAAATCTGCTGAGCAAAACAAAATCAATCATCAGTCCCTTTCTTCTACACCTACCTACTCCCAAATTTGGAATTGACAAGTTTGGTTGGTTTCCGACACTCCCACTGGAAAGTGGTAGGTCTGTCATTCTTCAGATGAAAGATGAGTTTAGGTATAAACATCTGTTTCAGGGCAGTAAGTTGTTTTGGATCCGTCCCTAGTGGAGGCTTCTTGGAGCTCTCCAGCCCCAATAAATGCACAGTGTTCCTCTTCACTCACTTTGGCAGAGCCTTAAGAGGAATGAGGAGAGAAACACTCAACCAGTAAGATCTAGAAGCCTGTAGAAAACCCCAGCAGAGGGCAAAGTCTTTAGGCCTTAGGGGCCTGGGTACATTGTCCTGGCCGTAGCACTTTATTACTGTGCAGTCTTCCCAGTCAACACTCTCGCTGCAGCATGAGAGGGAGTTTCATGCCCCCTTCTAGGGCACCAGAGCATGTGAAGTAATGCACAACGAATGGACTTTGTCCAGCTTGTTATTAGAATAACCTTGTCAGCACTTTCCAGGGAATTTATCAAGGAGGTTTGCCAAACTATGGTAAAGTAACTCATTGAGCAGCCTCTGATGGCTGGTAAGCTTGGGCGTGCCAGTTAATTGACAAGAAGTGCACTTGTCAATCTCTTGAGGCCATGGAAGTGGATCTCTTGTCTTTTCCTCCCTTCCCCAAGCCTTCCTTCACTACTGTTTGGTAGATTCAGCAGGGCCTTGCATCCACATCAAGCACACCTCCCACCTTTGTTCTTGTATGTTTACTGAGTAGTTAATCTCATTGTGCCGGTATGGAAATAGTCTATTAAAACACTCAGGCAAGACAACATGGAGAGGGAGGGAGGAGGATGAAGACTGGGGGAGGGAGGGAGGGAGAAGTTTGCTCTGTTTAATTGGTTCTTTCACCTAATGGTAGTTTGTCAATTAAGGAGATACAGAAAGTGAAATTAATCCATATGGGTCAAAAGCAGCTATTAATTTTTAATCAAAACAAACTGTTCAACAAATTTGTAGCTCTACTCAGTACAGATGCAAGCATGCCACCAGCCTCTTCTTGAAGGATTTGGGAGCAGGCACAGGAAAGGGGAGAGGGGCTGTTAATTTAGAAAAGATGTCCCTCCTCATATATCCCTAGCACCCTAAGTAAGCTCCTCAAAGCCTCCTCCATCTTGTTCCTTCAGCATCTGTTGCATTGCCTGACACATAGTAGATACTCAAGGATATTGCTCTCTTGGAAAGCTTTGAATTCCTATTATGTATATCACTTTGGAGTATTTCGAATAGGTTTTAAGCATAACATCTATCCTCCAAGAGCTTCCAGTCTGGTTGAGGAAACAGAGGAGGCATTTGTGAATCTGTTTCAGAGAACGTTCAGAACAACATATGAGCAAGTGCTACAATGTGCGATAAACTGTATGAAGAAGTGGTATTTGTTGAGCACTCACTATGTGCCAGATGGTTTTAAGCACTTCACACAGATCAGTTCTGTTAATCTCCACAACAACACAGTGAAGTGGGCATCATTTTTATTATCCCCATTTGAAGAGAAGGTAACTGAGCACAGAAAGTTTAGGTAACTTGCCCAGTGTCTCACGGCTGGTACAGTTAGTCTGCTAGAGGCTTGCTTTACTCGATACTGTAAGAGCCACAGTGGTCCCAAGAGGGCTGGCTGGAGGTAGTGATGAAGGCTTCTGGATGGGTGTTAAAGGATGAGTTGATTTTGGAATGTGCCTGGGACAGATACTTGAGATAGGAGGAATGGTGATCGGCACAGTTTTGGGGAAAAGGAGTGAGCTTCTGGGTATAAATATATAGAATATAAGGTTGGCCAGGTTAAGTAGGTCGAGGTTAATACACTTTCAGGATCTCTAGGATGCCAAAATGAGGAATTTTTATTTAGGTCATTCTGAAATTTCTTTATTGTCTATAGATTGTTTCCCAGTGTGGAGGAATGTCCCATTCCCCCATTTCAGCACTTGAGCATCATGTCCTCTTCATTATCCCTCTTACCTCCTCTGCCTCCCTCCATCTGGCATCTTTCTTCTCATATATGGGATTCTTAGCCCCTCTGCTTCCCATTTTAAAAAAGAGATAGAAAGGAAAGAAAAAAATCAAGAAAGTGCCCCACCCAGTCTACTTCTACTGACTGTCAGAAGCCTACTTCTACTGACTGTCAGAGATTGAATGAGGCTCTCTTCACCCGCTGTCTTGTCCCCAGCCCCAGTTTAGTCCTTGGGCTTTGAGAGGGAAAAAACAACAGGAGGACTTGCCCTCAGGGAATGTTCTTCTGCCTCCTCTTGCTAACGAGAAAGCAGGCTGTAGGACTCTTCTGTTCCCTGACATTTGTAGTGATGTGATTTGGGAGGATCAGGAAGGACTGTATCCAAGGGCACCTCTTCAGGCTGCCTGAAACCTGTCACTAGGGGACAGAACCTCTCATTTCTCAGTGAGAGATCAGGCTGCAAGTGCAGATAGCCTGGGACAGGCAACAGGGTGCACTAAATTCCTTCACATTGGCTGGAAAAAGCTGGAGACATGTCGGGAGAGGTAAAATCCTTAGATATTTTCTTCTTTGCTTCCTAGCTGCTTTATAACCTGGCCTCTTTGAGTCACTGGGCTGATGATAATTGGTGGTAGTTAGCTGGGAAATGCCAGTGGATTATGCCGTGACAACAAAGGAGATAATGGGGGAATAGAGGGCCCAAATGAAGAGAATATTCAGCCCTCATATTCTGGAGCAGTCTAGTAAATGCTGTAGTAAACCAAGGAAGTGATCAGGATTGCCACAAAGACTGTGCCCAGATACAAAGCGAGAGGGGGCCCAAGCAAGTGTGCTGTTCTTCCTCTGGGAGGCAAGCCACAGCTGTCTTGCATATCCTGGTGCAAGCAGGCCAGAGAAGGAGCTGGAGGACGGCTGCTTGCTGGAGGAGATGGACTGGAGAGAGGGAGACTATAAAGACTGCGGCAGAGATCAGGGATGTACAGTTAAGACCTCAGTCTAGAACAAGGGGTAGGAAGAAGGAGGAAGATGGTAGAGGCAGTGTTCTCATCATGTCTTCTAGATCTGGAATAGAATTGAGAGATCAGAGATAGCTCACTCTTTGGGGTTGATGATAAGAAGTGGAATTGGGGTTTCTTTTTTTTTTTTTTAATTATTTATTTATTTATTTTTTTTTTTTCCCCTTAAAGCCCCAGTAGATAGTTTATGTCATAGTTGCACATCCTTCCAGTTGCCGCACGTGGGACGTGGCCCCAGCATGGCCGGAGAAGCGGTGTGTCGGCACGCGCCCGGGTTCCGAATCCGGGCCCCCAGCAGCGGAGCGCGGGCACTCAACCACTAAGCCACGGGGCCGGCCCATGAATTGGGGTTTCTTGACTGGCACTAGTGTTAGACTCTTCACCAGCAACGGAACATATTTTGTACATCTAGGAAAGTGAGGTTGTCTGGAGGGATACTCACTCAGACAAGAGGTTGCTTGTGTTGTAGAAGCAGCACTCTTTTTTTTTTTTTTGGTGAGGAAGCTTAGCCCTGAGCTAACATCCGTGCTAATCCTCCTCTTTTTGCTGAGGAAGACCGGCTCTGAGCTAACATCTATTGCCAATCCTCCTCCTTTTTTTCCCCCAAAGCCCCAGGAGATAGTTGTATGTCGTAGTTGCACATCCTGCTAGTTGCTGTATGTGGGACGCGGCCTCAGCATGGCCGGAGAAGCGGTGCGTCGGTGCGTGCCCGGGATCCGAACCTGGGCCGCCAGTAGCGGAGCGCGCGCACTTAACCGCTAAGCCACGGGGCTGGCCCAGAAGCACTCTTTGATAAACCATGGAACAAGTGATATGGAAGAAATTGTTATGCATGGGGAGGAAGACGTTTTTCGTGCCTAGTGATTACTGTTAGGTAATAGTGTTAATTTTTAGTAATTATAACCTTGCCTATCAATCTGTAAATGCTCGGAACATTGTAATAGTAAAACGCAGTATCTTCTATTTGAGAAGCAGCTTAGCTAGTCACATCTATCATTGTACATTCATTGATTCTTTCCTTTGACATATGTTGATCAAAAACTACTATGTGCTAGGTCATAAAGTAGGCTCTGAGGACACAGCAAGAAACAAAATGGACTTGTTCCCTGACCTTTTTTCCTGCATTGGTTAAGATTTTCTTTGTGGACAAATACTTGATTAATTTTGTAGCTATTCCATGCACATATGAATAAAATGTATAATTTCTGTTTACAGTTGTAAGAATCTCTAAATATCTATTAAATAAAGTGTACTGATTTTAAAAATTAGTGTGAGACAAAGACATCAAGTAACAGACGCGCGTGTCGTGTGTGTGCGTGTGTGTGCGCAGTTACAATCTTGAAAAGACCAATTGAAAGTCATTGTAGCATTTAAAGCAGGACAGACATGATCCCATTTGTCCTTTAAAAAGCTGGCCCTAGGGGCCAGCCTGGTGGCATAGTGGTTGAGTTTGTGTGCTCTGCTTTGGCGGCCCAGGGTTTGTAGGTTCAGATCCTGGGTGCGGACCTACACACCACTCATCAAGCCATGCTGTGGCGGCATCTCATATACAAAGTAGAGGAAGATGGGCACAGATGTTAGCTCAGGGCCAGTCTTCCTCAGCAAAAAGAGAAAGGTTGGCAACGAATGTTAGCTCATAGCCAATCTTCCTCACCAAAAAACAAACAAACGAAAAAACACAGCTGGCCCTGGCTGCTGTGTAGAGGATGGTCTGTGGGAGGCCTGAGTGAATGCCAGCAGTTAGGAGACTTACTAATGTCCAGGTGAGAGACGGTGACTCACAGTAGGTAGTTGTGGGGGTTGAGAGAAGAAAAGGGATTAAATTCATTTTGGAGATCAAATAAGCAAGATTTGGCAACTGATGGGAGAGAATGTGAAACAATTATCTCCTTCCTGGGGTGGTTGTGGAAACTAAGTGAGCTATTATTAGCTTCATTTTACAAACAAGGAAATAGAGACTCTAAAGTGATTGAGATAAAGATCTGACTTCCCCACAGCCTCTGATCTTTCTACTGCACCATGCATAAAAGTGGGGTATGCAGAGGTGCATTTACCAGGAAGCTATGAAATTTAAGGCTCCAGGCACTCCACTTGCCAGGACCTCTTGCAAAGCCTTACATCTAATCTTATATTCATAACTTTGTGTTCTTTTTCTTAAGAAGCATCCCTCATAAGTGTTTAAGCTTCATACTCCACAAAACCAATATCTTCCTCTAGCTGAGTAAATATGTCTTCGTTGAGTAGGACTGAGACTTGATGGAATGAGACCTAGGATGGAAGTCTGACCTGTTAAGTGGAGAATTTAGGTTGTTGATCATTTGGGAGAGAGACAGATGCCATATTGGAGGTACACATTTAACATTTACGTAAGACTTTATTTATTGAATACTTCCTTTGTATTAGGCACTATATTTATTTTTTGTTTGTTTGTTTTTTGCTGTTATCTGATTTAATCTTTACACAACCTCATGAAGTGAGTGCATTTATTATCCCCATTTTATATGTGAGGAAGCTGAGCCCTAGTGAGATTAAGTAAATGACTAAGTTATCTATCTAAATAGGTGAGCTGGACTGGCATCTGACAGGCCTGACGTTGACGCTTGAGGCTGTCCTTAACCTCCACTGCTGGAAGGACTGTTGTCCAAAGCCAGACCTCTGAGAGATTCTTGACTTACGTTATGGGCATTTCATCTCCTAGAAGTTAGAGGAAGCTAGGTCTAATTCTGCCCTGCTCCCCACAAAAAGAATTGCTTGGTGAAGCGTCAGCAGGAAAAAAAATCTATCTTCAGAGGCCAGCCCTGTGGCGTAGCGGTTAAGTACACGCGCTCCGCTGCTGGCGGCCTGGGTTTGGATCCTGGGCGCACACTGATGTACCACTTGTCAGGCCACGCTGTGGTGGTGTCCCATATAAAAAGTGGAGGAAGATGGGCACGGATGTTAGCCCAGGGCCAGGCTTCCTCAGCAAAAAAAGGAGGATTGGCATGGATGTTAGCTCCGGGCTGATCTTCCTCACACACACACACAAAAATCTATCTTCAGATAAAAAGGTTGAGACCACATCTGACATATACTATAGAAGATCACAAGATTCTGAAGCTTGAGGGGTTTTAAATGTTCTCTTAGGAAGAGGGGAAACCACTGGAATGTTTTCACCGTACAAGTGATATGATCTGATTCGTGTTTTTAAAGAATCATTCTGGAGAACACCATAGAGTAGTGTAATGGGCTGGCTCTTCAAGTGCAGCATGAGACACAAATGGCATAACAATAGTAGATGCAAAAAGGACCTACAAATTTTAGTGAAGACTTACAATAATCTTGGCAAGAGTGTTATTTGCTTGAGGAAGAAGCCAGCAGTATTAAATACTGTTTTGTATTTAGAATGACCAGTTTTGGGGAATGGTTTTTATCCCCATATCCCCACCCTCCCTGCCTTGTTTTCTGAAGTCTGTTAGGATAAGGAGCTAGTGGTCAGCAGAGCTTCTCTATGACCTCAACCTCTTATTCAGCTGGCCATTTCCAGCCCCACCTAGCAGTCTCTAGACTATAAACCACCCAGCAGAGAAAGAGAAACATTAGAGAACCAGCTGCAGTATTTCGCCATCCAGGCTTTGCTGTTAAAACTCAAAACCCAGGAAACATGGCAAAAGGAAGTGGAAACATTCAATGTAAAGAAAGCCCTGTGGTCAAGATGATCACCCAGATTCAGATGTTTGAAGGTCTGCTTGATGGAGGAGATTAAATTTGGCTACGGTGATTAGTATTGCAACAGATTTCTATTCTATATATAAAATATATTTCTTATAGTCAACATAGACTGGGCAACACAGGATTGGAGGTATGTAAACTGAGACTGGATAAGCTTTAGGTATAATACGTAGAGATTTAAGTCAGTAGGAAGACACAATGCAGCATCTGAAAATTGGGAAGAGGGTAGGAGTGGAGAGAATCATGAGAGTAAAGAGGGCAGAGAAAGAGAAGCCTGTGGGTTGTGGGTATGGTCTTTACCTCCGACTCCAAAGGGAACAGCCACATTGGGTTGGTTTTCCCCTGTTCCCCATTTCTCTTGCCCTCCTGCCAAACCAGCAACAAATGGCATTGTATAGTAGTCTGTGTCAGAAATAGAAGCTGTGGGGATCTGACCCCCAGCAGTGTGTTTTCAGCTTGTGAATTTCCTGGATATCTTTACAGGGAATCATTCTTGGAGAAGGGCAGGCTGGAAATAATATAAGGAGATCAAGAAGGAAGTCAAGCAAGTGACACCTTTAAACAGGCGAAGGGAGGCGGGCTCTTCCCCCCTGGGACAGTTAGAGTTATGCAGAGCTGTAATTAACCCAGCAGCCCACTGGATATGTCTATTTCACTGCACAAAGGCTGTTGAAAGAAGGATTCTTGAAGAAAGAGTTTCCAATTCAAATGGTATTTGAGTAAGTCCCTTGTTGGATATACTGTTTCTAGAGTTTATGGCTATAATCAACAAAACATGGCCATTCTTTCATGCAGGTTTTTCTTATGACTTTCCTAGTACTGTTCTTTAAAAAGAAAAAGAAAAAAGACATCCAAAATTTGCTGGCCGTAGAATGGGGAGAAAGGGAGGGAGATATATGGCTGGAATCAAATTAAGGACTTTTGTTTCCTTCTCAGAGGATCTTGAAAACATTAAAGGAGCAGGTGTGTCATTCTTACATACATTGGGACTCTGACATATGTAAAAAAAAAAAATCAGTTTTGTGCCAAAATACCCCATAATTACTATATTAGCCTCCCTAACTTAAATTCATTCATTTTTTTTTAAACAAATATTTTCTGTGTGCCTACCCTATGCCAGGCACCATTAGGCAATAGAGGTGTGACTTTCTCTCCCTTGCCTTTGTAGAGCTAATAGTGGGTCGAGATAGACAAAAACATTTAAATATATAGACTAATTAGTATATCAGATGATGTGCTATGTACAGAGAAACTGGCAGGGAGGGAAACAGAATAGGAAGGGATACGATGTTAAATACGGTCGAGGAAGGCCTCACTGAGAAGGTGACATTTAAGCAAAGATCTGAAGGAAATGAGACGTGAGTGTATTGGGGAGGGGGCAATATTCCAGACAAATTGCACGGGAAATGCAAGGTCCCGAGGTTGGAGCAAACATGGTGTGTTTGAGGAATAGCAAGCAGGCCAGGGGGTTATGGTGGAGGGAGGGAGGGAGGGGCAAGAGCAAGGGAGGACGAGGGCAGAGGCTCTCGTCTTAGTTAAGGCTGCCTCTCATTGCCTGAAAAAAAACACCTACTCACGTATTCATCTGGGCCAGGACACAGTGGTTTGCGTTCCAGAAAAATGAACCTTAATATCAGTCCCGTACCCCTACACCCTCCAGGTGTTGGCCATTCAAAATGGCTCCCATTGAACTTGAAACTGTAGAAAACAAAATTAAATTGTCACCATGCTACTCTTTACCCTGGGATGGTCCTGGAATCCTTTGCCATAGCTTTTATGTAATGTGCCATGTTAGACTTTTGCCACATTCCTGAGGGCAGACTGAGGGACCGAGTGGCTGTGATTTATGAGAGAACCCCAAATCAGAATTCCTAGCCATATCTAATTTATATATCAGCAGGCAAGGTTGGTTTTTTTCTTTTGTTTGCTTTTTTGTTTTTTGGTTTGTTTTTGGTTTTGTTTTTAGAAGTAACTGTACAATCTCAAAACATAGGGGAGCATTGGAGGAGCTATCTCCTGCCATGAGTGTCACCTAGATGCTGCTAACTGTGAACCTGGAGAATCACAATGTTTGTATGTGTAACTGATTGGTGGACATTTTATCTGTACATAAGTATACTGAAACATTCTTTAAAATCATTTCCAGCCACTGCAAATGTGTTAGCTAGCTAATGGGGATAAGAATGCTGGAACTACAATGCGGAAAGCTTTGTTTAAAAGGATTAGGGGAACTCACCATCCATAATCAAGACTTCAACACACTGGTCTACATCTTTAGAGCAATATATCTGTAAGTAGAAACAGGCATATTTGGAGAAAAACATTAGTTTCTGAGATCTGGCCAGCTCCTGTTCTTCCCCTCTGTCATCTCTGATTGGATTAGACGTCACAGACAGTGCCTCAGATCCTTGTTTCATGTTAAGTTTAACCCCTCCAGTTGAATACTATCCTTGTGGAGCTCAGTGGAGAGAAATTAAATTTCTCTCACCAGAGCTATGGCGCTGAATCAGGTATCAAGGGGGCTACATCAGTAAACTTGGTTGGTTACAAGATGTACGCCCTTCCCGAGGCTCTGTAGCTGTTAAGTTGGCTCTTTCCAATCACAGTCTGATCTTTCATTTTACTGTAATGCAGTTAGACAACCTAGTTATTCAGGCATAGACTTCTCTGGTTTCCATTATCCCTGAATAACATTTGATGCTGAAATAGGGAAGACGGGAAGGGGGGGCTGGGGAGCCAAGCATTTTTCAGAGCTTGTGTGAAATGCTTAATATTTGAAAGGCTTTAAAATATACTGCACACATACATTCCAATTTTATAAGACTAACATAACATGTTCAAAAGTTTTATGAATTTCAGCATGTAACCAGAATCAACGTTAGCCTGTTTTAAATAAGCCATAATGGCCTGGCAGCAAACCTGCATAGTTAGCAAATCCCTCCTCTGTTTATGAGCAGCCATTCCTTACCAGGTCACTACAAAATACTAGTTTCATCCATTTCTGTGGACTGTGTAAGTCTGTCTGTGTGCCGCTTTCAGCGTGGTCCTAGTTTTTAGAGCACAAAACAAGGGCATCATGATGAGGTGATGTTTTGTTTTGATTTTAATGAAATGGCATAAATCTGAGTTGCTTAAGAATATGTCCAGGCCTCTCTTGTCCTATGGGGAAAGCTTGGTCCTATAAATGCCTTCCGTAAGCATAGGGCCACACAGATTTAGCAGGCTCACTCTTTCTTCATTGGAGCCTAGAGAGTTCTCAGAGCCCAGAAGATGCGTTTTTTTACTTCCTTAGGGTGGAAGCTCTTCAAGTGATGCTTTTTAGATAAGGATCTCCTTTCAATAAAAGTTCGAGCATAAAACTTGCTGGGACAAACCCAACTCTAGCCCGTCAGCTGTCCTGTGTCTAATGTGTGAGAGACAGTCATGTTTCTCAAAAGTGAGGGCCGTGTGTTACCAGATCCCACATTTCAAGGAAATCCGCTAGCTCCCTTGACAAAATCATACCTGCTTCTCCAAGCATGGCAGAGGGGGAAGACGTTCCATGTGTTAAAAAGCTGCTCAGCTTTGTAGTGTGAACTCTTTTGCCCTGTGGATTCACCTTGGCCTCTGCAATCCCTCAGGAATCATCTGCCACATACCAAACCAGCTTCAAGAGACTTCAACCCCCTTTGCACTCTGATCAAAAGCTCCTTTAATTATAAATAGTGCAGTAGAGAACAGGCTGGAGTATTTAAATAAGACTGATCTAAAAGCTGTGGGCCAAAGAATTCTCACAGAGAGTGACATGTAATTAGGAAATCTGACTCACAAGGTAAAGTTTACTCACTTTCCTTGGGGAGACCCCAAAGGGCTACCTCCCCCAACCACTCTTCTGTCCTTGTAGCAGCTATCACTTGTGAGCCCAGCCTTCTGGGAGGCCCTCAGTCAGGTCCTGATGCTTCCAAAGGCAGACCCCAGAGTCTCCCAGAGAACAGCAGAAGTTTCTTTCTCTTTGTTGTAGAGCAATCTCTTTGTCTTAGAACACTGCCCCCCAAAACATCCTACTTAATGTTTAGAGCCTGCTACACATCTGTTGAAAGCTTGGCTTTTGTAAGTCTTTATGGTACCAGCCTTCTTACCTTTTGAGATAAGGGTAAGTATAACCACCTATGGAGGCATATAAAACTCCCTTATATTGACCTCATTTATTTATCACATTTAAGGGAGGCACAGTCCAAATTTAAACTTTTGTTCACAATCATGATTTTATAGCCTTTATTTATATTCCCTCTCAGTCAGTGACGTCCCCAGAGATGTCATAACTTATGCAGGAAAACCCATTTAATTAGGACCCACTGTGGGGAACCAGGAAACAGATCCTAAAGTACTTTATGGAGGAAGCTTTTGGATCAGGAAACGGGATGTTTTCCTTTCCCTAGGTTTAGGTCTGGCTTGAACTCCTTTGGGGAGATCTGGGGGCCTGTCTCCATCTCTGCTGAAATAGAACCTGTAACCTTCCTCGAATCAGGTTACCCCAGAAGGCAGTGACATTTATATTTGCTTTTTTATTTGTTTATTTGTTGTTCTCTTTTTGACAATGTAAGTGGTAGGCCTTCAGCCCCTGGAATCTTGGCCTACAAGCCTGGGACATTGGATCTTTGCCTTTCTGATGTGGAGAGCCTCCTATCCACACTGTGTCTGCCCCTTGGGTGGATAGCAAATTCTCAGAGTTTTTCTGTAGGCAGACAAACCTCACCTATCCCTAACGTGCATAGCTTTTCATCTGGGGAGGAGAACTGGCTTAATAAATGCTTTCAAGTAGAATTGCATTTAATCCTTGCCATCCCTCATGCTCAACTCAAGTGCTTCCTCTCTAGTGAAGTCTCCCAGCGGAAGTGATCTTTCCCTCTCCGTTAAATCATAACATTTTCTGCACCTTTTTCCATTCATAATATTGACTGGTTTTATTTCCAGTTAGCGCTTTTCACCCTAGTTTTCTGAGTTCCATTTAAGGTGTCGCTGGGGCCACATCTTCTACTTCTTTTCCCCCACAGCACTCAATGGTTTATAAACTTTGTTAATTTTCCCCACAGTGCCTCACATAGAGTGGTGTTCAATTATACCTTTGTTAGTCAGTCCATTTGAAAAGAAATATGCTATTAGTCAATAAATCACTGTGCTGAATGCTTGAAGGGACATGGGAAGTGTAAATGAGACCCCCTACCCTCAAGGAATTTATATTCTAAAGGAGATATGACAAAGGTTTGTCAGAAGTCAGCTAATAATACAGTTCCATATAGGATCTGTGCCCAAAGAAAAATAAATGCCAATGATCATGATCATGAGAATTTGCATATGTTTTTGCCCATCCCCATGACAACTCTGTAAAGTAGGTGGCACTAGGCATTCTTAGTCTCAGTTCCCTTGTCTATCGAGTGAGGATAAGTGACTTGTCCAAGGTGATGGGTAGGGAGTTCTGGAATTCAGACAGCTTTTTGTGCCCCAGTGTGAGGCCCGCAGTGTGTTCCAGTGGCTCAGAGTCTCTCCTCTCACTTCTGTCTCATTGATCCAATGCCCTGCTTATGGCCAACCCTATAAATATATTAAGGAAGGTTAACTGTATTGCTCACTGCCATTAAACAAGATCAGAAACAAAATTTTTAAAGCAGAGATGACACTTTGGTGTTTGAATCAGAGAGGAATTGCCCAAAGACAATTACTCACCCCCCACCCACATAAGTAAATTAGTGGTATCACATGCTGGTAGTTCATTATAATAGCGTAAAAGTGCATGTAAATTTTTCTAAGGCATGTGCTAAGTGGACTGTTCCAGAGATTTTGAAGGGGAGATGATATTCCCATCTGGTTTAGATAATTTATCCTCACGAGGTCAGAAGGCTGGAGTAAATGATTCTTCAAGGTGCTCAGACTACAGTGTATCCACCTGTCTTATCATTAATTATCTCTGTAATGACAGACCGGGGTTCAAATTCTGTCTGTACGTACCACTTAACAGCTTTGTAGCCTTCAGCAAGGTAGTTAACTTCTCAGAGCCTATTTTCTCATTGGTCAAATGAGCATGATAATACCTATCTCAAAAAGTTGTTACAGTGATTAAATATGGTGAGTGTAAACCACAGTGCCTGATGGTGCTCAGTTAACTGTGGTGGTTGTGAGTATATTATTATATCCTTTCCCGAGCCATAGAACTTGAAGTTACATTCGGAGCTGGAGACCCAAGAACTCTTTCTCGAAGAGGAGGAATTTAAATGAGTTAAAATAGCCTCTCCCTTCTTTGAGGGAGGCTGCCAAGTCTTTTCTGGGTTTCCTATAAGTCCTCGAGGATGTGCTATTTGGATAAAATCTAGCTGCTTTGACCTGTGGCAAGAAATTGCTAAGTACACGATTTATTTTGATCTCCTGGTACTCTTGGACAGTTCCAGGCTGGCTCCAGGCCTTATGAGAACAGTGGTATCCTCTCTGTGGAAAATGTTCCTTTCAAATGAATCAGTAGTTACACACCTCTTTCTTTCTCAGCCATATTTTTCAGTTACCAACAGCAGGATCAATGAGGGGCGGTGGCATAGCCAACATTAACCCAATGTACAAATCTTGTAAAGAGAAAGGCACAAAGCTAGTCAAAATAGGTGCCTCCAAAAGTCACTTTTCCAACCTCCCTCAATTACTCGGGAGGAAACTAACTTTGAGTGTCTTCTTCAAGGTTAAGCTCCCTGGAAGCCGATGGAACCTGGCCAGAGGCTGTGAACTTTACACAGAGGGCATCCTCAGAATCGCCCTCTGCTCAGTGGATCACTGCCCTCCTATTACTGTGCGGGCACATACCTGATTTGGTTGACATTTCCATAATTAATTTATAAGAGCAATAACCCTGAGATGAGCCTATTTATAGGTTTGTGCAAGCTAGGTAAGAATATAGATTAAATCTTGGATCATTAACATACTTAAAGTACTTGGGAGAGTTTTGTGATTGTCAGATGATGCAATTAAAAGGCCTCCAAGTTTGATGTGTACTGGCAATCCACAAGTTTACTTCCCTTCCCAAGCTTAGAAACAACAAAACAGCAAAAAATAAACATACACCCCTCCCAACCACCGAAGATATTGGGTTATCATCGGGAAAACCTTTGTCATTTTGCCATCCTGCTTCCTTTCCACCTTCCTCCAAACTTGGCAGTGATGGTCTGAGTGCCCTACAGCCGCTGCCCCACAGCATGAGGATCCCTGAGACTTGGTCCTGACCCGTGATAAAATAGTAGGTGTGGCACCAACAGTCCTGCGGGAGAATTGCTGGGACCATCCACAGCAACAGAGATGAGAGTGTGAGAAGGGCAACTTGTGTTTGACAGGATGTTCTTATGACTTGGACTGCTCTGTGGACCCAATCTTGTTTTCTTTCTTACTTTTTATGTTCTGTGCATTACCTTTTTGAAAAATAACATGTATTGCTTTTCTGTTATAAAAGTAAGACGTTTTCAATATCAAAAATAAAGGTAAGTGCAGGGAAGAAAATAAAGATCACTCATAATTCCACCATCCAAAAATAACCGCTGCTAAATTTCTGTGTATCCTTCTAATATGGTCTTAATTCTGACATCGTGTTAGCAGAACTGCTTTGTGGACAGGGAAGATTCCCATTCAGATGCTTTCTTTGACAGATGTTTTCCTTTTGAGGATAGCATCATATGCTCTGGGGATGAGAATTCGCCATCAATAATGAAGGACTGGTGACTCCCTGCCTCACCTTCAGGAGCCTTCTCCGAAAACCCCCACCCAGAAGTGGTTCCCTCCTTTCTCTCTTTTCCTTTTAAATTTACTCAACCCACTGGCCCTATTTATCCTTTCCTTACCTGTAATGCAACTGTGATGATACCACCGTGTCACCCCTTTCTTCCTTTTTAAGACCATAACTTCTTTAAGTCTCTCATGAGTCCTGCATGTCATCCTCCAGCATGGAGAAAGCTACCCCACCCATTATTGGTGCTCCCTGCTTGTTTTTCACTTTCACTCTAGTTTTTTTTTAAGTATCAAACTGGCTATAAAACTCTTCAAATCAAATTAAAGTCAGCATGGATTGGATCAGCATAAATGATTACACATGTACACGGATAATTATGAGTTTTAGTTGTTTTATTTTTTAAATGAATTTACAAACTTTGAGCTCCTTGAAAGTGGAGATGAGATATTATGTCGCCAGACCCTTAACACAGTACTTGGCATATTATAAATACTTGATTAATATTTATTGAATTAAGATGAAAATGAAAATGAAGAGAAAATTTAATTACCCATTCTATTTTTTTATCTCAGTAGTTAAGTGCAGACAAAAAGGAGGTCATATAAAAATGATGAAAAAATAGTATCTTAGAAGAATTTTTATGGTATATCAGTGCATTTTTTGTGCTAAGGTATCACTATTAACCCAAGTGAGGACCCTTTTCAATGATTTTTTAAAATCTTGACGATGCCCTTTTCACTTCTTGCCTACATGAACAATAATATAAAGCCATAAAAATTCCCTTGGAGGGTTTTATGAATTATTGCATTGTAAGATTGGGAAAAGGCCATTTGCAGCCATTTGTTTTATGGAGCTTGATTCTGAAACCCAGCACCGCCCCTGACCCTTCAGGGGCATAATCTGAGGCATGAAGCTTCTCTCCAGGACAGTGAGCACTGGCACTTCTCCCCAAACGGTAGCAGTCACATGTCCCACACATGCCATTTCCCAAAGTCAACAGTGTTGACCACGAAGCCCTGTCCTCCATGAGTAACCCAGACACAGCTGGGGGGAGGGGAGCAGAAATGAACAAGGGTACATTGAATAGCTCTTCTCCCATAATGTAGATTGATTTTCAGTTCAACGGCATAAATCATTTTTGCCATATGACTCTTTGGTCATTTCGCACTTGAAAAAATGATGCCAAAGACTAGACACCTGGCCTAGGGCATTGGTTTTCAAACTCTTTTTAGCTGCTGAACTCTTCTTCCATTTATATTAGACATGGAATGGAAACCTCATCTGTAAAACAGAGATGGGAGTTTGAGTGCCTGGAGCTTCCCCTCACCACCGTGGTAACCCTAATTCAGCTTTTACAGATCACTTTGAAAAACTCTGGGCCTAGAAAAACAAGATATAAGAGGATGAAAGGTAAGCATAGGACAGAAAAATGTAACGAAGAAGATAAAAATAATAATAGCTTACTTTTTTTGAGGCCTTCCTGTGTGCAAGTTACCATGCTAAGTACTGACTTTCCTCAAAAAATGGCAAATTGTTTTTTATTTTTTGTGAGGAAGATCAGCCCTGAGCTAACATCCATGCTAATCCGTCTCTTTTTTTTTTTTTTGCTGAGGAAGACCGGCTCTGAGCTAATGTCTATTGCCAATCCTCCTCCTTTTTTCTCCCCAAAGCCCCAGTAGATAGTTGTATGACGTAGTTGCACATCCTTCTAGTTGCTGTATGTGGGACGCGGCCTCAGCATGGCTGGAGAAGCGGTGCATCGGTGTGCGCCCGGGATCCGAACCCGGGCCGCCATAGTGGAGCATGCGCACTTAACCGCTAAGCCACCGGGCCGGCCCAGAAAAAATGGCAAATTGTGATGTCTGAGGCAGAGTATGGTGCTGGCTGCCTGAAAACACTTGAAAAGGATATTGAATTGCTTGCAGGCAAGCAACAGCTCAGATTATCTTGAAAGATCTCTTTCTCACTACAGTTGACTTTAGCCTCCATTGCTCTGTTGGAATGGATCTCTCTCAAGTTAGATCAAGAAAAAAATAAGTAGAACTGAAATGTTCAGCTTGTGTGCGTGTGTGTGTGTGTGCACGCATGCACACATGTGCACATAGGAGACTCTGATCCAGGTGTTTAAGCCAGGTTGTCAGGCGCACTGAGTTGCACTTAAGTTAACACATGCGCCTCAGTAAGTGTGCCATTTTAAGGGTAATTCAGAACTTTGAGGTAGAAATAGCTCAGGAAAAAATGATAAAATAACAAGGTATGTGCCTTTGCCCAGATAGGTGGCTGTGTCCTTGGATGCTTGTTTTGACAGATCATAAACTCACAGAACAGAGCAAATCCTTAAGGCTCACCTAGTTCCAATCCCTTCTTGTCATTTTGGGCAAGTGACTGTGTGAACCAACCCTGGAGAGGGACCCACTTCAGTCTTTCCATCTTCATTTCCTGAGCATCTTTGGATGATGTGGATGGTGAGAACACCAAGATGAGATGATTCTTATACCTCAGGAGCACCTGATCAGCCAGTCACTGAGTTAGTCAGTCCACAGCCCTATTCTGTGCTGGGTCTCATGTCGTGGTACCTATGTGGAGGGAGAGAGCAGGAGGGAGTACAGTAGATGCTCCAGGAACAAGATGGGAGATGAGACAGATATGGGAAAATGTAAGGGACTGTATGATAGGAGGTTAGGAGCTCAGGTGATCAGAGAAGGCTTCAAGGAGGAGGAAAAATTTAAGCAGCCTCAAAGGTTGGTGAGATTTGGGTAGCTCACTTGGAGCAGGGAGTAGTCTTTGTGGTAAGGGAAATGCTGAGGAAAGATAGGGAGCTGGCAACGAGTACCTTGTTCTCTTTGGAACCACACACGTATAATGGCTCTGAGATGTGTCCAGGGGAGGAGAGGGATCATGCTGAAGAACATCATGAAGGAGACGCCCATTGTGGACTATGACAAGTGTCAAATGCATGGCTACGAAATTTGGATCCTTTTAAATATTTTTGAGCAGGGAAGGGACACAAGGAAAACAGTTTATCTGGTTCAAACATCAAACCAAACATAAAACTGAGGGCTCCTGATCTATGTGCTGGATTGCAGATTTGCTTAGAAAGCACTGTGTGAGGAGAAACCCAGAGGAACAAGATTCTTTCTTCTGGAGCCCTAACCGAGAGAAGCAGAAGTTCATTCTTTCATTTAACAAGCATTTTCTGACATGAATAAATGCCACATCATGTGTTTGTGGTCATAGCAACCTTAACAACAACAGCAAATGACGTATATGGAATTTCTCTTGCAGCATCCTGAATTTCTGAAAAAGCTGGTACTGAAGTCAAGGGGGTAGGTCCTGCCTCGTAATTCCCCCAAGCCACCTCATATTCCACACATTCCCTTTGGGTCCCGTTCACACATCTCACACTGGCCCATGTAACCGAGCTGGGCCTGTTGCAGACCTTCAGATATTTAATTTGTAAACACTTAATAAAGCACTGTCAGTAGGTCGGCTCGTCTTCTCTGTCGGCCACATCAAAATCAATACGTCCCTTGTGTGTTCTGCCAGTGATTGTCTGGGCTGGGGAATCTAATAGGATTAAGTGTTTGGGGTCCTATCTGACGCCACAGTCCACAGTCCTAGTTAGATGAGGTTAAAGACTGGCTCGCCATTGTGGAGGCACGATTGCTTAGGGGTCTGAAAAATCATTAAAGCTTGTCCTCTTAAACGTTGATTGTTCCCTGGTGATTTATTGACAAAACACAAAAAAGTGCTCTATACTGCACTCTAATTATATGTATGAGGCCATAAGATCTCATGGGAAATTAAATAAAATTTACAGCTTGATGGTTTTATGCTCCTGGGAGACATACCTTCTTAATAAGATCTTATAGCTGGGAATATTTATGAGGTTAAAGTCCGTAGGCTTGAGCAAAGACCTAACCTTTCCATGGGAGGGGGTATTGGGGTGCATTTTGATTTCTTTGAAGATAAATGATTGTAATGAAATTTCAGGGGTTTAGGAGGAAATGTTCAGTGAGACATATCAAGCATTCCTCCCCAAGACCTCTGGAGGACAAAGCTGTAAGGGCACAGGGACTTTCTGCGACCATTTATCTTGCATAAGGCTCCTGGTCGTCCTACCTACCACCCTTGGGGGCTTCCGTCCTCCTAACTCACTCTGGCTTCCTCGTCTGATTAGCCCCCATCACAGTCTAAAAGGGAGGGAAGATCCTAGTTAAGGGCAATTGTCTAAGAGGTCAGGGAAAGGAAAAGAATTTGAGGGCAGAAAAAGGAGAGAAACAGAGAATATGAATGAGAATCTCATTGATATACTTGATCCCATAAAAAGCAGTTTCACATGTTCAAACAGCTCAGAGTTGTTACTGGACATTTCAGACATTTGCTGTTTTACCAGATCACTTTCTTTTTGTATCGAGGGGTGGCTGGGCCCCAGGCCCTAATCCCACAAGGATTACACTTGGCTATTCTGGACAGAAGATAAGAACATATCTGGGATGAGAGGGTGAGAAGAGGCTCTGCAGGTGGCATAAAGATGAGAATTTCTTTTCTTTTTTTTGTGAGGAGATCAGCCCTGGGCTAACATCCGTGCCCATCTTCCTCCGTTTTATATGGGACGTCGCCACAGCGTGGCTTGCCAAGCAGTGCATCGGTGCGCACCCAGGATCCGAACTGGCGAACCCCAGGCTGCCGCAGCGGAGTGCGCACACTTAACTGCTTGTGCCACCGGGCCAGCCCCAAGATGAGAATTTCTTGACTCTGAATAGTGTGTTTACAGAGGTGTACATTGTAAACTGTCCCAATCATTTTTGTTACTCTCATCCCAAAGTCTACATGAATCCAGAGTGAAGATTTATGCTTGAAAATGGGCTGTTTTAAGTGAGGAATATTCTTTATGCTCCCCTTCCATTCCTACTTTTTTCCCCAATGTCTGCAATGGCAGGAGAGAGGGAGGTAGACAGAGAGACAGATGGATAGGTGGATAGATAGGTAGGTAGGTAGGTAAGTAGAGATAGAAAGGTAGATATATATGCCTTTCATTCTTAAGTGTAGTCATTCTTAAGTGTAGAATTATACTTTTATTTATTCAGGGAAAGATAATTATGCAGAACTCACAGTGGCATGTCATATGTGATCCATTTTTCTCTTGTTTTTTATAAATATTTCTTTTTTTTTTAAAGATGTTTTAAATTTTATTTATTTTATTTTTTTCCCCCAAAGCCCCAGTAGATAGTTGCATGTCACAGCTGCACATCCCTCCAACCGCTGCACGTGGGATGCGGCCCCAGCACAGCCAGACAAGCGGTGCATGGGTGCGCGCCCGGGACCCAAACTCAGACCGCCAGCAGCGGAGCACGTGCACTCAACCGCCAAGCCACGGGGCCGGCCCTATAAATATTTCTTATATGAAGTTCTGCACGGCCTTTTCTTGGTGTATGTGTTCGGGGACATTGAGATAGGGGTTGAGGATCTAGCTCTCGAGGGACTTGGAATAGATGGGTACATCATCCCCTCTAGGGCTTTGAGACTTTGGATCTTGAAGCCCGCCTTTTCCCTCAAGGCAGCTTAGGACTTTGTTTTCCTGTGTTCTGTAATTTATCCAGAAGAGGGAAAGCACCCCACCTTTAGAGCCCCCTGCTTACGCTCATGTGAAAAGCAAAGGACTGTTGAATTAGGATAAACTTACACTGTTTACTTGAAAGAGTGATGCACATGAGTTGAGAAGTTTCACTACTCTCCTTATTACCAGTTAGTCATGTTCCTCTACTTCCCTCTTCCAGAATAAACCAAAATAAAACAAAAAGAAAATAAAATAGATTCTGAATGCCCATGACTTATATTTGTCGGAATCTAGCTTCTGTTCCCCCATTTGCATTCATTTCCAGAGCAAGGGGAGAGCACAGCAGTGGGGTAGAGTGAGCAGTTTCGTTCTACACCTGGCCTGCTCGCTCTTGCTTGTCACTGTAGTCCCTCTCCCTGGATCCCAGCCTCCTCATCTGCAAAATGAAGAGCTAAAGCAAGGTGATTTTAAGGTCCCTTCCAGCTCTAAAATATTATTTTATGGTTCTAGAACTTTTGTAGGAGAACAGCATTTCTCTCTATCCCTTGCTTTAGCATTTTGAATAAAAGGGAGATGTCTCATCCGTTCAGATAGAGCCAGCTCAAGCCCCATGTCTCAGATAAAAGGAGAAGGAAAAAAACTTATTAAAGATAGCTAAGTTCCCCTGATAAGAAGCAAGTGAGAAATCCCTGATTTAATTTAAATATGATATTTCTGTCTTCATTAATTTAAAGCATGTATATGATAATGTATCCTTTTTTATTTAGTGGTCTGTCCTGGAGGGAAAGAAAGGCTTGATTGTGAAGCAGAGGGGCAAAGGTTTGGGTATTTTTTAATAAAGATGAATATCCCTAAAAATGCTTAAATTATATGGAAGTAAGATTTGTTGCAAGTTACAAATCAAAGCCCGAAATGTCACTTATCTCCTAATGATACTTCTACACAGATTATTAATTTCATTTTAGAAGCCCAGTGAATATTATATTTTATGACATTGATTAAACATCTTGCTGCCATCTACCCATCCATCCTTTTCGTTTTTAAAAATCCATATCGGAATTTAACAAAAACAGCTCATAAATTTGTATCTTACAGCATAGCAAATTTGACTGGTTCTCCACGCTGCTTACAACCAGACCCTTTCTGAACTCTGGGTTGGAGCCATTTCCACTTTTAGGAGTCAGGCTTTTCTAAACTGACCTTGTGTTTTGTTACCAGAGAAGGATTGGGGAATTTATTTGGAAGAGCATTTGTGGCTTCTAGAGCCACAGAGCTAGGAAGGGGGCTGTGGGGTGGCCGAGTTAGCCCCTGACTGGGAATCAGGGACTCTGCTTTCATTCTAGCTCTCAGGCAAGTCAGTTACCTCCTTCCTCTGTGTCCTGGGGGTAATTAAACCTCCCCGGGTTGCCTCACAGTGTCATTGTGGGGATGAATAGAGAATAGATGTGAAAGCCCTTCCAACCCCTCAGAGGGAAGCAGGGCAGTAGTAGATTTGAGAGTCAGTAAAGAGCAGAATGGGTAATAAATTTTGGATCAACCTCAGGCATTTTAGGAAAGGTTTTGGATGATTCTTTTGAAAGCAGGGAGAAAAGTCTTTTGAAAATAGGTCTACTGTGTTATTATTTATTGTACTTTGATCAATAGAAGTATCTCTGCTTCCTCCAGACTCACACCTGTGTTTCCTCAAAACCACTGTGGGCTCCTCCTCTGCCTGGATTAGCTCCGATTAGAGACCCCATTGGTTCCTATAGCGTTTCCTTCGCGGTGGGGTCTAGAGTTGTTGTCATTTCTGTCCAGAGAGGGTGCTGGCACCTAGATCTTCATGTCAAGGGACAGCTGCGGCCATCTCTTCCTCCAACAAGGAGATGTAAAGAGGCACATTCTGAGGAACCTGAATCAACTCTGCATGAAAGATAAAGGGTCAGCCCCGAAAGGCTGCCATGTATCGAAGAAATCATGTGTTAAAACTGTAGGGACTTAGTGAGGGGATCTTGAGGATAAACTTTTGCGAGAATTGATAACATCGGGAGAAAACTCCTAAATCAGAAGCCATCATCTGTGCAGTGAACCTTACCACAGATGTGCAAGAGGCTTGAGTATAGGGGTAGGAGGCAGTGAGCTTAGTGTCCCTGGACACTAGAGAGGGGTCAGCACTAGAAGGAATAGGTGCCACCACAGTCTCTGTAAGAGGGCCCATCCTTGCAACCGAGCACAGAGCTTAAGCGTGTAGGCTGGAGAGTAACACTGCTGGGATTCACATCTTGTCTCTCCCGGTGCCCTCAGGGGAGTTACTCGCCTTTGCTGATCTTTGGTTCCTCATCAATACTAGCCCTGTCACACAGGGACCTTGTGCAGGTGGAATGAACTACTAATAATGTATGTCACCTGTTTAGCACAGAGCCAGGCCAAAGTGAGTGCTTAATAAATGTCACCTACTGCCAAGTGTTTGGGTAGTAGTATCCGAATCACGGATTTTTGGTTTTGGTGGTGGTGGTGGTGGTTTTTTTGTTTTTATGTTTATATTTGTTTTGTTGTTTTTGTATTTTCCCTAAAAAAAAAAAATTGTAGAATGGCATCCCTTAAAAAAACCTACAGCAGTCAGTACCTGGTCTGGGCTCTGTGGGGCCTTCCATTGTGGGTATGATGACAAACTGGTTTTAAGTGATGAGCATCATTAAATGAAGCTGGCTGTTGGTGACAGCCGCTCTCTGTTTGCGGGAATGGGGGAGTGGGTGTGTGCATTACTGGGAGAGGAGGGTAGCTGTCTGGTGAAGACTTCTCCAGCATGCTGTGAAACATTCTCCAGTGACATATTTTGCCCCCCTTTTCTGACTCATTTCTCTCCCATCCCCCTCCTTTCCTTCCCCGACCACCCCCAGCCAGCCCTCCATAGCATGCTCCAACACTGGGGATGTTGCATAAAGGGAAAATATGGCATGTTTACAGAGAGAATTTTCAAGAAGTGTTAATTTAATATGCTAAAGTGTTCCCTCCAGCATTTTACCTTTCTTGTTGTTTTCACAAAACAGCCAAGACTAAATAATGAGCCCAGGGCTGTGCCCTTTGGTAGCGTGATAGCTCATTACCCACTAGCGGCCTCCATCTGCCCTCATGGCTGCATAGGGAGCCATTACGATTATGATGGAAATCTCAGAAGCCATTACCAAGATGCAACAGAGGGCCTACTGCAGACAGCCTAATGGACTAATTTGTAATTGGGAGAGGGAAATGAGTTAGCGAGCTGGGGCCGGTTTTGATGAGAGTGGAAGTGCGCATGCTAAATGTGATAAATGAATAGGAATGTGTGTTTGCGCAGTGGGCTCTACAAGGCTTTCCATCTCTCCTGGGGATTGGAGGCGTGCTGACAAGCCGTGAGGAGCAAGGAGGAAAAGGCTCAGGGGAGGCAAGCAAGATTCAAGGAGAGTAGCTAAGGATAAATCGGTGAGGAAAACTAATGGCAGTAAAATCCAAGGAGATGGCTGCATCTGCCATGAAAGTGGTAATTAGGAAGCATTTGGTGTGTGTGTCTTTAAGCATTAAGATAGGGACGAGGAGGAGCTCTGGTGCTGGTTGTGGGAAACGGAAGGCTGGGGTGGTGATGTTCCCGGAGGGAAGCCCCTTGTAGTGGGCTTTGATGGGATAGCGTCCTCAGATTCTGCTTGCTTGAAACAGCACTCATTTCTGAAACAGCGCCCCCTCTCCCAGGGGCTGCTGGAGATCCAGCAGTGGGATGGCCCTGCAGGCCCAGAGGCAGCATTCTGCAAGGGAAGGAGTCCAGGCTAAGGGTGCCAGACCCCCAGTGCATCAGGGCCAGAAGGCTTCTTGGCCTGGAGGGCTAGCAAGTCACCTCCTAAGCCCTCATGCCCGGCTCTCCAAGCTGCAGAGTGTTGTGTGCAAGTGTGGCTGTACACACATGTGGGTCTGATTTCTGAAAACTGGCATTTCCTTCTGTTTGTCGGTTGGCTCCCCACATTGCAGCAGCCTGGCAGAGAGAGTGCTCCAGGTGTTCCTGAGCTTGGGCCTTTGTTCCCTCTCACGCTGATGAGGCCTGTTGGGTAATACCCCCATCAGTCTGAGACCATGTCCATGGAACTGTCCTTGTTTCTGTTGTCTTCGTCATGTTGCTCCTTGGTTCTTTTCCCCTAACCTCCAAGCCCAGGTGTCCTTTCCCCTAGGTCAGACCTTCACCTCCCTAAAGCTGCAGCCCCAGGCCTTAGTGTGTCTCTTTCTCCCAGCACCCTGCTGTCCTCAGCTCTCTCGCTGGATCTCACTTTTCCTCTTGGGGCAGTCTGAGTTAAGTCTTCAGGGTTGTCCTAGCTCTCGGGAGTCTTCCTGCTCCCAAACATTCTCATACCTTTGCCTACAAGGACCTTTCAGCCTTTCTTAACAGCCTGAGGGAAGACATGTAGTCCTTCAGGGAAGAAGGAAGCACTGGAACCAATTAGTCGGCCCCAGCCGGGGGCTCTGAGAGCACTTTCCCAAGGTGAGAGGCCAAGCTGGCTGACTCCTGCCCTCACAGAGGGCTGTTCCAGGGGCTCCCTCTTCCATTACATTCTCAAGTACATAGGGAAAGTTCCCATTTTTTCCACCAACCACTAGAAGATAAGATTTTTTGTTCGTTTCTTGAACAATACTTTTAGATTGAGCAGATTTACCCATTTGCTTATTTTATGTTATACACTTTGAACTTTAAACACTCAAAGAATGTGTTGATATTATTATCTGTCTCACTGTTTTTTATTTTATTGGGGTCATATTGGCTTACAACATTGTGTAAATTTCAGATGTACATCACCGTATTTCAGTTTCTGTATAGACTGCATCGTGTTCACCACTAACAGTCCAGTTTTTATCTGTCACCATACATATGTGCCCCTTTACCCCTTTTGCCCTCCCCCCTCTTCTCCTCTGGTAACCACTAATCTATAAAGAAGATGTGGTATACATATACAATGGAATACTACTCAGCCATAAAAAAAGACAGAAGATAAGATTTTTAATTGACTCCCTAATGGGATGTTGACAGTCCTATTCAGCAAAATTTTATTGGCAACCTGTTTGATTGATCACAGGATTGACTGATCCACTTACTTTGAAAATGAATTTAAGGAAACCAACAAAAACAGAGATACATTGAGACCCAAGACAGCTCAATCTGGGAAAAAGCAATGAATCAATAAAAGAGGCTGAGAAACATTATCAAACATTACAAGTTAAAGAAAGTAATTGCAAAAACACAAATGTAGTTCTGATCTTCCCAGCTGTCATGGAAAAGGGGCACCTAGATGAATGCCTTTGATTACTAGTAAAAGCACATTATTTCATCAGGAGAAACGTTTTCCCATCCAGTGTCTGCTATTAAGTAGACTATTGGTTATGCTGTCGTTGTCCCTTAAATCAAGAGCCCCATCAGACATTCCCATCAATATTCGATGAAGGATTGAGATTTTCTATATAGAGCTATTCCTTAGATGTCCTTTAGTAAAAGCCCCCTGGTATATCAGCCCTGGACTAAGCCCTGGAGAGATGACAAAATTCAGGTGCCTCCTGTACCCAGCTTTCATTCTAGTGAGGCAGACCTGTACTTGGATAGCTAGTTCAGTTACATAGTAACAAAGGGTTTAGAAAATACACAAGAAGCAGTTCGTCAACCCATTCGACAAATATTTATTGAGTACATGATGTGGGGCAGGCACTGGAGCCACAGTGTTAAATAAGTGTGCATGGCCCCTGTCCTCATGAAGCCTATGGTCTAATTCTGACCCAAGGGAAAGTGAGGATTCCAGGGTGGAGGTCAAAGGTGAGGATGGGTAGGGGAGTATTTGAGTTGGGCTTTGAAGCCAGAAGGAATTCATTAGAAATCAATAGCAATGAGATATCCAGGAAAACCCCAAGTATTTGGAAATTAAACAACGTATTTCTAAATATGAGTCAAAGAGGAAATCATAAGGGAAATTAGAAAATATTTTGAACTAAATGATAATAAAAATACTACTAATAAAAATATCAAAATCTGTGGGATACAGCTAAAATAGTGCTCACAGAGGAAGTAATAGTTTTAAATGCTTATATTAGAATAGAAGAGGTCTAAAATCAATGCCCTAGGTTCTACCGTGAAAAGCTATGAAAACAAGAGCACAAGGAAACTCAAAATAAGAAGGAAGGAAATAATAAAGAAACTAGCAAAAATTAACAAAATAGAAAACAGACAATAGAGAAAATTAACAAAGATAGAAGTTGGTTCTTCAAAAAGATCAATAAAATTGAAAAACCTTTAGCTAGAATGAACAAGGGAAAAAAACACACAACTACCAATATATCAAGAAAGAAAAAGAAGTTATCAGTACAGGTCTTACAAACAATAAAAGAATAATCAGGACAGGAGTTCAACAAGCAGAAAGGAAGAGTATGAACTTCATATAACTAGAGTTGCTAGTTATGTGTGGGTTTTGGCACTTGTGGGGAAAGGGCCCTGGAGTAGTAGGTAGTGAGGCTAAAAAGATTGCTTGGGACCAGGTACTAACCAGAATTGTGCCCGTATTCATGGCCCAGCTTACTACTCTTTATACCAGCACAGTTTGCAAGCCTGCTGGGGCTCTGGATGCACGTGTTTGACCATTAGATGCCAAAACTGAGTACACGTCACCACGTGGGCAATAATGCCCATGTTTGGGCATGTAACTCTACTAGGTCTGTGTCCACAGCTGCAAGAATATGAAGAGACTTTATTTCTCCCTCCCAGCCTTCTAGCTCCTCATCAGTTGGGCTGACAGATTTCAAAACTGATCTGATGCCATCCTGAGACCATGGTGTCATCCTTTCTATGATAAATATGTTTCTGAATGTGGAGCTCTTTTTAAAGATGAGCCTGAACGTTCATACCAGAAGATGCTTACCAGAGCCTGGCTGCTCACCTCCAGCTTCCAAGTCAACATGAGCCCACCAGGGCCTATTCTTAGGGCAACACCTGAGAAAGCAGAGGTGGTAGCATGACAGGCTTTCATCCACCAGTCACAAGACTGACAGCTGTCAGCTGTAGACAAGGTCCTAAACTGCACAGAAAAGGCCATCAAATAGGAATGTTTCCCCACTGCTCAGTCCCTTACCTGGCAGGAGTTCCTGGCTTGTCTTTGTTGCTCTTGGTGGAACTGGCCCTCCCTTGCTCTCTCTTTCTTGTCGTCCCAGTATTCATCTGAGAGACAGTATTTCATAGTGGCAAAGAGCATGGACTTTGGAGCCAGACTCTGTGATTCTGGGCTAGTTACCTTCCCTCTCTGTCCCTCAATTTACCATCTATAAAATCAGCAAAATGAGAGTGCCTGTCTCATAGGGTTGTGGTGAGTCAAGTGACAATATACTTAAAAAGTGCTCGGAATAGTACCTGATACCTGTTAAGTGCTAGAAGTATTTCCAAATCACAGGCTTGGTTGTGGGCCCTTTGGCCTTTCCCAGCCCCTGTATTCTTCAGGCTAGTTATCCTGGCATCCTTCTTTTGGTGGGAAGCTCCTCCATCCTGTCCCTCCCAGTGTAGACCCAAATGCCTCACTGCCTGCAGGCACCCTGGCTCAGACAGCAGCAGTTAGGCTCAGGAGTCCCTGCCCTGCTGCGGGTGGTGTACACTGGCCCTCACTTGAGACCTGAGGCTCTAGTGGGGTCCTCCAAGCTTCTGAGACAGTTTACTTAATGAATTGGGAGCTTTCACTATCTCCAAAATAGTCTTTGAGCTGATCCGGCCACCACGTCCATCTGGTACTGGTTGCTCGTGTTGTGACACTGGTGCAGGCAAGAGAGGAGTATCTTGAAAGGGCAGAAAATCTGGGGTCAGGATGGGGAAGAGGAGGGAGGAGCAGAAGCCTTCATGTGGGGGATTTAATTTGGTAGTCAGATGAGAGTAACATCAGGTGCTTGTGTTTTATTTTACTTTTTCAGAACTTTCTCACGTGCGTTATCTTACTGTATCCTTACCACAAGTTTGGGAAGCAGGTAGATATTTTCTCTGGAAATGAAAAAGCTGAAGCCCAGGAAGGCCAAAGGACTTGCTCAAGGTCACACAGCTACTTCCAGACAGCGGGGACCATAGCCCAGAGGTGCTGACTCCCGGGGCTCCCCACAGGGGGCTGTGTGAGGAAAGTGACTGTGAACTACTGTCTGAGCAAACTGTGCAACCCCCTCTTGGCAAGACGACAGGCCTTGGCTTGTAGCAAGACCAATGCAGAGCCCTCTGGGACCCCACTTACACTGCATTTGAAACTCTGCCAGGGAAGAGGAATGTCCTGGAAGTTTAGCCCTCTGTTGGATGTTTCTGAGAGAGTGTTGTTCTCTCATGCTGGATTTAATGAATAAATTATAATAACTTTTGCATTTTTATCCAAGTTGTGCGTGTTTATCTGCCCTCCCCACATAATTTCCCTCTCCTAGTTCTACATACTATATTTCTTTTCCTGCCACTGAATATTATTTTTTTTTAAAGCTCATTTTAGTGAGTGCTGATAAAGATGCACACCTCCTTGTTCGTTGTTTATAAGTGTATGTGCTCAGCGCCAGGAAGAGGGTACATTTATACTTCCAAAGGGAGGTTACTCTTCTAGGAGCTGAGAAGAGGAAAGGGAAAATGGTATATGACCCCTGGTGGTATATGACTTCCTTAGGGAACAGATGGTGTCTTATCTGCCTGTCTCCAGCTCTAGAATGGAGCCGTGCACTCAAGGGCATTTATGGAATACATGTATCCATGAGTGGTTGGGTGGCAGATGGTCTGGATGGATAGATAGATGCTAAAGCGTCAAAGTCAAATCTCTTTTGGATTGTTGTGTGAGGGAGCCTTCTCAATTAACTCCTGCTCTGGATTCCATTCCAATATTTTGTCTCAGATTTACTCTAGCCAGTTCTCAGGATTTCTTTATCTTCTTATTGGGAAAAGGTGACTTCTGTAATTTGTTAAGGAACACACATCTCCCCCCAAAGTGCTGGGAGAAAAATATATTCATATAAATATGATTGAGAGATCAGAACAAAGTCTAGGAGGAAAGTTGAAAAGCATAAGAATTAGCCTGAATGTGATTTCTAATATGTAATCTTTAGTTTTCTACTGTTTCTACTAGTTTATTAAATAACATTTCTTGGAAAGTGTACTAATTCCTTTGAAAAAAAATATATTTATTTTCATGGTATTATAATATACTAAGCACCGTTATTGCTAGGGTGTTTTGAGGGGCAGGGAACAGTATTTAGAACTGAGATACGGTTCTAGGCAATTAAATAAAATCACTGACCGGAAAAAACAAAGTAAAATGATTGGGCGGGAGAAGTAGTCTCTGCCCAAAAATCAACCTCGAAAATAGTAGGGATATATGTGCAGCAAATCCTGAGGTTAAAATCTAAAATAAATAAATGGGAAGGATGATGTGAGTTGAAATCAGCTTCCTCTTTGAACTAGGCTTCCAACTCAGATCAAGTGGGCCTCTTCATGGCACAACTGATCTTTATAACCAATATCTCATTTCCACCTGGAGCACTTTAGTTGAGGATCAAGAGAAGTCATTGCTAAGAAGTCGTCTTCTTAAATCCTGAGTGATTTTCAAAAAAATAAATATCAAATAGGAAATCTCTGCTAACCTTTCCCTTCAGAGTCTAGGTCTGAGGTTTTTGGTTTTTTTCAAAATTACATTTATTTTGCAAATAATCAGACGCTGATAGAGTTTTCTGTCTTTTTATCACTCTTGAAAAGCATAGTGGGCCTCAGGTTGGCCCAAACAGTCGGTCAGCTTCCTAAAGAGCTTGTCGGGGACCCGTGGCGAGGAAAACGCCAGGAACCAGGTGCTTTGGAGATGGGAGCCATAATCAGAACAAGAAGAGGAGTTATGACAGGCCCTAACTGCCCTACTCGCCTCATTTTGTCCTCCTCTTTTAACTAGTTGCCCACATCCCCGCTGACCCCTTCAGTCCCCACGAGCTGCCATTTTTCCTCTCTCTGTAGCCTCCAAATCAGGTCCACTTAAGAGAACAGGCTGGAGGCTGCTGTAGGCTCTGAAGTGATTTATTGCTTAGCAGGAACTTCACTAAACTTCCCAATTTGATTTTTTTAGTTTTGAAAATCAAAGTTCAGAAAGTAAACATCACAGGTTGACATCCCCAGCCCAAAGCAGAGGAAAAATGTCTCATGTTAAATTTTTTGGCGCATAACAGAATTTATGAGCGTTTTCAATGTTTTGATTTTTTCCCCCAGTCACTGCTATTCCTTACCCCCCAGAGTTAGGTGTGGAGAGATTATGTTGGCTGGTTTCCATGGTGACTCCGAAGAAAAGTAATTTTTGAAAGTAGATTTCTACTGTGTTATTTCACATGCATGAAACATCAACATCTATGCTGTGTGGCTGTTACCCCTAAACGTAACGACATATAAATGGTCGGAGTATAAATATATATAAATAGACAAGTAGGGGTGATATTTTCCTTGGTCTCATGCCGACCCTAGTAACAAAAGTCTCTCAGTTACCCAGGGCACCTGGGAGGGAGCAAGGGAACAGTTCTGCTCAGTGTTAAGCAACCTTCTCTCCTATGAATAACCATTAAAAAAACCAGCAGCTTGAATTTAAAGTCCACCCCCTCCAACTAAAAAGCTAGGGACCAGATGAAAAGTTCCCTTTGGGGCTCAGTGTTCAAATAACTAGAATTTTAAAACCTTAATCTGTTTTCCATCTAGCTTACTTGGTCAACCACTGCAAGTACCCCCTTATCTGTCCAAGGAGTCTTCTAGACCCCTCCTGCCCCAGGAAACATTCTGTTGCCCCCAGCCTCTCAGAGAGATGAGGTAGGAGAAGCCTGCACCTTGAGCAGCAGAAGGTTGGTAGAGCTCTCACCTCTTCTCCCTGCCACCACAACACACACACCCAGACACACGTCACATTCTTGAAGCTCTTGGACAGGGTGCTTTCATCTGTCAGAGTTTTGAAGTGGAAGAGAATGCGATGCATCATTGCCTTGTTTCCCTTGTTCCCTTCATGTAACCATGGTTAGATGTACTTGTTATATTATGTAACTGAGAATGCTTGGTTTTTGGAGAAGTAAAATAGACAGTGCTGCCTTATCTTTGGAGAAGAGTATCATCTTGCACGTGGAGAGTGCCTTTAACTTTTCCAGGTTCTTTCTTACGTTATTTTATTTGAACTTTCGGATAATATTGGTATTCTCCTTGTTTTAAAGCTAGGGGCATAGAAGTTTGGGTTGCCCAGCACATTAGGGACAGAGCCAAGTCAACAATTCAGAACCCATGATTTCCCCCCAAATCTATGTTACTAACCTACACTTGGCATCTTTCACAACAGCCAGGCTGCTCAGTTATGAAGTAAGGAAGTACAAGGTCAGCAGCTTTCTGGGACTCGGTCTCAGACATGCACAGACTATCAGGAGGAGTTCATGCTTTAATTAACAAAAATTTATTGAGCACCTGCTACACGTTGAATGTTGCTGTAGACAGCAATGGCCAAACAGTCAGGAATGCCCACATTTCTGGGGGGGAGGGGCAGACGATGAATAAATAAGTAAAATGCATACTGTGTGTCAGGTGATGGTAAGTGCTAAGGAGAAAAATAAAGCAGGAAGGGAGGTGGAGAGTGCTGGGGGTGAGGAGGAGTCTTGCGGTCTTAAGTAGGGCAGGCAGAGGTCTTATTGTGGGGAGACATTTGAATAGAGACATGAAGGGGCTAACAGGGCAAGCTTTGAGGATCTCTGGCGGAGAAGTGCAGGCAAAGAGAAAGAGCAGGGAGTGTGGGAAGCGGCGTGTACTGCTGTCCTTGAGTCTGCAGATGCCACGTACTCGCGCGTGTGTGTGTTCATGAGTGTGTGTTTGTGCGTTTGAAAACTTTTCTCAAATTCTGAGCTTGGTACATGGCTTTAATTTTTGCCTTAATGACTTCCTGCACTTGGGGAGCTCTTTAATAGATGCATTCTGAAAGTTGTAATCATCAGTCCTGGGTTGGTATCACATTACCTATGTGGAAAAAGAGAATTGCTTTGGCACTGATTGGATCTTGGGGTGGTGACTATATTTTCCTGTTTTTTAATGCAGATCATTGAAAACATGTCAGGGCCCTGGCCTCGAGTGTTTCTGTTGAGTAGGGGAGAATCATGTTCTTATATGCAGGGGGTACAAGAAGGGACGTGGGGTGGGGGGTGGGCAGAAGAGTTCTTATATTTTAAATGCCAGTCAGCTGCAACCACTAGTTATCTGGAGCCCATTCAAACTCATTTGGAGAACAGTTGAATTTTTAAAGTGCCTTTTGATTCTCTCTTTCATTTATTTTAACTGATCTACTGGGATTAGGAGCTTGGTAGGGGAACACCAGAATGCTTGCCAAAATGTGTGAATAATTAGAGCTCCGATGATGTGTGCCAGATAGAAGGGGAGTATTCACACTTCTGATTAGATTCAGCTAAATGCAGTTGTAAATCACTGCTGCCACAGTAACAGAGGCCCATCAGGAGTTAGCAGGGGAGGAGCCCAGGGCAATGAAGAGATGAGGGGCTGCCCAAAGGCATGGGGCGTGGAAGAGGAGGGCAGAGAGGATGGCTCCAGTTACCAGCAGCCAGAGTGGCAGTAATTTTGGCATCTCTCTTTCAGTTCAGTTCTATCATCTTGAGTCTTGCTGGGCACCGACCGAGCTGGCTGCCACCTTGACAAATGTGAATAAGATGAGTCCTGGCACTCTGGACACTTACAGTCTCATGGGCGGTGAATGAACAACTGTTGTGCAGTGTGAGGAGTGTGTCAGTAGGACAGACATTGTACTGAAAGACCCCAGAGGAAGAATCAGTTCTGCAGAAGGAAAAGGACAAGGGAGAGTTGGAAAGGTAGTCGTTTCCTTCAGAGATAAAAGGTGACATTTCAGAGAGCTCAACAAGATGAGTTAGTGGTTAGAGGAGCTCCAAGCAAAGAGAACAGCATGTGCAGAGGCACAGATGTAAAAGGGCCTCTCAAGGCCAGCCCGGTGGCGTAGTGGTTAAGTTCGCATGCTCCACTCCTGCAGCCCGGGGTTCGCGGGTTCGGATCCCCAGTGTGGACCTACACACCGCTCATCAAGCCATACTGTGGTGGTGTCCCACATACAAAATGGAGGAAGATTGGCATAGCTGTTAGCTCAGGGACAATGTCCCTCAAGCAAAAAGGGGAAGATTGGCAACAGATATTAGCTCAGGGCCAATCTTCCTCACCCTAAAAAAAGGGGGGGAGCCTCTCTTGGTCTTGAGAGTGTAGGACTCCATTACAGCTAGAGAATGGGAAACAAGACAGGAGAGGAGGGTGGGTGATAAGACGTGCAAAGCAGATTGGGCTAGAATATGAAGGGTCTTGAATGCTCCTATAGTAAGCTCTTTGTCAAATTATAGACCACTGCAGAGATCCTGATTCACCCCTAACAAAGAGTCAGTCTCCCACCTCTTTGAGAGAACCCATCTTAGTCACAGTCATTGATGGCAATGCGTTGGTCTTCTTAAATATATTAGGGCAGAAAAAATAAATGTTGAAAATCACCACTCTCACCAGTGGGGAGCCTGTGGAGGCTAATCAGGTAAAGAATGAAATATGAAATGGTTAATTTCAGAAGATAACTGGCAGAAGTGGTGGTGTAAAATTATCAGTTTAGAGTAGGGTAAGCCTGCAGACTTCTGGGTTGGATGTAGGTGGGAGGTTACAGTCAAGGTCTGAACAAAGACAATGGAATCCATTTCGAGAGAGATTTCAAAATGGAATCAAATAGGACTTGTTGAGGACTCCAGCTGTGTGCTGGTTTCCCTGGTGAGCTGTATGAGGCCCTTTATGAAGTCTCTGGCATTGATCTTAATAGTACTAATCTTTCCTGATTAGTATGGAGCGCCATTGCCAAAGACACAGTGTCCTGCAAAAAATAGCGAGTATATGTGTTTTAAAATATTGCCCAATGCCTGGAATCCTGGCAATTTCCTAATCACAGCCATACTTTTCCTCCCTCTCCAACACCACTCATCTACTCTCCCCTCCCCCTCTTGCTTAAGGTAGTGGTAGTCTTGGAAAATAAAAATCATCTCTCACTCCTTAAGTACACCACAGCCTGTAGATGCCTTCTCTGGTGCCCTCTGTCTGTCCTATTGTTTGAAGAGTGGCCTGCTTTCTCTGTCTTGATACTGCAACAAGTTGCTCTGAAATGAACCAGCAGCTTGAGGTGGGAGTGAAAGCCTAGGAAAAGGAATGCAAGGGAAATGCAACAGAATGGCATGAAACCCAAAGCGAATGGTAAAAATGAGCAACACATGGAGAATGTGGAATGGAGAGAAAAGCGTAAAAGATCACAACCACATCTGACATCTCCAGAAATGGCGAGACAGAGGAAATAACACATGTGGCACTCTTGCAGTCAGAAGGATCCATCTTCACCCTTCAGTGGTGGCAGGAAGGAGATTCTTGTGGAAAACTTGAACCCTTTTCGAGTTGTTCTATCACGGCTTTTATTTCTTCCATTTTAGCCACTAAGTTCAAATACTCAGAGAAATGCTTCATCCCTTGCATCTTCTCCAGGCACAAAATAATAGATAGACTAAATTGGTGCTTTTCCAAGTGTGCTGAAACACTAATTTGGGATGTGAGGAGAAAATATGGAACCACTTTCTACTTATTTTTGTCTCACTCTTTTAGATTTATTTTTTGTGTGTATGTTTTAGAAATACATTAGTACAGTGGTACATGAGTACAATGTATAAATACGTAAACATATATTGGGAGAGTTAAATTTGTTTTTCTGTTTGTTTTTACTTTGGGGGGCACATAATCAAAATGTGCAGACCACCAGGGTAGTTACCAGGGTTACTACTTGGGGTTGGGGCAGGAAAAATGCTCTAGAATTGTGAAATACCTTATGGAAACAGGGAAATTAACTGGATGGACTGTTTCCTTCTAGCCTATAGGACAGCCTGCCAGCTCCTTTTATAGCCCCTCCAAATCTGTAGCCAGAACCCAAAGAAAAGGGAATTCCACAAGTAAAGAATCTCTTTGGACAAGAAATTCCACATTTATTTAGCCTATAATCAGATTGCAGAGCCACACCCACAGGTGCCGAAAACACAGAAGTCACACTCAGGGACCCTCACCCTCATAGGCCTGGCTTCTTCCCTGCCTCTTCCCCGGTTTTGCTGTTGTTGTTTTTGGGGGTGGGGGCGTCTTGTGTGCCTGTTTGTTTTGCCTCCCAGCACCATCATCCAGGCCACATGGGACCTGCAAAAATGCTGCAGTGTTGTGAGCCTTCCCTTCAGCAGCGCCCCCCGCACAAATAAAACCATGAAATGACATATCGTTTCAGTCAAACTGTAGAGCCAGGAGTATGGTGCTGCACTTGGATGCTCTTTACCTTTTTGCAGCCATCCAACTTTTCTTTATTCTTTTTCCAGACTTAAACTCCAACTTAGCTCAACTTCAGAATCCCATTAATGTCAGAGAAGCAGGTGGCATTGGCGTACCCTTCACTTCTGCTGGCAACCATGTCTCCACGGCTCAGGAACTCACCCTCCCACCTCACCACCCCCAGGTAGTCTTCTCTGTTGGGAGTAGTCCCCCCCTTCCATCCTTATCTGCTAGACCTTGACCACTAGTCAGGCTGTTCCTAAATGATACGTCTCCTCTAGAGATGTACACAGATAAGAAATGAAAGAGCATCCATGACTTTCCTCACCTCATTATGCAGACAGCTGTGTGAGGGGATCTCCCAGACCCAGTTCTCTAAGACCTCCAGCTGCAAATGCTTCTCATCAGTACGCTTATGATCTGCCTCAGGCTCACCTTTTCCCCCTTTCCTCTCCAACCGTGTTTATCACACAGCTCCATATTAATGATGATCTTTCTAGATGTTGGACAAACATAGTAGCTCTTGTGTAAGAATACACCATCAACAGCAAATGGAAGATATTATATGTTAAGGTTGTCAGTTGCCCCATCTTTGTCATATTGAAATAGGAGATGGACCACATCTGTTTGAAATAAATTGAGTGAAATGATAGTTGGTGAGTAGAGTCCTGAAGGACGTGAGCCATAATGCAATCAAAGATCTTCTATTAGAATGACTTTTGCCCACAGCTCCTGGTGGTGCTTATAGAACTCAGGATCTCAAGAATGTTTTGTGTCTCCTACAGAAAAGTAGTGATGGAAGTTGTTTACATTGGGAGGCCATGACTCCCAAAGAGCTTGGTTTATAGGAGCCCCTAATTCAGTGTGATGTGTGGTAGGAAGGGCCCGTCGTTACTCGTGCTGAGTGCTGTGCTCATCAACTTCTTACTGGTTGTGATCTTTGGGAAGCTCCCATTCAGGCAAAGCACTGATAGCAAATATGTCAGGTGTGGCGTGGTCTTGTTCTGAAGTGGTTGTGTTTTGTGAGTGAAGAATTCAGGAAACAGCCAAGGAAGATGTGCTCTTTCCTCAAAATATTCTGTACTCTCCATCATTCATCAGCGGAGGAGTTATTGGCATTTAGGGTGGGGGCCATTCCCACACATCACAAGACACTTAGCAACACTGCTCTATCCATTACATACCTGTAGCCCTTGCTGTCACCTTGACACCTGAAACATGTCCTCACACATTTTCAAAAGCTCACTGAGGAGAGGGAGGGTTGAGGGGGAACTCAGGGGAAAAGAAGTGGCTGTACCTGTAGGTGTTCTGGAGACTGAGTGCAGCCAGTCGATTATTTCACTCAGACTACTCACTAAACTCTTCAACACACGTTGGAAAGGGAAGGTTTGTCCCCAGAGGAGGCGCCTGACTATGGTCCAATACATTGTCATATGTGAACCCAACTACACCGGCCATTTACTGGGTCTATTTGTATTACCAAATAGTAACAGTATAGTTAGACTTATAAATTCTAGGTCTATAATTAGATTTACAAAGTCAATAAACTCTAATGTGTGTCTGTGTGTTTGCGATGATCCATATGTGGGAACCAGACAGTTTGAAAATTGGCCCAAATGCAGAGAAAATTGTTACTACCGATGAAAAATTACTTTTTAAGAACGCACTTCCTTTTGTTTTGTTTTTTATTTTACCGTCTCCCTTCTGCTAAAGAATTGAGATTGCTTGTTAGTTGAACTTGCTGGCAATGAATTTATAATTAAAACCAAACCTATTTTGAATTTTTAAATCTGAGATTTTCATTAATTTGATATTAAGTCATGAATTTTAAGCTGTTTTAAAAATCTGTATAATGCTTTTCCCTGTATTTAGACATTTCTCATCTGCTACTTTGCAAGTTGCTGCATATGAGCTTGAGTACATAGATTTGTTGTAAATTAAATATTAAAGCTTTATAGACTATGTTAATTTCCTTCTGCTTGCATTCCCTCTTCCAGCTCCTAATAGCCGCATCACAGTCTTTAAAGGAAGCCAAGTTTAGAGAAATCTAATGAAGTGAGTTTATTGTATGGGGTAAGGAGAGCCACGCTAACCCCATGTCACACCTTTGCCACAGACTCGGAGGCCTCTGTGGAAGCTATGCTGGAAAATATCTGTTCTCGCCAGAAGCTGTCCTGCATTGTCAAAGGTATTAGGTGCAGGTGTCAAACATGACTAATGAGGCATGAGGAGTCGACAGCAAAATAACAGAGATTATAGGTACAGAGGACTTGTGACTGAAGTGTGAATAGCAGTGTAGACGTGTGACTGACACAGAAAAGAGGGAGACAGGCATAGAGGAGCAGTATCTATCACGCTTGTGTGAAGAATGGGCAAGTTCAGTTATGTGATTGATATCCTCTCATAGGATATCGTGGGTTAGAAAAAAATCTAAATTATTTTTCTCTTTAAATGTGGGATTCCTGCAAATGTTCAGGCTCGGCAGCAAAATTTCCAAAATCTTCTAAGAGAAGCCAGAGTCATCTTTTTCTGTTTTTAGATTTACATGACTTGTTTTATTGTAGAACTGTCAGAGAGGATGAGGCATATTTTGCTCATTAACTTTCATTGTCATCAGAACATCCCTGTAATAATGCAGTGTTCATGGGTGTATACTTATCTCCAAACTAATCAAGTTGTATACTACATTAATTATGTACAGCTTTGTGTATGAAAGGAAAATAATGCAGTTGGAGCTGTGTCAAGGCTACACCTGATTAGATCAACACACTGTAGCAGTTGGGAGATTTTAAGAGAGTTAGCAGAGCCTGAGTCTCAAACTCCAGTGAATCTTGCTTCATCAGATGGGCATCTTTCTTCAGTGGCTCTACAGTGCCCAGCTCTGGGCCTTCACCCTATCAGTGCTCACTAAATGACAATCATTATTTTTTATTTATTTGTTTTTTTGCTGAGGAAGGTTGGCCCTGAGCTAACATCTGTGCCCATCTTCCTCTATTTTATATGTGGGACGCCTGCCACAACATGGCTTGATAAGCAGTGCGTAGGTCTGTGCCTGGGATCTGAACCTGTGAACCCTGGGCTGCCAAAGAGGAGCGCATGAACTTAACCACTACACCACTGGGCTGGCCCCGACAATCATTATATTTTTATTATTCATTCACCTCAGGCGAGACTACCAAAAAGATGAATTTTAAGGACTACCTTTTTGGATGAGAAGCAGAAGCAAAATGAAACTAGAGGGGGATGGTTTCCTCTCAGGGTCCTTTTTACCAGTTCTCCCAGAGTAGAGATGAAAATGAAGTTAATGTGAGGAATGCTGATCTTCCCCAAAGCAGCTCCAAATGATAGACCCAGGACAGGTTTCTAAACAGCTGTTATTCAGATTAGAGGCAGAGACTTGATGTATTGCTCCCATTAGAAAGTGTCCTGATGGAAAGGGCCTGCACTTTCTCCGGGTCCCCTCTGAATTAAACAATTGGAGTATTTTAAATCGAAGGTCATAAGTGTCAACAAGATGGAGAGCTTTGCCTCTTGATTAAAAGAGGCCTGTAAGTTACTTAGGAAGTTCTTGCTGGCGCAAATTGCACGTGGCTCTTCTGAACCGTTATTGTACCCCGGGTAATTCCAGCTGTTGTCCCAAGGAGAGAGCAGGCAAACTGAGACTGAAAATGCAGCAGGAGAATTTGAGTCACACACTCAGAGATCCTGCTGACCATCGGGTTTGCGGGAGGTAGTGCCTCTCAGATTTCTCTGCCCAATTGTCCCCATGGCAGGGATCACACAATCCTGGCAGACTGGGATGGGAACACTTCCACTTCATAACATGTTTATGTTTGCTTCAGTATCAGTAATGTCTTAGTTACTTATCAGGTTAATTACCAACCCCTTCTTTCCAGTCTTAGAGTAAAAGTAATGCTGCAGGACCAGGCACTGTCCTTGACCTTGGTGTCCCTCCTGGCACCTGCTTTCTATGCACCACATTTGAGAAGCACTGGTGGATGACTTGGCCCCAGAGCACGGGGGCTGGGGAAGTCTCCATAGCCCCAGGTGCAATCTCGAGTCCAGCAGAGTCCCTGGAGTGTCCCTGGACTGAAGATAATGGTGCAGGAGCCGGTCACGGGCATAGGGGAAGGCTGCAGACTTTCCAAGAATGAGAGAACAGAATAAGAGCGGGGGTAGAGCGTGCTGAAGAGGGAGAGAGCAGAGCCTAAGCAGTAGCAGTGAGGGCGGCAGCGTCTGGAGCGAGAGGCGACAGATGTCTCTAGGTAGATGCCCTTATGGCAACTCTTCTGGAGAGAGAGGAAAATCCCAGTAATATTAACAGGGCTACAACAAATGAAAATTGGAAAATAAACAGATGGAACATGCCTCATAGTTTAGCTTTTATCATCAATAATTCTGAATCTGCAAGTGAATATGGCTAACTGTAGTTCAAACCATCTGCCTTTCACTTTAAGATACTGTGTGGAATCCTACTCGCCATCAAGGGTAGGGGAGGGGAGGAGAGGGAGGGAGGAAGAGGGAAAGAGAATCATTATTCTCAGCTGTCCTGTCAAAACAAACATGTGATCGCGCCCTGTGGAAAGGTCAAGTGCAGATGGACACCATCCATCTCTGGAGACTGAAGTCAGCAGTCCCACACTGCTCTTTCCAGGCTTGGGAGGACCCCTTCTGGCTGCCCGTCTGATTTCAAGTGTAAGCGCCTTAAAGGCAGGCTCCGTTGTTCTTCTCACAGGCTGAGATTTGGCGTCCAGTGTCTGATCTATATAAGGAGAATAGCCGAACTAAATACATGCAGTGTGCATCCCAACCCCTGCTGAGCCATGCTGAGTTTTCCTCTAGGTCTGTCAAGTATTTTGGAGGCTCTGCTGTGGTCCCCAGCTGTGCTGTGGGGTATGAAAAGCCAGGAGAGGATAGAAAAATGTCATCCTGCCACAGGGAGTTCAAATCCGGTGACGCTGGAATCTCCAAGGTAGAGGACTTCTGATTCTGAGTGAGCACCAGCCCACATCAAACCTTGTCTTAATCACCCACTTTTTAAAAATTAACTTTTTATTCAGAAGGCAATATCATATAACCTTAAGGAAATAAGTTTAAATGGCAAATCACCCACAAACTCAGTGTTAGCCTGTTCTACCTGTGTTCCCTTTTCCTTTATTCTGAGAAACAGAATAAAGCTTTTATCACTTGTAAATTGTTTCAAGAATACTGTATCTGAGGTGCAGATGAGTGTGTAATTCTTTTTTGTTTTTTTTAACATGACAGCAGCTGGCTTTTTTGTTGAGCTTTCCTGAACATTAAAAAAAAAATAACTAAAACATAAAAACCAACCAAAAATATCCAAGGGCAGTTCTGACAAGTGTGTGTGTGCATCCGTGAGCATGCATAGCTCGGATGGGTGTGCACGTGTGCGTGTGTGTACACAAATATCAAGGTATTCCAGAGACTGTTAATTTTTTAAGTGTTGACTACTGTTTGTTCATACCCCAGTCGTGTTAACAAGCAGTAGATTGTTAGTGACAATCTCACTCTCTCCAGCACTTACAGCAGAAGGCTTGATTTCATCGAAGAGCTGTCATTTATTATTCTGTTGTGCAATTCCAGGGGGGTAGCTAACTGATCAAGCTCTGGCTCCCGGGAGCAGAGGGCTTTTTTTTTTGTTGTTATGTCTAAATCCTCAATACAAATTGCAGTATTTCTGGACTCCCAGCGGGACCCATTAGAGCCTGTGGGGCATTAACGATCATTAATAGTGCTGTCAGAAAGAGAGAGGGGGTTGGGGAGGGAAGCAAGGAAAGGGAGGGAGGTAGGAGGAGGGGAAGGGGTGCCGAAGAGTAGCCAGGGAGTTGTGTAGCTTTGTCAGAAATGGAAAATTAACACATCTGCTTTGTTCATAGTGCCCGATGTTTGATGTTTGCTTTAGGCATCTTTAATTATGTAGGTTAGTAGCGGCCAGCTATTTACTGCCCTGTATTGAAATCCTTCAATTGCCTCAAATCCTTTTTCCCCTTCTGCATCCTTTCCCCCACCTACCCAACATCTTCCTCTCCCCAAAAGTCAGTCTTGAATCTCCAGCTCCAAAAATGAAATAGAAGGCAATTAAGAAAATGTGAGTGAGTGGGGGAAGTGATTCCCCTCAAAACAGCACTTGTGCGCGTGCAAGCGCACACATTACAGCCATAATTTACGATGTCGCCTGTGATATCCCATTAACTCTGATTCCTTTTTAAGCATTTAACTATATAGTAATCAGGTAGAAATGTTTTAATCACTTTCTAACTAGCTTACTTACCAGTACTGTGGAGAAAGAACTAGGTATTAATTAGGATAACATGCTAATGTTTACATTTTAAGACTGCTACTATTTTAAGCAAGAGACATCCTGATTTGGGGTCTTGTTCACAACTGAAGCCTTTTTCAAGAATCTTCCGTCTCTCAGAACCCCATGCCTATACCAGGCTGACTCACCTTTGCCTCCTTATCGTTGTATATTTTTCTCCCATCATTTTATTTTCCTTTGAATCTTAGATTCTTGAAATCTAATCTTCTACGTCCATTATATTCCCAAACCACAGAAGGGAATTTTTCCACAGTAATAAAGAAGAGGTGTGCATTATGTGTTCATTCCTTCACTCATTCCAGCATTGCATGCCTATGAAGTACCAAACATGGTGCTGGACACAGGGAATGCAGTGGAGAGAAGAAAAAACCACGGCATCATTCCTGCCCTTGTGGAGCTTCTGCTGTGGTGGGAGAGACAGACTGGATTCATGAATCCCATGAAGTCGTGTAGAACTGTGGTGTACAGGAGAGGCGTAGGGGCCGTGAGAAATTGTAATAAGGCATTCTGACCCAGGAGGAAGGTTGGGGAAGGGACAGTTGAGTGGTAGAAAGGAAAAACAGATTAGGGATTACTTGTTCCAGATACCATGTTAAGTGTTTTTCCATGAATTAATTGAGTTAATCCTTAGAACAACTCTAGAGCATAGGGAGGATCCTCCAATTTACAGATGAGGAAACTAAGGTTTAGAAGAGAATGAACTGCCTGCCTGGTCTACAGAGTAAGGCCACAGCACAGCTGAGAGCTTGACCCTGGAAGGTAACTATTCCGTATTCTCTTTTCCACCTCTTTTGGCATCTTTGAGCCCAGGTCAGCCAGGCTGACTGGCTGAGCCGTTTAGCTCTCACCGAGGCCTCAGAATGGTATGGGTGCTGTGCACACGGCAGAGACAAAGGCCTAGCTTGCTGGTAGCTTCCCAAATCAGGCAAGACAGATACAAAAGAAGGGAGTAGGACCCTTAGTCTGCAATCTCTAGTGTGGAAGAAATTCCACATTTCTTTGCTTTCTTAAATTAACTTCATTTTGTACTTGCAACAGCACCCCTGAAGGGCACTTGAACTTAACTCATTCCTGGTGCTTCTTTTATCCTCAGAGATGTGTTCAGCTTCTATGTCTTACCTATTGCCAAGGATTGGGAAGGTTGGAAGTCCTCTAAGCTTTATGCCCTCCAGCTCACTACTGGGACATCCCTCATCCCTATCCACATGAACACAACACGAGCCTGGTATGGCTATTTCCTGGGCTCATGCTTCCTCTTTTGGGCTGCCCCCAAACAGGACCTGGGTCACTGATACTCTGAAAACAGCCCACTCTCTGCCTTTCCATCCTGGGTGAAACTTTTTGTAGTTTTAGTGAAGCCCTTCCGCACATCTCAGGCACTAGAATTCTTTCCTTAAACTTGATCTTCCTCATTCAAGTACTTTAGATATTGTAGTCTTTAAACTCAGTGCCAGAATCATTAGCAATTGAAGGGAAACTAGTTTTCCTTTCCTCTAGGATAGAGAGGGCTTTAGTAACTAAATATTCCTAGAAAGTATGGGGAAACATTTTCATTCCTTGGTTCCAATAACACAATGGTTCTCAAAGTGTGGTCCAGGTGTTCAGTGGGGAGGGATCCCCAGGACCCTTTCAGGAGTTCCACAAGGCCCAAACTATCTTCATTATAATAGTTTTTCACCTACTCACATTCTCTCACAATGTACAGTAGAGTTTTCCAGACATGTGACTGAAACAGATTGAATGCAAAAGCAGATATGAGAATCCAGCTGTCTTCTACTAAACCAGCCATTAAAGAGATTTGCAAAAATGTAAAACAGTTCTACTTTTCTCACTAATTATTTTGTTTTGGAAATATAGTTATTTTTCATAAAAATATGTTATTTGTTATCGTGTGATAGGTTTATTATTGTTATTTAAATGAACTAATAAACATTTCATAATTTTATCAGTTTTAATTTGTAATAAGATAACTATCAGTAGATATAATACACATAAACAATAGCTTTTTGGAAGCCCTCAAAAAATTTTAAGAGTATAAAGTGGTCCCGAGGCCAAAACATTTGAGAACTGCTATGGTCGAGGGAAGAAAGGGAAGAAAAACCAAACAGTCAAATTTCCCCAGGAATGTGGCTATGCCACCTTGACAGTTTCCTGTATGGATTGTGTCATCCAGGGAGAGGAGCAGTTATTTGGATATTTCGGCCCGGCCTGTCGTTCTTTTTTTTCCTTCAAATTTGAAGAGGCCATAAAAAAAATAGCCCCTTAAACCCAAGTAATCACACACCCCAGTTTCCCTGGGTCAGTCCCAATTTATGTATGTCTTTTGCCCTGGCATAATTATTAAGAGCTCCCCCTTTGACTCTCAAAAGTGTCCCAGTTTGGTAAGTTATAGGGAAGCCTATCTGAACCCCCCTCAGCTTCATGACGTATAAATGATAAAGTAAGATACCAATCTTTCTGTAATGCAGAGAGTTAAGAAAGGACTCCATTTGGATGGATTGGCAGGGAAGGTGCAGTCCATGTGTTTGTCTGTGACCTTCCTCATCCGGCTGTGAATGTGGGCCTCACTGTTTGTCTCAGATGGGCCCTGGACAGTCGGGCATTCACTGTCAGGGTAGTGTAGTGGTGAACTAGTGAGTCACATGCTCAGAAAGCTGAGCAGCAGCTGGCAGTTCAGATGACCCACATGTCCATTTGATATGGGCGACATGGAGGCGTTTGCTGGTCTTTTTCTGGACATTGCTAAGCCTACTGAATCTAAGATTTCAGATGCTGTTTGGAGCTACTTGATTCAGAGGTGAAGCCAGACCACTTGGAGGGAAGTGTGAAATTCTTTGGAGTTCTTCAAGTCACTTGTGACTCTATAAAAATTATCCCGAGGTCAGAAGCAAGGAAACAGGTTATGATGATGCTTCAAGTGGCCCTCCTGCCCCCCCAGCCCCTTGCAGATCAGGGGGCTAAGGCAGGCTGTGGAATCCTCTTTCCTTCTCACTCCCCAGTAGGAAAATGTCCGTTGCTTTTCATAGTGTTAGTTTACATGATTTGGGGTGTACTTTAAATGCCCCCCGACAAAAGGCCAAGATCCTTGTTAAACAGGAAACTTCTCTCTCTCAGGTTCTGGGCCCAGGAGCACGGAAACTGGAATTCTTGTTAATTGACCATATGGTTAGTTTTGCAGCTTTGCAAAGCCATAAATCTTTGGTGGAGGTGTAACCTAGCAGAAATGTCCTCAGAGGAAATAATTTCCCTTGGCTTTTCCTCTTGTTACTTTCCAAATCTCACTTTTTTTTTTTTTTTTTTTTTTTTTTTTTTTTTTTTTTTTTTTTTTTTTTTTGTGAGGAGATCAGCCCTGAGCTAACATCCGCCAATCCTCCTCTTTTTTTGCTGAGGAAGACGGCCCTGGGCTAACATCGGTGCCTATCTTCCTCCACTTTATATGGGACGCCGCCACAGCATGGCTTACCAAGCAGTGCGTCGGTGCGCGCCCGGGATCCGAACCAGCGAACCCCGGGCCGCCGCAGCGGAGCGCGCGCACTTAACCGCTTGCGCCACCGGGCCGGCCCCCTCACTTTTTTTTTTTTTTTTTTTAACCCATGCAGCTTTTGACATATACACATGGGTGAGTGAAGTGAGGGGGGCCACCAGGTCTTGGACAAGTGAGTGTGGCAGGGATCTATCAGGCGGATCCAGCAGTTCCAGCCACATTCGGAAAGCTCACAGTTTGGCTTTTGCTGGTGCCAGCAATTACAAAAGAGGCCTACTCAGCTTTAAGCACTCAAGTGTTGATGGACAAAGTGCTACTTTAACAGATCTGTGTAATGGGGAACAGGTGAATAAATACAGGATTAGGGAGCCCTTCACAGTAACAGCCTTATTATCACATGTTATGTGGGGTTTTTGCCTCCATTTGACAACTTGGGTTGTGTAAAAATGTTAAGTAACACAACATGGAGGAAACCCTTCATAACAAAGCATTGAAACAATTAATCAAGATTTATACTGGGCCGGCCTGGTGGCTTAGTGGTTAAGTGCGCGCGCTCCGCTCCTGGCGGCCCGGGTTCGGATCTCGGGCACGCACCGACGCACTGCTTCTCCGGCCATGCTGAGGCCGCATCCCACATACAGCAACTAGAAGGATGTGCAACTATGACATACAGCTATCTACTGGGGCTTCGGGGAAGAAAAAAAGGAGGAGGATTGGCAATAGATGTTAGCTCAGAGCCGGTCTTCCTCAGCAAAAAGAGGAGGATTAGCACGGATGTTAGCTCAGGGCTGATCTCCCTCCCAAAAAAAAAAAAAAAAGATTTATAAAATCCCTGGATAGTAGTGGTCTGTCAACCAAAGTGGCTATTGCT